>NC_136057.1:53847845-55106345 GCF_964261635.1 Lissotriton helveticus | reverse complement strand
CACTGCACTGGGAGCAATGTCTTTTGTCTATTGAATTCTGTCTTAATAAGGCCACGTGGCGATGACTTATGGTGCACTGAGTTAGTAGTACCTTTGGCACTGAGCGTGCACGTACCCTGCGATGATGCGTGGTCCGGGGGGCGCACTCGGACCAATGTCTTTTGTGTAATCAATTCTGTCTTAATAAGGCCATGTGGCGATGACTTATGGTGCACTGAGTTTGTAGTAACTTTGGCACTGAGCGTGTATGTACCATGCAATGATACGTGGACCGGGGGACTCACACTCGGAGCAATGTATTGTGTCAATTGAATTCAATTGAATTCTGCCTTAATAAGGCCACGTAGTGATGACTTATGGTGCACTAGTTAGTAGTATCTTTGGCACTCAGCTTGTGCGTATCGTGCAATGATGCGTGATCCGGTTGGCCACACTGGGAGGGAGCAATGTCTTTTGTCTATTGAATTCTGCCTTAATAAGGCCACATGGTGTTGACTTGTGGTGCACTGAGTTAGGGGTACCTCTGGCGCTCAGCGTGTGCGCAGCCTGTGATGCTACGATGTCCGGGAGGGACGTACTGGTAGCATTGTCAGTTGCCTACTAGACTGCTTCATCTGCAATTGCCACTCCATCTGAATTGTGAGCCCTGCTGTCCGCAGGTTGTGGGCCGGAGGCAGCAGTCAGTAAAGGCCCACAGCCACGTGGCGATCCCTTTAGCTGCACAGATTGGGAGCATTTGCTTTATTTACAATTTATAGTCTCTTACACAATATACATTGGTACTAATCTTGAATTGTGAGCCCTGCTGACCGCAGTGTAGACTGGAGGCAGTGGTCAGGAAGGGCCCACAGCCACGTGGCGTCGCCTTGAGCTGTATAGAGTTAGTGGCAGGTGTGGCGCACAGCGTGTGCACAGCCAGTGATGATGCATGGGGTACGGTGGGCCGCAGTGGGAGCAATGTCTTGTGTGTATTGAATTCTGCCCTAATAAGGCCACATGGCAATGACTTATGGTGCACTGAGTTAGTGGTACCTTGGAATGGAATGGAATGGAACGATAATTTATATAACGCGGTAGCTACCCTGAGGCGTCCTAGCGCTGCGGACAGGCGCGTGGGAAGAAAGGTAGGGGCCTAGTCAGAGTTAGCAAACAGCATGGTTTTTAGTTTTTTCCGGAAGGTAAGTAGATTGGGTTCAGAGCGCAGGGGCAGGGGGAGGGAGATCCAAAGTTTGGCCGAGTTGTGAGAGTATGAGCGACCCCCGCATCTGGCTCTATTGATTCTGGGTATTGTGACAAGATGGGAGGAGGATGATCTGAGTTGTCTGTCGGGGTGGTAGGGTACCTTTGACACTCAGTTTGTGCGCAGGCAGCGATGATGCGTGGTCTGGGTGGGCCGTAGTGGGAGCAATGTCCTTTGTGTAATGAATTCTGCCTTAATAAGTCCACGTGGTGTTGACTTCTGGTACACTGAGTTAGTGGTATCTCTGGCGCTCAGCGTGTGTACAGCCTGCATTGATGCGTGGTCCGGTGGGGGGGCCGCACTGTTAGCAATGTCTCTTGCCCACTGGACTGCGTCATCGACAATCACAACTCGATCGGAAATGTGAGCCCTGTTTTCTGCAGTTTAGATCGAAGGCAGTAGTCTGTACAGACATAAGTCTGCAGTGCTGCGACTCTGGGTTCGCAGGGGGCCTGTGTTAAGGAGGACCTCAGTCATGGCAGCAGCCACATGCCATGGTGAGGGCCGCCGCTCTGGAAGACGCGTTGGTTATCACAGTTCACAAGTGAACCACGCCCAGAGCCCCGGCTTATTTTTTCATACTCCTGCGCGGGAGTGGCGTGCGTTGAACCAGCCCACTACGCTTCAGATTCCAGGGGGGGGACAACACAGCTACATGTCTGAGATCTTCCCACTGCTTTAGATAACATGGTTGCATCTATTGTGCACAACACTACAAGCACCAGCAGTATATGTACACATGGAGATATGTGTGATCTGCACAGTGAGGTCTAACCAGCACATCACCGCTACACTTGGTATTGTGTGCATTATTGTTATTGATGGTTAAGTTGCGTCCTTCACACATACTTGCTTGCCATATCTAGCAAAATTCAATTATTGTGTGGCTGAGGGACCCTACCATTTTGGAAGGTCCGCTGTCCTGTTCTGCGATGCCTCAGTGGTAGTAGGGAAGGGGTGGTCCGAGGGGGACGTGCGCAGGTTGGTGGCAGTGAGTCTTGTGGCCTTCATGGGTGTTAGCTGCGTGATCAGTAACTCTATGACATATGTTGCGTTTCAGATGTGATTCCGGGCTGCGATCCCTTTCAAATTGTTGGTAGTCGTCCTGGTTTACACCAGTAAAATGCAGATGTTAAATTCCTACTGCAAGCGTGGCTTATTCCCTGTTTTTGGATCACACCTCATATTTAGCTGCTCGTTCAAAATATCGGGAACTTGTGCTTTTGTGTTATTTTTGCACGGTGACGTCTACTCTGTATATTATTACCGTTACTTGTTGTTTTCATTTGTGTCCTTTTTTTTGTGGAAGCTATTGCTGGAAAACTGCGCATATCAGCTGTTTTCACTAGGTTGACAATAAAGTGATAATTTTAAATCAATGAAAAAACTATAGGTTTTAAAGAAGAAAATATTTAGAAATTAGCATTTAATAAAACCTTTGAAATTCACTGAAACAACCATAGGTTTCAGGGGTGTTATAGGTACAAATTAGCTTTTAAAAAACCTTTGAAATTCACTGAACAAAACCATAGGGTTCAGGGATGTTATAGTTAGTTGGACATTTCATTCATACAAAACCATAGAAATTCCGCTGTTATAGTGAGTTGAGCTAACTATGACTTGCGCCCCCGCAATGCACTGCTGATGACGTCACATTTTACATCATTCATGACATGGTCAGTGACATCCCGGGGGTGCCCACCCCCGGGACACCTCTGTTTGCTATGGGAGGGCGGGAGTCTTGCGGCTCCCGCCCTCCCATAGCAAACTTGGTTTGGATTTTGAAAGAGAGAGCAGGAAAACCTGCTCTCTCTTTCAAAATCCAAACCATATTGCTTTTCCACATGGGGAGCTGCATGTTAGCAGCTCCCCATGTGGAAAAGCAATGCTGGCTCCCGAAGGACGCAGGGAGCCGGTGTGACCGTGGGGGCTTTGGGGCTACGCCCACTGTCCCCAGCGTTTTATATAAGCCCTGGGGATAGGGTCCCCGGGGATATTACAAATTAGTGATAGGGGCTATTTTTCTATGGTAAAATTAGGAGTCGCGTACCCAGCGCGTTGCTCAGTGCAGCCCCCTGGTGTGCACGCATTGGATGCACAACTCATAAGCTGTAGAGTGCGCAACTCTAACGCGTTTGGTGCACGACTTCTACGCGTTGGGTGCGCGACTCCACGCAAAAAACAAATAATATTTTTCAGATATACATCTGAAAAATATGTGTTTAGTGCTTAGGTGGCTATAAAAAGAGCCCTTGTGTTTATTGAGAGATTTTGGTACCTACAAGTAAGTACCGATACAGAGTCTAAAGTCTCCCCCCCAGCAAAATTCGTAGTTGGGGGGTCTTAATGATCCCCCCTAAGCCCCGGGGACCACCACCCCAGGGGCTTTGTGTATTGTTGGAGGGGGCCGTGCGGCCCCCCTCCTGGAGCCTTGTTGTGGCCCTGGGGACCACCACCCCCCATGGTCGGCTCTTGCAGTGTCCGGGGTGCCTACCCCCGGGACACTGCTGTTTGCTATGGGAGGGCAGGAGTCTTGCGGCTCCCACCCTCCCATAGCAAACTTGGTGTGGCTTGTTTGTGAATGCTGCACCATCCTACAATTGGTGTAGCAAGGCACAACAAGGAGAATTGTTTTCCTTTCTCCTCTTTTTTCTATTACAATATATGCTACAATGCAAAGCATACATTGAAGGAGAACAATGCCTTCACAAATTGTTTTGTGCAGAAAGATGTGTCTTTTTGCACAAAAACAAAGTCCATACAACACAGATATCCTTGCACCATAGTGCAAGGGTACCTGTGCTTCCATATGGCTGCAGTTTAAGCAGCAGTGCAGAGGTAAGCACAGACTTGCAACATATTTATGGACATATGTTACATCCCTGTGCTTCGGATGTAAGTCAAGTCAAGTCAAAATTTGTATAGCGCACTACTCTCCCAGAGGGTCTCAAGGCGCTTGAGGAACTACAGCACGCTGTAGCTAAACACTTTACAGTGTCATGCTGCAGCACTTCCTTATAGTTCTGCACTTATACATTCACCATACAGCACAAAGGCATTCTTTCAGTCAATTATGCACTACACATACATTCATCTAAACTTTCACAAATTAGCATACAAGTTTAGCTCTTTTTTTAACCAGAGTAGGTAGTTCTGAAAATAACTTTTTTTTGTGTTTTTGTACTTTTTTTTGGTTTTTTTGAACAATTGTTTGATTTTTTTCTTTTTGTTAAAATGAAAAAAAACTCAACGGGACGAACAGAACAATGAACAGTGATGGTTCTCCAGAGCCCTGCAAACCAAATCAACAGATTACTCCCCATAGCAAAGCAACCTATTGCAATTTAAGCAATGAATTTTGGCATTAGCCAGTTGGGGCCAGATGTCCAAACCAGATGTTGAAGTGGACGCCCCAGAAGTAGTTGCAACTTGCGATGCTGGTGGGCCACTTTGTTGCACTCTCTTGCACTCCTCTCTTGCCAGAGTCACAGGATGGAAAACTATGAAGATGTTTGAACATACTTGCAGTTCCACATGAATATGTTTTTTCAAGATTTCCTCTTGAAAGAACATCTTTGCATATTTTACATGTTACCTTTGTGGCATTGACTTTCCTCAAACCTTCGTGGTATGTGAAAAATTTCCAAACAATTGATTCATATCTCTGGGGCGTGGTAGTTCAGGAACAAACCCCTCCTCATTTGAGTGCTCTGAATCAGAAGAAGGTTGATTTGAAGCAATTTTTCAACAATTAAGGGCAAACAGGTTTGGAATGAACAAAAAGAGAAGTTCTTGCTAGCAGATGTCTTCTCCTAAGGAAGGTCTAACAAGAGTGATTGAAATGGGTGGGGTCCTTCAACACTCACAATAGGAAGTGTAATGAACCAATCAAATCTCTTTTTTTCTGGTCACATGGGGTACGTGTAGGGTGTGCGCACGCAGCTCGTACCCAGCGCGAATTCGCTAAATTGCATTTAAAAGTGATGTAACTTTACTGAAAGTTGAAGAATATTATTTTTATAATTAGTTCAGATATTGTGTTGTCTTAATATTTATATCAAATATATATGTATACATTTTTTAACATTAAAAATGTTTGCGTGGGTCGCGCTCCCACCCCGTCCGACATGCATCTGATGTCACGCGCAACCGCGCAACCGTCGTGTCGCGTAATACGTATATGTCGTGTATGCGCTACAAGTCGCGTACCAGTCGCATAGGGTCCTCGTTGGGAAAGTCGTACTCGTCGCACACCGTATGCGGATCCTACACATCAATCCTAAAATGGCGGACACGTTCAGCGCAGTGAATGAGAAGGGTGCGCTTTGGGAGCGCGACTAAAAAAAAACAATACAAAAATAATGTAAGTATATTTAAAAGAATATAAAATAATAACAAATATATTTTTTTATTTAATTTTTTTTTTTTAAATGTGTAGCGTAATTAAAAAAATATATATATATAAAAATAAGTAGATAAAAAAATTTTGTTAAAGAATATAAAAAAATAGAACAAGAAATATATTTAAAAATTATCATTAAAAAAACTTTGAAATTTCTGAAAAAACCATAGGTTTCTGACAGGTTATAGTTAGGAATTAGCATTTAAAAAAACTTTGAAATTCACTGAAAAATCATAGGCTTCAGACATGTTATAGTTAGGAATTAGCATTTAAAAAACCTTTGAAATTCACTAAAAAAGGTTCGCTTCATATCCCCGTTTTTCAGATAGAAAATGTTTTGCGCTGCGTGAGCAGTGCTGTGCACTCCAACGAAGGCACGAGCTATACTGCGCACAGCAATGGAGCCGTGAGTGCTATATATTAATTTAGAAAAGAAAAGTTGCCAAAATAAGATGGTAAATTTAACTGTACATAGTATAAAAAAATAAATACTCATCTACTTCGCTACGCATGTGGGAGCGACAGACATTTGACCGACTATATAAACTTTCCTGCTATTGGGAAAAAAATACAAATGCAATAAGATTGGGTATGTAGGAATGCGTATGCCTAAATGGTTGCGTTGCTTTTTTGATCCAGTATGCTGTATCGCATCTACTTGCTCCGGTGTGCACCCAGGCCTCACTGCTCACCTTTTTGCGGACAGAACACCTTCTACATCATGCAGTCCAGCTCTGCCACCAAGAAGTCTCACATTTGTTGCTGAGTCTTGATATCGCTTTGGAAAAGGACATACTTGTGCACACATCATCATCGCAGGTTCCGCACCCGCTCAGTCTTTGCAGTACCACTAACTCAGTGACAAAAGAGTTCAAGTTCAAGTTCAGGAATTTGTATAGCGCACTACTCACCCAGAGGGTCTCAAGGCGCTTGGGGGAGGGTGTGCATTATTTATCGAATAGCCAGGTTTTAAGTAGCTTTCTGAAGGAAATGTGGTTCTGTGTAAGGCGGAGGTGAGTGGGGAGAGAATTCCAGGTCTTGGCCGCTAAGTAGGAGAAGGATCTTCCTCCCATGGTGGATCTGTGGATGCGCGGAATTGCGGTGAGGGCTTGATTGGAGGATCGTAGTTGGCGGGTGGGTGTGTAGAAGGACAGTCGTGTGTTGAGGCATTCGGGTCCCAGGTTGTAGAGGGCCTTGTGTGCGTGGGTGAGGAGACGGAACGTTATTCTCTTGTTGACGGGAAGCCAGTGGAGGTCTTTCAGGTGACCGGTAATGTGAGATTGGCGAGGGATGTCCAATATGAGTCTGGCTGATGCGTTTTGGATGCGTTGGAGTTTTTTCTGTAATTTGGCTGTGGTTCCGGCGTAGAGGGTGTTTCCATAGTCCAGTCGGCTGGTGACCAGTGCGTGGGTGACAGTCTTTCTTGTTTCGGTGGGGATCCAACGGAAGATTTTTTTGAGCATGCGAAGTATGTTGAAGCATGAGGATGAGACGGCGTTGACTTGTCTGGTCATCGAGAGGGAGGAGTCTAGGATGAAGCCCAGGTTACGTGCGTGGTCTGTAGGTATGGGTGCTGTGCCCAGGGCCGGTGGCCACCATGAGTTGTCCCAGGCAGAGGGGGATGATCCTAGGATGAGGACTTCCGTTTTGTCTGAGTTTAGTTTTAGGCGGCTGTTTTTCATCCATTCGGCTACTTCTTTCATGCCTTCGTGAAGATTGGTTTTGGCGGTGTTAGGGTCTTTGGTGAGGGAAAGGATCAGCTGGGTGTCGTCAGCGTAGGAGATGATTTTGAGGTTGTGTTGTCGCGCGATGGATGCTAGGGGACTCATGTAAACGTTGAAGAGGGTGGGACTGAGTGATGATCCTTGTGGTACTCCGCAGATGACTTCGGTGGCCTCTGATTTGAATGGGGGAGGCGGACTCTCTGGGTTCTCCCGGCGAGGAACAAGATGATCCAGTCCAAAGCTTTTCCTTGTATGCCAACATTGCTGAGGCGGTGTTATGAGGGTGCTATGACAGACTGTGTCGAAGGCGGCGGAGAGGTCGAGTAGGATGAGGGCAACTGTTTCTCCGTTGTCCAGTAGCGTTCGGATGTCATCTGTCGCTGCAATGAGGGCGGTTTTGGTGCTGTGTTTGGCTCGGAAGCCGGACTGTGAGGTGTCGAGGGAATTGTTGGATTCAAGGAAGGCGGCGAGCTGGCTATTGACGGCTTTCTCAATGACTTTGGCAGGGAATGGGAGGAGGGAAATGGGGCGGTAGTTCTTAAGTTTAGAGGGGTCTGCTGTGGGTTTCTTCAGAAGGGCGCTGAGTTCGGCGTGTTTCCAGCTTTCTGGGAAGGTAGCGGAGTTGAAGGAGCAGTTGATGACATCATGGAGATGGGGTGCGATGATGGAGTCTGCTTTGTTGAAGATGTGGTGGGACAAGGGTCGGTTGGTGATCCTGAATGGATGGAGTTCATTAGGCGGATGGTGTCTTCAGTGGTGATTGGGTTCCAGGTGCTAAGGTTGTTAGAGTGCGGTTTAGGTTCGGGGGTGGGTGGAGTGGACTGTTGTTTGGATAGGTTCTCAAAGCTGTTATGTATGTCAGCGATTTTGTTGTGGAAGAAAGAGGATAACAAATCACAGAGTTCTTGGGAGGGAGTAATGTCGTTTGAGCCTGCGGTGGGGTCGGTAAATTCTTTGACGATGTTGAATAGTTCCTCGCTGTTGTGGGCGTTGTTGTCGAGTCGATCCTTGAATGCTGATTTCTTGGTGGATCGGATCAGTTGGTGGTGTTTGCGGGTGGCGGCCTTGAAGGTGGTCAGGTTGTCAGTGGTTGGGTTTTTTCTCCATGTTTTCTCGAGGGTACGGCATAGCTTCTTGGATTTCTTAAGGTCATCGTTGAACCAGGGGGCTTTTTTGCTAGCCTGTTTTGTCTGGTGGTTTTTCAAGGGTGCTAATTCGAAAGCGCTGTGAGTGATCCATTGTGTGAGTTTGGTGGCAGCTT
Source organism: Lissotriton helveticus (assembly GCF_964261635.1). NCBI lineage: Eukaryota > Metazoa > Chordata > Amphibia > Caudata > Salamandridae > Lissotriton > Lissotriton helveticus. The sequence continues at coordinate 55,097,718 of NC_136057.1, read as the reverse complement.
GGTTTGGGTCCGATGATAGGGCGGGAGGGTTTTGGTTGAGCGATGTGAGGAGTTGATCGGTGGTGATTTTGTTCCAGTTTCTTCGAGGAATAGGTTGTGGGGGTTGTGGGTCGTGGTTTTCTTGTAGCTGAAGTGAACACAGCTGTGGTCCGTCCAATGGAGAGCTGTGGTGTGATCGAAGGAGATGTGTTTGCTGGAGGTGAAGATAGAGTCGAGCGTATGTCCGGCTACGTGGGTGGGGGTGTCAACAAGTTGTTTGAGTCTGAGATTGGCTAGGTTGTCTAGAAGGGTGGTGGTGTGGTTGTCGTTTTTCATTTCTAGGTGGAAGTTGATGTCGCCCAGTAGAATGTAGTTCTCGGAGTTGAGGGCATGTGGGCTGATGAAGTCAGTGATGTCTTCACTGAATTGTGTTCGGGTTCCTGGTGGTCTGTAGATGAGGGTGCCTCTAAGCGTGTTCCTGGGGTCGGTGTGGATCTGGAAGTGGAGGTGTTCGGCGGTAGCGAGGTTGTCGTCGGAGCAGGTCGTGATTCGAATGGTGTTCTTATGTACGATGGCGATGCCTCCTCCTGTTTGGTTGGTGCGGTCTTTTCGGGTGATCTTGTAAGTGTCCGGGATGGCTATGGCAATGTCGGGCGCTGATGATGGGTTCATCCAGGTTTCTGTAAGGAAGGCGACGTCCGGCGATGCAGTGTCGAGTAGGTTCCAGAGTTCAGTGGCGTGTCTGTGGATCGATCGGGTGTTCAGCAGGATGCACTTCAGGTGGTTAGAGTTGGAGTTGTGTTTGGAGGAGGCGGATTTGGTGTGGGTCTTGATGCAGGCGAACTTGCAGGAGTGGCAGGCGAAGGGTCCGTGGGTGCGTCCTGGGGCAGCTTCGCAGCATTGTGGTGTGCATCCGGCGTTAAGGGCAAAGAGGGTAGCGGCGTCATACGTTATGCGGGTAGAGTGGGTTATGCGCGGAGCAGGGGGTCTGGCGCTGGGCGCGGTCCAGGCGCGGACGGGCGTAGACGGGCTTACCTTTGGCGCACCTTCGGCGCGCATGGGGCGCGTCCGCAGCGCGTGAACGCTGCATGTTAGCTGTTCAGACTTAAGTGGGCAGTGGGGGGGCGGAGCGAGGGAGGAGCAGCTGGGAGGCGGGGCGGGCTGGAGGTGCTGGTTACAAGGCACAACAAACAAAATGGTGGCGAAAGCAAAACAGAAACTGGGCGAGATTTGGGCACAGGGAGGAAAGATGCTATGGGCAGTGGCACCGGCACAAACAGGTAACGATTTTAAAATTACACCCAAAACAACCTGAGCGCTTAGATGGTCAGCGTTCCTAGCTGTAAATGCGATCGGAGATGAGATAATGTGCAAAATTCAAATGCGGCAGCAATAGCAGGCAAACAATGCAGCAATAGCAGGCAAGCGATAGCGCTACGATACCCAGACACCAAGATCACGATTCAAGCAGTGCGAGGCGCAATGACAATCGGGCAGGGAGCATGGGGAGCGACCGCTTCTTACGAGGTAAGATAGGTCACCCATGTGGTGGTTGGCCCCCCTGTTCAGTAGTTTGGGCCTACATGAGGCGTCCAAACCACTAGGACAGGCTATCACAGTGCTTGCAATAGGAGCAACTCTAAAATGGCGTAGAGCACGGGCGCCCGGTATTTTTTATTGGTAGGGTCACGTGTGTTGTGACGCCTGTGCTGGATGGTTGTGGTATCGGTGTATACCAAAAGAAATGTGTAAGCAATGAAGTTGCAATTACATCCCCTCATGGAGGCACTCCTGGGTGTTCATAAGAAATGACTCTGTTGTTTTTCAAAGTTCGGGTTTATTTACACATTGAAATAGTTCTGTAGGAAATTTCGATATTTCATGAATATATAGATATTGAATTCATATCTAGGCAATGTATATCAATGGTAATCCAAAAATGCTCCAATGCATTTCGGGCTGCACGCCCTTTATCAAGGAGACACTACAATGAAGAAAAAATGAGCCCGGGTCAGGGTAAATGTATCAGATCAAAATAACACAAAAAGGACTGTGATAGGTCACAGGAACTTTTGTTCCCTTCACAAACCTGGTAAAACGGTAATTCGCACACGCGCTTAGCGCGGTCACTAATCACCCCGTTTGCAGAGCATTTTGTTCACGCGGCTAGCGCGTCTCTTGTTCAGGGAACTTTTGTTCCTCTCACAGCTCGGTAAAACTGTAACTCACACTCGCATTTGGTACCGCCACTATTTCACTCCGTTTACATGACTATTTAAATGTAGCCAGCTCGTATGATTTAATTGCAACGATTTTTGTCCGTTTAATTTGATTAGTGTCATTTTCCTCAAATACTTCACGGTCAGTACCCATTAATGCATGTCACTCACTCATAAGCGGTTCGTTGCCATCTCATTTCTCTGACCTATCACAGTCCTTTTTGTGTTATTTTGATCTGATACATTTACCCTGACCCGGGCTCATTTTTTCTTCATTGTAGTGTCTCCTTGATAAAGGGCGTGCAGCCCGAAATGCATTGGAGCATTTTTGGATTACCATTGATATACATTGCCTAGATATGAATTCAATATCTATATATTCATGAAATATTGAAATTTCCTACAGAACTATTTCAATGTGTAAATAAACCCGAACTTTGAAAAACAACAGAGTCATTTCTTATGAACACCCAGGAGTGCCTCCATGAGGGGATGTAATTGCAACTTCATTGCTTACACATTTCTTTTGATATTCTAAAGTGTGAGACGGTCACACTACCCTCGAGAGCACCCTCTCCAACATAACTTTCCAATTAATCCTTACCAACCAGTGCAGTGCACCTACCACTCTCTCTTATCGGTGTATACCAGCCATGAGGGAGTGAGTGTGGTGTGTGTGTGTGTGTGTGTGTGTGTGTGTGTGTGTGTGTGTGAGTGCCGTTCTGACAACAAGACCTGGAACTAGCAAATCACTACAATGAAAATCTGGGCCACGTAGCGTTGTTGTGTTTACCTGTAAGCGTAAGCGGAGTGGGCTGGCCTGCCGTATGCCAGTGCTGCGCGCGAGGCTGTGAACAATGACTTCGGAGCTATGGGTGTGGCTCCGTCGGGGCTATATCACAAATTAACTGATTCGGGTGTCTGTGTTGTAGTGCTGCCGTCACCCGGGTCTTAAACGCAAATGTGTCATTATGTCTGTGAAGTCCCACAACATGGCCAACATGGAAGGTACAGGGAATCGCTGACCCTACATTCATCCACAGTTCCACACATAAAAGATGGTGGACATGACGCATTTCTGTGAATATGAATGTTTTGAGGTAACGGGTTTTTAGGAACCCGCTGGTGTCAGGGGATAACACCCGAAGACCTCTGAGTTCTCCCTTGTTCCGGACCACAGAAACACGGAGTCTTCTAGTCGCAGTCAAAGATCAAGTTTTATTGGTAGCTACCAAGTAACACGTGTCCCAGAAGTACACCACACGGAGAGTAGGTTCTTGGGAGACTGTACGTTTTTACAGAACCAGCCTTCTCCTTATATACAAGATACATGGCTTCAAGCAAGAATTCTTGAGTTTATGGTATGGCAATATACATATTTCTACAATAATACAAAGAGCAAAGTCATGTAAGCAAGCCCATATTTTAGATGTCCAGTTCGCTGATAGATTACCTAGTTGGATCGGGAACTCCCATCAGATATCGATGAAACACCAATAAAGGAAGGTGTAACCCAGTCATAAAACTAGCCATAAACAAGGAACGCGGACAGGTGCATGTTTGCAGAAAGCATGGTCTGTATGTAGTGAATGGTTCGTGGAATGTTATGCGTAGATGCTATCGTATTCGGCCACTGGGCGAGGAGCTGCCTAAACAGGTTTGGCCGAAGACAGTGGAGTCAGTTGGGACAGGTCAGGGGAAAGTCACGAAAGGTGGACGTGTCTATTTGGATCAAGCTCGACCTTTAATTGACTTATCATGAGGGCAAGATGCAAGATGGATGCCGTTCACAAAATGGAGTTTAAGGGATGGGACGGAAACTGTGATTTAGGGATGTTGGCAACCCTCGATTGTAACGCAAATGCATAGGAAGGATGTCCTAATTATTATCGGTTCATAGACACCAAAATCGTCTTGGTACGTTGAGATTATGTGACACGGGTATTGGACCTCGATATCGGGAAAACAACAGGGTCCGGATTTTGAGAACCACAGTTTGTTGTACATTCAGTGGAGTGTGGTAGCTGTAGTAATACAGGGCTATAAAAGCTTTAGGTTGCAGTTTTTAGCACATGAAAGGCAGCTAACATATATATACGTATGTGGTCATTCGGGTATACTAGAGCTAAGTACCTGTATAGGCTTTGCCAATGTACCATATTTTTTCTGTCCTTAGGATGTGCCAGGTCGCTCCGACCCCCTCCCGAGACCCATGGTGCCAGTAGCGCCCCTTTTGAAAGTGAGACATGTACCATTTAATACCTATTTGAAGGGGCACAGACCTTTTAGGTCCATTGATCCCTTTATAAGGAGTACACGCAATCGCGTTTTTAAATCCCCCATTTTAATCGTTTTTCTTGTAAATAGCACACCTCTAGCACATCACTTCCCAGAGATATCTGCTATCATCCTCTAGGGGCTATCTGGATGGTGCATAAAATCTATGTTTATCTTGGGAAATACCACTTGAGCCACACTTCATGGAGCACTATGACTACTCAGTAAGGCTCATATTAATAATGTTTATGTTGGGCTTCTGTCTGTCTATGTGTTTTTCTCACTTTACAGGTGCAGTGACACTCCAAATTTACGGAGTATTTTTTGGAATCGAGTATTTTACTCTTCCACTAATTTTTATGCACTTTTTTCACTTCTTATTTTTTCACTTTCACGTCCCCAGGTCAGGGTGGGTGATTAGAGAGCCCATACCGCCGGGGTATAGTCCTGATGAATGCCACGGTAATATACCACCCTTATGGCTGAAACATGTTGACTGGAAGGAATTGAGTATATTCTGTATTTTACCAACCTTGAACCTTGGCATATAAATACAGACACGTAATACTCTTTATTTTGTGCCTCAGGGATCATTTATTAAATATATTTTTTCAATACCCTTTTGTTAGGCACTTTTAATATTTCACTGTAAACAAGAGCACGCCCTCCATACACAAAAACCTGCTCCGCAGTCTTTCTGGCGTCGTAGCACACCGCAGAGGCATTCGGCCTCTGTCGGTGGGGCCCGATGATGAAGCATGACACTGACTAGGTCAGTGTGTGAGGGCTTTCTTTATCACCCAAATCGGATGTGATAATCTAATCTTGTGTTGACTCCTTGAACTGTGGTCTGTATAGTTTACGCTTAGACTGATCAAGTGTTTGATCTGACCTCTCTTTTCTTGTTTTTGTATAGCATTCGGGTATACTGCCGAACTTGGTGCTGGAAATCAATTTTCGAGCCTCGGAGTCACGTCACATCCTGTTATTGTAGACAAATCACGTAATCTACACGTGCCTGAAAATGTACTGTAAATACAGTGCTCATGTAAATTGCTGACATAGTTTTGGGTCGACTTCGCACTATATAAATATGCTACAAAACACAATTGAGCAATAGCTTATAATTTTACTATACACTTTGGTTTCAGTATTTTAATGACCCAGTTTCTACGTTCGTATTTGTAGAATGAGCGAGAGAAAGTTATATAACCGGAGCTTTTGTTACTGCCAGAGGTAAGATGGTTGCATACGCTGTTTACAACACAATATAATGTGGTAGGGCTCAGGGGCAGCATTTTACAAGCATAATGAATACACTGACACTGATAGATAGTTGAAGTGGGTACGGGCACATGCACTCAACTCCATTTTATTACGTTGCTGTTGGTAACAAGTACAATAGTAATCATCATATCATGCACAGATATTTCATCATAAACGGTTTATGACTTCTGCTGCACAAAAGTAGGAGCACTACATGTGAAATAATACACAGAAAATTCTATCGTAAAGGGGTCATGAGTTGTGGTGCACTGAGGTAGGGGTGGTTTTTGTGGAGCCTGTGATGATGCTTGGTCCAGGCAGACCGCACTGGTAAGAATGTCTTTGGCTAATGAATTTTGCCTTAATAAGGCTACGTGGCGATTATTTATGGTGTACTAAGTTAGTGGTACGTCTGGTGCTCAACGTGTGCTCACCCTGCGATGATGCTTGGTCAAAACGGGCTGCACTGGAAGCATTGTCTGTTGCCTACTTGACTGCATCATCTGTAATCTTGATTCAAATAAAAGATGAAACATATATGGAATACGTTGTCGAAATATGTAGGTTTCAGGGACATTATATTTCAAATTGTGACCTGTGCTGTCCGCAGTGTAGACTGCCATTCAGTGTTCCTTTGCACTTGCAGGGTGAATTTTGTTATTCAACTAAACCTAGAACTGATATAAAAGAAGTTCTTTAAGGAAGGCTACTAAAGGGATATTGTGTCAGTTTGAGGGATGTTATACTTAGTTTGGTACTGCACTCTGCAAATAATGAATCAAGAGTCTATTTAATTGTGAGCTCTGATGATCACAGAGTAGGCAGGAGGCAGCGGTTAGCAAGAGTTCACGGCCAGGTGGCTTTGAGTAGAGCTGCACAGTATTGGTAAGTTAGCGTGTCTGCAACCAGCGATGATTCAATTCAATTCAATTCAAAGAATTTATATAGCGTGCTACATACCCAGAGGGTCTCAAGGCGCTTGAGGAAGGGTGGGGAATTACTTGTCGAATATCCAGGTTTTAAGTTGCTTTCTGAATGCTAGGTGGTTCTGAGTGAGGCGAAGGTGAATGGGAAGTGAGTTCCAGGTTTTAGCAGCCAGGTAGGAGAAGGATCTTTCTCCCATGGTGGTTTTGTTGATGCGAGGTACAGCAGCAAGGGCTTGATTGGAAGAGCGTAGCTGGCGGGGGGGTGTAGAAGGAGAGTCGTGTGTTGAGGCATTCGGGTCCAAGTTCGTAAAGTGCTTTGTGTGCGTGGGTTAGGAGGCGGAATGTTATCCTCTTATTGACGGGGAGCCAGTGGGGGTCTTTCAGGTGACCAGAAATGTGGTCTTTGCGCGGGATGTCTAGTATGAGTCTGGCTGATGCGTTCTGGATGCGTTGGAGTCTTTTCTGAAGTTTTGCAGTGGTACCGGCGTATAGGGTGTATGATAAGTGGTGCACTGAGTTAGTGGCACCTGAAGCATCAATTTTCTGTGGAGCCTGCGATGATGCGAGCTCCGGCCAAGCCGCACTGGAAGCAATTTTGTTTGCCTACTGAACTCTGCCTTAATAAGGCTACGTGGCGATGATTTATGGTGCACTGAGTTAGTAGTACCTTTGGCGCTTAGCGTGTACATACCCTGCGATGATGCGTGGTCGGGGGGGCACAGTATTTGGACTAATGTCTTTTGTCTATTGAATTCTGCATCAATTTAATTTAAAAGTGATAGTATGCCTCATTGCTGACATAAAACTGTTCACTCATCTTTGCGATGATTTATGGTGCACTGACTTAGTAATTTCTTTGGCGCTGAGCTTGTACATACCCTGCGATAATGTGTGGTCCAGGAGGGCCACATTCAGACCAATGTCTTTTGTCTGTTGAACTCTGCCTGAATGCAGCCACGTGGCAATGACTTTTGGTGCACTGAGTTAGTAGTACCTTTGGCACTGAGCGTGTACATAACCTGCGATGATGCGTGGTCCGGGAGGACCGCTCCGGTATCAATGTTTTTGCCTTCTGAATTCTACCTTAATAAGGCCACGTGAAGATGACTTGTGGTGCAGTAAGTTAGTGGTACCTGAAGAACTCAGCGTGTGCGTACCCTGCGTTGACTCGTGGTTCAGGCGGGTCGCACTGGTACAATGTCTCTTGCTTACTGTAATACGTCATGTGCAATCGCCATTCCACATGAATCATGAGCCCTCACAATGTAGATCGAAGGCAGTAGTCAGTACAAACATTGAGGAATGTTTTTTGTCACATCCTTTAACAAAATATTAGGACAAAGAGTACAATTGTCTCTGCCTTAAATAAAGCAAGGCTGAATTTCATGCTGTCTGTAGTGTAGAGCCAAAGCTGAATTCAAGTTGTGAACCCTGCTGTCCGCAGTGTAGATCGAAGGCAGTATTGCTTTTTTGTCACATCCTTTAAGAAATCCTAAAGACATATAGTACAATTGTCTCTGCATTAAATAAATCAAGGCTGAAATCCCTACTGTCCATAGTGTAGATGCAAAGCTGAATTCAAGTTGTAAACCCTGCTGTCCGCAGTGTAGATCGAAGGCAGTAGTCGACACAGACATCAAGGAATGCCTTTTATCACTTATTTTAACAAAATCTGTAGACATTCAGTACAGTTGTCTCTGCCTTAAATTAAGCAAGGATGAATTCAATGCTGTCCATAGAGTAGATTCAAAGCTGAATTCAAGTTGTGAACCCTGCTGTCCGCAGTGTAGATCGAAGGCAGTAGTCAGCACAGACATAGCAGAATACTATTTGTCACATCCTTTAACAAAATCCGAAGACATATAGGACAATTGTCTCTGCATTAAATAAAGCAAGGCTTGATTCAAAGTTGACCGTAGTGTCGATCCAAAGCAGAATTCAAGGTGTGAACCCTGCTGTCTGCAGTGTACATCAAAGGCAGTAGTCAGCACAGATATCGACGTATGTTTTTTGTCACTTATTTTAAGAAAAACGGAAGACATACAGTACAATTGTCTCTGCATTAAATAAATCAAGGATGAATTCCCTACTGTCCGTAGTGTAGATGCAAAGCTGAATTCGAGTTGTGAACCCTGATGTCCGCAGTGTAGATCGAAGGCAGTAGTCGACACAAACATCGAGGAATGCTTTTTGTCACTTATTTTAACAAAATCTGAAAACATACAGTACAGTTGTCTCTGCATTAAATACATCAAGGCTGAATTCCCTATTGTCCGTAGTGTAGATGAAAAGCTGAATTCAAGTTGGGAACCCTGCTGTCCGCAGTGTAGATCGAAGGCAGTAGTCAACACAGACATCGAGGAATGCTTTTTGTCACTTATTTTAACAAAATCTGAAGACCTACAGCACACTTATCTCTGCCTTAAATAAAGCAAGGCTAAATTCAATGCTGTCCGTAGTGTAGATCCAAAGATGAATTCAAGTTGTGAACCCTGCTGTCCTCAGTGTAGATCGAAGGTAGTAGTCAGGACAGACATTGAGGAATGCTTTTTGTCACATCCTTTAACAAAATCTGAAGACATATAGTACAATTGTCTCTGCCTTAAAAAAAGCATGGCTAAATTCAATGCTGTCCGTAGTGTAGATCCAAAGCTGAATTCAAGTTGTGAACCCTGCTGTCTGCAGTGTAGATCGAAGGTATTAGTCGCTACAGACATAAGTCTGCAGTGCTGTGGCACTGAGTTCTCAATAGGCCTGTATCGAGGAGGTACGTGGTCATGGCAGCAACCACATGGCAGGGTGAGGACCTTCACTGTGGCAGAGTCTTTTGTCTTCGCACAAGTGAATCACGCCCAAGGTGTAGCCTAATTATTTATACTCTTAAGCTGGAGTCGCGTACGTTGGACCAGCCCACTCCGCTTCTGCTTCAAGAGGGGGGGACAACGCAGCTTCATGACGAAGAAATTCCCCAGTGTTTGAGATAATATGGTTGCATCCACTGTGCAGTGCACTTCATGTATCAATACTATATCTAAACACTGAAAAGTTTTTGGTTTGTATAGTGAGTTGTGTATAGCATATCACTGATAGTCTTGGCATTGTGTATATTATTGTTGATGTGCGAGTTCCCTCCCTTATACTTAGTTGGTTGCCACATCTCTTACCATTCAGCTAGTGTCCTGTTGAGGGGATATATTATTTTGGGAAGCTCTGTTGTCCTGTTTTGTACTGCCTCTACGGTAGTAGATGAGGAGGGGTCAGTAAGGGTGGTTGTAGTGGTGGTGGCGCTGGGTGTTGTGATTTTGTTGGGTGTTGGAAGTGTATAAGTAGTACCTCTGTCACATAGCCGTCTTTAAATGTGGGTGTGAGTTGGATGTAAATCACGCAGTACATAGTCGACGTCCTTACAGTAGTTAAATGTTGATGTTAATTTGTTAGTGGTAAGTGGAACTATCGGCTGTTTTTTTTAGGTAGCATTGCAGATTTGGCTTGTTGTTGAAAATATGGGGAAGTGGTGTTTTTTTGTTTTTTTCCTACAGGAACTTCTAGTTTATATATTATTAACGTTAGTTGTGGTTCTGGTTTGTGGTGATTTTGTTGGAGGAAGGAATCAATTGAAGAGTGTTAATATTTGCAGTTTTTACTAGGTTGAGAATGGGATGATAATTAAAAAAGATTGAAGAACAGATATGGTTAATGAACATTATAATTAGGAATTATCATTTAAAAAACCTTTGAAATTCACTGAAAAATTCATAGGTTTCAGGTATGTTATAGTTAGGAATTAGCATTAAAATAACCTCAGAAATTCACTGGAAAAAAACATAGGTTTTAGGGGTGTTATAGTTAGCTGGACATTTCACTCGTACAAAACCATTGAAATTCCTCCGTTATAGTTAGTTGTACTAACTATAACTGGCGTGCCCGCAATCTACTGCTGATGATGTCACATATTACATCATTCATGACATGGTCAGTGACATCAATGATGGCATCTCAAATGACATCATTGATGACAGCACTGATGACATCATCCATCTGGCAATTAGATACACCTCAACATACATTAGCATAATCTTTGTACACTCATTATAAAATAGGAAGTACCATATCTGCATGCATTTACACACCAATACATGTTTCTAAAAACCCACTCAGTGATTCCTACATCTACACACACATCTAAACACTTACCTATATATTCACTCATACATGCTAATAAAGATCAATAGAATATTATTAAATATATTTATACACCTACATCAACATGACACACCAGCACACATCTTATTCACTTATGCAGTCATCCTACTTACTTATACAAACAATGAATCATACTTACATTTACTCAGCTACACACTTATATAGACACCACTTTATTTATTCATATAGATAGTAACTCATACTTAGTGTGTTATAAAATCACTATTACAAGCATACAGTTATCCATACAGTCACTCATACAATCACTGAGTCTTATGTGTACTTATTTATATACAATTGTCACATACACTGCCTTTTATTTTTCTACTTTGTTGGAAATGTATCATTGAGAAATATATTTACTCATCACTACACCCAAAAAGACATTCACTCACCCAAACAACTGTTTCCACGTGCAGGCTTAACCTATATATACATACTAAATCAACTATTTACACATCTTTTAACAGTCACACACCTCCCACCCAACCACACACACATTCACTCTCCAATACAAATACTCAGTTAACTAATCAATAAATAATATAGACATTCACATAGCTAGTAACCAACTGGTGCAGCAGTTTACACAACAACTGACAAAGTGGTACAGATATTCACACAGTTTAGATTGCTATATATATAGGTCTCCCGGTTTTATGGTATTTTTTTTTTACATTTCCGTCTGTATTTATTCATATTTATTTTTTGCTCATTTTATCTGTATTTATCCATATTTATTTTAGGTTTTGTGAAAAAATGAAGCTGAAATGCGTACATTTCTACATTTATTTAACCAGTTAATGTACACTTGTGCCTGAACACCTGCCACGTTTCAATGATTTAAACACACTCAGATTCTAAAATATGCACTTATAAGAAAGCATGCCATTTTTTAACATACACTGCTGCTTAAGACTTTTTACTTAAATTCCTTTTTTGTAACCCTATTCTCTGCTTAAACCACACAGCCATTGGCCTTGCAGTCATGGTTGACAGCATTTATAATCATTAAAAAACAACCAATTTCTGTTTTTATCCACATTTAAAAATAAATACAGACAGTAACATAAATGGTTTTCTGTCTGTATTTATCTGTAAAAATCAGTAAAAACCGAATACAGGGAGCCTTATATATATAATGCATATTTAAATAATGAACCAAATCACAATCACTGGATGATGTCATCAGTGATGTCCTCAGTGATGTAATTATAGATTTCATCATTGATGTCACTGACCATGTCATGAATGAAGTAATATGTGACATCATCAGCAGGGGATTGCGGGCTCAAGAGTTACAGTGAGTGCAACTAACTATAACGGAGGAATTTCAATGGTTTTGTATGAGTGAAATGTCCAGCTAACTATAACACCCCTGAAACCTATGGTTTATCAGTGAATATATATATATATATAATATCTCAAAGCTCCACGGTTCCCACCTGTTGGAGATGCACTCTGACATCCACTGCAGCAACCTTCATGAGGTAAAAGCCGGATCTGCGGGTGGATCCAGTTTGCAGCATGCCTGTCGATTCACACCTGACGCGTTTCATGCTCATTGCACACTTCAGAGGCGCGACAGTCATTTTGGCATAGAGGCCACACCTTCCACATAAAAATATGAGCCCTCCAATTGGCGACTCAAATGGGTTTGCATTGGTTTGTGGGTCTTGTAGTGTGTGCCTCAGTTATGTGCCGCTGTCTGAGACATTTAAAGCCCACAAATGGGACTCCACTCGCACACCTGGCTTGTCAATCCTCCATGGATGCCTCCACAGTGAGACTCCATGATTCGGAGCTCTGTGGCCCCAAATTTCCAGGTGGTGCATCTCCCTCGGATGGGAGGCCGCATATAAATCAAAGCTCCAAGGTTCCCACCTGTTGGAGATGCACTCTGACATCCACTGCAGCAACCTTCATGAGGTAAAAGCCGGATCGGTGGGTGAATCCTGTTTACAGCATGCCTGTCGATTCACGCCTGACGCGTTTCATGCTCATTGCACTCTTCAGAGGCGTGACAGTCATTTTGGCATAGAGGCCACACCTCCCTCTTAAAAATATAAGCCCTCAAATGGGCGACTTGAATGGGTCCGCGTTGGTTTGTGGGTCTTGTAGTGTGTGCCTCAGTTATTTACAGCTGTCTGAGATGTTTCAAGCCCACCAATGGGCCTCCACTCGCACATCCGGCTTGTCAATCCTCCATGGATGCCTCTACATTGAGACTCCGTGATTCGGAGTTCCGTGACCCCAAATTTCCTGGTGGTGCATCTCCCGCGGCTGGGAGGCCGCATATAAATCAAAGCTCCAAGGTTCCCACCTGTTGGAGATGCACTCTGACACCCACAGCAGCAACCTTCATGAGGTAAAAGCCGGATCGGCGGGTGGATCCAGTTTGCAGCATGCCAGTCGATTCACGCCTGACACGTTTCGTGCTCATTGCACTCTTTAGAGGCGTGACAGTCATTTTGGCATAGAGGCCACACCTCCCTCTTAAAAGTATAAGCCCTCAAATGGGCGACTTGAATGGGTCCGCATTGGTTTGTGGGTCTTGTAGTGTGTGCCTCAGTTATTTGCAGCTGTCTGAGATGTTTCAAGCCCACCAATGGACCTCCACTCGCACATCCGGCTTGTCAATCCTCCATGGATGCCTCCACATTGAGACTCCGTGATTCTGAGTTTCGTGGCCCCAAATTTCCAGGTGGTGCATCTCCCGCGGCTGGGAGGCCGCGTATAAATCAAAGCTCCAAGGTTCCCACCTGTTGGAGATGCACTCTGACACCGACTGCAGCAACCTTCATGAGGTAAAAGCCAGATCGGCGGGTGGATCCAGTTTACAGCAAGCCTGTCAATTCACGCCTGACGTCTCAGACAGCGGGACATAACTGAGGCACACAGTACAAGACCCACAAATCAACGCAGACTCATGCGAGTCGCCCATTGTATGGCACACATTTTTAAGTGGGAGGTGTGGCCTCTATGCCAAAATGACTGTCATGCCTCTGAAGGTTGCTGCAGTGGATGTCAGAGTGCATCTCCAACAGGTGTAAAGTCATGCTTGTAGTTTGCACTTTACTACCGATGCCTTCTGCTCATCATGTTTGTAGTTTGGACTTTACTACCGATACCTTCTGCTCATCATGTTTGTAGTTTGGGCTTTACTACCAATGCCTTCTGCTCATCATGCATGTAGTTTGGACTTTACTACCAGTGCCTTCTGCTCATCATGCTTGTAGTTTGGACTTTACTACCAATGCCGTCTGCTCATCAGGCTTGGAGTTTGGAGTTTACTACCAGTGCCTTCTGCTCCTCATGCTTGTAGTTTGGACTTTACTACCAGTGCCGTCTGGTCATCATGCTTGTAGTTTAGAATTTAATACCAATGCCTTCTGCTCATCATATTAGTAGGTTGGACTTTAATTACAATGCCTTCTGCTCATCATGCTTGTAGTTTGGACTTTACTACCTCTTTCTAACATGCTTTTCCTCTTTTGTGCTGCTCAGGGTTCGGTGGCAAGAATTGGGAAATCAACGTTGATGACTGTCCAGGCCATAAGTGTAGGAACGGAGGGACTTGTGTGGACGGGGTGAACACCTACAGCTGCCGGTGTGCTCCGGAGTTTACTGGTAAGAAGAATTCAGAGGGAGAGGAGTCCTTGTTGGGTAGCCCCTACCCCTCCTCTTTACCCACAGCACCAGCACATGCTCTCTGGGACCTGCTTAGGACTTGTCCTGGTTCTGAAAGCCTTGATATTTGATATTTATGTGCATTTGTAGAGCGCTAACGTTCGCTCCCAAGGGAGCATCATGGCGCTGGGCAAGCTGCGGAGAATAACAGAAGGATGGATTTGGAATGGAGAAGACTAGATGGCTGACAGGACAGAGGAGTCTAGTTGTTGGTAGACCCATGTCTTGAGAAGTTTTCTAAAGTTGTTTTCATTATCTATGGATCTGAGGCTGACAGGCAAATTGTTCCAGGCTTTGGCGGCTAGAACATTGAAGGATTTCCCACCCTTGGTCTTATATTTAAATCTGGGGATTAGGACCAGATTTGTCCCAGAAGATCTCAAACAGCGCGGGGGGTTGTAGCGCATAAAACGCTTTGCAAAATAGCGGGGTCCTGTATTTTGCATTGTTTTGAAAACTGTGAGTAGTAGTTTAAAGAGAATTCTTTTATGTAATGGCATCCAATGCAGCAAATTTAGTGCTGCAGACGCTGATGACCTTCTGGGGAGTTGTAAGACCAGTCGAGCTGCAGCGTGTTGGATGCTCTGCAGCTTTCTGAGAGTAGATTTTTTCACTCCGGCCATAAGGCCATTGCAGTAGTCAAGTCGGGAGAGTATGAGGGCTACCGCGACTGACTTTCTGGCTGCAGTTGGGAGGAAGTCAAAAAAAGTTTTCAGAGATTTTATTAATCCAAAGCAGCGACCGGCAGTGGTCTTGACGTGGTCATCAAAGGAAAGAGATGAGTCAAATTGAACGCCTAGGTTTCTGGCTGATGGAACTGCACTTGGGGGGGCCTCTGATCCAGGGGGCCACCAATCTTTCGGGCAGAAAGAAAGGTTTTTACCCAGTGGGATGATTTCCGTCTTAGCACTGTTGCATTTCAGATGGTTAGTGTTTAGCCACTTAAAGACATCAGAAAGGCAGTTTTTGAACCGAAGATCAGTGTCGGTCCGCTGCTTGTCAATTGTGACGACCAATTGAGTGTCGTCAGCGTAGGACGTGACAAGAATCCCATGTGATTCTATCACAGCTAAAAGAGGTGCCATGTAAATGTTAAAAAACAAAGGACTCAATATGGACCCCTGGGGCACTCCCGATGTAATGAGTTTTTCGCAGGATAGGTGGGGTCCAAGGGACACAGTCTGAGACCTGTTTGATAGAAACGATGAAATCCAGGCTAGGGCTGTGTCAGTCACGCCAATCTCTCGCATTCGATTTATTAGGATGACATGCGAGATGGTGTCGAATGCTGCTGAGAGATCCAACAGGATGAGGACAGCCTGCTTTCCCTCATCCTGCAGGAACTTGATGGAATCAGCTAATTCGATCAGTGCTGTTTCAGTGGAGTGACCGGAGCGGAAGCCTGATTGCTGAGGGTGTAAGATGTTGTGGGCCTCTACAAAGGTTTTTAGCTCCTCATGCACTAAATGCTCCGTGACTTTGCCTAGAATAGGAAGAAGGGAGATGGGACGCATATTCGTCAAATCTGTTGGCGATTTATTCTGTTTTTTCAGTAGGGGTTTTACTGTAGCCTTCTTCCATTCGGTAGGTACAAGTCCGGATTCAAGGGATTCATTGATGATAACATTAATGTAGGGATTGACTGTGTCGATCAAGTTATGAAGGATGATGGGGGGACAGGAATCGGTAGGCGCTCCTGATTTGCAGGCTCGAATTGCCTTGCTAGTCTGTTGCAGGGAGACAGATTTAAAAGCGGAAAAAAGGGGGTAGTTGACTGTTGCCTCTAAGGGGGTTGTCGGCGGAAGGGGAAAATCTTTCTGAATATTAACTATTTTGTCGACAAAATAATCTGCAATTTGATTGCAGAGACTCTCTGAGGGGGGTATGTCAGTGGTGAGGACTTTCGGGTGAGTGAAGGACTTAACTATGGTAAAAATAGTTTTTTGGTTTTGGTGTGCTTCCATTATAAGCTTGGTGTAGTATTCCTTTTTGGCTATTTTTATGTCAGAGAGATATAGTTTCCTCTGTTGAACATAACTTGTTCTGGAGACCGTATCATATGCTTGTCTCCAGAGTCTCTCTAGTCTCCGACAAAGAAGATGACTGTCTGCTAGGGTCTGAGTGTACCAGGGGGCATTTGGCTTTTTCTTCTTAGGGGCCTTTTCTCGATGGTTATTGGGCTCAGAATTAGCCGCGACAATTTGGCTCATCCAGGTATGAAAGTTGCGGGAGTCGATTTCAACATCACCAGTTCCAATGGGGGGTGGGGGCATCGGTTTTGACTCTAGTTTAATTCGTTCGGCCACTTTCTTCCAGTTAACTGAGAAGGAGGCTTGGGCATGCCTAGGGCTGGAGCGGGTGGTAAGAGGTGTCATAATGTTAAAAGGGATGAAGTAATGGTCGGTCCAAATTTGGGGTAACGGGGGGAAAGTGGAAAGGTTTGAAAGATTGGTGCATATGCCATCAATAGTGTGGCCGGCACTGTGAGTGGCTGTATTGATGCGTTGGGAGAGTCCAAAGATGTTCAGGGACTGTAGGAAGGAAATGGTGTGGGGGTCGACGAGTGATTCCATATGTAGGTTCATGTCGCCAATGAGCGTAAAGTTAGGGTATTGTAACATGAGTGCTCCAAGCGTCTCATCCAGAGAGTTCAGAAAGGAGGTGGGATTGCCCGGTGGGCGATATAGGAGCCCTCCTGATAGGGAGAGAGAGGCGTTTATTTTAATAGAGAAACCCATGCTTTCCGTGTCCTTAAGGTGACATAAGTCGAATGTGTGACAGGGAAATGTTTCCTTAATGATAAGTGCTACCCCGCCGCCTCGACCAGAAGGTCTATCCCTCCTGAAGATGGTGAAACCAGGAGGGAGGGCGATAGCCAAAACAGGGTTCGAGGAATCGTTGAGCCAACTTTCAGTTATGAACAGGGCGTCTAGTTCATAGTTTGATATTAAGTCGTGCACGTCCTGGCAATGGCAGGCTAGAGACCTGGCATTCACAAGACCTCCCTTGAAGTTGGTGGAGTAACATTTCGAGGGGGCAAGCATGTCGGCTGCGTCGTTTATAGGCAGGGGGGGAGTCCATTTACAACGAAGGCATACAAGGGGGCTAGACAGGGGGTCAATATGAGGGCAGTCAGAAAGGTGGGGAACGAGTGGGGGGCGCAGGGACAGTAAATGATTGGGGTCGTACCTGATGATGGGTTTCAACCTAGCAGCGTGCCCAGCGCCCGGCGCGGTCCGGTCGCGGACGGGCGCAGACGGGCTTGGCTTAGGCGCGGCTTCGGCGCGCGACCGGCGCGCCCGCTGCGCCAGCCCGCTGCGCCGTCTGGGAGGATGACACATGATATAGGGAGGGGGGAGGGCTGGAGGCCGGCCCGACTTGAGCGCTGACCTCGCCCTCCTCACTCAAGATGGCGCCCACCGCCGAGTGATGTAGTTGAAAAGCGGCTGGGCTAAAAAGAGACGGTACAGAGGGTGTAAGGAGTGTCAGAGTGCCTGATTTTACAAATTCCCATTAATATAATAGCCCCCAATGTAAGAAAACGTTAAAAAGCGGCAGTTACATAAAATGTTAAAAACGCTCCAATTGTCTAGCAGATAATAAAACAGTCAAAAACGCCAAAGATCGCGATTAATCTCCGCTCCTCAGCAGCTCGCAGCCCCAGTTCCCCTCACCAGGGAGAGCTTCTGTAGGGCGGGGAGCGCTGGGGAGGATGCACCTAAATACAGTGGGAGGGCGGGAGGCTGGCCCGACTTGAGCGCTGACCTCGCCCTCCTCACTCAAGATGGCGCCCACCGCCGAGTGATGTAGTTGAAAAGCGGCTGGGCTAAAAAGAGACGGTACAGAGGGTGTAAGGAGTGTCAGAGTGCCTGATTTTACAAATTCCCATTAATATAATAGCCCCCAATGTAAGAAAACGTTAAAAAGCGGCAGTTACATAAAATGTTAAAAACGCTCCAATTGTCTAGCAGATAATAAAACAGTCAAAAACGCCAAAGATCGCGATTAATCTCCGCTCCTCAGCAGCTCGCAGCCCCAGTTCCCCTCACCAGGGAGAGCTTCTGTAGGGCCCCCCAGCCATCATGGTGGAAGTATTTGAGCTTGTTTTTTCATGCTTTGCACCCATTCCCATCGCGCTGTGAAGGAGTAGGGTGATATGAAATGGATACACTGTCCAAGAAAGATCCAGTGAAGCTGTTTTGAGAAGAAGCTTCTCGTTCAGGGGGCTGCCACATGAGATAGATGGTCCCCCAAGTGAGTGTTGTGAGCCAGACTGGCACAGCACGATGGAGTCTGTTTCATAGAAAGGGAGGATGTTTCCATGTCTTATTCAGGAGCTTAAGAACAAGGATGCCTCAGTAATATTGAGACTTTTAGGGAGGTCTGGTCCCTTTTCTTACTGTGAAGCCCCTTGAAGCCCTGCCTAAATGTTCTGGTGCGCTAGATTTCACCTTCACTACCGTGCAAGGGGTAACAAGTGTTCCAAGTCCTGAATTCTACAGGAACGATGTGCCACCTCTTCACTTAATGGAGAAACCCACAGATTTTAGGTGTGAATATATTTTCACTTCTGGATGATGGTTAGTTTTATATTTGACTTTAACCTTCTCTTTCCTTCCTTCTCATAACTATTAGGTCAGTTCTGCACAGAAGATGTGGACGAATGCCGGCTGCAGCCCAATCCGTGCCACAATGGTGGGACCTGTTCCAATACCCACGGTGGCCACACCTGCGTCTGTGTGAATGGCTGGACAGGCAAGAGCTGCAGTGAGAACATTGATGACTGTGCGAATGCCGTTTGTTTCAATGGGGCCACCTGCCATGACAGAGTAGCTTCTTTCTACTGCGAGTGTCCAATGGGAAAGACTGGTGAGTAGAGCCTCGGGGAGACTCTGGGAGCCTCGGGGAGCTAATTTATTCATAGAAAAATGTCTCTTTTCTTAGATCACTTTACTAGCAGCTGGAATTGTGGCCGGCCTCTAGAGCTATGATGGATCTTATACTACTTCAGTTATGAGCTTTTATTTTTTTAATCTCCCAGGTCTGCTTTGCCACCTAGATGATCAATGCATCCGTAACCCATGCCACAAAAAGGCAATCTGTGACATCAATCCAGTGAATGGCCGTGTCATCTGCTCCTGCCCTCCTGGCCTCACTGGCGGTGCTTGTGACCAGGATGTTGACGAGTGCTCCATAGGTAAGTTAAGGTGGTCAGCCGGGAGCAGCGCTCCCTGGGCTGGCTCCGGGTTATGCCATGTAAAAAAGGTAATTTTAATGAGAAGTATGAATTTGTGTTGATCTTCGTACTGCTATCTGACGTATTTATTACATTTAGTTGGCAAGTGAAACCCATAGTGTAGGGACAGCTTGCCATGGCTCTTGAAGTAGACAGTTATGGGAATTGATCTGCTTGTTTTACAGGCTTTGAGTTGTCTTCGGCCCTGGCCTTGCTGACCCCAAAGAGCAGAAGGGCCATCCTCATCCATCCATGCATGCCTTAGCACCAGAGTCTTACTAACTTTATGTAGCAGCGTTTATAAGTGAGAAGAATACTCTTGAGGTTGAAGGTAGAGGTGTATTCATTCTGGAAGGTTGGTAGCTCAGTTATGGACTAGGATACCTTAAGCAGGTCAGTCTCTCATTAGAACAGTACAGGTTTTTTGGGAGCGTTGGAAGCTCCTGCAGCTGTGGTGTCCACAGTACTGTATTTTATCTGCTGTGTGGTGGCGATGTTGTGAGATTAAAGCCCAATCCAGTGCAAGAGAGATGCTCTCCTCTAGAGACATCCTCCAGGGGAGCAGACGTACACCAGTAACATCGGCTGTTTTCGGGTTTCCAGAATCGTGTCCTTCCTAGTGTTGAGCCGAGAACGGCTCAGGAGTGGCACAGATTGGGAAGAAGGCGACATATCTTGTTTTTGCTTTGAACAGCTTCATAGTGCGTGCATGTATGATTTGAAGAGTTATGAACTCGATTCCTGAAGGAAAGCACTACATCAGTGATTGTACCGGGAAGAGTAGGCACCAGATCTGCAACACAATCATTCATTCATTCATTGGACTCCTTTGCCAACTTACCCACAGAAGCTTGAGCAGTGTCTGTTGCTTCATGCCAGACAAGATCTTGACGTACCAGGTCCCAATCCCTTGTGAGTCTCGTATGTGGGTCAGAGACTGCTAGCTAATCAATGAAAGGCCCTCCAGAGTGACCCTGCCATGTCTAGGTGAGTGCTCATAGATTAGTTTAAGAGGGCAGATGGTCATTCCTTGGAGGGTGCTATTGTTTCGGTTGTAGTGATGAAAGAAGTTGCTGCCTCCTTCATCAGGTGGTCTTTTCTCCTTGTTTCTAGGTGCCAACCCCTGTGAGCACTTTGGAAAGTGTGTAAACACACAGGGCTCCTTCCAGTGCCAATGTGGAAAGGGGTACACGGGTCCCCGATGTCAGACCGACATTAACGAGTGCCTGTCCATGCCGTGCCAGAATAACGCCAGCTGTGTGGACCGCATTGGAGGGTTCACCTGCATCTGCATGTCAGGTAGGATATAGTGTCTGCTAGGGAGTGCCAGTGTCTCAAGACTCTCAGCAGAGGATAAAACTTGGGTGTGAGCAAGGGTCGGGCAGTAGGAGAGAAGAATACAGAAAATGTCTAACCAGTTATGAAATGGGTAACTTCCTTGTGACCGCATATTCTATTTTGTGATGAAGAGATTGTTTTAGAGGTGTCCTGCTAGTCATAAACATCTGCAAGCACCTAGTATCGCATGTCTGAACGGTGTTAATCAGAGACCGATATAAGTGAAGCTGCTGGATTTACAGGGTCCGCACTTGGTAGATGCATTGCTGCCACTTGAAGGCCCTGGGACAGTTTCAATATGAGAGGGTTAAAGCCTTGTTTCAAAAGGTTTATCCTAATATTCACATACATTATGTCACTGGAAAGACACAATGACACTGAGGCATAAATGTCACTTCACTGGTACTTTCTTTCACTGTTTAAGTTGAATATCAAATCATGATACAAAATATTAAATTAATTAATTTGTGTGAAGATCTGTAAGAGCCGTTATTATTCTGAAATTTGTAGTGCGCACAGCTACCCAGGGTTTTCGATGCAAAGCGGGGGTAGGGAACAGAGAGGGAGTTGTGTCTCTCGAAGAAGCAGGCGCGGAATTCCATAGTGTTGGCCCTAGATAGGAGAAAGACCGACCTATCATGCGGGCCAGTCGGATCTGTAGAGCAAATCACAAGGGACGGGAAGGATGGTATAGATGGACCAAATCCATCAGATATTTAGTATTAGATCCCGATTTGACGTATAGCACCGCACAGCGCAGCATATTCGCGGCTTTGAACTTGACAAGGTTCGACACAGTCAGCGAATGTAGGTCACAAAGAATGTCGGAAGTTGAAGTAATCTTTGGTAGGCGGTAGAGAACCATCTGGACGTGTACCCAAAATATTAACCATAGACGAAATAACAAATGATCAAAATTAATTGACATATCCTTCTAAACTAACTGTAGGCTACCCTCATTC
Source organism: Lissotriton helveticus (assembly GCF_964261635.1). Lineage (NCBI taxonomy): Eukaryota > Metazoa > Chordata > Amphibia > Caudata > Salamandridae > Lissotriton > Lissotriton helveticus. Next base: position 55,075,622 of record NC_136057.1, on the reverse strand, counting down.
TCACTCAGATCCAAAATCTTACTCAGTCGCAATACTGAATAGCTAAGCCTTGCATAACACTTTTTGTGTGGTGATGACTGGCATTCCACAGACACTGCTTCATTACACTTCAGTTGTTTTTGTTCTGTTTGTCCTGGAAGAATACTATTTGACTCTGGTGTTCTTTTCACTTGCACAACTTTGGCTTTTCAGCCTTGTTGATAAAACACCAGCTGTCTAGGATTCCTTTCCTAGCTCTGGTAGGCCGCTTGCCTGGGGTTCCCAGAGCCCATTTCACACCACGCCTTCTCTAAGGCTAGAGCCCTCGTCACCACACTAACTGAACCAGACATCTGTCCTTGGGGCAGCGGAGGCTTCCTTCAGAACCCTATGGTAGCCGTTCTTTTAAGGCTGCCCCAATCCTGTTCACCACCCTCACTCTAGTAGGACATTTTCTTAGGATTCCCAGGGGCTCCCTGTAAAGATCCACTTTTCACGCGAATTGTGAAGACAGGTATCCTTACTGAAGAGTAAGTACAGGTACCTCCGGCTCAGCTTCACAGCTTTCAGCAATGCAAAGCTTTTCAAAGGATAACATTCCAACCTAGCAACATTATCAACATTCCGACATACGCAGATAACTCCACACTCCCTTGATCGCCTCTAGGCCTGACAACCATCCTTCCCAATGCAGCCAGTTTCCTTTCCTATCCTCACTCCAGGCGTCGCCATCTGTGCACCGAGAGATCCCTTCACAACCTTCCTAGGGACACTAGACATTCAGAACTCTGCTCAGAATATTAATATGGCAGCTTACAGCGATCTGTGGGAAGCACAGCGGCTACATTTAGTTCCCCCGCCCCCGCATATTGGGCTGTGGAACCTACCTCATTTGAATGTGCTTCTTTGAGCTTTTGAACTCAACTTCACAGAGACCAGCTGTAGAGGTGGGCTTCAGCCAGGCCTACCAGTGCTAGGGGTTCGCCCTTCCCTGCACGCAAGTCCTCAGACAAGTAAATAGAAGTTGTCACGGAAACTGTAAGGATAAAAGAAATGTTTATTAAACCTCATGAGGTGGAACTACATTCACACAGCACCCTTCGGTAGTGTATTACGTAGCACAAGGAATAGAAGAACCATGGGTCTTTTATACCCACACAGGAGCTCAAAAGAAGGCGGTACAAACACACATAGGAGAGTTACATACACACATGGTCATACAGAAATGTACAGTCAACAGTAAGGGAGGAGCTAGCAGTTGCTGACTCCGGTAAAATCAACCTGACAGTTACAGACTAAAGCATGTGTATTAACAGTTACAGATTCCTCTACGCATGTGCAGAGTGGCAGAGTCTACGTATAGCTAGTCCTCTAAGCAGAGCACAAGGGTAAACGACAATGAAGAAGGAAAGAGCACATGGTGAGACATGGCAGACAAAATGGCTGAAGAAAACAAGATGGCTTCAGCTAAATGCTAACACTGATCGCTGCCAATTTTCTACACACCCTCTCCCCCTCCCATTCCCCAGCAGAGGGTAGTGGGGTACAGTGAATACCCATGTGTTCGATTGAGAGGGCCGTGGAGGCTCAAAGACCCCCATGAATCGGGCCCCCACGCACAATGTGCTTCGGGACACTCATTCTGCTGCGAACGAATTGTCCTTTTCCATGAGCTGCTATGTTCAGAGCAACTGTCACTAATTGAGCCGGCCTGTGCGAGAGGCCTGCAGACCAGGGCCTTCCCTCTGCCAGTTCAGTCTAGCCTAGTTTGAGCCGCCTCTGACTGAGGCAAGACCTTCAATATGACACCAGTAAAGGGCACTTTTAGTTTTTCACTTTGCCGCTGGATTCAAGCAAGCCTGGCTGAAGACGGCTGGAATGCCAGAAACCGGTCCTAGGAAGCTTGTTTCCGGTCCAGGGAAGGCATGGCTTGGCAGTTCGGGCTGGACTGTTCCCATGAGGCACAGGGTCAGACTGATTTGCATATGGTCATGTCTGAACTGGGGTCGCAGAGTGGGCTAAAGAACGGTGATGGATTAAACCCAGATTTTTTGACTGGGTTTGAGTGTTTGATTGGTTCAGATGCTCTGTCCATCACCACCCCCTTTTGTACATGATTTATGGAAGCATTACTCACTGGACACTTCACCCAAAGAGAACACAGTTTTGTGCTAGGAGTTCTGGCCCATTTATTTCCCAGTAGGTTTGTTGGGCACATGCTGTCTTCTGCTCTCCAGGGTGTTTTTAGGTTTTGGAATCAAATTCCAACCAGTTAAGGAGAGAACAAAACTTGCAGGGTAAGAAAGAACATTTTAATGGACATTCTGGCCGTCTTAGCTCTCGAACTCTCTCCTCCGCAGCACCGTTCTACTGATGATGTGCTTCAAATGTGCATCTTAAACAGTGTGGGCACGGTTGGTGATTCATGACCAGGATCAGGGAAAGTCTTGTGTGAAGTTTTCATTGCATGAGTTGTGGCTTAATGGTAACCTGTAGAATTTCCTTCATTTACTATTCTCAGGCATTTGCATAGTTTTCTCTCCCAAGTGTTTGTTGGCCTTGGTAACTCACTAACAGTTAGCATCTAAATGTATGTCTTGCTCAGCGTTGTCTCACAAGTACTCTGAAACCATGTTGAACTGGTAACTCATGACTAGTTTGTATAAAAGTTCATGCTTTGCTTACCTTTACGTAGGACTGACTCAATACAATTAGTTTTCAGTTAAAAACTGGATTTGAAGCAGGGAGACTAAGGTGTTTATACCAAATTAACAAGACAAATTATTTCCACATCTGCTTGGTACATAGTTTTGCAGCATGAATCTTTTCTGGATTCACATGCAGTGCATTATTGCACCATCCAGTGTTTGGAACCCAAATCTTTTACAAACCTTTTGTCTTTCTACTTTTTTTGTGTTTTGGTTTTGGTGGGTGCCGACATACCTCCATGTGGTGTCCCCTGTGCCGTCGTTGTGCTTCCTCCAGAATCTCCCACCTTTGGTCGCCATCGTCAGATTCTTTTTTTTCCACCATGGGGTCTGGAAGCATACAGGAAGATCGCCAACAATCTGATTTCGAAAATCAAGAAAATATCAACATGAGTTCACCGGAGTAAGAAAGTCATCAATTGAAGATACTGAACGAAGTTCTAGGAGCAGGACATGGGTCTCTCTGTACTTGGTAATGGAGAAAACACAATTCCAATTTTGCAAACACTGCCACCAAAATTTTGTGAAAAAGGATAAACACACTGTCTGCAACCTCTGCCTGCCAATAGATCATCGAAGTGAAGATTGCAACGCCTGTGCAGTGTTCACCTCTAAGACTTTGAGGGTAAGACAGTGACAGAGAACAGCCCACCATACAATGCAGGGCCAAATCACACTCCATCTCTATGGTTTATGGGCTTCTCCTGCGATGAAGAAGAGAATGTCGCCAAAGGGCCAGAAGGGTATGAGGAGGCCGACCTCCAAATAGTGGAATGCGACCCAGAAGTTAAGAGAACTTCGAGATCAGAGGTAAGAGACTCTGCATCCTTAAAAACTTCAACCTAGTCAAGTAAATCAGACTCTAAAACCTCAAAGACGGCTTTGGCATTCAAGCCCTCAGTGATCGCAAGCTTGTCAAAAGGGAAAAGTACCCTTGGATCCTTCGAAAAGGACTCCGCAGCAGTAAAGACCCCCCAAAAATTCAATATTTCGAAGGACGGGCGAGGAAAATTTACTTCAATGTCCAAACAGGAGAGGTCAAAAATCGAAAGACATGGATTGACGAACACTGTCTTAGAAGAATTCATAGTCACATCGTACACACGAACATCTCCACTACCAACTAGTGGCCAAGATCGAGAAAAAGAGAAGATGACTCGAAGCCTAAATGGGCAGCACTTTACAAAAAAAGAAAGACTTTGTAAAAAGTCTGCAGCAATTTCAAATACCATGTGAGTCTTCGAACAAGCAAGGGGATGAAGGCCTTGAGGAAACAGAGCTGCCTTTAACACCAGAACCTCAGGAGGAACAAGATGAAGAGCTCTTCTTCGAGGAGGAGGAGGAGGAGGGGTAAATTTACCTGGGTTATGAGGCTGCAGAGACTCACAATGGCAAGACCTGGAAACAGACTCACCAGAAGAAGGGATAAACACTTACTCTTCAAGACCAACAACACCTAATGATATTGGAATGATACAGAAGGCAGCGGAGAGGTATGCGGTAGAGTTCGAAGAGGAGAGGCAAAAATCATGTTTCCTATTATAAACTCTTCTGCCTACACAATCAAGAAATCAGTTTTTACCAATGCTCCCCAGTGCCCTGGGTCATGGAAAAGAGGTTTTCATGGAACCAGCAACATGAACGGCAGTCACTCAAAGGGCAGAGAAGAAGTGTAGACATTCTTTAAAAGACACAATTCACATGAAGGCAGCAGGAGATCCGATAATAGCATCAACTGCCAGGAAGAGAGCCAACGTCCCAAGCACCACAGGGCCACCTTCAGATAAGGACAGCTAAAGGATGCACCATAAGGGGTGAAAGATAGAAGGGAGTGCTGCAAATCAGTGGTGGATTGCAAACTCAAATGCATCGCTAAATCGTCACGCCTACCAACATCGGGTAGAAATAGGAAAACTAATGAAGCGTTTCCTAGAACTGTGCCAAAAGAGGGCAGCACACCAGATGGAGGATGGCAGGAACATCGCCAGTACCTGCTTAAACTCTTCACTGGATGCAGCAGAAACTCTAGGACGACAAATGATGGAAGTAATTATGGAACGACGCCTTGCATGGCTAAGAATTTCAGGTTTTAAACCCGAGGTACAAGCTAACATACCAAATGCACCATTCAATGTTGTACAACTATTCAGGATAGTGATGGACAAAACCCTGAATTAGTTGAAAAAATGACAATGAAAGCGCAAGGTACATGGGGGCCCTACAGTTCAGAGGTAACATGCGGAGGGGGCAGTACCCTCACGAAGGCTGACAGCAAGGGGCTCCTTCCATTCAGGATCATCCCATTAGATCAGAGTTATTCAAACTGTGGGGCGCGCCCCCCTGGGGGGGCGCGACGCCATCTCAGGGGGGGTGCGCTCTCCACCATAAAATGTATTTCACCTTTCATTGTTTGCCAGGCGGAGAGGCAGAGTGGAGCTGCAGGGGCCCTAAGAAGGGGTGAAGACGCCTGATTAACATGCAAAAGGTCTTTAAAAGACCTGTGGAGTACTCGGGTGCGGCTGTGTGTCTGCGAAGTTGAAGCTGTTTCATCTTGGGCTGGGCATCTTGGGCTGCCACCCAGAGACGCAGGAGGGGGTGGGGGGGGGGGGGGGGGGAGAGAAGCCCTTCAAGTCCAATGGGCGTTGCGCGCCTGTTCTTGGCTCGGGTAATCATTTTTTAATACACCAGTTTTGCTTATTGCACGTATTGTAAATATCTGCGAAATTATTCACTGGCTGCTGGCAGCATAAAAAATAATGAAGACTCAGTGAAGGCACCACGGAAATAGCGTCCCCTTCTCCAGAATCCTTGCAATACTTGTCTAACAGCGTAACCAGTAAAATGAAAACATTTAGAGAGATTTCGGGCTCCTTGTAGAAACCGCGCCCTTTCCCGTAGAGATTAACAAGGGTACAATTAAGCATCCAGATCTGTCCGGAGAACGGGAGGGCAGGGGCATCATACCCGGCCTGGCATTTACACCCAGGCTCTGCAGGCATCCAGAGGGAATTGGGACAGTTAAAGACAAGCTGGAGGAGGCAGGAGATGAAACTCATAAAAGGATCTGGGATTAGAGCGGGGCATAGAGTGAAAGAAAGTGTAGGAAGGAGAATGAGAGGAAGAGGGAGAAGCAGAGGAGGAAGGAGAGTGGAAGAGGGAGAGGCAGAATGGAGGACGAGAAAACATGGAAGGGGATGAACGAGGCTTTAGAAGTGAGGAGAGGTATATACTGAAAGGTGAGAAAAAGAAGGCGGGCAGAGAAAGAGAGGTTAGGAGGTATGAAAAAAAGGGTGGGAGTAGGAGGAAGAGGGAGATAGGAAGTGAGTGTGGAATAGAAGGGAGTGAAAAGAGAAAGGAAGAGATAGAAAGCGAAATGGGAAAGAAGAAGCGTAACATTGGGCAACAAAATAGAGGGAAAGGGAATGAGAGAAGATGAGAGTGTGTGTGAGGGAGAGAGAAAGAGGAAAAGAGTGCAAGAGTGCAAGTGAACGAGAATAAGTGAAAACAAGAACGTGAGTATGTTATTTATGTATTTATTGTTTTACAAAGTGTTTAACAGTGGTCTTTTTGTCACTTACAGTAACATATGGACCGCCTGGGCTCACCATAGCGCGCTTAGGTAGAAAAAGCATAAGTATGAGAAACCCATTTTCCCCAGTATATGCTTATTTGCACTTTTCTGCAGATGGATTGAGAAAAAGTTGAAATTAGAATCTTTTGTGAAAATAAATGTCATTCTCCTTCCAGAAGGGCTTTTAAAATGTGCCAGGATTTTCTGCAGGTTATTTCGTTCACCCGATCCCAGAAATCCTGACCACTACCATTGTCCCAAAGAAAACACCTGCCTCATTCCCAGGTCCAGGGAACAGGGACATCTTAAGGATTTGGGGGGGGGGCCATATTCAGAACAGCTTTGAATTTATGATCCAGTTTCAGCTCTTTCATGCCCTCTTCGGTCTGGTCACTGACCGTGCACTGGCACACTGGTCCAAATTCTAAATGTGTTGACATTTCATATTCAGGGATAGTGACGTGTGTATTCAATATTGTAGCACAGCGGCAGCGCACTAATATTACTGCAAATAATCTCTGTGACACCCTCCCATTTCTTGTGTGTGCAGTGCGGTTTTGTTCTAAAATAAACTTTTTTCATGTGTGTTGCATGAAACTTAAACACATTTGTCTGCAAAATGTCTTTAGTAGACTCTCACACATCACCATAGTAAAAATAAATTAAAGGAAAATGCTATTTAAACAATCTGTTTAAGAATGATTCAAGATAGTCAGGGTAAGACTCTCTCCAGAACAGAGCTGGCTCTATCAGGGGTCCCCCTTAAAGGCTGGGGCCCTGGGCCAGAGCCCACGTTGCCTATGTCTTAAAACGTCTCTGCCAGGGAAGACACCTGCTACAACCTGTGTATCAAATAAACTGCTTACCTCAATGCCTGGCAGAGGGTGTCAACCGCTTTTTTTCATGGAAAGAGAAGCTGTGATAGGATGGGCAGTGCAGGAATGGGGAGTTTTTTCTGGGAGGTGAGAATGGGGCAGTGCTGCTTAGGATGGCCAGAGTTGAAATTGTTTTTTTTAATGCCATTGGACAGTGCTTCTCAGTGGAGAGCATAGTCTTTGAGGTACACAGACAAAATATCGAAAATAAAATATCGGAAAGACAAAATATCGAAGTTAAAATATCGAAGGTAAAAAATATTGGGAAGCAAAAATATCGGATACAAAAATATCGTAATAGGTAAGTAAGTATAAATATCGAAAAAAATAATATCGTATGACAAAATATCGACAATACAAAAAATCGTCTAGTAATGGAAAAAATAAATAGTATAGGAAAAAATATAATAATTGTACATAAAAATTTGATAAAAAGGTCTATATGAAAAAATTACAATATATTTAATATAAAAATATTTTTAAAAAACATATCTAGTTTTAGGAGCGGGTTGTTGGGTTTATAGGGGATAAGGGTGGGAAGTAATTTAAAAATATTTAATAAATTAATATATATTTGTAAAATTGTTTTATTAATAATTAATTTGTAAATAATTATTATTAATTAGTTAATTAATTAATTAATATAATTTTGTAAATTATTTTATATAATAATTAATTGGTAATTAATGAATATTAATTAGTTAATTAATTAATAAAATCTAGTACATAATTGTACAAAATAATTAATTGGTAATTAATTATTATTAATTAGTTAATTAATTAATATAATTTTGGACATAATTTTAAATAAATAATTGGTAATTAAATAATAATAATTAATTGGTAATTAATTAATATTAATTAGTTAATTAATTAATATAATTTTGGACATAATTTTAAATAATAAATAATTGGTAATTAAATAATAATAAATAATTGCTAATTACTTAATATTAATTACTTAATTAATTAATATAATTTTGTACATAATTTTAAATAATAATTAATTGTTAATTAATTATTATTAAATAGTTAATTAATTAAATATTTTTTTTACATATTTTTAAATAATAATTAATTGGTAATTAATTAATATTAATTAGTTAATTATATTAATTAGCTTCATTTAGTTTAATATATATTTTTTACTTATTGTAAATTAATTTGGAAAAAATTATATTAATAATTAAATTTATTTATTTACAGCTAATGTGCTAATATATTTACTTTATTGTTATTGATAATTAATAATTAATTTGTAATTACATAATAATAATTATTTTTTGGTAAAGGAGTATTGTTAGAGTTCAGGGTCAGTTTTCAGTTTTTTGGTAAAGGGGTATTTCTTGGGTTCAGGGTCAGTTTACAGTTTTTGGGTAAAGGTGTAGTTTTTGGGTTCAGGGTCAGTCTTCAGTTTTTGGGTAAAGTGGTATTTCTTGGGTTCAGGGTCAGTTTTCAGTTTTTGGGTAAAGGGGTATTTTTTGGGTTTAGGGTCAGTTTTCTGTTTTTGGGTAAAGGGGTATTTTTTGGGTTCAGGGTCAGTTTTCAGTTTTTGGGTAAAGGGGTATTTTTAGGGTTCAGGGTCAGTTTTCAGTTTTTGGGTAAAGGGGTATTTTTTGGGTTCAGGGTCAGTTTTCAGCTTTTGGGTAAAGGGGTATTTTTTGGGTTCAGGGTCAGTTTTCAGTTTTTGGGTAAAGGGGTATTTTTTTGGTTCAGGGTCAGTTTTCAGTTTTTGGGTAAAGGGGTATTTTTAGGGTTCAGGGTCAGTTTTGGGTTTTTGGGTAAAGGGGTATTTTTAGGGTTCAGGGTCAGTTTTCAGTTTTTGGGTAAAGGGGTATTTTTAGGGTTCAGGGTCAGTTTTGGGTTTTTGGGTAAAGGGGTAGTAGTAGCAAATAATGCAGTTTCTATTTTATTTACTTACTTAGAAGATGTGATAGTAGGTTGATAGTCTGGTTCTTCTAGTTGTTGTGCAGCAATTCGGATAGAGATGAATCTCCTTCAGTGACTTTTGGCAAGTAGTTTGTGTTTAGATTTTAATTGTTTATATAGGGGAGTGTCAGTAGTAATTACTTTGCTATTGGTTAATTTAAAAAATTAGGTTTGTGATTGGTTAGTTAGTATATTTGAATTTCAGTTGTGATTACTTTGTAATAGAAGTGAAAAATCCAAATAAATTATAACATTATACAAAGTAGTATAGAATATTTTTATATGTGTAGGTGATATAATTATACCAATAGGATATTTTTGACAAATTAATAGTGTGTCTATAGTATTAATTTAAGTATTGTGTGTTTATTTAGATGTGAAAACATATAAAACGTTAATTAATTATGCAAACAGATGCATATAAAAAGTCGATATAGCTGATAATCCGATATTGAAGTGCACGATATTTTTGATGTCGATATTATAGTTAATGTCATTATTTTTTGTAGATAGCGATATTTTTGTTTTCCGATGTTACTGTAGTCGATATAAAAGTAAACGATGTTTTTGTATATCGATATTAAAAAATCGATATTTGTGTATATATCTAGTTAAGTATAGGAAGCCGATATTTTTGATTTCGATATTTTTGCTCCGATATTTTTGTACGTCGATATTGTGAATGTCGATATTTTGTCAGACATTCAGTCTTTGAATGGTACTCATCTTATTGACCACAGAAGTTTCTTTGAGGAGGCTTTGCAAGAATTAAGTGGAGAACCCGTAACAATTTGCACACATTTTATCTTGAAAAATGTAGTTTTGGACTGTGTAGTAAGCCTCTGTCATTTCACCACACCAACTCGAAACCTGCAGTTTTCTTAACACTCTTACTGTGTTTAACATTATTAGCCAGATATGGACTGGGAAATGCAGATGACCGTCGATTATGTAGAATACCAGGTTCCAGAATTTTTTGTCAAGTGGTGGGGGGGCCCGACATCTAAATAAATTCAGCTGGGGGGGCTCAACCTAAAAATTTTTGAAGACCTCTGCATTAGATATATCAACAGTCATTTCAGGGAACGAGTCAAAACGGGTCAGCAACAGCAGACACAAAGGTGGCAGTAGCAACAAGGAAGACAGTCCTTCTGCGGACGAACACCTGCAAGTCGACAGTCACGCAAGTAAGTGACTCCTCAGGGGTGACACAAAGCACTCATCAAATGTCAAAGAGTGAAACAACAAATGTACAAACAAGAGAACTTCACCGGTAGGGGGCAGAATAAGAACTTTCCTCCAAGAGTGGAAGAATATCACCGCAGGCAAGTGGGTCTTAAAATTAATACAATCTGGAGATTGCATAGAATTAAACAGGACACCTCAAGAAAAGAGACCAAGTAAAAGGGTTCATTCAAGGGAGGAAACAATCCGTCTACTCAAAGAGGTAGAGGACTTGCTGTCAAAGGAGTCAATAGAGTTGGTGCCGAGCCTGGAGAGAAGCAGAGGAAACTACTCCACATATGTCTAGATCTCAGGTTTTTAAACAAGTTCATAAGAACTCAAAAATCCAAGATGACTACCCTACAGGAGGTAGAACCCGAGCTACAAGTGGGGGATTATGTGGCCACAAAAGATTGAAGGACGCTTATTTACACATTCCATTGAACGCAGACCGCAAAACATTCCTCAGATATGTGTTCGACAATGAACGCAACCAGGTCAAAGTGCTGGCTTTTGGGATAAAATCAGCACCAAGAGTATTTACAAAGTGCCTAGCAACAGGTACGGCACACCTACGGAGCCCGGGAATACACCTACCTGGGCAACTGGCTCATAAGGGCAAATTCATACAAAGATGCAAAGAGCTCATACAACGGGGGATCACAATGATTGTTCAGCTTGTGTAGCATTCTTGTTTACAGATATTTCCCTTTTAATACAAATTCCAATGTTGTACATATTTCCCTTTTAAATAGAATGTCTCTTCATAGCTGCTCATGCACATTGTGTTATGGATTCCATTTAGAATTGTTATGGTCTGAAATGGATTGGGGTGAAGAAAAAGGACTGGTAACTTGGAGAATGGATGTACTGTGCTGCAGTTCAATAAACCTTGGATTTTACTTGGAATTATCTTGGATTTTCAACATCTTTATTACAAAATTGGCGACAATGGTGTCTAGTACCTACTACTACAGCAGCACAGGTGTGGTACACCTGATTTTGAAAGGATTTTGGATTTTTACCTGATCTTAACCTAGTTGGATTTTATAAACTTTTGAAGATTGGAGCTTGGTTCATTCCTACATAGAAGACGTTGCTATCGACTATCCTACTTAAGGACTGAAGGATTTAAAACTTTATTTTACTTGGAATACTATTTACACCTGCTCTCACTGGTGTACAATATTCTATTGGTAACGCTTTTCATCTTGGAGACTGCACGGTTGAGGACGCTGTATTTACCGTAAACTACGAAATTTATGGGTGTTTGCGCGAAAGTTTCACAATTTTAAACGAAATAAGCAAATGTTTACCTTTGAATGTGGTTTCAACGGGCAACACGCGAAGGACTGAGTCTTCCCGTGCAACAAATCTCCATGCGCCGTGTTGGAGCGTGCAGTTACCATGGTTTCCAAGTAGTGACTCGGGTGTGCTCGTGAAATAAAGGTACTGTTTCACATTTTGGAATATATTGATCAAATAAGCCACGCCGCACGACGAACTTCACAACTATCTGTTTGACAACATTTTCACATCGCGTGCATTATTGCTGGAAATTTCGAGCTAGTGCTAGACTTTTGCACTATAATCTACAACTGCTGTGTAGGACATTACAGCGCTGATGTACACAGCTGGTGTACTCAAGGATTGAATTTGTGTTTATTTACTTTGCATTTTATTTTCTTTCAACGGTAATAATATATTGCTTCATTTTGTTCACTATTTAATTTGTACTATTATCATTTTCACCATGCAGTTTGACCCTCCGTCGAAATTTTTACAATGTAAGGGTGATCCTCCCATCCCCTGGAACAGATGGAAGGAGGAGTTTTTAACTTATTTAAAGGCTATTGATGGGGAAAGGATGGTAAATGAAAGGAAAAAGAATATTTTTCTTCATTGTTTAGGATCCGAAGGGCAAGCTATTTTTAGAAATTTACCACCTGTTCCTGGTGACTCTGGTGTATTTGATGAAGCAATGCTTCGTGTAGAAACACGTTTCAAACCCACAACCAGTATTGCTCTGAATCGTTACAAGTTTTATACGAGGGCACAGAAAGAAAATGAATCTTTTGATGATTTTTTAACGGGTTTGAGAGCTTTGGTGGTTTCATGTAATTTTGGTGCAATGACAGACGAAATGATCAGAGATCAGATAATTGTCAATGTTAAATGTAAGAAAACACAGGAACAATTGTGGATATTAGGTAATCCCACTTTATTAGAAAGCATTTCCACTGCCAAGGCTTTTGAACAATCTAGCAAATGGATGAAAACTATTGAAGAAACGAACACTAGGGGTAGCAAGAATGATAAACAAAGTGAAGAAGTATGTGCTATGAACAATGTTACAAAAGGTTTTCAAAACTATAGGAATATATCACGTAACCGCATTGTATGTTTTAGATGTGGGAGTTACAATCATGTAGCTTCCTTCAAGTTTTGTCCTGCCTTGGGAAAAGAGTGCAACAAATGTGGTAGAGTTGGTCATTTTTCCAAGTCCTGTAGGGAAGACAAAAAGAAAATTGGGGACAAAAGTAATTATTTTAAAAAAGGGGAAGTCTCTTGTGTGAGAGATGACACTGATTTGGGATCAAATTTGTCAAGATGTGAGCATGTCGTGTCTAATGAATCCCTTAAAGAAAGAGGAATGATTGTATCATTAGTGAGTTTAGGGTTGCTTGAAGAGGATGTGTTGGACTCTCCTAAGTGTGTGGTTAAATTTATGGGTGTTGAACTAGAGCTAATGGCTGATTCTGGGTCTCCTTGGACCATCATAACGGAAGAATACTTTCATGAAATGTATGAATCTAAGATTGCTAAGAGTGATTTGTGCCCTCCTGATGTAATGGCAAAAGGTTTCAATGGTTCATGCATTGATTTCATTGGTTATATTGCTTCCACCATATATTTTAAGGATCAATCTGCGTACATCAAATTATATGTAGTAGTAAAGGGAGTGAATGTTCTGGGTTGGCGCGATCAATTCAAACTTAACATTACTTTGAATCCACGCAGCAAAGATCCAGTCATGGTGTTAAAGGATAGAGATGAGTTAAATAAAAGAGTTATGTTTGTAGAAGAGAGTAATGTTTGGAAGTTACTTTCGTGTGAGTTTCCTGGAGTTTTTTCAGACAAGTTAGGTAAGCTAAGCGGGTTCACTCATGTCATCAAGCTCAAACAACGAGCTGAACCAGTTGTACAAAAGCTTAGACCTGTACCACTCAATATTAGAGAAGAGTTAAGTGATACTCTAAAAGATATGTTAAAAAATGATGTCATAGAGGAGATAGAATCGTCAGAATGGGTTTCGCCAGTAGTTTTGGCACACAAACCTGATAAATCTCTGAGACTTTGCATTGATTTGAGAGCACTTAATGCTAATATAGTAGTAGATTGTCATCCTCTGCCGAATATCAATGAAGTAGTGAGCATGATTGGTGAGGCTGTAGTTTTTTCTACCTTAGATTTGAGATCTGCGTATCATCAGGTAGTGTTAGCAGAGGAATCACGTCATCTCATCTCACAGCATTTATTACACCTCAGGGATTATATCAATTCAAACGGATGCCATTTGGTTTGGCATCGGGAGCCTCAGTTTTTCAGAGATCGATGTATCATATTTTTAAAGACATGAGTGACTATGTGAAGTGTTTTCAGGATGACATTTTAGTATTTTCTAAGAGTGATGAAGTACATATGGAACACCTGAGTAATGTGTGTAAAATGTTAAGTAAGTTTGGTCTTACCATTAAGAGTAAAAAGTGCAAGTTATTTCAAAAGAAGATAGAATATTTAGGGCATACTATTTCTGGGAATGGTGTTGCTCCTAAGAAATCGTTAGTTGATGCAATCCTGAAAGCTCCTGCACCCGATTGCAAAGATAAATTGTTATCATTTTTAGGACTCTGTGAATATTACAGTAAGTTTATAGTTGGTTTCGCAACTAAAGTGGAGCCGTTAAGAGAACTAACCAGGAAGGATGTTGAATTTTTGTGGGGAACTAAACAACAAAACGCTTTTGACAGTATTAAACTTGACATGGTGTCAGCTCCTACACTTAGACCGTTTTGTTTGAACAAACTTTGTGTTTTGACAGTGGATGCTAGCCTTTATGGCCTGGGTTGCGTGCTTTCGCAACGTTCGGGTAAGGAGGACTGGAATGTTGCATTCGCGTCTAGATCTCTAAATAACACTGAAAAACGATATGCTGTAATCGAAAAGGAATTATTAGGATGTGTCTGGGCTGTTGAACATTTCCGGAATTATATTTGGGGTGCAAGATTTTTGATACGTACTGATCATAAGCCTTTGGTGGGTATTCTTTCACCCGGTGGAGGTTTAAGTGCGACTGCTCATATTGCTAGATTGATGTCACGATTACAAGAATATAGTTTTGACATAGAATATGTGCCTGGGAAACTCAATGTGACTGCAGATTGTTTGTCAAGATTACCATATCCCAGTGTCAGTGATGATGAAGATACTGAAGTCGTAACTAGCATTTCAGAATTATTGTCTGAGAAATTCAGTATCATTTCAGAAGATTTATGGATGAAAAGCATGAGTGAGGATGATGTTTTGTGCAAAGTGAGAGATTATGTGAGTGTGGGTTGGCCTTCTAAGGAATTAATTCCAGCTGAAGTTATACCATTTTACAATGTTGCTGATGAGTTAGCCATAGAGGGAAATCTACTATTCAGAGCTGGAAAATGTATTCCACCTTTTGCGGTAAGAGATTTTATTTTGCAAATGAGTCATGAATGTCACATGGGCATGTCGTCCATGAAAAGATTAATTAGGTCAAATTTCTGGTGGCCAGGAGTGGATAGGTTTGTAGATACATTTGTTAGAGAGTGTCCTGAGTGCATTGAAAGTGATAAGACGTGCAAATGTGATCCTGCACCTTTGACTCCTGTGAAGTGGCCAGATCATCCATGGCAGAAATTAGGGATCGATATTGCTGGCCCATTCCATTTTTTACCACAGGAGTGTAGATTCGCTATAGTTGCTGTGGATTATCACTCCAAATGGCCTGAGGTCAAACTGGTACCTCATCCTAACACTGAAAGTGTTATTTTATTTTTGAGAGAGATATTTTCAAGAGAAGGATTCCCAGAAAGCATTGTATCAGATAATGGGGTACAGTTCAAATCTTCAGAGATGTTGGAGTTTTTGAGTACTTATGGTATAAAGCATTGCACCACTGCTCTGTATGAACCACAAGGAAATGGGCTAGTGGAGAGATATAACAGGGTTCTCAAACAAGATATCCTATGGGCTCGGAAGTTTGGGGGAATGTGGAAGGAGAAATTGAGAGAAAAGTTATGGCTGTACCGTATAACGCCTCATGCCACTACAGAAGTTTCTCCTTTCCGCCTTCTAAAGGGTAGAGATCCTGTATCTAACCTATGTCCTTGGTGGTTTAAGAAAAGTGCTGGTTATCGCATGGTTGATGTGAATGTCAAGGATGTAGCTGAGAAAGTGGAACTCAAACAGTGCAAATACAAAAGTGATTATGATACTAGGATGAAAGTCAAACAACCTGCTTTTATGGTAGGTGATGTGGTTAGGATTCGTAAACCTGGTTATATTACCAAAGGTGAGACAAAGTTTGGCAAACCTATGAAGGTTGTGAAAGTTTATCACAATAGCGTTGTCACACAAGATGGCAAAAGATGGAATGTTAGAAGAGTATCCAAATGTGGGTCTTAAATTTTCTATTATAACCAGTAGTTTCTTTTATGTGTAAGGATTTGTTTTTTTAATGTTTATGTAGTCACATAATTTTCTTTAGGGGGAAAATGTGTAGTATTCCTGTTTACAGATATTTCCCTTTTAATACAAATTCCAATGTTGTACATATTTCCTTTTTAAATAGAATGTCTCTTCATAGCTGCTCATGCACATTGTGTTATGGATTCCATTTAGAATTGTTATGGTCTGAAATGGATTGGGGTGAAGAAAAAGGACTGGTAACTTGGAGAGTGGATGTACTGTGCTGCAGTTCAATAAACCTTGGATTTTACTTGGAATTATCTTGGATTTTCAACATCTTTATTACAGCTGGGCTTCTCAATACGCATGGAAAAATCATCACTAGAACCAGAACAGCAAGAAAAATTCTTGGTAGCAAGAATAAATTCTATACAGGGCAGTGTGTTTCCCAGCGAGAAGATAACGATGGCGCTTTGGAAGGAGACACAGCTGTACCGGAAGTGGCAAGCTCTGACAGTGGGGAGAGTGGGGAAGCTGTTAGGAACTAAGGCATCTTTCATTTCATTGATACCAAACACAAGACTTCACATGACACCATTTCAGGAAGTCCCACTATTATTGCTGTCACAGCAGACAATCACTCTTACCTTTAGATAAGTTCTTGAGTCAGAGATGTGTTGAAATGGAGATGAGCATGGAACGATCCTTCAAGACCGCTACTCAGACTGTGGGGATAGATGCTGACAAGTGACAGCTGCTAGCTCTTTGAAACCCGTCAATGCGCCAACACCTTGTACCTGCCTTTCAGCAACTATGACGTCTTACCGCTCTGCATTTTATTGGTTTAGCTTGTCCTCGACATCTTGACTGGTTAGTTGATATTAATAAATCAAACATGTCCCCTGTTGAAATGCTTTCAGTTTCAATTCCTTGCTGGGGGCAGAGCCAGCTGCTGTTACCTTCCAGCTGTGAAGGGCTCCGCGCACTCGTGAATAATTAGCGTGGCGGCCAAAATAATAGCCGGACACTGTTCATTAGTTAACTGCGTGGTCCTGACTGCTGGAGCCGGGCCACGCCTCTTTGTTTATACCTAGTGCGTGACGACACGCACCAACGCTACCACCCCGAAGGACATTACATTCCTTCCAACCTTTATTAAACAATAAACAAAACATCAAACATATAGATCCGTTACCAGTCACCATCCACTGCGAGTCCTTGGTTCAACACACCATGAACCCTGCTAGGTGGGAGGAGGGAGCCGGATTGCTCCTCAAGCCTTATCTGGAATGTTCTCCCAGTGAGGGTGAACGGGATGGGGCAACTTCCTGTGATCCCCAGCCCTCTGGAGATCTCCCTGGGTATCCTGGCAGTCCTCTGTCTGGAGTTCCGAGCAGCGATGGGATGACTCTGTCAGATCTGTCTGGATCTTCCATGGGGATCATCCCCTGGCCTCCATCTATTTTTTTTTAATGGACTGTTGATTTAGCCTTGCATCCATACTGTCCGATATCGGCTGGTCAGGAGTTCCGGCATGGACTTTTTTGAAGAAAGATATGTTGTGTGTGAGTTCTTCGGTCCATCTCTGGGCTATTATCATCGTGCCGGTTCGGCGGATCACTGTCCAAGGACATCATTCAAAGGTAAGACGGAATTTGCTCCCTGGGTCCCTGGGTTCCGACATACGCAGATAACTCCACACTCCCTTGATCGCCTCTAGGCCTGACAACCATCCTTCCCAATGCAGCCAGTTTCCTTTCCTATCCTCACTCCAGGCGTCGCCATCTGTGCACCGAGAGATCCCTTCACAACCTTCCTAGGGACACTAGACATTCAGAACTCTGCTCAGAATATTAATATGGCAGCTTACAGCGATCTGTGGGAAGCACAGCGGCTACATTTAGTTCCCCCGCCCCCGCATATTGGGCTGTGGAACCTACCTCATTTGAATGTGCTTCTTTGAGCTTTTGAACTCAACTTCACAGAGACCAGCTGTAGAGGTGGGCTTCAGCCAGGCCTACCAGTGCTAGGGGTTCGCCCTTCTCTGCACGCAAGTCCTCAGACAAGTAAATAGAAGTTGTCACGGAAACTGTAAGGATAAAAGAAATGTTTATTAAACCTCATGAGGTGGAACTACATTCACACAGCACCCTTCGGTAGTGTATTACGTAGCACAAGGAATAGAAGAACCATGGGTCTTTTATACCCACACAGGAGCTCAAAAGAAGGCGGTACAAACACACATAGGAGAGTTACATACACACATGGTCATACAGAAATGTACAGTCAACAGTAAGGGAGGAGCTAGCAGTTGCTGACTCCGGTAAAATCAACCTGACAGTTACAGACTAAAGCATGTGTATTAACAGTTACAGATTCCTCTACGCATGTGCAGAGTGGCAGAGTCTACGTATAGCTAGTCCTCTAAGCAGAGCACAAGGGTAAACGACAATGAAGAAGGAAAGAGCACATGGTGAGACATGGCAGACAAAATGGCTGAAGAAAACAAGATGGCTTCAGCTAAATGCTAACACTGATCGCTGCCAATTTTCTACACACCCTCTCCCCCTCCCATTCCCCAGCAGAGGGTAGTGGGGTACAGTGAATACCCATGTGTTCGATTGAGAGGGCCGTGGAGGCTCAAAGACCCCCATGAATCGGGCCCCCACGCACAATGTGCTTCGGGACACTCATTCTGCTGCGAACGAATTGTCCTTTTCCATGAGCTGCTATGTTCAGAGCAACTGTCACTAATTGAGCCGGCCTGTGCGAGAGGCCTGCAGACCAGGGCCTTCCCTCTGCCAGTTCAGTCTAGCCTAGTTTGAGCCGCCTCTGACTGAGGCAAGACCTTCAATATGACACCAGTAAAGGGCACTTTTAGTTTTTCACTTTGCCGCTGGATTCAAGCAAGCCTGGCTGAAGACGGCTGGAATGCCAGAAACCGGTCCTAGGAAGCTTGTTTCCGGTCCAGGGAAGGCATGGCTTGGCAGTTCGGGCTGGACTGTTCCCATGAGGCACAGGGTCAGACTGATTTGCATATGGTCATGTCTGAACTGGGGTCGCAGAGTGGGCTAAAGAACGGTGATGGATTAAACCCAGATTTTTTGACTGGGTTTGAGTGTTTGATTGGTTCAGATGCTCTGTCCATCACCACCCCCTTTTGTACATGATTTATGGAAGCATTACTCACTGGACACTTCACCCAAAGAGAACACAGTTTTGTGCTAGGAGTTCTGGCCCATTTATTTCCCAGTAGGTTTGTTGGGCACATGCTGTCTTCTGCTCTCCAGGGTGTTTTTAGGTTTTGGAATCAAATTCCAACCAGTTAAGGAGAGAACAAAACTTGCAGGGTAAGAAAGAACATTTTAATGGACATTCTGGCCGTCTTAGCTCTCGAACTCTCTCCTCCGCAGCACCGTTCTACTGATGATGTGCTTCAAATGTGCATCTTAAACAGTGTGGGCACGGTTGGTGATTCATGACCAGGATCAGGGAAAGTCTTGTGTGAAGTTTTCATTGCATGAGTTGTGGCTTAATGGTAACCTGTAGAATTTCCTTCATTTACTATTCTCAGGCATTTGCATAGTTTTCTCTCCCAAGTGTTTGTTGGCCTTGGTAACTCACTAACAGTTAGCATCTAAATGTATGTCTTGCTCAGCGTTGTCTCACAAGTACTCTGAAACCATGTTGAACTGGTAACTCATGACTAGTTTGTATAAAAGTTCATGCTTTGCTTACCTTTACGTAGGACTGACTCAATACAATTAGTTTTCAGTTAAAAACTGGATTTGAAGCAGGGAGACTAAGGTGTTTATACCAAATTAACAAGACAAATTATTTCCACATCTGCTTGGTACATAGTTTTGCAGCATGAATCTTTTCTGGATTCACATGCAGTGCATTATTGCACCATCCAGTGTTTGGAACCCAAATCTTTTACAAACCTTTTGTCTTTCTACTTTTTTTGTGTTTTGGTTTTGGTGGGTGCCGACATACCTCCATGTGGTGTCCCCTGTGCCGTCGTTGTGCTTCCTCCAGAATCTCCCACCTTTGGTCGCCATCGTCAGATTCTTTTTTTTCCACCATGGGGTCTGGAAGCATACAGGAAGATCGCCAACAATCTGATTTCGAAAATCAAGAAAATATCAACATGAGTTCACCGGAGTAAGAAAGTCATCAATTGAAGATACTGAACGAAGTTCTAGGAGCAGGACATGGGTCTCTCTGTACTTGGTAATGGAGAAAACACAATTCCAATTTTGCAAACACTGCCACCAAAATTTTGTGAAAAAGGATAAACACACTGTCTGCAACCTCTGCCTGCCAATAGATCATCGAAGTGAAGATTGCAACGCCTGTGCAGTGTTCACCTCTAAGACTTTGAGGGTAAGACAGTGACAGAGAACAGCCCACCATACAATGCAGGGCCAAATCACACTCCATCTCTATGGTTTATGGGCTTCTCCTGCGATGAAGAAGAGAATGTCGCCAAAGGGCCAGAAGGGTATGAGGAGGCCGACCTCCAAATAGTGGAATGCGACCCAGAAGTTAAGAGAACTTCGAGATCAGAGGTAAGAGACTCTGCATCCTTAAAAACTTCAACCTAGTCAAGTAAATCAGACTCTAAAACCTCAAAGACGGCTTTGGCATTCAAGCCCTCAGTGATCGCAAGCTTGTCAAAAGGGAAAAGTACCCTTGGATCCTTCGAAAAGGACTCCGCAGCAGTAAAGACCCCCCAAAAATTCAATATTTCGAAGGACGGGCGAGGAAAATTTACTTCAATGTCCAAACAGGAGAGGTCAAAAATCGAAAGACATGGATTGACGAACACTGTCTTAGAAGAATTCATAGTCACATCGTACACACGAACATCTCCACTACCAACTAGTGGCCAAGATCGAGAAAAAGAGAAGATGACTCGAAGCCTAAATGGGCAGCACTTTACAAAAAAAGAAAGACTTTGTAAAAAGTCTGCAGCAATTTCAAATACCATGTGAGTCTTCGAACAAGCAAGGGGATGAAGGCCTTGAGGAAACAGAGCTGCCTTTAACACCAGAACCTCAGGAGGAACAAGATGAAGAGCTCTTCTTCGAGGAGGAGGAGGAGGAGGGGTAAATTTACCTGGGTTATGAGGCTGCAGAGACTCACAATGGCAAGACCTGGAAACAGACTCACCAGAAGAAGGGATAAACACTTACTCTTCAAGACCAACAACACCTAATGATATTGGAATGATACAGAAGGCAGCGGAGAGGTATGCGGTAGAGTTCGAAGAGGAGAGGCAAAAATCATGTTTCCTATTATAAACTCTTCTGCCTACACAATCAAGAAATCAGTTTTTACCAATGCTCCCCAGTGCCCTGGGTCATGGAAAAGAGGTTTTCATGGAACCAGCAACATGAACGGCAGTCACTCAAAGGGCAGAGAAGAAGTGTAGACATTCTTTAAAAGACACAATTCACATGAAGGCAGCAGGAGATCCGATAATAGCATCAACTGCCAGGAAGAGAGCCAACGTCCCAAGCACCACAGGGCCACCTTCAGATAAGGACAGCTAAAGGATGCACCATAAGGGGTGAAAGATAGAAGGGAGTGCTGCAAATCAGTGGTGGATTGCAAACTCAAATGCATCGCTAAATCGTCACGCCTACCAACATCGGGTAGAAATAGGAAAACTAATGAAGCGTTTCCTAGAACTGTGCCAAAAGAGGGCAGCACACCAGATGGAGGATGGCAGGAACATCGCCAGTACCTGCTTAAACTCTTCACTGGATGCAGCAGAAACTCTAGGACGACAAATGATGGAAGTAATTATGGAACGACGCCTTGCATGGCTAAGAATTTCAGGTTTTAAACCCGAGGTACAAGCTAACATACCAAATGCACCATTCAATGTTGTACAACTATTCAGGATAGTGATGGACAAAACCCTGAATTAGTTGAAAAAATGACAATGAAAGCGCAAGGTACATGGGGGCCCTACAGTTCAGAGGTAACATGCGGAGGGGGCAGTACCCTCACGAAGGCTGACAGCAAGGGGCTCCTTCCATTCAGGATCATCCCATTAGATCAGAGTTATTCAAACTGTGGGGCGCGCCCCCCTGGGGGGGCGCGACGCCATCTCAGGGGGGGTGCGCTCTCCACCATAAAATGTATTTCACCTTTCATTGTTTGCCAGGCGGAGAGGCAGAGTGGAGCTGCAGGGGCCCTAAGAAGGGGTGAAGACGCCTGATTAACATGCAAAAGGTCTTTAAAAGACCTGTGGAGTACTCGGGTGCGGCTGTGTGTCTGCGAAGTTGAAGCTGTTTCATCTTGGGCTGGGCATCTTGGGCTGCCACCCAGAGACGCAGGAGGGGGTGGGGGGGGGGGGGGGGGGAGAGAAGCCCTTCAAGTCCAATGGGCGTTGCGCGCCTGTTCTTGGCTCGGGTAATCATTTTTTAATACACCAGTTTTGCTTATTGCACGTATTGTAAATATCTGCGAAATTATTCACTGGCTGCTGGCAGCATAAAAAATAATGAAGACTCAGTGAAGGCACCACGGAAATAGCGTCCCCTTCTCCAGAATCCTTGCAATACTTGTCTAACAGCGTAACCAGTAAAATGAAAACATTTAGAGAGATTTCGGGCTCCTTGTAGAAACCGCGCCCTTTCCCGTAGAGATTAACAAGGGTACAATTAAGCATCCAGATCTGTCCGGAGAACGGGAGGGCAGGGGCATCATACCCGGCCTGGCATTTACACCCAGGCTCTGCAGGCATCCAGAGGGAATTGGGACAGTTAAAGACAAGCTGGAGGAGGCAGGAGATGAAACTCATAAAAGGATCTGGGATTAGAGCGGGGCATAGAGTGAAAGAAAGTGTAGGAAGGAGAATGAGAGGAAGAGGGAGAAGCAGAGGAGGAAGGAGAGTGGAAGAGGGAGAGGCAGAATGGAGGACGAGAAAACATGGAAGGGGATGAACGAGGCTTTAGAAGTGAGGAGAGGTATATACTGAAAGGTGAGAAAAAGAAGGCGGGCAGAGAAAGAGAGGTTAGGAGGTATGAAAAAAAGGGTGGGAGTAGGAGGAAGAGGGAGATAGGAAGTGAGTGTGGAATAGAAGGGAGTGAAAAGAGAAAGGAAGAGATAGAAAGCGAAATGGGAAAGAAGAAGCGTAACATTGGGCAACAAAATAGAGGGAAAGGGAATGAGAGAAGATGAGAGTGTGTGTGAGGGAGAGAGAAAGAGGAAAAGAGTGCAAGAGTGCAAGTGAACGAGAATAAGTGAAAACAAGAACGTGAGTATGTTATTTATGTATTTATTGTTTTACAAAGTGTTTAACAGTGGTCTTTTTGTCACTTACAGTAACATATGGACCGCCTGGGCTCACCATAGCGCGCTTAGGTAGAAAAAGCATAAGTATGAGAAACCCATTTTCCCCAGTATATGCTTATTTGCACTTTTCTGCAGATGGATTGAGAAAAAGTTGAAATTAGAATCTTTTGTGAAAATAAATGTCATTCTCCTTCCAGAAGGGCTTTTAAAATGTGCCAGGATTTTCTGCAGGTTATTTCGTTCACCCGATCCCAGAAATCCTGACCACTACCATTGTCCCAAAGAAAACACCTGCCTCATTCCCAGGTCCAGGGAACAGGGACATCTTAAGGATTTGGGGGGGGGCCATATTCAGAACAGCTTTGAATTTATGATCCAGTTTCAGCTCTTTCATGCCCTCTTCGGTCTGGTCACTGACCGTGCACTGGCACACTGGTCCAAATTCTAAATGTGTTGACATTTCATATTCAGGGATAGTGACGTGTGTATTCAATATTGTAGCACAGCGGCAGCGCACTAATATTACTGCAAATAATCTCTGTGACACCCTCCCATTTCTTGTGTGTGCAGTGCGGTTTTGTTCTAAAATAAACTTTTTTCATGTGTGTTGCATGAAACTTAAACACATTTGTCTGCAAAATGTCTTTAGTAGACTCTCACACATCACCATAGTAAAAATAAATTAAAGGAAAATGCTATTTAAAACAATCTGTTTAAGAATGATTCAAGATAGTCAGGGTAAGACTCTCTCCAGAACAGAGCTGGCTCTATCAGGGGTCCCCCTTAAAGGCTGGGGCCCTGGGCCAGAGCCCACGTTGCCTATGTCTTAAAACGTCTCTGCCAGGGAAGACACCTGCTACAACCTGTGTATCAAATAAACTGCTTACCTCAATGCCTGGCAGAGGGTGTCAACCGCTTTTTTTCATGGAAAGAGAAGCTGTGATAGGATGGGCAGTGCAGGAATGGGGAGTTTTTTCTGGGAGGTGAGAATGGGGCAGTGCTGCTTAGGATGGCCAGATTTGAAATTGTTTTTTTTAATGCCATTGGACAGTGCTTCTCAGTGGAGAGCATAGTCTTTGAGGTACACAGACAAAATATCGAAAATAAAATATCGGAAAGACAAAATATCGAAGTTAAAATATCGAAGGTAAAAAATATTGGGAAGCAAAAATATCGGATACAAAAATATCGTAATAGGTAAGTAAGTATAAATATCGAAAAAAATAATATCGTATGACAAAATATCGACAATACAAAAAATCGTCTAGTAATGGAAAAAATAAATAGTATAGGAAAAAATATAATAATTGTACATAAAAATTTGATAAAAAGGTCTATATGAAAAAATTACAATATATTTAATATAAAAATATTTTTAAAAAACATATCTAGTTTTAGGAGCGGGTTGTTGGGTTTATAGGGGATAAGGGTGGGAAGTAATTTAAAAATATTTAATAAATTAATATATATTTGTAAAATTGTTTTATTAATAATTAATTTGTAAATAATTATTATTAATTAGTTAATTAATTAATTAATATAATTTTGTAAATTATTTTATATAATAATTAATTGGTAATTAATGAATATTAATTAGTTAATTAATTAATAAAATCTAGTACATAATTGTACAAAATAATTAATTGGTAATTAATTATTATTAATTAGTTAATTAATTAATATAATTTTGGACATAATTTTAAATAATAAATAATTGGTAATTAAATAATAATAATTAATTGTTAATTAATTAATATTAATTAGTTAATTAATTAATATAATTTTGGACATAATTTTAAATAATAAATAATTGGTAATTAAATAATAATAAATAATTGGTAATTACTTAATATTAATTACTTAATTAATTAATATAATTTTGTACATAATTTTAAATAATAATTAATTGTTAATTAATTATTATTAAATAGTTAATTAATTAAATATTTTTTTTACATATTTTTAAATAATAATTAATTGGTAATTAATTAATATTAATTAGTTAATTATATTAATTAGCTTCATTTAGTTTAATATATATTTTTTACTTATTGTAAATTAATTTGGAAAAAATTATATTAATAATTAAATTTATTTATTTACAGCTAATGTGCTAATATATTTACTTTATTGTTATTGATAATTAATAATTAATTTGTAATTACATAATAATAATTATTTTTTGGTAAAGGAGTATTGTTAGAGTTCAGGGTCAGTTTTCAGTTTTTTGGTAAAGGGGTATTTCTTGGGTTCAGGGTCAGTTTACAGTTTTTGGGTAAAGGTGTAGTTTTTGGGTTCAGGGTCAGTCTTCAGTTTTTGGGTAAAGTGGTATTTCTTGGGTTCAGGGTCAGTTTTCAGTTTTTGGGTAAAGGGGTATTTTTTGGGTTTAGGGTCAGTTTTCTGTTTTTGGGTAAAGGGGTATTTTTTGGGTTCAGGGTCAGTTTTCAGTTTTTGGGTAAAGGGGTATTTTTAGGGTTCAGGGTCAGTTTTCAGTTTTTGGGTAAAGGGGTATTTTTTGGGTTCAGGGTCAGTTTTCAGCTTTTGGGTAAAGGGGTATTTTTTGGGTTCAGGGTCAGTTTTCAGTTTTTGGGTAAAGGGGTATTTTTTGGGTTCAGGGTCAGTTTTCAGTTTTTGGGTAAAGGGGTATTTTTAGGGTTCAGGGTCAGTTTTGGGTTTTTGGGTAAAGGGGTATTTTTAGGGTTCAGGGTCAGTTTTCAGTTTTTGGGTAAAGGGGTATTTTTAGGGTTCAGGGTCAGTTTTGGGTTTTTGGGTAAAGGGGTAGTAGTAGCAAATAATGCAGTTTCTATTTTATTTACTTACTTAGAAGATGTGATAGTAGGTTGATAGTCTGGTTCTTCTAGTTGTTGTGCAGCAATTCGGATAGAGATGAATCTCCTTCAGTGACTTTTGGCAAGTAGTTTGTGTTTAGATTTTAATTGTTTATATAGGGGAGTGTCAGTAGTAATTACTTTGCTATTGGTTAATTTAAAAAATTAGGTTTGTGATTGGTTAGTTAGTATATTTGAATTTCAGTTGTGATTACTTTGTAATAGAAGTGAAAAATCCAAATAAATTATAACATTATACAAAGTAGTATAGAATATTTTTATATGTGTAGGTGATATAATTATACCAATAGGATATTTTTGACAAATTAATAGTGTGTCTATAGTATTAATTTAAGTATTGTGTGTTTATTTAGATGTGAAAACATATAAAACGTTAATTAATTATGCAAACAGATGCATATAAAAAGTCGATATAGCTGATAATCCGATATTGAAGTGCACGATATTTTTGATGTCGATATTATAGTTAATGTCATTATTTTTTGTAGATAGCGATATTTTTGTTTTCCGATGTTACTGTAGTCGATATAAAAGTAAACGATGTTTTTGTATATCGATATTAAAAAATCGATATTTGTGTATATATCTAGTTAAGTATAGGAAGCCGATATTTTTGATTTCGATATTTTTGCTCCGATATTTTTGTACGTCGATATTGTGAATGTCGATATTTTGTCAGACATTCAGTCTTTGAATGGTACTCATCTTATTGACCACAGAAGTTTCTTTGAGGAGGCTTTGCAAGAATTAAGTGGAGAACCCGTAACAATTTGCACACATTTTATCTTGAAAAATGTAGTTTTGGACTGTGTAGTAAGCCTCTGTCATTTCACCACACCAACTCGAAACCTGCAGTTTTCTTAACACTCTTACTGTGTTTAACATTATTAGCCAGATATGGACTGGGAAATGCAGATGACCGTCGATTATGTAGAATACCAGGTTCCAGAATTTTTTGTCAAGTGGTGGGGGGGCCCGACATCTAAATAAATTCAGCTGGGGGGGCTCAACCTAAAAATTTTTGAAGACCTCTGCATTAGATATATCAACAGTCATTTCAGGGAACGAGTCAAAACGGGTCAGCAACAGCAGACACAAAGGTGGCAGTAGCAACAAGGAAGACAGTCCTTCTGCGGACGAACACCTGCAAGTCGACAGTCACGCAAGTAAGTGACTCCTCAGGGGTGACACAAAGCACTCATCAAATGTCAAAGAGTGAAACAACAAATGTACAAACAAGAGAACTTCACCGGTAGGGGGCAGAATAAGAACTTTCCTCCAAGAGTGGAAGAATATCACCGCAGGCAAGTGGGTCTTAAAATTAATACAATCTGGAGATTGCATAGAATTAAACAGGACACCTCAAGAAAAGAGACCAAGTAAAAGGGTTCATTCAAGGGAGGAAACAATCCGTCTACTCAAAGAGGTAGAGGACTTGCTGTCAAAGGAGTCAATAGAGTTGGTGCCGAGCCTGGAGAGAAGCAGAGGAAACTACTCCACATATGTCTAGATCTCAGGTTTTTAAACAAGTTCATAAGAACTCAAAAATCCAAGATGACTACCCTACAGGAGGTAGAACCCGAGCTACAAGTGGGGGATTATGTGGCCACAAAAGATTGAAGGACGCTTATTTACACATTCCATTGAACGCAGACCGCAAAACATTCCTCAGATATGTGTTCGACAATGAACGCAACCAGGTCAAAGTGCTGGCTTTTGGGATAAAATCAGCACCAAGAGTATTTACAAAGTGCCTAGCAACAGGTACGGCACACCTACGGAGCCCGGGAATACACCTACCTGGGCAACTGGCTCATAAGGGCAAATTCATACAAAGATGCAAAGAGCTCATACAACGGGGGATCACAATGATTGTTCAGCTTGTGTAGCATTCTTGTTTACAGATATTTCCCTTTTAATACAAATTCCAATGTTGTACATATTTCCCTTTTAAATAGAATGTCTCTTCATAGCTGCTCATGCACATTGTGTTATGGATTCCATTTAGAATTGTTATGGTCTGAAATGGATTGGGGTGAAGAAAAAGGACTGGTAACTTGGAGAATGGATGTACTGTGCTGCAGTTCAATAAACCTTGGATTTTACTTGGAATTATCTTGGATTTTCAACATCTTTATTACAAAATTGGCGACAATGGTGTCTAGTACCTACTACTACAGCAGCACAGGTGTGGTACACCTGATTTTGAAAGGATTTTGGATTTTTACCTGATCTTAACCTAGTTGGATTTTATAAACTTTTGAAGATTGGAGCTTGGTTCATTCCTACATAGAAGACGTTGCTATCGACTATCCTACTTAAGGACTGAAGGATTTAAAACTTTATTTTACTTGGAATACTATTTACACCTGCTCTCACTGGTGTACAATATTCTATTGGTAACGCTTTTCATCTTGGAGACTGCACGGTTGAGGACGCTGTATTTACCGTAAACTACGAAATTTATGGGTGTTTGCGCGAAAGTTTCACAATTTTAAACGAAATAAGCAAATGTTTACCTTTGAATGTGGTTTCAACGGGCAACACGCGAAGGACTGAGTCTTCCCGTGCAACAAATCTCCATGCGCCGTGTTGGAGCGTGCAGTTACCATGGTTTCCAAGTAGTGACTCGGGTGTGCTCGTGAAATAAAGGTACTGTTTCACATTTTGGAATATATTGATCAAATAAGCCACGCCGCACGACGAACTTCACAACTATCTGTTTGACAACATTTTCACATCGCGTGCATTATTGCTGGAAATTTCGAGCTAGTGCTAGACTTTTGCACTATAATCTACAACTGCTGTGTAGGACATTACAGCGCTGATGTACACAGCTGGTGTACTCAAGGATTGAATTTGTGTTTATTTACTTTGCATTTTATTTTCTTTCAACGGTAATAATATATTGCTTCATTTTGTTCACTATTTAATTTGTACTATTATCATTTTCACCATGCAGTTTGACCCTCCGTCGAAATTTTTACAATGTAAGGGTGATCCTCCCATCCCCTGGAACAGATGGAAGGAGGAGTTTTTAACTTATTTAAAGGCTATTGATGGGGAAAGGATGGTAAATGAAAGGAAAAAGAATATTTTTCTTCATTGTTTAGGATCCGAAGGGCAAGCTATTTTTAGAAATTTACCACCTGTTCCTGGTGACTCTGGTGTATTTGATGAAGCAATGCTTCGTGTAGAAACACGTTTCAAACCCACAACCAGTATTGCTCTGAATCGTTACAAGTTTTATACGAGGGCACAGAAAGAAAATGAATCTTTTGATGATTTTTTAACGGGTTTGAGAGCTTTGGTGGTTTCATGTAATTTTGGTGCAATGACAGACGAAATGATCAGAGATCAGATAATTGTCAATGTTAAATGTAAGAAAACACAGGAACAATTGTGGATATTAGGTAATCCCACTTTATTAGAAAGCATTTCCACTGCCAAGGCTTTTGAACAATCTAGCAAATGGATGAAAACTATTGAAGAAACGAACACTA
Source organism: Lissotriton helveticus (assembly GCF_964261635.1). NCBI lineage: Eukaryota > Metazoa > Chordata > Amphibia > Caudata > Salamandridae > Lissotriton > Lissotriton helveticus. The sequence goes on along the minus strand of NC_136057.1, from coordinate 55,045,952 downwards.
GGGGTAGCAAGAATGATAAACAAAGTGAAGAAGTATGTGCTATGAACAATGTTACAAAAGGTTTTCAAAACTATAGGAATATATCACGTAACCGCATTGTATGTTTTAGATGTGGGAGTTACAATCATGTAGCTTCCTTCAAGTTTTGTCCTGCCTTGGGAAAAGAGTGCAACAAATGTGGTAGAGTTGGTCATTTTTCCAAGTCCTGTAGGGAAGACAAAAAGAAAATTGGGGACAAAAGTAATTATTTTAAAAAAGGGGAAGTCTCTTGTGTGAGAGATGACACTGATTTGGGATCAAATTTGTCAAGATGTGAGCATGTCGTGTCTAATGAATCCCTTAAAGAAAGAGGAATGATTGTATCATTAGTGAGTTTAGGGTTGCTTGAAGAGGATGTGTTGGACTCTCCTAAGTGTGTGGTTAAATTTATGGGTGTTGAACTAGAGCTAATGGCTGATTCTGGGTCTCCTTGGACCATCATAACGGAAGAATACTTTCATGAAATGTATGAATCTAAGATTGCTAAGAGTGATTTGTGCCCTCCTGATGTAATGGCAAAAGGTTTCAATGGTTCATGCATTGATTTCATTGGTTATATTGCTTCCACCATATATTTTAAGGATCAATCTGCGTACATCAAATTATATGTAGTAGTAAAGGGAGTGAATGTTCTGGGTTGGCGCGATCAATTCAAACTTAACATTACTTTGAATCCACGCAGCAAAGATCCAGTCATGGTGTTAAAGGATAGAGATGAGTTAAATAAAAGAGTTATGTTTGTAGAAGAGAGTAATGTTTGGAAGTTACTTTCGTGTGAGTTTCCTGGAGTTTTTTCAGACAAGTTAGGTAAGCTAAGCGGGTTCACTCATGTCATCAAGCTCAAACAACGAGCTGAACCAGTTGTACAAAAGCTTAGACCTGTACCACTCAATATTAGAGAAGAGTTAAGTGATACTCTAAAAGATATGTTAAAAAATGATGTCATAGAGGAGATAGAATCGTCAGAATGGGTTTCGCCAGTAGTTTTGGCACACAAACCTGATAAATCTCTGAGACTTTGCATTGATTTGAGAGCACTTAATGCTAATATAGTAGTAGATTGTCATCCTCTGCCGAATATCAATGAAGTAGTGAGCATGATTGGTGAGGCTGTAGTTTTTTCTACCTTAGATTTGAGATCTGCGTATCATCAGGTAGTGTTAGCAGAGGAATCACGTCATCTCATCTCACAGCATTTATTACACCTCAGGGATTATATCAATTCAAACGGATGCCATTTGGTTTGGCATCGGGAGCCTCAGTTTTTCAGAGATCGATGTATCATATTTTTAAAGACATGAGTGACTATGTGAAGTGTTTTCAGGATGACATTTTAGTATTTTCTAAGAGTGATGAAGTACATATGGAACACCTGAGTAATGTGTGTAAAATGTTAAGTAAGTTTGGTCTTACCATTAAGAGTAAAAAGTGCAAGTTATTTCAAAAGAAGATAGAATATTTAGGGCATACTATTTCTGGGAATGGTGTTGCTCCTAAGAAATCGTTAGTTGATGCAATCCTGAAAGCTCCTGCACCCGATTGCAAAGATAAATTGTTATCATTTTTAGGACTCTGTGAATATTACAGTAAGTTTATAGTTGGTTTCGCAACTAAAGTGGAGCCGTTAAGAGAACTAACCAGGAAGGATGTTGAATTTTTGTGGGGAACTAAACAACAAAACGCTTTTGACAGTATTAAACTTGACATGGTGTCAGCTCCTACACTTAGACCGTTTTGTTTGAACAAACTTTGTGTTTTGACAGTGGATGCTAGCCTTTATGGCCTGGGTTGCGTGCTTTCGCAACGTTCGGGTAAGGAGGACTGGAATGTTGCATTCGCGTCTAGATCTCTAAATAACACTGAAAAACGATATGCTGTAATCGAAAAGGAATTATTAGGATGTGTCTGGGCTGTTGAACATTTCCGGAATTATATTTGGGGTGCAAGATTTTTGATACGTACTGATCATAAGCCTTTGGTGGGTATTCTTTCACCCGGTGGAGGTTTAAGTGCGACTGCTCATATTGCTAGATTGATGTCACGATTACAAGAATATAGTTTTGACATAGAATATGTGCCTGGGAAACTCAATGTGACTGCAGATTGTTTGTCAAGATTACCATATCCCAGTGTCAGTGATGATGAAGATACTGAAGTCGTAACTAGCATTTCAGAATTATTGTCTGAGAAATTCAGTATCATTTCAGAAGATTTATGGATGAAAAGCATGAGTGAGGATGATGTTTTGTGCAAAGTGAGAGATTATGTGAGTGTGGGTTGGCCTTCTAAGGAATTAATTCCAGCTGAAGTTATACCATTTTACAATGTTGCTGATGAGTTAGCCATAGAGGGAAATCTACTATTCAGAGCTGGAAAATGTATTCCACCTTTTGCGGTAAGAGATTTTATTTTGCAAATGAGTCATGAATGTCACATGGGCATGTCGTCCATGAAAAGATTAATTAGGTCAAATTTCTGGTGGCCAGGAGTGGATAGGTTTGTAGATACATTTGTTAGAGAGTGTCCTGAGTGCATTGAAAGTGATAAGACGTGCAAATGTGATCCTGCACCTTTGACTCCTGTGAAGTGGCCAGATCATCCATGGCAGAAATTAGGGATCGATATTGCTGGCCCATTCAATTTTTTACCACAGGAGTGTAGATTCGCTATAGTTGCTGTGGATTATCACTCCAAATGGCCTGAGGTCAAACTGGTACCTCATCCTAACACTGAAAGTGTTATTTTATTTTTGAGAGAGATATTTTCAAGAGAAGGATTCCCAGAAAGCATTGTATCAGATAATGGGGTACAGTTCAAATCTTCAGAGATGTTGGAGTTTTTGAGTACTTATGGTATAAAGCATTGCACCACTGCTCTGTATGAACCACAAGGAAATGGGCTAGTGGAGAGATATAACAGGGTTCTCAAACAAGATATCCTATGGGCTCGGAAGTTTGGGGGAATGTGGAAGGAGAAATTGAGAGAAAAGTTATGGCTGTACCGTATAACGCCTCATGCCACTACAGAAGTTTCTCCTTTCCGCCTTCTAAAGGGTAGAGATCCTGTATCTAACCTATGTCCTTGGTGGTTTAAGAAAAGTGCTGGTTATCGCATGGTTGATGTGAATGTCAAGGATGTAGCTGAGAAAGTGGAACTCAAACAGTGCAAATACAAAAGTGATTATGATACTAGGATGAAAGTCAAACAACCTGCTTTTATGGTAGGTGATGTGGTTAGGATTCGTAAACCTGGTTATATTACCAAAGGTGAGACAAAGTTTGGCAAACCTATGAAGGTTGTGAAAGTTTATCACAATAGCGTTGTCACACAAGATGGCAAAAGATGGAATGTTAGAAGAGTATCCAAATGTGGGTCTTAAATTTTCTATTATAACCAGTAGTTTCTTTTATGTGTAAGGATTTGTTTTTTTAATGTTTATGTAGTCACATAATTTTCTTTAGGGGGAAAATGTGTAGTATTCCTGTTTACAGATATTTCCCTTTTAATACAAATTCCAATGTTGTACATATTTCCTTTTTAAATAGAATGTCTCTTCATAGCTGCTCATGCACATTGTGTTATGGATTCCATTTAGAATTGTTATGGTCTGAAATGGATTGGGGTGAAGAAAAAGGACTGGTAACTTGGAGAGTGGATGTACTGTGCTGCAGTTCAATAAACCTTGGATTTTACTTGGAATTATCTTGGATTTTCAACATCTTTATTACAGCTGGGCTTCTCAATACGCATGGAAAAATCATCACTAGAACCAGAACAGCAAGAAAAATTCTTGGTAGCAAGAATAAATTCTATACAGGGCAGTGTGTTTCCCAGCGAGAAGATAACGATGGCGCTTTGGAAGGAGACACAGCTGTACCGGAAGTGGCAAGCTCTGACAGTGGGGAGAGTGGGGAAGCTGTTAGGAACTAAGGCATCTTTCATTTCATTGATACCAAACACAAGACTTCACATGACACCATTTCAGGAAGTCCCACTATTATTGCTGTCACAGCAGACAATCACTCTTACCTTTAGATAAGTTCTTGAGTCAGAGATGTGTTGAAATGGAGATGAGCATGGAACGATCCTTCAAGACCGCTACTCAGACTGTGGGGATAGATGCTGACAAGTGACAGCTGCTAGCTCTTTGAAACCCGTCAATGCGCCAACACCTTGTACCTGCCTTTCAGCAACTATGACGTCTTACCGCTCTGCATTTTATTGGTTTAGCTTGTCCTCGACATCTTGACTGGTTAGTTGATATTAATAAATCAAACATGTCCCCTGTTGAAATGCTTTCAGTTTCAATTCCTTGCTGGGGGCAGAGCCAGCTGCTGTTACCTTCCAGCTGTGAAGGGCTCCGCGCACTCGTGAATAATTAGCGTGGCGGCCAAAATAATAGCCGGACACTGTTCATTAGTTAACTGCGTGGTCCTGACTGCTGGAGCCGGGCCACGCCTCTTTGTTTATACCTAGTGCGTGACGACACGCACCAACGCTACCACCCCGAAGGACATTACATTCCTTCCAACCTTTATTAAACAATAAACAAAACATCAAACATATAGATCCGTTACCAGTCACCATCCACTGCGAGTCCTTGGTTCAACACACCATGAACCCTGCTAGGTGGGAGGAGGGAGCCGGATTGCTCCTCAAGCCTTATCTGGAATGTTCTCCCAGTGAGGGTGAACGGGATGGGGCAACTTCCTGTGATCCCCAGCCCTCTGGAGATCTCCCTGGGTATCCTGGCAGTCCTCTGTCTGGAGTTCCGAGCAGCGATGGGATGACTCTGTCAGATCTGTCTGGATCTTCCATGGGGATCATCCCCTGGCCTCCATCTATTTTTTTTTAATGGACTGTTGATTTAGCCTTGCATCCATACTGTCCGATATCGGCTGGTCAGGAGTTCCGGCATGGACTTTTTTGAAGAAAGATATGTTGTGTGTGAGTTCTTCGGTCCATCTCTGGGCTATTATCATCGTGCCGGTTCGGCGGATCACTGTCCAAGGACATCATTCAAAGGTAAGACGGAATTTGCTCCCTGGGTACCTGTCTTTGACATAGACCCTGTCCCTTATGTGAATGGTCGATGATTTTCTGTCCTGTTGGTTAGGACCTTTGAGGTGTCGATCTGAGACGGGGTCCAGTTTGGGTGATGAGGGCTGCTGTCTCGCACCACTCGACCCATGCTTGCTGGTCAAAGGGCTGTCTCAGTCGTGATATGGGGCATCAAATGGTATTCTCTCAGGAAACTGTAGATGGCTCTCTCTAGGGGAGCTCCATCAGCGTGCACAATGCGTATCACCTTGTTGAGAGTGCGCATGAATCTCTCTACTTCCCCGTTTGCTTGAGGCCAGCGCGGGGTCACTTTTCGGTGTTGAATGTCCCAGGTCTTGAGATAGTCTGCAAATTCTTGCCCCTGGAAAGGCGGACCGTTATCCGTTCTCACCACCTCAAATATTCTGTGAGTTGCAATGGTTTTCTCCATTTTGGAAATCACATCCGTGGCTGTTTGACTTCCCACGAATTCAATCTCGGGGTACTTTGTGTAATCATCAATAATCACAAGGGTGCAGCGCCCATCCGGAAGATGCCCAAAGTCAACACTAATGCACTCCCATGGCCGTCGGGGGCTGTCCTCGGTGATGACGGGGTGAGGACGATCCGGTTGGCCTGATACCTGGCACCATGAGCATGTTCTGACTGCTGGACCATCGTGTCCATCTCCAGGAACCACACCTTTGCTCTTAGCCGACTCTTTGTTTTTACCATGCCTTGGTGTCCTCTGTGCGCGAGGTCCACAGCTTGTTGAGCAAGGCTTGATGGGATCACCAGTCATGGACCTCTGAGTAGGTACCCACTGATGTGGACAGAAAGTTCTTCCTTGATCCGCATGATTGACTAGAGGATGGTCTTTGCTTGGGGTGTCCATCGGGTCATCGTGGACTGAATGGGACGCCAGTCGATTGCTCGAACTGCGACAATGGCCAGTTGCAGGCATTCATCATTCCGGGTGGCTTCCACAATAGCTTCAAGGCTCATCGAAAGTGGTTGGGACCTTTCCGCTATGAATCAGACTTATTCCTCAGTGTCCTTGGCATCCTCTTCTTTTGCTTTTGTTGCGGCCCTGGGATGTCTCGACAGGTAGTCCGCAGGGTTGGATGAGCCTGGCTTGTATTCCACTGGGTAATCATAACCCTGCAGATGAAGGATCCATTTTTCAATCCTCAGGGAAGGCTTGGATGCCGACCCTTGAAACAGGGGGATGAAGGGCTTGTGGTCGGTGGATGACCATACACGTAGACATGGAACAGCCGACAGGCCCAATGGATGGCAATTGCTTCTCTCTTTATCTGAGAGTAGGGCTGTTCCATGTCTGTCAGGGAGCGGCTCGCGTATGCAATCAGGCACACTCCCCATTGCCTTGTAACTGCATGAGCAGTGCCCCTAGCCGGTAGGGACTGGCGTCAATGGCGACATTGGTGGGCTGGGCCAGGTTGAAGTACTACAGCGTGGTGTCTGCCGAAAGGGCTGCTTTGGTGTCCTTAAAAACTTGTTCCTGGTCAGGGCCCCACTGCCATGTGGTGATGGACTTCGTCAGCCCCCTGAGGGACTTTGTGCGGGTGCATAAGTCCGGGACAAAGCGCCCACAGACGTTTACCATCCCTAGGAAGCTCCGTACTTCTGAGATGTTGGAGGGTGCTGGGGCTTCCTGGACGTCTCGCACCTTGTCAGGGTCAGGGGCTACTCCTTTGTCGGAAAACGTGTAGCCAAAGGAACTGATCTTGTTCTTTAAGAACTGGCACTTTTCTCTGTGCAGGGTAAGTCCGGACTCTTTGATCCTTTGGAAAACACTGCGAAGTCGACGGTGATGATCTTCCATTGACGATGCATATACCAACAAGTCGTCACTTACATTCAAGACTCCCAGGGGTCCGCTGAGGACTTCACGGATGGTGTTCTGTAACACCTTCGCGGCACTCGAGATCCCGAAATTGAGGCGTCGGTATTTCCGCAGGCGCTGTGCCTAGAGAAAGTAGTAATGTATCGAGAGTCCGGGTGTATGGGCAGTTGGTGATAGCCGGACCGTAGGTCCATTTTTGAAAACCACACTGTGCCGTTCAGTTCCCCCAGGATGTCGTCGATGGTATGAGTTAGGTGGGGTTCCCTTTTTACAGCTACGTTTGGGAGGCGCATGTCGACACAGATGCGGACCTGCCCTGGCAGTTTTGGCTTCCGTGCCACTATGATCGGGGATACCCATGGGGTGGGTCCACTGACCTTCTCTATAATTCCTTGCTACTCTAGTGCTTCCAGCTCTTCTTCGAACGTCTTTTGCAAGCGGAATGCAATGCGCCTGTGCCTCAGCGCTACCGGTTGGACTGACGGGTCAATGTGGAGAAAGACTTCTTTCCCTTTCAGGCATCCAATGCCCTTGAAGACGTTGTCAAACTCTTCCATGATGGCCTCTAGTTCCTCTTCTTGTACCGCCAGGGCAAAGGAGATCAGTTTCAGCTCTTCTGCTGTCTGTCCGCTTACCAGCATTCCACTTCCTTCTTTGGTCACATACACTGTGGTGGGGATCTTGAGGTCCTGGTGCCAAAGCTCAGTTTTAAAACATCCTAGGAGTGGCGTAGGGGTTTTCTCTCCGTAGGCAAATACCAGAATCTTTGCTTCGCACACAGGTGGGCGTGGGCTTAATTCGTTGTATACATTGGCAGCCATCAGTTTGATCGAGGCCCCTGTGTCTATGGTGGCTCTTACGTATGGTGGTGGATCTTGAGTATGCACCTTGGAAGTCATCGTCTCTTCCGTCGTGGTTGGTCCACCACGAATACATAATGGACAGGGTAGTCTCCTGTGTCATCGTCCATGTCTTCACTATCTTGTGCTTCAGCCACTGTCCGTGCTGCTTCTTTACGGGACTTTGATGACCTGCATACTGCTGCGAAGTGGTTCATCCACCCGTAAGCTGTGCACCACCTCCCTCTCACTGGGCAGTCCTGCATGTGATGGGGAGTGCATCAACAGTAGCACAATCCTTTTTTTTGTCTTGCTGTCTTTTTCCTGGGTTTTGGCGTGATTTGGGTCTCACCACGTTCACCTTCTCCACCACGTTGACTTGTTCCGTCTTGATGGGGCGGTGGAGGCAGCCTCCATATGGGCTCTGGCCTGCGAAAGTTCTTTTGACCGACCCAGGGTGAGGATGTCAGCCAAGGATTTACCTGACTCCTGAAGGATATTCACTCTGAGCTTGGACAAGTAGCATCCCTATATTATTTGACCCCGGATCTCCTCTTGTTCGTCTTGGAAGCCGCACGTGCTGGCCAGTTCCTTAAAATGGCCGTGGAACGCGTCCAACGATTCTTCTGTTTCCTGATTGTCCTGGCGAAAGATGAACCTTTCAAAGTCTCTGTTCGCCATCGTCTCAAAGTGTGCATTGAGAGTATTGAGCAGTGTCACATACGTTTTGGGTGTGGCCTCCACTAGTGTTTTGTAAATGCGGTGTATGTCCTTGCCCCCTAGGTGGAGGAGTAGGGCTCTGCGCCTGTCCCAGGCTATACCTTTCCCTTCAAAATAGATCTGGAGACGGGCGGTCCAGTCCCTCCATCGCAGGGCGAGGGATGAAGGGGCACCGTCCACAACAATGGGCTGAATGGCTGGGATCGACGCCATTCTGATGCAGGTGCGGTCACACCCCGCGGCACGTGCACTGCCTCCCTTCTGGGCGTGGCGGCAGCCACCTGGCTGAGAGTGACGGTGGACCAGTCGGGCTTCTCCCTTGCGCTCTGTGGGTGCTTGGCCTCACTTTCACACCCACCTCCTCCAGGGTGCTGGGGCAGTCAAGTGCGTGGGCTCAGACAGAAGGTATCAAGAGAGGGTCCCTAGTCCACACAGGCACTCCCAAAGGCTGCAGGGCTTTCACAGGAGGCAGCAGGCTTGCACTGAGCAATGGCAGGCATGCACAGTTCAGCTGGCACCTCACGTGACTGCAAGGCCTGCATCAAAGGCTCAGGCCACTCATGGATATCAGCACAACAAAGGCAGCAATTAGGGTTCGTTTACATAGCCAGTGTGAAGGGCTCAGCGCGCGGGTGAATAATAGCGTGGCTGCCGCAATTATAGCAAGACACTGTTCATTTGTTAACTGCATGGTCCCAACTGCTGGAGCCAGGCCACGCCTCTTTATTTATACCTAGCGTGTGACGACACGTGCCAGCGCTCACGTAACACCTCCAAGCGCGGGTAGACTGCAACGCTACCCCACTGGAGGACATTACACCTGCGTCTCCTGGAACACGTCATTGCATTAGAGCACAGTGGCATTCAACCCTGAGCTTCAATGCAGATGTACAGTCAAGCATATTCATCATTGTGGATGCAACACTCACCTGCGAGTACGGGTACACTCAAACACAGGAAAGCAGCGTGCGTCTGTCTGATATTTGAACACATTTTTATAAGGCAACAAGTAGTTCATAGTGCATGCAGCCCTTGCTATGTGGCCTTCAGCAAGCTTCGCAGCTCTTGATTAGTCAGTTTCCAGGAAATGAAAGGGACGTGTATTCAACCGGTCTTCTGAAAAGCATATCTTGCATGCTGGCATCACTCAGTTCAATTCAGTTGGACTTTATTGGAATTTGCAGCTCTTGCTTGCTGTATTATTATGTCTCGCACTTGCCAGGGCTAGATGTGCAATTGTTGGGATTGTCCCAGGATAGTGGATTACTGGGACAGTCTCCAAGTTGCTGGGACTGTCCCGGCAAAACAGGACAAATGGCAGCTATGGCTATCACATGGAAGAATGTTCACAAAACCAACTCCTACAGTGGCCATAACAACAGACGCCTCCCAGACGGGATGGGGAGCACACATGAACAATTTTAAAGCCAGAGGAGTCTTGAAGAACCAGGGTGCAGTGTAACACATGTACATCCTGGAGCTAAAAATAGTATTCCTAGCCTTAAAAGCCTTTCAGAAAGAGCTCTCACAAGTTTTTTAAGAATGGGGAACACCGGAGAAAGATCTCTTTGGGACACCCTAGAATGAGAAATGCCGAAGCTTAGTCTTCATACAACAGTGCCAGCAGTCAATTGGGAATGCACTGTCAATAGTTTGGTTCTGGAAATTTGCGTACGCCTTCCCCCCCGATACCACTTCTTCTCAAGGTGATCAGCAAATGCAAAATCAGCAGCATGACTCTAAAACGAATTACACCACAGTAGGCAGGACAAACATGGTTCTCAGAGCTAATTAAGCTGTCACAGGCGAATATCCACTACCAAGCAGGCAAGATCTGCTTTTTTTATTTTTTATTCTAAACAATTTGTATTGATTTTTTAACACACATAACCCACTTTTACATGGCAGCTTTACAATGGGACGCACAATTTGAAATACATTGCATGTATATTCAGCATCCATAGTTGAGACAACATCAACATCATTAGTCCATAACGTCTTGTATTACCTCCCGGTGACGTTGCTAATCAAGGTCTTCTCCAACATACACTTTTGAAGTCATCCCATGACGCAATGCTCCCTTAACTTAGTGCCTCCCACATGTACCTATCCTACTCCCCCCAACCCCTAACTGCCCCCACCGGTGTGCTCCAACAACATAAACAAGAATAATCTGGGATCTATTCGTGCCTGGGAATTCAGCTCTCCGATCTCGCTCCAGTCACTTTGCCAGTTCCGTGGATTCTACCCCCGCTCCCCCGAGAACTACTCATATCTAACTAAGTGCGTTGTGATCCGCGTGTTGCCTGAGGGCCCTCCAGTGAGTCTGTGTCTGAGTCCGCCTCCGGGCGTGTCAACAGCTCCACTAATGCCTCCCAAGCCTGCGCAGCTTCCATCGCTAGTTCACTATTCTCTCTCCTGGCCTGCTGAAGTCTAACCATGCTCTCACTGGATGCCCATTTTTCAAACTTCTCTCTCCATCGTTCTACACTAGGGCCCTGCCTGGATTTCCACTGCATTGTCAATTGTCGCTTAGCCAGCAATAACCCCAGGTCTAAGAACTTGCTTGTGACCTTAGTGCGCTCCGTGTGTGGAAACCAGTGCAGTATGCACGCCCCCATGTCAGGTTCTACCTATCTGTCCGTCACCCCGTTCAGGGCCTCCACATCACCTCCTCCCAATACGTTCCGAGCTGGGGGCAGCTCCATAGCATATGTTGGAAATCTGCTGCTTGTATGCTGCATCTGAGGGCAGCACACCGTCTCTACGCGAAAGTATTTAGCAATCCATTCAGGGGTTTAGGTAGGCCCTATGTACAATGTAGAAATGAATGAGCTGATACCTGGCATTCCGTGTACCTTTAAATGCCCTCTCTACTATTTTGGTCCATGCTGTCTCAGGAATATCTCTTCCCAAGTCCACTTCCCACTTTTCGCGCAGCTGCGTCAGTGGCTGCAGTCCTCCTCCACCATCCAGCTGTATAGGCATGTTAAAAAAAAATCTTTTATGAATAGGCAGCAAAAGCAAAACTTCAAGCGCTGCTGACATGGATGCTCTGCGTGGAAGCCTCAGAACAAGGCGTGCAGCAGCATTCTGGACCACTTGTCATTTTTTTAATCGTAGCTTTATTTGCGCCAGCAAGGAGAATATTGTAGTAGTCCAAATGCGAAAGGATTAGGGCCACTGCTATTGACTTCCTTGCAGGAAGCGGAATCAGATCAAAAAAAGACTTTAGTGATCTTATTAAGCTAAAACGGGACCCTGCTGTAGCTAATGCATGCGGCAGAAAAGACAAAGCGGTATCAAATTGTACCCCTAGGTTTTTTGCTACTTTGACGGTGTCTGGTGAGCGTAGTTCCCTCTGGCCACCACACCTCCGGAACGAAGGTTATTTCTCTCCCAATGGGCAGAATTTTTGTTTTATCAGTAGTACATTTCAGATGATTGTCCCTCATCCACTGTATGACTTGGGAAAGACAGCATTTAAAGTTCACCTCGGCATCTGTATTGTTGTTATCAAGGGATACAATAACAATTGAGTATCGTCTGCATAGGACGTTACTTCAATTCCAAAGGAGCTTATGAGAGATATGAGCAGGGCCATATAAATATTAAACAACAACGGGCTCAAAGAAGAGCCTTGTGGAACTCCTGTTGTTAAGATTTTCTCTGTTGGGAGAAAGGTACTTAAGGTCACAGCTTGTCTCCGATTGGAAAGGAATGATTTGATCCATTTTAGAACCGTACCTGAGATGCCGCTGCGCTCGAGTCTCATTAAAAGGATGTCATGCGAGACGGTATCGAACGCAGCTGACAAATCAAGTAGGATCAAAACTGCTTTCTTACCCTTGTCTGCTAAGTTTTTTAACCCCTCAGTAACCTCTAAAAGGGCTGAATCCGTTGAATGTTTCGGACGAAAGCCCGACTGTTGAGGATGGAGAATATTAGCTACTGCAAAAAATCTCGTACGTTCTTTATGTACAAATTTCTCAGTTATTTTACCCAACACTGGGAGCAATGAGATGGGCCGAAGGTTAGAAAGCACCGAGGGGGTCAATATTCTGTTTCTTTTTGAGAGGTTTTACCAACGCCAATTTCCACTCATCTGGAATAATGCCCGTCCTTAGTGAGGAATAAACTATTGAATTTACAACAGGATTGATTATGTCAATAATTTTATGGAAGATCATGGGAGGACATGCATCTAGGGGAGAACCTGATTTGCAGGCCCTGGTGGCCTCATAAGTCAATTCTGGTGCTACCAATTTAAAGGAATTAACGTAAGGAGCACTGAGACTAAAAGCAGGTTCAATGGGGTCATCCCTATATTTGCTGGGGCTAATAGGGACATTCTTTTGAATAATAAAGATTTTTTCTTCAAAGTAAGTTGCAATCTCGTTACACAATGTTTGTGAAGGAGGCAAATCCTTCTGCTGCCCATTGGGATGAGTAAAAGATTTGACAATCCTGAAGATCGCCTTTTGATCTAAATTGGCCTCCACTATTTTCTTAGAATTGTACTCTTTTTTAGCTTTTTTAATATGGTGATGATAGAGTTTCCTACTCCTTTTGTAAGCTATTCTGTCTGTGCTATTATACGATCTTCTCCATTTACGTTCCTGTTGCTTACAATTGGAATGATTTAAGGCTAAATCGGGGGTGAACCAGGGGGCCTTTTGAGTTTTTCATTTCTTGAAACATGCCTAGGCAGCCACCTGTCCTCTGGCCCATCCAGACCCCTAAATTCCCTAACTACTGCCTGCGTAAACCACTGTAATTGGGCCGCCAAGTAATACCCCTCAAAATCAGGGACTGCCCATCCTCCCTCGCCCTCAGGCCTCATCATCGTGGTCAGAGCCATCCTCTGTCTTCCAGTTCCCCACAGAAAGCCCTCCTCATGGACCGCAGTGTCTTTCATATTGAGCCCGGAACTCCGACTGGCAGCGTCCTGAAGTAATATAGTAATCTAGGAAGTGCTACCATCTTCAGCAGTGCCACTCTACCCGCTACTGAGAGCAGTAGAGTGCTCCAAAAGGCCATACTCCCTTTGATCCCTCGCACCGTCCTGTTCACATTGCCCTCCAAGAGGTTCGCCTGTTCATGGTAAATGTTAGTTCCCAGGTCTTGTAAGCAACAAGGCTCCCACCTCAATGTCTCCAGTCCTACTGGAGCTGTCATTGTCCTGCATGCCGGGAAAAAGCAAGTCTTCTCCCAGTTCACACCTAGCCCTGACACTTCCCCAAATGTCCACAACATCTCCGTCGCCCCCGTATTTACCTCAGCAGGGTCCGCCAGAAACATCAGCAGATCATCCGCGTAGAGTGAAGGCAAGATCTGCTCTTGATGCACGAAGGACGGGTGCTCCACCCACAATCGTAGTCTTTAAGCCTGGCAGCCTGGCTCCCGAATACTCAGAATTCGGATATCCGAAGTTACCGTAAAGGACAATGGCGGTCTTAAGAGAAGCTAGAAGAGCAACAGCTAGAAAGTGTTATTTAGCGAAATGGAAAAAATATTCACTCTGGTTCAGGAAAGAAGATTAATTTAAAAGGCTTTCCAGGGAGAAGACAGTGCTCAAATACTTAACATACCTTCTAGAGTGTGAGCTGACCTATTTATCTTTAAAGGTACATTTAGTATCAGCGGTGGCATACACAAGTGTCACATTGGGAGAAGTCTCTTCACATCACCAGTCATCAAACTGTTCTTAGAGGGGCAAAAAGAATTGTACCTCCAAAGAGGATGCCTGCTCCCACATGGAACCTAAATGTTGTGCTTACACAATTACTGAAGACTCCCTTTAAACCATTACATAAGGCTACATTACAAATGCTCACACTGAAGACTGCCTTCATAGTGACTATATCGTCACTATGCGGAGTTAGTGAGTTACAAGCACTCATATTACAGGAATCTTACTTTCAGCTTCACAAAGACAGAATTGTCATGAGAATGGACCCACAGTTCATGCGAAAAGTTATCTCACAGTTCCAAATGAACCACTGCATTCTGATACCAAGCTTCTTTCAAAAACCAAAGATGCATGCAGAAAGAATATTGCACACTGAAGACGAGCATGTCGGATGGATGTACGGAAACAGAAGTACAAAGTTCAAATGGCATGGGATAGTTTAACAGTGTACCACACAAAGTAGGACCAGCCTGACCCACCCTCAAAACATTCACGTTGAAAGGCCTCCTCCCAGTTCGACCCCCATCTCCCTGAGTTCCTGTTGCAGGGATTCCGTTCTCATACTGAACGTGCATAGAGACTTGGAACCTCAGTGAATTAGGGTGTGCCAAAACTCACCTTAGTACCCAAAATCCCCTAGCAGACTAGCTACAGTGTCTCATTGGTTATTACAAACTCCCAATGTTTAGACAAACCAGAACATGGACTTAGAACACCTCAGGTAACGTGGAAAACATGAACACTCTTTCGTTATACAATCATTTCAATCCAGAACAAGGAGTAAATGAGGCCGCATGCACATTTGAAATGTTTATTTTCTAATGCAGTGTTCTCAAGCGCAGTATCTTAGCTAATACAAGCAAACATATTATAAGAAACAAAGTAATCAGCATCGTTACTAGCCCATAGAATACAAAAGGTGAAAGCATGTTAAAATGCTAAAGCAAAGAAGGTTAAACAACACCTAATTCTCACCCTCCCGTGCTAGTATATTATATTATATCTAAGAAGGTCTCTTTGGGTTTTAGCAGAGCAGCCCATACCTCAGATCCTAGTGGTAAGGGATCACATCATCTTCCACCAGCTCTCTGCATGCGATGCACCATCAAGTGTGTGTGTATGCTCTGTGCAAAGCAATATAAAATGCGCCTAAAGCTAGAAATTGGCCACAGCTGCATGTATGTTACGTCTAGGAACGTGCGAAGATCAGACCTCACAACAACCACTGTGTCGAGATATCCTTGAAGGCTTCAGCACTCACTGTACAGACACAGCTGACCAAGCAAGGCTGATATCAGAGTAACAACATATTATTCTCGTGTGAATCAAAACACTCTACTAGGCTCAAAGCTAAAGTAACAGTTATGTGTTGTGTGCAGAACCAGCAGAAAGGTAAAATTGGTGTTTAAACTCCTAATAAGTTCATGATAACTTAACGCAGCATATAGGTAAAGCATATCTATATCACACCCTCCCATGATCCGAGCACGGATAAGATAAGATAAGATAAGATAAGGGGCTCATTTTTTAAATGCAGAGTTCAAGAACGATAGTCAGTCCAAATTTGAGTAAGTGAGAAAAAAATATTTTTGTCACCCAAAAAACCAAAATCTCACCATTATGACAATTTAGTGTTGGCTTTAATCAAAGTCAATAGGTCCGGGACTTAAAAGTTTTTTCATGTCTTAAAAAAAAAAATTACGAAAAATTTCAATGTCAACAAAGACATCGATAGATCTCAGCCTAGCACTGAATATGCAAAATAAGCAGCAACAGCTTCCAGAAGGAAGTCACTGTTATCATCCGAAAAAAATTCAGCCATCCAATTCAATAGTGGGAAAGAACAAACATGCTCTTCAATTACCGGAGCCTCTAGCACTATCAGAGGACAACTCGGTGGGTTCTCGATGAAGCTGTGTGCCAAGAAATCTTGCGCCACTGCAAATATATTCCAACAACCCAGTATTCCATGCATCGCTGCAAAGGGCATAATCCCTCCGTCAGATCAAAGCAATTCATGAGCAACTAAGGGGCTCATGAGTTGATTAAAATCCACTTCAGGAGACACCATATTGCAGAGACACAAATTCAGGGCCCAGTCGAAATCGCAGCTCAGGCAATAAAAGACAGGCTGGATACATGTAAAATAGGAAAATCAAAATGATAATCCATAAACTGCACTTAAGGTGGCGAGCGGCAGCGTTCCATAGTATTCAAGCATCCTGTTGCGAAACAGTGCCAGCCGCGACAGCTCGTCTTGGAACACAGGATGTGCATCCATTTTTAATAAAACAAAATAGCACCAGAACGCCTGCAGCCAGCGCCAGTAAAACGGGAAATCCACCAAATAGGCTGGAAAAGATTGAATGGAAGAAAGCAGAAATGACCCCAAATATCTTTGGAACCGAAGTCACAAGACCACTGCTAACTACTTTAAAAAAGTGCGCCAGCCCCGTTGTGGAGGATGCGCTAAAGATTGTATGAATCAGCTCACCGAAATGCAATGGTAGGTCAGTATTTATTAAAGCATGGACCTCTGTGCGGGTGTTAGCTACGTGAAGGACAAATGTTTCACGAGCAGATGTCAGGGCAACTTCTTTTTGGGACAATAGAGCTCTTATGCGACTCATCTTATTGAACTCTGCTTTCAAGGTCGGAATCCTCGGCCAGATGGAAACATCCAAGTTCCCATGCGTGGGTGGATACAACACATTTTTACAGCAAACCACACGTTCACTGACTGTAACGACATAAGCAATGCCTTTTATTAACCCACAGCAATCCTCATTATTTAAAAGTAAATAACTGCTGTTTGCCCGTAATGTGAATGTGGGGACGATAGCGGGCACGGGGGTACCTTTCAAAACACAGGCTAAATTAGGCTGTTCTTTATTACAAGAGTCGTGTAATTGAATATGTCTACACATTAATGAGTGATCTGGTGTTTCGGTGCACTCTTCACCTTTCAGATAAACTTCCGTCAGTAAAAGGGAGCGACCAGGCTTCATGTAGATAGGGGCTACCAAGAGGCTCGTATCTACCAATGGCAAAATACTTCATACAATTTTTAAATTCGAAAAGAGCCATGGATATGCCACGTTGCAGTACAATTCTCTGCCACAGAGAATTGTAAAGACTCCAATCGTTCAATGTGTAACATGGAAAAAGATGCATCTCTCATTGAAAGCAAATGTTGCTTATCAGGCAAATTAAATGGGGCAAAGAGAGAAGAGGTATTCATGTAATTCCAAGGCACTCTCCCGGCCTTAAGCGTCTGCAGGGTCCACGCAAACTGCATAATAGAACGAAATTGATTTTGACCACGGTATAATACAGACACATCGGGCCCGATTCACAGAACTAACTTAAGACAAAATCCTAAACTTACTACTTTTGGTATTCACAGCAATTAGGATTTTGTCTTAAATTTGTCTTAAGACAGACTTAAGTTAGGATTTTGTCTTAAGTCTGTCTTAAATCTGTCTTAAGACAAACTTAAGACAAAATCCTAATTTCTGTGAATACCAAAAGTAGTAAGTTTAGGATTTTGTCTTAAGTTAGTTCTGTGAATCGGGCCCAACATCTTGCACAATATCAACAACAGATGAGACAATATTATCCAATATGTAAATGCGGGAAGAAAGCGGGTTAATGCTATTATCCACAACTGCAAGCACTTTTTCTAGATTAGCTTGATCAATAGCCCTAAAGCGGGTAGCCGCCTCAATTTGTGATGTTTTCCAGATTTCACTATAAACTGCATATATCCATCTTCTAGATCTACCTCTAGCCGGGCCTTTTATGAAATCATTCAAATCAACATCGTCAGTCAGTTTAGATAAATGCAGTTTAACTGACGCCAAGGTAGAATGTTTGAGCCAATTCTGACATAATTTTCCTAATGAATAGGTGGTTACAGAATGGTAACTCTCAAAACGGGGATCGACCCTGACCTGTGTAAAGCCATCAGCTAAACCCAGAAAACGATGTTGGCACGAGTCAGCACTTCTGTGCCAGAGCAACCAACCCTTGGGATCCAAACTGGATATGTTAAAGGACGAATTTAGCAATAGAGTTTGCAACTCTCTGATCGAAAATTTTGTAGTATTACTCCAACCTGAATATTCTATCAAATCAGGGAAGGAAGGGGTATTTAATTTTTTAGAAGTAGCCAATCCAAAGCATGTTGTCTGTGAAATGGTAGAAGTCAAAAACAACATATGATTCGGGTTGAGACATGCACGGTGCAAAGCCTCAGTGCCTTGTACCTGCCAATTTTTAGATAGAACCCCAAACAGATTTAAGGTCAACTGTTTCCTTCCATAACCCGTAGCCTCCAACAGCTAGCTGGTCTAGAAAGGACTTCGAGTACAATAATTTAGTATCGGTAAGTCTAACCTTGGACATGGACTTTTCTGTCATTTTAAAATAAAATGAAGCGGGATTGGACTGATTAAAGTCAGTAAAATAAGTGTACTTTTTCAAAAAGGTACTCGAACTGCCTCGCAAAGGAGCTGGGCAATGCTCCCATTGTGTGTAATTCACATTGCTCCTCCTGGAATTAGTTTTATGTAGGTAGTGGTTACCAAAATGTTGGGAAAAAAATAAATCACCATAATTAGCAGATTCTAAATACAAATCTTCAGCATCAAAGGCAGCATAATATTTCAAATCAGAAAACAGTGCCTCTACGGCCTGAACATCCTAATCATCAGAACGTATGTTTTGTTTAACTACATCCCCCATGTTAACTCTAAGCACATTATAACATTTATAACCTCAGTGGGGCCATGGATTTGAAATTTAACAGCATCCCATACAATCCCATCCAGGACAGGCCAAGCAGTGATGTTAACAAAAGCCAAGTCTCTCTTCAATCTGTGTGCAGTATGCGATGAGTAATGGGGTGCCAATGTTCCATTAAGATGTCGAATGCATGTTCTCTCTTCGACATAGTGTCCATTGACGATTCGGAAAAAATAAAACACAAAACCAATTGACATAAAAAGGTAAATCAAAAAAGCACCAGCCAAATATATGTCCAAGGGGGAATCAAAAAATTTTTTTTAAATAATCTTGCATAGACTGTAATCCGTGAGGGCTTTCCTGATGTGTGTGAACAATGTCAAATGAAAATCTGCATTCTGTGGCTAAACGAGTTTGTAAATCAGGCATCGATAAGTCAGTTGGGTAAGTGAAGTCAGTTTCATCAAGTTGAGTACCAGGCAATGTACTCAATAAAGGACTAGAAATTGCAGGCATCTCGAGGGCCACCTCCGGCTCAGGATTCGAAGCAGTGGCCAATACAGAATTTCTCACAATTGAAGGACAGGAGACCGCCGGTGTCATACTAAGAAGAATCGGCCACTCTGTGTATCTTGACATTGTAAATGGAGATATACCTGTTTTCTTTACGACCAGGATGTGGTGGTAAAATGACTGTGCTTGTGCCCTTCACCCCAAGCAGAGGAACTGGAGCTCGGTAAGAGGGACTAAATTCCTTCTTGTTTTCGATCTTCTCCCGAACCAATTCTCCAACTTGGGGTAGCCAGCCAACTACCGGGATCTGCAATGCATCATCCGAAGCGGAGGGCAAATGTTCCTTTGCAAGACTGTCTCTTGTCTTTTGTAGAGTCTGTAAAACATTGCAATGTTCACCTATGTCAAAGGAGGCAGCAACAGCCACTGAGTCTAGACCGTCAAGGTCCGGTACATACATCTTGATACCAAAGAGCATTTCGTATAGGGTCCGCCCACCCAGAGACCTTCTAGGGAGATTATTGAGAGCACGCTGCACGCCATTGAGATGGGCCAGCCAGTTCCTGCCAGTGCCTATAACTCGAGCTGTCAATGATTGCTTTAAGTCACGGTTCATTCGTTCCACTACACTATTATCCTCAGGTCTGTATGGAGACGAAAACTTTACTTGAACCCCCAACGAAGCCATGGCATCCTTATACGCCTTAGAGGCGAAAGCAGGACCCTGATCCGAATGGAAGGTACCACAGGCAAAAATCCCTACAAAGACACGCAAATCTCTTATGACAGTCCGTGAATCAGCCTGCGGTGAGGGCAGACCCATAAAAAGCATGTGCATGAATCAACTGCGACTAAGACATACTTATATGCAATATCAGATGAAAAAGGACCGCAGTGATCTAAATAAACACAACCTAGTGGTTTATTAGAAATGAACAACTGTGTTTGGGGCGGACGCGCAGCAGTTGAAGGCTTAATCTGCTGGCAAATGTCACATTATTATTATTATTATTATTTGCTGTTTTATAACGCGCTCCATTACTCCAGAGTATCCTGGCGCGAAATTGAAGGACATAATCGCGCGTCTGTTTGTACAGTCCCCGCCACCAAAAACGCTGTTGTAATTGAGACACAGTGGCAGAAACGCCCGCATGCGCAGACGCAACACCTTCATGGGCCGCTGTGATCAATATATTTCTGCGATCCGAGTTGGGAATCAATCTCTCCCCAACGTCAGGTATTTTCACATAAGGAAACTTACCGGGACTTAAGTGGTATGAGTACTTCGAAGGGAACCCCTAAGGATATTTAATTCCCTTCTCAGTGGCAGCAACAGCTGCCAAGATATCATCATCAATCTTACTTTTGGACCGTGTAACTGCTGCAACTAAATATGTCGATACTGCTGATTTCGCTGCCTCATCAGCAAGCGAGTTGCCAACAGCGTGGACTCCCACGCGCTGATGACCAAGAGTATGAATTACAAACACGAGTGGTAACTGCTCTTTAAGCTCAGCCACTCGGACCCAGATCATTTTATGTTTTATTGTGCTACCCTTGGAATCACGAAAATCATTCTGAATCCAAAAGAACAAGTTTTCATTGTAAGACTGGACACAGTAGTAAGAATCACTTACAATAAGAGTAGTCGGATTGGTGTCACTACAACGCATGCTTTTACCACGCATGCCTTTACAACGCGGTTTTTACCACGCAGTCCATTACAACGCATAATGCTTTTAGGCGCTGGATAGTGAATTATTTAATTTACTATTCCAACTCCAGTCCCCGTGGATAGCAGGGAAGGTGTTGGATAGTATATTAAATACATTCCCTATCCTAGAGCGCCCCCCAGCGCATTGCGTTGTAATGGTTTGCGTGGTAAAAGTTGCGATGTAATGGTAGTGCGTTGTAAAAAATTCGTTGTAACCGTGCTACACCGAGTAGTCACACTAGGATCAGCGTACTCCAATGCAAGCATCAGAGCACGAAGCTCTCCTAATTGTGCGGTGCAGTCCCCTAGAGTCTGCGTGTGCACGACTCTGGACTTGAACTCATCGTTCACCATGGCACCTACCACAATGGCACATGCAGAAACGTATGCATGTTTAAACCCATGCGCAACCTGCACCGAACCATCAGTGTATATGATGCAATGGATCCAAAGGCCGCATAGCCAAAGGTGCAGGATGAACAAATTCATATTGCAAAAACTCCTGCGACCGTCAGGAGGCATCAAAAATAAATGTGACATCCGTAGATGTCAATGAAGTAGCCCATTGTATCCACTGAGGGTGCAAAGCTTTAGACTATGGTACACTGGCTCTCGTAACTGCCTCCAAAGCAGGACACGGGTTAACAACCAACATGCGTTTTCCCTGTGACAGAGCACATTCCTTAAGAATCGCCATCTGTACAGCCGTCAAAACTTTCTCCACAGTGGAAAATCGTATTTCAGACGAAGTGTACAAGTGTGACTTGTAGGCAATAGGTACTGTGTCTCCTTCATTAAAAGTAAGGTATGTGAAACCCACCGCCCCAGGGACGATTCTTATCACCAGGTTGGTGTGGTTATCACGAGTCAGTAAGTATTTAGATTCAAGCAGATCAGCCTGCAAAGATTGCAGAATAGCTGAGTGTTCTGGCAGCCAGCATGATTTGGTAAAAGTTGGTTGTATCAAGGCATACAGAGGCTTGATACGCTGGGCATATTCCGGAATGTATGTCCTTCCGGAATTTAAAAATCCCAGCAAAGACTGTAATTTCTTCAGAGTTATATAAGCGCGCAGTTGTGCGCATTTCTCCAAGAAGTGAGGAGCCAAACCTCTACTTTCATTGTTGAGCTCGTAGCCCAGAAACAACACTGTGTACTCTGCAATGTGCGAAGTTGAATTTGTAACCGAAGTCCGCAAAGATACAAATTATGCGACACAGATGCTCCCAAAGTTCGTCGTCTGTGAGATAAATGTCATCCACATACGAGCATGCATCAGGGTTGATTCTCTCTAAGAGAGAGACAATGCGGGCAGCAAATACCCCAGGACTATTCTTATAGCCCATCGGTAAACGCCTGAACTGTTTTTGTTCGCCGCCGCATGTAAAACTGGTCCATTGGGAACTTAGACCATCCAAATGGTGGGCATAAAAACCGTTGGAAATGTCAAGCGTGGTCTTAAACCGCTTACGCACAAGACTATCCACTAAGGCAGAGTCGTGAGTATTCTGTACTGCACAGGTACGGCAATGCAAGTTTAAATCCCGGTAATCCAATACCAAACGATATGATCCGTCAGGCTTGGTCACAGTAAAAAGAAGGTTATTCATTGGTGACACACATGTTTCAATCACTCCTTGATATTCCAATTGTTCAAGGATTTCAGCAATGGAAGCCTTAGCTTCACGTCTAATGGGATATTGAGGTTGAAGCTGTGGCTGAGACTGCAAAGGTATTTCGTGGTGTGGGGAAAATGTATCCCAACCACAGTGTGTACGGTACAGAGCCGGCGCAAGGGCTATAGCCCACTCTTCTGCAAAATTCAGCACATGCTCCTTCGAGACCATGTGCGCGAAACTAGGGAGGATTACCTCCTCCCCTCTTGGAGCTGCGAGAACAAAAGGTGGGGGCTAGTCACCCTCCACTAACAAAATGTCATAGGTAGTTGTAAGATTCTCCCAAAACACCTCCTTTATGGTACGCTGTATGTCACCTTCAATGAACAAGACTATTTCATAAAGTCTATCAGGGGGAGCTACTCTGGTGTCAGCTGTCTCCACAACAACATAACGATCAGTCGCTGTCACCATCAGAAGTGGACGCAGGGCCTCTCGCACTATGGTGATCTCCGCCGAGCTGTCCAGCAAGGTCAGAGCCCATGTCTCATTCTGAAGCTGCGTTCTCACTATCTGTGTCATATCTCGCTGGTAAAGCGGTGACTTTCTTTTTCTGAAACTGGGATCTCTTCGGCGTAGAATCGTCCTGCTTGCCTTTACCGTCTTTCGGGCGGGGCTGGTCGCGTCCTTGCTTGCCACCCCGACCCCTGCCGCCGCCTACACCACCAGTCGATGAGGCCGATGACTCCTGAAAAGAACGTGGAGAGCGTTGATCAGAAACCTGAAAACGATCAGGTGATTTTATCATCGCGCGATCGCGCAAGTCATAAATACGTTCTGGGGCGCAGGCAAAGGAGACGCAGGACGAGACTCCTGTCTCTGTTTCTGTTGTTTTCCCTGTTTTTGTTTTTTCGGCCAATTTTGTTTTTTTGTCTTGGACTGTTCGTCAGTTTCTGACTTCTGCCCTTGGGGTTGTTTTTTCTCTTTAGTAGAAAAAGGCTTGAGACCCACACTATTGCGGCCCATGGTTTTATAAGCCGCCACAATAATCCTTGCCAACTGTCGGGGTTTTTCGACATCGGGAATCGCCTGCAAAGCATTGGACACCTGAAAGTTCCGCATCCCCCTTGGCATTTAGAAGTATGAGATCGGAAACTACATTAATGGAGCCACATAGGCGCATACCCAATTCAACAGCCGCCTCAGGTCCGTGCTCATCCTGAACACGCTTAAGGACTGTTGTCAGGACAGTCATAGGCGGAGTGCCGTAACACCTCGCATAGACTGCCGCAAATGTTCTACCCCATGTTTCACAGTCACCAATTTCTGGGGTCAAGTCTTTCGGCATGCTAATTGTCAGAATCCTGTGTTTTTCACCAGGAGTCGTGTTAGGAAATACTGCTTCCGGCTGGTCAAACTTTTCGGCAAGCCAGAAAGGAAAATCATCCTTATCCTGGGGACGCTTGCCCATCACAGCGTTGACTATTACAGGACTAAGCTTCATTCCGCCCTGTCCGCCAGGAATGTAAATGTAAATGTACAGGAATTTATATAGCGCAAATCACCAAGCGGTTTCTAAGCGCTTGCTTAGGGAACCCGTCCTGGTATTCCCCTGTGAGATAACCCCCGCAGGGTATCCGCAAGGTGAAAGCCAGGCATCCCGCCGCGAGGGGCCGTTGTGGAGATTAAGCAAGCTATTGCCCAGAGTCGCAGAGTGTGAACCCGTGAATCGAGTAGGCACCGGAGCGAGAATTGTCGAGTCCATGGACATTTTAGGACTCAAGACCCCGCCGAGCCAGGAATTGAACCCTGGTCCCGGGCTGACCTCTGCTTCCAGGTCTGCCTCCTCTAACCAGTGAGCCACACTTCTCCACCACCAGGAAGCGCCACACCACCTGGGGCCCCGCCCGGGAGATTACGGGTTATGTATTGCACTAACGACCTAATCACGCTAATTGCGACTACGTGTAGTCGTCTTAACTCACGGAACACGCCCCGTGTTGAGGATGAGGTGTAAATCCAGCCAAAACAGGCCAATTTGCGCCGGGAATGGACAAAGGACCTAACCTCGGAGCTGTCAAAGAGTGGGGTAGGACGCCATCAAACCAAACGCGGTACTGCCAAGCATCATTAGGAACTTCCTGTGCCCTATATGGAGTATATTCCTGTGGCACAGCAGTGGGAGTGTACGTGTCGAACACAGTAGTATTGGCGTTCACAGCCGGGAAGGTGACCCACGAGTAAAACATTTCGTATGGGTAAGCCACCTCTGCACTCACCACCATTATTACGGCCATGCCATCCACGGGAACATTATAAGTCTGCAAATGATTACGCACCGCAATGCGACTATGTTGCGGAATGTTCACCGTGGCCATAGTGACACAGAAAGAAAGAGGTACAAAGTAAACTTTGTAACACAACTGGGTAGTAATTCAAGAAAACCGTTTAGAAAGATTCAAGCTTGAAAAGACCTATGTAAATACAGGTAGGTTTGTCCGACACCACCGTTAACCGGAAACAATAGTGAAGGGGTTAAGGACTGAACATTGCACTACTCAAGTGTCATGTAATAAGACCACCAACGATTGAGCGCCATGTCGCAGGGATTCCATTCTCATACAGAACTGTGCATAGAGACTTGGAACCTCAGTGAATTAGGGTGTGCCAAAACTCACCTTAGTACCCAAAATCCCCTACCAGATTAGCTACAGAGTCTCATTGGTTATTACAAACTCCCAGTGTTTAGACAAACCAGAACATGGACTTAATACACCTCAGGTAACGTGGAACACATGAACACTCTTTCGTTATACAATCATTTCAATCCAGAACAAGGAGTAAATGAGGACGCTTGCACATTTGAAATGTTTATTTTCTAATGCAGTGTTCTCAAACGCAGTATCTTAGCTAATACAAGTAAACAAATTATAAGAAACAAAGTAATCAGCATAGTTACTAGTCCATAGAATACAAAAGGTGAAAGCATGTTAAAATGCTAAAGCGAAGAAGGTTAAACAACACCTAATTCTCACCCTCCCTAGCTAGTATATTATATTATATCTAAGAAGGTCTCTTTGGGTTTTAGCAGGGCGGCCCCATACCTCAGATCCTAATAGTAAGGGATCACATCATCTTCCACCAGCTCTCTGCATGCGAAGCACCATCAAGTGTGTGTGTATGCTCTGTGCAAAGCAATGTAAAACGCGCCTAAATCTAGAATTTGGCCGCAGCTGCATGTATGTTATGTCTAGGAACGTGCGAAGATCAGACCTCACAACAACCACTGTGTCGAGATATCCTTGAAGGCTTCAGCACTCATTGTACAGACACAGCTGACCAAGCAAGGCTGATATCAGAGTAACAACATATTATTCTCGTGTGAATCATAACACTCTAATAGGCTCAAAGCTAAAGTAACAGTTATGTGTTGTGTGCAGAAGCAGCAGAAAGGTAAAATGGCGTTTAAACTCCTAATAAGTTCATGCTAACTTAACACAGCATCTAGGTAAAGCATATCTACATGACATTCCCTCCAAGGTACCCAGATCTTCCTCCATTTTTTAGCACATCCACTACCTTTGTAGATGGTTTCCTCCGCTCTCTGACACCAATCGAGATCTCGCACCCATTGATCACACTGTGGAGGAGCCTGCGCCCCCCAGGCCCTGGCTACATTTCTGTGTGCGACACAAGCTGCCACCTCCAGCCAAAGTTCCCCAAATCTAGTCCAGTCTGTGGCCCCCTTGATCATTAGTAGTAGCCTCCTGGGTTCCCTTGGTACTGGAGAGCCCACCACCTCAGCCATCGTATCCGTGACCCTGGCCCAGAAGGGCACTATCTTAGGGCACTCCCACAAGATATGATAGAAGGAGCCCTCCCCTTGGCATCCCCTTACGCATAGGGACGACTGACACCTGCCCCATGTATACAAGTGGGTGCGCGGTTAGTACACATGATGCGCTGCGAGGACTCCGGGTAGTTACGCGCTATACAAGTGCAATTTTTCATTTCATTTCATTTCATTTCACATGATGTAAGATTTTGAGCTGTACCAACCGGAACCAGACGCAAATCGCAATTTCTCGAGGGCTCTGCAGGGCGTCCTGCCAATCTTCATCTTCCAATCCGCTCCCACTGCGCTCTCAGCGACACTAGGGGGTCGGGCATATTATTTATGAGCTCACAATAGATCGTTGATGCAGGCTTCCCAGGGATGGGATCAGGGAGAAGGCGATCCTCCATTGGAGAGTACTCCGGGATGGAGCTGCCTCCTCTAATGTGGGTGCGCAAGGCGTATGTGAGGCGCAGGTAGTGACACCTCTACGAGTCGTGCATGTCGTATTCTTTCTTCAAATATTCAAAGGAGCGGGGGCGGCCCCCTTCCACACGTCTCCCAGCCTCCAACCGCTGAAGCCCACCAAGCGGGACACCTCTGCCAACTGCTCACCCATCCACAGGGGGTCCTATCAGTCAAGGAATCCGACAACCCCAGAAATTTGTTCACCTATCTCCAGCGCTGTACCACCATCCCAGTGTAGGAGGGCCAGTCCGCACGCGGCCTGCGGGCATATAACAATGGTTCACAGTTCCCTCCCGGTATCACCAGCCGGTCCACCCTATATGCCGGCTCCACCCTATATGCCGGTTCAGATCTGTAATATGACAAATATCTTCTCTCTTGTGGTTACAGAGGTGACACATCCTCTCACTACTCATCATTTTCCATGCAGGGGCGTCTCCAAGAAATTGGCTATTTCCAACTCGGAAATTCATAAGCTTCAGCATTGCCCTTTGGCTATTTGAGTCTTCTAGCTAGCTCTGAGGTTTTAAGATACGGTACGAAGCAATAACTGTCCACGTATGGGATATCTTTGCCAGTACTGCTTTATCCCATAAAGACGACAATTTTTTACTACACCCATTTATAACTTTATTAAAAGCCGCCTGTGAAAGTGGTCAGGCCCATAGTTGTTTCGCCTTGAACATGTCTATCGCCAGTTTACAATATTCATGAGCTGCTTAGGTTTGTTATCACATATTGCCTCCCAGACCACTGTCATAAGCAAGGAATTATTATCCCTTCTAATTTTATGCCAGCATTTTAAATATGCTCCTAAACCATTTAGGTTCTGTCGTTTAATTCCGAAATCAAGTCGGATTTGCTGTGAAAAAAGAAGAAAAAAACGGTCAGTGGACTGGCCTATCTCTACTTCGGTTTTACCGTCACCACACCCGAAGAAAAGAATTTTAAGGGAACGCAAAAGGAAAAGAAAGAAAATTCGGCTTCTAGACTACTCCTATGAGTCAACGCCAGGATACCGTGAGCTTTCTTTCATAGCCTAGAAACGGTCTGGTTTAGGGGATTCCTTCTCCCCTATTCAAAACAGCCATCCGGAAGCCAAAACCCAGGGAAAGGAAAATAAAAGGAAACGTTGAAAAGGTGTGAGGGATGAAGGAACTTTCTCTCAAGAGACGTGACAATAGTTCCACGGTCTTTACAGGAGCAGCAGCTTGCAGTCAGCACCTCTAAAAGGGAAACATCCTTTACAACGCAACTTTTACAACGCAGTGCCTTTACGACGCAACTATTTCAACGAAAACCATTACAACGCATTGCACTGGGGGCGCTCTAGGATAGGGAATAGATTTAATTTACTATCCAACACCTTCCCTAGTGTCCACGGGGACTGGAGTTGGAATAGTAAATTAAACTATTCACTATCCAGCACCCCTAAGCACTATGCGTTGTAATGGTTTGCGTTGTAAAAGTTGCGTCGTAAAGGCATGCGTGGTAAAAGCATGCGTTGTAACGACGTACATCCCCTCTAAAAATGCTGGGGTAGTGTGGAATAACAACAACCAAAGACCCGTGGTGCATTACCGGCAGAAAAGGAATTTAAAGGTCAGTTTTCAGTTAGGTACTCTCTCTAAATTTGCTATGTCGATCGAGTAATTAACAATTGTGAAGTAAAGGGTGTTGAAAGGAAGTGCCCTACGCATGAGTGAGGAACTTATCTTGCTGATTGATATGAAACCATGACTAGGAAGATGAAAAGGCAATGCCGTCTGCTCATCATGCATGTAGTTTGGACTTTACTACCAATGCCTTCTGCTCCTCTTGTTTGTAGTTTGCACTTTCCTACCAATGCCTTTTGATCATCATGCTTGTAGTTTGCACTTTCCTACCAATGCCGTCTGCTCCTCATGCTTGTAGTTTGGAGTTTACTACCAATGCCTTGTGCTCAGCATGCTTGTAGTTTGGAGTTTACCACCAATGCCTTTTGATCATCATGCTTGTAGTTTGCACTTTCCTACCAATGCCGTCTGCTCCTCATGCTTGTAGTTTGGAGTTTACTACCAATGCCTTTTGATCATCATGCTTGTAGTTTGGACTTTACCACCAATGCCTTGTGCTCAGCATGCTTGTAGTTTGGAGTTTACTACCAGTGCCTTCTGCTCATCATGCTTGTAGTTTGGAGTTTACTACCAGTGCCTTCTGCTCCTCATGCTTGTAGTTTGGATTTTACTAGCAGTGCCTTCTGCTCATCATGCTTGTAATTTGGACTTTACTACCAGTGCCGTCTGGTCATCATGCTTGTAGTTTGGAGTTTACTACCAGTGCCTTCTGCTCATCATGCTTGTAGTTTGGAGTTTACTACCAGTGCCTTCTGCTCATCATGCTTGTAGTTTGGAGTTTACTACCAGTGCCTTCTGCTCATCATACTTGTAGTTTGGAGTTTACTACCAATGCCTTCTGCTCATCATACTTGTAGTTTGGAGTTTACTACCAATGCCTTCTGCTCATCATGCTTGTAGTTTGGAGTTTACTACCAGTGCCTTCTGCTCATCATGCTTGTAGTTTGGAGTTTACTACCAGTGCCTTCTGCTCATCATACTTGTAGTTTGGAGTTTACTACCAATGCATTCTGCTCATCATGCTTGTAGTTTGGAGTTTACTACCAGTGCCTTCTGCTCATCATGCTTGTAGTTTGGAGTTTACTACCAGTGCCTTCTGCTCCTCATGCTTGTAGTTTGGACTTTACTACCAGTGCCTTCTGCTCATCATGCTTGTAGTTTGGACTTTACTACCTCTTTCTAACATGCTGTTCCTCTTTCGTGTTGCTCAGGGTTCGGTGGCCAGAATTGCGAGATCAACATTGATGGCTGTCCAGGCCATAAGTGCAGGAACGGAGGGACTTGTGTGGACGGGGTGAACACCTACAGCTGCCGGTGTGCTCCGGAGTGGACTGGTAAGAAGGATTTGAAGGGAGAGGAGTCCTTGTTGGTTAGCCCCTGCCCCCTCCTCTTTACCCACAGCACCAGCACATGCTCTCCGGGAACTGCTGAGGTCTTGTCCTGGTTCTGGTTCTGAAAGCCTTGCTCCCCCACCCATCATGGTGGAAGCATTGGAGCTTGCTTTTTCATGCTATTCACCCTTTACCATCGCGCTGTGGAGGAGTAGGGTGATATGAAATGGATACACTTTCCAAGAAAGCTGCAGTGAAGCTGTTTTGAGAAGAAGCTTCTCGTTCAGGGGGCTTCCACATGAGATAGATGGTCCCCCAAGTGAGAGCTGTGAGCCAGACTGGCACAGCACGATGGAGTCCGTTTCACAGAAAGGGAGGGTGTTTCCATGTCTTATTCAGGAGCTTAAGAACAAGGACGCCTCAGTAATATTGAGACTTTTAGGGAGGTATGGTCCCTCATCTTACTGTGAAGTGCCTTGAAGCCCTGCTTCACCTTCACTACCGTACAAGGCGTAACAAGTGTTCCAAGTCCTGAATTCTACAGGAACGCTGTGCCACCTCTTCAATTAATGGAGAAACCCACAGATTGTAGGTTGTGAATAGATTTTCACTTCTGGATGATGGTTAGTTTTATATTTGACTTTATCCTTCTCTTTCCTTCCTTCTCATAACTATTAGGTCAGTTCTGCACAGAAGATGTGGACGAATGCCGGCTGCAGCCCAATCCGTGCCACAATGGTGGGACCTGTTCCAATACCCACGGTGGCCACACCTGCGTCTGTGTGAATGGCTGGACAGGCAAGAGCTGCAGTGAGAACATTGACGACTGTGCGAATGCCGTTTGTTTCAATGGGGCCACCTGCCATGACAGAGTGGCTTCTTTCTACTGCGAGTGTCCAATGGGGAAGACTGGTGAGTAGAGCCTCGGGGAGACTCTGGGAGCCTCGAGGAGCTAAGTTACTCATAGAAAAATGTCTCTTTTTTTAGATCACTCTCCTAGCAGGTGGAATTGTGGCCGGCCTCTAGGGCTCTGATGGATTTTACACTACTTCAGTTATGAGCTTTTATTTTTTTCAATCTTCCAGGTCTGCTTTGCCACCTGGACGATATATGCATCAGTAACCCATGCCACGAAAATGAAATGTGTGACACCAACCCAGTGAACGGCCGTGTCATCTGCTCCTGCCCTCCTGGCCTCACTGGCCGTGCTTGTGACCAGGATGTTGAC
Organism: Lissotriton helveticus; assembly: GCF_964261635.1. Classification (NCBI taxonomy): domain Eukaryota; kingdom Metazoa; phylum Chordata; class Amphibia; order Caudata; family Salamandridae; genus Lissotriton; species Lissotriton helveticus. The sequence goes on along the minus strand of NC_136057.1, from coordinate 55,014,688 downwards.
GAGTGCTCCATAGGTAAGTTAAGGTGGTCACCGTTGGAGCAGCTCTCCCTGGGCTGGCTCCGCGTTATGCCGTCCAAAAAAGGTAATTGATCATCGTACTGCTATCTGAAGTATTAATGGCATTTAGTTGGCAAGTGTAATCCATAGTGTAGGGAAATCTTGAGTTCTTGACATGGCTCTTGAAGCAGGCAGTTATGGGAATTGATCTGCTTGTTTTACAGGCTTTGAGTTGTCTTCGGCCCTGGCCTTGCTGACCCTAAAGGGCAGAATAACCGGCCTCATCCATCCATGCATGCCTTAGCACCAGAGTCTTACTAACTTTATGTAGCAGCGTCCATCAGTGAGAAGAATGCTCTTGAGGTTGAAGGTAGAGGTGTATTCATTCTGGAAGGTTGGTAGCTCAGTTATGGACTATGATACCTTTAGCTGGTCAGTCTCTCATTAGAGCAGTGCAGGTTTGTTGGACGCTCTTGCAGCTGTGGTGTCCACAGTACGGTATTTTATCTGCTTTGGAGTGGCGATGTTGTAGGATTGAAGCCCCGTCCAGTGCAAGAGCGCTGCTCTCCTCTAGAGACATCCTCCAGGGGAGCAGACGTACACCAGTAACATCGGCTGTGTTTGGGTTTCCAGAATCGTGTCCTTCATAGTGTTGAGCCAGTGAACGGCTGAGGAGTGGCACAGATTGGGAAGACGCCAACATATCTTGTGTGGGTTTTAAACAGCTTCATAGTGTGTGCAGGTATGATTTGAAGAGTTATGAACTTGAGTCCTGAAGGTAATCCTTCATCTCTAAATTGTATAGGGAATCGTAGGCGCCAGATCTGCAACACAATCATTCATTCATTGATTGGACCCCTTCGCCAACTTACCCACAGAACTTGAGCAGTGCCTGTTGCTTCATGCCAGACAAGATTTTGACGTACCAGGTCCCCATCCCTTGTGAGTCTCATATGTGGGTCAGAGACTGCTAGCTAATCAACGAAGGCCCTCCAGAGTGACCCTGCCATGTCCAGGTGAGTGCTCAGAGATTAGTTTAAGAGGCCAGACGGTCATTCCCTGGAGGGTGCCATTGTTTCGGTTGTAGTGATGAAAGAAGTTGCTGCCTCCTTCATCAGGTCGTCTTTTCTCCTTGTTTCTAGGTGCCAATCCATGTGAGCACTTTGGAAAGTGTGTAAACACACGGGGCTCCTTCCAGTGCCAATGTGGAAAGGGGTACACGGGTCCCCGCTGTGAGACCGACATTAACGAGTGCCTGTCCATGCCGTGCCAGAATAACGCCAGCTGCGTGGACCGCATTGGAGGGTTCACCTGCATCTGCATGTCTGGTAGGATATAGTGTCTGCTAGGGAGCGCCAGTGTCTCAAGACTCTCAGTTTACAACGCTGCTCATCTTTTACATGCTGTAGATCGCAAACTCACTCGACTGCATTGGTGGTGCCACAAGGTTGGGAACTTAAAAGTATAATAATAATAATAATAATAATAATAATAATAATAATAAGTCAGAGACAGACTGTGGCATAGTCTGTCGGGAGCTGCTGTGACTCATGGTAACTTCTAACTGGCATTTACGCGCTGCATGTTGTAATCTGCATTTTTAAAAGAACAAATGTTTTAAAACTTACTCACTGTTAGAATCTGTGCATCTCCTCCTGCCCCGATCCGTCACGGCGTGGTCTGTGCCGATTTAACGGAGGGCAGGGAAGGAAGGAGTGGTACTTCCGGTCTCCCAGTTCTACACCCAGTCAGAGGTCTAGTGTGGAGGCATGAGGGGACTACTTCGGGCGCATGTCAGGTAGGACGCGCAGCAGACGCACGCAGCGGGCACGCCAAAGGCAAACCCATCTGTGCCCTTCCGCTCCCGGCCGGGACCAGGGGCCATGAACCCTGGCAGTTTTCAACCAACTCTTACCTATAACGCCCAGATACTATAAACCTGCATGGAGTCTCGGTCACTAAATGTCTACACTCACTGACCCTCGCTAACAGTCCCACCAATTGCCCTCACTGCGACTTGCTCCCTCATTGAAGATCTCAAACCTGACATTTTATTCCTGACAGAGACCTGGTTGCAGGATGAAGCTGATCCATCCATCATCCAGATCCTGCAGTCAGGGTACTTAATACACAGAGTGGATCGCAAGACAGGAAGAGGCGGAGGGCTAGCTATTATCTTTAAAGATAATTATTGCTGCCGGTCTTCTACGGAGGATTTACCTGACGTTGAGAGCATCATCTTCACCTTAGAACTCTCATCTACCAATTCTTTCTCGGGCCTGCTACTCTACCATCCCCCTGGTCCCTTAGGTCAGTTTCTCAACTCACTTCCCTTCTTTGTTTCCGATTTAGCCCTAACCTCTGCTAATTTTACCGTACTAGGTGATCTTAATATGCATCTGGACGACCCCTCCGACCATATTTATTTATTTATTTGTGTATTTTATAGAGCGCACAGCTGCCCCAACGGGGCGTCCCGGCGCTGAGATCTTTCAAAGTGGAGGGCACAGAAGTATGTTAAAGGGAGAATAGGTGGGTCTTCAGGGACTTGCGGAAGGACAATTCTGTTTGGGAGGAACGTAGGACCAACGGGAGCTTGTTCCAATGCTGAGTGGCAAAGACCTCAAAGGTTTTTCCACCTGCACGTGAGCGTTTGAATCGTGGGGTTTCCAGGAGGAGAAGAGAGTTGGACCGTAGAGCCCTTTGATTGGTGTACGGCCGCAGGGTGTTTTTCAAATGGGCGGACCCCATGCCCCGCGAGGCACGGTGAGCCAGCGTCATAGCTTTGAAAATGCACCTCTTGGCTATAGGCAGCCAGTGCAGTCTGCGGAGGTGGGGAGAGATATGGTGTCTGAAGGGGATTCTTTCCACTAGCCGAGCGACGGCTTTTTGGACCATCTGGAGTTTTTGACATTGGCCTGCTGTGATACCTAGATACAGGGCATTAGCATAATCAAGATGTGAAATGATCAGTGTCTGGATCACAGTCTTACGGCAGTCCTCGGGTAGATATTTAATAAGCCGTTTGATGGTCCTGATCTTGCCAAAGCAGGAGGCTGTCACTGTTTGTACCTGGGCGTTGAAGCTGAGGTGGTTATCCCAACGGATCCCAAGGTTTCTTACCGAGTCTTTCGGCGTGGGGGCTTGGCTCAGATATTCTGGCCACCATAAATTGGAGTCCAGAGGGGATGGAGAATTAAAAAACAGAATCTCCGTTTTTCCTGCATTGAGTCGAAGGGAGTTGGCATCCATCCACTTAGAGATGTCCCTAAGGCAGGTTTTTAGCGGATCAAAAGCAGAGGAAGAGGGGGAGTCAAAAGTGAAAAGAAGCTGAATGTCATCAGCGTAGGAAGTGGATTTGATCCCTGTCTGAGCGATCAGCTTTGACAGGGGGGTGAAATAAACATTAAATAGGAGCAGGCTGAGAGAGGAGCCCTCTGAGACTCCCCATTTGAGAGGTCTGGCTGTGGAAGTGAACGGAGGGGTGAAGACCTGCTGTGTACGGTCTGAGAGATATGACGTGAGCCAATTCAACACAGTGCCGCCCACGCCTAGGTCCACCAGCCTCCTCAGCAGGATCCTGTGAGAGACAGGGTTGAATGCTGCTGAAAGATCCAGCAGCACTAACACCGCCCTTGACCCTCGGTCGAGCGTCCACCTCACCGAGTCGGCCATTTCAAGAAGGGCCGACTCCGTGCTGTGGCCCGACCTGAAGCCGTGTTGGGACTCATGAAGTAACCCGTTGGTTTCAATGAAATTCGCCAACTGGGAATGAACCGGTTTTTCCAAAACTTTAGCGGGGGCGGGCAGGAGGGAGATGGGCCTGTAGTTGCAGGGGAGATCCGGATCCAGATTTGGTTTTTTAAGGATGGGGACCAAGGAGGCGTGTTTCCACTTAGCGGGGAAACTGCCTGATCTGAGGGAGTCGTTCCAGATGAGGTTCAGGAAGGGATTCAGAAGGGGTACCAGTTTTTTATATTGATGGCAGGCCATGGGTCGTTGGGGGAACCTGATTTACATTTTAGTAATTCGGACAAGGTGTCTGCTTCCGGGATGGCTAAAAATTCGGAAAAGGTAGCCTGTGGCGTCGAGAGAGTGGAGGGTGCCTCTTCCCAGTCTTCTTTATTAGGGATGGGGAAGGAAGAATAAATGGTCTCAATTTTATCCTCGAAGAATTGTGAAAGTTTGTCGCATAATGACTGTGATGCGGGCTGAGTTCGGGTCAGAGCGTTGGGATTTGTAAAAGAGCGAACAATGTTGAAAATCTCTCTAGAACTATTGCTAGCTTGTGTGATACTGGCGGCTAGAAAGACCCGTTTATGTTCTTCGATCATTCTCCGATATTCTTTGAGTGCTGTTTTGTATGTGCTTTTCCTTTCGGGAGAGAAGGTCTGTCTCCAAAGGCGTTCGAGAGACTTACAGGCAGATTTTTTCTGCCGGAGCTCGTCTGAATACCAGGGTGCTGAGGGTGCGGTCCGATAGGTCTTAATGGGTTTAAGAGGGGCTAGGGCATCTAGGGCCTGGCAGATCCAAGCATCGAAGTGATCGATCTTTCGGTCAAGGTCAGGGAGCTGGCTAGGGTAGGAGTTTTTTAGATAGTCCAGAAGAGTATCGGGGGTGATGCGGCTCCAGTTTCTACCTGCGGTTTTTGGGGCGATGGTGGTTCTGAAGGAATGGGGAATACTGATCTCAAAAGGGATAAGGAAGTGATCTGACCAAATAACCGGTGTAGGGGGGGTCACCTGGATGGAAGATAGGTTGGAACAGATCAGATCCAATGTGTTGCCTGCTTTATGCGTCGGTAGAGTTAGTAGTTGGACTAGGTTGCAGGCCATAAGGCAAAAGACCTACTAGCGAGCCTCTCGGCACTCCAAATTGTGAAGAAAGGCTTTGCCTTTCCCCCAAAGAACCACCGACTAAGGACTAAGTTTGAAGATTTATTACAAAGCCAAAAACAACTGAATGTATAAACACCTCAGCAAAAGGTTTAGAAGATAAACAGGCACTAATACAAACATAACCCTACGGAAGAGTCTCAGACAGCTCAGGAATAATACAAGAATAAATTCAAGAATCATCAGGCTAACAAGAATTGCTATAACCTGAGTTCTAGTATGCATTGATAAAAAGTATAAATTCAGGTTAATCTGTCCCTACACTATACTAAGTGATATCCCTACTCAACAATAGCCCAATCTAATAAAGGTGTCAGCAGTGGCGCCTTCCAAAGAAGTTCACTCTCTTTCTTACGACTTAGTCTAAAGACTCCTCAGCCATAGCTAAGCTCTCTGCCTGGTCAACCGCTCCCTCTCGCTCCTCGGCTCATCTACTCTAACTTCTCCCTCGGGGTGCTGTCCCTAATACAAAACCCCACAATGCGGACAACACGCCTTCAGGTACGCCCCTCTCGAAGGTGTTGGTTTTCAGATTTTTCCATTATGGCACCTTTCCATCCTTGTCCGTTAAAACGTCCTTGGGTCCCAGGCTCTCCTTCGCTTCAAGTTGCTTCCTTAAATTCCTCGGCTACTCCTCCATGTCTGAGCCTAGTATCCTAACACTCATACACAATGGGCCTTTCTACTCCACTATCTACTTGGTCCTGCACCTGCAAAGGAATACATGTGAATCGGCTCACAATTTCTTAATTTTGCAATTGACTTTAGCTAAAGGCAGCTTTCTCCAAAAACATTTCTACGATTTAATGCTAAGCAAGGCATCTTCGATCAGGCCTGCGCCCAACATCCTAACATAAACAATATCTTTCGTTCTTTAAGCCTCCATATTTAAAGCAAAATACATGTTTCTATCTCAAGCAATTTTATCACGTTTAAAAGGTACAACTATGAATTTTAATAAAGCAGATCTAGAGTCACAATGATGATCTATTAAAACACATCTCTTATTAATGAAAGACTTCACATCAAACGACATCTCTATGTTAAAACGGCATTATTGATTTTCAAACTCTTAACATTAGCTCTCCATGTAATTCTAATACCAAGTACATTAGTTCTCAGCCCTACATTGCATTTGAACACGATTAGTAAATCCTCTAAATATGCGGGTGTTAACTACTTGTGCATATGATACACCCCTACAAATTTTACTTCTGTTTGGCGCTCTCTCAGATAATATCCTGAGACTTTATCGAAATCTTTTGCTTCCCTTTCTTAGTTAGTTGACATTATAGCTAGGTCATCCGCATATACTAAAATCGTAGTATCTCCTCCAATCGAATGGATGGCCTCTATCTTATCATTCTCCGCAATTTTTCTAATTAAAGGATCTATTTAGAGTGCAAATAATAGCAGAGAGTCGAGGCACCCTTGCCGCGTACCTTGACTAATTTTAATTAGATCAGATGTGTGGCCCATCATAGCTGATGACCGCTCAGCCCTCCACAGGGCTTGGTCGCCCCACTCACTGCTGCCGCTCCTGCCTGCCTTTGCCACCTCCTGCCTGCAGATTCCTTCGCTCGCTGCCCGCTGCTCCTGGGAATTCCCCGCTGCTCCTGGGAATTTCCCGCTGCCCGCTGCTTCTTGGAATTTCCCGCCGCTGCCTCTCTGCGTCCCTGCCCCCCTGTGATTCCATTCGCCGCCCCGCTCCCGCCCCCCAGCTGCTCCTCCCTCCCGGCTCCTTACTTAAGGGGACCGTAGGGGACCACAGAGTGTGACCGCTCAGCCCTCCACAGGGCTTGGTCTCCCCACTCACTGCTGCCGCTCCTGCCTGCCTTTGCCGCCTCCTGCCTGCAGATTCCTTCGCTCGCTGCCCGCTGCTCCTGGGAATTTCCCGCTGCTCCTGGGAATTTCCCGCTGCCCACTGCTTCTTGGAATTTCCCGCCGCTGCCTCCCTGCGGCCCCGCCCCCCTGTGATTCCATTCGCCGCCCCGCTCCCGCCACCCAGCTGCTCCTCCCTCCCGGCTCCTTACTTATGACGCCCCCAGAGCGACCGCACAGCGGGAGCGCCGAAGGTGCGCCAAAGGTAAGCCCGTCTGCGCCCGTCTTCGCCTGGCCTGCGCCCAGCGCCAGGACCCCTGGCCCTCCCCGCCGAGGCAAGACGACCCGACTGACCTATGACGCCGCCACTCTCAACGCACTCAATGCCGGCCGGACCCACGCCTGCTGCCGAGCCACCCCGAGACGCACCCACGGACCCTTCACCTGCTACACCTGCAAGTTCACCTGCCTCCGAACCTTCCCCGCACCCGCCAAGACAAACACCAGCAGCAACCACCTCAAGTGCATCCTGATCAACACCCGCTCCGTCCACAGACACGCCGTGGAACTCTGGAACCTCCTCGACGCTACATCACCGGACGTCGCCTTCCTCACGGAAACCTGGAGGAACGCCTCCTCTGCACCCGACATCGCCATCGCCATCCCGGACGGGTACAAGATCATCAGGAGGGACCGCATCAACCAGACCGGAGGTGGCATCGCCATCGTCCACAGGAACACCATCCGCATCACGACCGACGCCAACGACTCCTTCGCCGCAGCCGAACATCTCCACTTCCAGATTCACACCTAAGACAACCCTCAGAGGCACCCTCGTCTACAGACCCCCGGGACCACGCACACAATTCAGCGAAGACATCACAGACTTCATCAACCCGCACGCCCTCCCCTCCACTGACTACATCCTCCTCGGGGACCTCAACTTCCACCTGGAGAACAACAAGGACCGCAACACCACCGCCCTGCTGGAAAACCTCGCCAACCTCGGACTCAAGCAACTGGTCAACACCCCCACCCACTACGCCGGCCACACGCTTGATCCCGTCTTCTCTTCCAGCAAGTACATCACCTTCAGCCACGCCACCGGACTCCACTGGACCGACCACAGCTGCGTCCACTTCAGCTTCAAAAGATCCACGACCCATCACCACCCGCAACAGGTACCTCACAGGAATTGGAGCAAGATCACCGCAGACCAGCTCACCACCTCCCTCAGCCAGATCCCACCCGCCAACACAACGGACCCCAACGAAGCAGCCCGCAACTTCACACAGTGGCTGACCGCCTGCGCCGACGACCTCGTGCCACTAAAGAACCCTCCCAGCAGACCCAGAAGCAAGAAGGCATCCTGTTCACCGACGACCTCAAGGACTCCAAGAAGACCTGCCGCACCCTCAAGAAAGCCTGGCTCCTCGACCGGACCACCGACAACATGACCGCCCTCAAACACGCTACCCGCAAGCACCACCAGCTCATCCGCGCCACCAAGAAGAAATCCCTGAAGGAACGACTGGATAACAATGCCCACGACAGCAAAGAGCTCTTCACTATCGTCAAGGAGTTCTCCAACCCCAGCACCGGCACCAACGACATCACTCCGTCACAAGACCTCTGCGACTCCCTCGCCTCGTTCTTCCACCGCAAGATCGCCGAACTCCACAACAGCTTCGGCGCCCCACCCAGGCACCCAACCGTCGAACCAACGCCCCCCACCGCCACCCTTCGCACCTGGACCACGGTGACCACCGAAGACACAGCCCGCACGATGAACACCATCCACTCCGGATCACCGACCGACCCCTGCCCAGACCACGTCTTCAACAAGGCCGACTCCACCATCGCACCCCAACTCCGGAACATCATCAATGCCTCCTTCAACACCGCCACCTTCCCGGAGAGCTGGAAGCACGCCGAGATCAGCGCCCTCCTGAAGAAACCTACAGCGGACCCCACCGATCTCAAAAACTTCCGCCCCATCTCGCTCCTCCCTTTTCCTGCTAAAGTCATCGAGAAGATCGTCAACAGACAGCTGACCGCCTTCCTCGAGACGAACGGATCTCTCGACCCCTCGCAGTCCAGCTTCAGAGCCAACCACAGCACCGAGACCACCCTCATCGCAGCCACCGACGACATCCGGACCCTGCTCGACAAGGGGGAAACAGTGGCCCTCATCCTCCTGGACCTCTCCGCTGCGTTCGACACGGTCTGCCACCGCACCCTAGTCCAGCGCCTCAGCAACATCGGTATCCAAGAGAAGGCACTGGAGTGGATCATCTCGTTCCTTGCCGGAAGAACACAAAGAGTCCGCCTCCCCCCGTTTCCCTCCGAGGCCACCGAAGTCATCTGCGGCGTCCCGCAAGGATCTTCACTCAGCCCCACCCTCTTCAACATCTACATGAAACCTCTCGCAGCCATCGCACGCCAGCACAACCTCAACATCATCTCTTACGCCGACGACACCCAGCTGATCCTCTCCCTCACCAGAGACCCCGACACCGCCAGAACCTGCCTACACGAAGGGATGAAAGATGTCGCTGAGTGGATGAAGGACAGCCGCCTGAAACTGAACTCGGACAAGACGGAAGTCCTCATCCTGGGATCTTCGCCCTCCGCCTGGGACGACTCCTGGTGGCCCCCAGCCCTGGGCACCGCACCCAAGCCAACCGACCACGCACGCAACCTGGGCTTGATCCTGGACCCCTCCCTCTCGATGACCAGACAAGTCAACGCCGTCTCCTCATCGTGCTTCAACACCCTGCGTATGCTTCGCAAGATCTTCCGCTGGATCCCGACCGAGACCAGGAAGACTGTCACCCAGGCACTTGTCACCAGCCGACTGGACTACGGAAACGCCCTCTACGCCGGAACCACAGCCAAGCTACAGAAAAGACTCCAGCGCATCCAGAACGCCTCCGCCCAACTCATCCTGGATGTCCCCCGACGCAGCAACATCTGCAGCCACCTGAGGAACCTGCACTGGCTCCCCGTCGACAAGAGGATCACGTTCCGGCTCCTCACCCACGCACACAAGTCTCTCCACGACCTGGGCCCCAAGTACCTCAACGACCGCCTGACCTTCTACACGCCCACCCGCCAGCTACGGTCCACCAGCCTCGCCCTCGCAGCCGTACCACGCATCCGAAGAGCCACCGCCGGAGGAAGATCCTTATCTTACCTGGCAGCCAAGACATGGAACTCCCTCCCCATCCACCTCCGGCTGACACAGGACCATCTCGCCTTCAGGAAACATCTCAAGACCTGGCTGTTCGAGGAGTAGCATACCCCTCCCCACAAGCGCCTTGAGACCCTCCCGGGTGAGTAGTGCGCTATACAAATGGCATGATTGATTGATTGATTGATAGCTATTCTAGCCACGGGTTACTGATACATACATCTGATAGCTCCATTAAAATCCTTGCCCAAACCTTTCCTTTCCATAATTGCCCATAAAAAGGGCCAGGAGACCCTATTGAACGCTTTTTCAGCATCCAGTAGTATTGCAGCCATAGGGTCTCCTGAAACCTTTGTATAATCAAATAGCGTGAATATACGCCGGATGTGTTCCGTCGTGCCCCTTCCCGGGACAAACCCATGTTGGAACGGCGATACTAGCTTCTTAATAACTACGGCTAGCCTATTTGCCAAGATTTTAGAGAAGATTTTTACATCACTATTAACCAGCGTAATTGGCCGGTACGAACCCATTTTTTTGTGTGGATTTGCCTTTTTTTAGGAAAACTATAATATTAGTGCTTTTCCAGGAATCGGGTGCCAACAAATCTGATTGTGCTCTGCGAAATACCTCCAGCATGGGTGCCAAAATCTGTATCCTAAACTTTTTATAAAATTCCCATGGTATTAAATCCGTTCCCACGGCTTTACCCAATGGTATAGAATCTATTGCTGCTTTTAATTCATCCATTGTAAATGGCGCACATAAGCTATCTTTCTCTTCAAGGGATAACTGATCAAAAATGTGCCCCTTTAAATAATCCTCAACTTCTTGATCCCTGATAACATTTTTGAAATGCAGTAAGGTTGGCTTCAGGCTCACTTACCATACCTATGCTAGGGTCTCTAATTTCACTGATCCGAGTTTGTACTATTTCTCCCTCGTACGTTCAGCAAGTAGGTGACCCACCCTCTCACTATTCTCATAAACCCTGCTCCGCCACGCCATATACTTCCCAGTCGATTTCTTGATAGATATCTCAGTAATGGCAGATCTAGCAATAATAATCTTTGATTGGGCTGTCTCCGATTCTTCCCCTTCAGACACTACCTTAATTAAGTCGGCTTCTGCTTTACCTAATTCCTCATACAGGGTTTGTGACAAGATTGTATCCTTCCTTTGTGCCTCCCAGCCATACTTAGAGGTTTCTCCTCTGACCCCTGCTTTTTAATGTATCCCATACTAAGCCTATATTGATACTTCCTAAATTCTCTCCAATGAACCTAGGAATCCACTCCTCAAAGTGCTGTATGTTCTCTTCTTCACTTAATAGAGCACTATTAAATGTCCATCGTGTCTGTGAGGATTCTAGCTTGATATTTATTTCTATCACCAATGGATTGTGATCAGACATAACATTGGGATATTTACTTTACTATTTACTTTACTACCACTTTCTAACATGCTGTTCCTCTTTTGTGCTGCTCAGGGTTCGGTGGCCAGAATTGCGAGATCAACGTTGACGACTGTCCAGGCCATAAGTGTAGGAACGGAGGGACTTGTGTGGACGGGGTGAACACCTACAGCTGCCGGTGTGCTCCGGAGTTGACTGGTAAGAAGGGTTTGAAGGGTGAGGAGTCATTTTTGGTTAGACCCTGACCCCTTCTCTTTACCCACAACACCAGCACATGCTTCTTCATGCTTTGCACCCCTTCCCATAGCGTTGTGCAGGAGTAGGGTGATATGAAATAGATACACTGTCCAAGAACCTGCAGTGAACCAGATTTGAGAAGAAGCTTCTCGTTCAGGGGGCTGCCACATGAGATAGATGGTCCCCCAAGTGAGAGCTGTGAGCCAAACAGGCACAGCACAATCGAGTCTGTTTCACAGAAAGGGAGAGTGTTTCCATGTCTTATTCAGAAGCTTAAGAACGAGGACAACTTAGTAATATTGAGACTTTTAGGGAGGTCTGGTCCCTCAACTTACTGTGAAGCCCCTTGAAGCCCTGCTTAACCCCTTGGCCGCGGCAGTAATTCCGCCGCGGTGCTAGGGGGGAGGGGTTTGCGCGGCGCCACTTTGTTTGTGATAGAACCATTCCGTCACGAGCCAAGGGCGCGCTGTGCTCATGACGGACTGGTTCCGTCATGGCCCGCCCGCTCATTAATTCACCCACGCAGGCGGGGAATTGATGCCGCGTGGGCGGAGCGGCCGCGGCGTGATGGAACCACTCCGTCATGAGCACAGTGCGCCCGTCGCTCGTGACGGAGTGGTTCTGTCATTAGCACGGGACGGGTTAAACGTTCTGGTGCTCTGGATTTCACATTCCCTACTGTGCAAGGCGTAACAAGTGTTCCAAGTCCTGAATTCTACAGGAACGCTGTGCCACTTCTTCATTTAATGGGTAAACCCACAAGTTGTAGCTTGTGAATAGATTCTCGCTACTAGATGATGGTTAGTTTTATATTTGACTTTAACCTTCTCTTTCCTTCATTCTCATAACTATTAGGTCAGTTCTGCACAGAAGATGTGGACGAATGCCAGCTGCAGCCCAATCTGTGCCACAACGGTGGGACATGTTACAATACCCACGGTGGCCACACCTGCGTCTGTGTGAATGGCTGGACTGGCAAGAGCTGCAGTGAGAACATTGATGACTGTGCGTCTGCCACTTGTTTCAATGGGGCCACCTGCCATGACAGAGTGGCTTCTTTCTACTGCGAGTGTCCAATGGGGAAGACTGGTGAGTAGAGCCTCGGGGAGACTCTGGGAGCCTCGTGGAGCTAAGTTACTCATAGAAAAATGTCTCTTTTCTTAGATCACTCTCCTAGCAGGTGGAATTGTGACCGGCGTCTAGAGCTATGATGGATTTTATACTACTTCAGTTATGAGCTTTTATTTTTTCAATCTTCCAGGGCTGCTTTGCCACCTGGACGATATATGCATCAGTAACCCATGCCACGAAAATGAAATATGTGACACCAACCCAGTGAACGGCCGTGCCATCTGCTACTGCCCTCCTAGCTTCACTGGCAGTGCTTGTGACCAAGATGTTGATGAGTGCTCCATAGGTAAGTTAAGGTGGTCACCCTCGGAGCAGCTCTCCCTCGGCTGGCTCTGGTTTACGCCGTGCAAAAAAGGTAATTCTAATGAGAAGTATGGATATGTGTTGATCTTCGTACCGCTATCCGAAGTATTCATGGCATTTAGTTGGCAAGTGAAACTCATAGTGTAGGGACAGCTTGAGTTCTTGCCATGGCTCTTGAAGCAGACAGTTATGGGAATTGATCTGCTTGTTTTCAAGGCTTTGAGTTGTCTCCGGCCCTGGCCTTGCTGACCCCAAAGAGCAGAAGGACCATCCTCACCCATCCATGCATGCCTTAGCACCAGAGTCTTACTAACTTTATGTAGCAGCGTCCATCAGTGAGAAGAATGCTCTTGAGGTTGAAGGTAGAGGTGTATTCATTCTGGAAGGTTGGTAGCCCAGTTACGGACTAGGATACCTTTAGCTGGTCTGTCTCTCATTAGAGCAGTGCATGTCTGTTGGAAGCGTTGGTAGGTCCTGCAGATGTTGTGTCCACAGTACTGTATTTTATCTGCTGTGGAGTGGTGATGTTGTAGCATTGAAGCCCCATCCAGTGCAAGACTGCTGCTCCTTGACTCTAGAGACATCCTTCAGGGGAGCAGACGTACACCAGTAACATCGGCTGTTTTTGGGTTTCCAGAATCGTGTACTTCATAGTGTTGAGCCAGAGAACGGCTGAATGAGTGGCACAGATTGGGAAGACGCCAACATATCTTGTGTGGGTTTTAAACAGCTTCATAGTATGTGCAGGTATGATTTGAAGAGTTTTGAACTTCAGTCCTGAAGGTAATCCTTCATCTGTAAATTGTATAGGGAATCGTAGATACCAGATCTGCAACACAATCATTCATTCATTGATTGGACCCCTTCGCCAACTTACCCACAGAACTTGAGCAGTGCCTGTTGCTTCATGGCAGACAAGATGTTGACGTACCAGGTCCCCATCCCTTGAGAGCCTCATATGTGGGTCAAAGACCGCTAGCTAATCAATGAAAGGCCCTCCAGAGTGACCCTGCCATGTCCAGGTGAGTGTTCAGAGATTAGTTTAAGAGGGCAGACGGTCATTCCTTGGAGGGTGCCATTGTTTTGGTTGTAGAGATGAAAGAAGTTGCTGCCTCCTTCATCAGGTCGTCTTTTCTCCTTGTTTCTAGGTGCCAATCCCTGTGAGCACTTTGGAAAGTGTGTAAACACACAGGGCTCCTTCCAGTGCCAATGTGGAAAGGGGTACACGGGTCCCCGCTGTGAGTCCGACATTAACGAGTGCCTGTCCATGCCGTGCCAGAATAACGCCAGCTGCGTGGACCGCATTGGAGGGTTCACCTGCATCTGCATGTCAGGTAGGATATAGTGTCTGCTAGGGAGCGCCAGTGTCTCAAGACTCTCAGTTTACAACGCTGCTCATCTCTGACATTCTGTAGATCGCAAGCACACTCGACTGCATTGGTGGTGCCACAAGGTTGGCAACTTAAAAGTATAATAATAATAATACTAATTATAATAATAAGTCAGAGACAGACAGTGGCATAGTCTGTCGGGAGCTGCTGTAACGCATGGTAACTTCTAACTGGCATTTACGCGCTGCATGTTGTAATCTGCACTTTTAAAAGAGAAAAGGTTTTAAAACTCACTCACTGTTAGAATCTGTGCATCTCCTCCTGCCCCGATCCGTCACGGCGTGGTCTGTGCCGATTTAACGGAGGGCAGGGAAGGAAGGAGTGGTACTTCCGGTCTCCCAGTTCTACACCCAGTCAGAGGTCTAGTGTGGAGGCATGAGGGGACTACTTCGGGCGCATGTCAGGTAGGACGCGCAGCAGACCCACGCAGCGGGCACGCCAAAGGCAAACCCATCTGTGCCCTTCCGCTCCCGGCCGGGACCAGGGGCCATGAACCCTGGCAGTTTTCAACCAACTCTTACCTATAACGCCCAGATACTATAAACCTGCATGGAGTCTCGGTCACTAAATGTCTACACTCACTGACCCTCGCTAACAGTCCCACCAATTGCCCTCACTGCGACTTGCTCCCTCATTGAAGATCTCATACCTGACATTTTATTCCTGACAGAGACCTGGTTGCAGGATGAAGCTGATCCATCCATCATCCAGATCCTGCAGTCAGGGTACTTAATACACAGAGTGGATCGCAAGACAGGAAGAGGCGGAGGGCTAGCTATTATCTTTAAAGATAATTATTGCTGCCGGTCTTCTACGGAGGATTTACCTGACGTTGAGAGCATCATCTTCACCTTAGAACTCTCATCTACCAATTCTTTCTCGGGCCTGCTACTCTACCATCCCCCTGGTCCCTTAGGTCAGTTTCTCAACTCACTTCCCTTCTTTGTTTCCGATTTAGCCCTAACCTCTGCTAATTTTACCGTACTAGGTGATCTTAATATGCATCTGGACGACCCCTCCGACCATATTTATTTATTTATTTGTGTATTTTATAGAGCGCACAGCTGCCCCAACGGGGCGTCCCGGCGCTG
The DNA here is from genome assembly GCF_964261635.1 of Lissotriton helveticus. NCBI lineage: Eukaryota > Metazoa > Chordata > Amphibia > Caudata > Salamandridae > Lissotriton > Lissotriton helveticus. Next base: position 54,999,215 of record NC_136057.1, on the reverse strand, counting down.
AGATCTTTCAAAGTGGAGGGCACAGAAGTATGTTAAAGGGAGAATAGGTGGGTCTTCAGGGACTTGCGGAAGGACAATTCTGTTTGGGAGGAACGTAGGACCAACGGGAGCTTGTTCCAATGCTGAGTGGCAAAGACCTCAAAGGTTTTTCCACCTGCACGTGAGCGTTTGAATCGTGGGGTTTCCAGGAGGAGAAGAGAGTTGGACCGTAGAGCCCTTTGATTGGTGTACGGCCGCAGGGTGTTTTTCAAATGGGCGGACCCCATGCCCCGCGAGGCACGGTGAGCCAGCGTCATAGCTTTGAAAATGCACCTCTTGGCTATAGGCAGCCAGTGCAGTCTGCGGAGGTGGGGAGAGATATGGTGTCTGAAGGGGATTCTTTCCACTAGCCGAGCGACGGCGTTTTGGACCATCTGGAGTTTTTGACATTGGCCTGCTGTGATACCTAGATACAGGGCATTAGCATAATCAAGATGTGAAATGATCAGTGTCTGGATCACAGTCTTACGGCAGTCCTCGGGTAGATATTTAATAAGCCGTTTGATGGTCCTGATCTTGCCAAAGCAGGAGGCTGTCACTGTTTGTACCTGGGCGTTGAAGCTGAGGTGGTTATCCCAACGGATCCCAAGGTTTCTTACCGAGTCTTTCGGCGTGGGGGCTTGGCTCAGATATTCTGGCCACCATAAATTGGAGTCCAGAGGGGATGGAGAATTAAAAAACAGAATCTCCGTTTTTCCTGCATTGAGTCGAAGGGAGTTGGCATCCATCCACTTAGAGATGTCCCTAAGGCAGGTTTTTAGCGGATCAAAAGCAGAGGAAGAGGGGGAGTCAAAAGTGAAAAGAAGCTGAATGTCATCAGCGTAGGAAGTGGATTTGATCCCTGTCTGAGCGATCAGCTTTGGCAGGGGGGTGAAATAAACATTAAATAGGAGCAGGCTGAGAGAGGAGCCCTCTGAGACTCCCCATTTGAGAGGTCTGGCTGTGGAAGTGAACGGAGGGGTGAAGACCTGCTGTGTACGGTCTGAGAGATATGACGTGAGCCAATTCAACACAGTGCCGCCCACGCCTAGGTCCACCAGCCTCCTCAGCAGGATCCTGTGAGAGACAGGGTTGAATGCTGCTGAAAGATCCAGCAGCACTAACACCGCCCTTGACCCTCGGTCGAGCGTCCACCTCACCGAGTCGGCCATTTCAAGAAGGGCCGACTCCGTGCTGTGGCCCGACCTGAAGCCGTGTTGGGACTCATGAAGTAACCCGTTGGTTTCAATGAAATTCGCCAACTGGGAATGAACCGGTTTTTCCAAAACTTTAGCGGGGGCGGGCAGGAGGGAGATGGGCCTGTAGTTGCAGGGGAGATCCGGATCCAGATTTGGTTTTTTAAGGATGGGGACCAAGGAGGCGTGTTTCCACTTAGCGGGGAAACTGCCTGATCTGAGGGAGTCGTTCCAGATGAGGTTCAGGAAGGGATTCAGAAGGGGTACCAGTTTTTTATATTGATGGCAGGCCATGGGTCGTTGGGGGAACCTGATTTACATTTTAGTAATTCGGACAAGGTGTCTGCTTCCGGGATGGCTAAAAATTCGGAAAAGGTAGCCTGTGGCATCGAGAGAGTGGAGGGTGCCTCTTCCCAGTCTTCTTTATTAGGGATGGGGAAGGAAGAATAAATGGTCTCAATTTTATCCTCGAAGAATTGTGAAAGTTTGTCGCATAATGACTGTGATGCGGGCTGAGTTCGGGTCAGAGCGTTGGGATTTGTAAAAGAGCGAACAATGTTGAAAATCTCTCTAGAACTATTGCTAGCTTGTGTGATACTGGCGGCTAGAAAGACCCGTTTATGTTCTTCGATCATTCTCCGATATTCTTTGAGTGCTGTTTTGTATGTGCTTTTCCTTTCGGGAGAGAAGGTCTGTCTCCAAAGGCGTTCGAGAGACTTACAGGCAGATTTTTTCTGCCGGAGCTCGTCTGAATACCAGGGTGCTGAGGGTGCGGTCCGATAGGTCTTAATGGGTTTAAGAGGGGCTAGGGCATCTAGGGCCTGGCAGATCCAAGCATCGAAGTGATCGATCTTTCGGTCAAGGTCAGGGAGCTGGCTAGGGTAGGAGTTTTTTAGATAGTCCAGAAGAGTATCGGGGGTGATGCGGCTCCAGTTTCTACCTGCGGTTTTTGGGGCGATGGTGGTTCTGAAGGAATGGGGAATACTGATCTCAAAAGGGATAAGGAAGTGATCTGACCAAATAACCGGTGTAGGGGGGGTCACCTGGATGGAAGATAGGTTGGAACAGATCAGATCCAATGTGTTGCCTGCTTTATGCGTCGGTAGAGTTAGTAGTTGGACTAGGTTGCAGGCCATAAGGCAAAAGACCTACTAGCGAGCCTCTCGGCACTCCAAATTGTGAAGAAAGGCTTTGCCTTTCCCCCAAAGAACCACCGACTAAGGACTAAGTTTGAAGATTTATTACAAAGCCAAAAACAACTGAATGTATAAACACCTCAGCAAAAGGTTTAGAAGATAAACAGGCACTAATACAAACATAACCCTACGGAAGAGTCTCAGACAGCTCAGGAATAATACAAGAATAAATTCAAGAATCATCAGGCTAACAAGAATTGCTATAACCTGAGTTCTAGTATGCATTGATAAAAAGTATAAATTCAGGTTAATCTGTCCCTACACTATACTAAGTGATATCCCTACTCAACAATAGCCCAATCTAATAAAGGTGTCAGCAGTGGCGCCTTCCAAAGAAGTTCACTCTCTTTCTTACGACTTAGTCTAAAGACTCCTCAGCCATAGCTAAGCTCTCTGCCTGGTCAACCGCTCCCTCTCGCTCCTCGGCTCATCTACTCTAACTTCTCCCTCGGGGTGCTGTCCCTAATACAAAACCCCACAATGCGGACAACACGCCTTCAGGTACGCCCCTCTCGAAGGTGTTGGTTTTCAGATTTTTCCATTATGGCACCTTTCCATCCTTGTCCGTTAAAACGTCCTTGGGTCCCAGGCTCTCCTTCGCTTCAAGTTGCTTCCTTAAATTCCTCGGCTACTCCTCCATGTCTGAGCCTAGTATCCTAACACTCATACACAATGGGCCTTTCTACTCCACTATCTACTTGGTCCTGCACCTGCAAAGGAATACATGTGAATCGGCTCACAATTTCTTAATTTTGCAATTGACTTTAGCTAAAGGCAGCTTTCTCCAAAAACATTTCTACGATTTAATGCTAAGCAAGGCATCTTCGATCAGGCCTGCGCCCAACATCCTAACATAAACAATATCTTTCGTTCTTTAAGCCTCCATATTTAAAGCAAAATACATGTTTCTATCTCAAGCAATTTTATCACGTTTAAAAGGTACAACTATGAATTTTAATAAAGCAGATCTAGAGTCACAATGATGATCTATTAAAACACATCTCTTATTAATGAAAGACTTCACATCAAACGACATCTCTATGTTAAAACGGCATTATTGATTTTCAAACTCTTAACATTAGCTCTCCATGTAATTCTAATACCAAGTACATTAGTTCTCAGCCCTACATTGCATTTGAACACGATTAGTAAATCCTCTAAATATGCGGGTGTTAACTACTTGTGCATATGATACACCCCTACAAATTTTACTTCTGTTTGGCGCTCTCTCAGATAATATCCTGAGACTTTATCGAAATCTTTTGCTTCCCTTTCTTAGTTAGTTGACATTATAGCTAGGTCATCCGCATATACTAAAATCGTAGTATCTCCTCCAATCGAATGGATGGCCTCTATCTTATCATTCTCCGCAATTTTTCTAATTAAAGGATCTATTTAGAGTGCAAATAATAGCAGAGAGTCGAGGCACCCTTGCCGCGTACCTTGACTAATTTTAATTAGATCAGATGTGTGGCCCATCATAGCTGATGACCGCTCAGCCCTCCACAGGGCTTGGTCGCCCCACTCACTGCTGCCGCTCCTGCCTGCCTTTGCCACCTCCTGCCTGCAGATTCCTTCGCTCGCTGCCCGCTGCTCCTGGGAATTCCCCGCTGCTCCTGGGAATTTCCCGCTGCCCGCTGCTTCTTGGAATTTCCCGCCGCTGCCTCTCTGCGTCCCTGCCCCCCTGTGATTCCATTCGCCGCCCCGCTCCCGCCCCCCAGCTGCTCCTCCCTCCCGGCTCCTTACTTAAGGGGACCGTAGGGGACCACAGAGTGTGACCGCTCAGCCCTCCACAGGGCTTGGTCTCCCCACTCACTGCTGCCGCTCCTGCCTGCCTTTGCCGCCTCCTGCCTGCAGATTCCTTCGCTCGCTGCCCGCTGCTCCTGGGAATTTCCCGCTGCTCCTGGGAATTTCCCGCTGCCCACTGCTTCTTGGAATTTCCCGCCGCTGCCTCCCTGCGGCCCCGCCCCCCTGTGATTCCATTCGCCGCCCCGCTCCCGCCACCCAGCTGCTCCTCCCTCCCGGCTCCTTACTTATGACGCCCCCAGAGCGACCGCACAGCGGGAGCGCCGAAGGTGCGCCAAAGGTAAGCCCGTCTGCGCCCGTCTTCGCCTGGCCTGCGCCCAGCGCCAGGACCCCTGGCCCTCCCCGCCGAGGCAAGACGACCCGACTGACCTATGACGCCGCCACTCTCAACGCACTCAATGCCGGCTGGACCCACGCCTGCTGCCGAGCCACCCCGAGACGCACCCACGGACCCTTCACCTGCTACACCTGCAAGTTCACCTGCCTCCGAACCTTCCCCGCACCCGCCAAGACAAACACCAGCAGCAACCACCTCAAGTGCATCCTGATCAACACCCGCTCCGTCCACAGACACGCCGTGGAACTCTGGAACCTCCTCGACGCTACATCACCGGACGTCGCCTTCCTCACGGAAACCTGGATGAACGCCTCCTCTGCACCCGAAATCGCCATCGCCATCCCGGACGGGTACAAGATCATCAGGAGGGACCGCATCAACCAGACCGGAGGTGGCATCGCCATCGTCCACAGGAACACCATCCGCATCACGACCGACGCCAACGACTCCTTCGCCACAGCCGAACATCTCCACTTCCAGATTCACACCTAAGACAACCCTCAGAGGCACCCTCGTCTACAGACCCCCGGGACCACGCACACAATTCAGCGAAGACATCACAGACTTCATCAACCCGCACGCCCTCCCCTCCACTGACTACATCCTCCTCGGGGACCTCAACTTCCACCTGGAGAACAACAAGGACCGCAACACCACCGCCCTGCTGGAAAACCTCGCCAACCTCGGACTCAAGCAACTGGTCAACACCCCCACCCACTACGCCGGCCACACGCTTGATCCCGTCTTCTCTTCCAGCAAGTACATCACCTTCAGCCACGCCACCGGACTCCACTGGACCGACCACAGCTGCGTCCACTTCAGCTTCAAAAGATCCACGACCCATCACCACCCGCAACAGGTACCTCACAGGAATTGGAGCAAGATCACCGCAGACCAGCTCACCACCTCCCTCAGCCAGAGCCCACCCGCCAACACAACGGACCCCAACGAAGCAGCCCGCAACTTCACACAGTGGCTGACCGCCTGCGCCGACGACCTCGTGCCACTAAAGAACCCTCCCAGCAGACCCAGAAGCAAGAAGGCATCCTGTTCACCGACGACCTCAAGGACTCCAAGAAGACCTGCCGCACCCTCAAGAAAGCCTGGCTCCTCGACCGGACCACCGACAACATGACCGCCCTCAAACACGCTACCCGCAAGCACCACCAGCTCATCCGCGCCACCAAGAAGAAATCCCTGAAGGAACGACTGGATAACAATGCCCACGACAGCAAAGAGCTCTTCACTATCGTCAAGGAGTTCTCCAACCCCAGCACCGGCACCAACGACATCACTCCGTCACAAGACCTCTGCGACTCCCTCGCCTCGTTCTTCCACCGCAAGATCGCCGAACTCCACAACAGCTTCGGCGCCCCACCCAGGCACCCAACCGTCGAACCAACGCCCCCCACCGCCACCCTTCGCACCTGGACCACGGTGACCACCGAAGACACAGCCCGCACGATGAACACCATCCACTCCGGATCACCGACCGACCCCTGCCCAGACCACGTCTTCAACAAGGCCGACTCCACCATCGCACCCCAACTCCGGAACATCATCAATGCCTCCTTCAACACCGCCACCTTCCCGGAGAGCTGGAAGCACGCCGAGATCAGCGCCCTCCTGAAGAAACCTACAGCGGACCCCACCGATCTCAAAAACTTCCGCCCCATCTCGCTCCTCCCTTTTCCTGCTAAAGTCATCGAGAAGATCGTCAACAGACAGCTGACCGCCTTCCTCGAGACGAACGGATCTCTCGACCCCTCGCAGTCCAGCTTCAGAGCCAACCACAGCACCGAGACCACCCTCATCGCAGCCACCGACGACATCCGGACCCTGCTCGACAAGGGGGAAACAGTGGCCCTCATCCTCCTGGACCTCTCCGCTGCGTTCGACACGGTCTGCCACCGCACCCTAGTCCAGCGCCTCAGCAACATCGGTATCCAAGAGAAGGCACTGGAGTGGATCATCTCGTTCCTTGCCGGAAGAACACAAAGAGTCCGCCTCCCCCCGTTTCCCTCCGAGGCCACCGAAGTCATCTGCGGCGTCCCGCAAGGATCTTCACTCAGCCCCACCCTCTTCAACATCTACATGAAACCTCTCGCAGCCATCGCACGCCAGCACAACCTCAACATCATCTCTTACGCCGACGACACCCAGCTGATCCTCTCCCTCACCAGAGACCCCGACACCGCCAGAACCTGCCTACACGAAGGGATGAAAGATGTCGCTGAGTGGATGAAGGACAGCCGCCTGAAACTGAACTCGGACAAGACGGAAGTCCTCATCCTGGGATCTTCGCCCTCCGCCTGGGACGACTCCTGGTGGCCCCCAGCCCTGGGCACCGCACCCAAGCCAACCGACCACGCACGCAACCTGGGCTTGATCCTGGACCCCTCCCTCTCGATGACCAGACAAGTCAACGCCGTCTCCTCATCGTGCTTCAACACCCTGCGTATGCTTCGCAAGATCTTCCGCTGGATCCCGACCGAGACCAGGAAGACTGTCACCCAGGCACTTGTCACCAGCCGACTGGACTACGGAAACGCCCTCTACGCCGGAACCACAGCCAAGCTACAGAAAAGACTCCAGCGCATCCAGAACGCCTCCGCCCAACTCATCCTGGATGTCCCCCGACGCAGCAACATCTGCAGCCACCTGAGGAACCTGCACTGGCTCCCCGTCGACAAGAGGATCACGTTCCGGCTCCTCACCCACGCACACAAGTCTCTCCACGACCTGGGCCCCAAGTACCTCAACGACCGCCTGACCTTCTACACGCCCACCCGCCAGCTACGGTCCACCAGCCTCGCCCTCGCAGCCGTACCACGCATCCGAAGAGCCACCGCCGGAGGAAGATCCTTATCTTACCTGGCAGCCAAGACATGGAACTCCCTCCCCATCCACCTCCGGCTGACACAGGACCATCTCGCCTTCAGGAAACATCTCAAGACCTGGCTGTTCGAGGAGTAGCATACCCCTCCCCACAAGCGCCTTGAGACCCTCCCGGGTGAGTAGTGCGCTATACAAATGGCATGATTGATTGATTGATTGATAGCTATTCTAGCCACGGGTTACTGATACATACATCTGATAGCTCCATTAAAATCCTTGCCCAAACCTTTCCTTTCCATAATTGCCCATAAAAAGGGCCAGGAGACCCTATTGAACGCTTTTTCAGCATCCAGTAGTATTGCAGCCATAGGGTCTCCTGAAACCTTTGTATAATCAAATAGCGTGAATATACGCCGGATGTGTTCCGTCGTGCCCCTTCCCGGGACAAACCCATGTTGGAACGGCGATACTAGCTTCTTAATAACTACGGCTAGCCTATTTGCCAAGATTTTAGAGAAGATTTTTACATCACTATTAACCAGCGTAATTGGCCGGTACGAACCCATTTTTTTGTGTGGATTTGCCTTTTTTTAGGAAAACTATAATATTAGTGCTTTTCCAGGAATCGGGTGCCAACAAATCTGATTGTGCTCTGCGAAATACCTCCAGCATGGGTGCCAAAATCTGTATCCTAAACTTTTTATAAAATTCCCATGGTATTAAATCCGTTCCCACGGCTTTACCCAATGGTATAGAATCTATTGCTGCTTTTAATTCATCCATTGTAAATGGCGCACATAAGCTATCTTTCTCTTCAAGGGATAACTGATCAAAAATGTGCCCCTTTAAATAATCCTCAACTTCTTGATCCCTGATAACATTTTTGAAATGCAGTAAGGTTGGCTTCAGGCTCACTTACCATACCTATGCTAGGGTCTCTAATTTCACTGATCCGAGTTTGTACTATTTCTCCCTCGTACGTTCAGCAAGTAGGTGACCCACCCTCTCACTATTCTCATAAACCCTGCTCCGCCACGCCATATACTTCCCAGTCGATTTCTTGATAGATATCTCAGTAATGGCAGATCTAGCAATAATAATCTTTGATTGGGCTGTCTCCGATTCTTCCCCTTCAGACACTACCTTAATTAAGTCGGCTTCTGCTTTACCTAATTCCTCATACAGGGTTTGTGACAAGATTGTATCCTTCCTTTGTGCCTCCCAGCCATACTTAGAGGTTTCTCCTCTGACCCCTGCTTTTTAATGTATCCCATACTAAGCCTATATTGATACTTCCTAAATTCTCTCCAATGAACCTAGGAATCCACTCCTCAAAGTGCTGTATGTTCTCTTCTTCACTTAATAGAGCACTATTAAATGTCCATCGTGTCTGTGAGGATTCTAGCTTGATATTTATTTCTATCACCAATGGATTGTGATCAGACATAACATTGGGATATTTACTTTACTATTTACTTTACTACCACTTTCTAACATGCTGTTCCTCTTTTGTGCTGCTCAGGGTTCGGTGGCCAGAATTGCGAGATCAACGTTGACGACTGTCCAGGCCATAAGTGTAGGAACGGAGGGACTTGTGTGGACGGGGTGAACACCTACAGCTGCCGGTGTGCTCCGGAGTTGACTGGTAAGAAGGGTTTGAAGGGTGAGGAGTCATTTTTGGTTAGACCCTGACCCCTTCTCTTTACCCACAACACCAGCACATGCTTCTTCATGCTTTGCACCCCTTCCCATAGCGTTGTGCAGGAGTAGGGTGATATGAAATAGATACACTGTCCAAGAACCTGCAGTGAACCAGATTTGAGAAGAAGCTTCTCGTTCAGGGGGCTGCCACATGAGATAGATGGTCCCCCAAGTGAGAGCTGTGAGCCAAACAGGCACAGCACAATCGAGTCTGTTTCACAGAAAGGGAGAGTGTTTCCATGTCTTATTCAGAAGCTTAAGAACGAGGACAACTTAGTAATATTGAGACTTTTAGGGAGGTCTGGTCCCTCAACTTACTGTGAAGCCCCTTGAAGCCCTGCTTAACCCCTTGGCCGCGGCAGTAATTCCGCCGCGGTGCTAGGGGGGAGGGGTTTGCGCGGCGCCACTTTGTTTGTGATAGAACCATTCCGTCACGAGCCAAGGGCGCGCTGTGCTCATGACGGACTGGTTCCGTCATGGCCCGCCCGCTCATTAATTCACCCACGCAGGCGGGGAATTGATGCCGCGTGGGCGGAGCGGCCGCGGCGTGATGGAACCACTCCGTCATGAGCACAGTGCGCCCGTCGCTCGTGACGGAGTGGTTCTGTCATTAGCACGGGACGGGTTAAACGTTCTGGTGCTCTGGATTTCACATTCCCTACTGTGCAAGGCGTAACAAGTGTTCCAAGTCCTGAATTCTACAGGAACGCTGTGCCACTTCTTCATTTAATGGGTAAACCCACAAGTTGTAGCTTGTGAATAGATTCTCGCTACTAGATGATGGTTAGTTTTATATTTGATTTTAACCTTCTCTTTCCTTCATTCTCATAACTATTAGGTCAGTTCTGCACAGAAGATGTGGACGAATGCCAGCTGCAGCCCAATCTGTGCCACAACGGTGGGACATGTTACAATACCCACGGTGGCCACACCTGCGTCTGTGTGAATGGCTGGACTGGCAAGAGCTGCAGTGAGAACATTGATGACTGTGCGTCTGCCACTTGTTTCAATGGGGCCACCTGCCATGACAGAGTGGCTTCTTTCTACTGCGAGTGTCCAATGGGGAAGACTGGTGAGTAGAGCCTCGGGGAGACTCTGGGAGCCTCGTGGAGCTAAGTTACTCATAGAAAAATGTCTCTTTTCTTAGATCACTCTCCTAGCAGGTGGAATTGTGACCGGCGTCTAGAGCTATGATGGATTTTATACTACTTCAGTTATGAGCTTTTATTTTTTCAATCTTCCAGGGCTGCTTTGCCACCTGGACGATATATGCATCAGTAACCCATGCCACGAAAATGAAATATGTGACACCAACCCAGTGAACGGCCGTGCCATCTGCTACTGCCCTCCTAGCTTCACTGGCAGTGCTTGTGACCAAGATGTTGATGAGTGCTCCATAGGTAAGTTAAGGTGGTCACCCTCGGAGCAGCTCTCCCTCGGCTGGCTCTGGTTTACGCCGTGCAAAAAAGGTAATTCTAATGAGAAGTATGGATATGTGTTGATCTTCGTACCGCTATCCGAAGTATTCATGGCATTTAGTTGGCAAGTGAAACTCATAGTGTAGGGACAGCTTGAGTTCTTGCCATGGCTCTTGAAGCAGACAGTTATGGGAATTGATCTGCTTGTTTTCAAGGCTTTGAGTTGTCTCCGGCCCTGGCCTTGCTGACCCCAAAGAGCAGAAGGACCATCCTCACCCATCCATGCATGCCTTAGCACCAGAGTCTTACTAACTTTATGTAGCAGCGTCCATCAGTGAGAAGAATGCTCTTGAGGTTGAAGGTAGAGGTGTATTCATTCTGGAAGGTTGGTAGCCCAGTTACGGACTAGGATACCTTTAGCTGGTCTGTCTCTCATTAGAGCAGTGCATGTCTGTTGGAAGCGTTGGTAGGTCCTGCAGATGTTGTGTCCACAGTACTGTATTTTATCTGCTGTGGAGTGGTGATGTTGTAGCATTGAAGCCCCATCCAGTGCAAGACTGCTGCTCCTTGACTCTAGAGACATCCTTCAGGGGAGCAGACGTACACCAGTAACATCGGCTGTTTTTGGGTTTCCAGAATCGTGTACTTCATAGTGTTGAGCCAGAGAACGGCTGAATGAGTGGCACAGATTGGGAAGACGCCAACATATCTTGTGTGGGTTTTAAACAGCTTCATAGTATGTGCAGGTATGATTTGAAGAGTTTTGAACTTCAGTCCTGAAGGTAATCCTTCATCTGTAAATTGTATAGGGAATCGTAGATACCAGATCTGCAACACAATCATTCATTCATTGATTGGACCCCTTCGCCAACTTACCCACAGAACTTGAGCAGTGCCTGTTGCTTCATGGCAGACAAGATGTTGACGTACCAGGTCCCCATCCCTTGAGAGCCTCATATGTGGGTCAAAGACCGCTAGCTAATCAATGAAAGGCCCTCCAGAGTGACCCTGCCATGTCCAGGTGAGTGTTCAGAGATTAGTTTAAGAGGGCAGACGGTCATTCCTTGGAGGGTGCCATTGTTTTGGTTGTAGAGATGAAAGAAGTTGCTGCCTCCTTCATCAGGTCGTCTTTTCTCCTTGTTTCTAGGTGCCAATCCCTGTGAGCACTTTGGAAAGTGTGTAAACACACAGGGCTCCTTCCAGTGCCAATGTGGAAAGGGGTACACGGGTCCCCGCTGTGAGTCCGACATTAACGAGTGCCTGTCCATGCCGTGCCAGAATAACGCCAGCTGCGTGGACCGCATTGGAGGGTTCACCTGCATCTGCATGTCAGGTAGGATATAGTGTCTGCTAGGGAGCGCCAGTGTCTCAAGACTCTCAGTTTACAACGCTGCTCATCTCTGACATTCTGTAGATCGCAAGCACACTCGACTGCATTGGTGGTGCCACAAGGTTGGCAACTTAAAAGTATAATAATAATAATACTAATTATAATAATAAGTCAGAGACAGACAGTGGCATAGTCTGTCGGGAGCTGCTGTAACGCATGGTAACTTCTAACTGGCATTTACGCGCTGCATGTTGTAATCTGCACTTTTAAAAGAGCAAAGGTTTTAAAACTCACTCACTGTTAGAATCTGTGCATCTCCTCCTGCCCCGATCCGTCACGGCGTGGTCTGTGCCGATTTAACGGAGGGCAGGGAAGGAAGGAGTGGTACTTCCGGTCTCCCAGTTCTACACCCAGTCAGAGGTCTAGTGTGGAGGCATGAGGGGACTACTTCGGGCGCATGTCAGGTAGGACGCGCAGCAGACGCACGCAGCGGGCACGCCAAAGGCAAACCCATCTGTGCCCTTCCGCTCCCGGCCGGGACCAGGGGCCATGAACCCTGGCAGTTTTCAACCAACTCTTACCTATAACTCCCAGATACTATAAACCTGCATGGAGTCTCGGTCACTAAATGTCTACACTCACTGACCCTCGCTAACAGTCCCACCAATTGCCCTCACTGCGACTTGCTCCCTCATTGAAGATCTCATACCTGACATTTTATTCCTGACAGAGACCTGGTTGCAGGATGAAGCTGATCCATCCATCATCCAGATCCTGCAGTCAGGGTACTTAATACACAGAGTGGATCGCAAGACAGGAAGAGGCGGAGGGCTAGCTATTATCTTTAAAGATAATTATTGCTGCCGGTCTTCTACGGAGGATTTACCTGACGTTGAGAGCATCATCTTCACCTTAGAACTCTCATCTACCAATTCTTTCTCGGGCCTGCTACTCTACCATCCACCTGGTCCCTTAGGTCAGTTTCTCAACTCACTTCCCTTCTTTGTTTCCGATTTAGCCCTAACCTCTGCTAATTTTACCGTACTAGGTGATCTTAATATCCATCTGGACGACCCCTCCGACCATATTTATTTTTTTATTTGTGTATTTTATAGAGCGCACAGCTGCCCCAACGGGGCGTCCCGGCGCTGACAACTTTGCAAGTGGAGGGCACAGAAGTATGTTAAAGGGAGAATAGGTGGGTCTTCTGGGACTTGCGGAAGGACAATTCTGTTTGGGAGGAACGTAGGACCAACGGGAGCTTGTTCCAATGCTGAGTGGCACAGACCTCAAAGGTTTTTCCACCTGCACGTGAGCGTTTGAATCGTGGGCTTTCCAGGAGGAGAAGAGAGTTGGACCGTAGAGCCCTTTGATTGGTGTACGGCCGTAGGGTGTTTTTCAAATGGGCGGACCCCATGCCCCGCGAGGCACGGTGGGCCAGCGTCATAGCTTTGAAAATGCACCTCTTGGCTATAGGCAGCCAGTGCAGTCTGCGGGGGTGGGGAGAGATATGGTGTCTGAAGGGGATTCTTTCCACTAGCCGAGCGGCGGCGTTTTGGACCATCTGGAGTTTTTGACATTGGCCTGCTGTGATACCTAGATACAGGGCATTAGCATAATCAAGATGTGAAATGATCAGTGTCTGGATCACAGTCTTACGGCAGTCCTCGGGTAGATATTTAATAAGCCGTTTGATGGTCCTGATCTTGCCAAAGCAGGAGGCTGTCACTGTTTGTACCTGGGCGTTGAAGCTGAGGTGGTTATCCCAACAGACCCCAAGGTTTCTTACCGAGTCTTTCGGCGTGGGGGCTTGGCTCAGATCTTCTGGCCACCATAACACCATAAATTGGAGTCCAGAGGGGATGGAGAATTAAAAAACAGAATCTCTGTTTTTCCTGCATTGAGTCGAAGGGAGTTGGCATCCATCCACTTAGAGATGTCCCTAAGGCAGGTTTTTAGTGGATCAAAAGCAAAGGAAGAGGGGGAGTCAAAAGCGAAAAGAAGCTGAATGTCATCAGCGTAGGAAGTGGATTTGATCCCTGTCTGAGCGATCAGCTTTGACAGGGGGGTGAAATAAACATTAAATAGGAGCAGGCTGAGAGAGGAGCCCTGTGGGACTCCCCATTTGAGAGGTCTGGCTGTGGAAGTGAAGGGAGGGGTGAAGACCTGCTGTGTACGGTCTGAGAGATATGACGTGAGCCAATTCAGCACAGTGCCGCCCACGCCTAGGTCCACCAGCCTCCTCAGCAGGATCCTGTGAGAGACGGTGTCGAATGCTGCTGAAAGATCCAGCAGCACTAACACCGCCCTTGACCCTCGGTCGAGCGTCCACCTCACCGAGTCGGCCATTTCAAGAAGGGCCGACTCCGTGCTGTGGCCCGACCTGAAGCCGTGTTGGGACTCATGAAGTAACCCGTTGTTTTCGATGAAATTCGCCAACTGGGAATGAACCAGTTTTTCCAAAACTTTAGCGGGGGCGGGCAGGAGGGAGATGGGCCTGTAGTTGCAGGGGAGATCCGGATCCAGATTTGGTTTTTTAAGGATGGGGACCAAGGAGGCGTGTTTCCACTTAGCGGGGAAACTGCCTGATCTGAGGGAGTCGTTCCAGATGAGGTTCAGGAAGGGATTCAGAAGGGGTACCAGTTTTTTATATTGATGGCAGGCCATGGGTCGTTGGGGGAACCTGATTTACATTTTAGTAATTCGGACAAGGTGTCTGCTTCCGGGATGGCTAAAAATTCGGAAAAGGTAGCCTGTGGCGTCGAGAGAGTGGAGGGTGCCTCTTCCCAGTCTTCTTTATTAGGGATGGGGAAGGAAGAATAAATGGTCTCAATTTTATCCTCGAAGAATTGTGAAAGTTTGTCGCATAACTACTGTGATGCGGGCTGAGTTCGGGTCAGAGCGTTGGGATTTGTAAAAGAGCGAACAATGTTGAAAATCTCTCTAGAACTATTGCTAGCTTGTGTGATTCTGGCGGCTAGAAAGACCCGTTTATGTTCTTCGATCATTCTCCGATATTCTTTGAGTGCTGTTTTGTATGTGCTTTTCCTTTCGGGAGAGAAGGTCTGTCTCCAAAGGCGTTCGAGAGACTTACAGGCAGATTTTTTCTGCCGGAGCTCGTCTGAATACCAGGGTGCTGAGGGTGCGGTCCGATAGGTCTTAATGGGTTTAAGAGGGGCTAGGGCATCTAGGGCCTGGCAGATCCAAGCATCGAAGTGATCGATCTTTCGGTCAAGGTCAGGGGGCTGGCTAGGGTAGAAGTTTTTTAGATAGTCCAGAAGAGTATCGGGGGTGATGCGGCTCCAGTTTCTACCTGCGGTTTTTGGGGCGATGGTGGTTCTGAAGGAAAGGGGAATACTGATCTCAAAAGGGATAAGGAAGTGATCTGACCAAATAACCGGTGTGGGGGGGGTCACCTGGATGGAAGATAGGTTGGAACAGATCAGATCCAATGTGTTGCCTGATTTATGCGTCGGTAGAGTTAGTAGTTGGACTAGGTTGCAGGCCATATGGCAAAAGACCTACTAGCTAGCCTCTCGGCACTCCAAATTGTGAAGAAAGTCTTTGCCCCCAAGCACATCAAGGGTCATCTCCTCGATCCTGTGCTCAGTAATGATCAGGCTCTCTTGGTAGGATCCCCCATCCCTCTTCCCTGGACTGATCATTTGCTAGTTCCCTTGGTCTGGGAAACTGTAGTCTCTCCTCCTCCGCAGAGTTTTAATCCACGGCTGGAAAGGAAATGGGGAAACTTATGCCCTAGCCGGTGGTCTACGACTTTAGCTGCCACTACCCCCCTCGATATAGATCCAGAAAGGGCAAACAGCAATTTCAATTTCTGGATCCAAAACTCATTGGACACACTACTCCCAAAAAAGCTTTCCTGTAAGAAACCCAAACAAAAGCTGGCACCTTGGTTCTCCACCAAATTAAGAGAACTTAAACAAATATGCAGGAAACTTGAAAGGAATTGGAGACGGAACCTGGCGGACGAAAGGAAAATGTTTACAGAGAGGCAATAATAAATTATACGGCAGAAATTAAAATCGCGCAATCCTCACTTTACGAGGAGATTAGTTCAGCTGCAAACTCCCCCAAAGAAATCTTTCGTATCATCTAATTTCTCACCACCATACCTCACAAACCCCGCAACTCAGACGATGCACAAGTTCGTTGTGACAACCTAGCAAAATATTTCCATCAAAAAATTCACTTGATATCCCAATCCTTCACTCCCCTCCAGAATGGGTCTGCAGCCCCCAGCACCAAGAGTTCCTTCTCCAAACCACAGTGTTCACTAGCCGAGTTTCCACTTTTAGATGAGGTGACATTGAACACTAGGGTCACCTCCGGCTCACCTATGGACCCGGCTCCCCCGCAACATCTCACTCTAGTAATGGAAGCCATATGCCCAGTAATTCTGAAGACCATTAATGCCTCTATCGCCATGGGAAAGGTACCCTCAGCCTGGAAATGTGCCCAGGTCAGAGCCCTTCTGAAAAAACCAAACCTTGACACCTCCAACCTGGCCAACTACCAACCCCTTTCCTTTCTTCCCTGGCTGAGTAAGCTGATTGCGAGGCACATAAACTCTACTCTAGTCCACTACCTGGAGTCAACCAATCTACTCCATGAGTCCCAGACAGGGTTTTGTCCTAAGTTTGGGACAGAGACTGCCCTACTGGCAGTAACAGAAGAAACCAGGAGACTGGTAGACCAGGGTGGCTCAGCAGCAATCATCTTGCTGGATCTCAGTGCCGCTTTTGACACTGTTGATCATACCATCTTGCTTGAGTGTCTAAAAATCTTGGAGTGACGCACATGGCTCTCACTTGGTTCCAGTCTTTTTTACAGGATCACTTCTTTCAGGTTACTAAGGACACCGTAACATCTAACCTTAGCTGTGGGTCCCCAGGGCTTCTCCCTGAGCCCTACGCTTTTTAACACCTATATGGCTCCTTTGGCAGGGATAGTACTTCAATTCGGCATTCATATCACCAACTAAGCAGATGATACCCATCTGTTGGTGGCACTAAACCATCTAAAGGGTTCATCTTGCTCTCTGGGCACCTGCCTAGAGGCGGTTGCCGAATGGATGGAACTATCTCACCTTAAGCTAAACGGTGACAAGACAGAAATAATGTTCCTGGGCAAATCACCTTCACCTCCCTTGACACTATCCTGGCCGACCTGTCTTGGCACCATGCCTGCTCCAAAGCAGCAGATTAAGAGCCTTGGCATATGGCTCGACAGTTCCCTCTGCTCCAACCATCAAGCCGCCAAGCTCTCAGCTACGTGCTTTGGCCTCATGAGGGTGCTAAGGAAAATCCTTCCTGTACTCCCCTATCAGGCACGCCGGATTTTGTTGCAAGCCCTTATCCTGTCCCGTCTGGATTACGGGACCACCCTTTATCTGGGCGCCCCTCTTGCCACTGTCAAAAAACTTCAAGTGATCCAAAATTGCACAGCCCGCCTGCTCCTCCAGATCCCTTGGAGGCAGTCTGCGAGCCCCACTATGAGGACACTTCACTGGCTTCCCATTCAATCTAGAATATGTTTCAAGGCCATGTGCCTGGCACATGGACCTATTCGAAAAACCGGACCGGCCATTCTTCACCCTCTGGTGTCCCCCTACTTTCCCTCCAGGAGTGTTTGCTCCAGCGATGCCTTCCTTGCCTCTACAAGGAGTGTTCAGAGATCCAGATGTGGCAGACGCTCCTTTTCTTTGAATGCCTCCAACCTCTGGAATTCTCTTCCCCTGACTCTCCGTAGGGAACCCAATCTTCAAATCTTCCATAAATTGCTAAAAACCTACCTCTTTAGTGCCATTACTAACTAGCTGTGCTATCTTCTGCCAGATCATAAGCGCTACCAGGCCTCAGGGTAGACACTTGCTATAGAAAACCTATTTCATTCATTCAAGTGAGCTTGTAAAGGGCCTGGTTGCACTCACTAGTGTGTCCCTGCGCTACAGTCAATCGCCCTGTCTGTAGCAGTAACTCTGAGAAGGCTAAGTGGTGAAACCTATATATGGAGGAGCCAGGTCTTTAATTTTTTCCAGAAGAACTTTCCTGATGGTTCCATCCGGAGAGCAGGAGGGAGGGCATTCCAGTGCTTAGCGGCTACGTAGCGGAAGGATCGGCCACCTATTCTCACTCTTTTAATTACTGGTATCTTAACCTGTCCCATCCCCTGGGACTGCAAGGCCCGGGTAGGAGTGTAGGGGGACATTAGACTATGTAGGTAGCTAGGTCCATTTCCCTGCAGGATGCGTTGACAGACACATAGGGCCTCAAAAGGATTCTCTCCCTCACCAGGAGCCTGTGTAGGGAAGCGAGGGCATTCTTGGGGGATGCTCTCCTGGGGAGCATCAGAACAAGCCGGGCCACGTGTTCTGAATGCATTGTAGTCTCTGAACACTCTTACGACTGGCTCCTAGGTATAGAGCGTTTCTATAGTCCAGGCGGGAAGTCACCAGCGCATGGACTAGTGTTTTCCTGACACTAATGCAGTATAGAGCCCTGAGGGATCCCTTGAGCCAGCCCAATGCTCTTTGAATAATATGGTCTTTGGGACACTTGGAAGCTTCTGTCCCGTAAAAAGGATCTTAGCCACTTCAAGACCAGATTATCCAGTCCTTTCTTTCTGGAGGCACTGTAGGAGTAATGGCTGGGCTACGGTGCTGAATGAGGTGCTGAGGTCCAGCAGGACCAACGCCACCATCTTCCCTTTGTCTGCGTGCCTGCGTATGGTTTCTGTAGACAGAAGCAGTGCTGACTCCGTGGAATAAAGTAGACCGAAAACCCGATTGTGTAGGGTGGAGTAAACTGTGCTGGTTAATGTGCATTGTCGGTTGAGCTTTGACCAATTTTCTGCTATTTTTTGGCAAAGTACAGCAAGAGCAATACCGTTTGTAAGTTCTCCAGCTGACTTGCACTCCCACCTGGCTTTTCATTATAGGGGATAACTACCGCTTCTTTCTACCTTTGTGGGACTATCCCTGAATCAAAGGAGAGTTTAAGGAGGTGCCTGATATAGGGGACTAGGATCTTCATGCTCTCCCTCAGGGTTTTTGGTGTCATAGGGTCCCTTGGTGAGCCGGAATTAATGCTCAAGGCCGTGGTTTTGAGATCGTCACAGGAGGGGAGGTTAAATCTGGAGAGGCAGAGTGCCTCCTCCATATTGCACACTCTCGTCCACTCCGAACTCCCATTACGTGCCTCCTCCAGGAAGGTGGTATAAATCCTTGCTACCTTCTCTGCGAAAAAGTCTGCTATCAGGTTGCAAGACTCCACTGAGTTGCTGTTTGGAGCTGTTGTTCTGACAAGCGAATATAAGTCCTTAAAAATTAGAAATAGCTCTCTAGAATAGTTTTCGTCCTGCTCTATCTTAGTGTTGTAATAAGCGGCCCGAGTTTTCCTTATGAGCGAGTGGTAGTGTTTGAGACTAGTTTTGAAGTTGGCTTCCTCTGCTCCAACTTCTTTCCAAATGCTTACATGAACTCTTAGCAGTTCTGAGTTCTTCAAAGAACCAAGGGGTAGATTTTGACTGTCTCCTCAGTGCACTAGTGGACCATGTGGCAGCTGTATCTAGCGCCTCAGTGATCTGTTCATCTAGCGCGTTACAGGCAGTTTCTATATAATTTCCCCCCGGTGGCTCGTCTTGCTGAAGGGTTGATTGAAGTTGGCTGCTGAGAATCTAGCCCATTTCCTCTGCAGTCTCCCTGCACTTGACTTCTTCAAGGGTGGATTATTGGGTATCATAGTGCTAAAAGGGATCATATAATGGTCTGTCCATGGGACTGCGTTAGGGTTCTCAACCATTAGCTCCACCCAGTTGGCAAAAATTGGATCTAATAAGTGGTCAAGTTGGTGGGTAGGGAGGGAGGATTGCAGCAGCAACTGTAACGCGGGCAGTTCTTGACAGAGCTCTTGGGCTGCGGTATTATCCATAGCGTCAAGGTGTAGGTTCATGTCTCCTAACACCAGCACTGTAGATTCCCGCCGTGCCGGTTGCATAACTTGTTCTCTCAGGCTAGATGCAAGCTGGGCGATAGGGCCTGGTGGTCTGTAGATTAAGAAAACTTTCATAACATAATTAGGGGCATATTATCAAGAAACAGAGTTAAAATTATCGCCGCTTTTGCGGCAGAAAACCGCCGCTAAAGCGGCGATAATGGGCTTGATAATATGCCCTTGTGAATTCCCGCAGAAGCCCATGTTCTGATGTGAACATGGGCTTTTATGGGAATTCTCTACAGCGTATTATCAAGCCCATTATTGCTGCTTTAGTGGCAGTTTTCTGCGTTCACTTGACGACCCAGTCTAGCGATCCTATAATTCAGAGGGAGGGCCTCAAGGATTTCAGGCGCAGAATCCTCATTCAACCATGTTTCATTGAGAAACATGATATCTGGCTGGTTATCAACAAGATGGTCGTGAAGCTCATATTTGTGCTTGTTGAGGGACCTGCAGTTAACTAGTATAATTTTAAAATCCTGTCATTTTTAGTTTGTTTCTGGTTTATCAAAATGGTATAGGGACAGTGACTGCATTTCTGCGTGTGTAATTGCTATGAGGTATATGTCTGAGTAGTTAAAAAATGGGCAGGGGTTCTGGCCCCAGGCCCTGAATGGTCGCGGATGGGCTCAGACGGGCTTGCCTTTGGCGCGCCGGTGGCGCACCCGCTGCACGTGTCCGCTGCGCGTCCGTTCAGGCATGCGTGTTACGTAGTGTCCTCCCGCCTCTACACTAGACCGCTAACTGCAGCCCAGACCGGGAAACCAGAAGTGCTTCACTTCCTTTCCCTGCCCTCCATTCAATCGGCACTCAAACGCTGCGACGGACCGGGGCGGGAAAGAAAACTCAGACCAGATGATCAGTGCATTATTTAGAACCGTGAGTTACCATTAAATTAAAAATTGTACTTTCAGTGAGATAAAAAAAACAGGATTCTCTTTGGAGATGGTGCAGATTCAAGCAATTTATAAAAAATGGCTTGTATTGCCGTTCGCTGTTACTACCTCAAAATGGGTCACAGCAGACACTGCCACTGTCTGCATTTTGCCCCTTAACAAAATCTTTTCCCATCTGTATTTAATAGGTATTGGTGGTTCATAAAATTATTCATTTTAAATGAAACCTATCTTGCATATCCTAAACGTTTTTCCTTTTTAAATTCATCTATACCCACCGGCCAATGGCTGCAGTGGATAGCATTTTTTGAAGATTTGATGCTGCTCAATAGCAGTGTGTGGCGGGGTTGTAGAAAGGGGCCAGAGACTGGATCTCGGTAGATAAGGTTTTATTTTTATAAAGGTTTTATTTTTTCTCAACGTGAGTCTTTCACCGGATAGTATAGCAGGGTCCGTTGTTGCTGGTATACTCTGGGGTTTTCTCAGCTTCTTAGCTTCTCTCACGTGGCCCACTTGAGTCTGCTCTTCCTCGGTTACTCCACCGCAGGTCATGCAGAAAAGAAAGATAAAGTGGCCGTCAGGTAACAGTCCTGTTCACACAATACCCAGGAGGAACCAAGGAGTGAGGGGGAAGCACCGCAGACAAATGTGTATATACACGGATTACCTTTATACACGAAGTCGGTGAGCGAATCGTGAGGAGAGTGTGAGACGGGTAGGGAACAATGGGAGGAAAGGGGAAGGAAGGGACGGAGTATATACAAAGAATGCCCCGCAGGCAGAAGCCGGTCGGATGAGCTAGCATAGAGACGAGTCTCCCGGCCTCCCAACCCAGCCCGACACACGCTGCCGTAACTGGTTGAGCCACACTCCTCCGAGAGTGTGGCTGGGCGACTCGTTCCTCAATTTGTTGTATACTTACTGCACGGATCCCCCGTGGAACTTTTCTGGTTACCAAGAGTGTAGTAGACACTGCTTGGCCCACACATTCAGTCCAATTGCTACTATACATACTCTACCGAGTAGTGGTAGTGGGCCGCCTACCCATAATGGAGGACGTCCCCGGATTAAGTTTTGATGAAGAGGCAATAGCTGAAGCCCTGAGATCTGCCCCCTCACTCTTTGGAGCTGGAGGCCAGGCAGCCTCGGGTTCAACTACCGACGAATGGATCACCATAACCCCGCTTAAAAAGGACTGGCTTAGAATTACCGTCCATGGTGCACTCATGGCTGAGTATTAAGGTCCAACATCGCCCCACAGGGCCTGATAGTCAATATACTGCCACAGCTTTTTCTTGAAGATGGTCCTTTTAAACAAGACTGGTGCCAGGTCTCCTGGAAATGCACGAAAGACTTAATGTTTCTAATAGTGAAAACCGACAAAAGATTGGCAGATGCTCTCTTGGTTAAAATACAGGCAGCTGAGGCTGCACTTAAGAGCTCAATGCCCACTAAAACGGCTTGCACCACGAAGCTAGCCGAGATCAACAACGAAATCTCAGACAATAAAGAGTTTTTGCTCAAACAAAAAATGGCTAAATTACAAAAGGACATCACTAAGGAAAAAGTTTACAAAGTTCCCCGAAAGGGCTATGGAGGAGTGTGTGTTTTGGCGTAGAGGGTGGAGTAAAGTGTCTACACTTTCACTGCCCTCTCACACGCATGCACCATATGGCTGGAACAAAAGATCTCCGATAAAGAGCCCCTTCGCGGGTGCCTGTCAGACATTGCAGCGCCAGTCTGACGAGGAGCAGAACCCATATGATGAAGCATGGCACCTAGCTTGCTGGGTGTGTGAGGGTTTTAGTTCCAAAAAGGGAATCCCCCCTCCTTGTACTCCACCCTCTGCGCCAAAACACACACTCCTCCATAGCCCTTTCGGGGAACTTTGTACCCATCTTGTGTTATTAGTCGTTTGGACATGTACACTGGAACCCGTTAAATATTGTCCACCTTTGGTTCCTACCTTTGTTGCAAGGAAAAAGTTTACCCTTACCTCAAGGATGGTTATAAAACAATCAAAAACGGCTACTCCTCTGACGACAGCTCAGACACAGGAAGTAGATGGGGCTCTACCAACAGTGACTCCAGCGAGGGCAGCTACGGCACTCGCAACCAACGGCGACATAATGTGATGCAAGGCTATGAAAATGGCCCCGTATTCCATGGACCACCCCAGTTGCCCCCACCATGGCACTACCCTATGTACTCTCAAGGCCCCCCACAGTTCTACCCCATGAATAACCCCCCTTTTTTAGGCAGAGGTTGGGACGACTCCAATGGTAGAAACGAGGAGCACAACCAGAGGAAAGAGAGCCTAGTGGTTCACCTCACTGGGAGAACCCTTACACAGACGGAGACTAATGTTCTAGAGAAAGGTTTGGGCTTTGTCCCAACACCAGTCCCGGATGATTTTAAGGAGATTTGCCAATTGAAACAATTCTTCAGGAAGATCCGCTTACGGGCATACTTCCGCGACAGCCCAGATATCGAACATGAGGACACGGGCCTACGTACCCCCTCAACCTTCACCCCCACAAATAACATGGTCCCGCCTGAAATCCTGGCTTTTGAGGGGGCTGTCATGAAGGATCTTTAGAACAGACCTCATACTCGTATATATCATAACTTGAGTAAAATTGAAAGAGAAGCAATCCACTCCCTTGATAATGACCCTACCATAATTATCAAACAGGCTGACAAGGGGGGAGCGACTGTCATACAATCGATAATTGACTATGACACTGAATGCAGAAGGCAACTGGCAAACACCACTCACTATGCCCCTCTCACGGTTGACCCTACCCCCAGACTCGTGACCCAAATCACCACACTGGTCACAGAGGGTGAAAACAATGGTTGGATCAGTAGAAATGAGGCACTATTCCTGATCACCGCCAACCCAAAAACTCCATATTTCTATACCCTCCCTAAGATACACAAAAACATCGTACCGGTCCCTGACAGACCGATTGTCTCGGGCATAGGGTCAATATTGGAACCATTATCAAAATTTTGCGACCACTTTTTACAGCCTGTAGTGATAAAGATCCCTTCATTCCTACAGGACCCAAGGGATGTACTCCGTCTTATTGACAGCATTGATGGGAGGGATAATGTGGACTTCATAATGACCCTTGACGTGGAAGCCTTATACACTAGCATTCCTCAACAGGCCACTTTGGAAGCAGTGGAAACTACCCTGCTCAAAGAGAATTGGTAATCTCCCACACCAATCTCATTCATTATGGAATGCGCAACTATAGCCCTGACAGAAAACTTATTTGAATATGAGTCCCAATTGTTCCACCAAATACAGGGTACTTCGATGGGCAGTAGCTTTGCCCCCAGTGTAGCCTGTATCTATATGGCCACCTTTGAAGAAACCACCATCTGGGGCCCCAACAACCCTTACAGAGAAAATCTAACTCTGTGGCGCAGGTACATTGATGATATCCTGATCCTATGGAAAGGGGACCATAACTCCTGCTTAGCCTTCTGCGATTGGATCAACTCCCAGAACCCCTACCTCAGGTTCACTAACACCATCTCTGACTCCAGTATCCCGTTCCTTGATTTGAGGATCTGCCTTTCCAAGAGTGGCCTCAGTACTGATTTACACCGTAAGGAAACTGATAGGAACAGTCTCCTTCTCTATGGAAGCCACCATCCCAAATCCCTGCGGGACAACCTCCCCTTCGGACAGTTTCTCTGTATACGGAGGAACTGTTCCAACTTGTCCGAATTCAAGAAAGAGTCCCGTCAATTACAGCACAAGTTACATGACAGGGACTACCCCTCAACACTAGTTCACAACTCCTTTAAGAGGGCTATGAACAATCCCAGAGAATCACTACTTGAAACAAAAGTAAGGGAGTCCTCAGATGTAATCACCTGTGTGACATCATTTGCCAAGAACTCTAACTTCACCAAAAAAATGATTAATAAACATTGGGGTATCATTAACTCAGGTGAACTATGTATCCCCCGCCCGAGATTTGCATTCAAGCGCACAGCCAATTTGAAGGACGCACTAATACACACAAGACCAAAACCAAAAGAAGTGGTTACCCAGAGCACCCTATGGGGATTACCACCTGTCACTGGCCACTATCCATGTGGGAATTGTGCAGTCTGTAACCAGACGAGTCCTTGTAAGGAGATCAGCCTTACAGACACCTTCAATTGGCACATCAAACGCCATACTAATTGCAATACAGCAAAATGTATCTACCTTCTCACCTGCCCTTGTGGGCAGAGATACATAGGAATGACCATGAGACAGGTCAAACTGAGGATTACAGAACACAAAAGCAACATTAGATGTAACAAAACTAACACAAAACTGTACAACCATTGCAAATAAAAGGGCCATGCTGCAGAGAGCATTAGGTGGGTTATACTTGAATCACACCAACACATTTCCCACCAAGAGCTATTCAGGGTGGCGCAGAGATGGGTACACTGCCTCTCAACTGATACTCATGGTCTTAATGACTCTATCCCATGGTGCTCACTAACAAATGTCTAAGAAGTGTGTAAACCCCTAACATCACATGAGCCCGGTGCATCAGCCCCTTCCCATATTCATGTTGATAAACTGCCAAATCCCTCGTTTTTCATTCTGCAGATAGTCACAATGATACCCTTAAACAAAGTCTTTGGTGCCCATACATCACCACTGTTATTTTTCCATTCGCCCCTCTGAAGCCTATGACTCAGAATCCAATTTTGACCACAAACGATAGCCCACCACCGAAAATTGACTTCCCTTTACAAATGGCCGCCACGCTGCAACCACTAGTATAACACTCTAATGTAGCACTTGCGTGCAGAGCCGCCGTTCCTGCCGCGCATGCGCGGACTATCTAGGGACACCCAGCACGTGACCAAGGAAAACCGGAAATGAGAGTGAGACTTAAGGTACCGGGAGACCGCCGTCTCGTTGCTCCGGCTTCCTCCACCCCTGGCCAGCGTGCAGGTAGGTCTTATCGAGAAGTTCACATTGCGGACAGATAAGCATTGCGACCAGGCAAACTCTGTACATTAGCGTGTTTACTTTTGACGCGCTCAGTGTTGGGACACGATCTTTAGCTATTTGCCTACTATCTCGGCCCGGCCTGGTGCTCCCCACAGTGTAACACTCTAGATGTGGCCGCCTCACTCCCGGGACCTCTCCAACACACTGGGGGCAGACTGCGGAGTTCATGTGGATCGCGGCTTCGCGGACCATCACGGTCTCCCTTGTCACTCTTTAAGATGTGGGGATTTGTTTCTGGTCGGGGCGGTCTCTTCGCTGAGACAACACCTAGGCTGGCATCCACCGAGCCTACTGTGGTGGGGTGCCATCCGGCTACTTAGGGGCCGATATGTTGAGGCTCTGTACAACATGACTGCAATTTTTAACGGACATAACGCTTGTGATTGTGTAGTCACGTCATCTGTTTCTCTCATACCCTCTGAAGGTACCAACAACAGTGGTACTAACGCTCGGGAGAAGTCCGGTGACGTCATTCTTCTACACAAGTTGGGTAAGAGTATTTTACCTCGCCTGTGTTATTCCCTCATCCAACGATCCTTGACAATTGTCGGTTCTATTGCCTCTTTGATTATCTTAAATTTTATTGTTTTAATCAGTTAGGGTTGTTTTTAATACTTAGCTTGCATGCATATCGCAGCAGACCACTTAGGAGTCAGAACCAAGCACACTGTAATCTAAGTTTTGGAGTACAAGTACAAATGTTTGTGTTACACTTTTGGTTTTTTGTCACCCTTCTCTTAGGTTCCACTATTTGTGGTAGGACCAATCGGCCTGCTACTGGTTACTTGTGGAAGGTAACACTTGCCCTTCCCTGATATGTGTAGGACAATTTACATATAGGTCCTGATGAATTGCTAGTTTTAGCATGAAACATGTTGACCGACCACTAGGTAGAGCATACCTCACTGGATCCTAGCACCCGTGAGTATACCTCCCTACACTGTTTTTAATAAGGTAGTTAAGCCACACTAATAAAAATTCTCGTGGACTTCCTAACCTTTTTTAATCTGCACCACCTCACTCCTTGCTCACGCCTACACTTCACCTAAAACCCTCACACCCACATGCACCAACTGGCAGGAACAAAAGATCTCTGATAAAGAGCCCCTTCGCGGGTGCCCGTCAGACATTGCAGCGCCAGTCTGACGAGGAGCAGAACCCAGATGATGAAGCATGACACCAAGCTTGCTGGGTGTGTGAGGGTTTTAGTTCCGAAAGGGGGCCTTCCCCCCACTCCACTGCCCTTGGTTTCTTTGCATCTCCTACCTAGGGGGAACAGTGTATTCTTTTTAGTTTGACGGTGGCCTCCTAGCACAGCAACTCCCTCCAGTAGTTCTGCTCCCGTTTTCTTCTCATGGCTACCTCCTTTTCCGCACTCCACTCGCTCTCCGCAGCACACCACAAACTCCTCCAGGGTGTCATCACACGCCGTTCTTCTTACTTCCTTCATTTTGTCCAATCCCGTCGGGCGTGCATCATCTGTGGGTGGGGCCTCTTCATTAATGTACGCCCAATTAAAGGAACCTTCTGATGTTTCGCTGGTTTGGGCATTCCATAGTGACCGTGAGTCCGTATTCCAGTCGCTCTGGTTTGGGTGGAGAGAGGGGGGTGTATTAGAGTCAGCGACTCACCATTCTCCATATGGGGAAACCCCTTCTCCTTGCCTATTCTCCCCGCTACGCACCTCCCCCCCCTGGTTTCTCCCGATCGGGGAGAAGACAAGACCTAAATAAGATATCTGCATTACAATTCTCCGTACTCTTTTTGTGTCGGATGTCAAAGGAAAAGGGTTGTAAAAACAAGAACCACCTAAGGATTCTGGGATTCTGGGTCTCTATTGAATGTACTAAACTTAATTGTGTGTGTGCCAGCTAACTCAGAGGTCACTAGAAACTTTCTCGAATACACAAGAAGGGATTAGTTTCTGACAACCGATAAACATGACTACTTTGTTTCCCAGAGTCGCGGAAACAATAGATAAGTATTTCACCTAGTCAATCGTGCATGCTTCGTTACTACAGAGTTGCAGAGAAAATACAGAGACGGGCGTTTTCAATAAAAGGGTTTATTGAACAGTCTTCTTTCTCATGCAAGAGGAATGAACTGCTACATTCTTTATGCAGACTGCAAAGTATAATTCGTACAGCGAGAATAGAATTATAAAATAATACTGTCAGAGCATTTTATGGTTTCTAACCCAAATAAAAATATATACATAAATAACATTGACTAAAATACTCAACTGGTGCTTCTAAAATACGCCTACCCCAATGTACCTAACCTAAGTCTAGTACGAGGGAAGAAGTAAGTATTGTGTTACATAGGTTTAGTTTTGCAAGAATCTACCAAAGGTTTCTCTAGGTTCTAATCAGCGCCATACCTTGGTTTAGAATGAAGGAAGTCTGGTATCTCTTTCTCTGGACTCGATTTCCCAACACCTCGCAAGGGGAGCCGGAAACACTGGAGCTGGATTCTCGGCAGGAGAAAGGCAGCTTCTTGATCAGTGTGTCAGCTGGAGAGTCGGCTTCCTTGTGCACTTGCTGTAGCGAACTGCGTCGGGAAAGTAGGTCTTCGAACTGCTCCGAACCACCGTATCTAGCTAGAGCAAGTGAAGGTATATTTATACCTTGAAGGCGTTTAGGAATGCCATAGTTTGACGTAAAGTCAGGCTGATGAACATCAGGAAAGAACCCCTAGGGAATAGTTGTTCTTTGTAAAGTAACTGAGTTCTTGGACAAATCAATATTCAAGCAAGGGGAAGTTCCCTAACTGCTTAAGCTGGTTTTCCAAGAAATCGTTGTGACATTTGGTACGGGTGGAAGTAGCCATGCCTGTATTTTGGTAGCATAGGCTATGTCTAAATAAGGGCTTGATTTCTATGCCTATATAAGGGCAATGTGAATTGGACCTATATAAGGGCATGAATCGGGAAAATTCACTCGGAGCTTAAAACGCCACACAGCACTAGGTCATCCGCATATGCTAAAATCGTAGTATCTCCTCTAATTGAATGGATGGCCTGTATATAGAGTGAAAATAATAGCGGAGAGCCGAGGCACCCTTACCGCATACCTCGACTAATTTTAATGAGATCAGAAGTGTGGCCCATCATAGCTATTCTAGCCACGGGTTCCTGATACATACATCTGATAGCTCCATTAAAATCCTTGCCCAAACCTTTCCTTTCCATAATTGCCCATAAAAAGGGCCAGGAGACCCTATTGAACGCTTTTTCAGCATCCAGTAGTATTGCAGCCATAGGGTCTCCTGAAATCTTTGTATAATCAAATAACGTGATTATACGCTGGATGTGTTCCGTCGTGCCCCTTCCCGGGATAAACCCATGTTGGAACGGGGATACTAGCTTGTTAATAACTACGGCTAGCCTATTTACCAAGATTTTAGAGAAGATTTTTACATCACTATTAACCAGCGGAATTAGCCTGTACAAACCCAATTCCTTTGTGGATTTGCCTTTATTAGGGAAAACTATAATATTAGTGCTTTTCCAGGAATCGGGTGCCAACAAATATGATTGTGCTCTGCAAAATACCTCCAGCATGAGTGCCAAAATCTGTATCCCTGGTATTAAATCGGTTCCCATGGCTTTAGCCAATTGTTTAGAACATGGGTACTCACAAACTTTCTCTCGGGGGTCAAATTTACAGTGTGGTTTGTGTCTGAGGGCCGCTCCGGTGGGGGCGGGGTCAGTGGGGGAGGGGTTGGGGTTAGAGCAACAAAAAAACTGTGACCATGAGGTTGAACACAGGTCCCTGCAGTAGACGCCTTCGTCCACTGAGCCACCAGACCCGGCATACACACATCTCCCTCTCTCTTTCTCTTTCTATCTCTCTCTCTCTCTCTGTCTCCCTCCCTCTCTCTATCTCTCTCTCTCTCTCTCTCTCTCTCTCTCTGTCTCCCTCCCTCTCTCTATCTCTCTCTGTCTCACTCCCTCTCTCTCCCTCTCTCTCTCTCTGTCTCCCTCTGTCTCCCTCGCTCTCTCTCTGTCTCCTTCTCTCTCCTTCCCTCTCCCTCGCTCTCTCTCTCTCCCTCGCTCTCTCTCTTTCTCTCTCCCTCACTCAGTCTCTCTCTCTCACTCAGTCTCTCTCTCTCCTTCCCTCTCCCTCACTCAGTCTCCCTCACTCAGTCTCCCTCTCCTTCCATCTGTCTCCCTCCCTCCGTCTCCTTCTGTGATGTATTCTTATAGGTTCTGTATCGATCCCCCTATTCCTGACCCTATTCTGGTTAACAAGTTAACTAGCAGCCATCCCATGATGCAGAAAACCCCCATGATGCAGTAACCGTTATCTGATTAAGCCACACTACGGCACAGGAACGTGTTATCTGATTAGGTCATAACGCTTGCCATCTAATTAGACAAGCGATATTCCTCCAGCCCCTGATAAGGCATACGGAGTTCTCAAAACAAATCAAACCTATGGCAACCTGGGAAAAACCCTGCGGCCATTGTTTTGATTTCATCGAGAACTTCAGCAAATGAATGTGCTAACGACCAGCTCGTATGACATCCTTATTGACGTATCTATGTCCATCCTTACGTCAAT
Source organism: Lissotriton helveticus (assembly GCF_964261635.1). NCBI lineage: Eukaryota > Metazoa > Chordata > Amphibia > Caudata > Salamandridae > Lissotriton > Lissotriton helveticus. Next base: position 54,968,858 of record NC_136057.1, on the reverse strand, counting down.
CTCGGCACCTTACAGGTATAAATATTACCGATATTGCCCTATGCAAACACACGCGGTGGTGACGAGATCGGAGCAGCCAGACTTGCCGAAGCCCTGAGCAGAGCAGACCCCGCTGGCGCAGCCCCGCCTTCCTGACGCGCTGAGAACGAGACGCTGCTTTCTCCTGCCGAGAAATCCAGCTCCAGCGTTTCCGGGTAGCCCTCGCAGGCAGCCTGGAATATCGAGACCAGAGACGAGAGATACCATCCCTCATTCATCCTAGATTCCAGGTACAGAACTGAATAACCCCTCGCAGAGAATTCTTTAGTCAGTCACTTGGCAAAACAAACTTAACTTAAACTGTAACTTTCTATTCCCGCCCACGTATTAGGCTTAGGTCAGGTACACTGGGGTAGGCGTAGTAAGAAACACCAGTTGAGTACGATTAGTCAAATGTATATGTGTATGTATCTATTTTATTCATTTTAAACCATCATATGGCTTAGAAACCATATCAATGTGTTTACAGTATTATTTTATACTTCTGCTTTTAATGTATGCACTTTACTTAACCATAAGTATTGCAATAATATCGATCCATTTCTCTTGTATGAGAAAAGAGACTGATCAATAAATACCATCTTTCATTGAACACGCCCGTCTCTTCCTTTTCTCTACAATCTGGTGAAACTAAGAATGCACGTACTGACTGAGTAAAATAAGTTGTCTTTTGTTTTCACACGACTCTAGAGATACACTCTTGATTAGGGGAGAGCAAAGTTGTCATGTTCTATGGTTGTCAGAAACTAAATCCCTTCTTGTCTATCCAGGGAGGTTCAACTCCTCCTTGCCTATTCGAGAAAGTTTCTAGTGAACTCTGAGCTAGCTGGCAAACCCAAAAGTTTAAGTCTAATATCGACAGTAGAAGACCTAGTTAACGTCTGGTCTAGGCCTATACTATTGAAGGTATTATTCCAATGCGCAGAGCCTATTGGGATAATAGGAACTACACTACATGGCGCCCAAACGTTTGGAAAGGCGATAAAACTAACGCAAGACATTTAGAGTAACTCAGTCGTGCTTTTTCACTCAGACCCCTTTTTTCCCATAATACTCCAAAGACGTCTGGAGTGGGTGAAAGGTAATATCCGCCAGACCTCGCAGGAGGAAACTCCTATGTATGGTTCTTGGTTTAGTCAACGTTGAAGGATACACTGTTCCAAAATATTGTGCATCTAATCTTTGTTTCCACAAGAAACCTGATCTGCAAACAAACGAAATACCCTTCTGGACAGTACAATGTCAGACAGTGAAGGAGAAAGAGAGGCAGCTAGAATAACAGCTGAACTCGCAGCAGCTGATACTGCTATGCAAGAAGCAGACCCGGGTATAATAATCATCCCGGTCAACATAAGAAAATCTATAACCTTAAAACTTATAGAAAATGGACTGACACCTAGAGGTGGCACAGTCATATTCGTAATTGAGGCACACGAATATCGGCAGACAGAGGTATTCTACACATGGATAAACTTTCCAGCAGCTAACGCTGTAACAAAGGTCTTCCACTATTACAAAACAGAGGAACCTCCTGAAGAGTACACTCCTTTCGAGGAGGTGGAAGTACCACTTAAATTTCAAGAGCACCTGCTCTTATTTAATGGCGCCCTAAAACATAATAATCACATCACCAGGCTCGGTCCCTTAGGTAGACCAGGAGCAACGTGGCCGGTCCTAGCCGGATACACACCACATCCAGACATCAACGGGATGTCTGCAGCAGAGCTTTTAACACAGCTAAAACAATTAATAAAATTACATAGACAATTAGTACAATATGTGATGCGGACTTCAACAATCCAACCAGCAATTAAAATTCCACAGCTGACCCCTCATCAGGGGAACACAAATAAAATTACACCACAAAACATACAGTCCTGCCTAGGTAAAGTACCAGCTAAACGGGAACAAAATACCATTCTGGTTAGCACAAAAAATCACCCAAATAGAGGCGGTGTTTCCAGACACCACCCCGTTAGAAAAACACAGGATTCTGACTATCTGTCTTCCAATGGGAATCGCACCACACGTGGAGGACTGTGACACTTGGGGTACAGTCTTTGCTTCCATTTACACAAAAACGCATGGCGTTCCATCCATCTCGGTAATACCAGATGTGCTAAAACAAATTCAAGATGAATACGGTCCAGAACCCGCTTTAACTCTTGGTATGAAATTACTGTAAGACTTCAAGCAGGTCTCGGCTATATTATTAGCCAACATAAAGGGAGAAGCAGCAAACGTGGCGATCCGCCAGAGGTTAAAAGAAATAGATATAGCAGAACAACCAGCTGAAATTGCCAGAATTATAGAAAAATCCTATGAGGAACTAGGTAGAGATAGTTTAGGTGGAATACCAGTAAAACCACAACTGATTGAAAGTCCTGAAAAAATATTTTTTAATAATAATTCAACATCACAAAAAAAGAGCTGGGATGGAAACAAACAATCCAATCCTAAAGAAAAGAAATTCCAGTCCAGAGGAAGGTCTCCTCGGCGGAGAGAAAGATCTCCAAACCAAGGACACAGGTCTCCCCAAAGTGAGCCCTCTGGGAAAAGATACAACCTTAGAAATAGGGATAATATTAAGAAGCCTGATAGATATCAAGATTTTGATACACGCCCCTCTCAATCTTTTCAGACTTCCTCGCAGAAATCGGAAAGAAGAGGACGATCAGAACAAAGAGAAGAGCACGCCAAGTCCAAAGACAAGGAACCTGCTCATCTAAAAAAGAAATTACAATTTCCAAAAAAGAAGGTAGCCAGTATTAAAATAGTTAACAATGCCGAGAATACTGAGGACACAACTGAAAAACGGAGAATGGGCTCAGACAATGCTAGACAGCGCAGCAGAAGTGAGCATAGCTCGCAAAGTCCTTATGAATCATCTGGAGACAGTGGACACGAATGAATATCTTCAAGTGGAAACTGCAGACACCAGAGTTAGCAAACCTCACAAAATATATGAAATAACTTTACGTATAGAAGGGGATAAAACTAGAAAAATAAGGGGACTATTTTGGGATAATCTCTCCAAGGGCTATGACATCCTTCTAGCCGAAAAAGACTGGCCACCAGAGTTTGTCAGGGACTGCCCTCATGGCGAAGAAATAATTATGCCTGCCTTCTCAAATCATATCCCAATTCATAAAAAATACACACTTGCTAGAAAGTGGGCAGTAGCTCAAGCTCCTGCTTTATATAAAAATCACGTAGGATGGGATGAGGACTCTCCTCACAAAATCCAGTTAAAATCACAACCTACTGCACAAAGACAGTACCCAATTAAGCAAGAAGCTAAAAAACAGGTAAAAGAAATCCTAGATCAATTAGAATACCAGGGGGTGATTGAAACTTGCTCCTCACAAATGAACAACCCTTTGTTTCCGGTCTCCAAACCAGACAATTCATATCGTCTAGTTTTGGATTACAGACACCTTAACTCATGTTGCAAAACTTTTGCAGTGCAAAACTCGCATAGTGCTGCACTAATGAATAACATAGTGCGCAAAAAATACAAAACAACATTAGACATCTCTAATGGATTCTTTTGTCAAAACATAGCACCAGAGAGCAGATATTTGTCTGCGTTCTCAATAAATGGCACTCAAAAACAATTCTGTCGGTTAGCCCAGGGGTACAAGAACAGCCCAGGGGTATTCTCAGCGAGAGTAACAGAATTACTACAAACATATGATGATGAAGCATTATCTTATGTCGACGACATATACCTAACAGATGATGACTTGGATACTCACTTGAAGAGAGTGAACACCATAATACTTGGGTTCGCATCAGAGGGTTACAAATTCAACTTTAAAAAATCCAGAATTGCCCATCTGACAGTCCTGTTCTTAGGATATGAATTATCAAGTGAAGGCAAAAGCCTGGCTGACAATTTCCTAGAGAAATGTGCCGTACTCCAAGCACCTAGAACACTAAAAAACCTACAGTCAAATCTAGGCTTCCTAAATTTCGGAAGAACATACATTGCAAATTACGCAGAAAGGGTAAAACCCCTTTATGATCTAATAAAACCAGATTTTAAAAGAACGAATTGGACTCAAATACACACAGAAATTCTGAGATCCTTACAAACAGACATGTTAATTAAAACAAAATTAGAAACACGTGATAACACACGCAATCTTGTGATTCGAGTCATCCCAGGAAGATGCGGATTCACATACTTGACCTCTAATGAGGGAGAAAAGGTACCAATTGCATTCAAATCACACTTGTACACAGAAGCTGAAAAGAAGTTCAGTATTAAAGAAAACATTGTTCAGGCAGTTCAAACCGCAATAGCTAGAGAAAAACGTAAAGCTGACGGTAGACATATCACTGTCAGAACAGCAGAATCAGCCTTTGAGGCATTAACAACACCATGTAATTTACCAACAACAGCATTGAATCCTGAATGGATACAATGGGTGAATTCAATTACAACGGAGAAAGTATACTACTACTTTGATCCAGAATTAGAGGAATTAAAAAATCTAGAATATGAAAGAACATTCCCTCTGCCAATCGACATTCTGCCCTTACGACAATACGCTTGTGTAATCTATACAGACGGACGTGCTCAATCCTCCGTTTGGGGAGAACAAGCATACAACCCCACATGTGAGATTACAAAAGAAGTGTGGCGTGGAGGTAAACTGAGACCTCTATTAACAAAAACACACTCAGTAGAAACTAATTCAGAACAACAGACTGAAATAATAGCATTGAAAATGGCGCTAGATAATGCAGATCGCGAATTCCCGACACTTATAGTGTCCGATTCATATTACTGCGTCAAATCATATAACAACGATTTGCAGACATGGATTCAAAACGGTTACAAAGATGACACAGGTGCAACAATAAAGCAAAAACTGCTTTGGGAACAAATAGTTCTGTTATAAAAAGAACTACCAAAGACTCACGTGACACACTCACTGAGTCATCAGCGTGATGGCGTTCACGTTGCAGGGAATTCATTGGCTGAGACAGCCACAGCGGTAGCAACTAAATCGGCTTCCGTAGTCAGAAAAAAGCGTACAATAAAATACATTGACGGTGAAACAGTGCTGGCGGTGAAAACGTCATCAAAAGGCGACTGCTCAGCGCTACCGATCAACTATCCACTCAATTATACATACATAATCGATGCAAACTCCGTCCCTTTTGCTCGAATCCCTGGAGTGGGGGATAGAGTAATTCCAAACATGGACAGGAGAACGTTGTTAATTGCAGACGCACATATGGGTGAGGGTCTCTCACACCTCAAACTAAAGGATTCTCTGGAAGAATTACAATCAGTGTACTGGTGGCCAGGCATGAGCCTGCAGCATCACATGTTTGTAAAAAAAATGCCCGGACTGCAACAGGGATCGCAGTGGCGAGAGAAACGGTATACTACCGTGGCGTTTCACTCCAGAAAGAACAAACAGTAAAAAACAAAGCGTCCGATTAACATATACAGGCTAGTTTCCACTTATAATGTAGATCCCCAGCACTCGGCTGACGTCTGGACTGTTATACAAAGATTAGCGAGTCTAAATGGCATATACGCTAGGAACATGCTACGTTTGACCAATGTTTTCACATTAGCCCTCAAGCCTGTGGGGAAACATGGCCAAATGAGCATAGCACAGCGGAATTCTTCTCACTTCCTTCCTGAGGGATACGGGATGGTGTAAAGAAAAAACCAAGGCATAGAGCTATCTATAACGGAAAGGATATTAGGTTCGGGAGCTAGTTGGGTCAAACATCTAATAAGTGTCCAACGTAGTCTAAATAACCTGCCAAGAAATTCTCTGAAGGGATTCAGTCCGTACGAATTATTGTTTGGAACTAGGATGTTAGTCTTAGACCTCGACAGTCAGACTTCAGTGGTGAAGGAAAAAAGCTTTGATATCAAAGATCGTTTGGCTATTTTACAGGACTTAAACGAAACAAGAAAAGACCTGAGCAACATAAAGTTGAAACAACAGCCAACAACCACTGAAGAACCACCACCTGTCCCAGCAAGACCTGTCTGGATTCCAAAAGTCGGGGATCTAGTCAGAGAAAAGATCGCGGTAAAGAAGGAATTTGGGCCTTCTTACAGAAAAGCAGTTCCTGTCTTGTCTATCAACGGGACAAGATCAGTTGTACTACCGCCGCTTGCTGGTAAAAAGGAGAACCGAGTTGTATCCATCGACCTGGTAAAACCACAATCATGTGGCCGATAACAAATAGTAGGCCAAGTGGACTCCCCATAAGTAGCAGAACACCAAGGTTTGCTACCAATACAGAGGTCCTAACTAAGAGGCTAATCACATTCGAAACGCCTACAGAAGAACAACAAGGACTATGCAACAATGCAATGAAACTTAAACCTCTGAAAACCCAAATAAATACATTTAGCAGAGACACACCAACCTACAATGAAGTAACAAACGAATATGCAAGAAACAGTAATCCTGAAGCAATTGGAACAATTGACAGAACTGCATCCGGCTACTTCATAAACTTCGATGATTCCTCAGAAGACCTCACTGAATCAAAAACACAGCCATCAACAAAAACCTTTAAAGATAAAGCTAAAGAACTTTTGAAACAACTGAAAGAAACATATCTGATTTCTCCATGGATTGAATTTTGGGTGGGTTTTGGTGCATTTATCCTCATACTTTGGCTCATCATGGTACTAACTTTGGGACGCTTCATTGAGGGAAAATATGCTAAAATGGACACAGCAAGTCAGAAAATCAACTTGATCCTCAAGCCACACACATCTTCACACGTCGAGAAAAGAGAACTTTCTTCAGTCAACTTCACAGCCAATCCTATACCGGGTGGGGTAGCATGGGACAACACTGACTACGAAATTTATGGTCCGGTTGAAATCCTGAAATATCCACACCAAATCAAGATCTCATTGAGTGACTTTGTAAAACCAAGCTCATTTGCTGATGATTGGGACTTCGAAAGCATTAATAACATGATGTCTGACTTAGTGATGTCTGCTAAATTTACCAAACATGATTATTTGCAGGGTTCGACAAATTATGATAGTATGTACTGTTATAACCACTATGGTAACCATTTTCTACATAAATCTGCACAACCTAGAAATGTTTTAAATTATAATCAATGGGAACATTGTGCAACCCCTCCAAAAGGAAGCTCAAGAACCGTTTATGACAAATATTCATACTTTTCAGGTTTTAACACAAGTAATGCTGAAACATTTTATTTTAAATTGTCAAATAAGACAGGGACAAAGACCATGATAACAAACACGAAATTGATATATTCAGACTCATTCTTTGAACAAATGAATACTTTTGGTTTTGATTATTGGGACAAAAATGTTGAATTAAAAAGTGTTTGGGGTACAAAAGAATGGCAAGTACAAGGTATAGAATCATTGTTTAGAGCCTGCATGATCCCAGAACAAATTATATTTTTAAATGACACTGTTCAACAAACTACCTGTCTTGGCCTAGCCAAAATCAAAGACTTAAATAAACCGTCTATTCCAAAGCCAACAATGAACAGCAATAGCTCTACAGATGAAGAGATAGACGAAAACTATGTATTAAACCAAAACAGAACACATCCTGATTGGAAACAGTGGTTGATCTGGCCCACAGATACTAATAACTGTCAAGACAGATTCCTGAACAAAACACAGGGGTTCAAATTGACCAGGCCAGACCCTAGATATTCCCAAAGACAACACCCAGGGATAATAACCACCTACAGTGTGGGCAAATTATGCCTTCAATGGCTACAAACTTCCACACTGGCAGAAATTAAGCAACACCTAACTTTAATTACTGATGGTGCTGACTTGCGTGATTTCATTATGGGACCACGCAAACAGCGTCAAAAGCGTTTCATAGCAGCCTCTGTATATGCAGCATACAACGAGGCCTGGAAGGTGACTCAAATTGAAACAGCAGAAAGTATACGGGAAATTGACCGTATTAATTTGGAAAAATCACTTTCTGTAGTGGACAATGGGTTAATGACTCTGTCCTCCAGAATTTTTTCTTTGGACAGCATTGTGTCTTCAGCAATCGACATATTATCGCAAGACTTACTGTTGTTACAACACGGTCAGTCTCAATTGCGTTCTATTGTACAGCTTGGCTGGACGTTACAAAATCTGCGTTCAGGCTATGTGCCTTGGCGTTTAATCAACACAACGTCACTATTCAATATCTTTAACCTTACTGATAAACAAATCAGTATGGCACAAAAGGGTGCTGATTATACAATCCTGAGCATTGAGAAACTCGAGAGATTACCAGTGACAATGTCAGAACGACCTGTCAGTGAATGGATAATACATGGGATAATTAATATTCCAATTTCAACCTTCAGGTTTCAATACTGCCAAAAATATATACAGGCTGGCATGTACGAAAAGCTGGGAAAGGGGTACATTAAAACAACATGGATCTTGCCCTATTCACATGCATGTGTCAGTAATAAAGGACAGAAAGTGTTTCTTAGTGGCAATAATTGTGCGATGTCACTAAGCGGTACACTTCTGTGTAATGGAATTAGTTTGCATGGAGCCTGTGAAGGGAATTCATATAACCTTTCATGTCACCAGCAAGGCGCACCTGCAGCAGAGATAGAACCATTCTTTCAAAGACTCTATAATGGGAGTTACATTCTAATTGTAGATCGCAGATGTTGTAGTCTTATGCCCGGGACTCCTTATCTCATAACTACGACTGCGAAGGTCAAGTGCTGTGGACGCTCATTGTTCCCCAGCTCCTTTCCAGACAAGGAGGCAAGGGCATGGCCCAACTTGAAAATTACTTCTATTCGAATAGATACTTTAAGCAGAATGAAAACAGTGCTTCTTCAGACGCCAACCAGACTCACGTCATCAAAAGAAACGTATGATCTCCTAGTCGCAAGGACGACTGCAGAGATTCACTCATTGTTATCAACTAATTCCCCCATACATTTCTCAGAAATCCTGAATGAAATCTTAAATATTTCTGATACCAGTGGAGTCTCAAAAGTATTTAAGACAGTATTTTCGATGGCATTAACACCATTCAAAGACATCCTGGGTATTTTTCCAGATTTCGTCCATTCGATTTTTGGCGAACTTCCCCTCATTTTGGGACTAATTGCAGGAATCCTATTCTTGGTCCTAATATTTCGTTATGGCAAACCGTGTCACAGACAAAACACCTGCGACAAGGGAAGAAACAATCCGAGCCATTGGATACCGGGACCGGATATCAAAAATCCTGGGACTATCCCGGCTTAGAGACCTGAACATGACTTGGTTTCTATCATTTCGACCAATGTGGCATCGATGTGTTTTACCTGTATTAAGGTGCTTGCTATGCGGAGAAGAATGCGTGTTAGACACCTGTCTGACGCTACAATCGGATGCGCCAATGGATGCAGAAACATTGTTGAGTCCAATAAAGGCTCATGCTTTGTGCTGCCCTCAACGGCTACCAATCCTGATGACGGCATTCGTGGAAACTTCACCACTACGATTGAGGGGTAGTGAAGTTCAAGATGAAAGCAGCATCGATCAGGTACGACCTTCTGTCAGCAATACTAATAAAAACGTCAATGGAGACAATCATGCGCACGAATGCATGGTTACACCTTTTTCCGAGTTAGTGGAACTCTCCCAGGAAGCTGTTGACAGCTTTTTCGACAGTCTAAATGATATGATGTTCTCACCAGAGCAGAAATAGAGACTTTTGAGCAAGCTAGCACACGGCGTTCCCAACACCCTGAATTTGGCCTTCAACTTTAATAATAAAGTCACATGAACAATTTTCCTTCCAGTTCACGGACAGCAATTTTTTTCAGCAGCCCAAAAATATTTTTACAATTTTTCGGGACACTTATCTTCTGCTTAAAGTAAGAACTATTCTTAGAGAACTAAACATTTCTATTTTTAGATACTTTATAGACATTAGCTGCCCGCTGGTATGTTCATAATTATTTTATTCTGTGATGGAATGGTCTCGAACCTTTTTCCTGTATTAAGAGCCATTTCATGTGTAAATTCTCATATACAAATTAGTGATAATGTATAGATATGCGTGATTACTTTAGCATTATTCTACAGCTTGAGTGCATATAATACATGTGACTGCCTTTTTCCGTATATTAGATAATTTCAAAATGCATTTATGTATTTTGGGGTGGTAAGGTATACACAATACTCTACAGTATGTTTTACTATGCCTAGATTCGTAAATATGTCCATAGTTAGCGTGGAGTGGGTGTGATGTATTCCTATAGGTTCTGTATCGATCCCCCTATTCCTGACCCTATTCTGGTTAACAAGTTAACTAGCAGCCATCCCATGATGCAGAAAACCCCCATGATGCAGTAACCGTTATCTGATTAAGTCACACTACGGCACAGGAACGTGTTATCTGATTAGGTCATAACGCTTGCCATCTAATTAGACAAGCGATATTCCTCCAGCCCCTGATAAGGTATACGGAGTTCTCAAAACAAATCAAACCTATGACAACCTGGGAAAAACCCTGCGGCCATTGTTTTGATTTCATCGAGAACTTCAGCAAAAGAATGTGCTAACGACCAGCTCGTATGACATCCTTATTGACGTATCTATGTCCCTCCTTACGTCAATCTCGGCACCTTACAGGTATAAATATTACCGATATTGCCCTATGCAAACACACGCGGTGGGGACGAGATCGGAGCAGCCAGACTTGCCGAAGCCCAGAGCAGAGCAGACCCCGCTGGCGCAGCCCCGCCTTCCTGACGCGCTGAGAACGAGACGCTGCTTTCTCCTGCCGAGAAATCCAGCTCCGGCGTTTCCGGGTAGCCCTCGCAGGCAGCCTGGAATATCGAGACGAGAGATACCATCCCTCATTCATCCTAGATTCCAGGTACAGAACTGAATAACCCCTCGCAGAGAATTCTTTAGTCAGTCACTTGGCAAAACAAACTTAACTTAAACTGTAACTTTCTATTCCCGCCCACGTATTAGGCTTAGGTCAGGTACACTGGGGTAGGCGTAGTTAGAAACACCAGTTGAGTACGATTAGTCAAATGTATATGTGTATGTATCTATTTTATTCATTTTAAACCATCATATGGCTTAGAAACCATATCAATGTTTTTACAGTATTATTTTATACTTCTGCTTTTAATGTATGCACTTTACTTAACCATAAGTATTGCAATAATATCGATCCATTTCTCTTGTATGAGAAAAGAGACTGATCAATAAATACCATCTTTTATTGAACACGCCCGTCTCTTCCTTTTCTCTACAATCTGGTGAAACTAAGAATGCACGTACTGACTGAGTAAAATAAGTTGTCTTTTGTTTTCACACGACTCTAGAGATACACTCTTGATTAGGGGAGAGCAAAGTTGTCATGTTCTATGGTTGTCAGAAACTAAATCCCTTCTTGTCTATCCAGAGAGGTTCAACTCCTCCTTGCCTATTCGAGAAAGTTTCTAGTGAACTCTGAGCTAGCTGGCAAACCCAAAACTTTAAGTCTAATATCGACAGTAGAAGACCTAGTTAACGTCTGGTCTAGGCCTATACTATTGAAGGTATTATTCCAATGCGCAGAGCCTATTGGGATAATAGGAACTACACTACACTTCCCTCCGTCTCCCTCTCCCTCTCCCTCTATCTGTCCCCCTCCCTCCGTCTCCCTCTCCTTCTATCTGTCTCCCTCCCTCCATCTCCATATCCCTCTCCCTCTATCTGTCTCCCTCCCTGCGTCTCCCTCTCCCTCTATCTGTCTCCCTCCCTCCGTCTCCCTCTCCTTCTATTTGTCTCCCTCCCTTCGTCTCCCTCTCCCTCAATCTGTCTCCCTCCCTCCGTCTCCCTCTCCCTCTATCTGTCTCCCACCCTCTATCGCCCTCCTCCCTCTGTGTCTCCCTCCATCTGTCTGTCTCCCTCCCTCCCTCTGTCTCCCTACCTCTGTCTCTCTCCCTCTGTCACCCTCCCTCTGTCTCCCACCCTCTGTCTCCCACCCTCTGTCTCCCACCCTCTGTCTCCCACCCTCTGTCTCCCACCCTCTGTCACCCTCACTCTGTCACCCTCACTCTGTCTCCCCCCTCTCTCTGTATCGGTCCGTCTGTCTCCGTACGTCTGTCTTCCTCCGTCTGTCTCCCTCGGTCTCCCTTTCTCTGTCTCCCTCTCCCTTCCTCTGTCTCCCTCCTCCCTCTGTCTGTCTCCCTCTATCTGTATCCCTCTGTATGTGTTCCTCTGTCTGTCTCCCTCCCTCTGTCTGTCTCCCTCCATCTGTCTCCTTCCTCCCTCCCTCCGTCTCCCTCTCTCTGTCTCTCTCCTCCCTCTGTCTGCTCCCTCTGTCCGCCTCCCTCCCTACCTCTGACTCCATCTCCTTCCCTCCCTCTCCCTCTGTCACCCTCCCTCTCCCTCTGTCTCCCTCCCTCTGTCTCCCTCCTCCCTCTGTCTCCCTCCTCCCTTTGTCTGTCTCCCTCTCTGTCTCCCTCCCTCTGTCTCTCTCTTCCTATGTCTGTCTCCCTCCCTCTCTGTCTCCCTTCCTCTGTCTGTCACCCGCTGTCTTCCTCCCCCTGTCTTCCTCCCTCTCCCTTTCTCTGTCTCCCTCCTCCCTCTGTCTGTCTCACACCCTCTGTCTCCCTCCCTCTGTCTGTCTGTCTCCCTCCATCTGTCTCCTTCCTCCCTCTGTCTACCTCCTCCCTCTGTCTGCCTCCCTCTCTCTCTGTCTCTTTCCTCCCTCTGTCTGCCTCACTCCCTCCCGCTGTCTCCATCTCCCTCCCTCTCCCTCCTTCTCCCTCCCTCTGTCACCCTCCCCCTCCCTCTATCTTCCTCCCTCTGTCTCCCTCCTCCTTCTGTCTCCCTCTTCCCTTTGTCTGTCTCCCTCTGTCTGTCTCCCTCCCCCTGTCTCTCTCCCTCTGTCTGTCTTCCTCCCTCTCTGTCTCCCTTCCTCTGTCTGTCACCCTCTGTCTTCCTCCCCCTGTCTCCCTCCCTCTCCCTTTCTCTGTCTCCCTTTCTCTGTCTCACTCTCTCTGTCTCCCTCTCCCTCAACCTCCTTCCCTCTCCCTTCCTCTCTTTCCCTCCCTCCCTTTCCCTCTGTCTCCCTCCCTTTCCCTCCCTCCCTCTCCCTGTCTTCCTCTGTCTCCCTCCCTTTCCCTCCCTCTCCCTCAGTCTCCCTCCATTTCCCTCCCTCCCTCTCCCTCTGTCTGCCTCTATCTCCCTCCGTTTCCCTCCCTTCCTCTGTCCCCCTCCCTCTACCTCCCTCTGTCATCTTACCCTGCCTGTGTGTGCAGGGGCTGAGACAGCTTCCCGGGCACACAGACACATCTGCACCCGAGCACTTCACAGGTCTTTAAAATACCATTTGTATGTTAATGAGGCTTTTGTATTTCACCTCTTCTTAGCGCCCCTGCATCTCCACTCTGACTATCACTGGAATGCCGGGCCCCCACAGAGCAGCAGAGTCTCTCAGAGTCGCGCGCAGTGTTTGCAGACACTCTGTAAATGTTTTTTTTAAAAACATGGGTATGAGGTCTGCAAGATCAGCGGGCTGCCACGGAAGTCTTGCCGGGCAATTGGCAGCCCGGGGGCCGTACTATGAGTGCCCGAGGTATAGAATCTATTGCTGCTTTTAATTCATCCATTGTAAATGGCGCACCTAAGCTATCTTTCTCTTCAGGGGATACCGGATCAAAAATGTGCCCCTTTAAATAATCCTCAATGTATTGATCCCTATCTTGAATATCCTCAGTATATAATCTTTGATAAAAATATTTAAAGGCAGTAAGGATGGCTTTAGGCTCTCTTACCATACCTACGCTAGGGTCTTTAATTTCACTGATCCGAGTTTGTACTATTTTCTCCCTAGTACGTACAGCAAGTAGGTGACCCACCCTCTCACTATTCTCCTAAACCCTGCTCCACCATGCCATATACTTCCCAGTCGATTTCTTGATAGATATCTTAGTAATGGCAGATCTAGCAATAATAATCTTTAATTGGGCTGTCTCCGATCCTCCCCCTTCAGACAATACGTTAATTAATTTGGCTTCTGCCGTACCTAATTCCTCATATAGAGTTTGTGAAAAGATGTTATCCTTCCTTTGTTCCTCCCAGCCGTACTTAGAAGTTTCTCCTCTGAACTTTGCTTTTAATGTATCCCATACTATGCTTATATTGGTACTTCCTAAATTCTCTCCAATGAACCTAGGAATCCACTCCTCAAAGTGCTGTATGTTCTCTTCTTCACTTAATAGAGCCCTATTAAATGTCCATCGTGTCTGTGAGGATTCTAGCTTGATATTTATATCTATCCCCAATGGATTGTGATCAGACATAACTTTGGGATATTTACTTTACTACCACTTTCTAACATGCTTTCATCTTTTGTGCTGCTCAGGGTTCGGAGGCCAGAATTGCGAGATCAACGTTGATGACTGTCCAGGCCATAAGTGTAGGAACGGAGGGACTTGTGTGGACGGGGTGAACACCTACAGCTGCCGGTGTGCTCCGGAGTGGACTGGTGAGAAGAAATTCAAAGGAAGAGGAGTCCTTGTTGGTTAGCCCCTGCCCCCTCCTCTTTACCCACAGCACCAGCACATGCTCTCCAGGAACTGCTGATGACTTGTCCCGGTTCTGAAAGCCTTGCCCCTCCACCCATCATGGTGGAAGCATTGGAGCTTGCTTTTTCATGCTATCCACCCCTTCCCATCGTGCTGTGAAGGAGTAGGGTGATATGAAATGGATACACTGTCCAAGAACCTGCAGTGAAGCTGATTTGAGAAGAAGCTTCCCATTCAGGGGGCTGCCACATGAGATAGATGGTCCCCCAAGTGAGAACTGTGTGCCAGACTGGCACAGCATAATGGCGTCCGTTTCATAGAAAGGGAGGGTGTTTCTATGTCTTATTCAGGACCTTAAGAATGAGGACACCTCAGTAATATTGAGACTTTTAGGGAGGTCTGGTCCCTCATCTTACTGTGAAGTGCCTTGAAGCCCTGCTTCCCTTTCACTACCGTGCAAGGCGTAACAAGTGTTCCAAGTCCTGAATTCTACAGGAACGCTGTGCCACCTCTTCATTTAATGGGTGAACCCACAGGTTGTAGGTTGTAATGAGATGATGGTTAGTTATATATTTGACTTTAACCTTCTCTTTCCTTCATTCTAATAACTATTAGGTCAGTTCTGCAAAAAAGATGTGGACGAATGCTGGCTGCAGCCCAATCTGTGCCACAACGGTGGAACCTGTTTCAATACTCGCGGTGGCCACGCCTGCGTCTGTGTGAATGGCTGGACTGGCAAGAGCTGCAGTGAGAACATTGATGACTGTGCGTCTGCCACTTGTTTCAATGGGGCCACCTGCCATGACAGAGTGGCTTCTTTCTACTGCGAGTGTCCAATGGGGAAGACTGGTGAGTAAAGTCTCTGGGAGACTCTGGGAGCTAAGTTACTCATAGAAAAATGTCTCTTTTCTTATTTCACTCTCCTAGCAGGTGGAATTGTGGCCGGCCTCTAGAGCTATGATGGATTGTATACTACTTCAGTTATGAGCTTTTATTTTTTCAATCTTCCAGGTCTGCTTTGCCACCTGGACGATCAATGCGTCAGTAACCCATGCCACAAAAATGAAATGTGTGACACCAACCCAGTGAACGGCCGTGTCATCTGCTCCTGCCCTCCTGGCCTCACTGGCGGTGCTTGTGACCAGGATGTTGACGAGTGCTCCATAGGTAAGTTAAGGTGGTCACCCCGGAGCAGCTCTCCCTGGGCTGGCTCCGGATTATGCTGTGCAAAAAAGGTAATTCTAATGCAAAGTATGCATTTGTGTTGATCTTCATACTGCTAGCTAAAGTATTCATGGCATTTAGTTGGCAAGTGAAACCCATAGTGTAGGGACAGCTTCAGTTCTTGCCATGGCTCTTGAAGCAGACAGTTATGGGAATTGATCTGCTTGTTTTACAGGCTTTGAGTTGTCTCCGGCCCTGGCCTTGCTGACTCCAAAGAGCAGAAGGACCATCCTCACCCATCCATGCATGCCTTACTACCAGAGTCTTACTAACTTTATGTAGCAGCGTCCATCAGTGAGAAGAATGCTCATGAGTTTGAAGGTAGAGGTGTATTCATTCTGGAAGGTTGGTTGCTCAGTTATGGTCTGGTATACCGTTAGCTGGTCAGTCTCTCATTAGAGCAGTGCAGGTTTGTTGGACGCTCTTGCACCTGTGGTGTCCACAGTACTGTATTTTATCTGCTTTGGAGTGGCGAAGTTGTAGGATTGAAACCCCGTCCAGTGCAAGAGCGCTGCTCGCCTCTAGAGACATCCTCCAGGAGAGCAGACGTACACCAGTAACATCGGCTGTGTTTGGGTTTCCAGAATTGTGTCCTTCATAGTGTTGAGCCAGAGAACGGCTGAGGAGTGGCGCAGATTGGGAAGACGCCAACATATCTTGTGTGGGTTTTAAACAGCTTCATAGTGTGTGCAGGTTGATTTGAAGAGTTATGAACTCGATTCCTGAAGGTAATCCTTCATCTGTAAATTGTATAGAGAATCGTAGGCGCCAGATCTGCAACACAATCATTCATTCATTGATTGGACTCCTTTGCCAACTTACCCACAGAAATTGAGCAGTGTCTGTTGCTTCGTGCCAGATAAGATCTTGATGTACCAGGTCCCCATCCCTTGTGAGTCTCATCATATGTGGGTCAGAGACTGCTAGCTAATCAGTTAAAGGCCCTCCAGAATGACTCTGCCATGTCCAGGTGAGTGCTCAGAGATTAGTTTAAGAGGCCAGATGGTCATTCCCTGGAGGGTGCCATTGTTTTGGTTGTAGTGATGAAAGAAGTTGCTGCCTCCTTCATCAGGTCGTCTTTTCTCCTTGTTTTTAGGTATCAACCCCTGTGAGCACTTTGGAAAGTGTGTAAACACACAGGGCTCCTTCCAGTGCCAATGTGGAAAGGGGTACACGGGTCCCCGCTGTGAGACCGACATTAACGAGTGCCTGTCCATGCCATGCCAGAATAACGCCAGCTGTGTGGACCGCATTGGAGAGTTCACCTGCATCTGCATGTCAGGTAGGATATAGTGTCTGCTAGGGAGCGCCAGTGTCTCAAGACTCAGCAGACAACGCTGCTCATCTCTATGACATTCTGTAGATTGCAAGCACGCTCGACTGCATTGGAGACCTCGCCTGCATCTGCATGTCAGGAAGGATATAGTGTCTGCTAGGGAGCGCCAGTACCCTGGGGTCTCAGTAGACAACGATGCTCATCTACTACGACGCTCTGTAGATTGTAAGCTAAGCAGTATCATTGTAAATTACTGCTAATTTTTAGTTTGTTTCTGGTTTATCGCCATCGTATAGGGACAGTGATTGCATTTCTGCGTACTGGATCTCATGTGCATACTATGCTTACATGAATCTGGGATGGGGGGACACATTGTGTGTAATTGCTCTGATGTATATGTCTGAGTAGTTAAAAAATGGGCATGGGTTCTGGCCCCAGGCCTCGAACGGCTGCTTGCCTTTGGCGCGCCGGTGGCGTGCCCGCTCTGCGTGTCGGCTGTGCGTCCATTCAGGCATGCGCGTTATTTAGTGTCCTCCCGCCTCCATACTAGACCGCTAACTGCAGCCCAGACCGGGAGACCAGAAGTGCTTCACTTCCTTTCCCTGCCCTCCGTTCAATCGGCACTCAAACGCACGACGGACCAGTGCGGAAAATAAAACTCAGACCAGATGATCAGTGCGTTATCACATCACTCATGACATCATCCACGTTACAATCTGATGCACATACTGAGTGATGTCATCAGTGATGTCATTTGAGATGTCATCAGTGATATCACTGACCATGTCATGAGTGATGTAATATGTGACATCATCAGCAGTGCATTGCGGGCGCGCGAGTTATAGTTAGCTCAACTAACTATAGCAGGCGAATTTCTCTGATTTTATATGAGTCTAATGTGCAACTAACTATAACGTCACAGAAACCTATTTTTTTTAGTGAATTTCTAAGGTTTTTTAAATGCTAATTCCTAACTATAACGTGCCTGAAACCTATGGTTTTTTTCAGTGAACGCGTTTCGAGCTGAAAAGCTCTTGTTCACTGGCATAAACCGGTCGACATTGGGATGCTGATATATATATAACATTTTTTAATTTGCAATGTGGATTGTGTAATTACACTTGTGAAGTAAAGGTGAGAGTTGAAAGGAAGTGCCCTATGCACGGGTGAGGAACATATCTTGCGGATTGATATGTAACCATGGCTAAGAAGATGAAAAGGCAATACCTACTTCTCATCATGCTTGTAGTTTAGACTTTACTACCAATGCCTTCTGCTCATCATGTTTGTAGTTTGGACTTTACTACCAATGCCTTCTGCTCATCATGGTTGTAGTTTGGACTTTACTACCAATGCCTTCTGCTCATCATGCTTGTAGTTTGGTCTTTACTACAAATGCCTTGCCTTCTTCTCATCATGTTTGTAGTTTGGACTTTGCTACCAATGCCTTCTGCTCATCATGCTTGTAGTTTGGACTTTGCTACCAATGCCTTCTGCTCATCATGTTTGTAGTTTGGACTTTACTACCAATGCCTTCTGCTCATCATGCTTGTAGTTTGGCCTTTACTACCAATGCCTTGCCTTCTTCTTATCATGTTTTTAGTTTGCCCTTTGCTACCAGTGCCTTCTGCTCCTCATGTTTGTAGTTTGGACTTTACTACCAATGCCTTCTTCTCATCATGTTTTTAGTTTGCACTTTGCTACCAATGCCTTCTGCTCATCATGTTTGTAGTTTGGACTTTACTACCAATGCCTTCTTCTCATCATGTTTTTAGTTTGCACTTTGCTACCAATGCCTTCTGCTCATCATGTTTGTTGTTTGGACTTTACTACTAATGCCTTCTTCTCATCATGTTTTTAGTTTGCACTTTGCTACCAATGCCTTCTGCTCATCATGCTTGTAGTTTGGACTTTACTACCAATGCCTTCTGCTCATCATGCTTGTAGTTTGGACTTTACTACCAATGCCTTCTGCTCATCATGCTTGTAGTTTGGACTTTACTACAGATGCCTTCTGCTCATCATGTTTGTAGTTTGGACTTTACCACAATTCCTTCTGCTCCTCATGCTTGTAGTTTGGACTTTATTACCAATGCCTTGCCCTCTGCTTATCATGTTTTTAGGTTGCACTTTACTACCAATGCCTTCTGCTCATCATGCTTGTAGTTTGGACTTTACTACCACTTTCTAACATGCTGTTCCTCTTTTGTGCTGCTCAGGGTTCGGTGGTCAGTATTGCGAGATCAACGTTGATGACTGTCCAGGCCATAAGTGTAGGAACGGAGGGACTTGTGTGGACGGGGTGAACACCTACAGCTGCCGGTGTGCTCCGGAGTGGACTGGTAAGAAGGATTCGAAGGGAGAGGAGTCCTTGTTGGTTAGCCCCTGCCCCCTCCTCTTTACCCACAGCACCAGCACATGCTCTCCGGGAACTGCTGAGAACTTGTCCTGGTTCTGAAAGCCTTTCCCCTCCCCACCCATCATGATGGAAGCATTGGAGCTTGCTTTTTCATGCTATGCACCCTTTACCATCGCGCTGTGGAGGAGTAGGGTGATATGAAATGGATGCAATTTCCAAGAAAGCTGCAGTGAAGCTGTTTTGAGAAGAAGCTTCTCGTTCAGGGGGCTTCCACATGAGATAGATGGTCCCCCAAGTGAGAGCTGTGAGCCAGACTGGCACAGCATGATGGCGTCCGTTTCATAGAAAGGGAGGGGGTTTCCATGTTTTAGTCAGGATCTTAAGAATGAGGACACCTCAGTAATATTGAGACTTTTAGGGAGGTCTGGTCCCTCATCTTACTGTGAAGTCCCTCGAAGCCCTGCTTAAACGTTCACCTTCACTACCGTGCAAGGCGTAATAAGTGTTCCAAGCCCTGAATTCTACAGGAACGCTGTGTCACCTCTTCATTTAAACCCACAGGTTGTAGGTTGTGAATAGATTTTCACTTCTAGATGATGGTTAGTTTTATATTTGACTTTAACCTTCTCTTTCCTTCATTCTTATTACTATTAGGTCAGTTCTGCACAGAAGATGTGGACGAATGCCGGCTGCAGCCCTATCCGTGCCACAACGGTGGGACCTGTCACAATACCCACGGTGGCCACGCCTGCGTCTGTGTGAATGGCTGGACTGGCGAGAGCTGCAGTGAGAACATTGATGACTGTGCGTACCACGCTTGTTTCAGTGGGGCCACCTGCCATGACAGAGTGGCTTCTTTCTACTGCGAGTGTCCAATGGGGAGGACTGGTGAGTAGAGCCTCGGGGAGCCTCAGGAAGCGAAGTCCCTCATAAAAAAATGTCTCTTTTCTTAGATCACTCTCCTAACAGGTGAAATTGTGGCCGGCCTCTAGAGCTATGATGGATTGTATACTACTTCAGTTATGAGCTTTTTTTTTTTCAATCTTCCAGGTCTGCTTTGCCACCTGAATGATCAATGCGTCAGTAACCCATGCCCCGAAAATGCAATCTGTGACACCAACCCAGTGAACGGCCGTGTCATCTGCTCCTGCCCTCCTGGCCTCACTGGCCGTGCTTGTGACCAGGATGTTGACGAGTGCTCCATAGGTAAGTTAGGGTGGTCACCCTCAGAGCAGCTCTCCCTGGGCTGGCTTCGGCTTATGCCGTGCATATAAGGTAATTCTAATGAGAAGTATGGATTTGTGTTGATCTTCGTACTCCTATCTGAAGTATTCATGGTATTTAGTTGGCAAGTGAAACCCATAGTGTGGGGACAGCTTGAGTTCTTGCCATGGCTCTTGAAGCAGACAGTTATGGGAATTGATCTGCTTGTTTTACAGGCTTTGAGTTGTCTTAGGCCCTGACCTTGCTGACCCCAAAGAGCAGAACAACTGGCCTCATCCATCCATGCATGCCTGAGCACCAGAGTCTTACTAACTTTATGTAGCAGCGTCCATCAGTGAGAAGAATGCTCTTGAATTTGAAGGTAGAGGTGTACTCATTCTGGAAGGTTGGTAGCTCAGATATGGTCTAGGATACCTTTAGCTGGTCAGTCTCTCATTAGAGCAGTGCAGGTTTGTTGGACGCTCTTGCAGCTGTGGTGTCCACAGTACTGTATTTTATCTGCTTTGGAGTGGCGATGTTGTAGGATTGAAACCCCGTCCAGTGCAAGAGCGCTGCTCTCCTCTAGAGACATCCTCCAGGAGAGCAGACGTACACCAGTAACATCGGCTGTGTTTGGGTTTCCAGAATTGTGTCCTTCATAGGGTTGAGCCAGAGAACGGCTGAGGAGTGGCGCAGATTGGGAATTATTATTATTATTATTATTATTATTATTCAGACATTTATTAAGCGCACAGCTACCCCCAACGGGGGTGTCCCGGCGCTGAGGAATGCAGATCAAGGGGGAAGAAATTTATTGACCCGAAAATAGAAAGGTTTTTAATTTGCCCCTGAATTGAGACTCAATGTCAATGAGCCGAAGGCTGATGGGTAGTGAATTCCAGAGTTTTGACACTACCACTGCAAATGCTCTGCCACCCTTTCTTACTAGACGGAATCTAGGGGTGAGCAGAAGGTTAAGATGGTTAGACCTGAGATTAAGGGAAGAATGGACTGGTTTTAATCTATGTTTCAGGTATTTTGGGCCTTTTCCGTTGAGAGCCCTGAAAGCAAGGACCAGCGCCTTAAATTTGACACAGGCCGTGATCGGGAGCCAATGTAATTTCCTTAAATGGGGGGAGATAGAGTGTCGATAAGGGACTTTGCAGATCAACCTAGCAGCGGCGTTCTGCACAATCTGCAGCCTATGGAGGAGGTACGCCGGTAGTCCCACAAACAGGCAGTTCGCATAGTCCAAATGCGAGGTGATCAGGGCATGTATCACAGTCTTCAGTGCTTCCGTCGGGAGGAAGGGGGAAATTTTCTTTATCATGTGAAGTTTCCCGAAACATGCTGCGGTGACTTTCTGGATGTGTGTTTTAAAAGATAAATCATTGTCAAATTGGACTCCAAGATTGCGAGCCACTTTTACCGGAATAGGTGGAGGGTTGAGTTCCTTTGGCCACCAGGTGGAGGGCGACGAAGGGACAGTTTGATTAAAAAACAGCACCTCCGTCTTATCCGTATTAAGTTTTAGCGTATTGGCGGTCATCCAGGCCACAATATTGGAGAGACAGATTTTAAAATTTTCAGAGCCAGAAAGTGAGTTATCTCGGAGGGAGACAATAAGCTGCGTATCGTCAGCGTAAGATATTACTCTAACCCCCAGAGACTCAATCAGCTTTGCCAAAGGTGCCACGTAAATATTTAAAAAAAGGGGACTGAGGGCAGATCCTTGGGGCACCCCGCAGCCTAGCGGTTTCCTGTCCTTAGACCAGAAAGGATGGCACCAGACTTGTTGTGTGCGATCAGTAAGAAAGGAGGAAATCCAGGAAAGCGGGGAGCCACCGATTCCCAGCTCTCGTAGTCTGCTCAGGAGAATGGCATGGGAGACCGTGTCAAAGGCTGCGGACAGGTCGAGGAGCACAAGCATGGCTACCTCTCCCCTGTCCACAGTCTCACGCACGGTCTCCGCCACCTCCAGAAGGGCTGTCTCCGTGCTATAACCGGTCCTAAAGCCGGATTGTGAGTCGTGTAGCAGACCATTGCTTTCAACAAAGTCCGACAGTTGTTCTTGCACAATTTTTTCCAACACTTTGGCCGGTTTAGGTAGGAGAGATATCGGCCGGTAGTTACTGAGCACAGCAGGGTCTGCATCAGATTTTTTCAGCAAAGGAATAAGAGTTGCCTGCTTCCAGGTCTCCGGGAACTGGCCAGAAGCCAGAGAAGAGTTCCATATTGACAGGAGGGGCTGAACAATCGCAGGGGCGACTGTAGAGAAGACTTGAGCGGGCATAAGGTCTAAGGGTGAGCCTGATTTGCATAGTTGAAGTTTCTTCATTGCCGTATCTAAGGTGATGGGTTTAAACGCCCCAAGCCCATTGACCTTGGGCGTGAGATCACTGGGAGGTAGGCACGCTATGTCTAAGTTATTTTCTACCTTAAATGAGGCATAAATGAGGGCAATTTTCTCATGAAAATAATCAGACAGTTTATCGCAGAGTTCTTGGCAAGGTTCTGTTTTGCGCAGAAGGGCTGCGGGATTGGTGAAGTATTTCACCACTTGAAAAAGTACCTTGGCCGAGTTGTCTGCCGATTTGATTTTGTTGGAAAAATACTCCCTCATAGTTGTTTGTTTGAGTTTGTGAAACTTTTTCAGTGCCACCCTATACGATAATTTGGCGGCTGGGTCATAAGAACGACGCCAAAAGAAAAGATAAGGTCCAGCGTGTGACCGGCCATGTGTGTAGGGCCCACGACTTTCTGACAGAGATTAATGCCCTCCATTGTATCTAACAAGGAGCACGCCTTTGCGCAATTACTATCATCAGCATGTACATTAAAATCCCCCAGAACAGTGAAGTGAGGGTGTTTCAGGGAAAGGTCAGCTGAGATCGTGAGGAGATCTGTCATATGGGTGGGAGGGGTGCTGGGAGGGTTATAGATAAGTACCCCTGCACAGATCGAACGAGCTGCCTCCGAGATGCTAAAGTACATTGCTTCTATGGGTCCCAGATTGTCTAATTTTCTTGAAGCTATTTTCCAGTGGGATCTGAGAATAATAGCTATTCCCCCCCCCTGCTTTAGGTCCAGATCTATTCAGTCCAACAAATTGATAGTCAGGAGGGACTGCAAGGGCAATATCCGGATGCGAGACGTCTTTAGTCCACGTTTCAGTGAGGAACATCAGGTCCCAGGCGTTAGTTGTAAAAGAAAGCCAAATGTCGCTAGCATGTTTAGGTAAGGAGCGGCAATTGATTAAACAGGCCTTTACAACCCGAGGCAGAGGAGTGGGAGAGCTACTCTTGCTGGCGTCCCCACAAATATACCGTGGAGTTACACGGAGGGAAAATTGACAGGTTGGGCAGGTGTACCGTTGTTTAGCCAGCACTGGATTATACCTTATGTGATTGTCGGCTAAAAGAGGTCTGAGTTCTAAGAGGCTTTCTCTAGACCAGCTGCGACGTTCTACCAGATCGATTTGGGCATAGTGACCAGCGCTGGGCGCGGGACAGGCGCGGACGGGCGCAGACGGGCTTGCCTTAGGCGCGCCCGCTGCGCGTTCGGTGACACATGGGATATAAAGGGAGCGGAGTTCAAGATCAGCTCCGCCCCATGTGCTGCCGGCAACGCCCTGGGCGTTCTGGTGCCGGCCCTCCACTCAAACAGCACACAGCTGCGGGGACCGAGGCGGGAGCACAAAGGTACTGTGTATGTGCAAATAGCAAAGTTACATGTTAAAAAAATCGTATTTCATTTTTAAAACATAGCGAGTGGCAAATTCAAATGTTTATAAAATCGTGAATCACTTTACAACATTTAAAAGTACAGCAAAGGTTTACAATAATAATCTCCCACAGTGCTCAGAAATCGAGTGAACCACCTCAGGGGAGACACAAAAGGATGTAAGTGGGGTCAGGCAGCCGCCTACTCACCGCAATCCTCAGTGTGCAGTGAAGCCACTAGGCTTAAGTATTGAGCGGAGCTCAAGATCAGCTCCGCCCCATGTGCTGCCGGCAACGCCCTGGGCGTTCTGGTGCCGGTCTCCACGCCCTCCACTCAAACAGCACACAGCTGCGGGGACCGAGGCGGGAGCACAAAGGTACTGTGTATGTGCAAATAGCAAAGTTACATGTTAAAAAAATCGTATTTCATTTTTAAAACATAGCGAGTGGCAAATTCAAATGTTTATAAAATCGTGAATCACTTTACAACATTTAAAAGTACAGCAAAGGTTTACAATAATAATCTCCCACAGTGCTCAGAAATCGAGTGAACCACCTCAGGGGAGACACAAAAGGATGTAAGTGGGGTCAGGCAGCCGCCTACTCACCACAAGAAGGCGGCATATCTTATTTGTGCTTTAAACAGCTTCATAGTGTGTGCAGGTATGATTTGAAGAGTTATGAACTCGATTCCTGAAGGAAAGCACTATATCAGTGATTGTCCCTGGAAGAGTAGGCACCAGATCTGCAACACAATCATTCATTCATTGATTGGACCCCTTCGCCAACTTACCCACAGAAATTGAGCAGTGTCTGTTGCTTCGTGCCAGATAAGATCTTGATGTACCAGGTCCCCATCCCTTGTGAGTCTCATATGTGGGTCAGAGACTGCTAGCTAATCAGTTAAAGGCCCTCCAGAATGACCCTGCCATGTCCAGGAGAGTGCTCAGAGATTAGTTTAAGAGGCCAGACGGTCATTCCCTGGAGGGTGCCATTGTTTCGGTTGTAGTGATGAAAGAAGTTGCTGCCTCCTTCAGCAGATGGTCTTTTCTCCTTGTTTCTAGGTGCCAACCCCTGTGAGCACTTTGGAAAGTGTTTAAACACACAGGGCTCCTTCCAGTGCCAATGTGGAAAGGGGTACACGGGTCCCCGATGTGAGACCGACATTAACGAGTGCCTGTCCATGCCGTGCCAGAATAACGCCAGCTGTGTGGACCGCATTGGAGAGTTCACCTGCATCTGCATGTCAGGTAGGATATAGTGTCTGCTAGGGAGTGCCAGTGTCTCAAGACTCTCAGCAGACAACGCTGCCCATCTCCATGACATTCTGTAGATTGCAACCACACTCGACTGCATTGGAGACTTCGCCTGCATCTGCATGTCCGGTAGGATATAGTGTCTGCTAGGGAGCGCCAGTGTCTCAAGACTCTCAGCAGACAATGCTGCTCATCTCTATGACATTCTGTAGATTGCAAGCACACTCGACTGCATTAGAGACTTCGCCTGCATCAGCATGTCCGGTAGGATATAGTGTCTGCTAGGGAGCGCCAGTGTCTCAAGACTCTCAGCAGACAACGCTGCTCATCTACTACAACACTCTGTACATTGCAAGCACACTCGACTGCATTGGAGACTTCGCCTCCCTGTGGAGAAAAGAGTCACTTTCAAAATCCTCACTCATGCCTACACAACAACGGACCCGAATACCTCAAAGACAGAATCAACTTACACGTAGCCAAAAAAATCCTCCGATCTCCCAACCTCGCACTGGCCGAAATCTCACGCATCTACAGAGCCAGAGCAGGCAGAAGATCCTTCTCTCACATTGCAGCCAAGACCTGGAACGAGCTGCCGGCAGACATCAGACACGCCCCCTCCCTGAACACCTTCAGGAAGACCCTCAAGACCTGGCTCTTCGGCTAAACAAATCTGCGGACCTCCCCCCCTCAGCACCTTGAGACCCTCACAGGTGAGCAGCGTGCTTACCATTCCGTGATTGATTGATTGATTGATTGATTGAAGGACTCTTTCCCTGGGCTGGTGATCCTCCTGCTGAGAAGGGGCAGACCACCCTGTGCTCTGAGATCCTGCCTGCCTCGGATTCTAGTTTTCAATCACAGCTATCGTCAGAAAATTCATACACCTGCTGCTCTCTTTCTAGGTCTGAGCTCTGACAGCAGAGCTGTCAAATAGATGCATTGCCGCAATATGGGTAGAGGCCTTAGGGTCCACCCTACAGCCATTGGCTTGCTTTAACAAGACTCTTTCAGCCATTGGATGTCGATCCTGTCGATCAAGTGTCGGCTCAGCCCAGTGGAGTATACACTTCACATCTACTGCTTTTGGGTGGTTGAGTATATCCTTCCGCCTTCACTGCATGGGGGACTACTTCACAACTACGGATCTATGATTACTCCTGCTGGCAGCCCCTCGCGTGCCTCACTGCAGTATTAGCACATTAAAACCATTCCTTCCGGCTTGCTAGTGCTTATTGGGAAAACAAACTCAGGCAGAGAATATTGAAATAATGGAATTAATGTACTGGTTGAAACTGTTGGTACATCCAATTTTGGGCTGTTGTGGCAGCCTCCTAGTGGACGATGCGAATGGCCACTTCACGCCCATGGCCTTATCTTTCCTGCATTTTTTCTGATAAAAGTGAGAGAATTGAGAGAACACCTACTAGTGTCAGAAATCGCTGTGGTCAGCCTCCCCCCGCTCCTTCTCCAAAACCATACCCCTACCTAACGCTCCCTCCCACCGCAGAAGAGCGAAGGCCTATCTTGCATCTAACGATATCAAGGACCTACTCATTTCCTACTCAATCACCTTAGACACCAAAAAGATCACAGAGGGTCAAATTCTAACCATTCACGATACCCCTACAGAGAACACCCTCACAACCCTAGAGGCTCCAATATTGACAACCTTATGAGAGTGAACATCATACAGTCGCCTCCCCCTCATACACCGGTCTAACTTAAATGCGTACTACTCAACTGCAGGTCAGCCAGCAAACACGCCTCTGAAACATTCGACCTCATCCAACAAAATGAGATATATATCATCATCCATCATCGACCCATAAGAGAGGTTCTACCCTTGACCTTATCATCTCCAAAGAGGGCGCTATTCAACTGGAGTCAATCCAACCTTGTGACTGGTCAGATCACCATATTGCCTCCTTCCTCATCAAGGAAAAAACCAGACTTAACTCAGTTCAACCCCCTAAGCACAAAGTGTGGAAAAGAGACTTGAAGAAACTCAACCCAAACTCCCTACCACCCAACAGCTGCAATCGGCTACTTCCCCCTCCCGGCGATACAGACGTTCAACTTCTGACTGACCACTATCTCAATACTATGTCCACAATAATCGATGAGGTGGCGCCCATGCAACTGAAAAGAGTCTCGTCCAAGAAGACTTCCAACCCATGGTATGACGGAAGCCTCAATGAGGATAGACGGGCGATGCGAATGGCAGAGCGCACCTGGAGGTCAGCCCCTTCTGCAGTGCACCTAAAAAGTCTAAAGAAACAGAGAAACGCCTACTTCAGGAAAATAAAACGCTCAAAAAGAGACTTCTTCAGCCTCCAGCTCGCCCAAGCTAAAAACCGTCCAAGAAAACTGTTTGAGTTAGTCAGAACACAATCCAAAGAGCAACCCCAGACAATCAGCTCCATGGACGTTACCCCTTCCTGCGAAGACTTCTCTGCCTTCTTTATCCAAAAAACTGAGAGAATAAGAAGCGATCTCCTCAATGACGCTATCCTGTACTCCAACCCCTGACAAACAGCAGTGCCTCAACCAAAGAACAATGCTACTTGGTCATCCTTTGACACTTACTCCGTAGAAGAAATTGGCAGACTGCTCAGCGCCTTGAAACCTTCCAATCACCTCTCTGACCCCCTTCCTGCTAACGCTGTAAAAGACTTTTCCCCTTGGCTTCTCCCACTCTGGTCTAAGATTATCAATAGCTCTCTTCAACAAGGATCCATCCCCAACGCCCTCAAAGTAGGGCAAGTCACACCGCTACTAAAAAAACCAACAGCAGACCCCACTGATCTAAACAATTACCGCCCTATTACAAACATTCCCACTCTCGCTAAACTGTTGGAAAAATGCGTACAACTACAATTGACTAAACACATAGATAAGTTTGCTCTCCTAAACGCTCATCAGTCAGGCTTCCGAGCAGGGCACAGTACTGAAACTGCCATGACTCACATAGTGGACGACGCCCTCCAAATCCTAGACCAAAACGATACCTGTCTCCTCATCCTTCTGGATCTCTCCTCAGCATTCGATACAGTTAAACATGAGAACTTACTCGAACTGTTAAACACAAGAATGGGCATATCTGGGACTGTTCTAAAGTGGTTCACCTCATTTCTACACAACCGGACACAAAGAATCAAAAGCAACAACCTGCTGTCCTCTCCGGTACCTGTATCGCTAGGCGTCCCTCAAGGATCCTCCCTCTCCCCAACACTGTTCAACCTAGTTATGGAACCTCTCACTACGTTGTTACAGGCTTCTAATGTGCACTTTCACATGTATGCCGACGACACCCAACTTTATCTCAAAATACAATCTCCCAAGGACATCATGCTGCTGAACACCACGATCAGAAACACCCAATCCTGGCTTGCTGAGAATCACCTCAAACTCAATGCTCTGAAGACCGAATTCCTCCTGATCTCACCTCCCGCTAAAATATCCACGGCTCAAACATGGCTCAAGCAATTAACAGCTCTAAATGTACAGCCCATCGTAGTAGACTCAGCAAAATCTTTAGGCATAACACTTGACACCAATCTCAACATGCAGCAGCACATCAGCAAGGCAACCAAAGGAGCAAACTTCCAAATCAATACCCTGAGAAAACTTAAACCCTTCCTTCCTGCCAAAGACTTCCAAACTGCAGTACAATCTATAGTCATCCCGCACATAGAATACGGTAGCACCGCCCTCTGCGGGCTCCCCCTAACTACAACGGCACCCCTAAGAGCGTCCCTTAACGCCGCAGCGAGACTCGTCACAGGCTCAAAAAAACACTCGCATATCTCCCCGGACTTTAAATCACTGAACTGGCTACCTTTTGGAGCCAGAATTCAACTGAAAATCGCATGCATGACACACAAGGCTGTGCATGTGAATTCACCCGCCTACCTCACTCAAAAGTTGACAATTTCGGGTGGCTCCCGAACTACTAGAAGCACAAACAATCTTTTGCTGAAACCTCGAAGATTTCGGAAGGAAAAAACGTATAAACGCTCCTTTTCAGGAATGGCACCCAGGATCTGGAACTCACTCCCTCCTGAAACAAGGCTCATCTCCTCCAACACAATCTTTAAGAAAGAAGTTAAAGCGATCCTCATGGCAAAATACACATGACCTATTACTCCGTATCACTCATGAATCTGCTCTGTAAGTCCTGCCCGACCTTGGCCTATTGTACCACCCGTATTATCGAATTACGTAATTGTATACGCTCACTCTTTGTATTTTGTTATAATGTTTGATGCACCTGGTTGATTATGTATATTGTTATATTGTTGACGCACCTGGTTGACTTTGCACACTTTACCCTCTCCACCCCAACGATCCTTACTTCCCTTCTACTGTCGCACCTGTGGGACTATACATCCTGCACACACCCACCTCAACTTGGCCCACCTTTAAACTCTAAATACTCTAAACACGCTTAAGCAAGTATATGCTCCTTGTTATTGCACTTTATGCTATTGACGCAATTGTTTGTCTATACTCAGTGTACCTACACTACCACACCTGTGACCTACCTCATGTCCTTTGACCTACCTATGTAACTAGCACCTTGTACCTAACTACCTCATATATCACTTTGTATATACGCTTTATTACTTTGTATTTTTACTTTGTATTTTTACTTGTAAAGCGCTCTGATATCTGCAAAGATCTTGTTCGCGCTGTATAAAACTCTCAAAATAAATAAATCCTCACCGAAACTTGGCTCAATCCCGCTTCCACTCCCTTCCTAGACCTCTTGCTGCCTCCTACCCAAGACATAATCCATCTAGATAGAGTTTGAAGACGGGTGGTGGCCTAGCTTCTACTCCCTTCCTAGACCTCTTACTGCCTCCTACCCATGACATAATCCATCTAGACAGAGCTTTGAATATGGGTGGTGGCCTAGATTGCATATATCGGAGCTCACTATCGGTCTCATGCGAATACCTTTGTATCAATATCTTTAGTCACAACCTTCCGGTTTGCAAACTACACACATTTTACCACCCTCCTGGGGACAACCTCCCCTTCATTGAGCAATTAATGGAAATCATCTCTGGCAATGTTGATTCCGCTATGACCCAAATCTTTCTTGGTGATTTCAACTTGCACTGGTCCAACCTCAATGACCAAGCTGTTACATGCCTCAAATCATTCTTAAATGATCATGAACTGATCCAACACTGTGACCAGCCAAACCATAATATAGGAGAAATTCTGCACCTCATCATCTCCAAAGTTCACACCATCACACTGGACACCATTTCCCTGTGCGATTGGTCCAATCATCACAGCATCTTATTTTTTATCAACTTGGAAGTCTCTCTGAGGAAGGCTGAACCAGCAAAATCGAAGATTTGGAAAAGGGACCTCAGAAATATCCGTACAGCCGATCTAGCAACCCACTATATATCTGCCCTCTCTCCACAAGCTGACATGACCGAGATACATGCACTCACCAACTTCTACAACTCTGCTATCACTAGCATTAAGGATTCCATTGCTCAACTCCAACATAAAAAAAGCCTCAACTAAAATTTCCAAACCATGGGTTAGTGACAACTTAAACACGGAGCGCCGACACCTCAGGGCAGTTGAACACTCATGGAAATTGAATCCATCCTTGGACCAATTAACAATCCTTAGAACGATTAGGAGCTTTGATAACAAACAAATCAAGATTGCTAAAGCCGACTACTTCAGATCCAAACTTAATCAAGCCGCTAATAGCCCCAAGAAACTTTTTAGGCTGGTGAAACAACAATCGGTGGAAACGCCAAATTGCTCTGTCTCTGAGGTCAACCAACCTTCTTGCGAGAATCTGGCCGCCTTCTTTACTGAGAAATGCAGACGCATCAATATTGATCTTGACTCCAGGGAAGCTATCTTGCTATCCGGGGGTTCGGCGTCCCCTTCGACCTTATCAGAGAAGTTTGAACTGACCGGCCTGAGCACAAAGATCAATGCCTCTTGGGCCACCTTCACTCCCCTCAGCGAAAAAGACACCAACAAGATTTTTCAGAGTATCATTCAGAGTAATCATTTTAGCGAACTGTTACCACCGTTCATCTTCAAAGAACTGAAGGAGGTCCTCACCCCCATCTGGACAAAGATTGTCAATGCGTCTCTCACACAAGGTATGATCCTGGATTGTCTAAAAGCTGCTCAGTTAACACATGTCCTTAAAAAGCCTACAGCTAATAGTATGGACCTTAACAACTTCTGTCCTATCTCTAACATCCCCACCCTTGCCAAACTCCTAGAAAAATGAGACCATTCTCAACTCTGTGCCCACATCCAGAATTTCTATCTCCTGGATCAACACCAATTTGGCTTCTGGAGTGGGCACAGCACAGATAAGGCTCTCACGCACATCTTTAACCCTCAATGCTGATCCTCGGCTCTGCTGACCAGATGAACCTCAAAACAGCTGCCATTGACCACAGCCTTACATTTTACCTGGACATTGACACATCCACTCTTAAGAACACGTGCTCCTATTCTGCTAGCTGAGACCTCTGAACATCAAACAAACGTCTGCTTGGCCACAGATCTCTAGAGATGGTATTTGTTACACGGATGCAGTTTCTGTGGTTACTAAACAGTCTGCATGAGGTGGCCTGAAGATGCCCCTTTTTTATCAGTTCAGCAATGACTTAAGGGCACAGTCAATACTTATCACTGGTAAGGCCATTCTGAGAGCACAGAGTCCCGCCGCCTGAGCCTTTGTTTCTTGAAAGTAAAACTGCTTGTACCCGAAATCCACCACTCGACAGCTCTCTGTGGTCAAAGGCCACAGACTGTCCAACCATTCTCTGCCACACATTAGAAATAATGAATCCGATTGGGCAGGGATCTGAAAGACTTCACAAAGGTCTGCATTCCTTGTGACATGCTACAATAGTATTGAGAAAACATAATACTAAAACCAGTTTGTGTGTATAAAGAAATGAGAAAATGCTAGTTATTTTTAGTTTTATATAGCGCTGGGTAGACCCGGAGGTATCAGAGCACTTTGCATGAGGATCTGTGGGTTACAGGTTACGAAAATTACATATAGGCTTAGGAGAAAAACATGAGATTACACAATAATATTAGTTATTAGCGCGTAGCATAGCCAAGACATGGGGAACGGAAGGTGGTGGGGAGGTAAACAGGGGAGAGGAATGCAGGCAGAGCTGAAACAGCCCCCAGTGTAGCTGTTGAAGCTCACGCCACCAGTAGGGGCGCCCTTCGGTCTTTGCGCACCTGAGGCCAGGTTGGAACCTCACACCAGTGTTACGCAGAAGTTGTGTTTTTCCCTACCAAGGGCTGCTGCGTTCACCTGCTCCCTGAGTGTGTGTTTATTTTGCCAGCACAGTCCACTGCGTGGGGTGAAATATCCCCACGTGTTCTCTTGTAGGCAGAGGTTTGAGTCTTGAACCTCCACCTCCTTTCTTATGGAAAAGCCCCTTCAGGCACAGACTGTTCATTGCGTGCATAAAGGTTCTTTACTATCGGCTGTTCAAACCAGATCACAGCATCATACAGACTGCAATTATATATTATGCTATCAAGCAGTTATTTTTTGTTTTAGTTTCTTGTTCTTCTGTCCCATGAAGAAGGATTCCTTGGAGTGGCTGAAACCCAGCTGCTCTCTTTCCCATCTCTTCCGTCCTCTTATAAATATGGCGGCTTCTGCTCGGAATGGCGCGGGGTCAGCACACTGTCATCCCTGGGATGGCGCGGGTCAGCCCACTGTCCTCCCTGGGATGGCGCGGGTCAGCACACTGTCCTCCCTGGGATGGCGCCCTGGGATGGCGTGGGGTCAGCACACTGTCCTCCCTGGGATGGCGCAGGGTCAGCACACTGTCCTCCCTGGGATGGCGCAGGCCAGCACACTGTCTTCCCTGGGATGGTGCGGGTCAGCACACTGTCCTCCCTGGGATGGCGCGGGTCAGCACACTGTCCTCCCTGGGATGGCGCGGGTCAGCACTCTGTCCTCCCTGGGATGGCGCGGGTCAGCACTCTGTCCTCCCTGGGATGGCGCGGGGTCAGCACACTGTCCTCCCTGGGATGGCGCAGGGTCAGCACACTGTCCTCCCTGGGATGGCGCGGGGTCAGCACACTGTCCTCCCTGGGATGGCGCGGGTCAGCACACTGTCCTCCCTGGGATGGCGCGGGGTCAGCACACTGTCCTCCCTGGGATGGCGCGGGGTCAGCACACTGTCCTCCCTGGGATGGCGCGGGGTCAGCACACTGTCCTCCCTGGGATGGCGTGGGGCCAGCACACTGTCCTCCCTGGGATGGCGCGGGTCAGCACACTGTCCTCCCTGGGATGGCGCGGGGTCAGCACACTGTCCTCCATGGGATGACGCGGGGTCAGCACACTGTCCTCCCTGGGATGGCGTGGGGTCAGCACACTGTCCTCCCTGGGATGGCGCGGGGTCAGCACACTGTCCTCCCTGGGATGGCGCGGGGTCAGCACACTGTCCTCCCTCTGGAAGAGCGGTGCGGGGCAGACTCCCAGCACAAAGGACATGCTCGTACTCCACTTCGCAGCATTGGAGGAGGACTTTGAGACTCTGCTTCTCAAACAGGCCTGTCCAAACCAGGGCTGCATGGAGCAAGCCCCTGACACTGTCCCTAAACCTCTCGAGCTCTTTCCAGATACGGTTTCTCTTTCCATAGTAATGCGACAATCAAAATACCCATTTTTTAATCTCAGCGCAGTCCCCATTTCTAAAACTTAAACTCCATACACTTTTATTTTGGTCCACTGGTCTGTTCTTAAGCTTACAAGCTGTCCCTACATGAGTTGTGTTACTGGGGAGATGTTTTAAAATCCCCATCCACCTGCCTGCCTTTGGCTAACAAGGCTTGTGGGAAATACAAGGGCGCCATTTCGGGTCTCTAATTCATGGCGATCAATTTACTTTCTGCCAGCATTTAATGTCCCAGTCTGTGTTATTTAACATGCTAGCCTCCAGAAAGAGTTTGAGTCAGACTTCATAGTTCACATCCGGGTGGACTCAACATAGTCTGAACCACAACCTAGAAAATAGCCTTGTCCTAATGTGCAAGTTTTTAATGACTGGGCCTACATCTACTGCTCTGTGGCTTCTGAGCACTGACCCATGAACAGCTCCCCTTCAGGCTGTACAGATAGGTTTCAGGTTTGCTATGTCTTCTGTGAATGTCAGGGCGCTGGCGGTCCATTGGCGAGCCAGTGAGCAGCCGCAAAAGGCTTGAGGTCAATGTCGGAACTGATCCATCTTCCTGACTAGAGGGGTTTTCATGTGTCATGTTTTTCCTCTCACATTTCATTGTCTCCTACATCACAAACTTAAACACAGTTGATGTTGTCTTGTACACACTCGAGACAACTGAGTTGTGTGTAGCTCAAGGGCAGTTGGGCACCTCACACAACCTTTCGACAAGAGGCAAGGAAGACAGAGTAGAACAAGGAGGGAAGCTAGTTCTAGGTGAATACCCTGTTTAGCAGCCTTTATTCCCCTGGCTGTCCTTCACTTGGGACTGTCAGCTGGTTTTAGAAGTGGTCATTTGTTCTGTACCCAAAGGGCTGACTCTGTTGACTTCAGATTTGACCTCTGCTCTTCCCACAGGATTCGCCGGCTCCAGGTGTCAGGTAGATATAGACGAGTGTGCCAGCACGCCATGCCAACATGGAGCCGAGTGTGTGGACCGCACTAATGGATATGAATGTAGGCATGCCAATGGTGAGTAGAGGTGTGTAAATGTGTGTTTGTGTGTGTTGGAAATGGGATCCCCGGCTGGCCAGGGCTTTCGCCAAAGTCAGTCAGAGACCACCACTCCCTAGTCAGGGCAAGGGAGTTACACGCCAAGATAACCCCTACTCACCCTCTAGGTAACGTGGCGCGAGCAGCAAGGCTAAACTTGGAGGCGATGTAGGTTAAGTATTTGCGCACGCACCCCAGCAACAACACCCAAAGGCCCACCACAAAGGAAACTCCACACAAGGTTATATAAAAATAGCCTTTGTATTATAAGAAACATACATTAGATAAGACACACATCTTATTACACTGTGCCAGAGGCACGGGCAGAATTTACAAGGGATATTGTACAGGACAGGGCCTCTTGGACCACTGTCAGGGGTATCAGCACTTTCAGAACTTAGCACTTTGTAGAAAGTAAAATCAGTGTAGCACACAAATAGAACTTGTAACACACAACCAGTAATCACTGGTAACAGGACCTCACTAGCACCACCTGTACTAGGGAGAAAACAACCACCTACATATCACAATACCTGTAGGGGTGCAAGAACAGAACACATGATGTAATGCATAACATTCATTCAGAGGTGTAGCAATAAAACACATGATGTATCAAAACACATTCAGCGGTGTAGAAACAAGGCACATGACGCATAAAAACACATTCAGAGGTGCAAGCACAAGCAATTGCGCAAAAACCCACATGAGCCACAACCTGTGGCTGTCCCTGTGTCCCAATGTCAGGGCCTAAACGTGGCAGTTGCCCACAAAGTGCTGGGCAACTGTGCAGGGAAAGTTTAGGGCAACGTTGGAGCCTCTCTGGCTCAAGGACAACGAACTGGCACCCCGAGCCTCTCGGGGCTCGCAAAGCAACTGTGGGCGCCAGAGCCTCTCGGGCTCGAAATACGCAGATTGCCCCCAGGAGCCTCTCTGGGCTCTTAACAAATGACTGGCCCCTTTGAGCCTCCTGGCTCGGAAAGAAGATGCCCCCTCTGAGCCTCTCAGGGCTCAACACAAAATGCGCCGTCTCCAGAGCCTCTCCGGGCTCAACAACACAGGTAAGGCCCCCCTCGAGTCTCTCAGGACTCGAGACTGCACTGGCAGGTACATTGGAGTCCCTCACGGGGGACTCAGAGCAGGGGCAACAGCCCCAAGAGCCTCAACCGGCTCTACGCAAAGGAATGCTCTCTTGAAGCCCTCGTGGCTTCACTCTGTCACTTAGCGCTATCTCGCGCTACCGGCACTTCCACACTCACCGGCTGTCTGGCGGCGGCTCTGGTGCCGCGGGCGGGCTCCTCTCCCTCTCCTCAGGCTTCTTCCGATGCGGGGCTCTCTTCTCCTCACGGGAGCCCCGCGAGCAGCGCCACCCTTTCTCCCCTTCTCACGCTGCGGCGCCGGGGGCGGGACTTCCGGTCCTTCTCCCGGTCAGGCCGCGTAGGGATTGGCCGGCCGGCCCTTCACTTCCGGGTCACCGCGGGCAGCGCGGCGGCCCGATTCAGGCAGGCAGGCGGGGTGTAAGCAGACGATGACTCAACCGAGGGGTTGGCTCCCTCGAGTTGATCCACAACGGGGCAATCAATGCCGGGTGGGCACCGGCCGAAGCAATCAAGGCGGCGCCAGGCAAATCTAAAGCTCTCCAAGCGCTATATGTGGAAAATAAAGCGCTCCCTGCGCTAGGACGCCATTAAAGCGCTCACAGGCGCTTGTGGGGGGCAAAATACAGCGCTCCCAGCGCTGGGACAAAATCAAGCGCTCCAAGCGCTAGAGGACCAAGATAGAGCGCTCCCAGGCGCTATAAGAAAAATAAAGGTCCAGCAGAGTCCTTCAGCAAGGCAGGGGGGCAAGGCTGGGCCCAGAGCCAGCACACTGGGTCTCCAGGCAGGGAGACACCCCAAGTGGCGGTCCTCTGGCCCAGCAGCAGCAACAGCCCCCTCAGGATCCTGGAAGAGAACAAAACTGTGGGGACACAGCCCCATTTTTATACAGTGCATTCCTTTGTCTGAAGGTGCAGGGTGGGGGCGGAACCAGTCGCAGCTGGTTCTTGAGTACTCTGTTTACCTCAACCACCCTCTCTATTCACTGGCAGGGCTTGGGTCATTAGACACACCACAGGGGGGCAGAGCCAGCATTGTGTGGGGAAAACCCAGCCCATCCAGGACACAGGTACACTCCTTCCACACATCACTCATGCTAATCTCCCACTCACCACCGGGCAGACCCATCCAGACTTCCTGGAGCCTGGCATGCCAGCCAGCTCCAGCCAATCACACTCCAGCACCCTCACAGCACACGTACAGCCATGTCTAGAAATGGCGCTTCCCTACTAGACATATACAAGCCGCACATACCGTTGCGCAGCATTCATTCTCACGAGTTCACACATACCAGACTCAAGCCTGTACACCCCACGCATCAGGAACTACCAGGGACACATACATTCCCCATGCATTCCTATGGGCGGGCAGGCCTAGCTCAGCACATGCACTCAGAGTGCGCACGCACTTTCCACTGGGACACAGTGAAAGTGCGCAGAATCCCAAAAATCACCATTGCCAGGTCACCATTTCAAGCAAAAAGTCTAGGGGTGAACCTGCCCTAAGGCCCAAGTCCAACACAACCCCCTTCCAGCCAAAACGCAGGGTAGACCAATCACCACCGTGATGGACTTCCCTGCTTGGGGTGATAGAACACGGACGCGGGCCCGCAACTGCAGGGACACCCTCCTGTTCTACGCCACAGTGAACCCATGGGATTCCTTCTAGAACCACTATCCGGACCAACTGGGCTACCCCACTGGTACTCCCGAGCTGTCCGCGGCCAGGACCAGGCCCTGGGCCACCCAGGTGCCACCGGTCCTTGCCTATCCACAGAGTGGGGGGTAGTAACCCCTGGCACATAGTGTCCATTCTCCACTCTTCCTGTTTGCAAGACAGGGCTAGACTGCCACTGGTTCTCCAGCCTAGGGTCTACAACCTCAGGCGGACCAGGAGTCTCAGGGAAGGCTCTCCTCCCCTTACCTCTTCTTTTAGGGTTCCTCCTCCGGCGAGGGGGACACCTAGAACGCCATTCCAACCCAGGGTTTAACCCCTCAGGTTGCACCGGGGTCAGAGGCGGGCTCTCCCACCCTCTGCACCCCCTTCCAGAGTTCTGCACCCTCCCAACTGGAGAGGTACCCCTGGAAGAAGCACTGGCTAAGACTCTGGTTACAGACGTCCCACCCTTCAGGTCAGGCCGATCCTGAACCTGGCCTCCCAACCTTCGGTCTAAACCGATAGGTGGGATAATTGCCTGGCACTCCAGGACTTCTGGGGACTCACTCACCATCCCCCTGAGGCTAACACATGACTCATGTGCTGTGTGACTGTCTGTCTGGCGCAGATCTCCCGTCCCCTGTCCACCTGACAGTGCGGGAAGATCCCCCAGAACAGAAGTGGTGTCACCATGGTCACTAACCGGGAACTTCGCCCAACTGGGTAGTCCCTGACCCACTGGTTCTCCCACTGGGGAACACATCCCCCATTCACTCCTCACTTTGGACGTCTGTGCCTCCCCAACGGGAGCGGCACTGCCGGACACCAGAACCACTGGAACACTATTTAAAGATACTCCAGGTTCTCTAGACACTAGGAGATCCCCCTCAAGGGGCCTAACAGGACAGCCTAGGCCCCCAACCTGGTGTTCCCTCAAGAAACCATCCAGGTTCTGAGACTGGGTTTCGGGCACCTGGGAACACTCAGTCCCCCGCTCACTCTTACTCCACTGAGACAAGACGTGAGCCCCTACACCCCTCTCGCTACACTGGGACCTAGCTGGGCTACTCTGAGCCTCTTCCACCACACTGGTCTGGAAGATACCTGACCCACTACTCTCGGGTTCACTCACCCATGACGTGTCAGAACCTCCGGCACCTTCCCAGCGGTCTGCTTCCTCTGCAAGCTTCCAAGGACTAACATAGTCACCTCTTGACAGGTGTTTGCGCAACTCTGGCACAAAACAATTGAACAGCTGCTCTCTGATAACTAGGTTGAGCAGACCCTCAAAATCAGGTTCCCCATGAACCTCTAGCCAATCAAGCAGGGCATCATGACAATCATCCACATAGTCAGCCCAATCCTGGTGAGGCAGTCTCCTACTGCCCCTGAACTTCAATCTGTACCTGTCCTCTCGGGAACAAGGTACCACTCTTTGGAAACGGGGCATGGCACTTCCCGCACCAAACTCTCTAATGCTGCCACCACTGGATCCAACCCTCCCTGGGGAATCCAGAAAACTAGGACTGCGGTCAGGGGATAACCTACCCTCCAGGGCTATCTTCTCCCTGGCCAAGGCTCTCTCAGCCTCCGCAATCCACTCATTCACACCCAGCTGCGCCATCTCTCTGGCATACTCTAACCTGAGCTTCTCCATGACCAGCTGGTGCTCCCTCTCTTCTCTCCTATCCAACCACTCATCTGGGGACAGGGAAGGGGATGGGGTGCTACATCTGACACTGGACCCAGCAAGGGACTCCCTATCTAGGGGGTACTCGCTCTCTGCTGGCGCCCATCCACTGTCAAACTCACTCTCCACATCAGACTCTTCAGGGCTCCCCTCAGACCCACCACCCTCCTGGTGTGCGGCCCGGGCCCTCTCTCTCTCACTGTGCTCGCGTTCCCAGTCATCCTTCTGCCATAGGATCAGGTTATCCCTAAGCTTGGACTGGGTGTCTGACTCACTCACTGGGATGTCTCTCTCCTCACAAAACCGTACCAACTCATGCACACTGTACTTAAACAGGCCACAGAGGTTAAAAGGAGATTCAATCTTGACAGGATGCTCACAGACACGGGCAACACAGGGGACTTAACTGTCAGAGCTGAAGCACGAGTACACAGTTCCAAAATGTCAACAATCTCCTTAAAAAAGAGAACTCACTCATGCGTCCAGGAAAACACACCATTCATCCACACACACCCTCCCCTCGGATCGGTAAGGCAGTTTCTACCACCCCTGACTTCTCAACCTGACCAAAAGTGACACAGGTACCAAACTCTGGAAGCAGGGCGGGGGACAAATGTACTGAACACAATTATCAAATGACACTCTTCAGGAGAAGAAACAATGGAATTTCACCAAAAACAATAATCCCCAAAATGTGGTTGTCTAAAAATGTAGAGCTTTGAAGTGCGGCCAGCCGCTACTGTGGTACAACGCAAACACAAATCCTTATCCCACTCGCTGCCGCCAATGTTGGAAATGGGATCCCCGGCTGGCCAGGGCTTTCGCCAAAGTCAGTCAGAGACCACCACACCCAAGTCAGGGCAAGGGAGTTACACGCCAAGATAACCCCTACTCACCCTCTAGATAACGTGGCGCGAGCAGCAAGGCTAAACTTGGAGGCGATGTAGGTTAAGTATTTGCGCACGCACCCCAGCAACAACACCCAAAGGCCCACCACAAAGGAAACTCCACACAAGGTTATATAAAAATAGCCTTTGTATTATAAGAAACATACATTAGATAAGACACACATTGTTAGACGGGGACCCTGAGGGTCGGCCGGATACCGAGGGAGAGATCCCCGAGGGGGACCGTCTCCGGCGATCGTACAGACAAGTACCCTCCCTCCCC
This sequence comes from Lissotriton helveticus, assembly GCF_964261635.1. Classification (NCBI taxonomy): domain Eukaryota; kingdom Metazoa; phylum Chordata; class Amphibia; order Caudata; family Salamandridae; genus Lissotriton; species Lissotriton helveticus. The sequence continues at coordinate 54,927,864 of NC_136057.1, read as the reverse complement.
ACAAACAGGCACCACACCAAGTCGAGTTCAAGGCTTTATATAAGGTTCTTAAGGCAAGGATATCAGCGATACAGGATAACTTGGACCCGGGGGTCCTCTCACTTCTAGTCTCTGTAGGGAAAGGGGGTAGCGGGACAGTCTTAGTACCGGATCGGTACTGGTGGTGGTAAAAGGCGAGCTCACAATCCTCGAGCTGGAGGGTCTGTGGATCGGGCCGCGGCAGCGCCAGCAGGCCAAGGTGATAGTCTCATAAAGCAGAGGGCCGCGGCAGCGCCAGCAGGCCAAGTCGATGGTTTCACGAGGCAGAGGGCCGCGGCAGCGCCAGCAGGCCAAGATGGTTTCACGAGGCAGAGGGCCGCGGCAGCGCCAGCAGGCCAAGACGATGGTTTCACGAGGCAGAGGGCCGCGGCAGCGCCAGCAGGCCAAGACGATGGTTTCACGAGGCAGAGGGCCGCGGCAGCGCCAGCAGGCCAAGACGATGGTTTCACGAGGCAGAGGGCCGCGGCAGCGCCAGCAGGCCAAGACGATGGTTTCACGAGGCAGAGGGCCGCGGCAGCGCCAGCAGGCCAAGTCACGGATGAGTTCTTCTCGGGTCTCTCGACTCCAGGATACAACTGCCTTCCTGGTCTGGTCCTGCCCCAGTTATAGGTCTGGTCCCCTTTGATGTCCGGACCCTCGCGCCTGGGGGCCGGGAGGTCCGGGATGAGGGAGTCCAGACACCCAGCAGGGGGGTGGAGCCAGCGCCCAGGCGGCCTGGGGTGATCGACACCTGGCGGAGGAGAGCCGTTGACGATTCCTTCTCCCATTGACTCGCCAAGTGGTCACTCTGCCTCCTGGGGGGAGGTTGGTGCCTCGATGTCGGGCCCGGCCGGGCCCAGGGTGAGGGTCGAGTTGAGGCCACGCGGCCTCGTGCTGCAGTGCCCCAAGATGGCGGCCGGGTCGATGTCGTGGGGTAGATGGTGACCCGGGCCAGCTGGGTCCGGAGCTGGTGTCTTGTAGTGGAGGGATTGCGGGGTACTTCGGGTGGTCGTTGGTGGACTCTGGCTGGGGATGCAGGGAGAGCCAGGGTCCTGGTCCCATTGCGGGGAGGGGGTACAGCTCGAACATGCGGCCTGTCCAACAGGCGTCCCCCCTAGCTGAAGGCGGGGAGAGTCAGCCATCTTCCTGGGGACTCTCCTCGCTGAGGCGGAAAAAGCGGGACAGGCCGTCGGCGTTGGCGTGGTCCTGGCCTGGACGATGTTCCACCGTGAAGTCCATCCCCTGCAGGGAGATGGACCAGCGCAACAGCTTCGGGTTCTCCCCCCGCATTTGCATCAGCCATTGCAGGGGTCGGTGGTCTGTTTGCACCCGGAAGTGGGTGCCGAAGAGGTATGGCCGGAGCTTCTTGAGTGCCCAGACTACGGCGAAGGCCTCCCTCTCAATGGTGCTCCAGCGCTGTTCTCGGGGCAAGAGGCGTCTGCTGATGAAGACCACCGGATGGTCGACCCCTTCGGCGTTGAGTTGGGAGAGGACGGCCCCCACACCATGATCGGAGGCGTCCGTCTGCACAATGAATTCCCGGCTGTAGTCGGGAGCCTGGAGCACGGGGGCCGTGCACATGGCGGTCTTTAGCTTCTCGAAGGCTGATTGGCAGCCCGGGGTCCAGTTGACGGTTTTGGGGCTCTTTTTGGAGGTGAGCTCTGTGAGGGGCCCCACGATGCTGCCATAGTCCTTCACGAACCGCCGGTAGTATCCGGTGAGCCCCAGGAAGGCCCGGACCTCCGTTTGGCTCGTAGGGGGTTGCCAGGCCTGGATGGCAGCAATCTTGAGTTGGAGAGGGGCCACCAGCCCGCTTCCCACTTGGTGTCCCAGGTAGGTCACGGACCCTTGGCCAACTTGGCACTTGCTGGCCTTGATGGTGAGCCCGGCTTGCTGGAGGGCGAGTAGAACCTCCCGCAGGTGGCGGAGGTGGTCGGTCCACTGGTGGCTGTACACAGCAATGTCGTCCAGGTAGGCGGCGCTGAAGTCTTCCAGGCCCGCCAGTACCTGGTTTACCAGCCGTTGGAACGTTGCCGGGGCGTTTTTCATGCCGAAGGGCATGACTTTAAAGTGGTAGTGCCCGTCTGGGGTAGAGAAGGCGGATCGTTCTTGGGCCCTAGGGGTGAGGCCGATCTGCCAGTAGCCCGCTGTTAAGTCGAAGATGCTCAGGTAGCGGGCGGCCCCCATCCGGTCAATTAGCTCGTCTGCCCGGGGGATGGGATGAGCGTCGGTCCGGGTAACTGCATTCAGCCCTCGATAGTCCACGCAGAACCGGAGCTCAGGGGCAACGCCCGGGGCAGCTGCCTTGGGAACCAGGACGACTGGGCTCGCCCAGGGACTGTCTGAGGGTTCGATCACTCCTAGGGTCAGCATCTTGGACACCTCGGTCTGGATGCAGGCTCGTACCCGGTCTGGTACGCGGTATGCTCGGTGTCGAATAGGAGGGCTGTCCCCGGTGTCCACATCGTGGAGGCACCAGGGGGTGACTCCGGGGGTGAGGGAGAACAGGGAGGCGAACTGCCTCAGGAGCGTTTGGCAGTCTTGGCGTTGCTCCGGGGACAGGGCCTCGGAGAGCTGGACCCCTTCCACTGAGCCATCCTGCTCGAAGGCCCTCAGTAACTCCGGAAGGGGTTCGGAGTCTTCTTCTGTCCCAGTATCGGTAGCCATTAGGAGGCTGAGTTCGGATCGCACAAAATGGGGTTTGAGCCTGTTGGCATGGAGGACCCGTAGGGGGTTCCGGGCAGTCTCCATGTCGATTAAATAGGTGACGGGCCCCTTGCGTTCGATTACCTTGAAGGGCCCGGACCATCTGTCTTGGAGGGCACAGGGCTCAACCGGGGACATCACCCAGACCTGTTGTCCAGGTTCGAACTCAATGGAGGACGTGTGCTGATCGTACCACCTCTTCATGTCCTCCTGACTGGCCTCGAGGTTGGCTTTGGCGGTGTCTCGGAACCGCCGGGTCTGGTTGCGGAGAGCCAGGAGATACCGGTAGATGTCCGGGGGAGTTTTCTGGGGTGGCTGCTCCCAACCTTCTTTGACTAGGCTGAGGGGGCCCCGGACGGGGTGTCCGTACAGTAGTTCAAAGGGGCTGAAGCCGAGGGACTTCTGCGGGACCTCCCGATAGGCAAACAGGAGGCATGGCAGCAGTACGTCCCACTGGCGTCGAAGGGGTTCTTCTAGACCCATAATCATCCCCTTGAGGGTGCGGTTGAATCTCTCGACCAGTCCGTTTCCTTGCGGGTGATAGGGGGTCGTGAATTTGTAGGTGACCCCGCATTGCTGCCAGAGGGACTTCATATATCTGGAGATAAAGTTCGTGCCCCTGTCACTGACGACCTCCCGGGGGAACCCCACCCGGGAGAAGATCCCCATCAGGGCCCGGCCCACCACGGGGGCCGTCACAGTCCGAAGAGGGATGGCCTCGGGATAGCGGGTGGCGTGGTCTAGGCGTGGTCTACCAGGACCAGGATGAACCGGTGTCCTTGGGCTGTTCGAGGGTCGAGGGGCCCCACAATGTCTATTCCCACTCGTTCAAACGGGGTGGTGACGACAGGAAAGGGTTGTAATGGTGCTTTGATTTTTCGGCCACTTTTTCCGCTGGCCTGGCAGGTGGGGCAGGCCTTGCAGTGGTTGGTGACATCCTTCCGCATGTGGGGCCAGAAAAAATGGGTCACCAGGCGGTCGTAGGTTTTATCCTGCCCCAGGTGTCCGGCAAGGGGGACATCGTGGGCTAAGTTCAGGAGGAAGTCTCGGAAGCGAAGGGGCACCACCAGCACCCGACTGGCCCCTAGTTCTGCAATTTTCTGCTCGCTGTAGAGCAGGTCTTGGTCCCAGTAGATCCAGTGGGCCCCCGAGGTATCCCCGGTGCTCTGGGCCAGGGCTTGCTGCCGGAGTCCTTCGAGAGAAGGACAGGTTTGTTGCTCGGCCCGGAATTGTTCCTGCGTGGGGCCTCCCTCCTGCCGCCATTGTGCCAGGTCAGGGACGTCCCGAAGCTGGTCGGGTCCTTCTTCGGTTTGGGTCAAGGGAATGGCTTCTGGGGCGGCCTCCTCTGGGATGAGCGCGGGAGGAGGTTCTGGCCACTCAGGCTCTTCTGGGCTGGGGACCGCGCGGGCGGTCATGGACCGGGTCGTGACGCAGACCCATTCGGGGAGGCCAAGCATCCCCAGGTGCTCCCTCCGTTCGACAGCTGCCCAGGGAGAGCTTTCAAGGTCGTTTCCTAGGAGGCAGTCCACGGGGGCATCATCGCGGACAGTTACTTTTAACATCCCTGTTACTCCTCCCCACTCGAAGGGGACGCAGGCCATGTGGCATAGGCTTTCGGAGTTGTCGGCTGATCGAACAGGGCAAAGAATGTTCGGCAAGATTTGGTCTGGAGTGACGAAGTGGCGTCGGACCGCCGTTACACTGGCCCCGGTGTCGCAGAGGGCTTCCGCCCGGCGGCCATTGATGTTGACCCATTGACCGTACTTCTGTGTGTTGGCGGGAAGGGGGGCCCGCGGAATCATGTCTCTCTCCCCTAAGCAGACCAGTGCCATGGCGGCGGGTGCCCATTCAGAGGGATCGGTCTCGTACTCCTCTTGGTCTTCCGGGATTATTTCTTCCCCTAGGGCCGCCGCTGCAACTTGGCGGGGAGTAGTGTTCGGATTCTTTGGGCAGCTGGGATCACTGGCGTAGTGGCCGGGTCGCTGGCACCTGTGGCACGTAATGTTGGCCCGGAAACCGGCCCGGACGGCAGGACTTCCCCGGCCAACCGGGGTCGAGGGGTTTCTGGGGGGTGACGAGGGGCCGGGGTCTCTCCCCCGACCCTGACTTCCTCCTCCCCCTCGGGGGCGATACGATCTGGATACTTCGCTGGGTGCGCTCCGGCCAACTCGGGTGCTTTCCCACCGGTCGGCTTCGGCGGCGAGTTGTCGAGGGTCGGTTAGCTTGCTGTCCAGGAGGTGTTGCCGGAGCTCCACGAAGCAGTTGTTCGACAGGTGTTCCCATACGATAAGGTCAAAGAGTTGGTCGTAGGTGGTTACTTTGTTGCCCTTGATCCACCCCTCGAAGGCTCGGCTAAAAAAGTTCACGTACTCCACCCAAGTTGTACCCGGAATCCGTTTGCAGTCGCGGAACCGTTGGCGGTACATCTCAGGTGTGAGCCCGTATCGAGTGAGGAGGGCGGCCTTCATGTGGTCGTAGGAGGTCATCAGCTGGTCCGGGAGTTGCAGCAGGGCGTCCCGCCCTTCGTTGACAAACCTCCCCCATAGTCCGGCTCCCCAATCGCTTCGGGGAATCCGGTGGGAGGTCATTGCCACCTCATAGGCTTTAAACCACTGCTGGATATCATCGTTCTTGTGGTATTCCCGGATGACATCTTTGGGGATGTGAACCTTGGGTTCGGTCGAGGCAGACGGGGTCGGTCGTTCGGGGAGCCCGAGGTCTTTATTCTGTTTCTGAATCTCCAGTGCTTTGAGATTGCGCTCATGTTCGTATTCTAGTCTCTTTTCCTCTAGCTCCCTCTGTCTTTGCTTGTCTTCCCGCTCTTCCCTGAGTCGTAAGTGTTCCAGGGTTATTTTTTGTTCTGCCAGCTTGAGTTCCCCATCCAAGCGAAGTCGGGCAAGTTCTAATTCGTGGAGTCTGGTTTTTTCTCTTTCTCGGATCTCTTCCAGGGAGAGATCCGTTCTTTCTTTAGTTGGTGCGGGGCTCGTTTCGGTTGTTTGTGTTCGGGGTACGGCCGTACCCGTTTCTGCCCAAGCTTCTAGGGCTCGTTTGAAGTCTTCCTTTGTGCTAAGACCTGTGGTTGGAAGTCCAAGTTCTATGCAATATTGCTTCAGTTCCCGGTGGTTGTAGTCTTCCAATTTTTCCATCTGAAATTTTTCCGTTGTTCCGCTCTCTATTGACATGGTTGTTGTGTGTGGTGGGGCGAGTGACTTTCTGTACGATTATGCGTAGGTTCGGATCCCGTCGCTGGCCACCAATGTTAGACGGGGACCCTGAGGGTCGGCCGGATACCGAGGGAGAGATCCCCGAGGGGGACCGTCTCCGGCGATCGTACAGACAAGTACCCTCCCTCCCCACAAACAGGCACCACACCAAGTCGAGTTCAAGGCTTTATATAAGGTTCTTAAGGCAAGGATATCAGCGATACAGGATAACTTGGACCCGGGGGTCCTCTCACTTCTAGTCTCTGTAGGGAAAGGGGGTAGCGGGACAGTCTTAGTACCGGATCGGTACTGGTGGTGGTAAAAGGCGAGCTCACAATCCTCGAGCTGGAGGGTCTGTGGATCGGGCCGCGGCAGCGCCAGCAGGCCAAGGTGATAGTCTCATAAAGCAGAGGGCCGCGGCAGCGCCAGCAGGCCAAGTCGATGGTTTCACGAGGCAGAGGGCCGCGGCAGCGCCAGCAGGCCAAGATGGTTTCACGAGGCAGAGGGCCGCGGCAGCGCCAGCAGGCCAAGACGATGGTTTCACGAGGCAGAGGGCCGCGGCAGCGCCAGCAGGCCAAGACGATGGTTTCACGAGGCAGAGGGCCGCGGCAGCGCCAGCAGGCCAAGACGATGGTTTCACGAGGCAGAGGGCCGCGGCAGCGCCAGCAGGCCAAGACGATGGTTTCACGAGGCAGAGGGCCGCGGCAGCGCCAGCAGGCCAAGTCACGGATGAGTTCTTCTCGGGTCTCTCGACTCCAGGATACAACTGCCTTCCTGGTCTGGTCCTGCCCCAGTTATAGGTCTGGTCCCCTTTGATGTCCGGACCCTCGCGCCTGGGGGCCGGGAGGTCCGGGATGAGGGAGTCCAGACACCCAGCAGGGGGGTGGAGCCAGCGCCCAGGCGGCCTGGGGTGATCGACACCTGGCGGAGGAGAGCCGTTGACGATTCCTTCTCCCATTGACTCGCCAAGTGGTCACTCTGCCTCCTGGGGGGAGGTTGGTGCCTCGATGTCGGGCCCGGCCGGGCCCAGGGTGAGGGTCGAGTTGAGGCCACGCGGCCTCGTGCTGCAGTGCCCCAAGATGGCGGCCGGGTCGATGTCGTGGGGTAGATGGTGACCCGGGCCAGCTGGGTCCGGAGCTGGTGTCTTGTAGTGGAGGGATTGCGGGGTACTTCGGGTGGTCGTTGGTGGACTCTGGCTGGGGATGCAGGGAGAGCCAGGGTCCTGGTCCCATTGCGGGGAGGGGGTACAGCTCGAACATGCGGCCTGTCCAACAGGCGTCCCCCCTAGCTGAAGGCGGGGAGAGTCAGCCATCTTCCTGGGGACTCTCCTCGCTGAGGCGGAAAAAGCGGGACAGGCCGTCGGCGTTGGCGTGGTCCTGGCCTGGACGATGTTCCACCGTGAAGTCCATCCCCTGCAGGGAGATGGACCAGCGCAACAGCTTCGGGTTCTCCCCCCGCATTTGCATCAGCCATTGCAGGGGTCGGTGGTCTGTTTGCACCCGGAAGTGGGTGCCGAAGAGGTATGGCCGGAGCTTCTTGAGTGCCCAGACTACGGCGAAGGCCTCCCTCTCAATGGTGCTCCAGCGCTGTTCTCGGGGCAAGAGGCGTCTGCTGATGAAGACCACCGGATGGTCGACCCCTTCGGCGTTGAGTTGGGAGAGGACGGCCCCCACACCATGATCGGAGGCGTCCGTCTGCACAATGAATTCCCGGCTGTAGTCGGGAGCCTGGAGCACGGGGGCCGTGCACATGGCGGTCTTTAGCTTCTCGAAGGCTGATTGGCAGCCCGGGGTCCAGTTGACGGTTTTGGGGCTCTTTTTGGAGGTGAGCTCTGTGAGGGGCCCCACGATGCTGCCATAGTCCTTCACGAACCGCCGGTAGTATCCGGTGAGCCCCAGGAAGGCCCGGACCTCCGTTTGGCTCATAGGGGGTTGCCAGGCCTGGATGGCAGCAATCTTGAGTTGGAGAGGGGCCACCAGCCCGCTTCCCACTTGGTGTCCCAGGTAGGTCACGGACCCTTGGCCAACTTGGCACTTGCTGGCCTTGATGGTGAGCCCGGCTTGCTGGAGGGCGAGTAGAACCTCCCGCAGGTGGCGGAGGTGGTCGGTCCACTGGTGGCTGTACACAGCAATGTCGTCCAGGTAGGCGGCGCTGAAGTCTTCCAGGCCCGCCAGTACCTGGTTTACCAGCCGTTGGAACGTTGCCGGGGCGTTTTTCATGCCGAAGGGCATGACTTTAAAGTGGTAGTGCCCGTCTGGGGTAGAGAAGGCGGATCGTTCTTGGGCCCTAGGGGTGAGGCCGATCTGCCAGTAGCCCGCTGTTAAGTCGAAGATGCTCAGGTAGCGGGCGGCCCCCATCCGGTCAATTAGCTCGTCTGCCCGGGGGATGGGATGAGCGTCGGTCCGGGTAACTGCATTCAGCCCTCGATAGTCCACGCAGAACCGGAGCTCAGGGGCAACGCCCGGGGCAGCTGCCTTGGGAACCAGGACGACTGGGCTCGCCCAGGGACTGTCTGAGGGTTCGATCACTCCTAGGGTCAGCATCTTGGACACCTCGGTCTGGATGCAGGCTCGTACCCGGTCTGGTACGCGGTATGCTCGGTGTCGAATAGGAGGGCTGTCCCCGGTGTCCACATCGTGGAGGCACCAGGGGGTGACTCCGGGGGTGAGGGAGAACAGGGAGGCGAACTGCCTCAGGAGCGTTTGGCAGTCTTGGCGTTGCTCCGGGGACAGGGCCTCGGAGAGCTGGACCCCTTCCACTGAGCCATCCTGCTCGAAGGCCCTCAGTAAGTCCGGAAGGGGTTCGGAGTCTTCTTCTGTCCCAGTATCGGTAGCCATTAGGAGGCTGAGTTCGGATCGCACAAAATGGGGTTTGAGCCTGTTGGCATGGAGGACCCGTAGGGGGTTCCGGGCAGTCTCCATGTCGATTAAATAGGTGACGGGCCCCTTGCGTTCGATTACCTTGAAGGGCCCGGACCATCTGTCTTGGAGGGCACAGGGCTCAACCGGGGACATCACCCAGACCTGTTGTCCAGGTTCGAACTCAATGGAGGACGTGTGCTGATCGTACCACCTCTTCATGTCCTCCTGACTGGCCTCGAGGTTGGCTTTGGCGGTGTCTCGGAACCGCCGGGTCTGGTTGCGGAGAGCCAGGAGATACCGGTAGATGTCCGGGGGAGTTTTCTGGGGTGGCTGCTCCCAACCTTCTTTGACTAGGCTGAGGGGGCCCCGGACGGGGTGTCCGTACAGTAGTTCAAAGGGGCTGAAGCCGAGGGACTTCTGCGGGACCTCCCGATAGGCAAACAGGAGGCATGGCAGCAGTACGTCCCACTGGCGTCGAAGGGGTTCTTCTAGACCCATAATCATCCCCTTGAGGGTGCGGTTGAATCTCTCGACCAGTCCGTTTCCTTGCGGGTGATAGGGGGTCGTGAATTTGTAGGTGACCCCGCATTGCTGCCAGAGGGACTTCATATATCTGGAGATAAAGTTCGTGCCCCTGTCACTGACGACCTCCCGGGGGAACCCCACCCGGGAGAAGATCCCCATCAGGGCCCGGCCCACCACGGGGGCCGTCACAGTCCGAAGAGGGATGGCCTCGGGATAGCGGGTGGCGTGGTCTACCAGGACCAGGATGAACCGGTGTCCTTGGGCTGTTCGAGGGTCGAGGGGCCCCACAATGTCTATTCCCACTCGTTCAAACGGGGTGGTGACGACAGGAAAGGGTTGTACTGGTGCTTTGATTTTTCGGCCACTTTTTCCGCTGGCCTGGCAGGTGGGGCAGGCCTTGCAGTGGTTGGTGACATCCTTCCGCATGTGGGGCCAGAAAAAATGGGTCACCAGGCGGTCGTAGGTTTTATCCTGCCCCAGGTGTCCGGCAAGGGGGACATCGTGGGCTAAGTTCAGGAGGAAGTCTCGGAAGCGAAGGGGCACCACCAGCACCCGACTGGCCCCTAGTTCTGCAATTTTCTGCTCGCTGTAGAGCAGGTCTTGGTCCCAGTAGATCCAGTGGGCCCCCGAGGTATCCCCGGTGCTCTGGGCCAGGGCTTGCTGCCGGAGTCCTTCGAGAGAAGGACAGGTTTGTTGCTCGGCCCGGAATTGTTCCTGCGTGGGGCCTCCCTCCTGCCGCCATTGTGCCAGGTCAGGGACGTCCCGAAGCTGGTCGGGTCCTTCTTCGGTTTGGGTCAAGGGAATGGCTTCTGGGGCGGCCTCCTCTGGGATGAGCGCGGGAGGAGGTTCTGGCCACTCGGGCTCTTCTGGGCTGGGGACCGCGCGGGCGGTCATGGACCGGGTCGTGACGCAGACCCATTCGGGGAGGCCAAGCATCCCCAGGTGCTCCCTCCGTTCGACAGCTGCCCAGGGAGAGCTTTCAAGGTCGTTTCCTAGGAGGCAGTCCACGGGGGCATCATCGCGGACAGTTACTTTTAACATCCCTGTTACTCCTCCCCACTCGAAGGGGACGCAGGCCATGTGGCATAGGCTTTCGGAGTTGTCGGCTGATCGAACAGGGCAAAGAATGTTCGGCAAGATTTGGTCTGGAGTGACGAGGTGGCGTCGGACCGCCGTTACACTGGCCCCGGTGTCGCGGAGGGCTTCCGCCCGGCGGCCATTGATGTTGACCCATTGACCGTACTTCTGTGTGTTGGCGGGAAGGGGGGCCCGCGGAATCATGTCTCTCTCCCCTAAGCAGACCAGTGCCATGGCGGCGGGTGCCCATTCAGAGGGATCGGTCTCGTACTCCTCTTGGTCTTCCGGGATTATTTCTTCCCCTAGGGCCGCCGCTGCAACTTGGCGGGGAGTAGTGTTCGGATTCTTTGGGCAGCTGGGATCACTGGCGTAGTGGCCGGGTCGCTGGCACCTGTGGCACGTAATGTTGGCCCGGAAACCGGCCCGGACGGCAGGACTTCCCCGGCCAACCGGGGTCGAGGGGTTTCTGGGGGGTGACGAGGGGCCGGGGTCTCTCCCCCGACCCTGACTTCCTCCTCCCCCTCGGGGGCGATACGATCTGGATACTTCGCTGGGTGCGCTCCGGCCAACTCGGGTGCTTTCCCACCGGTCGGCTTCGGCGGCGAGTTGTCGAGGGTCGGTTAGCTTGCTGTCCAGGAGGTGTTGCCGGAGCTCCACGAAGCAGTTGTTCGACAGGTGTTCCCATACGATAAGGTCAAAGAGTTGGTCGTAGGTGGTTACTTTGTTGCCCTTGATCCACCCCTCGAAGGCTCGGCTAAAAAAGTTCACGTACTCCACCCAAGTTGTACCCGGAATCCGTTTGCAGTCGCGGAACCGTTGGCGGTACATCTCAGGTGTGAGCCCGTATCGAGTGAGGAGGGCGGCCTTCATGTGGTCGTAGGAGGTCATCAGCTGGTCCGGGAGTTGCAGCAGGGCGTCCCGCCCTTCGTTGACAAACCTCCCCCATAGTCCGGCTCCCCAATCGCTTCGGGGAATCCGGTGGGAGGTCATTGCCACCTCATAGGCTTTAAACCACTGCTGGATATCATCGTTCTTGTGGTATTCCCGGATGACATCTTTGGGGATGTGAACCTTGGGTTCGGTCGAGGCAGACGGGGTCGGTCGTTCGGGGAGCCCGAGGTCTTTATTCTGTTTCTGAATCTCCAGTGCTTTGAGATTGCGCTCATGTTCGTATTCTAGTCTCTTTTCCTCTAGCTCCCTCTGTCTTTGCTTGTCTTCCCGCTCTTCCCTGAGTCGTAAGTGTTCCAGGGTTATTTTTTGTTCTGCCAGCTTGAGTTCCCCATCCAAGCGAAGTCGGGCAAGTTCTAATTCGTGGAGTCTGGTTTTTTCTCTTTCTCGGATCTCTTCCAGGGAGAGATCCGTTCTTTCTTTAGTTGGTGCGGGGCTCGTTTCGGTTGTTTGTGTTCGGGGTACGGCCGTACCCGTTTCTGCCCAAGCTTCTAGGGCTCGTTTGAAGTCTTCCTTTGTGCTAAGACCTGTGGTTGGAAGTCCAAGTTCTATGCAATATTGCTTCAGTTCCCGGTGGTTGTAGTCTTCCAATTTTTCCATCTGAAATTTTTCCGTTGTTCCGCTCTCTATTGACATGGTTGTTGTGTGTGGTGGGGCGAGTGACTTTCTGTACGATTATGCGTAGGTTCGGATCCCGTCGCTGGCCACCAATGTTAGACGGGGACCCTGAGGGTCGGCCGGATACCGAGGGAGAGATCCCCGAGGGGGACCGTCTCCGGCGATCGTACAGACAAGTACCCTCCCTCCCCACAAACAGGCACCACACCAAGTCGAGTTCAAGGCTTTATATAAGGTTCTTAAGGCAAGGATATCAGCGATACAGGATAACTTGGACCCGGGGGTCCTCTCACTTCTAGTCTCTGTAGGGAAAGGGGGTAGCGGGACAGTCTTAGTACCGGATCGGTACTGGTGGTGGTAAAAGGCGAGCTCACAATCCTCGAGCTGGAGGGTCTGTGGATCGGGCCGCGGCAGCGCCAGCAGGCCAAGGTGATAGTCTCATAAAGCAGAGGGCCGCGGCAGCGCCAGCAGGCCAAGTCGATGGTTTCACGAGGCAGAGGGCCGCGGCAGCGCCAGCAGGCCAAGATGGTTTCACGAGGCAGAGGGCCGCGGCAGCGCCAGCAGGCCAAGACGATGGTTTCACGAGGCAGAGGGCCGCGGCAGCGCCAGCAGGCCAAGACGATGGTTTCACGAGGCAGAGGGCCGCGGCAGCGCCAGCAGGCCAAGACGATGGTTTCACGAGGCAGAGGGCCGCGGCAGCGCCAGCAGGCCAAGACGATGGTTTCACGAGGCAGAGGGCCGCGGCAGCGCCAGCAGGCCAAGTCACGGGTGAGTTCTTCTCGGGTCTCTCGACTCCAGGATACAACTGCCTTCCTGGTCTGGTCCTGCCCCAGTTATAGGTCTGGTCCCCTTTGATGTCCGGACCCTCGCGCCTGGGGGCCGGGAGGTCCGGGATGAGGGAGTCCAGACACCCAGCAGGGGGGTGGAGCCAGCGCCCAGGCGGCCTGGGGTGATCGACACCTGGCGGAGGAGAGCCGTTGACGATTCCTTCTCCCATTGACTCGCCAAGTGGTCACTCTGCCTCCTGGGGGGAGGTTGGTGCCTCGATGTCGGGCCCGGCCGGGCCCAGGGTGAGGGTCGAGTTGAGGCCACGCGGCCTCGTGCTGCAGTGCCCCAAGATGGCGGCCGGGTCGATGTCGTGGGGTAGATGGTGACCCGGGCCAGCTGGGTCCGGAGCTGGTGTCTTGTAGTGGAGGGATTGCGGGGTACTTCGGGTGGTCGTTGGTGGACTCTGGCTGGGGATGCAGGGAGAGCCAGGGTCCTGGTCCCATTGCGGGGAGGGGGTACAGCTCGAACATGCGGCCTGTCCAACACACATCTTATTACACTGTGCCAGAGGCACGGGCAGAATTTACAAGGGATATTGTACAGGACAGGGCCTCTTGGACCACTGTCAGGGGTATCAGCACTTTCAGAACTTAGCACTTTGTAGAAAGTAAAATCAGTGTAGCACACAAATAGAACTTGTAACACACAACCAGTAATCACTGGTAACAGGACCTCACTAGCACCACCTGTACTAGGGAGAAAACAACCACCTACATATCACAATACCTGTAGGGGTGCAAGAACAGAACACATGATGCAATGCATAACATTCATTCAGAGGTGTAGCAATAAAACACATGATGTATCAAAACACATTCAGCGGTGTAGAAACAAGGCACATGTCGCATAAAAACACATTCAGAGGTGCAAGCACAAGCAATTGCGCAAAAACCCACATGAGCCACAACCTGTGGCTGTCCCTGTGTCCCAATGTCAGGGCCTAAACGTGGCAGTTGCCCACAAAGTGCTGGGCAACTGTGCAGGGAAAGTTTAGGGCAACGTTGGAGCCTCTCTGGCTCAAGGACAACGAACTGGCACCCCGAGCCTCTCGGGGCTCGCAAAGCAACTGTGGGCGCCAGAGCCTCTCGGGCTCGAAATACGCAGATTGCCCCCAGGAGCCTCTCTGGGCTCTTAACAAATGACTGGCCCCTCTGAGCCTCCTGGCTCGGAAAGAAGATGCCCCCTCTGAGCCTCTCAGGGCTCAACACAAAATGCGCTGTCTCCAGAGCCTCTCCGGGCTCAACAACACAGGTAAGGCCCCCCTCGAGTCTCTCAGGACTCGAGACTGCACTGGCAGGTACGTTGGAGTCCCTCACGGGGGACTCAGAGCAGGGGCAACAGCCCCAAGAGCCTCAACCGGCTCTACGCAAAGGAATGCTCTCTTGAAGCCCTCGTGGCTTCACTCTGTCACTTAGCGCTATCTCGCGCTACCGGCACTTCCACACTCACCGGCTGTCTGGCGGCGGCTCTGGTGCCGCGGGCGGGCTCCTCTCCCTCTCCTCAGGCTTCTTCCGATGCGGGGCTCTCTTCTCCTCACGGGAGCCCCGCGAGCAGCGCCACCCTTTCTCCCCTTCTCACGCTGCGGCGCCGGGGGCGGGACTTCCGGTCCTTCTCCCGGTCAGGCCGCGTAGGGATTGGCCGGCCGGCCCTTCACTTCCGGGTCACCGCGGGCAGCGCGGCGGCCCGATTCAGGCAGGCAGGCGGGGTGTAAGCAGACGATGACTCAACCGAGGGGTTGGCTCCCTCGAGTTGATCCACAACGGGGCAATCAATGCCGGGTGGGCACCGGCCGAAGCAATCAAGGCGGCGCCAGGCAAATCTAAAGCGCTCCAAGCGCTATATGTGGAAAATAAAGCGCTCCCTGCGCTAGGACACCATTAAAGCGCTCACAGGCGCTTGTGGGGGGCAAAATACAGCGCTCCCAGCGCTGGGACAAAATCAAGCGCTCCCAAGCGCTAGAGGACCAAGATAGAGCGCTCCCAGGTGCTATAAGAAAAATAAAGGTCCAGCAGAGTCCTTCAGCAAGGCAGGGGGGCAAGGCTGGGCCCAGAGCCAGCACACTGGGTCTCCAGGCAGGGAGACACCCCAAGTGGCGGTCCTCTGGCCCAGCAGCAGCAACAGCCCCCTCAGGATCCTGGAAGAGAACAAAACTGTGGGGACACAGCCCCATTTTTATACAGTGCATTCCTTTGTCTGAAGGTGCAGGGTGGGGGCGGAACCAGTCGCAGCTGGTTCTTGAGTACTCTGTTTACCTCAGTGTTTGAAAAAAGCAATTAGGAACTAGTGTTAGAAACCATGGACAGAGACGGACTAGTGACAGCACAGACTATAGTAGGACAGAAAGCATGATACAAAATTATTTTATTAAATTTTCATTATAGTAAAAAGCACAGTTGTCATTTGGATGTACATGATTATTATGTGCATGCCTTCATTATATATGTGACTTGTTATCTACATATACAGACTTATATTGTCAGATCCTATACAGATTTCATGATAGTGTAGCTAGAATTGGGATCTATGCGAAGGCTTATTGTAAAGATATTTATACATTAAAACATGGCTGAATATATCATCTACGCGCGTTTCGGCTGGAGGCCTTCATCAGGGAGCCATGTAGATATCCAAGTGGACCTGAACATGTGGTTGAATGTTGGTTCTCACATAGGTAAAGTTGAATTGGTTGTGCGAGATGGAGGATGGTCTATCTTGAAGATTTAAGCTGTGCAGTATATCGTTAGTCTATGTTCTGCACTTCAGTTTTCACATATCTTGTTATTTGAGAGTAGCCTCTGGTGTTTAAGCTGTGGAGTTGCTCTTAATTGGCAAGAAGCTACATGCTGTGGGTATCTAGTAGCTGATGTATAGATGACCTGGTGAATCGATCTAGTAGTTCTATAGATTGTGGTCTGTTGACGGTTCTGGTCACATTGGCAATCTAAAGGTACGTCAACGAAGTATCGCAGAGGGGATCTGGAAGCTGCAGAGCGGACGCCGGCGGTTGCCGTCCCGTTAATAGCAGTACGTCGTCGCACTGGCACTCTTGGTTATGCGTCAGCGCGGTATCCTGCGCAGGGTCTGTCGGCTTCACGGTGTGAGCCAATGGTTGCCGTCCTCTTGTCAGCAGTACGTGGACGTATGGGGTAACTGGTATTTTTATTTTAGTCGTGTTCCAATCGTGGGGTCTGGTCGGCGTCCGTCTGCATGCGATCTCTGTTTACCTCAACCACCCTATCTATTCACTGGCAGGGCTTGGGTCATTAGACACACCACAGGGGGGCGGAGCCAGCATTGTGTGGGGAAAACCCAGCCCATCCAGGACACAGGTACACTCCTCCCACACATCACTCATGCTAATCTCCCACTCACCACCGGGCAGACCCATCCAGACTTCCTGGAGCCTGGCATGCCAGCCAGCTCCAGCCAATCACACTCCAGCACCATCACAGCACACGTACAGCCATGCCTAGAAATGGCGCTTCCCTACTAGACACATACAAGCCGCACATACCGTTGCGCAGCATTCATTCTCACGAGTTCACACATACCAGACTCAAGCCTGTACACCCCACGCATCAGGAACTACCAGGGACACATACATTCCCCATGCATTCCTATGGGCGGGCAGGCCTAGCTCAGCACATGCACTCAGAGTGCGCACGCACTTTCCACTGGGACACAGTGAAAGTGCGCAGAATCCCAAAAATCACCATTGCCAGGTCACCATTTCAAGCAAAAAGTCTAGGGGTGAACCTGCCCTAAGGCCCAAGTCCAACAGTGTGCCTGCCTGTGTGTGAGGTCTAAATGTTACTAAGGAGGCTGGAGCTGCACAGTGTTAAATGATTGGAACAAATGGTCTGATGGACACTGTGGCGACAATGCAAGCTCTTTAGATCCGATCCACATGAGTGAAATGAGGTTGAAAGTTAACCGTTCCCTTTATATATCAGTGCTTGATTTACTGATCACAAGTGCGTATTTCACCATTGTCTAGGCAATGCTTTGGATGTTGCTACATTCACAGTCAGTTGAGTAATAGGATTGCCACTATTCGCAATAATAGAAAATGATGAAATTGGTGCAGTAACCCCTACATTAAACGTTATTTGTCTGCATGAATCGTAATTATGGAGCCACTGGTTCGGCATAATGTAGATATCAAGGGGCAAATTTACAAGCCCCCTGCGCCACCATTGTGTCACTTTTTGTGACGTCCTGGCGGCACATTTCACTTCTCCATACTTACAAGGAGAGGAAAAGCCACCCTGTGTGTCTTTTCCTCTCCATGTAAATACAGCCCCTTTACACGCAGCAGTTTGCGTGGAAGGGGCGTTCCATGGGTGTTGCGGTGGGTGATCCCTCGCAACACCCATGGACCCAGACACATTTCCAGATTTATGAGCAATCGTTAATCTGGAAATGCGTGTCAATGCTATGTCTCCCCCGGGGAGGCGTGGCGAGGCGCAACGAGGAGAATTGTTTTAATTTCTCCTTGTTTTTTCCTCTTTCAAAGCGTGCTGCATTCTCCAGCATGCATTGAACGAGGAAACCACCTCAATTGATTGTTTTTGTGCAGGAAGGTGCCCCTTCCTGCACAGAAACAATCCCCCCATGACGCAGGCATGCTTGCACCATGGTTCAAGGGTGCCTGTGACGGCGCATTGCAGCAGTTTTTGCACCAGCGCAGTGGGAAGCACAGAGATGCGACATGTTGTAAATATGTCGCATCCCTGTGCTTCGAAACTAATGCCGCACGGCACAGCAAAATGACTTGCAGCATCGCGCTTTTAGTTTCTTGTTGATCTGACCCCTAGTCGTTAGACTCGGAATTGCATCCCGTCACACGTGAACCGCTGGAGTGTTGACATAAAGCCTGCAATGCGCCTGATCAGCTTTATTCATTCTTCCATTCAAGGACTGTGAAGTCGGAGCGGTGACTGGAGAAGAACAAGGACCCCCGTGGAGCACGTGAGGACCAGGAATGGTGCCGCAGGATGTTTGACTGCTTCTGAAATAGGTCACACAGAAGACTACCATTCTTGTATCGCTCATTTTCAAACCCTATTTGAAGATTTCCAAGTCTTGCCATGAAGAGAATAACCTCTGTTTTGCTGTGAGTGGGATCAGCAGGACGCGTGCATATCGCGCACAGCTTGTAATCTTCATCCTGCAGGGAACCATGATGGGACCAGAAGGGAGGTTTGTGCACATTTTGTGGTACTGAAAATTTTGGACCTGTGTCAAACATCGTCGTATCATGACGATTTTGATATCAGCAGACCGAGAATGGCTAGTACACTATGCGCAAGCATTTTCGTCATATTCAAGTGACAGAATCACCCTGAAATCAGAGTTTTCGTCCTGAACCCTCAGGTTCCATTTTGTGAACGGCAGCCATTTTGTGATTGCCCTCACATAGGCCAGTGACTAAAGCCAAAAACGATTCTGAAGGACACGTACACCTTTGCTGACTTCTCTGTGACCTCAGCATGCTGACTCCACTGCCTGAAGCCAAACCTGTTTGGCCAGTTCCTTTCCCAGTGGCCGATCGAGATAGTATCAAGGCACAGCATGCCATAAACCTTTATTGCACACAACTATGTCTTATCTTACTCACACCTGTCTCTGCTCCTTTCGTTATGGCCTGTTTACGATGGGGGTGTGCCGGGTTTTTATTATGGGTTTCTGCAGCTTGTGTAAGAAGGAATGTTGGGTTTTTACTTGTTTGCAAAAGCTAGGACTGCCCCTTACTTTTGTACTGAGTCATGTAACGCTAAAAACATATAAAAGGCCTCTGTCCTCTGTGTTCCTTAGACTACCTCGTTCAGTTGCTACGGCTTCTGGGTGACGTGGCCTCACTATGTTTAGTTTAATAAAGATGGCTTTTCATATTTTCAGATTCTGTGCCAAGTTCTTGTTATATTAGTAAGTATTCCCTGAGACTATAAATTACAGTACTTCAGATGGCGCAGCCAACGCGGGGATCATCAGAGAAGTGGCTTTCTGTGGGAGTGATCTGGTCAGGAGACTGAAAATCTACTGAGGAGCACAGAACAGGATTCTACTAAGAAAGTACTCTGTGCACAGGGATTCTGGAGATTCTTTAATTCTGCAGCCCGGTATATTTGTGATCTTCCTGATTTTGATCCTCCACATGATGTCACTCCTGACCGATAACCTTTTTGCGTGAGTATTCTAAAAAGACCGTTAGGTCATGTAGAACTTGACAGTTAGAATTTGGATAACCTTTTGATTAGTAAAAGTAAGAGTTAAGTATAAGTGGGCCGCTCCCAGTCCTTTGGTCCTTAGTTTGGTTCTTAGTTTGTTTGGTCCTTAGTTTTATTTGAAGATTGCAATGTTCAAAAACCGAGGGTCTTGTAAATTTACGAGTGTATCGATAGAGATAGCCCCTTGAAGTTTGAAGCTAGATTAGTGAGCTATAAGATGCCTGATCTTAGCAAATTTGGGGCTTTGTGTTGGCCAACTTTGTATACGTTTGGATTAGCCGGCTTCCCCTAAAGGGGATATCTAAATAGGTTTAGATTTTTTTTAAAAAAAACATATTTCTTCCTTGGTGATTTTGTATCCCCAGGGAATTAAAATATGACATAATACAAAACAAGGATCCTTTGTTCTGTGCAATATTATGAATGGAGATATGCAGAACGATTTTTGGTGTTCTGGCAGCCAAAGCTAGTGAATTAAGTGTATTGTGGCTTCGTGCACATACAGCAGTCTGCTGGGCTGTGTTTTTTTTTGTTTTTTTTTGCAGTCTTTTGGAACCCTATTGAGACGTGTTTCTTGAAAATATGACTTACAACTAATATTTGAGTACAGTCTGTGGGCTGTCCTTTCTTTTCGTCCTGAGTGTTGATTTGTGGGTTCAATGTGTGTTTCAATGTCTATGTGGGTTTTTTCATTGGTTTAACTTCAGTATGTGAATTGCGATGGCAATTTATGAAACAATAGCTACAGCACTGTATTGTGTGTCCTGAGTGTTTGAATCCTTTCTCTTTATGTTTGCAATGAGCTCAATGTGTTTGTGGGTTTCTTGATGTTTTCAGTCTGTTAAGTAAAATGTCAGATTAATTAATATTAAGTAGAAATTAAATAACACTCCAGCAATTTACTATGTCACATGCTAAAATCGTTATATGTTGCTATTTAATTTACAGACTAAGCAAAAACGCATATGTGCAAATTGTTAAATGCTTAAAATAGATAAGTTAAAATTCACATTCACTAGGAATATGAAGGGCCTAAAAAATAATTGTGTGTTTTGTAGCAAAACGAATTTATAGCATTTTTTACTTACATGCATTGTAGTACATGTAAAAGGCGAACACCTCAGCTAAAGTGAATTTTTTTCTTGCTAGATTTAAATGCATCTTTTTGCACGCGCATTTTTAAAACTTGAAATGTCTGTTTTCAGTAAAACTGAAAGCGTGCTCAGGTTTCAGCACTATGCAAGGCCTTTCCTGACAACAGATGTTGTTTTTCGAAGGCCATAAATAGCAAAGGAATGTTTATTTAGCCCAGGACTTAGCTGTTAGTTAATCACAGTTGGCCTTTTTCATTTCAGAATAGTGTTTTAGAGGGTTACAAAAATAAGGTTCATCACTTTGTATCACTGGAAGACATTCCAAATGCGGTTTTCCTCTCTTAAAGCATTTTTTTTCAAAGTATATTTTTGGTTCTGTTGAAAATACTGATTGCCCTTTAAAAAATGGCGCGAAAAATGTCATGTTTTAAGTTAGGCTTTTTGTGCGTAGGCGCATAAATGAAGGCATCTACAAATGATAGGCAAGGGATGCAGCTTACCTTTATATGTGGAGTTATCATAAAAACAGATAATTGGTTTCATTGAACGAAAAATTATTAATTATGGAAAAATTATTTGAGAAAAAAATAAGTGCTTTTTAAAATCGTTTTTTGATATTTATAAAGCTTAATACTCATACTATGACCTCCTAGTATTAAAATTTGATTTAAGTTATGTGTTACGGTGTAATTAGGTAATTTGCATGTTGGTTTTCACCTGGCGCAGGCGTAAAAAACTTATTTTTCCAAGGATTTACATGAGATATGACTAATGTCTAATATCTGTAATGTGTAAAGAACATTCTGAGGATGATTAATATGTAAAACAATTATAGGATATTTATTTTTAAGTGCCCCAAAGATAAAAGTCGAAATTGAGTTAAATGGGTTTTTAACACAGATTCTTGTCATTTACCATAGCTTGAAAGTGTCTCTGGCTTCAGTAAATGCATACATTTGTGCATAATACAAACTTGTGGGTTGTTATTGAGGTTGTTTTTCATAGCTCAGTGAGCCAATGTGCCTGGTGCAGAGGTTTGTGTTTAATATTAGGGTTGAGGGTTCTAACTTTAGCGGGGCCCATTCAGACGTTCATCAATGTTAGGTTGCTAAAATGAGTACCATTGTATAGGGTGGTCGCAAGCATTTGTTCTAAAAACTGATATGTGTGAATCCTTCACAGTAAATGTAGTAGGCCTTCTGTCTTTGTCATGTTGACATTGTGACCTTTTAAATTCGAGCCTTGTCTCTGTGAAATGCAGAATAACCTTGCTAAACAGGCCTCAGAAATGTGGAATTTCTGGTTTAAAGTTAAAGACTTAATTCCAAAGGGAAATATAAAAAAGGTTTCTTAAAAAGGTTTTCTTTAAAAGTCCCAACATCATGACATTTGTATTTTTGCTCTAAAAAAATAATGTCTGCTAGTCGCTTTTATTTGACAGAGAGCAAGTGTTGCATTCCGTTTTAGACAAAAAATAAGATGCAGCCTTTTACTAAAATTTTGAAGCCTACATGAATAAGTAAAAACGATTTGCCAATTAAGAATTATTTTTTATCGTAGAGGCTGTGGCACAAGGCTAACATGCAGTGTCAGGGAAAATATTTTACTTTTAGAAAGTTAAAAGGGATTCATGTTGCAAGGTGACTGACAAGATGGTAACAGTTAAGTAATGGTAATTTATTTTTGTGTTTGTTAATGTGTATCATGTTTTGTCTTCTGCTTAAAAGTTACAATTGATGTCTGTTTATTATGAGAAATGTCTCTCTTTTGTGTGCTGTGTATTTTTTCTTTTCGCTTCTGCTCACAGATCATTCATGGATTGCTCTGGGGGATTTTAAGCCTAACAAGACACGTGAGTTTGGTTGGTTGAAATGAGATGTTATTTTTTTTCCGCAACTCCTTTGAAAAGAAATGTCCATGCGTTTTTCATGTTTGTGTATTTTGTTCTATCATGAATTGTTCTTGCTGGTTCTGTGTGTCCGAAAGTTGTGTTTTGACAGCAGATACCCACTATTGGTGATCTACTGTTAAAAAGGAGGGGATTTTTAAACCTGAAACGGTATTATGCGTCACCGCTCATTTATATATGCTATTGTTCTACAGCGAGTATATCTGATGGCTTGACGTCCGTTTTGTGCGTTTTTGCATGTTTTATGTTGCTGCTTAAGAAATTATTACAAATTCACCCGTGTTGTTGTGAGGGGACATGTATGACGATACGTGTCGCTGTAACAGTTGGGTAAAATTTTCGCTGATACTAAAATTCACAGAAATGATTTTTTTTTACATATTGTGAACCAGACAGACAACACTTAACCAGTGTATGTCAAATTTGGCTATAGGTATTGAAGAAAAATAAACAGCAAATTGTGTCATCTGTAGTCACGATATTGCCCTTTCCTGTAAGGAACAGGCAGCCCTAAAATTATATATCCTGATTGGACATAAGGATAAATTATAGATTTGTGACTCTTGTACATGGTGACCTAATTTCTATATTACATTAGTCAGTTTGATTCTGCTTCCTAAGAAGTATATGGCTTTGTACCATAAAAGAAACCAGGTTTCATTTTTTCCCCTGAAGAAGGAACTGGAACATTAGCTGAGATTACCGTATATGGTGTAGTGGCCAGCGGTAGAGTTAAATTTATAAACTATTGTGATTTTTTTTGTGTGTATCACCCATACTCTTGGTATTGTGTCACATGCCTGACTATCACCCAAGCGCATCGTGCCTAGTTATTGGGGATTTTAGCTGTGTCCTAGTCCCATTCCTCTTTTCCGTATTCCTTTCACCAGTCAGCTTTTATTATTATTAGTGTATTGTTCAGGTTCACACTTTCAGATTGCAGTAATGTATCATGGACCCCCATCTTATGTATAATCCCCTTTTGCATAACTAGACTGGTTCTAAGAATTTTCTTTAGGCCTATTCTGATGTTTTTCCAGTCTGTCTGTTAAGGTAGTCATGGACTGATTAACTGACTCAATACTATGATACAATAAGCTTCCCATCTCAATAGGAGACACCTTACGTTTTTTCTGAATAGGACAAATTCAATGCCTATTCTAATTTGGTTTTTAGTTCCTTTTTCTGCTGCTTTAATTTTAATGGACCAGATGTATTTTAAATAATGGAAATACCAGGACTCTAGTTCTTGTCTTTTGTTCCCACATCTTGATCATTAGCTTTTGCATTGCATAGTCCCACCTGATGCACAATTATTATGATAATATGTATGTGATCCCGCTTTTGAGATGTTCTAGATGAGGAATTTAGGAACACCTATATGTAATAATTGAGATAACATGTGTTTGCCCCATTAGACATGCCACTATGTGCGAGGACATCCATTCAGATAGAATTCCCATGTCGATGTTTACCCTTAAATGGTGAAGGATATGCTCTCACACGGAAACCCAATTGAAGAGCCTAGAGGCACTGTCTTGCCTATTGCCTTTGTGTTTGTATTGCCTTTGAGAATGACAGTGTATTTCAACGCAGAATTGTCCCATGGCGTGTGGCCACTCCTTTGAAGATCGCAGGCCACCTGTTTGCAGTCCCCTTGTTATACAATGAACTGTTTAAAGCATCACACTTGCTTCATCAAGGCGTTCAACATCAGAAAAGAAGGAGGAGCTGGTTTTGCCACAGAACCAGATTTTTAGTGCAAAAGAGCGCCTGTCATGTGCTGGTTAACCTCTGACAGTGTGCAGTCCCTTGAGATTTCAGTGCAAAAGAGCGCCTGTCATGTGCTGGTTAACCTCTGACAGTGTGCAGTCTCTTGAGCCCCTTGGCCTGAGTTTTGGCCACGCACCCCCTTTTTTTCCTTTGCTTCAACGGAAGTGCAGTGCACCGGAGGATCCAAGAGTGGCAAAAGGCACTCCATTCTGGTGCCCATGAAAGAGCGGCCTGAGCGTCCTCTGACACTGAATGATGAGTGTTGGAGTCTGAGAATGGTCCCGGGTCTGCACGAGATGATCTGTGCCCATGACTAATGAAGAGCACAATATCTGTAGTGTCTGCCGCAGAGGAGAGATACGGTGCACTGCCTTGAGACTTTGAGACTTTTTGAATGAGCTATGAGTGTTTGCCAGGAGGGCACTCCAACAGATACTGAGCATCAGAGCATGGGAGGCCTGAATCCAAAGGCCCATGCAACAACGGGAGCAGGCTTGATGGACAATAGAAGCCTGCCAGAGAGGCTTTTTGAACGGACTCTGGGCATAATTGGTTTCACAAGAGGTTTCCGTGTGATTTATAGACTAAGTGTTAGGAGAAGGATTTTATTGTTCAACTGGCATTATTTTTAAGTAGTATTCTGTTTAGTAAAAGCAGAATAAAGTCAATTTTCTGTGAAAGAGTATCCCCTTTTCACCTCAGAGCATTATTGAGGGTCACCACTGTTTCACTTGAACATATAATAAATTACAGAAATGCATAGGAAGACCTAAAAATGGTACTAGATAATTTTAGGATTTACCTTTTATTTAGGGTTGTGAAGAATTATAATTTTGTTTGTAATAGTGGTCACTACTTTTTCCTGTTGTCTATATGTTCTTAATAACGTGTTTTCTAGTGTTTTTTTTAAACATGGCATTGTCTCTTATGGGTGGGATTGTTTTTGCTACCCAATTCACATCTGTACCCACATCCCAACCTATGTCTTTTCCTACTCCTACTTCTTTGCATTCTTTCCATACTTTACCTGAACATGAACTAGTTAGGAGGTCAGAGTTTATTAATAATTCCTTTGTACAGCTTTTGCATCAACACCAGTTAATAGTGAACATCACTAATTGTTGGGTGTGTAGTCTTATGCCACATACTACAGATAGAGGTATTCCCTATTTTTTTCCTTTCCTTGCCATATATGGCCTTTGTGCTACTACGTTTGTAAGGAGACCTGTCCCGAGAGAGTTGCTAAGTAATAGGATTATGCTTCAGCAACATCTTGATGATTTGATAAATATAGACCTGGACTCAGACTAGCGTGAGTATAGGTTATTGCCTATGTAAGGGCAAAAGGAGGGTCTGTGGTACTGAAAATTTTAGACCTGTGTCATAAACATCGTCGTATCATGACGATTTTGATATCAGCAGACCGAGAATGGCTAGTACACTATGCACAAGCATTTTCGTCATATTCAAGTGACAGAATCACCCTGAAATCAGAGTTTTCGTCCTGAACCCTCGGGTTCCATTTTGTGAACGGCAGCGATTTTGTGATTGCCCTCACATAGGCCAGTGACTAAAGCCAAAAACGATTCTGAAGGACACGTACACCTTTGCTGACTTCTCTGTGACCGGAGCAAGCTGACTCCACTGCCTGAAGCCAAACCTGTTCGGCCAGTTCCTTTCCCAGTGGCCGATCGAGATAGTATCAAGGCACAGCATGCCATAAACCTTTATTGCACACAACAATGTCTTATCTTATTCACACCTGTCTCTGCTCCTTTCTTTATGGCCTGTTTACGATGGGGATGTGCCGGGTTTTTATTATGGGTTTCTGCAGCTTGTGTAAGAAGGAATGTTGGGTTTTTACTTGTTTGCAAAAGCTAGGACTGCCCCTTACTTTTGTACTGAGTCTTGTAACGCTAAAAACATATAAAAGGCCTCTGTCCTCTGTGTTCCTCAGACTACCTCGTTCAGTTGCTACGGCTTCTGGGTGACGTGGCCTCACTATGTTAAGTTTAATAAAGATGTCTTTTCATATTTTCAGATTCTGTGCCAAGTTCTTGTTATATTAGTAAGTATTCCCTGAGACTATAAATTACAGTACTTCAATTTCAGGGCTCATGGCTTCAAAATGCATAAACATGGTCTTTGCTTCTTACACACAGGTGTTGCAGCTGATGTAAAAAAAATAATGATTTCTCATGGACCTGGACAGTTTTAAAATGTGAACCAAAGAAGAATGGAAGATTTAAGGGAACATGGTCTTTGGCCTGCTTCCCACAGAACCTAACCCAGCCGGAACGCATAAGCTGAGGAAAGCGTCCACGTGTGTGGGTTATTGTCCTTCAGATATGGAGTCACCCTTCGCATGCTTATTGTCAAGGCCCAGGTTTTTCATCCAAGGAGGATGGTGTGTCTGGCCCAACCAACCAATAAATGGCAGTTATGTACAGCTTGGTACTCTGTAATGAGGTCCAAGCTGCAAAACAGCTGCTGGTGGTTAAGTATCTCTTCTCCACAAGAAATAAACCAAGGTGTCTAGGCAGCAAGATATGTGTATCTTACCAGGGCTCACGATACTGTGGCTAGATACTCGAGGAGTGTGGTAAGAGCCTTTTGGTTTTTAATCGTGAGAGGAAGTTTGTGAGATCGTTTGAGACTCTACAGAACACATGAAAGGCTGTATCCTCTCCTGCTTGGACTGCAGAAGACCATGTGCAGATTGAATGTTTTCTTAGAAGGATTCGTTGTCTAAGAAGGGCTCTGTGTCTAAGGAGGGCTCTTTGCCTCAGAAGGGTTATGTGTCTAAGGAGGGCTCTTTGTCTAAGGAGGGCTCTTTGTCTAAGGAGGGCTCTATGTATAAGACAGGCTCTGTGTCTAAGACGGGCTCTGTGTCTAAGAAGGGCTGTGTGTCTAAGAAAGGCTCTGTGTCTAAGAGGGGCTCTCTGTCTAAGATAATGAGGGCTCTGTGTCTAAGGAGGGCTCTTTGCCTCAGAAGGGTTATGTGTCTAAGGAGGGCTCTTTGTCTAAGGAGGGCTCTGTGTATAAGACAGGCTCTGTGTCTAAGACGGGCTCTGTGTCTAAGACGGGCTCTGTGTCTAAGACGGGCTCTGTGTCTAAGACGGGCTCTGTGTCTAAGAAGGGCTCTGTGTCTAAGAAGGTCTCTGTGTCTAAGAAGGGCTCTGTGTCTAAGACGGGCTCTGTGTCTAAGAAGGGCTCTGTGTCTAAGAAGGTCTCTGTGTCTAAGAAGGGCTCTGTGTCTAAGGAGGGCTCTGTGTCTAAGAAGGGCTCTGTGTCTAAGAAGGGCTCTGTGTCTAAGAGGGGCTCTCTGTCTAAGATAATGAGGGCTCTGTGTCTAAAGAGGGCTCTTTGCCTCAGAAGGGTTATGTGTCTCAGAAGGGCTCTGTGTCTGAGAAGGGCTCTGTGTCTGAGAGAGGCTCTGTGTCTATGCAGGGCTCTGTGTCTATACTGGGCTCTGTGTCTAAGAGGGGCTCTGTGTCTAAGAAGGGCTCTGTGTCTAAGAAGGGCTCTGTGTATATGCAGGGCTCTGTGTCTACGAAGGGCTCTGTGTCTTAGGGGGCTCTGAGTCTAAGGGGGGCTCTGTGTCTAAGAAGGGCACTGTGTATATGCAGGGCTCTGTGTATAAGAAGGGCTCTGTGTCTAAGAAGGGCTCTGTGTCTAAGAAGGGCTCTGTGTCTAAGAAAGGCTCTGTGTCTAAGAAAGGCTCTGTGTCTAAGAAAGGCTCTGTGTCTAAGAAAGGCTCTGTGTCTAAGAAAGGCTCTGTGTCTAAGAAGGGCTCTGTGTCTAAGAAGGGCTCTGTGTCTAAGAAGGGCTCTGTGTCTAAGAAGGGCTCTGTGTCTAAGAAGGGCTCTGTGTCTAAGAAGGGCTCTGTGTCTAAGAAGGGCTCTGTGTCTAAGGAGGGCTCTGTGTCTAAGAAGGGCTCTGTGTCTAAGAAGGGCAACAGAGATGCAGAAAGAGGAAAGTAAGGTGCAGAAAGAGGGAAAAGAGTACAGAAAGAGGGAAAGGGAGAGCAGAAAGAGGGTAGTGAGGTGCATAAAGAAGCAAGAGAAGTGCAGAAAGAAGCAACAGAGGTGCAGAAAGAGGCAGGAGAGGTGCATAAAGAAGCAATAAAACTGCAGAAAGAAGTAACAGAGGTGCAGAAATAGGCAAGAGAAGAACCGAAAGAAGTAAATCATCTTCCAATCCCCCCAGTCCTATTCCTCCCCCCCTCCCTCGTCCTCGGCATAAGACAGCCTCCTTTAGCGGTGGCCTTATCAATGCCAGATCCTTAGCGCGACACGGACAAGACATCCATGATCTTATCATAGCATCCGATCTGGATGCCTTGTTCATCACTGAATCTTGGTTGCACGATGCTTCAAATCCCGATCTTGCCACCGCTCTCCCCCCTGATTACACCATCCTCAGACGAGACAGACCTATTGGTCGGGGAGGCGGATTGGCCATCATTGTAAAAAAAGCACTTAAGTGCCACACTTTTGACCTGGCCTCCTTTAAGGACTGCGAATCCCTGGGATTTGTTATCCACACTAGTTCCTCCTCTGCCTTTTCAGGCGCACTTGTCTATCGCCCCCCCGGAAATGCCACTACATTCTTGGCCTCCCTTGATGAAACTCTGGCAGCTTTTCTTATCCATTACCCCACCTTCACTCTTCTTGGAGACTTCAATCTTCATCTGGAATCTGACACTGACCCCCACACTCTCAATTTCCGCCACTCACTGGAGATTTTCGGTCTCTCCCAATTAGTCTCCCTTCCTACCCATTGTGCCGGGCACACCTTGGACGGCATTTGTACCAATCTGTTCTCCTTAGATGCCGCTACCCCCGTACCACAAATATGGACAGATCACTGTCTCATTCCCTTCTCCATTAATAACAAAACCTTGCCCCCTCCTCCCATTAAACTCCCTCACACCCCTTTCCCTGTTAATTGGAAAAAGGTAGCTGAATACATCAAACTCAATCCACAACCGGCAGTACCCCCCCTACCATCACGGGCGACGCCTCATTAGATTCCACAAACTTCCACCTGTGGATTGAGAGAGTAATCTCTGTAAATGCAAAATCCGTCAGCCAAAAAAACGTCCGAGGAAAAAAGAAACCCAATGCCCCCTGGTATACTCCGGCCCTCGCTGACTGCCACCTCAAGTGTAGGCTTTTGGAGAGAGAATGGAGGAAAACCTACAACTCAACGTCCAGATCCACTTACACTCTCCAGAGAAAGCTATATCTCTCCGATATAAAAAAAGCAAAAAAGGCATTCTTCACTCTAGCAATAGATGCAGCAAAACAGAAACAACATACGATTTTCAATATCGTAAAATCTTTCACTCATCCCAAAGCACTGGCACTTGAAATTCCCCCCTCACAAGCCCTCTGTGATCAAATCGCTGATTTCTTTGAGGAGAAAATCAATAATATCCATAAGGACTTCCCCCCGGCTCCCATCCTAATCCAAGCGTCTGACACATCTACTCCCTCACTA
Organism: Lissotriton helveticus; assembly: GCF_964261635.1. NCBI lineage: Eukaryota > Metazoa > Chordata > Amphibia > Caudata > Salamandridae > Lissotriton > Lissotriton helveticus. Next base: position 54,898,569 of record NC_136057.1, on the reverse strand, counting down.
AACCAATTTACAGCAGTCTCCCTATTGCAAACGCACAAAGCCATACTAGCCTGTAAATCAGGTGCACCCACAGACTCCTGCCCCCCAGTCATCTTGCACCACCTCATTGAGTCCGTCAACCCTCTAATCAATGCGATTGTGAACGAATCCCTTGACTCCGGTATTGTTCCTATTGAGTGGAAGAAGGCCACAGTCAAGCCCCTCATGAAAAAGCAAAATAAATCCCCTACTGATCTGTCCAATATGCGCCCAATCTCACTCCTCCCTGCACTAGGCAAAATTACCGAGCAACTAGTCCACGAGGAATTAAAGAATTTTGTGGAAAATCAATGCATCTTACACCCGCAGCAATCCGGTTTTCGTTCCGGCCACTCCACAGAGACCGCTTTGATTGAGTTGTCTGACACCATCAAGTTCTTGCAGGATGAGGGCAGGCAGGCCGTCCTCATCCTGCTCGACTTAACCGCGGCCTTCGACACCATCTCACACACTATTCTAATTAATAGGATGCGTGAGATCGGTGTCTCGGGCTCCGCACTTGCTTGGATTACATCATTTCTATCCAATCGCTCTCAATCGATCTCCTTAGGCCCCTTTGTTTCCGGTGAACGATCCATCACCTCAGGGGTACCACAGGGTTCCATCCTGAGCCCCCTCTTTTTTAACGTGTATATGGCCCCCCTTCTTGAGTTGATTGAATCACATGGGATTCTCGTGACATCCTACGCTGATGACACCCAGCTTGTCGTCACTATTGATAAAAGACTCCCGGTTGCTGCCATCAAATTCCAAAACTGTCTGTCAGAAGTCTTTTCTTGGCTCAACCTGCACCATTTAAAATGCAACAGCGCCAAAACAGAAATAATTCCCCTCGGTAAAGGCACATTCTTTTCCCCCAAAGACTGGTGGCCTCATAATTCCGAAGCACCACCGAGCGCGGTAGCCTCAGCACGCAACTTGGGTGTTCAATTTGATGCTTCCCTCAGCTTCGATGAACATGTGCGCATTACCGCAGGGCGCTGTTTCAGTCTGATCAGGCAATTAAAGAAATTTTTTAATTTTCTGCCTATCAGTGCCAGGAAATCAGTCGCGGTGGCGCTTATCCTCTCCCGGCTGGATTATTGTAACGGCCTCCTGGCAGGTATCAAGAAGTCCTCTCTGAAAAAGCTACAAACTGTCCAACATGCAGCAGCCAGGCTTGTTCTGAAACTTCCCCGCAGGTCCTCGGCCTCTGCAGCCCTCAACGCCCTCCACTGGCTGCCCCTCCACAAGAGAATCCTTTTCAAGCTCTTAGTCACTGTATTTAAAGCTAACAGGTGCTTGGGTCCATCCTACCTGATTAAGCGCTTCCAGCGCTACAATCCAACTTGCTGTTTGAGGTCATCGGGCGCCAACTTCATCTCTGAACCCCGTATAAAATTAAAATCCAAGGGTGGAAAGACCTTTTCTTTTCTGGCGGCCAAGGCATGGAACCGCCTTCCCCCCAGCCTTAGGCACGCCCCCTCCGAAAGCCTATTTAGGAAATTCCTGAAAACTTGGATTTATACTCAGTCCGACTCCTCAGTTCTCGCAGCCATTTGATCCATGCTCCCCATAGACGACTTTCTGTGTGCTCAGCGCCAAGATGCTCCCTCCGGAGCGAAAGTCAGCGCTTTACAAATGACAATAAATATCAAATATCAAAATAAAGAGGTGCAGAAAGAGAAAGAAAAGTACAGAAAGAAGCAACAAGTGCAGAAAGAGGCAAGAGAAGGGCAGAAAGAAGCAAGGGGAGTACAGGAAGAGGCACGAAAAGTCCTGAAAGAAGCAGGAGAGGTGCTAAAAGATGTACGAGAAGTGCAGAAAGAAACAAGAGAAGTGAAGAAAGAAGCAATAGAGGTGCTGAAAGAGGCAACAGAAGTGCATAAGGACGGAAGAGAGGTGCACAACGAGACAAGAGAGGTGCAGAACCTGGGAAAACAAGTACAGAAAGAGGCAAGAGGAGTGCATAAAAAAGAAACCAAAATGCAGAAAGAGACAAGAGAAGTACCGAAAGAAGTAACAGATATGCAGAAATAGGCAAGATAAGTGCAGTAAGAGGCAAGAGTTATGCAAAAAGAGGCAAGAGAGGTACAGAAAGAGGCACGAGCATTGCAGAAAGAAGCAAGAGAACTGCAGAAAGAAGCAAGAGGAGTGTAGAAAGAACCAACAGAGATGCATAAAGAGACAAGAGAGGTGTAGAAAGAGGTAAGAGAAGTGCATCAAGAGGCAAGAGAGCTACAGAAAGAGGGAAGAGAGGTGCAGAAAGAGGCAATAGGGGTGCAGAAAGAAGCACTAAATATGCAGAAAGAAGCAGGAGAAGTTCAGAAAGAAGAACCAGAGGTGCAGAAAGAGGCAAGAGGTGCAGAAAGAGGGAAAAGGAATACAGAAAGAGGGAAAGGGAGTACAGAGAGAGGCAAGAAAGATGCAGATAGAAGCAGGAGAAGTGCAGAAAGAAGCAAATAAGGTGCAGAAAGAGGGAAGAGAAAAGCAGAAAGAAGCAACAGAGATTAATAAAGAGGCAAGAGAACTGCAGAAAGAGGGAAGAATGGTGCGAGAGGGGTGCAAAAAGACGCAAGAGAGGTACAGAAAGAAGCAAGAGAAGTAGAGAAAAAAGCAACAGAGGTGCAGAAAGAGGCAACAGAAGTGCAGAAAGAGGCAAGAGAGATGCACAAAAAGACAAGAGTGGTGCAGAAAGAGGGAAGACGAGTGCAGAAAGAGGCAAGAGGGGTGCTGAAAGAAGCAAGAGAAGTGCAGAAAGAGGCAACAGAAGTACAGAAAGAATAACAGAGGTGCAGAAAGAAGCCAGAGAAGTACAGAAAGAACCAACATAGGCGCATAAAGAAGTGAGAGGCGTACAAGGAGGCAAGAGAAGTACAGAAAGAGGAAAGAGGTGCTGAACGAGGCAAGTGAGTTACAGAAAGAGCAAAGATGAGTGCAGTAAGAGGCAAGAGGGGTGGAGAAAAAAGCAAGAGAAATGCAGAAAGAGGTAAGAGAAGTGCAGAAAGAGGCAAGAGAGGTGCAGAAATAGGGAAGAGTGTTGCAGTAAGAGGCAAGCGGGGCACAGAAAGAAGCAAGAGAGGTGTAGAAAGCAGCAAGAGAAGTATAGAAATAAGCAAGAGAAGTACAGAAAGAACCAACAGAGGTGCATAAAGAAGCAAGAGGTGTAGAAGGAGGCAAGAGAAGTACAGAAAGAGGAAAGAGAGGTGCTGAAAGAGGCAAGTGAGTTACAGAAAGAGGGAAGAGCAGTGCAGAAAGAGGCAATAGGGGTGCAGAAAGAAGCAATAGAGGTGCAGAAAGAAGTAACAGAGGTGCAGAAAGAAGCAACAGAAGTGCAGAAAGAAGCAAATGATGTGCAGAAAGAGGGAAGAGAACTGCAGAAACACCACATTCATCTGCAGTATCTCACTCTGTTAGAGACACCTAGACCCCTTTTTTCCCCACAACTTTTTTAAATCCTCCATATGCATATCGTGAGCATCATCTCTGTCCCCCTCTTCAGCGCCATCCTTTCATCTGATTTACTGCAACAATCTCCCACACAAACACCACCACCGGCAGTAAGCACTGCATTTTGTTACTCTGTGCACTGTTGTGTAACTCCTCCAAACACTTTCCCACAGGTACAATTTGCACATGTGTGACCATCACTCTCTGTGGTGTGTGGAGAGGACAAAGAGTGGAGGTGCGTGCAGTCTGAACAGCAAAAGGAGCCACTGATATGCACTGTGAGAAGCTGACACTCCACTCTGGCTCAAATCCAGAGCGGGAATATAAAAGAAGGGAAGTCCCTGACTTATCCAATGTGGGACAAGGGGAGGTACAACGTAAAAATAGAAGGGTCCCAAGTATGCATGCAGCGCTTAGGTTTGCCTTTCTAACATCTGTATACAAAATTATTGGTACATCACACACTAAGCATAGGTATCACTAGTACAGATCATTCTATTCGTACACTCAAATATATTATTATAAGATGGAACAATAAAGTCCCCGTCTGACGCGTGGAATTTCAAAAAAACGCGTGTTAACAAATAATAAGTAAAACTTTATATTTAAAAAAAACGAACGATACAAACTGTGGGTGTGTAACAAACAGCCGCATGTGATAGGACAAAATTCAACCTATTGGCTTCGGTCTTATATTTAAAGACCTTGCCTGACAACCAATTAGATCTTGCGATATTCAAGTCGGCGAACGGTGGCGTCTACCGCGGTTCTAACTACAGTCGGAGCAGGGAGGCCTTATCTACAGACCCGGGTAAGCGCACCACGAATTTCGGGCAGAGTAACCAAACCCATGAGTAGTTTTTATATTGTCTAAATTTCCTAGACTGTCACTGCTCTTAATGACCATAGTGAAACAGTGACGATTGACCACAATGTTGCTGTATTTGAGCTTGTATGTACCCACACCTCTTGAAGCAGATCGGCTGATAGAGACGTAATTATTGAAAATCTTGCCGCTGACCTATAATATTAAAATAAAGTCGGCTTATCGTATCCACAGAAATTGGTCCAAATTGAAGAGAGACCTATCCAGGAGGCTATCCCCGTGAATGGTAATCCAAGCAAAAGGAGGATCTTAACAGACCTTTACACGGGATTATCCACACCTGTATACTAAATCAGGTGAGTAGGTCTACCAGATCACCAGTGTACACTCTACATAATCCAACTAGTAAACACCGAGTATTAATACAAAGTTGTATGTGTTTCGGCTCCTATAAAAAGCATTTATAACCGTAAACGGTGGCTCCGCTGTAGTTAGCAAAGGGAACTGCCTTCAAGAAGCAAGGTAATATATTAAGCTTCCCCAAACAACCCAGCGTAATGTAATCCCTTTATGATGATAATACTAATTGGGATTATTTACGTCTAGGTATAAGCTCTAAAATAATACCCATATTGAGAAAGGTGGTAAATAGAGCTTTTGAACTACATGTACGTGGGAAAATGGAAATGTCCCCAGTGTGCTGCTAAACTAAAGGTATGCAGTATGGTAGATATCACTTTGACTTGACTAAAGAAATAGAAATGTTATAACAATGTGCTGCTAGCTTTATCCTGTTTAATAAAATATCGTCTGAGCTATAAAGCTAGCATAAGACTTAGATGTAAAGACATACTTTTTGTCAAATCCTCCTCGCACTATGTATGAAAAGAGCATAAGCCAACCACTAGATTCACGTGTTTAATCATTACAATGTGTAGAATTTCGCTAAAGCATAGGGAAACTGAGAGTGTGAAAAGCTGAATGTCGACAAATGTAAAGCACCATATTATAAAAATCATCGTGACTGTCACCTTGTCTTGTAACTGATAATAATTATGTGTTTTTATTGATTTAGAAACTGTCCTGAAGAAGGTGTTTTTAACTTCAAAAACCAAAAAGCTGCGTCGACATAATGTTTCTTCTTTTTTAACCTTTATTTGTGGAATATATTTACAGTACAGTGATACTGATTTTTATATAAGTTAAAAATGGAGAAAGTGGAGATTCCACTTGCAAGTGGAGTTGTGCACAGTGTTATCCTGACCCTGATGGTCTCATACTCATTCTTGTATTTTTTATGTGAAAAAACGTATTCACTCTTTGTTGGAAATTTCACATCATTTCTTTTTATTTTCGTCGTTTTTCAAAGTCAATTGAATTACTCCATTCATTTATGACAATTAAAAGTTCTAACATTTAACTTCTACCCAATGCATTTCGGGTCGAGGTTGACCCTTCCTCGGGGGTCTGTGAGGGAAACAAGGAATTGTATGAGCATTACAGCGATTACAACAAGCTTTCACAGTAATCAGTATATAACTGTTCAGTCTATTCATATCAGCAAAAATATCAAATCGAGAGCAATATACCACATTTATCATGATGTTCGAGTGCATCCCACTTCTATTGTGTATTATCAGCAAACTTCCCAAACATTTGAACTAAACAGTAAAAAACGATCAAATTATATGTTCTACACGTCAATTTAAGTTTGCCATGACTAAAACAAACGTCTCATTCTTATTCGCATTGAAATAACCAAAAGCAAGTTTACTGCGATTAGGACAAACGTTTCGTTCTTACTCACAGTTAAATGCCAAGAGTTACGCGTCGTTTCCGCTCAACCAATCGTTATGCGTGTCACACATCCAAGTCTAATTTTACTGGTTAAAGCCTCCGTGATTGGTTCCTGTCGCGATCACATGATCGCTACTCGATTCTGTACTGCGAATACTAATTAAAACCACAATAAAATGTGATTTAACATCCCGGCTAAATCAAAAACGTCTGTTTTTGTGTAACCTCCTATTTACATGATATTATTCTAAACTTATTATTGTTAAACAATTTAAACAAAAAATCAAGAGTACAATGTATACTATGTGCATATGAAAAAATAAAAACCAAAAAGAAATAAAAAAAAATATATGTGTTTAAACAGTGTAAACAAGATTCAACATTTGAGAAATGTGGCAGCCATCTTGGAATGGGATCATAGTACTCTCTTCAGTGTGTTATAAACAGGGATTTAATAAAGCTTTTTTAACTGTTCATAAAAAGCAGGATAGCTCTATCCTGTCATTCAGTCCCTGTGGATGTAGGCTTCCCAATTTATGAATCCAGAAGTATTCTGATCTTAGTCTTTGTTTATGAGTGTCCTGATCAGATCTGGGTTTGATCACCTCTAGTATGGTGAACCGTAATTGAGCTATATTGTGACCTGTTTCAACCCAATGAGTTGCTACTGTTGACTTGACATTTTTCAAACGGATATTGCTTTTATGTTCCGTAATTCTTATTTTAATCTTGCGCTCTGTTTGACCAATGTATAATTTGCCGCAAGGGCATTTAATGCCATAGATCACTCCTTTGGTATCACAAGTACTTGAATGTAATAAAGGAATCTTTTTGCCTGTCATAGGATGTGTGAACATTCTTCCCACTATCACGTTGTTGCAATGCATGCAATTTTCACATCTCTGCATCCCTTTATGAGTTACTTCAGGAGCCTCAGGTGTTCGTTTTTTAAGTAATTCTTGCATGTTCTTTGACCGATGATATGCAAAAGTGATCTCTTTGGAAAATAATGAATGTAGATCTGGTTCATCCGTGACCAAATGCCAGTGTTGTCTCATGATATTCGCAATTTTTGCTGATTGCGTAGAATGTTTCAAAACACATACTGTGAGTTTAGTGTCAGGCTTTTCTTTAGGATGTAGCAATGTTTCTCTATTCATGGTTAATACTTTGTTCTTAGATTCTTCTAGCAAATTTTTGGGATATCCTCGTATTAGGTACTTTTGGATCTGTTTTTCGAACGTGGTGGCAAGATTCATGGGATCAGATGTAATCCTTTTCTGTCGTATGAACTGAGATAATGGTAAATGCTTTTTAAGTGAATGAGGGTGAAAGCTAGTAAAGTGCCAGACGAATCATAACAGAGACTGATTTTTATATACTCTTGTTGAGATTTTTAAACTGATTATAATATTAAATGTTGATTTATTACTGTGGATATAATAAACTTGTATCGTGCAAAACTTTGTGACGGTCTTATATATGGTGACTTGGTATAATTCTGTAATTTGGGAAACTTCTGAAAATATTTGAGTGTACGAATAGAATGATCTGTACTAGTGATACCTATGCTTAGTGTGTGATGTACCAATAATTTTGTATACAGATGTTAGAAAGGCAAACCTAAGCGCTGCATGCATACTTGGGACCCTTCTATTTTTACTTCAAATCCAGAGCGGCCAATCACATCCCATCATAATCACACACCAACAATTTCTACTCAATAACACACCTGGATGCAGCACAGTTTACAGTATACACTGCACAAGTGCCTTGGGTTGCATACTAAACTACTACACAACATTTGGAAACACAAATCCTCTTAGGTAAAGCAGGATGAAATAATGTGTTTTAGGTGGACTGGTAGTGGTGCGCCGCAGCACAGTGAACATGAAATACAAAGTGCTAAAGAAAGCAAGTGCTTGTAGCTATTAAACAAAAAGGTTTAGGCGATCCTCTAAATAAAAACGTTTGTTGATCCTCAGTTACAATTGACACACATACAGCATTGTTCCTGTGTCTTAGTAAGCATGTAAAGTAGCGCAGATGGTTAACGCATCCACTGCGGACATCTGCAGCACGCAGAGCACAGGCTTGAAGCCTTTTAAGATGCAACACGTCCTCGACCCTTCTTTTGTGAAGGAGTCCCCTCCCTATGATGGGGAATCCTATTCAACACTTGGAGTGCAGTATAATGGACATAAGGCGTGGATATTCTTAAAAAGGTTAATGCGTGTGTGTGTATGTCTGTTTTGTATTTCCAAAACGCTTGCAGGTATAATCCTATGTGCTGTTCATCCACTAAAATCTAACTTTGCCGTTAAATTTAGGAAGCAAACTGTGTTGTTAAATGAAACATACTGGAAACTTACTTTAGGTAGAATGAAGTCCTGCATGAACTAAGAAGAGGTAGACGAAGGGTTCCTGCCGCTCAGGCGTCGGCAGTGCAGAGACTCGTAATAACGATCATTTTATCTGATCATGGTCCTGAGAGATGGACTCTCCTTCCAAAAAGTACAGCCCTCCATCAGTGCTAGCAGTGACCCCCAGCTCTGGTTTATGCATATTTTTGGAAAGACGAGGATGCCATGAGCTCAGGTGCAAGCGAAGGAAATCACCTATTTCAATGTTGTTGGGCTGCTAATATACAGTAATTTACAAGATTCAATAGGCCCCTCACAGCCCTGGAACCCGTGCCACTGCACCTGCTGCACCAATGGTAAAGTGCACAGAAGCATAAAGAGTCAGCAAGCACCAGCAGGAGTGTGTGATGAATGGAGCAAGAACAGCAGGAGTATCTGCCGTCCGCTGGGAAAACACGAACATGGACTTCAAACAAAATATTATCTCCAAGCCTAAGACTGAAAGAGATATCTTCAATCATGAGGAGCACAAATAAATGAATGCTTTCAGTGATGAATTTGTTTAAAAAAAACAAACCTGTGCCAGTGCTCATGCCACCACTGTTGCTGCACACGTGCAAAGCTGATGCTGCACCATTAGTTTAGTGCCCTATTGGCTAGTTCTCCTGCTGGGGGAGTAAATCATTAGGGGCCACTTGTACAAAGCATTTTTAAAATCAGAAACGTCCAACCTCAAAAATGCTTTTACAAATGTACCAAATACAAATTGTGATTCGGTAACACGCTACCTATTCGCAATTTGCGTTTGCGATTTGGTATTTAAAAGGGGAGGGTTTACGGCATTTCTTCCAATTACTGTATCTGAATGGGCTGTATGAAAGTTTTGGGACCGAATTAAGGTCAATTTTTACTGACTCCCTGAAGTAGGTGGTAACCCATTTGCAAATAGGTACGGGTCCTTTGAGATGGAAAACAAATATTTATAAGAGCATGCGGCTGTCCCACGGACCCCACTGGCTACTTTAAAAAAATTAAACGAAAAAGCTTATTTTTTTTCCTTTTTAAATGCATCCCATTATCCTTTAAGGAAAACGGGCTGCATTAAAAAAAAACAGACTGCTTTATTTAAAACCAATGATAGACATTGTGGTCTGCTGACCTCAGCAGGCTGCCATCTCTGTGATGGTTGTGATTCCTAATGGGTCTCAAATTGCGACCTACCTCACTAATATGCATGAGGTAGGTCTATTTGAATCTCGCTAGCAATCGCTAATGAACCTCAAACGAGTTTCCTACATTAGGAATTCCAATTTCCAAATTGCGACTCAGAGAATCGCAAATAGGAAATCAGTATTCCTGATGCTAGTACATCCTGCCCTAAGTCTTGTTTTATTTTGCATTCTTCAAATGAGGAAAGCAACAGAACTGGGATGAAAAAATACATTTAAAAAATCAGTCTGGACACAGTACTTACTACTTACAAGAGGTAAATCAAGTTATACCTGGCGGCACTCATAGATAAGGGGCTGCTCAGTGGGTTCCCTGCTTTGTAGTTGGTTGCGGCAGCACTCTTTACTACCGAAGCCTGAGCGCTGTAGAGCTTACAGAGCGACACAAAAATAAATGTGAGCCCTATAGGAGGGGATCTTAAATGCACACAATGCTGACTCAAACCCATTCTAATGAAAGATACAGCAGGATTTATTGAGGAAAAGAGGTCTACATACATCTGCAATAAACAAAGTTCAACTACTAACTCTTAAACATATGTGGGAAAAGGTATGATGGGAAGGGAAAAGAGCCCACGTTTCTTTCTGCAGGTCCAACGGTAATCACACACCACAAAGAGCGAGCAGCACCTGGGCTGAAGACGGAAGCAAGTCTGTTCCGAGAGGCGAGTAGGGACTTTGGCATCTGTGAATAGGGGGCTGTGCTGAGAGCCCAAGCTGTGAGCTAAAAGTTGTTGTGACGTGTAAGTAGTAGTTTAGTGTGTGTTTTGTAAGACGGTGTGATAGCGTTGCGGCTGTGCCCTCATGTAATGGCGTGAGCGAGGTAGTAAATGAATCCTGTATTCGGTTGGTACAATAGAATCAACTAGCAGTGAGAAAGACTCAGAACATTTATAAAGAAATAACACAAGGATGTGATTGGTTACCAATCATATCTCCTTACATTCTTGTACGGCTGCTCGCAATCACGCTTCACAGGTGACCAGAGCTGCAATTACAGAGCCCAGGTCTAGGCCGGGAAAATGACTCATCTTAATGATGCTGCCTCACTGGGGGCACATATGACTTGGCATGCTTGTGGCAGGGTCAGAAATGACTTCTCTAAATAAGTTTAGCACAGGCATACCATTATGCACTGAGTGCTTGCCTTTGAACACTTTTAGCTGGGACTTAAACATCAGTATGCTGTACATCTTGCCCTTAAATACTGAACAATGCTAATTAGAGCATGGCCTTTTAAATTAAATTAGTCTGCAAGGCACGGATCACGCCCAGAGAGCCACAGCTGCCTGTAAAGCCCTGCAGCCTCTCTCTCCGAAACTAGTGCAGCAAAAGGCATGCGAAGAAAGATGATGCACAACTTGTGACCCTCGGCAACCCGATACACTGCCATTTAAGAGGCACGCTGCAACGTTCTCCCCTCTTCAACAGTGGTATGTTGCTAGGTCCAAGATCTGCTCTCTGTACTCCTTCACAAATGGTGCCTCAGTGATGTGTGAAGTGTATGCGCTTCGCAACGGAGCGTGCGCACTCAGGGTTATTACACTAAATGCACGTACCCTACAGGGAACACGGGCCATTAGGCATTTTTTACTATAAGCTTTCACTAAGTTACAACATTCCAGTAAAACTTACTTTGGGGTAAGCAGGACATAAGATTGTTACAGTGAAAATGAATCTATCTTGTTTGTATTAATTGGTGTTGTAGAAACGTTCAATTTGAGTGAGGTTCCTGCCATAAACTGGGCAGTGATAGTGTTCAGTTTAGTGTGCATTATTTGGTGCCGTTGCATATGTGCCTTTCGAATAAAGCTCTTCTCTCACTCAGTGCAGCGATGAGGGCTTCTCACTGGAGTGTAACCTTCAGAGCCGTAGAAGATGTGCCTTACCAGTAAAGCTCTTCTCACACACAGTGCAGTGATAAGGCCTCTTTCCTGTGTGTACACTTTGATGCCGTACATGGCCTTTCTTTCTGAGAAAAGCGCTTGGAAGACACTTTGCAGTGATAATGTTTCTCTCCTGTGTGTTTGGTGTTACAAGACTTGACTTTTGATTTAAGCTCTTCTCGCACACAGTGCAGTGAAAAGGCTTCTCTCATATGTGTACGCTTTGATGCCGTACAAGGCCTCCGTTCTGGGAAAAGCGCTTTGAACACACAGTGCAGTGATAAGGTCTCTCTCCGGTGTGTATTAGTTGGTGCGTTCGAAGATTTGCCTTTTGATTGAAGCTCTTCTTGCACACAGTGCAGCAAAAAGGCTTTTCTCCTGTGTGTATGTGTTGATGCTCCTGAAGGATTTTCTTTAGAGTGAAGCTCTTGGCACAAACAGAGCAGTGATAAGGCCTCTCTTCACTGTGTGTTCTTTAGTGATGTACAAGGCCTCCCTTATAAGCAAAGCGATTGGAAGACAGAGTGCAGTGATACGGCTTCTCTCCTGTGTGTGTTCTTTGATGCAGCACAAGGGTCGCCTTACGAGAAAAGCGCTTTGAACACACAGTGCAGTGATAAGGCCTCTCTGGTGTGTGTTCTTTGATGCCGAACAAGGTTTGCCTTCTGAGAAAAGAACTTTGAACACACATTGCAATGATAAGGTTTCTCCCCTGTGTGTTTTATTTGGTGCCGAAGTAGATTTGCCTTTTTATTGAAGCTCTTCTCACACATGGTGCAGCAATAAGGCTTTTCTCCTGTGTGTATGCGTTGATGCTGAAGAAGAATTTTCTTTCGAGTGAAGCTCTTTGCACATACAGTACAGTGATAAGGCCTCTCTCCAGTGTGTACGCTTTGATGAGGCCTCTCTCTTGTGTGTACGCTTTGATGAGGCCTCTCTCCTGTGTGTATGATTTGATGAGGCCTCTCTCCTGTATGTACACTTTGATGAGGCCTCTCTCCTGTGTGTATGCTTTGATGCCGTTCAAGGCCTTTCTTATAAGCAAAGCGCTTGGAACACACTGTGCAGTGATTAGGCCTCTCTCCAGTGTGTGTTCTTTGATGCTGTAAAAAAGTTGCCTTTTGAGTGAAACACTTTTTACACGTTTCGCAGGGATATGGCCTGAGGCTGGTGTGTCCTTTTTTGTGCTTCACAAGAAGTGTCTTACTGATAAATCCTTTGTCACACACATTACAAGCAAAGCGTCTCTCCCTCATGTGCATTCTATGCCGTTTTTTAAAGTAGATATTTTGAGTAAAATTCATCTCGCCTCCGGAACCTTTATGGCTTTCTTTCCCATTCATACTTTCTACATGTGATTGTTGTGCTGCAAAATAGAAAAAACATTGAAAATTACATGAAGAAAATACTTCTTGAAAAAGCTGCATTGTTATAATATGGAGAAGTGAACAGTTACAATTCAGGGAAAAAAATATATGTTCTAGGAAAAAGAGTCACACTTCCATTTGAGACACAAATGGTGGCTAGTCCTCCTACACAAAGTGCGGTGACTTAGTCCTGTAGCAGGAGCATGCTGGGAAATCAAGTGATTCACAAGAACCACTGTTGGACATGGGGTTTCTGGTTGGCTAGGGTAGGCACCTTAGCCAGGCAGAATCCACCACTCCAGTCAGGGTAAGCCAGATACACACCTGAGATAATCTGCGCTCACCCTCTGGTAGCTTGGCGCAGAGCAGTCAGGATAGTTTATAGAGGCAATGCGCAAAGCATTTGTATAACACACTCGCGCAGCAACACAGTGAGTTAACCACAAAAGGGAACCCAAGCAGGATTATGTAAAAATAGATTCTATATTGCACATCAATCAAGACCAAAATGACTTAAATCACACCGCTAGTGCAAATAATGCAGGTTTGACAGACAAAAACACAAACTACTGAGAAAACATAGGTCACTGCGCACCTGCACTCCGATTACACTTCATACGGTAACTGTAGTGAACGTGGTTGAAGTGATTGCATTTCGAAACCAAACGTAGGGCGCAGGAGCACCTAATAAACGCTAAACAGTAATTGAGCTTGAGTCTTCCAGCAGTTCTCCTCTATGGACAGCCCTGCACCATTCTTGAGGTCATCTCCAGAGCAGAGACAATGCTGAACAAGAAATGCCCCTCACGCTCTTGTGAATTTGGAACCCGCCGGGGCCGCTTGAATTGCGTCTCTTTGCCCAAGGGAAACCAAGCCACCCGTGAAGGGGAGCAGTGCGGCTTTACCACTTTTCTGGGCCTCACAGTACCTTTGTGGGTGCAGGGTCCGTGTCCTCAGGGCATCTGTAACTTGCTAACAATGTTGTCATGTCTCGGGAGTGGGACCAGACATTGAGAGCTTCGTGCAGTATATGCGTTAAAACCACAGGGCGAGGCTGGCTGGAATGAGCCTCAGAATGCTGGCCCGCCACATGTTACAGAACAACGTGTCGTTGAAACGCCTGCCTTGAAGCCTTTGTGCAGCTCCTGTAGCTCTGCTACCTTAGACGCTGCACTGTACCACCTCAGAGCAGTACAAGTCTTCAGGGGGGTGTTCCTCGAGTCTCATGGCCAGAGGTGCCGCACTAGTTTGTTCTTGGTGGCATCTGACGGTGGCGATATCTTGCCAGACTGGGGGGTGAGGTTCACAATACAATGCAGCTGCAGTGAGCACGCTGGCTCAAGGACGTGTTTGTTTCTCTGGTAACGCCTCCAGGCGAAACAACGCTGTTCTCACTGGAGAAAAAAAGCTCACCACGTGCTGGTTTGCAAAATATGGAGCACATCCCTAGAATGCACAAAGGCACTCACCTGGTCAGAGCGCTGCACTGTAGGCCCTTGGTGCACTGTACTGTAATGCACAAAGATTTACCTTGGTGCAGAAGGGAGCACTGGCGACATGCTAGCCCTTCTAAAATGGGCTCACCCAGCAGAAGTCTTGGAGAAAAGAGGCAACATGGTCTTTGATGGCTCTGAGACCTCGAAAGAACAGGGGGCAAGCAAACAAACCCTTGGAGAGCACTTAGGGGCACAAAAGGAGGTGGCAGGCAGCAAGCAGCACATACAGTTAGGTTGCAAATTGGCAGTCCCTCCTGCAGCCCAGCAGCAGTAGGTCAACACAACAAGGAAGTTAGTCAAAATGGTGGTTGCTCCTGGCTGCAGAGCAGTTCTCATGGCAATGAACAGTTTGTTGAGCCAACAGTGTCTCAATCAATCAATCAAGTCATTTCTAAAGCGCACTACTCACCCGTAGGGTCTCAAGGCGCTGGGAGGGGGGGGGTGCCGTTACTGCTCGAACAGCCAGGTCTTGAGCTTCTTCCTGAAGGAGAGGTGGTCTTGGGTCAGGCGCAGGTCGGACGGGAGTGAGTTCCAGGTCTTGGCCGCCAGGTGGGAGAAGGACCTTCCTCCTGTTGTCGCTCTTCGGATGCGGGGGACGGCGGCGAGGGCGTGGCTGGTTGATCTGAGGAGGCGCGTGGGAGTGTAGAAGTTGATCCTGTTGTTGAGGTAGCTCGGGCCTTGGTCGTGTAGGGCTTTGTGCGCGTGGGTGAGGAGGCGGAAGGAGATTCTCTTGTTGACCGGGAGCCAGTGCAGGTCTCTCAGGTGTCCGGAGATGTGGCTGTTTCGTGGGATGTCGAGGATGAGTCTGGCTGAGGCGTTCTGGATCCGCTGGAGTCTCTTCTGGAGCTTGGCGGTGGTTCCGGCGTAGAGGGCGTTGCCGTAGTCCAGTCGGCTAGTGACGAGGGCCTGGGTGACAGTCTTCCTGGTCTCGGTGGGGATCCACCGGAAGATCTTCCGTAGCATGCGCAGGATGTTGAAGCATGACGAGGAGACGGCGTTGACTTGTCTGGTCATGGAGAGGGAGGAGTCCAGGATGAAGCCCAGGTTGCGTGCGTGGTCCGTCGGTTTGGGTGCGGTGCCCAGGGCGGGGGGCCACCAGGAGTCGTCCCAGGCGGAGGGCGAGGAGCCCAGGATGAGGACCTCCGTCTTGTCTGAGTTCAGTTTCAGGCGGCTGGTCGTCATCCATTCGGCTACCTCTCTCATCCCTTCGTGCAGGTTGGCTCTGGCGGCGTCGGGGTCGTTGGTCAGGGAGAGGATCAGCTGGGTGTCATCGGCGTAGGAGATGATGTTCAGGTTGTGTTGGCGTGCGATGGTCGCGAGGGGGCTCATGTAGACGTTGAAGAGGGTTGGGCTCAGCGAGGATCCCTGGGGTACGCCGCAGATGACTTCGGTGGCCTCTGACTTGTACGGTGGTAGACGGACTCTCTGTGTTCTTCCGTCGAGGAAGGAGGTGATCCATTCCAGTGCCTTGTCCTGGATTCCGATGTTGCCGAGGCGCTGTACTAGGGTGCGGTGGCAGACAGTGTCGAAAGCCGCGGAGAGGTCCAGGAGGATGAGGGCCGCTGTTTCCCCGTTGTCCATCAGAGTTCGAAGGTCATCGGTGGCGGCGATGAGGGCGGTCTCGGTGCTGTGGTTCGCTCGGAAGCCAGACTGTGAGGGGTCGAGGGATCCATTCGTCTCGAGGAAGGCGGCCAGTTGTTTGTTGACGGTCTTCTCGATGACTTTGGCCTCAAGTCCCAAGCAGCGTCTAAAAACATGGGATCAGAGCTCCAGTACATATACTCAAAAATGTCTTTCATGAACGGGTGACTTCAAATGAACCCTCAGAAGTGTGCAACAATCCCTTGCAGCCCAGTCCTGGCTCCAGACGATCAGTAGGGGGTAATTCAGCCTTTTGAGTGCGGGCAGGACACAACCTATTCAAATTTAAGTGTGAATCACCTCTCTCCCAGCCAGAGAAGACTATCAGCGTGCAGATGAATGCAGATGTATCCCGTCACACCCAGCCCCTTCCATTGGGAAAGCTTGGTTGTCATGGTTCTTCCAAACATGACAGTTGCAGGGGTTTCCTCTGTGGTTGAGTGAGGGGGTCAAACGTTAAACTCAAAGAATAGTGTTCAAAACACCTTCGAGGTCGAGCTTTCCAAATGCAGAATGCTGAACAGCTTTCTTTAGAGTATTTATGAGGTGTTCTACCAGACCATTGGCCTCGGGTCAAAGGGGAGTGCTTTTTTGATGCTTTATATTGAGGTGATTTAGAACGTTTGTGAATTCTCGACTATTAAAAGGCGGGTCGTTGTCATACCAGATTGGGTATTGGGTCACCTTTATGAGCCGCTGTATGGTGTACCATAGGTACACTATGGCATAGGTGCATCCAAGGCCTACCAGGGGCTGCAGCATGTATTATGCCACCCCTGGCTGGTGCTCCAAACTGACACCGCAGGTCTGTTCACACAGCCTGGGTAAGGTGGTGTAATCACCCCTTACTTAGATATAGTATACCTACCTTATATATAGACACATATGAACCTATAAGTCACTCCTATGGCAGGCCTTATCAATCCTGGAGGCAGAGTGCGTGGTTATATGTGAGAGGGTACCATAGCATGAGCTGAGTCCCTCTGGAGCTTTCGGAACCATCTCCTTCTAGCTGTTCTATGATATAGCCATACCATACCCGTGTCCTTCAAGACCACCATCCTTGAATAAAGTTTCGCCCCAACAAATCAGAATAGGCCAGTTAAATGTAAGATCCATGCAAAAACATTGCTCGGAAATTTACGAGCTACTTTCTAACTATTCTTTAGACATCTTGTTTTTGACAGAAACGTGGCTGCAAGACGACATGAACTCTGTTATCAATCTAGCCACCCCCTTAAGATATACTACACATACGCTGAATAGATACACCAGGGGAGGGGGTATAGCAATCATGGCTAAATCGGACTTTACTTGCCACATATCGAAACTAGAAATTAAGGAGAGTGAATGTGCACTATTCACAATTAAGATAAACTCTCAACTTAGTCTGATAGGTCTTCTGATATATAGACCCCCGGGAGCAAGCACGAATTTCACTACTTCGCTCCTGGAGCATTTATGCTCTTTGATCGCCGACACTGCCAACTTCACCATTATAGGTGACTTAAACATTCATTTTGATCTTACCTCTGATACCAAGATCAATACCTTGCTAGCTGATTTAGATGCTTTTCAACTCCGACAGTTAGTGAGTGGCTCAACACATAGCGGTGGGCATCTCTTAGACCCCATTTTTTCCAATCTAAATAATGCGACTGCTGAACCCCCCATCCCGATGGTTTGGACCGACCACTGTTTGGTGATTATGACGATCCCTTTTGCTAGTGACACTAACTCAAAACCCACTCAACAAGTCCTGAAAAGACCCTGGAGGAAGCTTCGCCTTGAAGACATCCATGCACTCCTTACTATGAATTCCCCCCAATTAAGCGAACACCTTGATCAAAACTATCAACAGTTTTGTGAGTGGATCAAAAAGGCCTTAGATATTCTGATACCAGCTAAATGGATCAAAGCGCGTACACATGAATCTAGTCCCTGGTTCCCTGCAAAAGAAGGAATTCAAAAAAGCGGAACGAAAATGGAGGAGAGACTATGATCCCTCACTTAAAACCCTCTATATTCAAATGCAAAAAAGCTATCATCGGAACATTTGCAGGACTAGAACGGATTACTACACCACGGAAATCAAGAACAGTGATAATGCCTCCCAAACTATCTTCAGGATATTGAAAGAGCTCAGTGCTAAGAAAGCGACATACAACCCTAATATATCTTCTGCATTTTGTGACACTATGGCGTCTTTTTTTATCGACAAAATTAAGAAAATCTATAGTACCTTCCCAACAAACACTGTCCTCGCTCCTCAAGCTGACTTGAATGGGCCCAACCTATCCGAAATTCCAGCACTTAATCAAGTCGACTTCCTAAAACTATGCAATAAAATCAAATCAGGCTCACCTGCAGATCCCCTGAAACCGGAACTATTCAGAAACTCTGACTGGACGGTCTTAGGCCCTCTTAGAGACATTATAAATCTTTCCTTCATGACAGCCAACATACCCATTAAATGGAAGCAAGCCTGGGTGACTCCCATCACCAAAAAACCCACACTAGATCCTGCCCTACCCGAAAGCTTCAGACCCATTTCTCTCCTCCCCTGCCCGGCAAAAATCGCAGAAGCCCACGTCAACTCCATTCTGACCAACTACTTGATATCCAATGTCATTCTGGATAGATCTCAACACGGCTTCCGCGCGGGCCACAGCACTGAAACAGCTCTTCTTAGTGTGACAGAACACCTCCGTACCATATTGGACTCTGGGGGGACGGCAGCACTGATTCTTTTAGATCTCAGTGCTGCCTTCGATACGGTGTCACATGAGATCTTGCTATCAAGGCTGGAGGGGATAGGAATAACAGGGCTTGCCCTCAAATGGTTCAAAGCTTTCCTTTCGGGCAGATCCTTTAGAGTCTCTACCCCTCCTTTTTTTGTCTAAAGAACACCCCATTGAACAGGGTGTGCCCCAAGGGTCAGCTCTGAGCCCTACCCTGTTCAATGTATATGTCCAACCCTTGGCAGAAATAGCTAGAAAACATGGTCTCTCACTAGTGACATATGCCGATGATACCCAGCTGGTGGTGTCACTGGACAATGAAAACGGCCTTAGTGCACAACATTTTAAGCAGACACTTATTGACATCACCAGCTGGATGACAACAAACTGTCTCCAGCTGAACGCTGGAAAAATGGAAGTGTTACTGGTGGGAAAAGAAACAACGACCTGGGGAAACAATTGGTGGCCAGAAATTCTCGTCCAACCTCCCGAATGTAGAGACCACGTAAGAAACTTGGGAGTCTGGATGGACACCGAGCTGTCTTTCACTCTCCATACCAAAAGGGTAGCAGCTACCTGTTTTGGTATCTTACGCAACCTTAGACCCATCCTTAAGTTCTTTGACCACCAAACCCGCCAAATTGTGGTGCAGTCAGAAATCCTGTCAAGACTAGACTACGCCAGCTCTCTCTTGTTAGGGGCAAACGTAGCAGAGAAAGCGAGGCTCCAGCGAGTTCAGAACGCTGCAGCGAGAGCGCCAACCGGTATCCCACGCTACAAGTCTGTGTCTACTGTCCTTTTGAAACTTCATTGGCTTCCTGTTGAAAAAAGGATCCATTACAAAACTCTTTGTTTGGCGTTCAAAATCCTTAAAACTGCCTCTCCCCCCATGCTAAGTTCCCTCCTCACATCGTACGTTCCCCGACGTATGCTGCGTTCAGAAGGACAGAACCTGGCAGTAGTACCCCGCTTCAAACTGGAAAGAATGGGCGGTAGGTCATTTAGACACCTCGCCGCAAGACTTTGGAATGGACTCCCTATCCATATTCGAAAAATTGAAGAACTTCTACCTTTCAGGAAAGCGATAAACACCCACCTTTTCTGCTAATGTTCAACGACCTCACTGTGACAGAACTATCAATCTTTCTGACACACTTCTTACAGCAAGCGCCGGGACGCCCCTTGGCTGGGGCAGCTGTGCGCGGTACAAGTTCATTTAACATTAACATTAACATTAACATATACTCTTAAGTGCATTATAATCCTCACGATTAATGCTAACTTTGGTTTGGCTTTATCAAAACATGTTGTGTAAGGTGTCAAACACTTTGGAATACTACCACCCCACCAGTCCTGGTGGCGGGGGTAGCATTCCACCCTTCTAGAGGAGGAAGACATGTAGTTACTGGTAAACCCGGTTAAAGTTAAACAGACCCTCAGCATCACAAAATGGATGCTGCTGCTACAGACACAAGTTTGACCTCCTACTCCTGGATGACACTCCGGCAGGGGAGGCCTGGACAATAGGTTTCCTGTCCAAGGAGGTGATGGCACCTCCCCAGATAGGCTGATGTGTATTGGGGTAGGGAGGGGTGCATTCAGTGAATGTTTTTCCAGACACTGCCTGGGGCACACAAGGTGCTCCATGAATAGCCCGGTTCAAACCAGTTGCTGGGGCACTCTAGCTCTGCTCTGGCGCGAAACTGGACAAAGGGAAAGGGGTGTAACCACCCCCTTCCCAGGTCCACCCATAGGAGGGACCTGCCAGGTAGTCCAACCCCTAAACTTAGTATAGCTGTGTCCCTAGGACTTTGGATTACCCTGGACGAAACTTTGAAAGACATATCCTGGACCTTCGACATTCCATTTCGACTGGAAGATGGAAGACATCTCCCTTGTGGTCAAGGAGTGACCACCCTGTGCAAACAGGCACCACTAGTAACTTGCCGGTCTGCATTGTAAAGTAAAGTCCACATTTGTAAAGCGCACAATCACCCGTAAGGGTCTCTAGGCGCTGGGGGCCGTCGGGAAGATTAAGCGAGCTATTGCCCAGAGTCACATGGTGCTGGGCTAACCTGCCGCCGGGGATCGAACCGTGGTCCCCAGATTCCAGCGTCAGTCGCCCTGGCCGCGGCGCCACACCTCTCCCCGTCTCCCGCTGAAACTCGAAGACTCTGCGACTCCAGACATGGACTTCCAGACATCTCTGACGCTGCTCGGCGACCCCAGCAAAGCTGAGACCCGTGGAGGACACGAGAGATGTGGGACCGGAACTCCTGGACATCCTGCATTTTGTTAATTGCATCGACTCCCGAGGTATTTCACAGTTGTGCATTCTCCACGAGTTCCTAGTCCGTTGGCTAGTGAGCCCCCGGAGGACTCCATCTTGAATCTAACTTGCTTTCCTGGTTGCCCCAGGCTTGCTCCAGCTTCACTGCAAAGGAGAAGCGCCACAGACCTTGCTGGTCTGCACCAAGCCAATCTTCATCTCCTGCGTGGATTGCATTTGCCAAGGCTTGTTGTGTCCAATCCGGATACCGACACCGCAGTCAACTAGACCCTTCGTGGGAGAGCTCGAATCCAGCTCCTGGTCGTCGTCGACACCTTCTGGACCTCGTGGCTGCAGAGACAAGCTTCACCTCTTCACCTGAGATCAACGCAACATCGCCTGGTTCCTTCCTGGTCACTGGCTAGTGACCCAGACTCTGTCCCTTCTGCTTTCAGGTTCTTCAGATCTTCAATTGACCCTTGGATCCACCCGGACACCTTTCCTCTGGTCGTCTGCAGCACTTCTTTGCAGATCTCCAATGAAAACGACGACGAAACCCGACACCAAAAGGCACCTATGCACCCGGCTTCCTTGGGTGAGGTAACACGAGTACTCCGGTGCTCCCGTGGGTCTTGACTCTCGAAGTGTCCTAGTCTAAAGGGGTTTTGTCGTAGACCATCCGGAAGTGCCCTTAAACAGTAACTTTGCAACTTCTTCGTTTCCCATAGAAAGTCAATGGTAACTCGCGTCTGTGTTTAGACACTGCACGCGTCTCCCGTGGGCCTCCTACTACCTAACCTTTGGTTGTTTAGTGCAGCCCCAGCAATTCCCTAGGCCTACTTTCTATTCCAGACATGGTTCTTATACCACTATTTTAGTATATGGTTTGTGAGGCCCCTAGGGCAAAACGTATACTGTGCAACTTATCGTATGCTAATTAAGTAACTTGTATTGTGCTTTTACCTCTGACCTCATAAAGAGTGCAGAGGGGTTGTGTTTAGAATAAATACATATACATTTGATATATACCTTGTGTGGTGTCCTTTCATTTGGTACTCAAGGGATTATAATTGGTAAAACAACTTGCTTAACATCGCCTACGAAGTCTTAGCCTGATGACTGCTGGTCCACGCTACCACTAGGATAGCTTTCTATAAGGTTGACTTTACAACCACCATCAATAAGGGTCGATTAGACTGGTGCAAGGTGCCCACTAGAACTGGTGGAAATCATATGCCAGGCTAACTTCTCACACCAGGGCATACTCAGCCAGTTTCTGATCTTTCCCTGGACGATGAAGAATTGTGTAGTTGTATTCTTGTGACCTCAAACCCCAACACTCAAATCTAGGAGACATTTTTGCTGTGGGATTGCCGAATACCATCAATAATGCTTGGTGATCAGCCACTGATGGGAGGGGCTTTCCATACACAAACACATGGAAATAATTCACAAGCCCAAACCAGTGCCAAACTTTCTTTCCCAGGGTGCCAGTATGCGAGTTCAGTTTGTTGTAGGCTCTTATTGGCATGTACCACGATATTTCTCAGGGAATTTGGCGATCCCTTGTGCTGTTCAAGGATTGCGCCTAACCCTACAGGGTTCAACCCAGATCTTTTGACTGGGTGTGAGTGTTTGATTGGTTCAGATGCTCCGTGCATCACCACCCCCTTTTGTACTGCTTTGTTCGCCATAAGTTTGGCAGGGTATGCTCAGACGTGAGTCCCTTGCTCACTCTGCCACTGGATTCAAGCAAGCCTGGCTGAAGACGGCTGGAATGCCAGAAACCGGTCCTAGGAAGCTCGTTTCCGGTCCAGGGAAGGCATGGCTTGGCAGTTCGGGCTGGACTGTTCCCATAAGGCACAGGGTCAGACTGATTTGCATATGGCCATGTCTGAACTGGGGTGGCAGAGTGGGCTAAAGAACGGTGATGGATTCAACCCAGATCTTTTGACTGGGTGTGAGTGTTTGATTGGTTCAGATGCTCCGTCCATCACCACCCCCTTTTGTACCACTTTGCTCGCCATAAGTTTGGCAGGGTATGCTCAGAAGTGAGTCCCTTGCTCACTTTGCCACTGGATTCAAGAAAGCCTGGCTGAAGACGGCGGGAATGCCAGAAACCGGTCCTAGGAAGCTTGTTTCCGGTCCAGGGAAGGCATGGCTTGGCAGTTCGGGCTGGACTGTTCCAATAAGGCACAGGGTCAGACTTATTTGCATATGGCCATATCTGAACTGGGGTGGCAGAGTGGGCTAAAGAACGGTGATGGATTCAACCCAGATCTTTTGACTGGGTGTGAGTGTTTGATTGGTTCAGATGCTCCGTCCATCACCACCCCCTTTTGTACCGCTTACCCTACAGGGCTAGCATCAACTACAACCTCTGTATGGAGTTCGGGATCAAAGTTGGCCATTTCAATGGCGCTCTCAATGGCTTGCTTCATTTTCTGGATGCTCTGTTGGCCTTCCGCAAGCTCCTGAAAACCCATCTCTTCAAGGGATCGCTCTAACATTGCTGTTCCTCTGCCGCTCGGTCCATAAGCGCTGGGAGGCCTCAGGGTAGCTAAGCGGTATATAAACTTAAATTCATTCATTCATTCTTCTCACACTCATGTGACCAATGAAAAGGCACATACTTTTTGGTTAGTTCTGGTTCAAAGTCTTGCATGTATCTAGAACAGTAATTGACCGTTCCAAGAAATAATCGTAAGGTAGAAAAGCCTTGTGGGGGATTTGCAGTAGACAATGCTTGTACTCTAGATGGATCAGGTTTCATATCCCATCACAAAAGACATGGCTGAAAAAAGTAAAGCTTTTCTTGTGGAATTCACATTTTTCATCATTCAGAGTTAAGGCTGCATCATTCAGCAAACGGCATATTTGCATGAGAGTTTTGTAATGCTCTTACTGTGCAGCCCCACAATACCAATATATCACTATGGTTAAATGCATTTACTACAGGCTATATGATAAGTCAAATGACGTCTTGGAAAAGTTCTGCAGCAGAGGATATACCAAAACTCAATCGCTTTTAGCAAAACAAACCAATATGCGTAGAAAAGGTTGCAACGTATTTGGATTTTTCTTCAAGTTCCAATTGGTAAGATCATTTATTTAGGTTGAGTCGAGAGAAGAACTCTGCGCCATTCAATTCAGTTATTATATCAGCAATGTGCGGACTGTGAGGTTTCTCTCACTCAGTTGCCTTGTTGGCCTGACGCATGTCAACACTTATGCGTACAGGTCCTTCCCTGTCTCTTTTAGGCACTGTTACAATGGGAGAAAGCCGTGGTGTCGGACCACTGTAGAGTTCAATGATGCCACGTATAAGTAAAAAATGAAGTTCCTTTTCAACAGCTTCTTGCAAGAAACGCAACTCGTCTGTGTCTTTGATGAAAATTCTCATTTATGTGTAACCTTACTTTCATTGTTTGACTTTTCCCAAACCATGAAATAATGAAGGAAATCGACTTACAATTTCACGACGATCTTCCTGTTGTACAGCTGGGTTATTTTATTCCATACTCAAAAGTTGAAGAGTGAAGCCTAGTTTAAAATGGAAAAAGTATCGCCGCCTGCGTGCTGCACGCACCGAGTACAGTAATTATTTCCCATGACAGCGGGCACTATTGTGTGACAGAGGCCCGTGCAGAGGTGTTGGGTGTGCTGGTCCACGCAGCACGGTATAACTGAGGCCGTTTTCTTTTGGTAGGGCCGCGGGGCTATGTTTTGTAGCAGAGGCCTGCGACCGTAGGCGACCCAGGGCCTGCATCTGGCTTTCAGTGGTAGACACAGGGCTCTGTTGTGGTACACAGAGCCAGGGTCTGGATTTGAGTAGCCAATGGGCCTGCACAAGCCTCTCCTGGGAAGTGAGCAATATTCTTATGTCTTACGTTTGTATAGTGGCGTGACATTGCAGCGCTGTTAGAGGTCCCTGGATGACTTTTCCAGCCGTTCCGAGGTTTCCACCTTGTGTGACAAAGGCCTGTTTCAGGGACGTCATTGGACCCGCAAATGCCTGTCTGGGATGCATAGCGATGGAAGGACAAGACATTACCTTGAGCCTTTTGTCTCTAAGCCCCGTTCTTTTCAGACTGGGCGACCTGACTTCATGCTGCGGTAAAAGGTTCCTTATCTTCTTTATGAGGCCATATGTACCCATAAAGAAGATAAGGAACCTTTTACTTCAGCAGTAAGTCAAGTCACCCAGTCTGAAAAGGACGGGGCTTAAATAGAAAGAAGAACGTCACTAAGACCTCTTCTCCAATGGCTGGCTACCGTTTAGGAGGCTAGCCAATGGGGAAGAGGGGCTTAACCTCGCTAGTGATGTTCTCTCTATCCCATTAGTCTCGCCAGCTCGAATGCGCATGTGCGCAGTCTTTCACAGGCGGAGACCTAATGAGGTCCCAGTGCCACCTACTGTCCCTTCTATTACTTCATGCCAGTAAAAACAACTCTCAACAAAGTCCCGCAAAATTACAGTGTCAGAGACAATTTACATCACTGACACCTAGTGACCCCTCCTAACATATCTCACCATTAAAATGAACTCTCAACGAAGTTCCACTGTGTTAAAGTGCAAGATGTTCTCTTGCGAGTATACTGTGTCTTTCTATCTACACTGATATTCTAAGCCTACATGGTGATTGTTTTGCCCATCTTCTTCCAATATTATCTCGTGCATATACTGTCATCTCAAGTTGATGCTGCTTCCTATCCTACCATGTGCCTATAGCAGTGACCCATCCTTTGTGATGTCTACTAGTCTATGCTGATATTGATATACTACCTATAATTTGGGTGTATAACTTGTATATATGCCCTCGAATATAAAGGACGTTTCTGCAGACTGACCAATAAGCTCCATCACAACCTCCAGCTCCTAGATACCATGGCCACTAAGAACCCAGTGACATCAACACGCCCACTGGCGCTTTTCGGCATTCAAGGCCCCCTTTTCCTCAAAGGGATCCTACCAGATCGCCTTGGTTACCTTCTTCACAAGCCTCTGACACTTGCATCCCACTCTTCCAAAGAAGTGCCCACCAACCGGCCACTAAAGGGCCCAATGTTACAATCAGGCAGCGATCTCAGCTGTTGGAGGCCGCCTCTTGACCACTATGCACACCTCTGAATGCTTCTCCTGAAGTCTAACTTTGGTTATCTCCAGAAACAACTTCTGAGTATCACTTCAACTTCGGGAGCGTGGAAAGATACGCCACCAACTCATTTCTGCAAAACCTCTCCAAACATGCTGCTAAAAAGTACAAACACAAAATCCTTAAAGAACACCCAGAGACACTAATAACAGACATCTTCTACAATACAACACACGCAAGTCTTAAAATGGACTTCATCTTCTACACTCCGAAACCCGCCAAAAGGAAAGAAAACGTCATTCAACGCTTTCATGTAATAATGCTACCAATGTCCCTTATGGATCTAAACAAACTATATCCCTATCCCAGAACTTTAGCAGAGATCGGTCCATAAGTATTTACAGAAATGGGAACATCCTAATCCAAGCCACTAAACAAAATTATCTATTTTCCTTTTTCTGGAAAGGGGCTCTGGTTTACCGCCCCCCAGAACCCCTAGCCGACTTCTCCCTCACCCTCATGGAACTTATAGCCCCACACGTGATTTCCTCTAACAACTTCATACTCTTGGGGGATTTCAACATCCATAGCGAGAACCTTGACAAGACAGACACTATATCCTTCCTCTCTGACCTTGCCACACTCAATCTCACTAAAATTAGCAATGGTCCGTCTCACTCAGCTGGTCACGCTTTAGATGTGGTTTTCACCAATTCCACCTTCCTCACATGCGAAACCCCGATATCAGTCAGCTGGACAGACCATGCAATCATCCACCTCCAACTGGAGGACCCCAAGGCATGCCAACAGCCAATCCCACGCAAACAATCGCAGTTCAGACAATGGCACAGAGTCAACCCAGCCACCTTCGCGATCACCAAAAACTGGCCATGTAATAACACTGAAGATAGCCTCTCCCTTTTTAATGAATCTATCCTAGATGTCATTGACCGGATCGCACCGGTAAAAGTGGGGCACCCCAAAACCAAAGCCCTTCAGGCGGTGTGGTTCTCCATAAAACTCCAGAAAGAAAGAACAGGGTGTCAAAATCTTGAAAGGAAATGGCATCGCACCAACCTCTCAGTCAACAAGGAAAACCTCAAGGCCACCCTTACCCTGTATCCCAAAAACATTAAAATCGCACGTAAAGCACACATAGTCCTCCAACTTAGCCAGGCTGACAATTCGCCCAAAGCTATGTACCAAATCCAGAAAACCTTCACAAACCCCAAAGCCTGTGAATCAGAAGACACTACCTCCCAAACGCTATGTGATAAAATTAGTAAACACTTTATACTCTCCTTCCAAAAAGTACAGCCCTCCATCAGTGCTAGCAGTGACCCCCAGCTCTGGTTTATGCATATTTTTGGAAAGACGAGGATGCCATGAGCTCAGGTGCAAGCAAAGAAAATCACCAATTTGACTGTTGTTGGGCTGCTAATATACAGTAATTTACAAGATTCAATAGGCCCCTCACAGCCCTGGAACCCGTGCCACTGCACCTGCTGCACCAATGGTAAAGTGCACAGAAGCATAAAGAGTCAGCAAGCACCAGCAGGAGTGTGTGATGAATGGAGCAAGAACAGCAGGAGTATCTGCCGTCCGCTGGTAAAACACAAACATGGACTTTAAACAAAATATTATCTCCAAGCCTAAGACTGAAAGAGATATCTTCAATCATGAGGAGCACAAATAAATGAATGCTTTCAGTGACGAATTTGTTTAAAAAAAAAAAACCTGTGCCAGTGCTCATGCCACCACTGTTGCTGCACACGTGCAAAGCTGATGCTGCACCATTAGTTTAGTGCCCTATTGGCTAGTTCTCCTGCTGGGGGAGTAAATCATTAGGGGCCACTTGTACAAAGCATTTTTAAAATCAGAAACGTCCAACCTCAAAAATGCTTTTACAAATGTACCAAATACAAATTGTGATTCGGTAACACGCTACCTACTCGCAATTTGCGTTTGCGATTTGGTATTTAAAAGGGGAGGGTTTACGGCATTTCTTCCAATTACTGTATCTGAATGGGCTGTATGAAAGTTTTGGGACCGAATTAAGGTCAATTTTTACTGACTCCCTGAAGTAGGTGGTAACCCATTTGCAAATAGGTACGGGTCCTTTGAGATGGAAAACAAATATTTATAAGAGCATGCGGCTGTCCCACGGACCCCACTGGCTACTTTAAAAAAATTAAACGAAAAAGCTTATTTTTTTTCCTTTTTAAATGCATCCCATTATCCGTTAAGGAAAACGGGCTGCATAAAAAAAAAAAACAGACTGCTTTATTTAAAACCAATGATAGACATTGTGGTCTGCTGACCTCAGCAGGCTGCCATCTCTGTGATGGTTGTGATTCCTAATGGGTCTCAAATTGCGACCTACCTCACTAATATGCATGAGGTAGGTCTATTTGAATCTCGCTAGCAATCGCTAATGAACCTCAAACGAGTTTCCTACATTAGGAATTCCAATTTCCAAATTGCGACTCAGAGAATCGCAAATAGGAAATCAGTATTCCTGATGCTAGTACATCCTGCCCTAAGTCTTGTTTTATTTTGCATTCTTCAAATGAGGAAAGCAACAGAACTGGGATGAAAAAAGACATTTAAAAAATCAGTCTGGACACAGTACTTACTCCTTACAAGAGGTAAATCAAGTTATACCTGGCGGCACTCATAGATAAGGGGCTGCTCAGTGGGTTCGCTGCTTTGTAGTTGGTTGCGGCAGCACTCTTCACTACCGAAGCCTGAGCGCTGTAGAGCTTACAGAGCGACACAAAAATAAATGTGAGCCCTATAGGAGGGGATCTTAAATGCACACAATGCTGACTCAAACCCATTCTAATGAAAGATACAGCAGGATTTATTGAGGAAAAGAGGTCTACATACATCTGCAATAAACAAAGTTCAACTACTAACTCTTAAACATATGTGGGAAAAGGTATGATGGGAAGGGAAAAGAGCCCACGTTTCTTTCTGCAGCTCCAACGGTAATCACACACCACAAAGAGCGAGCAGCACCTGGGCTGAAGACGGAAGCAAGTCTGTTCCGAGAGGCGAGTAGGGACTTTGGCATCTGTGAATAGGGGGCTGTGCTGAGAGCCCAAGCTGTGAGCTAAAAGTTGTTGTGACGTGTAAGTAGTAGTTTAGTGTGTGTTTTGTAAGACGGTGTGATAGCGTTGCGGCTGTGCCCTCATGTAATGGCGTGAGCGAGGTAGTAAATGAATCCTATATTCGGTTGGTACAATAGAATCAACTAGCAGTGAGAAAGACTCAGAACATTTATAAAGAAATAACACAAGGATGTGATTGGTTACCAATCATATCTCCTTACATTCTTGTACGGCTGCTCGCAATCACGCTTCACAGGTGACCAGAGCTGCAATTACAGAGCCCAGGTCTAGGCCGGGAAAATGACTCATCTTAATGATGCTGCCTCACTGGGGGCACATATGACTTGGCATGCTTGTGGCAGGGTCAGAAATGACTTCTCTAAATAAGTTTAGCACAGGCATACCATTATGCACTGAGTGCTTGCCTTTGAACACTTTTAGCTGGGACTTAAACATCAGTATGCTGTACATCTTGCCCTTAAATACTGAACAATGCTAATTAGAGCATGGCCTTTTAAATTAAATTAGTCTGCAAGGCACGGATCACGCCCAGAGAGCCACAGCTGCCTGTAAAGCCCTGCAGCCTCTCTCTCCGAAACTAGTGCAGCAAAAGGCATGCGAAGAAAGATGATGCACAACTTGTGACCCTCGGCAACCCGATACACTGCCATTTAAGAGGCACGCTGCAACGTTCTCCCCTCTTCAACAGTGGTATGTTGCTAGGTCCAAGATCTGCTCTCTATACTCCTTCACAAATGGTGCCTCAGTGATGTGTGAAGTGTATGCGCTTCGCAACGGAGCGTGCGCACTCAGGGTTATTACACTAAATGCACGTACCCTACAGGGAACACGGGCCATTAGGCATTTTTTACTATAAGCTTTCACTAAGTTACAACATTCCAGTAAAACTTACTTTGGGGTAAGCAGGACATAAGATTGTTACAGTGAAAATGAATCTATCTTGTTTGTATTAATTGGTGTTGTAGAAGCGCTTGGAACACACTGTGCAGTGATTAGGCCTCTCTCCAGTGTGTGTTCTTTGATGCTGTAAAAAAGTTGCCTTTTGAGTGAAACACTTTTTACACGTTTCGCAGGGATATGGCCTGAGGCTGGTGTGTCCTTTTTTGTGCCTCAC
Organism: Lissotriton helveticus; assembly: GCF_964261635.1. NCBI lineage: Eukaryota > Metazoa > Chordata > Amphibia > Caudata > Salamandridae > Lissotriton > Lissotriton helveticus. The sequence goes on along the minus strand of NC_136057.1, from coordinate 54,868,142 downwards.
AAGAAGTGTCTTACTGATAAATCCTTTGTCACACACATTACAAGCAAAGCGTCTCTCCCTCATGTGCATTCTATGCCGTTTTTTAAAGTAGATATTTTGAGTAAAATTCATCTCGCCTCCGGAACCTTTATGGCTTTCTTTCCCATTCATACTTTCTACATGTGATTGTTGTGCTGCAAAATAGAAAAAACATTGAAAATTACATGAAGAAAATACTTCTTGAAAAAGCTGCATTGTTATAATATGGAGAAAAGAACAGTTACAATTCAGGGAAAAAAATATATGTTCTAGGAAAAAGAGTCACACTTCCATTTGAGACACAAATGGTGGCTAGTCCTCCTACACAAAGTGCGGTGACTTAGTCCTGTAGCAGGAGCATGCTGGGAAATCAAGTGATTCACAAGAACCACTGTTGGACATGGGGTTTCTGGTTGGCTAGGGTAGGCACCTTAGCCAGGCAGAATCCACCACTCCAGTCAGGGTAAGCCAGATACACACCTGAGATAATCTGCGCTCACCCTCTGGTAGCTTGGCGCAGAGCAGTCAGGATAGTTTATAGAGGCAATGCGCAAAGCATTTGTATAACACACTCGCGCAGCAACACAGTGAGTTAACCACAAAAGGGAACCCAAGCAGGATTATGTAAAAATAGATTCTATATTGCACATCAATCAAGACCAAAATGACTTAAATCACACCGCTAGTGCAAATAATGCAGGTTTGACAGACAAAAACACAAACTACTGAGAAAACATAGGTCACTGCGCACCTGCACTCCGATTACACTTCATACGGTAACTGTAGTGAACGTGGTTGAAGTGATTGCAACTCTGAGCCCTACCCTGTTCAATGTATATGTCCAACCCTTGGCAGAAATAGCTAGAAAACATGGTCTCTCACTAGTGACATATGCCGATGATACCCAGCTGGTGGTGTCACTGGACAATGAAAACGGCCTTAGTGCACAACATTTTAAGCAGACACTTATTGACATCACCAGCTGGATGACAACAAACTGTCTCCAGCTGAACGCTGGAAAAACGGAAGTGTTACTGGTGGGAAAAGAAACAACGACCTGGGGAAACAATTGGTGGCCAGAAATTCTCGACCAACCTCCCGAATGTAGAGACCACGTAAGAAACTTGGGAGTCTGGATGGACACCGAGCTGTCTTTCACTCTCCATACCAAAAGGGTAGCAGCTACCTGTTTTGGTATCTTACGCAACCTTAGACCCATCCTTAAGTTCTTTGACCACCAAACCCGCCAAATTGTGGTGCAGTCAGAAATCCTGTCAAGACTAGACTACGCCAGCTCTCTCTTGTTAGGGGCAAACGTAGCAGAGAAAGCGAGGCTCCAGCGAGTTCAGAACTCTGCAGCGAGAGCGCCAACCGGTATCCCACGCTACAAGTCTGTGTCTACTGTCCTTTTGAAACTTCATTGGCTTCCTGTTGAAAAAAGGATCCATTACAAAACTCTTTGTTTGGCGTTCAAAATCCTTAAAACTGCCTCTCCCCCCATGCTAAGTTCCCTCCTCACATCGTACGTTCCCCGACGTATGCTGCGTTCAGAAGGACAGAACCTGGCAGTAGTACCCCGCTTCAAACTGGAAAGAATGGGCGGTAGGTCATTTAGACACCTCGCCGCAAGACTTTGGAATGGACTCCCTATCCATATTCGAAAAATTGAAGAACTTCTACCTTTCAGGAAAGCGATAAACACCCACCTTTTCTGCTAATGTTCAACGACCTCACTGTGACAGAACTATCACTCTTTCTGACACACTTCTTACAGCAAGCGCCGGGACGCCCCTTGGCTGGGGCAGCTGTGCGCGGTACAAGTTCATTTAACATTAACATTAACATTAACATATACTCTTAAGTGCATTATAATCCTCACGATTAATGCTAACTTTGGTTTGGCTTTATCAAAACATGTTGTGTAAGGTGTCAAACACTTTGGAATACTACCACCCCACCAGTCCTGGTGGCGGGGGTAGCATTCCACCCTTCTAGAGGAGGAAGACATGTAGTTACTGGTAAACCCGGTTAAAGTTAAACAGACCCTCAGCATCACAAAATGGATGCTGCTGCTACAGACACAAGTTTGACCTCCTACTCCTGGATGACACTCCGGCAGGGGAGGCCTGGACAATAGGTTTCCTGTCCAAGGAGGTGATGGCACCTCCCCAGATAGGCTGATGTGTATTGGGGTAGGGAGGGGTGCATTCAGTGAATGTTTTTCCAGACACTGCCTGGGGCACACAAGGTGCTCCATGCATAGCCCGGTTCAAACCAGTTGCTGGGGCACTCTAGCTCTGCTCTGGCGCGAAACTGGACAAAGGGAAAGGGGTGTAACCACCCCCTTCCCAGGTCCACCCATAGGAGGGACCTGCCAGGTAGTCCAACCCCTAAACTTAGTATAGCTGTGTCCCTAGGACTTTGGATTACCCTGGACGAAACTTTGAAAGACATATCCTGGACCTTCGACATTCCATTTCGACTGGAAGATGGAAGACATCTCCCTTGTGGTCAAGGAGTGACCACCCTGTGCAAACAGGCACCACTAGTAACTTGCCGGTCTGCATTGTAAAGTAAAGTCCACATTTGTAAAGCGCACAATCACCCGTAAGGGTCTCTAGGCGCTGGGGGCCGTCGGGAAGATTAAGCGAGCTATTGCCCAGAGTCACATGGTGCTGGGCTAACCTGCCGCCGGAGCCGGGGATCGAACCGTGGTCCCCAGATTCCAGCGTCAGTCGCCCTGGCCGCGGCGCCACACCTCTCCCCGTCTCCCGCTGAAACTCGAAGACTCTGCGACTCCAGACATGGACTTCCAGACATCTCTGACGCTGCTCGGCGACCCCAGCAAAGCTGAGACCCGTGGAGGACACGAGAGATGTGGGACCGGAACTCCTGGACATCCTGCATTTTGTTAATTGCATCGACTCCCGAGGTATTTCACAGTTGTGCATTCTCCATGAGTTCCTAGTCCGTTGGCTAGTGAGCCCCCGGAGGACTCCATCTTGAATCTAACTTGCTTTCCTGGTTGCCCCAGGCTTGCTCCAGCTTCACTGCAAAGGAGAAGCGCCACAGACCTTGCTGGTCTGCACCAAGCCAATCTTCATCTCCTGCGTGGATTGCGTTTGCCAAGGCTTGTTGTGTCCAATCCGGATACCGACACCGCAGTTAACTAGACCCTTCGTGGGAGAGCTCGAATCCAGCTCCTGGTCGTCGTCGACACCTTCTGGACCTCGTGGCTGCAGAGACAAGCTTCACCTCTTCACCTGAGATCAACGCAACATCGCCTGGTTCCTTCCTGGTTCCTTCCTGGTCACTGGCTAGTGACCCAGACTCTGTCCCTTCTGCTTTCAGGTTCTTCAGATCTTCAATCGACCCTTGGATCCACCCGGACACCTTTCCTCTGGTCGTCTGCAGCACTTCTTTGCAGATCTCCAATGAAAACGACGACGAAACCCGACACCAAAAGGCACCTATGCACCCGGCTTCCTTGGGTGAGGTAACACGAGTACTCCGGTGCTCCCGTGGGTCTTGACTCTCGAAGTGTCCTAGTCTAAAGGGGTTTTGTCGTAGACCATCCGGAAGTGCCCTTAAACGGTAACTTTGCAACTTCTTTGTTTCCCATAGAAAGTCAATGGTAACTCACGTCTGTGTTGAGACACTGCACGCGTCTCCCGTGGGCCTCCTACTACCTAACCTTTGGTTGTTTAGTGCAGCCCCAGCAATTCCCTAGGCCTACTTTCTATTCCAGACATGGTTCTTATACCACTATTTTAGTATATGGTTTGTGAGGCCCCTAGGGCAAAACGTATACTGTGCAACTTATCGTATGCTAATTAAGTAACTTGTATTGTGCTTTTACCTCTGACCTCATAAAGAGTGCAGAGGGGTTGTGTTTAGAATAAATACATATACATTTGATATATACCTTGTGTGGTGTCCTTTCATTTGGTACTCAAGGGATTATAATTGGTAAAACAACTTGCTTAACATCGCCTACGAAGTCTTAGCCTGATGACTGCTGGTCCACGCTACCACTAGGATAGCTTTCTATAAGGTTGACTTTACAACCACCATCAATAAGGGTCGATTAGACTGGTGCAAGGTGCCCACTAGAACTGGTGGAAATCATATGCCAGGCTAACTTCTCACACCAGGGCATACTCAGCCAGTTTCTGATCTTTCCCTGGACGATGAAGAATTGTGTAGTTGTATTCTTGTGACCTCAAACCCCAACACTCAAATCTAGGAGACATTTTTGCTGTGGGATTGCCGAATACCATCAATAATGCTTGGTGATCAGCCACTGATGTGAGGGGCTTTCCATACACAAACACATGGAAATAATTCACAAGCCCAAACCAGTGCCAAACTTTCTTTCCCAGGGTGCCAGTATGCGAGTTCAGTTTGTTGTAGGCTCTTATTGGCATGTACCACGATATTTCTCAGGGAATTTGGCGATCCCTTGTGCTGTTCAAGGATTGCGCCTAACCCTACAGGGTTCAACCCAGATCTTTTGACTGGGTGTGAGTGTTTGATTGGTTCAGATGCTCCGTGCATCACCACCCCCTTTTGTACTGCTTTGTTCGCCATAAGTTTGGCAGGGTATGCTCAGACGTGAGTCCCTTGCTCACTTTGCCACTGGATTCAAGCAAGCCTGGCTGAAGACGGCTGGAATGCCAGAAACCGGTCCTAGGAAGCTCGTTTCCGGTCCAGGGAAGGCATGGCTTGGCAGTTCGGGCTGGACTGTTCCCATAAGGCACAGGGTCAGACTGATTTGCATATGGCCATGTCTGAACTGGGGTGGCAGAGTGGGCTAAAGAACGGTGATGGATTCAACCCAGATCTTTTGACTGGGTGTGAGTGTTTGATTGGTTCAGATGCTCCGTCCATCACCACCCCCTTTTGTACCACTTTGTTCGCCATAAGTTTGGCAGGGTATGCTCAGAAGTGAGTCCCTTGCTCACTTTGCCACTGGATTCAAGAAAGCCTGGCTGAAGACGGCGGGAATGCCAGAAACCGGTCCTAGGAAGCTTGTTTCCGGTCCAGGGAAGGCATGGCTTGGCAGTTCGGGCTGGACTGTTCCAATAAGGCACAGGGTCAGACTTATTTGCATATGGCCATATCTGAACTGGGGTGGCAGAGTGGGCTAAATAACGGTGATGGATTCAACCCAGATCTTTTGACTGGGTGTGAGTGTTTGATTGGTTCAGATGCTCCGTCCATCACCACCCCCTTTTGTACCGCTTACCCTACAGGGCTAGCATCAACTACAACCTCTGTATGGAGTTCGGGATCAAAGTTGGCCATTTCAATGGCGCTCTCAATGGCTTGCTTCATTTTCTGGATGCTCTGTTGGCCTTACGCAAGCTCCTGAAAACCCATCTCTTCAAGGGATCGCTCTAACATTGCTGTTCCTCTGCCGCTCGGTCCATAAGCGCTGGGAGGCCTCAGGGTAGCTAAGCGGTATATAAACTTAAATTCATTCATTCATTCTTCTCACACTCATGTGACCAATGAAAAGGCACATACTTTTTGGTTAGTTCTGGTTCAAAGTCTTGCATGTATCTAGAACAGTAATTGACCGTTCCAAGAAATAATCGTAAGGTAGAAAAGCCTTGTGGGGGATTTGCAGTAGACAATGCTTGTACTCTAGATGGATCAGGTTTCATATCCCATCACAAAAGACATGGCTGAAAAAAGTAAAGCTTTTCTTGTGGAATTCACATTTTTCATCATTCAGAGTTAAGGCTGCATCATTCAGCAAACGGCATATTTGCATGAGAGTTTTGTAATGCTCTTACTGTGCAGCCCCACAATACCAATATATCACTATGGTTAAATGCATTTACTACAGGCTATATGATAAGTCAAATGACGTCTTGGAAAAGTTCTGCAGCTGAGGATATACCAAAACTCAATCGCTTTTAGCAAAACAAACCAATATGCGTAGAAAAGGTTGCAACGTATTTGGATTTTTCTTCAAGTTCCAATTGGTAAGATCATTTATTTAGGTTGAGTCGAGAGAAGAACTCTGCGCCATTCAATTAAGTTATTATATCAGCAATGTGCGGACTGTGAGGTTTCTCTCACTCAGTTGCCTTGTTGGCCTGACGCATGTCAACACTTATGCGTACAGGTCCTTCCCTGTCTCTTTTAGGCACTGTTACAATGGGAGAAAGCCGTGGTGTCGGACCACTGTAGAGTTCAATGATGCCACGTATAAGTAAAAAATGAAGTTCCTTTTCAACAGCTTCTTGCAAGAAACGCAACTCGTCTGTGTCTTTGATGAAAATTCTCATTTATGTGTAACCCTACTTTCATTGTTTGACTTTTCCCAAACCATGAAATAATGAAGGAAATCGACTTACAATTTCACGACGATCTTCCTGTTGTACAGCTGGGTTATTTTATTCCATACTCAAAAGTTGAAGAGTGAAGCCTAGTTTAAAATGGAAAAAGTATCGCCGCCTGCGTGCTGCACGCACCGAGTACAGTAATTATTTCCCATGACAGCGGGCACTATTGTGTGACAGAGGCCCGTGCAGAGGTGTTGGGTGTGCTGGTCCACGCAGCACGGTATAACTGAGGCAGTTTTCTTTTGGTAGGGCCGCGGGGCTATGTTTTGTAGCAGAGGCCTGCGACCGTAGGCGACCCAGGGCCTGCATCTGGCTTTCAGTGGTAGACACAGGGCTCTGTTGTGGTACACAGAGCCAGGGTCTGGATTTGAGTAGCCAATGGGCCTGCACAAGCCTCTCCTGGGAAGTGAGCAATATTCTTATGTCTTACGTTTGTATAGTGGCGTGACATTGCAGCGCTGTTAGAGGTCCCTGGATGACTTTTCCAGCCGTTCCGAGGTTTCCACCTTGTGTGACAAAGGCCTGTTTCAGGGACGTCATTGGACCCGCAAATGCCTGTCTGGCATGCATAGCGATGGAAGGACAAGACATTACCTTGAGCCTTTTGTCTCTAAGCCCCGTTCTTTTCAGACTGGGCGACCTGACTTCATGCTGCGGTAAAAGGTTCCTTATCTTCTTTATGAGGCCATATGTACCCATAAAGAAGATAAGGAACCTTTTACTTCAGCAGTAAGTCAAGTCACCCAGTCTGAAAAGGACGGGGCTTAAATAGAAAGAAGAACGTCACTAAGACCTCTTCTCCAATGGCTGGCTACCGTTTAGGAGGCTAGCCAATGGGGAAGAGGGGCTTAACCTCGCTAGTGATGTTCTCTCTATCCCATTAAGTCTCGCCAGCTCGAATGCGCATGTGCGCAGTCTTTCACAGGCGGAGACCTAATGAGGTCCCAGTGCCACCTACTGTCCCTTCTATTACTTCATGCCAGTAAAAACAACTCTCAACAAAGTCCCGCAAAATTACAGTGTCAGAGACAATTTACATCACTGACACCTAGTGACCCCTCCTAACATATCTCACCATTAAAATGAACTCTCAACGAAGTTCCACTGTGTCAAAGTGCAAGATGTTCTCTTGCGAGTATACTGTGTCTTTCTATCTACACTGATATTCTAAGCCTACATGGTGATTGTTTTGCCCATCTTCTTCCAATATTATCTCGTGCATATACTGTCATCTCAAGTTGATGCTGCTTCCTATCCTACCATGTGCCTATAGCAGTGACCCATCCTTTGTGATGTCTACTAGTCTATGCTGATATTGATATACTACCTATAATTTGGGTGTATAACTTGTATATATGCCCTCGAATATAAAGGACGTTTCTGCAGACTGACCAATAAGCTCCATCACAACCTCCAGCTCCTAGATACCATGGCCACTAAGAACCCAGTGACATCAACACGCCCACTGGCGCTTTTCGGCATTCAAGGCCCCCTTTTCCTCAAAGGGATCCTACCAGATCGCCTTGGTGACCTTCTTCACAAGCCTCTGACACTTGCATCCTACTCTTCCAAAGAAGTGCCCACCAACCGGCCACTAAAGGGCCCAATGTTACAATCAGGCAGCGATCTCAGCTATTGGAGGCCGCCTCTTGACCACTATGCACACCTCTGAATGCTTCTCCTGAAGTCTAACTTTGGTTATCTCCAGAAACAACTTCTGAGTATCACTTCAACTTCGGGAGCGTGGAAAGATACACCCCCCAACTCATTTCTGCAAAACCTCTCCAAACATGCTGCTAAAAAGTACAAACACAAAATCCTTAAAGAACACCCAGAGACACTAATAACAGACATCTTCTACAATACAACACACGCAAGTCTTAAAATGGACTTCATCTTCTACACTCCGAAACCCGCCAAAAGGAAAGAAAACGTCATTCAACGCTTTCATGTAATAATGCTACCAATGTCCCTTATGGATCTAAACAAACTATATCCCTATCCCAGAACTTTAGCAGAGATCGGTCCATAACTACTTACAGAAATGGGAACATCCTAATCCAAGCCACTAAACAAAATTATCTATTTTCCTTTTTCCGGAAAGGGGCTCTGGTTTACCGCCCCCAGAACCCCTAGCCGACTTCTCCCTCACCCTCATGGAACTTATAGCCCCACACGTGATTTCCTCTAACAACTTCATACTCTTGGGGGATTTCAACATCCATAGCGAGAACCTTGACAAGACAGACACTATATCCTTCCTCTCTGACCTTGCCACACTCAATCTCACTAAAATTAGCAATGGTCCGTCTCACTCAGCTGGTCACGCTTTAGATGTGGTTTTCACCAATTCCACCTTCCTCACATGCGAAACCCCGATATCAGTCAGCTGGACAGACCATGCAATCATCCACCTCCAACTGGAGGACCCCAAGGCATGCCAACAGCCAATCCCACGCAAACAATTGCAGTTCAGACAATGGCACAGAGTCAACCCAGCCACCTTCGCGATCACCAAAAACTGGCCATGTAATAACACTGAAGATAGCCTCTCCCTTTTTAATGAATCTATCCTAGATGTCATTGACCGGATCGCACCGGTAAAAGTGGGGCACCCCAAAACCAAAGCCCTTCAGGCGGCGTGGTTCTCCATAAAACTCCAGAAAGAAAGAACAGGGTGTCAAAATCTTGAAAGGAAATGGCGTCGCACCAACCTCTCAGTCAACAAGGAAAACCTCAAGGCCACCCTTACCCTGTATCCCAAAAACATTAAAATCGCACGTAAAGCACACATAGTCCTCCAACTTAGCCAGGCTGACAATTCGCCCAAAGCTATGTACCAAATCCAGAAAACCTTCACAAACCCCAAAGCCTGTGAATCAGAAGACACTACCTCCCAAACGCTATGTGATAAAATTAGTAACCACTTTATACAAAAAATTGAAAACATCTACAATAATATTTTTACTACTAAACCTCCCTCTCCCCCAGATTTCACTCCTGACACCCCCGCTAGACCCATACCGAACCCTGACACCCTTTTAAATTTCCCCCCTCTAACCCGCGAAGAAACCAAAACCGCCATGATGGCCATAAAATCAGGCTCCCCACTTGATACCATACCTGCCAAAATCATGGTTTCCCTTATCTCCCCGGCACAACAAGGAAAACCCTAACACAGGCCCTGTTACTAAGCAAGCTAGACAATTGCAACGCCCTATTGATCGCAGCAAATGAGTCCTCCTTAAACCGATTGCAAATGATACAGAACACAGCCGCCCGTACGGTTCTGAATGCTCCCCCCAGCTATCTGGGGCAATGGCCCTCCCTATCTAGTAGAGAAACTAGTACTTTGTGCTCCAGCTCCCAATCGCTCCTCAAAACCCCCAACATTAAAAAGGCTAGATCCGGAGGCAGGTCCTTCTTGTACCAAGCACCCCTCATCTGGAATCAACTACCGCTGGCCTAAGACAGTGCCCGGACCATCTTAAATTCAGATGACTATTGAAAACTGCCCTGTTCTAACCCCCCTTTAACTACCTATGCTGCGCTTCTAAGCACCGAGATACCCCCCCAGGGGGTGATTCAAGCGCTATACAAATAATTAAATCAAATCAAATCAAATTGGCGGTGGATTAACCATTATACACAAAAACTATCTGTGCTTAACTCCATTCCTCAACACGAAATACCCTACCTTTGAATATGTAAGAGTTCAACTCTCGTCCAAAGGCTCCAACTCTATCAAAATTCATGTCATCTAACACCCTCCTGGTGAAAAATGACAAATCTTTGAGGACTAAGCAAACCTATTAACGCAAAACTACCTTAAAGGCAGCGCAGACGACTAGGAGACCTGAACCTGCACTTGAACAATGCCGATGATCCAACAGTACAAGCCCTATCCACCCTCCTGGAAGCGAACAATCTCACCCAACACTACAATAAACAAACTCATACCAAGGGCTCTACCCTTGATGCAATCATCTCTAAGCAGAACACCTTATCCCTCGATTCTATCCTACCCACCGACTGAAATGACCACCACCTAATTCTTTTCAATCTCAACGCCATCCAACCAAAGGCCCACCCCCAAAATACCTGGTACAAGCACTGAGCGAGGAACATACATTGAATCTCCCAGGCAGAGTTAGAAGCATTAGTCAGTTCCCAAATTCCAAAGTGATGATCTCACCGCCCACTACAACAGAAAAATGGGAGAACAACTTGACATAGATGCCCCTTTGAAACTCAAGAAATCAAGAAGTATTCCTTCTAGAGCTTGGTTTAACAACAACCTTAACAAAGAGGCAACAACTCCGATTGGCTGTAAGAAACTGGAGACAACAAACCTTGTTAACACATCTTGCGATACCGGGAGATAAACGCATAAAATACAAAAAACATATCTTCAGAGAAAAATTCCCCTTTTCCTGAGCCCAACTTGACGGTTCTAGGAACAGACCTAAAGACCTTCTGAACATCATCAAACAGCAAACCTCCTCTTTCCCTCAACGCTTAACCCCTTCGGCGCTGATGACAAAGCCAGCTCGTCATCAGCGTTACCTGCGCTGCGCGGATGACGAGCTGGCTTTGTCACAAACAAGCCATTTTTTAAATTTCAGCGCACAGCGGGAAAACGCGGTAGCGCGGTAGGGGTTAATAAATGAACATTCTTCTCTGAAAAAATTCTAACATTGAAATCTCTCTTGACCCACCCATCTCTCCGTCCTACACCAAAGATGTCCCCCCTAGCAAAGAGTGTCTACCCACGGCCCTACCTCCAACTAATGGTCGTCTCACCAAACTCACCCTATGTCAGTTGGACTGAATTCGACTATTTCAAGAAGAAGAGCTCAAATTACTCGCTTGCATGAAACCAACATCGCACCTTTCCGATCTTCTCCCTCCTGAGCGTATCAAGAATCTCAGTCACATCATATCTCGCCTGCATGGACCAAAATCATCAACTCCTCCTTTTCGTGAAGCTCCATGCCAACATCCCTCAAACTCGGCCAAGTCACCCCCTCATCAAACAACACAGACGCCGACTAGAACAACCTTAACAATTACAGACCTATATTTATTCACATATACCTTCAGAAGCAAGTCTCATCAATGCACAAGAGTGCCTGACAAACTTAGAAGTCCATACGCTGGTACTTTTCAGACTGGATTATTGGAACTCTTTCCTGTCTGGCCTTCCCCGAGAAAATTAGCATCACTGAGAAAATGCTTCACACAGTTATACACTTTGTGGCAGGTCACAAAGTTTTTAAATCGCATTTCTTCTATACTTCGCATCCTACAATGGCTTCCAATTGAAGCAGCAGACCAATGTAACACTGAATGCATCACCCACAAAGCCCTCCACAACTCCACACCCTCCTACGTGGTTGAAAAACTAAAAATCCCGGTTTCTGAATAAGGATCGAGAATTCGTAAAGTCGTCCTGCTGGAACAAGCGGCATTCAGGCAAGAACGCTTTATAAAGCTCACCTTCTCTGCCAGCGCTACAAGGATCTTGAACTCCCTCCCACAACCACCTTGAACAACCACAAGTCTTGCCACAATTATAAACTCAAAATCCTCCTATTTGAGAGACGCTCTGAATAATAAATCTGTGGTCACTTTTCTTCATCCACTTTTCCAATGTATCCAGATATTAACTGTTTGAACTTTCTCCCCTGACGTGAACTGTGGGATTAGTCTATTGCTTATCTGTTATTTTATGGCACAGCTAATCTGCATTTTGGTCTTTCTTCTTTAGAAAAGTGCTTCAATGCCCTTCAGCAAAGATTGTACTATATAAAACCACAAAAATAAACACATTTGGTATAATAAAGAGGAACCAGAAAAAAACTCTTTTTGAAAAGAAATAATTGCTTTTCAAAAGAAACTCTTATAACCACAAACTACGTGGGAGGGAAAGAAGGAAGAGCAGAAGAGAGAGAGAGAGTGAGAGAGAAAGAGAAATAGAAAGGAAGAAAGATAGAAAGAAAGAGAAAGACAAACAGAGAAACAGAGAAAGAGTGACAGAGAGAGACAAAGATAGAGAGAAAGAGAGAAGGCTAGAAAGAAAGAGAAACAGAGAAAGAGAGGGAGAGAAAGAGACAGAGACACCATGGTTTAAGTGAGTTGCAAATAATTTTTAAAAATAATTTAAGATGTTAAAAGCAATCCCAATAATAAACTTCAACGTGACCTTTGTGCTTTAGATCCAAGACTACCAGACTGCGCTAAAGACATTTTGAGGATATTCAGGAAGCATCAGTGGGAATACATTCCACCCATTCCTTACCATTGGATTTGTGATTTGTAATTCACATCCGTCCCTCCCGCTGCTCAAACCTTGTTTACTGTATTCTTCCACAAGCACGCTTTCTTTAAAAAGGCCTTTAAATCTTGTTTTTATCTGGTCACATTTGCTGTGCATTCAAAGACAGAGGTCAAATGTCAAGCTCTTTCTTTGAGAAAGCTTGGTGTTTACTTTTCTTCCAATGACTTCAAAGTGAGAGAATGTATGTGACAATTCTGCTGAGTATCCATACAAGAGGAGAAGGTGTAAGATTGTTTTCCTAGCACACGACAAAAAACAAGCACTGGCAAAGCCAATTGGTCTTGCCTTGTGAACCTACTGACTTTGCAAATGACTTTTAGCAGTGCCCCACACCATCAGTCGAAAAATAAATATCCTACTGCATTTTGCCGGGTTACAAAGATTGACACGTATTTAATGAGGCCTACCCTTTGAATTTCAATCAAATGTTGTGGATATGATTAATGAAAATAGAATGCCGGGAACGGAGAGTTATTACTGTGCCATCAATAAGCTCCTTAGGTACTGCACCTAAAAATGCTGATATTACATTTTTTTCTGAACGCCGGGAATGGGAACTATTAGTCTGATAAGAAACTAGATATGGTTGCTCTCTGTTGCAGGGAATCCCAGCCCACAATCAGAGCCTGAGAAGTCTCTCCCCAGTGTGAGGATGTTATTTTTGAAAAGTAGTTTGGCCTCGCCGCCGGTATTTGATTATTTTCCTAAAGATACCACTAGCAAAGTGCCCAATAATTTCCAAATCAGCCCACGGGCTTGCCGTCTTTCACGGTATTGGGTGTAAATGCCTGGGATGTCCTGATGATTTTCTGCTTCAATATGGCCACCATGCAGGCAGCATCGAGGGTGCTGGCATTGCAGGACATGAAGGTAATTTTTCAGCCCTCACACACCTTCTTCACAGCAGGCCCCAGGTGTGTGTGGAGGGGATCTCCCCGCACTCAGGTGTGTTATTTATTTATTAATTCAGTGTTTTATATAGCGCAAACATGACCCAACTGGGTATCAGAGTGATTCACAATTCTATAGCATTGTACTTCTGACATTTGGTTTGATTAGTCCTTTAAACAAACTACCAAGTATATATATTCACTTTTAAGTGGAAAGCATTTCTACTTTACAAATAATACATGTCCTAAACATTACTAGAGATCAACTTGCATTACAATAGTATGTGTCCTAAATATTACAACATGTGACATTTTAGAAATACATGTACTAAGAAGACCTCATATCATTTAGTACATTGGATTGTATGTAGCAAACAGACTGGTTACAGAATTTATAGCTATTATCCTATACTGTTTTTGGCCCGGAAACGTCGTACAGATGTGGCAGGGTCGCGTCATGATGCTGCTGGTGAGAGCTGCCAGAAGATGCTTCAATGGCACGGGCCACTGTACATGCCAATGTCCCCTCCACCCCAAGCCGTCCTTCCAGTACCTTAGGTGCCAACTTTACAGTCGACAGTGAAGTTTCTGGTCGGCAGCAGTAGACATGAGCACTTTAGTTGAAACAGCTGCTACCATTATGCGAAGGGGAGGCGGTGAAGGCAAGAAAATGAAGTCATTTGCTTTTATAAATAACAAGCAAGGAGAGGCAAGCAGCGATGAGTGAGACGGTGAGGAACTGGCTCTCTTACTTGGAAGTCAGAGAAGGAACAGGCTGTTTAGGGGAAACATCGTCTGACATTTGATCTCGGTCTGTGAATGAACAGCAAATGTGACGAGATATGAACAAGAATTACAGCCGTTTACAAAAAAGCTTTGAGCGAGTGAAAAAAGTGCGCATATGAAGTGCTCCTAGACAAAGAAAAAAGAAAAAGTGCCTAAAGCAGTTGATAATATGGGACCAATGCAAGAATACAAGTAACGGGCGGTGCTCTGTGGGAGGGAACAATCTACGAAAAGGAGGGACAATTAGGAAAGATTAGCCATTTGGAAACAAGGCTGTTTAAAGGAGATTCGAAGAAACAAATAAAAAGCAATGGGTGGGCAGTAAGCCCACAAAGTTAAGCGCTGTTGCGGCAAGACCTAAAAAAAAAAAAGAACTGGGCTGATGTTTCAGAATATATCAGAATTAGTACTAATGAAGCACATTTGTTTTGGATTACTGAAGTGTGGAGAAAAATATTTGAATAAGATTTTAACACATTAATACACTAGGGGATGACATTTGCAAACATTATCATTTATGTGCAGTAAAACCATATTTCGATGTAAATGTAATGATCATTTCAATTGAAAATGTATTGTCTGTAATGGCGGTGCGCTACCACACCAAGTATACTCCACACTATGCCACTCCACTCCAATCTATGCCACTCACTCCATGAAACAACACTCCACGCTCTCTACTCCACACCACTTACTCCACTCCAATCCACCCCACTCCACTCCAATCCACCCCACTCCACTCAAATCTATCCCACTCCCCTCCAAAGTGCCCCAATCCATCCACCTCCAATTCAACCCATTCCAATCTATCCATTACCAATTTACCCACCGCAATCTACCCCACTCTTACTCAATCTACCCCACTCTGCTCCAATGTAACCCAGTCTACCCCACTCCACTTCAATCTACCCCAACTCTAATCTACTCCAATCTAACTGACTTCACCCCAACCTACCTCACTCTACTTCAGTCCAATTTACCAAACTCCATTTCAATTTATCCAACTGCAATCTATTCAACTCAACTACACTCATACCACAATCTACCCACTCCAAACTACCACAATCTATCCAACTTCAATCTACCATAATCTACTGCACTCCACTGTAATCTACCCCACTCCACCCAATCTAAACCCTTTCCACTCCATCCTAATCTACCCCAAAAAAGCTCCACTCCAATCTAACCAATTCTACTCCACCCAACTCTACCCAAACCTTCCTCATTCCAGTCGAATCTAATCCACTCCACCCTACTCCAATCTATCCTACACCACTCCATTCCAAACGTACCTATCCCAATCTACCCCATCCAATCTACCCCACTCAAATCTACTCCCATCAATTCCACCACACTCTACCCCACCCCAACCCAATCTACCCTAAACCATTCTATATAACTCCACTCCATTCTACTCCAGTCAAATGTACCGCAATCCAAACTACCCCAATATACTGCACGCTAATCTACTCCACTCCAGTCTTCTCCACTCTACTCCAATCTACCTCATTCCACCCCACTCTTTCCCAATCTATCCCACTCCAATCCACCCCGATCCATCCTACTCCACCTCAATCTACTCCACTCCACCCAAATCTACCTCAATTCAATCAACCCCACTTGACTCCAATCTACCCCATTCCACTCTACCCCAATCTATCCCCCTTCTACCTACCCCACCAACCTCGTGCCACTAACTTTTAGCCATGTCGAACAGCAGTCACACTCGTGTACATAATGGCTGAAACTCGTTGCCAAAGCCAATAACTTTCGGATAGGAAACACCTATTTGTTTTGACAATGCTTGTTTTCAGTGGGTGTTTTTTTCATAATATTCACACGCAACAGTTCCCTACAGCCAACTCCAAGCAGGCACAGGTGTTCAACTGTGCCTGGGCACAGCAGGGGAATCCCTAAAGGGCCTGGCTTATGTTTCTTTATTTTAAATTTTTAAGGGTTCCGGACACTTTCTTGGGGTTCTCGGACCCTTGCAAACTTGTGTATCCTTATTGGATATCGATAGGGTTTCGGACCGAGCAGCAGGTCTCCGAACATCCCAAATGCCCACCAGGGTACAAGGCAAATTACTGTACCTGCGCACACACCTGCCTAAGGTTTGCGGACCTCAAGGGTCATGATGGGGAATCCAACTTCTGTTCAAAATCAGCAATTTCTTTCTACATTTTAACATTAGGCAGCCCCTGTGCCAGGAAGAGACAGGACGATACAGAAAAGGGGGTGGTGATGAACAGAGTGTCTGAATTAAGCAGACCACTCTTACCCAGTCCAAAGATCAGGGCTTGATCCATCACCGTTATTTATCTCACTGCCCCATCCCAGCTCAGAACCTGGCTATATGCAAATTAGTCTGTCCCTGGCCCAGTGCATCATGGGAACAGGGCAGACCAAACTACCAAGCCAATTCTTCACCAGAAAGGAGACAAGCTACCGGGGACCGGTTTCTGGCATTTCAGCCTCTTCGGCCCGGCTTGCTTGAATCCTGATGGAGCAGTGAGAAAGGGACTCATGTCTGAGTATACCCTGCCACACCTATAGTGGCCAAAAACGATACAGAAAAGGGGGTGGTGATGAACAGAGTGTCTGAATTAAGCAGACCACTCTTACCCAGTCCAAAGATCAGGGCTTGATCCATCACCGTTATTTATCTCACTGCCCCATCCCAGCTCAGAACCTGGCTATATGCAAATTAGTCTGTCCCTGGCCCAGTGCATCATGGGAACAGGGCAGACCAAACTACCAAGCCAATTCTTCACCAGAAAGGAGACAAGCTACCGGGGACCGGTTTCTGGCATTTCAGCCTCTTCGGCCCGGCTTGCTTGAATCCTGATGGAGCAGTGAGAAAGGGACTCATGTCTGAGTATACCCTGCCACACCTATAGTGGCCAAAAACGATACAGAAAAGGGGGTGGTGATGAACAGAGTGTCTGAATTAAGCAGACCACTCTTACCCAGTCCAAAGATCAGGGCTTGATCCATCACCGTTATTTATCTCACTGCCCCATCCCAGCTCAGAACCTGGCTATATGCAAATTAGTCTGTCCCTGGCCCAGTGCATCATGGGAACAGGGCAGACCAAACTACCAAGCCAATTCTTCACCAGAAAGGAGACAAGCTACCGGGGACCGGTTTCTGGCATTTCAGCCTCTTCGGCCCGGCTTGCTTGAATCCTGATGGAGCAGTGAGAAAGGGACTCATGTCTGAGTATACCCTGCCACACCTTCCCAGTATAAGAAGTGGCTTGGTAGTTTGGTTTGTCCTGTTCCCATCATGCACTGGGACAGGAACGGACTAATTTGCATATAGCCAAGTTCTGAGCTGGGATGGTGCAGTGAGCTAAAAAACGGTGATGGATCAAGCCCTGATCTTTGGACTGGGTAAGAGTGGTCTGCTTAATTCAGGCACTCTGTTCATCACCACCCCCTTTTCTGAATCATTTTGTCCACCATAAGCGTGGAAGGGTATACTCAGATGTGAGTCCCTTGCTCATTGCACCATCAGGATTCAAGCAAGCCGGGCCGACGAGGCTGAAATGCCAGAAACCGGTCCCCGGTAGCTTGTTTCCTTCCCAGTATAAGAAGTGGCTTGGTAGTTTGGTTTGTCCTGTTCCCATCATGCACTGGGACAGGAACGGACTAATTTGCATATAGCCAAGTTCTGAGCTGGGATGGTGCAGTGAGCTAAAAAACGGTGATGGATCAAGCCCTGATCTTTGGACTGGGTAAGAGTGGTCTGCTTAATTCAGGCACTCTGTTCATCACCACCCCCTTTTCTGAATCATTTTGTCCACCATAAGCGTGGAAGGGTATACTCAGATGTGAGTCCCTTGCTCATTGCACCATCAGGATTCAAGCAAGCCGGGCCGACGAGGCTGAAATGCCAGAAACCGGTCCCCGGTAGCTTGTTTCCTTCCCAGTATAAGAAGTGGCTTGGTAGTTTGGTTTGTCCTGTTCCCATCATGCACTGGGACAGGAACGGACTAATTTGCATATAGCCAAGTTCTGAGCTGGGATGGTGCAGTGAGCTAAAAAACGGTGATGGATCAAGCCCTGATCTTTGGACTGGGTAAGAGTGGTCTGCTTAATTCAGGCACTCTGTTCATCACCACCCCCTTTTCTGAATCATTTTGTCCACCATAAGCGTGGAAGGGTATACTCAGATGTGAGTCCCTTGCTCATTGCACCATCAGGATTCAAGCAAGCCGGGCCGACGAGGCTGAAATGCCAGAAACCGGTCCCCGGTAGCTTGTTTCCTTCCCAGTATAAGAAGTGGCTTGGTAGTTTGGTTTGTCCTGTTCCCATCATGCACTGGGACAGGAACGGACTAATTTGCATATAGCCAAGTTCTGAGCTGGGATGGTGCAGTGAGCTAAAAAACGGTGATGGATCAAGCCCTGATCTTTGGACTGGGTAAGAGTGGTCTGCTTAATTCAGGCACTCTGTTCATCACCACCCCCTTTTCTGAATCATTTTGTCCACCATAAGCGTGGAAGGGTATACTCAGATGTGAGTCCCTTGCTCATTGCACCATCAGGATTCAAGCAAGCCGGGCCGACGAGGCTGAAATGCCAGAAACCGGTCCCCGGTAGCTTGTTTCCTTCCCAGTATAAGAAGTGGCTTGGTAGTTTGGTTTGTCCTGTTCCCATCATGCACTGGGACAGGAACGGACTAATTTGCATATAGCCAAGTTCTGAGCTGGGATGGTGCAGTGAGCTAAAAAACGGTGATGGATCAAGCCCTGATCTTTGGACTGGGTAAGAGTGGTCTGCTTAATTCAGGCACTCTGTTCATCACCACCCCCTTTTCTGAATCAGGAAGAGACAGGACGGCACCACGGCTCTTTATGCTTCTTTAGTATTTTTACAGAATGCGGGGAACAAGTCTCTTCATCATGTAATGGTTCAAGAGGTAGCCAGCCAATCAGGGAGCTTCAGGTCCGTAGACCCAACTTTGGGTTTATATATCCGAAAGGGATGGGCGAACAAGCTCCCTCATCCAATCGGATCCAATATATTTTTACATTTGGGTCCGCGAGTTAAATGATTAGTGGCTTAATTTGAGGACCACAAAAAAACACTGCATGAAACTAGCCATGCCAATCCCAAGTAGTTTTGTGCATATTCATTGAACTGTGCCAAAGTTATTATATGTCTATATATATAATTATATGACATGGGATTCTGTAATCCCTGTGTAAATGGCAGTCTCTAATTTCTTTATAATCAGGAATTTGTGATGCACCAAGTCAGTGATTATGAAGAAGAGACGTCAGAACTCGGCTTTTATAAGTTATTACAGTCGAGTTCTGAGGACACAATGCCTGCTGCCAGCGCCAGCAGCTGATGTGAAAAGAAGGTCAAGTCACGAAGCATAATTGAAGCAGCTGTTTAAAGCAACAAACAGAACTTTGCTTTTATTACTTCTGCTGTATGTTACTAGTTTACTATGAGAAGCAGAGAGAATATGTTTATTAGTTTCCTTAGATGAAGGAAGGGTGGAATCTTTCTACATGTTTCTACACGTTCGAAGCTACTGCAGCTTTTTTTTTTTCAATGGACATTTATTGAACTGTTTCTAACATCTTTTTGCAACAAATATCTAACAGTTTTTATTTTTACTTTTGCACAAGAGGTTTTAAGTTCATTCTTCATGTTTGCAAACATGTTAGCTGCTGCATATATAGGAGCTACGCACCAAGGTTTGTGGGAAAGGTGATGGTGTGACCATGTATTATATGGGATAAAGTACCATCTGGTGCATATAATAAGATTATTGCAAGTCACCTCATAGTTCCAAAACCTTTGTGTATCTGTCTATCACCAGGTGGTGTGCACTCCTGGAGAACCCTGCAGTGACAACAACATCCCTGGTCAGCCCTGCTGTTGAGGCTGGGGGTCAGTATCGCTCAGTGGGTTCCATCCAAACCATAATCCTCCCTTCAGAGACTTTCTAAAATCTGCCCATACGCATTTTGAAGAGGTTACATGTGTTAGTATGCACTCCGAGAGACTATTTATAGTGAAACACATACCTGGGGTAGCTTCGAACAGCAATAAATGTGATTTTGTATTTCCTCTCTCCATTGAGTCTTCATCTGCAGTATTTGTATCCAGTCCTAGGAATGATGGAGGCACAGACTTACCCCGCTCATCAGGACAGAGCAGTTCTGCCTTGCAGTTCTGATGTTGATGCTGTGATTCAGGGTGCAGTGGTTCGAGTATGTAGTTCTGATCTGAACCCTCTGCATCAGTACAGAGAGGTTTTAGCTTGCGATTCTGATCTGAACCATGTGCATCTGTACAGGCCGGTTCTAGATTGTCATTTTTATCTGGTTCCTGTGCTTCAGGGCGCATAGATTCCAGCTCATAGTTCACGATTGGATCCTGCACATAAGGAAGTTCCTGCTTCAAACATAGGTGTTGCTGTAGGCACTGGGTTTGTTGTGACCCCAACTCATCAAAGGACAATAGCCCAGACTCTAAGTGTTCGTCTGATGACTTCCCATCAGGTGACACAGGTTGTAGGCACTGGTTCTCCTGGCGAACTTGGAAATCAGAACTCATCAATTCTTCTTCCAAGGGATCATCAGGTCCATTCCCATCTGGCAGAGCAGGGTGTATACGGTGGTTTTGCTGTGGTTCGTGTCTATCAGGAAATAGTGGGTGTGGTCAGAGGTTCTGTTGCTGGTCCCAGCTATTAGCAGACAATGGGGATGGTTCTTGCTTCAGGGGCTCATCTGGCTCCCACTCTTCTGGGAACGCTGACTGGACGCTCTGGTCTTGCTCAGGTCTCTGCCCATCAACAAATTCTGAGGGAAGACACAGCTTTGCCTCCTGTGATCTGCATGGAGGATCTGTCTGAGGGCACCGGGATAGAGGACAATCCTGCTGTACTCCATTTCTACCTAGAAACCCAGGTTGCACGCACTGGTCCTGCTGTGGGTGATGTCGATCAGGAAACATTGGCTGTAGACAAAGGCTTGGCTCCTCTGGACGCCCTTGAACATCAGTTGGCGAGGAGAGCGTACAGTCCAGCTTTGGTGCATGCTCATCAGAGACACCGGCTGAAGACACAAGCTCGGCTCCTCTGACCTGTCCAGTTGAGGTGTCGCAGGAGACCGGCTAACAGCACAATCTCTAATACTCGCCGGATAGACCACCTTCAACGTCACTCCAGCATTATCTAGGGAACCTTGATCCTTTTCTATCCAGATTTTCTTAATCAGCCCAGCGACTCTAGAAGGTACGTCCTCCACAGTATTCATCAAGTTATCCAGTTTTGCTTCCAACTCCTCCAGCATGGATAGAAGGATAATGTGGGGCAGGTTCTCCGAAAGCGGTTCCAGGTCATTGTCCCTCTGCGTATCTTTTCGAAATCCTGAAGTTGAGACGTCATGGAGAGGTAAATATGGGACTGTAGGTCTTGTGGATTCAAGTGAACACTGCGCTGTCACTTTCTTTTCTGGAGCCCGTCTTCTGCCCATTCTGGTAAATTGATGTTCAAGTCTCAAGTGTCTGCAGAGGAGAGGAAAAGAGGAAAGAGAACACATTATCACAGGACAGTTGGGTCAAAATACTCCTTCCTGTCTCACCAACCTCAGTGTGATGAGAAAATTGCTCACTTCTAAAACCAGAAAAAAATGAATCCTTAAAATGTCACAACACCCGCAACATAGTTCATATATTATGAAAGGCACGGATTTGAAATGTGTTTCCAACATTACGTCTGTTCCTTGATCTGCTCAAATTGTACACTGTGCTACCACAAAAAGAGAATACTGTAACAGCCTTGCAGCAATGAAAGGTTTGTAATACCCTAGCAGACCAGAGTGCGCTATCATCCTCACTTGCACTGTACACCTCTCTTTTGCAGTATTCAGTTCAGTGACTGAAGCGCACGCCAACATACCAAACCTCTACAGGATCTACAAACGCTTGTTATGTCATTGCATATATAGAGAGCATGTTCAACTTGGGGTTTCTTGGCACTGAATCAGAAATACATAAAAGAGGAGAAAACGAACCATAACGGGGAAGAATCTAGTCTGAATAGGCTTGTGGGCTGTCAGATTTCCCGATGAAAGGAGCTTGTACCAAAGCTGCGTCCACCTGATCTTCTGTAATTTTGGAATAGAAAGTAAATTTAAGTGAGGCAATCTCTGGTTTTGTACGGGTGTATGTATTTCCACTAGGTTTGCAATGAAGTGAGGGGCTTAACCTCTCAACCCTTTAGGGCTGAGGCACAGGGTCTGATAGTGGATTTGTTATTTCAATATAGGTGTGGCGCGTGAATGGTGATATTGGGTATTCTTACATATACACGGTTGGCATTATGCGATCTAGATAGGACTACGGCCACCGCTATTGACAAATACAAACTCTGGAGTGTTTAAGGATTACTCTATAGGTTTTATACTGGAATGGTGTGTTTCCAGTACGAATCCTATGCTTGACAGCACACACACCTCTGGCTTATGGTGTAAAGGTTATGTGTGGCACTAGGTAGACTGTGTACTAGTGCAGGGGTAGTGAGCAGCAGCGTGCTGTATTTCATAAATCTAGCTCAGCGTGGCTCTCTCCCCCTCGCACATCACAGCGCTGCACCTAACTGCTGAACTATGCTGCACTAAAAAATAATAAATCTGCTCCGTAGTGTGCATGCGTGGTCTGCCCAGCCTCAACCCTCACCTTCTCTTGTGCATGCGTGGTCTGCCCAACCTCAACCCTCACATTCTCCCGTGCATGCTTGGTCTGCCCAGCCTTAACCCTCACATTCTCTTGTGCATGCGTGGTCTGCCCAGCCTCAACCCTCACATTCTCTTGTGCACGCGTGGTGTGCCCGGATTTAACCCTCACATTCTCCTGTGCATGCTTGGTCTGCCCAGCCTTAACCCTTACATTCTCTTGTGCATGCTTGGTCTGCCCAGCCTCAACCCTCACCTTCTCTTGTGCATGCGTGGTCTGCCCAACCTCAACCCTCACATTCTCCAGTGCATGCTTGGTGTGCCCAGCCGTAACCCTCACATTCTCTTGTGCATGCGTGGTCTGCCCAGCCTCAACCCTCACATTCTCTTGGGCACGCATGGTGTGCCCGGATTTAACCCTCACATTCTCCTGTGCATGCGTGGTCTGCCCAGCCTCAACCCTCACCTTCTCTTGTGCATGCTTGGTCTGCCCAGCCTCAACCCTCACATTCTCTTGTGCATGCTTGGTCTGCCCAGCCTCAACCCTCACATTCTCTTGTGCGTGCTTGGTGTGCTCAGCCTCAACCCTCATATTCTCTTGTGCATGCTTGGTCTGCTCATCTTCAACCCTCACATTCTCCTGTGTATGCGTGGTCTACCCAGCCTCACCTCAGAGTTGAGTTCTGTGTGATTATAAGATAAACCATGTCATCTGTAATTCTACGTGCTTGGTCACCAGCACTAATGATATGTTTTACACCAAGCGCGTAGAATTACAGATGACGTGGTAATCTTATAATCACAGTGAACTTTCGCCAGCACTTATTTAGTTGGAAATGACAAGGTGCCGTACATGACGATGCGGAATTAATGCTTTTCGCAAAAGCACGTAAAAAAATCAAGAAAAATGTTTAGGTTAACAGCAATGACCTAATGTTTAATTTACATACTGCATGATGATTTTAATACAATGTCTCACGATGTATCTCCCTACATTGACTAAACAAGTCTGTTTTTCCAGCTCCGAGGACGTTCAAACACCTTGAATCTGTTGTCACTGTTTATTACGTAGAGGTGTGTTACATGATATTGTATAAACACTGTGATTTGCATTGCACTCGTACTTGTGAACAAGAAGATTGCCTCCGAAACGCGCTGAGTGACTTGGCTTAAAATAAAAACACGCTGAAAAGGAATACTTGTGGCCCTTGCATCGTTTGTGGGAAACCGGCAAAATTATTGCTGTTGAGATTTGGGGTTCGCGACCCCGCCAAGGCCCGCCACTGAAAGCGGCTCGTGTTTAGCTGTAGGTTTACACATATATAGAAGTTGAGATGGACAAGGCAGGGGAAGTGAAATAAAGAGAAAGTTATTCGAATTTCACAAATGCGATGGCGAAAATCCTGAGATCGGTGCTTTGAATCTCGCTGCTGCAGCAGAAATGCCTATGGTGAAAGGGGATTTATTTGTAATTACAAATATTCAGCCACTAAGGCTACACGTTCAAGTGCTTTATGTATAAGTCTTTTTAGGTCGAGCCTGTCCCATTCCGCAGGAATGGATAGGATCGAATTCATGTCGGCAAAATCCTCTTCAAACTAAGGGGTTTCAGCCTGCCGTTTTCTTGCAGTTCACGTGAACATGCACGAGCATTCACGGCCAGGGCTTCTCCTCCCCTAGCAGTACTCCTCCCACACCAGCAACTCCCCCCTCCCACACCAGCACCTCCCCTCTCACTCCCCGCAAACACAGCCTTGCCGTAGCAGCACTCCTCCCACACCAGCACCTCCCCCCTCCCACACCAGCACCTCCCCTCTCTCTCCCCGCAAACACAGCCTTCCTTTCATTTCTCCTCCCCCTCCCCAGCCAGCTTCCCCCAGGCCGTGTTCCCTCAGATATGCTATTGCATATCGTTTGCTACCTCTTGTATTTTGTTGCTCTTGATACTTGCACAACTGTCACTATTGTCTCATGTAACGTAACGTTTGCTTTTGTAACATGCTCACTTGTAATTTTGGCTTCATGTATCTAAAAATGCCTCCCTCGCGCTCCTTTCTCCCTCTCTCCCGCTGCCTAGTCCTCCCACCCCCTCCCTCTCCAGCGCGCGCTCCACTCGCATCTGCCTGCTGCTCCCCGCCCAGCCCCCCACTCCCCCGTCCAGCAATGCCGAGAAGCTTGTTTCCTCTAAGAACATATCGTTTGCTACCTCTTGTATTTTGTTGCTCTTGATACTTGCACAACTGTCACTATTGTCTCATGTAACGTAACGTTTGCTTTTGTAACATGCTCACTTGTAATTTTTGGAGGGACGCGTTGTAATGCTCGAAGGCTCACAAGCCCCCCGACTGCGGAGCTACACTATCTTATCTCGAAAAGACGTCCGGAATTCCGAGAGCTTGGCAGGCCGCTTTGGGCCATGGAGGCACGCTCACATCTTGCCTATGTACAGACTTCACTCTCACACAGAAGCTACAGCAGAACAAGCATTGGCATAGCCAATAGGTCTCGCTTGTGGGACCTTAAAAGTATTTAGTTACAAGGATATTGTGCTGCAAAACAAAATAATTATAAGGTCCCACAAGCGAGACCTATTGGCTATGCCAATGCTTGTTATTGTAATGTTATGCACTAGTCCACTAAACCTAGAACACATAACCTATAACAGGATTTCCTGCAATAGGAGTAACAAGCTGACTGGACAGCCACATAAATCCTTTTGCAAGAAACAATATAGACTCAAACGCAAAACGAAATACCTTTATCAATGTTTGTTCAAGCTTCTTTGATAGTACTTGGCTGGTGAACTGTAGCCAGCTTGGGCTTCTAGATGCTTTTGACGGCCCTGGGTTCTGAAGTTTTACCATTATTAAATATTTTTGAGGTATCACACGGACTTCAATGACCCTAAAAGTGGTAATAAATTCAAATGTATTCCAAATAGGGAGCCCCAAATATGTGTTGCCCGGGCCCCACAAATTATTAGCATATCAACGATCTAGAAGTCAGCTTCATATGCTAGTTATGAATAAAACAACCACCTTACTTTAGGGAACAAAGTTCGGATATCAAAGGATTCAATGTACAGAACTGTGGATAAAGGTGCCTAATAAAGATATGTATTCTGAGAGAAGAAACGAAGTTCTGTAAAAATATGCTTTTGTTTCCTCCTAGTATACCTCTTAATCCATTGCAGAGACAAACTCCCACTGAATACAAACATTAAAAAACAAGGTCTGAGCAGGTATTCATGAAAATGAGTAACAACTCCAAACGGACCCATTCTGGACGAATGTATGACGTTACAACGCATGCACTTACAAAGCATGCACTTACAACTCAGTACGCCTGCCCCCTGTACCCCCTGATGATGGTATGAGGTCAGTACACCTGCCCCCTGTACCCCCTAATGATGGTGTGAGGTCAGTGCCCCTGCACCCCCTGATGATGGTATGAGGTCAGTACACCTTCCCCCTGCACCCCCTGTTGATGGTGTGAGGTCAGTACACCTGCCCTCTACACCCCCTGATGGTGGTATGAGGTCAGTACACCTGCCCCCTGCGCCCCCTGATGATGATCTGAGGTCAGCACACCTGCCCCCTGCACCCTCTGATGATGGTGTGAGGTCAGCACACCTGCCCCCTGCACCCCCTTATGATGGTGAGAGGTCAGTACACTTGCCCCCTGTACCCCCTGATGATGGTGTGAAGTCAGTGCCCCTGCACCCCCTGATGATGGTGTGAGATCAGTACACCTGACCCTTGCACCCGCTGATGATGGTGTGAGGTCAGTACACCTGCCCCCTGCACCCCCTGATGATGGTGTGAGGTCAGTACACCTGGCCCCTGCACCCCCTGATGATGGTGTGAGGTCAGTACACCTGCCCTCTACACCCCTTGATGATGGTATGAGGTCAGGACACCTGCCCCCTGTACCCCCTGATGATGGTGTGAGGTCAGTAAACCTGCCCCCTGCACCCTCTGATGATGGTGTGAGGTCAGCACACCTGCCCCCTGCACCCCCTTATGATGGTGAGAGGTCAGTACACTTGCCCCCTGTACCCCCTGATGGTGGTGTGAGGTCTGTGCCCCTGCACCCCTGATGATGGTGTGAGGTCAGTACACCTGCCCCCCTGATGATGGTGTGAGGTCAGTACACCTGCCCCCTGCACCGCCTGATGATGGTGTGAGGTCAGTACACCTGCCCCCTGTACCCCCTGATGATGGTGTGAGGTCAGTGCCCCTGTACCCCCTGATGATGGTGTGAGGGCAGCGCCCCTGCACACCCTGATGATGGTGTGAGGTCAGTACACCTGCCCCTGCACCCCCTGATGACGGTGTGAGGTCAGTACACCTGCCCCCTGCACCCCCTGTTGATGGTGTGAGGTCAGTACACCTGCCCCCTGTACCCCCTGATGATGGTATGAGGTCAGTACACCTGCCCCCTGTACCCCCTGATGATGGTGTGAAGTCAGTGCCCCTGCACCCCCTGATGATGGTGTGAAGTCAGTGCCCCTGCACCCCCTGATGATGGTGTGAGGTCAGTACACCTGCCCCCTGTACCCCCTGATGATGGTATGAGGTCAGTACACCTGCCCCCTGCACCCCCTGATGATGGTGTGAGGTCAGTACACCTTCCCCCTGCACCCCCTGATGATGGTGTGAGGTTAGTACACCTGCACCCCCTGATGATGGTGTGAGGTCAGTACACCTGACCCTTGCACCCCCTGATGATGGTGTGAGGTCAGTACACCTGCCCCCTGCACCCCCTGATGATGGTGTGAGGTCAGTACACCTGGCCCCTGCACCCCCTGATGATGGTGTGAGGTCAGTACACCTGCCCCCTGCACCCCCTGTTGATGGTGTGAGGTCAGTACACCTGCCCCCTGCACCCCCAATGATGGTGTGAGGTCAGTACACCTCAGGCTGCACCCCCTGATGATGGTGTGGGGTCAGTACACTTGTCCCCTGCATCCCCCGATGATGGTGTGAGGTCAGTACACCTGCCCTCTACACCCCCTGATGATGGTGTGAGGTCAGCACACCTGCCCCCTGCACCCCCTTATGATGGTGAGAGGTCAGTACACCTGCCCCCTGTACCCCCTGATGGTGGTGTGAGGTCTGTGCCCCTGTAGCCCCTGATGATGGTGTGAGGTCAGTGCCCCTGCACCCCTGATGATGGTGTGAGGTCAGTACACCTGCCCCCCTGATGATGGTGTGAGGTCAGTACACCTGCCCCCTGCACCGCCTGATGATGGTGTGAGGTCAGTACACCTGCCCCCTGTACCCCCTGATGATGGTGTGAGGTCAGTGCCCCTGTACCCCCTGATGATGGTGTGAGGGCAGCGCCCCTGCACACCCTGATGATGGTGTGAGGTCAGTACACCTGCCCCTGCACCCCCTGATGACGGTGTGAGGTCAGTACACCTGCCCCCTGTACCCCCTGATGATGGTATGAGGTCAGTACACCTGCCCCCTGTACCCCCTGATGATGGTGTGAGGTCAGTACACCTGCCCCCTGCACCCCCTGATGATGATCTGAGGTCAGTACACCTGTAGCCCCTGATGATGGTGTGAGGTCAGTGCCCCTGCACCCCCTGATGATGGTGTGAGGTCAATACACCTGCCCCCCCTGATGATGGTGTGAGGTCAGTACACCTGCCCCCTGCACCACCTGATGATGGTGTGAGGTCAGTACACCTGCCCCCTGTACCCCCTGATGATGGTGTGAGGTCAGTACACCTGCCCCCTGTACCCCCTGATGATGGTGTGAGGTCAGCGCCCCTGCACCCCCTGATGATGGTATGAGGTCAGTACACCTGCCCCTGCACCCCCTGATGATGGTGTGAGGTCAGTACACCTGCCCCCTGCATCCCCTGTTGATGGTGTGAGGTCAGTACACCTGCCCCCTGTACCCCCTGATGATGGTATGAGGTCAGTACACCTGCCCTCTGTACCCCCTGATGATGGTGTGAGGTCAGTGCCCCTGCACCCCCTGATGATGGTATGAGGTCAGTACACCTGCCCCCTGCGCCCCCTGATGATGATCTGAGGTCAGTACACCTGCCCCCTGCACCCCCTGATGATGGTGTGAGGTCAGTACACCTTCCCCCTGCACCCCCTGATGATGGTGTGAGGTCAGTACACCTGCAGGCTGCACCCCCTGATGATGGAGTGAGGTTAGTACACCTGCTACTGCACCCCCTGATGATGGTATGAGGTCAGTACACCTGTCCCCTGCACCCCCTGATGATGGTGTGAGGTCAGTACACCTGCCCCCTGCACCCCCTGTTGATGGTGTGGTCAGTTCACTTGCCTCCTACACCCCCTGATGATGGTATGAGGTCAGTACATTGCCCCCTCTTCCCCCTGATGATGGTGTGAGGTCGGTACACCTGCGGCCTGCACCCCCCCCCCCCCGATGAAGGTGTTAGGTCAGTACACCCCCTGGCTGTATTCACACCTCTTGGTTGTGAGAGGTCTCACTTACCCCTGATGTGTCTATGATTGAAACTGATGGTAACTGCAGCCAAGCTCCTCCTCTCCACTGGACAGACAGACAGACAGACCTTCAGGGCTCCTCCTCTCCACTGGACAGACAGACAGACCCTCAGGGCTCCTCCTTCCACTGGACAGACAGACAGACCCTCAGGGCTCCTCCTTCCTCTGGACAGACAGACCCTCAGGGCTCCTCCTAACCCTGGACAGACAGATCCTCGGGGCTCCTCCTTCCACTGGACGGACAGACAGACCCTCAGGGCTCCTCCTTCCTCTGGACAGACAGACAGACCCTCAGGGCTCCTCCTCCCTGGCCAGACAGACAGACAGACCCTAAGGGCTCCTCCTTCCCCTGGACAGACAGACAGACAGACCCTCAGGGCTCCTCCTTCCTCTGGACATACAGACCGACCCTCAGGGCTCCTCCTTCCACTGGACGGACGGACAGACCCTCAGGGCTCCTCCTTCCTCTGGACTGACAGACCGACCCTCAGGTGCTCTGGGCTCAGCTGCTAGTGCTGACTCTGCCCCCGCTGACCCGGACACTGTTCTACCTGCAGGCCTGAGGAGCCAATCACCAGCCGATACTAGAGGAGACTCTGCCGCCGCTGACCCAGAAGCAGACATGGGTGAGCGAGAGGGGGCGGGGCTTATGGTATGCTGAGAAGAGGCCTCATTCCGCCTTCGCTGCTGATGCTGACGCTACCCCCGTGACCCGGAGACTGTTCCCCTCTCAGGCCTGAGGAGAGCTCCATCGGCTCCGCTGCTGCTGCCCCGGAAGAGAAACTGATCATGAGTTTCCAACAGAGTGAAGGAGAAGAGAAGAGAAGAGAAGAGAAAAGAAGAGAAGAGAAGAGAAGAGAGGGTGAGACTTAGAGGAGGGGGGAGAGGAGGGAGGAGGGAGGAGGGGGGGCGAGGGGCAGAGGAGGGAGGAGGGAGGAGGGAGGAGGGGAGGAGGGAGGTGGGAGGTGGGAGGTGGGAGGAGGGGGGGGCGAGGGGCAGAGGAGGGGGGTGAGGATTTACAATGTAAAGGATGTTACATTTCTAGCTATGTCACTACTAACCCTGCAGCCATCTTGTCTGGTATCGATGACACTAATAAGGGCGCTCCTTGGAACCACCATCCTGAGAAGAAGACGACAGGTGGGGGTTAAGAATGTTACACAAGTCTTGAGTTTGTATGGTATAGGTTACGTAGGCTGCTGTTCAGGGTTCTTTCATCTCTGTGATGTTTGAGTGCCGTGTGCTCGGTCACTTAGGACGCTTAGGACTTGGGATGCATCTCTCTGTTATTTCGAACTACACAATTCTATGTACTTCTTTCTATACTGATCCATATAGTATCACTATTGGTCCAACCAATTATTTATTTCTGTATTGATTAGCACTTCAAGAAGGCCACTAAGACCTTGGCAATCTCTCTCGTAGAGTCTCGATAAAACCAGGCCTAAGAACTCTGCATTGGCTCCCCATCAAGGAAAGAATTAAATTTAAATCACTGTGTATAGCCCATCAAGCATTTTGGAAAACCGGCCCCGAAATTAATCATTCCCTGATTTCACCCTACCAACCTAACAAATCGCTCCGATCATCTAATGCCTTTCTGGCTAAAGTCCCTAGGATCCAGAGAGCCAGAGCAGGAGGCCAATCTTTTGTCTACAATGTCTCCAATCTATGGAATGCCCTTCCCTACCTCCTAAGAAGCAATTCCAATCTGTTGAGCTTTCGTAAGCAGCTCAAAACTCTTCTGTTTCAGTAATTTCTGACCTTCCTTGGTTTTCCACTTAGTAGACCCTATTCCAGTTATAGCGCCTGGACGCCTCAGGGCAGCTCTTGCGCTCAACAAAAACGCTTTTCATTTCATTCATTTCATTTCATTTCATTTCATTCATTCATTCATTTCAATGCACTTCGACCATTTCATGTAGATAGTCTTTGTCCTACAACATGGTTCATTATTGGTAGTGAATAGAGGGCGTACTAGCCTTGTTCTCCTGAAGCACCACTTCAGTCAAATAAAAACGTAAGTAACATTTAATGCTGCTTTTTTTACCAAAAGGTTTTGACCAGATGTCATGCCTGGCAACAGTTCCAATAATATATAGAAACGGCTGTAATCCTTAGAACCCTAGCTGTATCAATATCTGCAGAGGGGCGGTGATTGTCATAGGCAGTGGAATATTTGAAAGTCTTCTTCTGAATTATTAAATGTGAAAGGGTAGACCCACACTGCCAGAGCAGGGTCCCTTGTAGAGGTTAGGGTCTCACACTCGGGCGGAGATTCTGTGTTCATGCAGTGATGAAGCTAATCTCATTCCCTACTCAGAGCAGGAGTTGGAACACAATACTACAGTTGCTGGTACCAGCTATGTTTTCTGCAGATCCTGACACTGCAGAGAATTGGGCTTCGCACTATTATATTTTACTCTTCAGTGAAGGCAACCATACAGGTTTCCTCCGATTATGTTACATAAAGCGAGTGAACATGGTTTGCAGCATGAGCAGAGCAAGTGGCAAGCATAATCCCAAAATCTAGTTTTACTGTTAAATACACCATTATTATTTTAAGTTCAGGTATGCTATCTGACTTTACAGTACAGTAGCAGCTCCCGTGAAAGCTGTGCTTGTAGTTTAGCAACACTGTCCAACAGTGCAGGTTCTGCCTTATGTGTGTACAAGTGCAGGCAGCCCTGCTGAGAAGTGCAGGCACTGTCCTAGTCAAAGTACAGCAGCCCTGCCTAGAAGTGCAGGTACTGGACCATTCAAGGTCTTGTTGAAAACGGAAGGCACTGTCCTATTCAAAGTACAGTAGCCCTGCTGAGAAGTGCAGGCCCTGTCTTATTCAAATAGATCATCCCTGCTGAGACTTGTAGGCACTGTCCTATTCAAACACAGCAGCCCTGCTGAGAAGTTAATTTTAACAACTCGTATAAGGCATGTCCGAATTATTGTGGGTCACTCCCAAGCCAAAGGTAATTATTGTATTTGACAGCCTTGTCATGATGCACTGGAACTTTCCAGTCGAAACACGTTCAGTGCTGTTATTCAGAGCATGAAATGCGACCTAGAGAAAGGCCTACTTGTAGCCCAGCAAGTGCTTCTTAGGATCCGCTAGCGCACATGCCTTTTGAAAGGTTTGCATGGGTGCCATTGTTCAAACAGCAAGAACAAAGGAGAGAATGCTGTCGATCCAGAAAGAGGAAGGCAGATGTAGCAATGCACTTGCAGGACCCAGACGAAGAGGGGGCTCAAATAGAGATGTCCAGGAAGAAGCAGTATGAACAGGCTTCCTGTGAGAATGGCTCTGGTAGAAGTTCACACCTGAAAAAGATGCTGGCGAATGCAGGAGTGGTTTCTCTCCATTTGATGTTCACCGGTTCACTCCAGTGAGAGCATCTCCTCTGCCGATCCTTGGGTTTGGAAGCAAAGATGTTGTTTGGAAGAATATGCAAGAATCAAAAAGGGCCTTGACTCCTTACTCAGAAAGGCTAAGTCCAACCAGACTAAATAAACAACACAAAAGCCAAATTCTGGGATATCAATTCAACAACCAAAAAAATTGCAAAGAGAGCTGCTTTGATTGAAACAAAAACAACCTGTTTGTCATTAACACCATGAAGGTTTATTCCTATTTATAACATGATCATTTTCTTTTTAGCACACTATTTGTCGTGCTTGGAAAATACAACATACAAAATGCAAAACTTTTTTATATACAATATATACAACCATATAAATATACAATTTCAAACATGCTTAACCATTCATTCATACACAATCCTTACAAGACAGTGAAAACAATAATAAGAAATAATAATACGAAAACAGTGCGTCCAAACATCGGTTAGTAGATCAGTCCTAAATATTTCTTTTCATATTTTAGCGATTTGTTGCAGTTTGTAATTGTCACAAGAACTCTCGTGAAACCAAATAAATGCAAAACAAGATTAGGGGTAACCAGACGTTGGACAAAAAGGTGGTCGACGCGTTTCAAACCCCTATCATTAGGGTGGGGTTCTCCTCAGGACCGGATTGGTTCTGAAACAATAAAGATGACTGAATTTAGCGCGTGTGTCTAGAACAAAGGAGAGAATGCTGTCGATCCAGAAAGAGGAAGGCAGATGTAGCAATGCACTTGCAGGACCCAGACGAAGAGGGGGCTCAAATAGAGATGTCCAGGAAGAAGCAGTATGAACAGGCTTCCTGCGAGAATGGCTCTGGTAGAAGTTCACACCTGAAAAAGATGCTGGCGAATGCAGGAGTGGTTTCTCTCCATTTGATGTTCACCGGTTCACTCCAGTGAGAGCATCTCCTCTGCCGATCCTTGGGTTTGGAAGCAAAGATGTTGTTTGGAAGAATATGGGCACCTTGATCTTTCCATCGGGCACGAGGCGGGCTCTGCAGCGCACGAGGCCAGGGCATGTTTGAATAGAGCATGCGCAAATGCAAAACATTAGGGGGTACACTGAAAGATGGTGGGCGTGGTGGGACATCATGTGCCGTAATGTGCGCATGCGCAAAACGGGGAAGGGGGAGTACAGAGCTCGATAGCACGCCGGCTCTGCTGCCTTATAAAGTGCCCTGACCCCCGAGCCCTCGCCGGAGGCGCTATAAATACCCAGAGAGGTCCCGCAGGTCTATTCTGCGGCAGAAGCGCGCGGCGTCCAGTGAATCCTCCGCACTCCAGGTCGGTGCAGCCCCCCCCCCCCGGAACTTACTTCACTTTTAAAGCCCCCCACCCCGGGGCTGACGTCACTTTTAAAGCCCCCCACCCTGTAACGTACTTCACTTTTAAAGCCCCCCACCCCGGGGCTGACGTCACTTGTAAAGCCCCCCACCCAGGGGCTGACGTCACTTTTAAAGCCCCCCACCCCGGGGCTGATGTCACTTTTAAAGCTCCCCACCCCGGAACTTACTTCACTTTTAAAGCTCCCACCCCGGGGCTAACGTCACTTTTAAAGCCCCCCACCCTGGGGCTGAAGTCACTTTTAAAGCCCCCCACCCCGGGGCTGACGTCACTTTTAAAGCCCCCCACCCCGGGGCTGATGTCACTTTTAAAGCCCCCCACCCTGCAACTTACTTCACTTTTAAAGCCCCCCCACCCCGGGGCTGACGTCACTTTTAAAGCCCCCACCCCGGAACTTACTTCACTTTTAAAGCCCCCCACCCCGGGGCTGACGTCACTTTTAAAGCCCCCCACCCCGGAACTTACTTCACTTTTAAAGCCCCCCACCCCGGGCTGACGTCACGTGTAAAGCCCCCCACCCCGGAACTTACTTCACTTTTAAAGCCCCCCACCCCAGGGCTGACGTCACTTTTAAAGCCCCCCACCCCGGGGCTGACGTCACTTTTAAAGCCCCCCACCCCGGGACTGACGTCACTTTTAAAGCGCCACACCCCGGGGGTGACGTCACTTTTAAAGCCCCCCACCCCGGAACTTACTTCACCCCGGACTGACGTCACTTTTAAAGCGCCACACCCCGGGTCTGACGTCACTTTTAAAGCCCACCATCCCCAGGCCTGACGTCACATTTAAAGCCCCCCCTACCCCGGGTCTGACGTCACTTTTAAAGCCCCCCACCCTGGGGCTGATGTCACTTTTAAAGCCCCCCCCTCCCCGTCTTCATATCACTTATTTATTATTTTTATTTTATTTCATTTGATGCGTTTTTACCTCGCGCGGACTTTACCCGAAGGTGTCAGAGGCTTCACATGAGGAACAATTACAAGTGAACACATTACAAAAGTAAAGATTGACTTGTGTTAGTTTATTGGTTTATAGAAACCGAAACCATCAAAGCATTCACTCAACCATCACTAAAGAAGTCTAAAAACCTGACCCGAGCCCAGGCCTAAAACTAAAGACAATCCGTCTAACTCTCGCAGTAGATGATAAACACAGCGCCTCTATTCAGAGTATCGCAGACACAGCGCTTTATCACGACATATTCAGGGCCTCCTATGGATCCCTCACAGCAGCAGATGATAAACACAGCGCCTCTATTCAGAGTATCGCAGACACAGCACTTTATCACGACATATTCAGGGCCTCCTATGGATCCCTCACAGCAGCAGATGATAAACACAGCGCCTCTATTCAGAGTATCGAGACACAGCGCTTTATCACGACATATTCAAGTCCTCCTATGGATCCCTCACAGCAGCAGATGATAAAAACAGCGCCGATATTCAGAGTATCGCAGACACAGCGATTTATCACGACATATTCAGGGCATCCTTTGGATCCCTCACAGCAGCAGATGATAAACACAGCGCCTCTATTCAGAGTATCCAGACACAGCGCTTTATCACGACATATTCAAGGCCTCCCATGGATCCCTCACGGCAGCAGATGATAAACACAGCGCCTATATTCAGAGTATCGCAGACACAGCGCTTTATCACGACATATTCAAGGTCTCCTATGGATCCCTCCCAGCAGCAGATGATAAACACAGCGCCTATATTCAGAGTATCGCAGACACAGCGCTTTATCACGACATATTCAAGGCCTCCCATGGATCCCTCACGGCAGCAGATGATAAACACAGCGCCTATATTTAGAGTATCGCAGACACAGCGCTTTATCACGACATATTCAAGTCCTCCTATGGATCCCTCACAGCAGCAGATGATAAAAACAGCGCCGATATTCAGAGTATCGCAGACACAGCGCTTTATCACGACATATTCAGGGCATCCTTTGGATCCCTCACAGCAGCAGATGATAAACACAGCGCCTCTATTCAGAGTATCCAGACACAGCGCTTTATCACGACATATTCAAGGCCTCCTATGGATCCCTTTACAGCAGCAGATGATAAACACAGTGCCTATATTCAGAGTATCGCAGACACAGCGCTTTATCACAACATATTCAGGGCATCCTGTGGATCCCTCACAGCAGCAGATGATAAACACAGCGCCTATATTCAGAGTATCGCAGACCCAGCGCTTTATCACTACATATTCAGGGCATCCTATGGATCCCTCACAGCAGCAGATGATAAACACAGCGCCTATATTCAGAGTATCGCAGACACAGCGCTTTATCACAACATATTCAAGGCCTCCTATGGATCCCTCACAGCAGCAGATGATAAACGCAGCACCTATATTCAGAGTATCGCAGACACAGCGCTTTATCACGACATATTCAAGGCCTCCTATGGATCCCTCACAGCAGCAGATGATAAACACAGCGCCTATATGCAGAGTATGGCAGACACAGCGCTTTATCACAACATATTCAAGGCATCCTATGGATCCCTCAC
Organism: Lissotriton helveticus; assembly: GCF_964261635.1. Classification (NCBI taxonomy): domain Eukaryota; kingdom Metazoa; phylum Chordata; class Amphibia; order Caudata; family Salamandridae; genus Lissotriton; species Lissotriton helveticus. The sequence continues at coordinate 54,831,284 of NC_136057.1, read as the reverse complement.
AGCAGCAGATGGAATAAACCTGGACATGGCCACATGGGTATTATAATGTACATAAAGTGCATCGCAAAGCTCTGATGCACCCAGCTCCCCCCTTGGGATTCTTAGATCTGCCCATGAAACGTTCAGGGACCCATAACAGCATTTAACTCAGGTGGGTAAATAATCATTTACAAAAGCAAAAACATAATCAAAACACAGGCTTGGGCGCATCCGCTCGACCAGAGCAGCAGATATTGTAGAGAGGGCTTAAGTCTCATCATGTCAACCGCATCGCTGCGGCGGCTTTTCCCGCTGTATGCGGTAATTTTGAGCGCACGTCAGGTTACGCTCATGACGAGCTGAGCTCTTCATCAGCCTGGAAGGGGTTAAAACACCCAAAGAGTCCCTCTCCCCGTCATAACATAGACAAGTGTTAAAGTAAAAAGTTAATAAGGTGCCAAGTGACTAGGTTCAAAGTGACCGGGTGCAAAGTGACTGAGCGCCAAGTGCCAGGGTGCCAAGTGACTAGGTTCAAAGTGACTAGGTGCAAAGTGACTGGGCGCAAAGTGACTGGGTGCAAAGTGACTGGGTGCAAAGTGACTGGGTGCAAAGTGACTGGGTGCAAAGTGACTGGGTGCAAAGTGACTGGGCGCCAAGTGACTGAAGCAAAGTGACTGGGTGCAAAGTGCAACAAGTTCCCCTCCTGAACCCAGGAGCGAAGAGCATGTAGGATCTTGGGTCCACCTCACCCGGGATAGAGGGTGCAGAATTCCTCTCAGGCCTCATGTGCCCCTGGCAGCCTGTCTCTGGGAGCCCACTGTGCCCACACGCGCCAGACTGTTGGCACCCATTCTGAATGAAGGCGGACTCAGACCCTGCCAGGAGAGGTCCTTTACCCTAATCAAGCCTTTAAAATTGTCAAGAAACTGCATCAGCCGAATGTTCAATTGGATGTTTCGGGGGTTTAAAGACCCCACGGCCGCTGAGCGGCAAGTTCTTATTGCTAAGGCTAAGAATTCATGAGGTGGCAGGTCCCCCCGAGGCCCAGTAGGCGCGGGCAGAGGATGGGCACGAATGTTTTCTTTGTCCAGTGGCAAGTGTCCCTCCTCCGGCCACTTAGGCTTAAAGCCCAGGCTAGGGAGCAACCCAAATCTCATTAACATAAGTTTCCTCTTGATGGTCACAGAATATGCTGCTTCGAATAGGGCTGTTGCTGTCTGGCATCGCACTTTTTACTTTAACACTAGCCACCCATGTGGGAGCTTGGCTAACGCCATTTTATCCTCCAACCAACTTTTTAGCCGGATACATTTGGTCAAGGAATGGCGATAACATTATCGCCGCTTTAGCGGCAGGAAGCTGCCGCTAAAGCATCGATAAGGGGCTTGATAATATGTCCTTGTGAATTCCCATAGAAGGCCAGGTTTGATGTCCTTCATCATCAGTTTCCTGCCACAAAAGCGGCGATAATGTTAACGCTGTTCCTTGATAATATGGCCCTGCTTTCTTAAAAACGTGCTCCTTGTTTCCAGGAGCCACATATCGCCAAGGTTCTAAGTACTGTCCTGTAAATACTTATTGAAGCATCCTTTCACTCTTTGTAAGTTAATTTAATTAAACCTAAGTTGCCATCGAGTCATTAGGAGCGCTCCTCTTTGTGGCTGCATTCTCAGAAGGCCCCTTGTCTAGCTAAAGATTGCTTTACCAGTGAAACTCAAGTCGGACGTGCTCAGGCGAAGGTGAGGCCGACCTATGCAACTGAAGGACTCATTATAGGTCCATATTATGCGCTTACGCAAGAGCTGTACATCTTCACCAAGCATTATTGCGCCGCCATACGATAAAGTCGGGAGCAATTTTGACTTTATCACTGTGATGAACGATTTAAGGTTATGACCTCAGACACTATTCAATAATGTTAAAAGGCAAATTTGAGCGCAGTTGCTTTCCCTCTAATACTTCCTTTTTTTGCCGCGTAGGAGGCCCTTGAGTCCAGCATAACACCCATATATTTGTATGAGACTGTTTTCTTCTGATAGGGGCCCTTTGAGCAGCCATTTCCCTGCTTATCAATTTACCAGTTTAAAGACATTACTTTCGTTTTTTAGGTCGAGCATTTTTAAGAACTGTTGTAATTTCTCATGTTGGCTTAAAGCCATCACCCTGCTTTTGATTTGCTTGTTTCAGTGTCCTTCAAAAGTCCTTGCTTGTCAGTGGTCATCCCTGCCTCTTTCACCCTCCTTTTTCTCTTCCGTCCTTCCCAGCAGCAGGGGCTAAGTACTGTATCATTATTCTGTTGCTCTGTATCTGTTCCTTAGGGGACTATTTCTTCTTGGTTTCCTTCTCTGTTATTGTTTACCTGTGTTCAGCTTCAGAGTCATTGCTGCTTACACTGTAATATATAATTCCTCCCTCTCATCTCTTCTTAATGTCACAGTTGTATTCGTGCTGCCTGCCGCGCCTTTGCCCGCTCCGTTGCTTGTATTTTTTATTACTTTTTTTGCAATCTTTCATGTCGATTGTCAGTTGGGATTGTTTTGGTTAGATGTTAGTTTGATTTTGGGCTTCCTTTTAAGGGGGTTTGGGCTTGTTTTCCGTGGAGCCCACGATTCATTGCGGTTATCGTTAGGTGAGTGGTTACCACCTTATCCTTATAATGATAATGGTTTTTGGCTGGTGGAACACACCGTGACTTCCCTAATTAAATGTCCCTAATGCAAGTTCTATCTGACTTTGCAGGCTGCCATCCCTCCCCCCACCACAGTCCTGATGAAGACCCGCCTTGACTACACAATATGCCGCATATAGGGTTGAAACGTCGACGATATACACCTGGTCCAGCTAAAGGCTCTGCTTGCTGAGATACTGAAATGAAATAGAGTAGCAGGGTGATTTTTAGGTAGAGCCTTCGCAGTGCCTGCGCTGAAAAGGAAAATGACCTTTTCCGAGCGCTCTGTCTTTTCAGCCAAGAACGTGCACGCGTTCCATTGCCTTCAATGCACGTCAGGAGATCCACTCGTGTGGCGTGCGTGGACCATCTGGTTGCAATTATTGCTCCCGCGAGTGAATCCCACCCCCCTCCTGCTTTTTTTCTTGTTTCCCATTCCCATAGCCACATCCTCAACTTTAATTCCCCTGCCCCTCCATGTTCTATGTTTTCCCTTTGCATCACCTCCACGTGCATCCATTGCTGTTATACCCTACTTGCTCTCAGTGGTGCTGCTAGGGGAGAGGTGTGGCGCCACGGCCAGGGCGACTGACGCTGGAATCTGGGGACCACGGTTCGATCCCCGGCTCCGGCGGCAGGTTAGCCCAGCACCATGTGACTCTGGGCAATAGCTCGCTTAATCTTCCCGACGGCCCCCAGCGCCTAGAGACCCTTATGGGTGATTGTGCGTTTTACAAATGTGGACTTTACTTTACTTTTACTGCCAAGTGGCATTCACTTTATCTCCCTATTCCCCACCACTCCTCTGCTAAACGGCATCAGCCGCAAGCATTTAAAAAAAATATACTTTTTGCAGATTCACGGAAATAAAAGGCCTGCACAAAGCATGAACTATCGACATTGCACAATGTCTGTTTAATTGCAATCGGATACTTTTAATCCTCGTTTTGCACTGAAATAAACAGCAGGACTGCCAGTACGAGACTTGGAGCAGCTGAGGTACGCACCACTGGAAATAGGAAACTTACGACATTTGTCGCCCCACTTCCCAGCTCGGAAAGAAAATATTTGCCGGCCGTTGCAGCCAATTTCAACTAGCAGCCCTGCCAAGTATCGTGCATCACGCATTAGACAAATGCCTTTCAGTGTGGTGATCCGCATCACCGCACTGAAATGCATTGTCATGCATATTAGGCAGAGCTCGCGCCTCTGCTGTCAAGCCGGTGGGCTTCTATTATGACTAAACTAAGCTGGAGTGAGTGGCTGGCATCGCGCTGTGGTGAGCGAGCTGTTCACGCACCGCTTGGGGATTGGCTGAGGTAGATGTTGCAAGTGCTACAAAGTTTCATTGAGACTTTACGATTCCCCCTCGGCGCAGCATAGTTTTGAGTGACGTCATAGGCGCCCCCCGACGTTACGCCCTGCAAGCTGCTCGTGCTGCAGTAAGATTGTGCAATGGAAGTCACAGCAGTACTGCTCGCACCGCCGCATGGTGGTAAATTGGAACCCATGATCCTACTACCGCCCGACCTAACCCCACGGGACCGCAGCGCTGTGGATGCCACTGTGCAGCAGAGGCACCTGATGCTGAGCTTCAGTGCGTCTGATGCCGGGGGTGACACACCATGCACGTTTGCAGAGGGAGAGACTGTTGTTACAGCGGCCGAGATTCTGAGGAGAAAGGCGGGCGGCTGACCCACAAACTAAACTGCCAGTGCAAGCGTCTCAGTCAAGTAAGTGACAGTGACACTGTGAGACTCAGAGTCAGGCGAGTCCAAATCCATAAATTAGTTTTTTAGTGGCAACGCGATCAGCTGCCTGCAGGTCGGTGTCTGGACTGGGGTCTCTTTTCACATGCTTCATGTAAAACAGGAAATGTAAATCCAATCCAGAAAGGATCTTGTGACCTTCTATATATCGGTTTTTAGGTCTCGCTGGTGATGCAGCGAGGAAGCGCTGTCGCCAGCGAGATCTATTGTGGTCGTCTTGCCTGCCAAGTGGGACAGACTGGGGCACGCGCCGATTGATGTCTGTGGATGCGCTTCTAAAGAGTCGCGCTTGCGTAAACGTACTTCCATATACACACACAGCCCCTGCTTTCGCTTGGCTAGCATGCACTAACGACGCGCACACACACACACACACAGCCAGCCCCCCTTCCTTGAGCACACACACAAACACGCACACACAGACACATACACCTGCACACATACACCTGCACACATACACACACACATACACACACGCACACATACACACGCACACGCGCATTCCCCCCCACCCCACTCACCATCGGTGGCCTCAGCCGCCACTCCTGACTTCTGCCGCCACCGCGGGGCTCTCCCTCAGGCATGGGAGCCCCGCGTCAGTACTGCTTCTCTGGGCCAGCCACTCCGTGGGCGTGGGCTTCCCATAGAAGACGGAAGTCCCGCCCCACGACAGGCGTGACGCACCCAAACTTCCGGTTTCGGGATGTGCACGCTCACGGCTACACATCCCGACATCACGGCCTCTGGCAGGAAGTTTTCATTTTTACTGAAAAGGGGCACGGGAGCTCGCACAGAGGAGCTGGGAGCAGCATCCGCGCGGAGTCCCTCCCTGAACAGCCAACGCCGGCCACTGACCGCTCTGACCCGGGCACCCGCGAGCACCCCGTCCCGGAGGCACAAGGGCGGGTCATCATGCAGCCAGCTGGACGAGAGCAAGTGCGCCTACATCCGAGGTACGGCACCTTCGGGCGGGTGGTGGGGAGATGGGACTAGTTCTTAAAAGTCATCACTAGTGCCCGTGCGTAGCTCGCAGCATGACTCAGGAGTTGGTCACCATGGTAATACGAACACACTTGTTCTATAGTTGCAATGGTTTTTAATAACTGCGCGAATAAAGATGTGAGACATGAAAGTGTTTAAGACCACCACAGAGCACACGCTAGAAACTGAAGCAGGCTGGGTTCCAAGTGTATCCCTAGCAGGGCTTTAAGTGGGATGAAAAAACAAGGGGGTCTCTCAAAGGGGTGTCGCCAATGTAAAGGACATGGCATAAAAAACACCTAAGCCAAAAATCTGTGCTTAGCATAGTGTGCCGCCCAATTTGTATTTTGCTGTTTGAAACTCGCTTGTTCTTTCTTTTGAATGACATGTGTGTTGGCGTGTTGGGAGTTGCCAAGAGCAGAGTGCCTGGAAGGGTGAGGATGGGCCCTCTCGGCGCTTCCTGTCTGTTCACCCCGCCCCACCCCAGTGACTGATCTTCGTGTGCCCGCGCCCTGGACATCTTTAGGGAATCCTGATAGTGCGCCCACCTCGTCCTGAAACACTTGAGTAAGGTAAGACCCTGCGCATGCGCCCAGCCCTGAAAAACCGAGGGAGGTGTGAGCCTGGAGAAGGTGCTGTCAAGAGTGGAGAAGGCGCAGTGGCACCGGGGCCGACACTTTGACTCTTGCACTGCATTTGCATGTTCATGGCTAACCCATCGGGTCACAGCGCTTTTCACGCAGGAACCGCCGTCCCCCCTTCCCCCAATGCACCGACAGGCAGGGGCAGAGCTCCCACTCCCTTCACTTTGATGCCCGGTGCTAATTACCGCACTTCCTGTGAGTGATCCGGGCTGACCTTTCACTACAGTGACAATCATCAGGACTGGGCACCATTAAACACCCCGTGTATTAGCATGTCAGTGAAGTCTACAGCTGTGTGTGGGGGTGTAATACAGTATTACACCCCCACAAACAGCTGTAGACTTCACTGCCATGGATGGGATCGTTAATCCTCCCCAAGTGGCTAGTACCACACCCAGGGATGGGGGGGGATGCTTGGTGCAGTGCGATGACTCGACAGTGAAGGGTCTGTCTCTTACACCACTAAAACGCACATGCACTATGTGAAAGCAGGCCAGAGGGAGACTTTGAGAAAGTATTTTGAACATAAATTCATGGGGGGAGGGGTGCATTTTTGCCTCGTTGACGTCCGATTTACAGCGCTCTGACACCTTCGGGTAATGTCCGCGCTTTATAAAAAATACACTAAATAAATAAAATTTTAACTCATGAAGAATGAGGCCTGCGTGAATGATGGTTGGAGGATTTTCTTTTGTATTCTCCTTCTCAACCATTACTTTAATTTATCGTAAATGGACCCTGGATTCCCGCATGTTAACAATACCTGGTCCACGGTATTGTGTTCTGTGCTGAAGCATTGCCATAGGCTATTGGCTCCCCTTTCAGCCAATGGCAGTCACCTGCTGCTACTGTGTGAAAGGTCATCCCATTGTCTCTTGTTTTTAAGAGGGACCAGCCCGACCTCTTCGAATTTCTCCTCACTCAGTTTAGTAACCGGAGCAGCCAATAGGAAGACAGTTTTGTTAAAGCAGCAAATGGGAGGACACACACACACACACAACCACACACACACAACCACACACACAACCACACACACCACACACACAACTACACACACACACAACTGCAGACACAACTGCAGACACAACTGCACACACAACTGCACACACAACTGCACACACACTCAACCACACCGTCAGTGCACACTTTCACCAGGCAAAAACACTATCAGTCGTCAGTGCACGCTTTCACCAGGCACAAACACCACCAGTCATCAGTGCACGCTTTCACCGCCAATCAGAGATAGGGACCACTGGCACGTGGAGTAGGCCTCTCTACTGCGAAATATATGCCAGGGGTTCAAAGTATTGAAGGGCAGCCTTCAAGGAGGGCAGTGACCGCTCGGTATCTGCTCTGTGAGGACGCAGTGCTTGAGGCAGGGGGGGCTTGTCTGTCGTTTATTGCAATATTACCCTTTTACCTGTGCTTGGTTCTCTTTTGTAACATGCACATGTCACTTTTCTCTTGTAACACACTGTCTGCTACCTCTTACATTTTGTTTGCTTTCGATACTTGCACAAGTGCCACAATTGCCTACGTAACGTTTGTTCTTGTGTTTGAGTGTCCTCCATTTATTGCAGTACTATACCTCTACTTGTACTTTGTACGCTTCTGTAACCTGCACACTTGTCACTTTTTCCTCCTGTAATGCACCGTTTGCTACCTCTTGTATTTTGCTTGCTCACGATTGTCACTTTTGCCTCATGTAATGTAACGGTTGCTTTTGTAATTTGTTCACTTGTAATTTTCTCCTCATGTATCAGTTCTGTTCCTATTGTGAAGCCTCTGACACCTTCGGGTAAAGTCCGCGCTATAGAAAAACGTATAAAATTAAAAAATTTAAAAAAGTTAAACACATTTTTCATTTGTGTTGATTCAGTTGAGCAATCACACCCGAAAACATTTTTTTTTTCTTCAATGCGCAGGAGTGGGGCATTGTGTGCTCGCTGACATGGGGTTACCTGGTAACTAAACATACAAGGCAGTCTTTCCTGCCTCTGTAACATATTGTGATATTTTCTTTGAGCTTTACTGAACAACATGTGTCATTCATCCACTATTAATGTTCAGTAAGTGCTGCTCTTTTTGCTGTAGTACAGACTGTTCCAACATTCTAGTTTTTCTATCCGTATTTGCGGTTTCAAGTGTATGTTTCAAAGGGGCAAAACATGCCTTTACTGATTTCCCCCGCGTACCAGATTTTAGGTAAAAATGGCAGCTTGTCATTACAATATTGACAAGGTGGTAACCACAGAGGAAAGTGGAAATTATTTCACCTCAAAGGAGGGGGCAGTGAGTGTGGAGTTTCCATATCAAGGTGGATTAACACTGCTTTGGAAACACCATTTTGTTAATTTAACCTGTATTTAGACCATACTTGTGGCACAGCAGTGACGAAACTTGACATGACACCTGTCAACTTTTAACCTATACACTTATGGTTTGGGCACATCTGTTCAGATTGCCGTTTCTAAAATTGACATATATTGTGCTCCAGGTGTGATAACACTTTTGTTTAGGTCAGAGTAATCGTCATCTAAGTTCTTTAGTGCTTCTTTTGTGCTCATTCCTGGAGAAACCATTATATATGGCAGAAGGTATACCCTACTATACATTTCTAAGGATAAGGCTGGTTCCAAAAAGTGGTGACCATATTAAGGAACAATGCTGACGAATTCTTTACACAGTCGTGTAATCTCAGGAAGACTTGCAATGTATTTGTTAAGGCCACCTACGTGGTGTGTTATGGTGCAAAAAACATACCAAGCCTAGGGTGGCCAATACTTTGAAACCACCCAGGGTATACTTTGGGTGGCCTCACTAGACTAAGCTGCTGTAATTACAACACAGTGGCGACATCGTTAAGATCAAGGAGACTGGCACTGAGTGTCTATTCTGCTTTCCTGAAGAGACTGACATTACTTATAACATGTTTTCCAGGTCCTAGGTGCCCTTTGCATACACAAACTAAGGAACCAAAATCTACTCATTCCTATTTTGGGGAAAGTCCCACACTGTAAGCAGTTAAGACAAAACATCAGCACCCACATACTGATCACTCTGTGTCTAAGATCACACATATGGTTAGAATATGGACTTTTCTGGATTGCTGAGATGCATGTTGCTTTAGCTATGTTCTAAAGTGATTGAGTGTATCACTTATGTGTTGTGTTTCACCAAACTTTGATGCAAGGACATTGCGGTGTGTAGTAAATGAAGTACCTCAGCCGACTAGGGCAGCCAATGCACAGATATGTCTGAAGGTCACAAGTTTGAGTCTTGACTGGTTCACTCTTCTCCTGCTCTAATTCGGTTAAAGGTGATAAAATGAGGACTGTTGTTATTGGCACCCAGAGAAGATATGATTTTGTTTGTTTTGTAGGCTAAATAACTAGTAATCCGTATTATATGACATGAACTCCTTATAAGCATACAATCTCTGCGTATTGTTTCTGTAATAAGACATGATTACTCAACTGTAATAAGCTTTGAGCTGCCACCCTACATTCTTCTTTAAATAGTGCAGCCCTCTTTTGCATCTCATCACAGGCTGACTCGCACTTTGTTCTTGCATCGCTAGTCACTGACAAGTCACCTATAGACTAACTTGAGCCTCAGGCCTCAACACACTAGTAGCTCACCGCAACCAAACATTGACCCAATCATATGATAACTCGCATTCAATCTTCATATCGCACACCCAGCCAATCAGATGTTGAATCTCCTCATGGCCTGCAAACAATCCTTTCCTACAGTTCATTCTCTCCCTCTGGGTCCCCCTTCTCAGTCAGACATGCACTCTAGACGTGTTGTTACTCTGAATGCATACAGTCCCTATGGCTCCAGAAGAGGTTGTTCGGATCCCCTCCTGAGTCCTATTCTACTCTGACAAGGGGCTGTACCTAACCCCTTAACCCACCAAAGGAATGTCCTTATCACGATGTATCATTTACTCTAGAAATAGATTCTGTTTCACAACACTCCCATTACAGCTGCTATACCAATCTATTGGAAAACACTCAAATGCATTAGATCCTTCAACATTTTTTAATGAAAATCGGGTACACCCTTCTGAAAGTCTAGAAAGAGACATATTGCTCAAAAAGAGTTTGGCTAGCAGTAGGTCAGTTGAGATTACCCTGACAGCACAATAGCAATTTATTAGGTATTCTACAATCACTAAGATAGTGGTGTACCCTTTGACAAACCAAATATCTGCATGAAATCCAGAAAGATAGCATTACAAAGCCTTACTGGTACTAGGACAATCTGACAGTCCTTCATGTGTTGTGTGCTCATTCCCCTTGAATGTATTTAGAGCATCTGATACAGCTTTTTATAGCAGTCCATCCAATCGTCCACTAAAAATGCTTTTGATTGTGATCCTCCGTTATTCAGCTACTTAGGTTTACAACACCAATGAGGATGTGTATAATACAAACTTTTAAACCTTTTTCTTAGGTGGGTACATAGCTAAGCCACATCTTTGGTCATCATCAAAGCTTTATTCGATATAGAAATATCATAAAAGCACAGAGCAATAAAAATACAATTCATGTTATTAATCAAAACACTTAATAAATAATTAAAAAAAAGAAAATAAAACAGCATTAAACAATTTACAGCTTTGGGATAATTAAGAAAAAAATGACAGGGGATCGCCAGAGAAAAACTCATCACATAGCTTTGAGTCTGATCACCCACGCCCAGCTAAGAAATTTAGCTACCCCACAGGCTAGTACTGTATTAGGATCAGATTGTAAGATTCTTAACGCTGGGGCATAGCCTCTAGTCTCGAGTAGGCGACAGACTGGTTTTAGCCATTTGGATCTAGGCTTGTTATAGGCACTGCAGACAAAAAAGACATGTGCAATGGTTTCCAGTTCAGCGTCGCAGTGTGGGCAAGTGACAGGTGTCTGATGGGGTGGTTTCCATTTAGAAGTGCTTTCACGGACTGGTAGAGTTCCCATTCTAAACTGGATATATAAGGCCCTATCTTTAGGTTTTCTAATGAAGTCCATATATAGTTCAAGCAAGGGTACTGTCTTGTGCAGACGAAACTCGTCTGTGAGTCTACCTAGATTATCCACTCTAGATTCTTGGGCATCGACCCACAACCAGTATGCCCGCTTAACCTCCAGTTTAGATTTTGAAGCACCGGATTCCCATATAACCCACAGGCCAATGGCCATTAGGAGCTCCTTCATTTTGGAAAGCCAAACAATTTTGTGAGACCCCTGCAAGTTCATAACTTCTTTAAGGCCGTCAGCGTAGCTCTTTAGCTCTGGTGTGCGCCACAGGCTGGCTCACTAAAGAAGCGGACGCAGAATTATAAGATCTTTGATAGATCTGCGTCCAAGATCCTATTGGATGGGTTTGTTTGGGGTACTCTTAGGGACAGACAAAAGCTCCTTATAAAATTTATTCTCTGCCATTACGAGGGAATCAACATTATTGAAGCCCCAGAGCTCTGCTCCGTACAGTGCACTGCCTACTGCTTTTGCAGAATAAATCTCCAAAGCGGGAGCTATGGGTCTTGATACTGAAGATCTATGCTCCCTGCCTATGACGCCCACAACCCGTTTGTGGTTTAAAGCCATTTTTTCAATGTGAGAGTTCCATTTAAGTTGGTCGGATATCCTAATCCCAAGGTAGTCAAACATTTTGACCCGCTCCAATGGCTCTTCATTAAGTGTGAGCGGGCGATTGGCTTTCCTACTGGGATTAAAATAAAGGAGCTTGGTTTTAGAGGTGTTAATAACCAAGCCCCTTAAATTACAAAAAACACAGAACCGATCCAGCAATTTTTGGAGCCCCATGGGCGTTTTGGAGACTAGTAGCGTATCATCAGCAAAAAGCATGGCTGGAACTTTCACACCGGCCAAGCTAGGGGCATCAATATCAGATAAAAAAGAAACCACCCCATTAACAAATAAAGAGAAGAGGGTCGGCGCCAAGACGCATCCTTGGCGGACACCTCTATTCACCGTGATTTTTGCTGTTTTCTGCTCCTGCGTGCCCCACTGGATGCATGCATACGTTCCATTGTGCATGCGGGCCAACAGGTTCAGAATGGGCAGAGGAAACCCCATCTCATGAAGAACCGCCCACAGGCGCCCTCGGGGGACCAGGTCGAAAGCGGTCTTCAAATCGATAAAGGCCAAGTGCAAGCTGCCCTTACCGATCGAGACTGTCTTCCAATGGAGTAATAACAGCCTGAAAGCCTGATCTACAGTGCTTGTACAAGCCCTAAAACCTGCCTGGAAGGGGGAGATAATGTTGTTCTCCTCTGCCCAAGAGAGGATCCTTTCCAGAAGGACTCTTCCAACCACCTTCTGACCAGCATCGATCAAGCTGATCGGACGATAGTTGGCAGGGTCGCCCCTTGGCCCCTTCTTGTAAATAGGTATCACTTCAGCCCCCATCTTTGGTGATAGTGAGTTCTTTTCAGCTACTCACTTCTACATTTAGGGGTGGTAAAATCCAGAGGGTTCATATTCTGGAAATCCTTTTTGATGTAACATTCGTCAAGCCTCGGCTTTAATGATGTATTGGATTGGCATTTCTTCCAATGAGTCCTTGTCATTTTGAGTTATTGCTTGTGCTTTTCTATTGGAATGTTCTAGAGTGAGAGAGTAGTCAGAAAACAAGCATTGGCATAGCCAATAGGTCTCGCCTTGGGGACCTTATAAGTGTTTTGTTATTCAGCACAATATCCTTGGTGCAACTACATCTACTATTGCATGGCTAAACACTTATACAGTCCCAAAGGCGACCTATTGGCTATGCCAATGCTTGTTTAGTATTTTTGTTTACCCTGTCCTCTTCCACTACTTGTAGATATCTTAATCACCTTGTACATATCACGCATCCAGACATGTCACTGAGCACAGTATGTCACTTGATCACAACTCACCTTGACTTTCACCTTGTTGGCAGCCGTGTATACGAAATTTATTAAATGTTTAGTATATATAAATGATGCAATTTATATAAAATATGCCAATGCCTTGAAACACTGATTCTGTGCTTTTATTGTGTGTTCCAGAAAATGTTTTCACATTTAACCTGTGCATAAAATAACTTGTTCCTAAATTGAATTGTATTTATAAGAAAAATTTTGGTTACACCCGACAGAACCATTGTACTTTTTGCAAGACTAAACCCAGGTTCTAAGGGACACAGGATCACCCCATTGTTTATTGAGCATGATTCATTGCAGCCACTCCATTTCTCCCTTGTTCAGCCTGGTGGCGGATTCCCATGCCATGGTCCTTTCTTATTTCCTATACGGCCCGCTTGTTTATACCCTCTGCTTTCATGCTGCTTTGTTGTTCTCACCAGTATATTCCATTCTTAGCCGTTTATGGTAGCAGGCTACTCATTTAGGAGGTTAATGTTTTTCTGAATACACAGTTTGTAGATCGAGGCAACAAAGTCTTGCGCTTTGTAAACCTGTCGCTGCTTCTGATGGCCAACGGCCGTCGCGCCCACTACCTCCGTAGTGCTGGGCACGTCCGTTGGCCGTCTCGGCCCCACCCACTACACTAAACCGCCGCACTGCGGCGGAATAGCCGCCGTGGTTAAGCAGCTAAAATAAACAGCAAAGATTTGTAAACCTTGTTTCTAGTATAGTAATTTCCTTACTAATGTTTCTCTTTTAAGACGGCCGCCAATGTTGTTCTCGGCCAACATGGCCTACCCAGCTTGTTTCTCTTGTCCTTCTTCAATGTCTATGGATCGCCTGCAAACACAACAAGCTTTCATGTGGTTGCACAGCAGCAGCAATTGTCCCCGCAAGTGCTGAGCTAGTTTCAGCATGGCTGCCACACGCCCCTCTTTTTATCAGCGCGGGGCCCTTCCCTTGCCTCCCTGACTAGGAGTGCAAGTAATTCACTTCCCATCATTGAGTACAAAGTCTCCCATGCATTGCTACTGTGCATGCAGTGTCTCTTGTAGCACGTGTGCTGTCGGCAGCACGCGCAACCCGAGCTCCTCCTGTGATGTGCACCCACGCTCCCGGGGAGCCCCAGCCGGGCAGCCTTGACACCGGTCCTGGACCCCTTTCACCCCAGACAGACGCATGGAAACCACTGAGCTCTAGTAAATGCATAAGGTCTGGTTTCATCAGCTGCTGTTGCGAACTGGGTTCTGCCATTGGAGTACGTAGGCCTTGTTACACAAGCACAGCTCTTGGGAGTACAGATCCGTGCACTCTCCCTCCTCAACAAGCAATAACAGGCCCACTTTGTGCTTGTGAGAGTCTGGGACGAGGGTGAGAAGACTGTATTCAGTCTAATATTTACTGCTGTCTGTCCAACTCCACAAGTGGCAGCGGGACAGCAGAAAATCACCAAAAATGAGCACACACAGCCGACAGCCGACAGTGGCAGTGCGCCTGCCCACCCAAACTCTGTGGTAAGGCATCCTGAGGGTGTCCCCAACTTACTCTCCATTGTTTACATTAACTTTATTGGCTGCCCAAAGCACATGTGTGTCAGCAGTATTGGAATGTCAATAAACATACACAGAACAGAAGCTGAGGCAGCATATTGAGAAGTGTTGTATGTCCTGTGCTTGAGGGGACTCACAGACCCATAATTCTCCTTCACCATCTTCCTATATTTCTGCAAACCTTTATTTTTTTGCAGATTTATATAACTCTACATGAGCGCCAGATAACATGTCACATTTTTTAGGCACATAGATTTGCCTAGAATCACATGATGTTGAGCCGAGCCTGGGACTTAAGCCTGATTCCCCAGTTCCAAAGTTGGCTGCTCTGCCCATTATGGCACATCTCTCATACCCATAAAATTCACAGCTCTGTTCCTCCACTGCAGCGGGAATTCCAAGTCAAGACTAGGTATGTACCTGTCGGAGACACATGACGGCACCAACATGGACTGCCCACACAAGGGGAGAGGAGTTGGCCCAATAGCTAGGGCGGTCGACCTTGAATCTGGGGAACCGTGTTCGAGTCTCGGCAGTGATGCGAAACATCCTGTGATGCAGGGCAAATCACGTAATCTTCCCGTGCCTAACAAAAAAATTAATGTGTCCTCATGTAACGCAACGGGTGCTATGTAAAGCACTCTGATACCCGATACCTTTGGGTCAACCGTTTTGCCCTCAAAAGCTTTTGCAGGATGCTCCATGACTTTCCCTACATTTGTCACGTGGCACGAGGTCAAATGCTGCCTTGAAATCCACAGAGCACATGTGCAGCGGCGTCTTACACTCTTCGTGATCAGACACACAGCCATCAGATTGGATAGGATCCCTTGGTTCTCTGTGAAGCCCGTCTGATTCAAGGGCAGTCTTCCAGCTTCTAATGCCCACTCAGACAGGCCTTGTGACAACAGGGTTGAGAAGTATTTGACATCCACTTCTGTCAAGGCCCTACTTGTACACTCACTGTCCTCAGTTCACTCACAGTAGCAGAATGATGTGAGTTCTCTTTTCCCCCTGCAGACCTCTACACAAGTCTTCTAGTTACAAGCTCTCGCATGAACCCCGAAGGGAAAGGGGACAGAGAAGAGACTGCCTTGCTTCTGGGTTCACTTCTGCACCGCCAGGCACCCACTGTTGCTAATCTGGAGTAACACTTCTATGAGAACTGCAATTAAATAACATCAAATTAATAAGCTTCTCTAACTTATTCTTTTACACTATTTTACTCTCTTATTGAATACATTCACTTATACCACCTTTGTGAAGGCTTAGCCTCTCTTCAATGAGTCTTTTTGTACCTTTAACTTATAACTACAGAGGTATCCGGGACCATGCTCCAAATTGAAATTTTCAGACAGTCTCCAAATATTTCTTATAACTAAAACTGTATCTTTTTTCTTTCAGGTACTTGCAGTTATAAAGACTGGATTCTACTCCTTGATGCAGACCTCCGTGAGGTGAACAGGTGAGTGTAACTGATTTGCTATGAACAAGTTTCTCCAATATTTACATTCTACTCCTATTTAATAAATATATTAATATCCTATCTGGCTCATCGTCACATGAGACGCTAGCTACCCTAAAACTGATTCTACAAATGAACTTGAGCTACACTAAACCCTGACTACCTAAGAAAATTTCTCAGCTCTCCTTCTCTCTCAAACCGTTGTTGAAGTGCGCAGCTTCGAACGCTGCCAATGCACTTCACTGCTGAGCGGCTGTCCTCGCGCCTTTAAAGGCTGTGACCGGCAACTTCTGAGTCTTTAACGCGTGCCTGCAGTGATCTTTCTCTGATCACTGCAGTGGGCGCGTTCAAATCAGACAAAGCATAGCTCAATCTGTGTACCCCGATCCGACTGCAATAGATTACGGCTACACAGTCTGCCGCACAGGCAGTCGGACGCGGAGCCTTGACAGTACCCCTCTGCAAGGAACACCTCCTGGCTTGGGTTTGTGAGGATACTGATGATGAAAGGCTCGTATTAATCTAGGAGCATGAACGTCAGATCTCTCCTCCCACGATCTTTCCTCTAGTCCATAGCTTTTCCAATTGATCAAATAATGTCTTTTCTCTAACCATTTTTGAATCTAGAATCCTTTTTAACTTCATATTTTTCCTTGCCTTCAATCAACAATGGTTTCGGAGGTTGTGTTTCCATAAAATATGGTGACACCTTTTTTAACAGAGACACATTAAAGACGGGATGTATTTTGACCTGCGAAGGGAGTTTTAGCCTGTTAGTCACGGGATTTATTAACTGATCTACTGAGTATGGACCTACAAAACAGGGATGACATTTTCTATTTCCTCTGAGCCTCAGATTCTTAGTGCTCATCCTCACCATATCTCTCTTCTGCAAATTTGCCCCTGGTCTCCTCTTCTTAGTCGCACTTAATCTGTAACGTTCTTTCACTAGAGCCAAATTTCTAGTTGCTGATTCTTGAACTTTTGTTAGATGTTGAACTAGATCTTGTACGGCAGGCACCATCACCTCTTGAAATGCGACAGAAGAGTTTAGGTGCCGCCCATAATTTAAATAGAAAGGGGAAAACCCTGTGGAAGCATTTTTAGCATTGTTGTGTGCGAATTCAGCTGCCCAAACGAGATCTGGCCAATCACCTTCCTGATCTAACAGAAACAACCGTAAGTATTTTTCTAATTCCTGATTGGTTCTCTCTGTCTGACCATCAGTTTGTGGGTGAAAACTTGTGGAATACCTAATTTCTATGCCCTGCATTCTAGTAAAGGCCTTCCAATAATGAGACAAGAATTGAGATCCTTGATCAGTAATCAGAATCTTAGGGATTCCATTAATCTTAATCAAATGCGGATTGAACTGCATGGCTAACTGTTTGGCATTTGGGTTTCCCTTTAAGGCGACAAAGGGAGCCATCTTAGAGAAAGCTTCCACCATTATTAATATTAAACTGTATCCCTGACTGGAGGGAAAATCCACTATCAGAACCATGGTGACAGTGTGCCATGGGTGAGGAGGAGTGGGTAAGGGTTGTTACAGACCGTGAGGGGCTTGCCGATCCGACTTTCCTCGTGCACAAATCTTGCATCCTACTACATATTGTTGAACATCTTTTGTCATGCTGGGCCACCAAAATTGTCTCTTAAGTAATTCTTCCGTATGAGGAATTTCAGAATGGCCGGCCAAGGGACTGTCATGGCAGTCAAACAATGCTTGCTGTTGGAGTTCACAAGTTGGCCAATACAATGTGTCTGTGTGGTAATGCAATCGCTGGCGAATCTCTCTCCCAGGACCTTCTTCAACCCATTTTCGTATTTCCTCAAGCGTCATTTCTTTCCTGATCTTTTCTTCTATTAATAATAATAATCTTTATTTAGATATTACACAGATATCTTTAAAAGAAACTTACAAAGTTCACATTATATAAAAGCTATTAAAATTGGGAGAAAGCAAGCGAACGCTTCAGTGGCTATTATAAAAATGGGAATCTTCCTCGTCCTGGACCTCCTAATTCTGTAACATTTTAAAAAGGAACAAGCAAGAATTTAAAAAGTTATATAAAAAGCTGTTCACCCCTTTTTAGTTACACTGACTGTCAGAATACCGCATTCATATCAAAGACAACTGGAATTCCTAAAGGAGCAATTCGATGTATTAAACTGTCAGGTTGCAAAACATAATATCATTTCGTGTCTCTTCCCTTAAGTTTTATTAGCGGGCCTCTTTTGAGTAAGGGAACGGTATGCTTGTAGGATAAAAGTTGTTAATCCTAAATTTAAAACTGTGTTTTCAGGGTTCAGAGCCACGATAATGGCTTGCCTACATGTCCGCACACCCAACCTATTCCATTCTGCTTTGAGTTTAAGCTTACGCTGGGAATTAAAGGCTGGGCAGAGGCAAACCATGTGTAACAAAGTTTCAGATGCCTTACTACACCCTCTACAGGTTAGGTCATCCGCCGTTCGTCGCCAAGAAGGCAGATCTTGCAGGAAGCGCCAGTCACCCATTCTAATTGCCATTAGACTTCTTTTATGTACAATGAATATGTGCAAGGCAGATAGGTGGCCGGTGTTACCCGCTCGTAAGAATTGACAAGAGCCCAAGCATGCCTACGTTTGGAAAAGAGTGCTTTGTCTATTGCGAGGGAACTAATTCTCACACATTTTTTAATGACGGTTTCGAATGCCATCCGACTGGGGTTGAGAGCCCAAAGGTCGCTCGCCGACAATTGATTAATATAGTCCTTGAAAAGTCGACCAAACGTACCTCCTGGATTTTTCTGGGTAATTTCTAGCCAGACTAAGGATTCCAGTGTGCCAATGTCCGCCTGTCTCAGTTTATGACAGAGGTTTAAGTATGAGCCGATGTTAGAGGCCTCATAATTTAATAGCCCTAGCTCTAGTCTTACCTGTGCTGCAGATGCAGAGTTTGGGAGATGGAGTACTTTTTTATAGATTTTTGTTGTGTGTCGATTTAAGGCAGTGTTTAATTTGCCCCTAAATATCTCAATTCCGTATGATAGAGTAGGGCCAATTTTTGCTCTCAAGACTTCTAAGAGTGGCAGGAGAGTTGGGCCAGAAAGATTTTTTTTAGATCTTGGCTAATGAGACCGCAAGGGTCATAGCTTTAACTGCTATCTCATTCCGATGTTTGATGAGGTTACCCCTAGAGTCCAGATGGACACCTAGGTACTTATATGTAACCCTGAGCGAAGGACTACGCTACGCTCGCGTAGTTCGCGAAGTTTGTGCAACTTCGCACTACGCGAGCTGCACGTAGCACAGTGCGAACATGCGTAGCGCAGCGTAGCGTAGTGCTGCGGTCATTTTTTTGCTTGTTATTATTATTATTATGGAAATTTCTAAAGCGCCTGGTTACGCCAACCGTCGTGTCCCCGCGCTGTGGTGAGGGGCAACAAGCACAACCCTACTCAATTAATCCAGTGTAGAGCAGAATAGATGGGTTTTTAGAGCTCTCCGGAACTTAGCCTCCGAAGGTTCAAGACGTAGTTCCATAGGGAGCCTGTTCCAGCTCTTAGCTGCAAGATGTCTGAAAGATCTACCTCCCATTCGAGCTTTCTTGATTTTGGGAACAACTACTAGGCCAACACCGGTAGATCTAAGTACCCGACTAGGTTTATACGGTGTGATGAGGCTCAGCAAGGGGGTGGGCGCCTTGCCCCCGATAATGCGATGACATATGCATAGCACCTTAAAAACAATCCTCTCCTTAATGGGAAGCCAATGGAGAGCCCTTAAGGCGACTTTGGAGGCTGTTCTTTTAGGGAGCCTCAGTACAAGCCGTGCTGCGGCATTCTGTAACACCTGCAGGCGACTTAGACCTTTAACCGTAGTCCCCAGATAAAGAAGGTTGGCATAGTCTAGCCGTGAGGTTACTAGTGCATGTACCAGCGTACGTCTCGCACCAACCGGAAGCAGGTCCAGAGTCTTCCGCAGGTTTTTGAGAACGCCAACACATGTCCCAACCACACGACCAATCTGGGGAGTAAATGAAAGGTCCGAGTCAAACATTACCCCAAGATTTTTGGCCTGCTGGCAGGGTACAGGAGTACTGTCAAGGCATGCCGGCCACCATGCCGATGTCCACACAGATGGCTCGCCCCCTACCACGAGCACCTCAGTTTTGGCACCATTCAGCTTCAGGCAGTTATTAGACATCCATGAAGCTAGCTCCTTCATGCAAGCACTGAAGTTGGATGCCGCCACCTCCGGCGCCCGCGACAGCGAGACGACCAGCTGAGTGTCATCGGCGTATGACACAATTTGCAGGCCATGACTCTCCACGATGTTCGCTACAGGGGCCACATACAGGTTGAACAGGGTTGGACTCAAGGCAGAGCCTTGTGGCACTCCTTGGTCCAATTTGATCATACGGGAATAATATTCCCCCTGCCTAACCTGAAATCCCCTATTAGACAGAAAAGATTGGATCCACTTCAGTGCAGTCCCCACAACTCCACCTTTGTTCAGACACTGTAGCAGAGTGGAATGAGCTACAGTGTCGAACGCTGCACTTAAGTCGAGTAAAATAAGGGCCATCGTGTGCCCCTCATCCACTCCTTGTCTAATGGATTCAGTGGCCATCAGCAGTGCTGACTCAGTGGAGTGACGGGAGCGAAAGCCAAACTGAGTTGGATGAAGCAGGCTAGTCCTCTCCACATGAGTAATCAGCTGAAGATTAGCCACCTTCTCTGCCACTTTGGCCAAATAGGGCAACAGAGAAATTGGGCGAAGGTTATCCAGCCTCTCCCAGCTCACGTTCGGCTTTTTTTGAAGTGGAAGTACCACTGCTTGCTTCCATTTTTCAGGTACCGTATGAGTACTAAACGAAAGATCCAGTACATCTCTAATATAGGGCTCTAGGATCTCAATACTTCCCACGAGTAGCTTGGGTGAGGCCGGATCAACGGGGGATCCTGACTTAATGGATCGACATATCTGTATCAGGCTTTCATACGATGGCGTAAGAAAGTGCATGAGCCTGTTTTCCTCCCTAATATCCAGTTCTGTCTCTTTAAAATCAGAGCCCCTTCTATCACCACCCGAAAAGGCAGAGTATATAGCAGAGTATATAGTTTGCGGTCCTCAACGTCATGTTCGCGACCGCGAGCAAGCAAAATGACATCTCGGCGAGATTCTCAATGCGGGGAGGTCAGGTTTCTCATTGCGAGTGGTCGTGCATGCTCACGACCGCTCGTGATGAGAAACTACCAGTTCGCATTGAGAAAGCTGCCGCTCGAGTAAAAATCTACTCGAGCGGCAGAAAACTACAGCTCGTACTGTGCAAGATGCCGTTTTCAATGATTGCACAGTGCCGGATGCTTGTTCGCACTGTGCAATCATTGAAAATGCATCTTGCACAGTGCGAACATGCTACTACGCAGTTCGCGTAGTGCTACGTGAAGTTCGCGTAGTGCGAAGTGCACTTTGCGTAGCTTCGCGTAGCGCTACTTCGCGAACTACGCCCAGGGTTACTTATATGATTGACCTATAGCGAGGCGTATGTTGTTATATGACCATCCTCCGCCCGCATGATATTTCCTACCAAAGGGGACAACTTGGGTTTTCTTTAAATTAACCTCTAGTTGATTTATGGTCGTATAAATGAGCAGTTTATCGAGGAGCCTTTGCAACCCAACCCTCGTAAGGCTGAAAAGTGCCAGATCATGGGCATATAAAACAGATTGCTTAATGCCGTGCCTCCTATTTTTGGGGAATGACTGTTGGTTTCGTCCAGTGTAGTTGACAGATCTGCTATAAACAGATTGAAAAGCATTGGGGCCAGCACGCATCCCTGCTTCACACCTCTAGTTGTCAAGATTTTCCGCGAGAGATGCGTGCCGGACCCCAGCTTCACCCTAACCCAAGTATTCGAATGGAGTTGAATATTTGCGTCCAATAATCTATCAGGAATCCCCCTTTCCTCAACTTTTCCCACAAAGCCGCCCTTGGGACCCTGTCAAACGCGGCTTTAAAGTCGACAAGATTCACTTAAGTATACCCTTCCACGCTTATGGTGGACAAAATGATTCAGAAAAGGGGGTGGTGATGAACAGACTGTCTGAATTAAGCAGACCACTCTTACCCAGTCCAAAGATCAGGGCTTGATCCATCACCGTTATTTAGCTCACTGCCCCATCCCAGCTCAGAACCTGGCTGTATGCAAATTAGTCTGTCCCTGGCCCAGTGCATCATGGGAACAGGGCAGACCAAACTACCAAGCCAATTCTTCACCAGAAAGGAGACAAGCTTCCGGGGACCGGTTTCTGCCATTTCAGGCGTCGTTGGCCCGGCTTGCTTGAATCCTATTGGAGCAGTGAGCAAGGGACTCATGTCTGAGTATACCCTTCCACGCTTATGGTGGACAAAATGATTCAGAAAAGGGGGTGGTGATGAACAGAGTGTCTGAATTAAGCAGACCACTCTTACCCAGTCCAAAGATCAGGGCTTGATCCATCACCGTTATTTAGCTCACTGCCCCATCCCAGCTCAGAACCTGGCTATATGCAAATTAGTCTGTCCCTGGCCCAGTGCATCATGGGAACAGGGCAGACCAAACTACCAAGCCAATTCTTCACCAGAAAGGAGACAAGCTTCCGGGGACCGGTTTCTGCCATTTCAGGCGTCGTCGGCCCGGCTTGCTTGAATCCTGATGGAGCAGTGAGCAAGGGACTCATGTCTGAGTATACCCTTCCACGCTTATGGTGGACAAAATGATTCAGAAAAGGGGGTGGTGATGAACAGAGTGTCTGAATTAAGCAGACCACTCTTACCCAGTCCAAAGATCAGGGCTTGATCCATCACCGTTATTTAGCTCACTGCCCCATCCCAGCTCAGAACCTGGCTATATGCAAATTAGTCTGTCCCTGGCCCAGTGCATCATGGGAACAGGGCAGACCAAACTACCAAGCCAATTCTTCACCAGAAAGGAGACAAGCGTGGAAGGGTATACTCAGATGTGAGTCCCTTGCTCATTGCACCATCAGGATTCAAGCAAGCCGGGCCGACGAGGCTGAAATGCCAGAAACTGGTCCCCGGTAGCTTGTTTCCTTCCCAGTATAAGAATTGGCTTGGTAGTTTGGTTTGCCCTGTTCCCATCATGCACTGGGACAGGAACAGACTAATTTGCATATAGCCAAGTTCTGAGCTGGGATGGTGCAGTGAGCTAAAAAACGGTGATGGATCAAGCCCTGATCTTTGGACTGGGTAAGAGTGGTCTGCTTAATTCAGGCACTCTGTTCATCACCACCCCCTTTTTTGAATCATTTTGTCCACCATAAGCGTGGAAGGGTATACTCAGATGTGAGTCCCTTGCTCATTGCACCATCAGGATTCAAGCAAGCCGGGCCGACGAGGCTGAAATGCCAGAAACCGGTCCCCGGTAGCTTGTTTCCTTCCCAGTATAAGAATTGGCTTGGTAGTTTGGTTTGCCCTGTTCCCATCATGTACTGGGACAGGAACAGACTAATTTGCATATAGCCAAGTTCTGAGCTGGGATGGTGCAGTGAGCTAAAAAACGGTGATGGATCAAGCCCTGATCTTTGGACTGGGTAAGAGTGGTCTGCTTAATTCAGGCACTCTGTTCATCACCACCCCCTTTTCTGAATCATTTTGTCCACCATAAGCGTGGAAGGGTATACTCAGATGTGAGTCCCTTGCTCATTGCACCATCAGGATTCAAGCAAGCCGGGCCGACGAGGCTGAAATGCCAGAAACCGGTCCCCGGTAGCTTGTTTCCTTCCCAGTATAAGAATGTGCTTGGTAGTTTGGTTTGCCCTGTTCCCATCATGCACTGGGACAGGAACAGACTAATTTGCATATAGCCAAGTTCTGAGCTGGGATGGTGCAGTGAGCTAAAAAACGGTGATGGATCAAGCCCTGATCTTTGGACTGGGTAAGAGTGGTCTGCTTAATTCAGGCACTCTGTTCATCACCACCCCCTTTTCTGAATCATTTAAAGTCGACAAAGCAGCAAAGCACTGGCCTAGATGTTGAGAGTGCTTTGTCGACAATAGTTGACAGTGCTAATAGATTGGTCATTGTCCCAGAGTTGGCAACTAAACCTGTTTGGTTCATTGGGATCAGTTTATGGTCCTTTGCCCATGTCCTCAGCTCCTCCAGGAGGAGGCCAGCGTAATGCTTCGCCTCTATATCCAAAAGTGCTATATGTCTATAATTGTTAGGAGAGGCGCGGGGTCCCGATTTATAAATAGGTTGGATGATTGCACCCCGCCATGAGTCTGGGATTGTTGCAGTTCTTAGAGCATAATTGAAGAGGTTTGTCAGCAAGCCTGACCAGAGAGCTATATCAGATATAAACAGTTTCTGTGGCAGGCCATTTGGGCCCGGCGCTCAATCTGATCTGGCTCTTGACACAGCCGTAGCAACCTCTTCTTGCGACATCTGGATGTCCTCGTTGACAGCGTGAGAGCACTCAGGGGCTGTGATCTGCATATTACTAGTTTCTGTGTCATTCTCACTTAGAGGGCTGTTCTCTGTTGTTCCTGAGCGTTCTGGAGACCGAAAGTGCTCTGTAAGGAAAGTTACCCAGTCCGATTCCTGGATGTTTGCCGATCCAAACCTTGATGTACTCTGATATGAATGGTTGATTAGGGCCCAGAATTTTCGTGAATTGCGGATCTTGCTCTCCCAAACTAACTTGCACCAGAATTGGTTTTCGTGCGTCCGTTTGTCATTGGTGATCGCCAGCCTAAATGACTTTTGAGCTGCTTGATATAAGTTTAAACATTCGCTATTCCCCGGTGCCTTTCCGAGTAGCTATAGAGCTTTATTTCTCTCTTTCTTAAGTAGCTTTGACAGTTGTGAGAGTATAAACTGGCGTGAGGAGGTACTCCTTGGGGGACGCGGATTTGCTGGAAATAGGTTAATAAGGTGCGTAGCGTCGTCCATGTCGCAATCGGGGAGACATTCTGATCACTTCCATCACTAATCAAATCCATGCTTGCTTGTAAAATATTTGGACTAATATCCTCACTCCATCTGAGGCGCTTTAAGTTTTCAGAATGTATTCCCCTACAGGTTGGAGATGCTGGTTTATGCTTCTCTGAGTTAATGTTGAAGGATATAACCTGAGGCCGGTGATCGCTTTCAGATCGTGGATGGATACAGAAACTGACCAAGCAATGGAGCAGAGCTGAATTACAGATGGTGTAATCCAGGTAGGATCGTTTGTTTCCGTTTGTCCAAGACCAGTTGGGGGGGGGTATCACCCTCCGATCTACCATTCATTACCAGGTAGCCTGCACTATAGAATCGCATCACACAAAATTCTCCTAGACCGCAGTAGGCTTGATTAGGCGGATTAGTTTGGATTACTGCCTCGGTCAAGGAAAATAAGAAAGGCCCCTCGGTTTCGGCTGTTTTTCCTTGGAATAAATTAGTATTAAAGTCCCCTGTGGCAATGCAGTCTGAGTTGGGATTGTCTGCGGCTAAGTCACTCATAATTACCGTTAGACGTGTGAGATGTTCTCTTTTTGTGCGTGTACTTGGGTTGATGTACACATTTAAGAGGAAGAGTGAGCGTTGTTCCCGCCATGCGTTGATTTTGACCCCAATTAGCCAGTCTTCATCCAATTTTAGTTGTGTAATTGGGCCTTTTAAGTTGTTTGATATATATGTTTACAGGCCGCCTTTTGGGTGACCATAGCGGCTAACCCTGAGTGCTGGTTTCCATAGTTCGGTGAAGCCAATAACCGGGCATCCTTGTGTGGCCCAGGTTTCCTGCAGGGCTATTACTGTATGCCTACAAATGAAGGAATGGACTTCTGAGTTCCTTAATTTCTGCTGAAGACCGCTGATGTTCCACGAACACATTAAAAAGGTGGGATCTACTGCTAGATTGTACGCTGTAGCGGGTGAGGCAACTTGAAGGCTTATATTTTCCTGGAATTTGCGGGTTTGATCCGCGGGGACTACTCCTTGTGGTCAGTCTGAGTTTTTTGTTGACAGGGTGGCTGGAAGCCAACTCCAGCATTGACTTGAGTCGTCATTAAAGGCTGCTGTTGGAAAGGGAGTTTTCAGTACTTCAGATCCTAATGCATTTTTTAAAATCGAAAGCGGTCTAGTGTTAGGGGCAGGCATGCGAGTACCAACTTTTGCGTGTGGTGTTGGTTGGTTTAGTAATGCTGGAGGGTACCCTGGGGTGGAGTATGGATAGACTCTGATGCCCCAGTCCCGCAGGGTAGCCTTATGATCTAAGAATACTCCTGCCCAATAGGCCGACTTGAATGACACCAGGGTTACCTCAGAAGGTTGTGTACCTCTAGGTGGAAGGAATACGATTGATTCAATGTCGTCCGATACCAGACCTTCAAACCCTGGGGTGTCATTCACTAGTTTGATAATATTAGATCTGTTAAGAATGTCTTGCCGCCCTTTTGATGTATAGTCAGGAGCTAATATAATATGGGAGAGTTGCAAGTCGCTTTTGTTCTCTTTACTGCATAGGCTTGGAACTGTCTTATTAATTTTAGCGATCGGTGGGCCTGCTTCTGGTTCCTCCTGCTGTTGTGTCTGATGTTGAGGAGCCTTCCTCACTATCAGACTGTTTTTGAGCAAGGGTGTTTTAAGATTGTAAATTGTTTTTGTTAAATTCGGTCTGGTCATTAAGTTGTCCGTCCAAGATGGTATTGAATCTGGTGCTGGGTTAGGAACAACTGAAATTGCTGTAGTCCCTGATAAACTTGGTTTGTTAGCTTCCACCCTTTGTTTTTCTTTAACGTTGCTTAGATCTTCTGTCACTGTTCCCGCAACTGACTCAATTAGAGCTTGTTTGCGGCCCTGGGTCTGTTGGATGACAGTTGCAGCTGAGTCCCCTTTTTGTTGGGTTGCACTAAGGTTTACTAGGGGTAGTGATGTATCAGTTTCACTTACGGCTTTTTTGTTGGCTGCCATTGCAAAGAGAGGAAAGAAGGTTGTGGGGACAGTTGTAACTTTTGCCCTTGTTTTGTTTCTATGTTTGCGCTGGCGTTTGCGCTCTCTCTTGCTACAAGGTGGTAGGGGGGCTAACTGCCTTTCCGGGTTTGGTGGTGCCAAGGCTGATGAACCGGCCTCTGGCGCTGCCTCGATTTGGGTTATACAAATTGTGTGCCCGCTTGGGGACCGGGCATTTTTGGTTGTTGCTTCAATCAGCTCAGAGCCTGTTAATTCGGTTTGGGGTCGGTCAGCTATTAACTGCTCGCTTGGCTGGTTTGTGGCAGGGACTTTCCCTGCACTCTGCTGGGTTCCTTTTTCCGTGATAGTTGAGGGATGAGCTGGTTCTTGATTCATGCATGGCAGTACGTGCGATTGCGGACAGAGAGTTGTAAGTGAGTTACCTCCCTTCAGCAGTTTGACTTCATCTATGACATTTGATAGAAAAGCTGGAAGCGACGAAAGGGAGTCGATGATTGGAGAGCAACAACAGACCGACTGGATGAGCTTTGCAGAGGATTGCGCTCCTACTATTAGGTTGTTCAGTTTGTCCAGTTTGTTGTCAATGCCTGCAGTGAACAACGCCAAGGTATTCAGAAGATCGACCTGCACATCCAGTTTGTCAGAGTGATAGTTGAATGCATTAACAGTTTGTTAAAAGGTTTGTAGGAGCTGAGGCCAGACACCTGTTGCTGTGGGCTCCTCTTGGTTAGGCTTTGGATTTGACGTACGTTTAGGTGAGTTTTGAGAGTTTTTAAGAAAAAATGACAAGTCCGCTCAAAACTGGTCATGTGAGTCGGATTTTTTTTATGGTTTTTGCGGTGATGTCATTACTACCGGTGTTGGTGAGAATACAATTTGCTGGGGACTGGACACGGCCCGATGATCCTTTGGAGTACTTATAGTTTGGGGCAATTGAGCAGAACCTAAAATTTTGTTACAAACGTGGGAGTTTTGCACGTGAATTTGCGGAAAGATTAATTGGCGATGAGGGACCGTTATAGATTCCTCTAATGCGGCTAAATCTTGACATGACGATGATACTGATGTTTCTGGTTTCTGGGCTTGGTCTTTGAGGGGACTTGAGATATGCGAAGGGCTCAACTGAAGGGTTTCCGAAAAACAGGCTTCTTGCTTAGACATAGAAATAGACATAGAAATAGGTGGAGAGACCTGGCCTGAGTGCAGTTGTTGATGATGATTAGATTGAGGGGTTTCTTTTAGGCTGATCCCCCCAGGCCGGGGTGCGATTGAAACATTAAGAGCGGAGCCAAAAGTAAAAACATCCGAAAGTAGTACCTGATGTAAAGAATGCGGTAGAAATGGGAGCATACTTATTTTGGCCAGTTGGTCCGGTGCTCCGAGCCTGGTAGCCTCCGATGGCTGGAACTGTGTAAGAGTGTTCGACATAGATGGAATTTTTTTATAATAGTCCAACAGATTGGAAGGTTTAGAGGTGTTTGATGTGACCATACTCTTGCCGTTGTGAGTGGTGTTACTGTTGCCATTGCTAATTGGCGACGTTTTTGCTGTGTTCCCTGTTTCATTGCTTCCTTGATGGGGCTCCACACCCGTTATCGACTGTTTTGGTTTCCTCCGTTTTGGAGCGGATGCTGTTTTTCTAATTTTCCCAGATCTCATGGCTTCTGTTAGTTGAAACGGTTCAAGGCGCGCTGCGATGGATGACCTTGTCAAGAAACCGATAAGGTAGCTCTACCGAGCTGTTTCGGAGTTTGAAAACTGGTGGATCTGATGATTCTGGTAACTCTGGTGGGTCAGAAGGTGTTATCTCTGGCTAGCTAAAGTTGACCTGAGTTTTGAGTCTGTGCTGTCAGTACTATCCTGCGAGATTAATTTATTCTCGCAAGGCTACCAGAGCAACCAGGTCTGTTAATAACTGGCGTTCTTCGTAAATTGCTTTTGGCGCTTCGGTGGAGTCGCACCAGTGCTTTAATCAATACTTTACTAGTGGCACCCCCCCCCCGCACTTTTGTATTCCCAGCCCCTGTCCTCCCGCCTGCGCCTGCCCGCTCGCTGCACCACTCGTGCCTCAGGCCAGGAGACCAGATCCTGACCCTGTATTCCCCCCTCCCCTAACTGAAGCCACACAGGTACTGGGGCAAACGCTGGGGAGTTGGGATGAGACAGGACGGCTCAACCAGCCTGTGGCCCAGGTTGGCAGCGAAACTGGTGAACGCTTGGTGGATTCGAGGGGGAGCAGCCCCAGAGCTGGGTAAGAGGCCAAGTACCCCGCTCGCCCGAGAGGCCAGGCAGGGAGGTGGAAGCTGCGAGGGAGAATGGACAGGCCACGGACACAGGAGACAGGAGCCGGGGGCCGGAAGATCGCGGTGAGCGAGAAGGGCACCCTGCGGCTTGAAAAGCAGCGCAGGGAGGGAGGGGGGTTAGGTAGGCTGCAACAATCGGCACACTGCAACACCATGCGGCACCCGGGGGCGGCGGAGGGGGGCTTAAGGCACGGAGCCAGGGACCGGGGTCTGGGTCTGGCCCGTTTTCACCCAGCCGCCAGCCAGCCAACCAAATGCCCTGCTCACTCCGCCAGCGGTGACAAAGATGACCCTTGCGCCTCACAGCCACACACCCGCTTCTGCCGACTTACCGATGCGCCACGGAACCACTGCAGCCTCCCCCCTGTGCTGACAATGCCGGAGAGGAGAAGGGGGCCAACTCTCTCTCAGCTCTCAGCTCTCCCAGCTCGACCCGACTCGGCTCACGGCTCGTGCCGACGTCCAGCTCCACCCACCGCTCCAACAACAACTCGCCTCACCTGACAGCACGTCCAGAAGCACTGCAACTCCTCCCGTTAGTGGGGCGCGGCCTTAGCAAAAAAACAGACTCTGTGGATTCTTCTATTAATTCCTTCACAGTGGCCCCAATTATTTTGGTTTCAGGAATGATTCGCAGCTCCTGCAAACATGTTTTTTTCACTTCATTATCAATTCTGGATAAGGCATGCGCCTTTCCATTATTCTTGCCTGGTCGATTGGTGATGACAAAGTCGTAGTCAGCGAAGTATAGGGACCATGGTAGTTGTTGAGGAGCCAGGGTTCTGGCTGATTTAAAAAAATTGCAAATTCCTGTGGTCCGTAAATACTGTCACTACATGATTTGCCCCTAAAAGATTGTGTCTCCACTCCTGAAAAGCATTCTTGATGGCCAATAATTCTTTTTCCGTAATAGTGTAGTTGATTGCTGCCGGAAGTAGTTTCCTAGAATGATATGCGATTGGATGCAACTGTCAGGTATCTTTATGGCGCTGTGACAAGACTCCTCTGATAGCTTCCTCTGAAGCATCAGTTTCTACGTAAAATTGTTGACTTGGATCAGCATGGAACAACACTGGTGCTGAGGTAAAGCTTTCCTTTAAAGACTGAAAGACTTCTTCTGCCCCAGTAGAACATTGGAAAGGAGTTGTCTTTTTTAAAGTCTGGTGATTGGTATGACCTTCTGAGAAAAATCCTTAATGAACCTCCTGTAGAAATTGGCAAAGCCAGTAAAGATTAGTATTTCCTTCACAGTTGCTTGAGGAGACCATTCAAGTACCACTTCAATCCTTTTTCTTGTCCACAGTCAGACCCTCTGGAGCGACGATGAATCCTAAGAAATCCACTGATCTTACACCAAAGGTCCATTTCTCTAACTTTGCGTACAAACTGTTTTCTCTTAGACGCTGTAAAATTCTTTTGAAAGTGGGCCCCTAATTTTACCAATTTTCATTGGTTCGACTCCCAATTATTTCTCCAACGTTTTTATGAAGTCTGTTTGTCCTCGATCGAATCTAAGAATACTTGTGCAAAATGATCTTCTTTTCTCTCAGAGGCGGTAACCGATTTGCAGTACAAGGTCTATCAAAGCAGACACCTCATTGGGAAGATTGAGAATTTGTGCCAAGGCATCCTTCAGCCCATCCTTCAAATCTCTATAGAATAAAGCTGCTCTCTTTCATTTGGGCCACTCAGTCTCTACCACTAATTTATTGAATTGCGATAAATAAGTCAGCAGTTCACAATTTCCTTGTCTTAATTTCAGCAATTCGTTATCTGTTGCCTGAGCCATCTTTCTTCGATCAAAGATTCGCCAACATTTTTTAACTCTTCATAATCATATAGTATTGGCTCATCTTGCGTGACCAGTGGCATTGACCATGAAGCTGCATCTCCACTGAAATGGGAGAGGATAAAAGCAATACAAGACTGTGCATCTGGAAAGACGGTTGGACGGCACATGAAATGTAATGAACACTGAGTGAGGAAGATCTGAGCCTTTTGGGGTCTCCTCTAAAACGTTCTGGTGGAGCTAGGGGAATGACTGGGGCAAAGGAATGCACTACTTGTGTGGTACTACCTGGATTCAGGTTTGCACTGGTACTTGTCGTAGCTGAACTAGAAGTGGAATGGTGAAATTTAGCCCCAGGACCCTCACTCTTCAACTTGACCGCCAATTCTAAGGTTTTCCTCTTAGAGGCTTCAATTTCAGTCTTTAGGGCCATATTCTCCTCTCTAACCGCCATTAACTCCTGCTGTATTACTTCTAGAATTTTCCCTAGACTCTTCTAATCATAATGTTCCGCCATTCTGCTTGGGTGAGTTCACTTCTTGGGCACATCACTCTGTCAAGGCCCTACTTGTATACTCACTGTCCTCAGTACACTCACAGGAGCAGAATGATGCGAGTTCCAAATTCCCCCTGCAGACCTCCACACGATTCCTCTAGTTACAAGCTCTCGCATGAACCCCACAGGGGAAAGGGGAAGGGGACAGAGAAGAGACTGCCTTGCTTCTGGGTTCACTTCTGCACCGCTTGGCACCCACTGTTGCTTCTTCTGGAGTAACACTTCTGTGCTAACTGCAATTAAATAACATCAAATTAATAATCTCCAATATTTACACTCTACTATTTAATAGATATATTAATATCCTATCTAACTCCTCGTCGCACACAAGACGCTAGCTATCCTAAAAATGAACTGGGCTATACTAAACCCTGACTAACTAAGAAAATTCCTGAGCTCTCCTTCACTTTCAAACCATTGGTTAAGTGCATGGCTTTGAACGCTGCCAAAGCACCTCAAGGCTGATCAGCCTTCAAAGGCTGTGACGACTAGACCAGCAACTTCTGAGTCTTTAACGCGCACCCGCAGTGATCTCTCAGATCACTGCAGGGGGCGCGTTCAAATGGCGACAAAGCATAGCTCAATCTGCGTCCCCCAATCCGACTGCGATAGATTACAGCCACACAGTGTGCCGCACGGGCAGTAGGACGGGGAGCCTTGATAACATCTAACATCGCTATCAAGCGATATATATATTATATATATATATATACATTCTCATTTTCAAACAATCCCTTTCCCAAGAACAGATGCGAACACATGTGTCGACACCCATTCTTTGGAAGGGGATTGCTGGAATCTTTAAATATGGAGATGCGTCTCCATTTTGCCGATACTCCCCCGAGCTTTGCTTTGGAGTACAGCAGTTACGGCATTCTTGTTCGGATATATATATATATATATATATATATATATATATATATATATATATATATATATTATTGCTCCAAACACACCATCCTGCGAGTCACTCTCATAGCGGGTGCTATTACGCGGTGGTGTACCGCGTAAATATCGACGCTCCAAAGTTCTCCACCCAATCTTTGCATTGGGAAGAAATATAGCACTGAAGGGATCATCAGCAAAAAACTGATTTTATTTCAAAGACATTTGTCGTCGCTGTGCTGCGTTTATCCTGCTCTCCCCGTAGGTTTGTTTCCTTTTCCTTCATCCAATTTAACAGTGGCGACGGTGCTCTCGCTAGTAATCCATTATTGCTCCAAACACACCATCCTGCGAGTCACTCTCATAGCGGGTGCTATAACGCGGTGGTGTACCGCGTAAATATCGACGCTCCAAAGTTCTCCACCCAAACTTTGCATTGGGAAGAAATATAGCACTCACGGGATCATCAGCAAAAAACGGATTTTATTTCAAAGACATTTGTCGTCGCTGTGCTGCGTTTATCCTGCTCTCCCCGTCTCTGGTAGGTTTGTTTCCTTTTCCTTCGTCCAATTTAACAGTGGCGACGGTGCTCTCGCTAGTAATCCATTATTGCTCCCAACACACCATCCTGCGAGTCACTCTCATAGCGGGTGCTATAACGAGGTGGTGATCCAGAGACGGAATGGATTACTAGCGAGAGCACCGTCGCCACTGTTAAATTGGACGAAGGAAAAGGACACAAACCTACCAGAGACGGGGAGAGCAGGATAAACGCAGCACAGCGACGACAAATGTCTTTGAAATAAAATCCGTTTTTTGCTGATGATCCCGTGAGTGCTATATTTCTTCCCAATGCAAAGTTTGGGTGGAGAACTTTGGAGCGTCGATATATATCTCCTACTGGCGGTCACCAGTAGGTAGTTATAGTTAGGACCTTGTTTCTATTCAAAAAGCGTTTTTTCTATTGCCAATTTCCTGTCTTGAAAGTTTCTGCGTGATTCGTCAAGCGGGGCCGAGCAAAAAAGGGGGTCCCAAAACACGTTTTCGCCATGTTAATTACCATATGAATTTTGGAACTTGCTACAGCCCGAACTGCTGAACAGAATAACACCAAATTTGGCAAAAATGTAGTTCTTGGTTCAAAAAGCAACCTTTTTTTTAATTTTAGAATTTTTTTATTGAATATTTCAGTACAGCAGCTTGAATACATTGCATGTGCGGATGAGAGTACATCTGAACAGGGGTAGGGTCAGAAGGACAATTATGGCAGACACACCTTAGAAGGATTGATCACGGTAGTTTCTGTTACATTCAAATGTGACCATGGATCTTGCAGATAACACAGCATATTCAAGAAGCTTTATTGAGTCGGAGATCAAAGAGGAACAGAGGAGAGAAAGAATAGAGTTGTAGAAGATGATGAGAGGGAAGGAACAAGAGAAAGAGAAGATGAAGAGCGCCACAATGGAGCACCACGGTTCTGGTCATTTCAGTATATCTAGAGGTGTGTATGTTCTGTGCTATTGCTATGGACTCCGTGGCGATCTGGAAGTCAGGAGTGGTGGCAGATCATGGGGGTTTATGGGTTTCAAAAAGCAACCTTTTTTTAAATGGTGTAAATCCGTTCAGCAGATCCTGAGAAATTAAAACAATTCAAATATCAATATCTGAGCCCCGAGGAGGATTCGCGAATCCTCCCGAGCACAAACTTAATTGGGATTGGCTGCCAACACTTCAAACTAGAAAGTGTTGGCAGCCATCTTGTGACTCGGTTGAACCGAGTTACAAGAAAACATTAAAAAAAAGGATAAAAAACAAGAAAAGGGGGACGGATAGAAACACCATGACCCCCTAGGCCTGCTCAGGGGTTCCACTGGGACCCCCAGGCCCCAAAAAAGTATTGTTTTAAAATTTTCCACCAAATTTCTGCTGTTTGCGCAAATCCAGTTGAAATAATAAAAAAAACAAAAGCGAAGGCTACAGTGCTTTGTTTTCCTTAAGCTCCCGGGTGGGCCAGGTCCCGGGGGCAATTTATTATTGGTATGCGGGGGCTTTCTCTCAGCTTGTGGCACCTGAGGGGAGGGAAGTGACTGATTTTGCATAGCTTGAATTGCACATTGCACACGGCACATAGACCGGGGGGTGCTTAGGTGCCTCTGGGTTTCTTGCAGTGGCGGCTGATCCATTAGGGTGTTGGAGCGCCACCCCACTGCTTTCTCACAGTGCGTGAAGCAGAAAATAAAATGGTATTTTGAATACCATTTTATTTTCTGCTTCTCGCGCTGCGAGAAAGCAGAAGGCATGGATATGCCTGGTTGGGGGTGGGTATGCCTGGTTGGTTATGCCTGGTTGGGGCCGGGCAGGTGGGTGAGTCGGGGAGGAGTGGCTTGCACCACTCTGAATGCTCTGACTGTTTGGTCGGCCCTGGGGCCGACCAGCGCAGTCATGCACACTCGACATTTTCTCTATGTAGGCTCCGTGCAGCCTACATAGAGAAAATGGAGTCCCTACTGGTGCATGGCTGGGCACTGTCCGGGACTCCCCACCAATCGCAAAGCTGCCATGGCAGCATTGTGATTGGCTACAGGAGGGGAGGGAGCATGCCTGTTCCTCGGCCTAGGAGCAGTCGGCGCAGGACTGGTCAGGTAGGTTTAATTTATTTTTATTTTAACTTCCACCCCGCAGTAACCCCAGTGTGTAACCCCGTTCGACCCCCCCCCCCCACCCCGCGAGTGTTGCGAGCTACGACCGCACTGAAGGTTGTTGAGAATGGCGCTGAGATGTCTGGCTTCTCTGCGCTAGAAAGACCTCTTCCTGCTGCTTTTAAATTGGCTTTGAGAAGAGCAGTAGCAGTTTTCGTGAGGCCCGCTAGCATTCCGTTGATGTTATTGAGGTGTTAGTTTGTTTTGCAGTCCTGCACTCACAATGTCTGACGGGACGGCTGACTGAGCCCTGGAGTTTTCTGAGTGAATTATTTCCTAGCCCCTCTTAAACCCACCCTCCTTACCCATCTTACTCATGTGTGTATAGAATCATATCTTGAATTGAGTGCTGTATTATTTTTTAATTATGGTGCAGTGGCAAAATTGTAAAGATGGCCCAAGGCCAGAAAGTATTCTCACTGTTTGTTGTGTCACATTTGAGCCTTTAGGCATGTTAAAATAGGCTTTGTACACAAAAAAAGACCAAACTCACTTTTATGCTTCAGTTGGCCGTCCCTGGGTTATGATTGGTCCACTGTGTTAATGATCCTAGGTCCATCTTCTGACTCTGACAAGGCTGGACTCTTGCACCTGGTCAGTGGTGCAGCTTCTAGTAGCCACATGGCAGGTGTGATGCCCTCAGCTAGACCTTGCGTCTTACTCGGCAGCTCTTATTCTGGCCCAGGAAGTTCATTAGTCTAATAGGAGGATCCGAATTCTTAAAGATTGAGATATAAGTAATAAGAAAGCCCCTGCCTTTGGCCCTCCTGGAGAAGAGTGGGTAATAGATCAGCTTGTGTGTAATTCAATACAAATTTATATCATTAAAGTTGCATACGTTGATCTAAAACTTGCTTATTCCTCTCGGATCAAATTAAGATTGTACCATCTTAAACAGCTTGCAGGCAAATGTAGGCAAAGGCTTTTGATGCTACATGGAGCAGAGGTAATCTAACTTACTTAATACCAGATTTAGTATGTAAATGGTAAAAAGATTAATTTAACATTTCGGCATTGATACTTGGCCCTCTGTGTGTCATTGTTGTTTTTTGTTACTATGGACTTTGATTTAACTTTCCACATGTGTGCGTCGAAAGCCTTACTGCGACACATTTGAGATATTTTACTTTTACATAACCTTTGCAGTGCTGGCCACGTTTATCAGCAACTTAGCTCAGTGAAAGGAGGCACCTGCTGCACAGATATGTGCATATATAGGAGGTCTCTCTATGTAGATACATCAAATGGATAAAGTGCCTTATGCAGTACGCTGTATTCAATTTTATGTCATGGACTGAATCCTAGTAAAAAATATTGGTGAGTTCGTGCATTTGTAGTTGTGGAGACCCGTGCAAAACCTGAATTAGGTTACAAGTTCCAAACGTCACAACATCACCAAAGACTTGCACGTACTAAATTAAAACACAGTCCCTTAAACATCGCAAACGTCACACGAACTGGTACTTGGGGATCGTATAAAACTTTCCTGAAACTCGTTGCTCTTGATTGGTTATGAAGGCCGTTTTGAAGTGGTAGTTGGCAGTAAAACATGGCCAGGTGTTCCTCAGGCATGCCAATTAGTCTTACCTGCAGTCAATAGACATGTCAGCTTCCTCCCTGCCTGTTTCATCACCATGGCTACCTGATTGACATGAATGTGCGGCCAACTGATCCCCACTATCACGTGAGGTGAGCTGCCATGGCAGCCATTACCAGTATGGCCATTATGTTTTCTGTGCGACGGGATGTGCAGGCGATATTTAGATGATTTGTGTTTGGTTTCACATGACTTACACATTTGCTTCACTGTTTGCGACCTCGTTCCTGCGAAACGTGGAGGCCGTAGCAGCATGCACTTCTCGCAGTGTGCTGTTATACATTTTGGTAACATTGCAGAGTTTTGCGTATTTAAAGTCCACATAATTAACAGCATGGACCATGTTGCATAGTACATAGGTTGTGTTACAAACCCTGATGGGAGGGCTTGCATTGCATTTGGAGTGAAACAAGGCCCTCATCCTTTTCCTATTCCTGTTCAGGAAATGCTGAATATTTATTGGGCAAAATGTGCCTGATTCGAGCCTCCTTCCCTAGGTGGCACACAGCAGCAGCATCATGTCACAGTTGATGTGGTTGTACTTGTGTGTGTCTCCGCCATGGTGTTATGCTTCCATTGTTGCTGGCCTCACTTATACTGCATCAAAATAGCCTTGTGTACAGTGAAAGATGAGCCAAGACCTCTCCTGTTATCCTTTGAAGGTCTGCGACGTTTAAAGCCATCCCCGAATAGTAGTTATGTAGGGATCACCCGCAGTGGCACAATCTGTCATCTTGTTACGCATCCAGAATGCTTGGGCGTTAAGGGCACAGCCAAGGCACATGCCCTAAGTGCCAACCATGACGCAGATTCGCGGGAGCTTTGATCATCACCTGCTGGTTTATCTTGCAAGATTCTTTTCCGCCATCCTTGACTTCTGCTTTCTTCTGTATGTTCACCTCGTCCATCCTTCACACCCTCATTGTCTTTTAACCTTTTTAGGTCAAGCTATTTATAGCTCTGAACTATTGGGTTTAAACAAACTCTTGAACAAGCGGATTTCTCACAATGCATGTTGTCTACTGGAGCGTGAAGCTTTGCCAGGCGCGCGCTTGGCCTCACTCACACCGCATATGCCTGCTCCCTCTCCCCCGCCCCCCACACCTCGCACCAGACTTCATTGGAATGCGCTCGTTCCCTCCCACTCGCTCGCTG
This sequence comes from Lissotriton helveticus, assembly GCF_964261635.1. NCBI lineage: Eukaryota > Metazoa > Chordata > Amphibia > Caudata > Salamandridae > Lissotriton > Lissotriton helveticus. The sequence goes on along the minus strand of NC_136057.1, from coordinate 54,793,390 downwards.
CCCTGCTTTCAAAGCAATCCCTTCCGCTCCCCGGCCACACCAGCCACGTCACACCACCATTTGTCGCTTTCCTGCCATCGGCTACGGAATTTGCTTAACTTAAAGTGCACGTACTTCGAACTCACACAAAGGAATGCGCTCCCCCGCCTTATTACCTTTCTTCCATATCTTGCATTTACTTCCTTTCCGCTGCCTAGCTCCCTTCCTCCTTGCCTTACATTTTATATTTCTTACATGTTACACTTCACCATTTCGTTATTCCTTTATCGTTTAACTCTTCCTTATTTAAACATGTATTTCCTTCTTTCTTTTTCTTGGTTAACGTTTTTCATTCAGCCTGTAATTCAGTTGCTTTTGTTTTTGTGATGGGTTTCCTCTTTATTATCTTTGTCGTTCTCTCTCACCTTCGTTTCTTTCATTGCCTCTTCTTTTCTAATGTCATTGCTTCTACAGGTTCACTTTTCAATGCTGTCCTTCTTTGCCTTTTTCGTTCCAGTCTCTTTCCTAATTTTGTTTCCCCTTTCTTACGCCCTCTCTTTGTTGCTTCTTCTTTCCCTTTCTTCCCCCCTCCTTTTTTAGGGCTCGCACTGCGACGCAATCGCGAAGCGATTGTCGCTGTGGAGCCCTATTGTAATCAGTTTAGCTTTCAAGGAGTTCAAGGGGAGACAAGAGACTGTCACGCGCAGCCTGCCGGAATCGGATCAGGTCGTGCGCATAAACACGCGCTCCGATTCCGGCAGGCTGATCCCCGTCAAAATGGAGCGTGCACATAGACAGACACACACGCGGGCACACGCACACACACAGACACACGAGCACACACACGCCACCACCCGCCCCCCCGGTGCGCGCGCACACACACACGAGCACACAGAAAGTGCCGATCTTACCTTGCGCATTCCACCAGAAGACCGAGAAACCGGATGTTCCTTTGATGTTCACCTGTCACTTGCAAAAAACCCATATCCCTCTGTCTCGAGCGCTGTCGTTGGCAGCCTATTGTACCCGGGAGATAGGCATGGTCCGAGCAAAGAAAATGCACCACTAATCCCCTGCCAAACCAAGTTAACCCGTCATTGCGCATGCGCAGTACAGACCCGGCGCAGGCGCACTCCTGCCAATTGCTGTTCGATGGGTAAAATAAGAGTCCGGCCCGGCAGGGAACAGGTAAGAAGCAGCCAGAAGGAGAGGAAACACCGGGGTGGCTCAGGGCAGGGGCAGCGCATTAGAGGGAGGGCAGTCAACACTCGTGGCTGGCCGTGCACGGGCAACGCTTGGGGCTTACGGCATCTAGCGCGAGTCAGAGCACCAAAGAAGCCGAGACTGCTGTGCCCTTCACCGCAGGGAGAGGACACCGGGGTCCCGGGGAGGCTGCACGCGCTGCATGGTGGGAAGGAACATAGCTCCAAAAGCCTGCACTCCTGAGGTGGTTGCAAAAGCAGAGTAGTGCTGTCCTCTTCAGAAAATCGGCATCGCCCTTGTCGGACGGTACTTAATGACTGTCACTGATTGTTTTTGTTCCGTGGTATCATTATTATACGATTGCCTTTCTCCACCCTGAAAAGTATTTCAACCATTTTTGTTGCTGAGGAAAATGAACTGTTCTCGTGTGCCTGCTCGGATGGTTCTCAGCGCTAGGAAGCTTCCAGGAGTAGCCGCGCACTTTACAAAACACTTTTATTCATTCATTCTTTGGAATATTGCGGTTACAGAGCTTATGTCAGCCCTGGAGTTTAGGTTTTCCTTGAAAGGTTGCATGACGAGTTCCTTCACTTAGCAACACTATTATCCCAAAAGGGGCGTACATGTATTTTTTGCATATTATATAACTAACACCTCTAAGCCATCAGGGGTGTTTATTAGTAGTTAATTGCTCGCTTCTTTATGTTTATATTATAAAAGTACTCTTTATTGGAGAGCAACGGCATCTGTTAACTTTCTTTGTGAAGTTTACCTCAGCATAACTTTCACCCATTTTTAGGTCTCGCGCCTGCGATTGCAGGCCAAAGGCCTGCAGTCGCAAAGCGAAACTATTGGAATCATTCTGAATTCCAAGGACTAACGAGGTTTGGGACAACAGACTGGCACGCGCACGAACGCAGCCTGCCGGAATCGGATCAGGTCGCGCGCGTCAACACGCGCTCCGATTCCGGCAGGCTGTTCAACCTGAGGAAAATTGAATTTTGCCTTGTCATGTGTGCCTACGTGTTCCCCATCCTATGTAATATGTGCATGATCGATATGCATATATCCCCCTATGATCGATTAAAGACGCAATTATAGTTGTGTCCAACGTTAGTATGCTAGTATCCAGTCCCTGTGAAAGCAACGAGTATTAGGCCTATGTTGCCAACGTTTTACATTATGCACGTTAATTTATTGAATTGTCCCCGTTTCTAGGCCTCAAAGGGCCTGAACACCAGATTCAAGCTCCAGTCTCCTGAAACCACTCTGAGGAGCGATGCAGCCCCTCCCGTATCCCTGACCCTTCGCTTACTTCCTGCCACGCAGCGCGGTGCCCGGCCTGGCTCTGCCTGCCTGTCTGCCAAGAATATGTTATGCCTCTAGTTATCAGTTCAGCTCTCCGTCTTCACATTCCTAAGCTAACGAACCGCATAAACATCTCCAGTTATAGTCTAGTCTTTCTGTCTCCATGTAAGAGAATTACTGTATTAATTCATAGAAGATTCATAGCACACGCAATACATGAAGAATATATGCATGCACCAGCCTTAGTGTCAAGTAGCCTTTGCCCTGATAACTTTTAGATTCTATCAACATGTACTCCAAACATAAGATACTAGATATGCTATAGGTACATGTCGTCCTGACATCGCAGACTTTAGTCTCCTCTTCTAGTGCAGAAGTCAGAGCCCCCAGTTCTCCCAGTTACACGTCATGGTCCGTTTGTGCGCACCACTAGGTTAAAGGTTCCAGCTGCCCAGGTAGCCCCCTCCATGTATCCACCCATTTATGACACTTCTGTGACGTTCTCATCACATGTCTTCGTGCACGCCCTGTGCACGCCTTCTTTTTACGCCCATGTGTTCTTATCTTACGTTTGTCACTTGTTACGCCTACTGTATTCAATGCAATTGTAACGTTTTACTATATATATCATGTACTGTTAATGAAACGTCGCAGCTGCCAGTCCATGCCATTCTATTTCAGGCTGTTCCGATCCTGTCCCTTCCCTTGTGCCTGATTAAAGCCTGTTAGACTCAGATTCCACGGATCCTGCCTCTTATTTATTGAGCTATCTGTTTTCATTAATGTATTCAAAAATAGTACCGGTAATTAATTATTTATTTACCACAAAATGGCGCCCGAATAGGGACGAGCCCCTTCCCCACGCGCCGGCGATGTAACGCAGGCCCCCTGACCCTTCTACAGCCGTGACGGAACCTTTACTGCGCACCGGCAGATATTTCTGCTCAAGTCTCCCTCAGGCCCACGGAGGAGACGGAGACTGCGGTCCGGCATCCAGACGAGGCGGTGAGGAATGCGGTTCGTCCCGACCAGAGCCCAAGCCGAGAGAGCAAGGTCCGAGGTATCCGGAGGCCCACCTGTTTCTGAAGTCCGAAGTTCGTAGTTCGACGTCGTAGCAGTCCAGTCCAGTCCGAGGCCTTCAGTTTCTGCTTCCCGGTGAGTACCGTTGCGGGGGAAGTATCTAGACAGGTTCATTAGTTTGTCCCTGGTCCGCTGGGTTTGGGTACACAGATCCAGTCCGAAGTATTCACCTAGGTGGATACGGTATGACGTGTCTCTTTATGAGACCGGTATGTTCTGTACTGTTTTAGCAGTGCATCCAGTAATTCTAGTAAGTCCGTTCTCGAGAAATTCAAGTATGTTTTCAGTGTATCAGGTAGTATTCTGTTCGAACTGTTATTAATGTATTTTTTATGTCGTGGTATGAGTGATTTGTTTGCCATTTCATTACTGTGATTATTGTGTTTAGTTCAAGTACGACTCGATTATGCCTCTGTTTTCGAAATTACGTCAGATAAAAACCAGAAAAGGGTTACTCGAAGAATCAGTTCCTGTCCCTCCTAGGGACAGCCCTGGACACTTTATGTATCACAAGCATGGCTTAAATGCCATATTATATCTAGACTTATGGGTGGATTACACAAAGGATCTTGAAGAGAAATATAGATGGCCTGTAACAGGTACATGGGATGCCGAGTGCATCATGCGAGTAGAAGAAGCATTATGGAAAAAGAAAGCCAGACAATCCCAGAAAGATGCCATCGAGTTATGGCGCAAAGAATCTCATAAAAGAACCGAAAAAGAATTCAGAAAAGCAGAATTAAGTAGGGAATCCTCAGAAAAAGCCCAAGAAAGGGAATTAATCGAAGAAGGTGAACGAGTTAGAGCAGAACAGTCAGACAGATAGAGAAATGCCCTTATTAAAGGTATGTATCCTCTTCTTGCCGAGGGCTTGCCGAAGGCAACCCCGGAAGCACCCTGTAATTTACCGCCACCATTGGTCCCGATTATGCTACGTCATAAACCGACTGCAGCTGAAATTTTTCTTTCGTCCTACTTGGACGATACAGTCCCAGCATATGCAAATCCTATTCCGCCTGCTCACCAGCTACACCCTGTTAATAATGTAATTCCTGTTCCTCCAGTCACTGGTCCCGGGGACCACGTTAATGTGCCAGTACCCCCGGACCAGCCCACATTAGGTGTGCCCGTTTTGCCAGTCACTTTACCAGCACGTACAGTATTAACTGACGATTCCAGTTCAGGAGGAGCGGGGGGAGGTGCTCCTATCACCCCGCCTCAAGTAAGACGACTGACGCCGCGAGAAGCAGCGTCACAGCGTACGCCAAAAGTGGCTACATACGCAGACCTCAAGCGACATCTTACTGACTGTATATATGATCCAGTTCCAGGCGAAGATCACATGATATTATATTCAGTACGTTTAAGACGGGTTGCCAACTTTTTGGTCACCCTGCCTGACATGAAAGAACATCTAGACAGAATATATCATTTTGTCCGTACAGGAGAGAATCCAGGAAGTATTCATGAAGCTATGGCACACAGGAAAGCCGAGATTCAAAATATGATTTTACAGTTCTTGATTAACTGTTTAATAAGAGAACAAGATTATCCTGATAAAGACAAAGACGAGATGAAAGTCCTGACTAGGTGGAGTGACAATATAGCCGAGGGAAAACACAAGACACAAGGTAGTGTAGAAAGTATGTACAGGAAAATTTGTAAGGAAATTATAAGTATACACCAGAAGGAGGAAGCAAAAAGAGCAACCGAGAAAGAGAATGACTCTTCAAGTGAAGAGGTAGACAGCGAGAATCCCGCCAGAATAGCGTATGTAGGTAGAACTAGATTTTCCGACAGACATTCACGTCTAGATTACAAGAAAGTTTTTCCTCCTCCCGTACCAGAACAGTGTTCTCTTGAACAAGTATTCCAGGCCACCGATAAAATTCTGGAACTACGAATAGGTTATAGTGAGCTTAGTACCATGCATGAACAAGAACTAGCCCGATCAGCTGTTCGATGGACTAGTGATTCTACCACGTTTCCAGATGAAATAGTGGCCCAAACGTTTCTGAAACTGCCCCCAGCCGAGCAGCGTCTGGTGGGTACGTATATGATCCAGCACCTCATTACATTGTATGAGGATCAGCATTCTGATCCAGGTCCTTTACATGATGTACTGAACGAGTTACTCCTAAACAGATGGAAAGGTCTAGGTACCGATTTAATTTGTGTTATTTTAGAACAGCGCCACAAATACAGAACGTTCCTGAATCGACATTTTGTTCCTGTTCCACCCCCAGTAAGAAAATCATTCTACATAGACAGACAGAATCCGTTGCGAGAAGTACATCCAGTTAAGGGAGAGGGGGGTGATCTAGAACGAGTATTTGTTTACACCCCTATCACGAAAATAGAACTTCTAGAAATGAAAAAGTTAATACCCTGTCACGATAAAGATCCAGCAGGGTTCCACCGTGAATTAAAGGACATGCTCCGTATGGGAGAATACACGTATCCTGATATCATTAAAATGTTAAAGGTCCTGTTGCCTGCGGGCATATATGAAAAACTCAAAGAAAAAGAATGGGAGGTGGGAGAGAAAAAGATAGATTGGACCGCATTAGAAACTGAGGATAATACACGAGTTCCAGGTACTGGTCTTGGGGATAAAGCTAAAGCATTGCCCAAATTGTTAATACAAGTCTTGCCAAGATTACTAGCCACGAAAAAGGAAGACTGGGATGCCATCTCAGCCTGTAAACAGAAACAGGACGAAGACACTAGTGATTTTTATTCTAGATTTGAGAAATGTTTCATTATTAATAGTGGTCTGAAAACAAGTAGTGAATCGTATCCACATCTTTTCGTTACCAAACTAGTTGAAAATTCTTTACCACAAGTTAAAAATAGAGTACTGAAAGTCGAAAGTACCTGGCAAGCTAATACTCCGTCACAAATGCTTCAGATGCTCCAGTATCACCAGAACAGAATCAGGGAGGAGCAGGAACATGAAAGGAGACGTATGAAAGACACGAAAATGAAAGTACTGGTTGCACAGTCTGTTCCACAAGACAGTCAGAAGAGGGGTCCGAATCAAACTAGTCATCCTGCAGCTCCCGTTAAAGGGACCTGCAATTACTGTAAACAGCCAGGTCATTATATAAACGAATGTGCAGTTCTGAAACACAACATAGCTACTGGTAAAACGAAAGAGAGACCACGTCCTCCTAGACAAGAACAAGTTCCGCAGAATTCTCAACCGCCGCAGAACGCACAACAGACAGTTACAGTACCGCAGCCTATAGCTGCCACACAACACGTTACACAACAGATGTACCAGTACGCACAGTCAGAGTATCCAGACTATCAGCAGTATTCATGAAACTGCCTAGAGAGGGAGGTTGGCTTGCCTCTCATCGAGATTCCTGTAGATCAAGAGGGTCCCTATGTACACAGTCAAGTATTAGGGAAAGACAGAAAGTTTCTGATTGATACAGGGGCAAGTAGGACTACCATCAGTCATGACGAGGTTCCAGGGGCTCCACTCTCAGGCTCTAGAAATGTTTCCCTTGGATTTTCAGGAAAGCCTATTGTTAATGAAATATCGAAACCAGTTTCCCTAGAAGTTGGTCCATTGTCCCGAACTACAGACTTGTTACTTACGAAATCATGTCCAGAAAATTTACTAGGCATTAAGACATTGAAAGAATTAGGAGCAGTCATATGCTGCTCCCCAGAAGGAGTACGATTGTTTTTGCGAGATTTTAAAGGTCATTATGTATTACGTGATTTTGATCCAAGATTATTGAATGTACCTCAGCATTTATGGGCGCAAGGTCCAACTGATGTAGGTTGTATGCACATTACACCCTATCGTGTCACTCTGAAGCAAGGTGTTGTATTACCACGAATCCGACAGTACAAATTGCCACCTGAGGCTGTAGCAGCCTTATCAAAAATTATTGACAAGCTCATTGCTCAAGGAGTGGTTGTAGAAACTGACTCCAATGTATGTAATTCTCCTATCATTCCGATTCTAAAACGTACTGATCCCAATGCACCTCCAGTTTATCGATTAGTGATTGACCTTCGAGAACTTAATAAATGTATCATACCCCAGTACCCAGTGGTTCCAGATATTTCTTCCCTATTGACTGCCATTGATTCCGAAGCTACGTTCTTTACTGTTATTGATCTCAAGAACGCATTTTTTAGTGTCCCCATTCATCCAGACAGCCAGTTTCTTTTCGGATTCTGTTTAAATGGAAGGAGCTATAAATTTACACGAGCTCCTCAAGGTTTCACAGAAAGTCCTAGCATTTACAGTCAAGCACTTAAAAGACAACTAGACAATATGCATATGCCAACTGACACTGCCCTGCTCCAGTATGTCGATGATCTATTGATCACAGCCCGTTCTGAACGTGACTGCGAATGTGCGTCACTTACAGTCTTGTATTTCCTGGCCGAGATGGGGCACAAGGTGTCCCCTTCGAAACTGCAATTCTGTGTCCAGCAAGTGGTCTACCTTGGACACTTACTGTCCAAGAGGGGTAGGCAGTTGACACCAGACCGTATCCAGTTAATAGCACATCTTCCACAGCCCAAGACTCAGAAGGAGGTACGAGCTTTTATCGGCCTCACTTCTTACTGCAGACAATGGATTCCTCAGTACGCATATCTAGCCAAGCCACTGATACAGTTAACGACACAGGAGGCAGCCGTATCGACTGTCCTCCCTTGGACCCAAGAACATACACTTGTTTTCAATGAGTTAAAGAAAGCTTTATGCCAAGCACCTGTATTAGCGACACCGAACTACAGTAAGCCTTTTACACTTTTTGTTACTGAACGTGATGGTACTGCATTCTTTATTCTCACACAAGATCAAGCAGGACAATACAAGCCCTGTGCTTATTTTTCTAGCACATTAGATCCGGTGGCCCAGGCTCTGCCTGCGTGCCTCAAGTCAGTTGCAGCCACAGCTCTAGCTATCAGACAGAGTGATTCCATAGTGTTAGGACACTCCCTGACAGTACAAGTTCCACACTCCGTGGAAGTTCTTTTAAACCGAACACAGACACAGCACTTGACTATTGCACGTTTAACAGGATATGAACTGACATTGTTTCAGCCACACATAGAAATCAGACGCTGCAACATTTGGAATCCCGCTACACTGTTACCCTCAGTTACTTCAAATCCTGCCACACATGACTGTGTGGAAGTTGTTAACACCATGACAAAGCCAAGACAAGACTTGACCGACATTGCATTACCTGATCCCGACCTGACACTTTATGTGGATGGTTCATGTATGAGAACAAGTACAGGAGAACTAGTAGCCGCGTATGCAGAGACTACTGAAACTGAAGTTATAGAAACACATCGTATTGACACCCTGTCTGCCCAAGCAGCAGAGCTCGTCGCTCTGACCCAAGCCTGCATACGAGCCAAGAACCTGAAAGTAAACATATACACAGATTCATGTTATGCATTCGGAGTCGTACACGACTTTGGAGTGCTCTGGCAAGAAAGAGGTTTTATGACTTCTCATGGAACCAAGATTCAGCATGGCCCCCTCATTCAAGCTCTGTTAGATGCAATACATTTACCGACAGCTATCGCTATCATGAAGTGCAAGGCACATACGAAAGTCACTGACATCATTTCCCAGGGTAACGACCTGGCAGATCGAACAGCCAAGCTTACAGCTCAGACTCCAGACATTCCAGTTAACACGACACAGACAGACGTTCCAGTTCAGACGACTTGTATGACAGTTAAGGACCCTACACAAGACGTACTAGATATACAGTCACATGCTACTCCCGATGAAAACAAGAAATGGTCCGAACAAGGAGGGGTCCAGACAGATCAAGGATGGTTGACGAAGGGAAAAGCCACATGGTTTCTCCCCGACTCTATGGTTCAAGTCATTATTAACACTGCACCTAGTCCAGCACACTTAGGAGAAAAAGCCATGTTAGACAGTATTCAGAACCTCTGGTTTAACAAGCATTTACGAGCAGCAGCCAAGCAGAAAGTGCGTACCTGTATGATATGTTGTCAGTTCAATCCAGGTAAAGGTGTCCCGGTGGAACAAGGTGGATTTCATCCTCCTGACCACCCTTTTGAAGTCCTCCAGATGGATTATATTCAGATGGATCGATGTCGAGGTTTCAAGTATGTCCTCGTAGTTGTATGCGCTTTGTCCAGATGGACAGAAGCATATCCAGTCCCAGATTACACTGCCGCGACCACTGCCAGGCAGTTGGTTCGTGAGTATTTCCCCCGCTATGGTTTACCTAGGGTCGTGTATTCAGATAACGGCCAGCCATTCTCATCCGAACTCATGAAACAAGTATCCCTTCTGTTAGGGTACCAGTGGAAGTTCCACTGTGTACGACATCCCGAAGCAGCTGGTCTCGTAGAGAGACATAATCAGACTCTGAAAATCCGCATTGCCAAGGTATGCGCAGAGAAAGGCGTAGATTGGATGGTAGCACTGCCAGTCGCCCTTTTTTACATGAGAATGGTCGCTCACTCACGTTCAGGTCTCTCACCTTTCGAGGTAGTTTTCGGTCGTCCCCCAAACATGTGGGGTACACCTAAGCCACGTAAAATAACTGATGTTGACAGTAATATGCTGACAGATTACCTGGCTTCCTTGATGTCTGCACTACTCTCTTGGCGTTCACAGGTTGCCGCTGCTTTTCCAGACAACACTCAAGTGAAACCGCACGAGGTCATACCAGGCGACCTCGTTCTGATTCGAAATTTTGATCGTTCAAGTCCGCTGGAGCCCCGATGGAAAGAACCAAAACTCGTCCTGATGACAACAAGAACTGCAATCAAGGTCGAGGGTCGTAAGGGGTGGTTGCACTCCAGTCACGTGAAGCGATTCCATGGACTCCGTACAAAAACTTTTTTCAAGGACTGCCCCGTTCTCAAGGACTGCCCAGATACTGACTCTAAACTTCCCCTGTTAGAGAAAACTCCGCAGCAGGAGTATAAAGAAAAATTACGGTCTAGTAAGTCAGCCAGTTTAATTGTCTAAGTCCCTCTCGGGTGAAACGGTTAGACAGGTTCCTGACATGTATGAGATAGACCCACATAGTGAGAGAGTTAGTCATAACTCTAAGAGAATACGTTATCAGAAAAATCTTCGAAGTCGATGCATTGTTACTCTATTATTCATGTTATTTCTGAGTCTTATGGTTACCTGCATAAGTTATGCCTTACATTTATGTTTTCCTATTGATTCACATGTACATTTTTCTTCTAATGATACAGTAGAGCACACCTTTAGTGAACTGCCTCCTCACGAGTTATCCTATCGTCTTGCCATGCGCCATAATACTTTTATCCGAATGTTACACTATTCACACCAGACCAGCAATGCCACTAATTGTTGGGTGTGTGGTCGACTCCCCCCTTTCCAGACACCGAAGGGAGTTCTGCCACTCTTTCCCTATCCGTTTTCACACAATGGTTCGTGTGGAGCATGGTCCACGTTAACGTCATCCTCAAACGATATGTCCCTTCTGAATAGAACATGTTTCCCAGACAAGGAAGGTCTTTCCCATAGAACAGGGTTAGATCTAGAAAATGAAGTATATGATCTAGGTAATTATTCCTCGAATTTCATGGTTTTGAATGTTCAGTCCGAGACTACTCCAGATTTGCCTGCTATTACAGTTCTACCAGTGAAAGGCGAATTATGTGTCAGAAAGAATGGTTCAGTACATCTAGGACACAGTGATTGTAATACTGTGGTCGAGTATAGTGACAGTGGGAAATCTACTTTCAAAGCCTCACGTCATTCTTATTTTGTATGTGGTCAGACCGCATATGTACGTCTGCCCCTAGATTGGGATGGAACATGTTACATTGCCTTCCTACTGCCACCAGTTTTCCTAGCCCCGTCCGATTATCACAGAAATACAGTAGACATAGAAGGGAGGTCGAGTCCCCAATTGTCGATCAGACTGAAACTGCTCTAGAACAATATCAAGACTTCAATAAAGGTTTCTTTTTCTTCATAGGTCCCGTCCAGAATAGTAAGTTAATACGTAGGTTAACCAGAACCCTTGAAGCAGTAGTGAATGAGACTACTTCTGCTCTAGGTAACTTAACTGAAGAACAATCTGCTATGAGATTTGTCGTGCTCCAAAATCGTCTCGTCCTTGACGTCATATTGGCCGATAGGGGCGGGGCTTGTAGAGTCATCGGATCTAGTTGCTGCCTTTTCATTCCTAATAACGCACCGTCTGTTTATTCAGCTATAACCAGACTTCATAAAATTGCCCATCAGTTACACCAGAATCCAGGCACCTGGACATGGTCCGGTTGGCTCTGGAGTATAATATCTGCCTGGGGATGGAAAGTATTGTCATTCCTGGGTATAGCAGTAATGATCATATTCAGTTGCTGCCTATGTTTACAATGTGGCCCTGCGATTTGCGGCTTGTGTGCTACCTCTTGTATTCCTAGTCCAAAGTCCCGTTCCAAGACAATTCGAGACGAGCAAATGATGCTATATGAAATGATAGATGGTATCATGAATATTGATGTTTCCTGATGGAAACGTAGGGCACAAGGCGGGAATGAGGAAAATTGAATTTTGCCTTGTCATGTGTGCCTACGTGTTCCCCATCCTATGTAATATGTGCATGATCGATATGCATATATCCCCCTATGATCGATTAAAGACGCAATTATAGTTGTGTCCAACGTTAGTATGCTAGTATCCAGTCCCTGTGAAAGCAACGAGTATTAGGCCTATGTTGCCAACGTTTTACATTATGCACGTTAATTTATTGAATTGTCCCCGTTTCTAGGCCTCAAAGGGCCTGAACACCAGATTCAAGCTCCAGTCTCCTGAAACCACTCTGAGGAGCGATGCAGCCCCTCCCGTATCCCTGACCCTTCGCTTACTTCCTGCCACGCAGCGCGGTGCCCGGCCTGGCTCTGCCTGCCTGTCTGCCAAGAATATGTTATGCCTCTAGTTATCAGTTCAGCTCTCCGTCTTCACATTCCTAAGCTAACGAACCGCATAAACATCTCCAGTTATAGTCTAGTCTTTCTGTCTCCATGTAAGAGAATTACTGTATTAATTCATAGAAGATTCATAGCACACGCAATACATGAAGAATATATGCATGCACCAGCCTTAGTGTCAAGTAGCCTTTGCCCTGATAACTTTTAGATTCTATCAACATGTACTCCAAACACAAGATACTAGATATGCTATAGGTACATGTCGTCCTGACATCGCAGACTTTAGTCTCCTCTTCTAGTGCAGAAGTCAGAGCCCCCAGTTCTCCCAGTTACACGTCATGGTCCGTTTGTGCGCACCACTAGGTTAAAGGTTCCAGCTGCCCAGGTAGCCCCCTCCATGTATCCACCCATTTATGACACTTCTGTGACATTCTCATCACATGTCTTCGTGCACGCCCTGTGCACGCCTTCTTTTTACGCCCATGTGTTCTTATCTTACGTTTGTCACTTGTTACGCCTACTGTATTCAATGCAATTGTAACGTTTTACTATATATATCATGTACTGTTAATGAAACGTCGCAGCTGCCAGTCCATGCCATTCTATTTCAGGCTGTTCCGATCCTGTCCCTTCCCTTGTGCCTGATTAAAGCCTGTTAGACTCAGATTCCACGGATCCTGCCTCTTATTTATTGAGCTATCTGTTTTCATTAATGTATTCAAAAATAGTACCGGTAATTATTTATTTATTTACCACAAACCAGACATGTACACACACATACAGAGCCCCCCCCCGCCGCCGCACACACACACACACATACACACTAGCACACCTACACACACACAGAGACCCCCCTCCCGCCGCACACACACCAGCGCACCTACACACATGCACGCACACATACAGAGACCCTCGCCCCCCCCGCCGCCGCACACATACACACACACACACAAGCGCACCCCCCTCCCCCCTACAACTAAGCTCCACTTACCGCCATTCTGGACTTCTGCAGCCTCCGCGGGGCTCTCCCTCGGGCATGGGAGACACGCTCTCAGGCACTCCGTGGGCGAGTGCGCGGGACTTCAGGAACTGGCTCTTCTGTACGGCACTGACGCTTCGGATACGGGAATTTCACACCGAAAATACATTCATATCAGGAAAGAAATGTCTCGGCAGAACTCAGAAACGGTGAGTAATGTGCTCGGAGAGAAAGAAGGTTGACGGAGGACTGCCAAGGTGCGGTAGATGTATTCATGCAATGAAAGACGTGAGTTTTGTGAATGCGATTTGTGACATTTCACTTAAAAGTGATTTGCGGGGAACTAACTCTCAGTAACAGTTTACAACAAGCATTAGAAATGCAATCGGGCTCGGATTTATTTGAGTTTGAGCTAATGGCATTGTAATGCCAATGTATTGTTGCTATGTGTTATGGAGTGTGTTCATGTGGTGTGTACTGCCAGTGATCTCCTTGTGAGTGTGAGAATATTGCACCGTTACTGCCTGTGATGTCCTTCTTGTGAGTGTGAGAAGCTTGCACCTCTGCTGCCTGTGGTCTCCTTGTGAGTGTAAGAAGCTTGCACTGCTTCTGCCTGTGATGTCGTTCTTGTGAGTGGGAGAAGATTGCACCTCAGCTGCCTGTGGTCTCCTTGTGAGTGTAAGAAGCTTGCACAGCTGCTGCCTGTGATGTCCTACTCACTACTCTACTCTACTCACTACTCTACTCACTACTCTGCACTCACTACTCACTACTCTACTCACTACTCTACTCACTACTCTGCACTCACTACTCACTACTCACTACTCACTACTCACTACTCTGCACTCACTACTCACTACTCACTACTCACTTCTCACTACTCTACTCACTACTCTACTCACTACTCACTACTCTACTCACTACTCTGCACTGACTACTCACTACTCTACTCACTACTCACTACTCTCCACTCACTACTCTACTCACTACTCACTACTCTACTCATTACTCTACTCACTACTCACTACTCTACTCACTACTCTGCACTGACTACTCACTACTCTACTCACTACTCACTACTCTACTCACTACTCACTACTCTACTCACTACTCACTTCTCTACTCACTACTCTGCACTCACTACTTTACTCACTACTCTACTCACCTCACTACTCTACTCACTACTCTACTCACTACTCTGCACTTACTACTCACTACACTGCACTTACTACTCACTACTCTATTCACTACTCACTACTCTACTCACTACTCACTACTCTATTCACTACTCACTACTCACTACTCACTACTCTACTCACTACTCTACTCACTACATGAAAGGCATAACCAACATTGCAGTGTTGGTCCTCCAAACTCAAAAGTTCTTTCTCATGTAGCATTGCTGTGTGCCCACTGTTTAACCCATGTGTTTCTTTTAGGCTATGGACGTCTCTGACAGTGGCTACCTATTAGTTAATTATTTGGATATTAAGTTATTTGACAATCCCCTATGTTGCAGGACTGCCTTTACGCTTCCACTGAATCCCCACGTTACTGGAGCAATGCCTTAATTACATGGATTTTAGCAACATTATAGCCATACATTTAGTAAATGTATAGATGTTAAAGCTATATATACTCTATAGCCAGATATACTGCGTAGTTTATTATAAACATATGTGGAATGCAGTCAGATATTATAGTAAAGATGCAAGCACATATAGCTCTACATGCAGTAAAGACCTACATCAAAGCTAATGGTATAGTAAATATATACAATTAACTGTAGCCAGATATATGATAACAGGATAAAGCGCGGTTAAGCATCCAATAAAGGCATGCCTGCAGTGTAGACGGGCTTACACTATAGAGAGATACGCAGTATAGAAACAAACTATAGCTAAACACGCCCTAGACATGCAGATGTAGCATGGCTGCTATTAAACAGACATACAGCCCTGACAACTAGTGGGATTGTGTGCGCCAATGGTGCAGACAGATGCGCACCATGCAGCCAGGCCACGTCAGAGACGTGTGCACGAACACACCGACGTCTGAGTGTTTGCATTGTAGCACAGGTACACTCTCGGCTGCCTTAAAAACAGCAGGCAGACAGAACGGCTGACATGGAGCTCTGACAAGGGGGAAATAGCACGGGTACCCAATGGGGTGGGTGGCAGGGAGGGAGGCAGATAACAAACAGGCAAACGGAGGTACTGACTGACCTGCAGGTCTGCGGGGATACATACTAGCACCGATACACTTGGAGGTGGGGGCAGGGAGGTATATACAACGCATGTAGACAGACGGACTGACTGACGTGCACGGTGGACGGATTTAAAAAACACGCATACAATGACCGGGATGTTGACATAAAACAAGCAGACGGGCAGACGGACAGACGGACAGCTGACGTGGAGCTCTGGCGGAGACGGATATTAGCTCAGGTACAACGAGGGTTGGGGGAGGTGCATATAACCCAAGCAGGCAGGCAGACGAACTGACTGACTGACGTGGAGCTCTGGCGGAGATGAAACGGGACAGATGGAGCGAGATCTCTGGTAGTTTGTCGGTCTGCTCTTACGCTCATGTAAATACCTTGCTCCAGGCTCCTGTGCGTCTCGCGGCGCCTCGCTTCTCCCGCTCTCGTTGACCAGCCACGGTCTCTGACTGAAATCCGGCCCCATCTTCAACCCTCGGCAGACTGCGGAGGCGCGAGCAGCCCATCTCTGCCGGAGACGATGCCACCCGCCGCCCCTCCGTCCCCTCTATTACAAATTCCCGGAGGTAATTCTGATTTTTAAAGGGGGAACTTTATTCACAAGTTTATGGGCCTTCCCTCTTGCTTGTGGTTTCTGACTTTAAAGGGTTCTCGTCTGAACCTTCACGTGCAGAGCCTGAGAGCTGGCCGAGAATCTTCCTTCAGCCCGCCACTGAGCCTGGACAGCCACAGGCCTGCAGTGAGCCAGACGCCCCTCGCCCTGTCTGTCTCACGACAGCGCAGATGTACACAGGGAAAGGCCGCAGCGTACAGTAGCAGGCGTGACCAGTAATAACGAAAGAGATCTTAAATAGAAAAACCGATACCATTTCCTTATCCACCGAAAGCATTGCCACCCTCTCCCGTCCCCACACCAGGCCATTCACCAAGTGCCGAAAATTAAATACATTTGAGATCTAGAGACATGTCACTAAGACATAGGTTAGATTCTTCTATAATCGAAATGCAGACATCGCCTGAGGACACTCGCTATGCCTGTGTGCACGTGAGGAGGACGCGTGCCCGACAAACGCAGTGCTCGATGGTGAACGTGCGCACACCATCTGGAATGCATTACACGGCCACCCTGACAGCTCCTAATTGATATTTATGGACGGCCGTGTGCGAAACCGCCGAGAATATGCCAACATGGACGCCTAATGCCCTATGGCATCAAGACTACTACAAAAACAGAACCGCGACGACCAATCAACATTCAGATAAGAAAAAACTAAGGAATGTGTCTTTCCCGAGGCCCTAAAGACTCTTTTTTTTCTAATGCATAAGAGCTCGGAAGCTCCGCCCCACTTCGTGGTGACGTAGGCCCGAGCCCTAAAAAGATGACTGTCTTTCTGTTTTGAAGATGTGTTTACGTGGCTGGGGAGCATGTTAAATTTAGAATTAAGAAGCAGCCTAAACAAATTGAGTGCACAACTGGAATTATGGCTGTGAATGAGGCTGCTTTAACCTGCATAGGCTTCGGAAACGGGAGCGCCTGCGAGCAAGGAAGCCTGCTCTTCTCCAGCCGCCCTCTTCTTTTCTGTGAACAAAACTCACGGGCACAGAGTCCATGGACTCGGTTTTCCCCAGAAGACGTTTTGCCCCTGTTGTGCAAATGTTCTGACCCGCGGTCTGTATTCTGTAGCCACGTGGGTCTCAGTTTTTAATTCCGGACATGCTTGGTGTCTTGTTGGCCACGCCCCCTGAGTGAAAACACGAATGCTGTCGCGCCTCCTCCAGTTCAGAACATATTCCGTTTCCCGCCCCTCCATTTCATATTACACATGGGGCCTCATTTATGAGGCCCTGCGTGAGTTTTGCGCTTCCGATGCGTCACTTTTTGTGACGCATCGGGGGCGTAAAACATGCCTCCTGATGCGCACTATTTACAAAGTGACGCATCTAAGCAAATGCGTCACTTTGTAAACCCCTGCGCTACATTATACCTGCGTCAGGTATAAGGTATGCAGAGGGGGCGTTCACCCGCAAAAAGCCTCGTAATAGTGACGCAGTGAAATCTATGAGATTTCACTGCGTCACTTTTAGGATGCTGTTGTGTCAAAATCTTGCGCCTGCCTCACAGCAGGTGTAAGACTGATGCAGGCCCTTTAACATGGGGCTTTCCCCATGTGAAAGGACGCATTGCTGGAGTTGCGTCACTTTTGTGACACACTCCAGCAATGCGTCACTTTTGCGCTTACAGATACGTCAGAAATACTGACGTATCTGTAACTCCTTGCGACATGATGCGTCATATTATAAATTTGACGCATCAATCATGTCGCAGGGAGAGCACAGTGAAAAGTGACGTATCTCTGTTTTCACGCAGCGATGCGTCCCTTTTCATAAATGAGGCCCATTGTGCCCAGCCAGGTCTTCCCACTGCCCTTTTAAAGCGTAGACGCGCCCTGTCACCTTTCCTACAATTCAGTCCACGCCTGTTGGTCTGCCCCACCAATTCAAAACGTGAGCTGCCCTGTGGCTTCTTTGTAAAACGGACCTGGGGCATTTCTCCACTAGTTGAAAACATACTCGTCTGGTGCCCCCCCTTAAGACCCAGTTCACACCGTACTGGTGGACTGCCCCCGCTGGGGTTAGGAAGAGGGTCGATAGAGTGGGGTCGGGGGCTGTAAAATGTTATCTATGTATGTTTTTATTGTTTTTAAGACTTTTTTCTAAATGTAAATAAACCCATCCCATGTGTGTATTGCCTCCTCTGCCACCCTTACAGCCCACACTTTGTGTGCCAGCTGTCATGCCATCTTCTCACTCTGCGCCCTCATTTCAACGCGTGCCTGTCACAGGCAGACTCCTGTCAATGCCAGACTGTGCCTGGTTCCCTATCCCGTCCAAAGCAGGCCCTCTACCATTCCATTTAAATCGCCTGTTGTATGCCAACCCAGCTGCCCACTGGCACGCATTTCTGTCCTAACGTGTCCCAATGCTAGCGCCTAAGGCAAGCCCGTCTGCGCCCGTCCGCGCCCGTCCGTGCCAAGACCGCGACAGGCGCAGGAGACTCTGGACCCGGACTCCCCACTGTAAGTTACCAGGCCAACTTTCTTTTAAACCTACGCACTGGCAACAACTGTGCTTGTAAAGTTGACATGAATACCATCAAGGGGCCATTCAGCTGCAGGCTATGCAGATGGACCTCTTCCCCGGTCAAGACCACAGTCCCCCAAACAAACCTTAGGGACAATAGTCTACTTTTTAAAGGAGGCTTGATCAATGCACGCTCCATGTGCTGCCACAACCAAGACATAAAAGATCTCATCCAGGAATTAGACCTTGACTGCCTTCTCATAACCGAAACCTGGCTTACGGACAACAGCAATCCTGACTTAGCCGCTGCCCTCCCACAAGGCTATACTATCTTCAGGCAAGACAGACTGAAGGGGAGAGGCGGAGGAGTAGCCCTGTTGCTACGCAACTCCTTCAAATGCCATACCTTCACCCTTGACTCCCTCAAACTTAATGAGTCCGCTTCCTTCTCAGGAGGACTTATCTACCGCCCCCCAGGTACTGCTACCAGATTTCTAGAAACTCTCAGTGATGCCCTAGGTCAGCTCCTGACCCGATACCCACACGTCACTCTCCTGGGCGACTTTAATCTGCACCTCGACTCCACAGAGGACGCTCAGGCACTAAATTTCCACCAAACTTTGGAAATTTTCAACCTTCAACAAAGGGTCAAGCAACCCACTCATCTAGCCGGACACACACTAGATGGGGTTTGTTCTAACTTTCCCCTTCTAGAAACCCAAACCCCTGTCCCACAAATCTGGACAGATCATAACCTGATCCCGTTCTTCATCAGAACCCCGCGCCCTAAAAACTCAATCAAACCCAGCCCACTTTCAGAGAACCACGTCAACTGGAAAACGGTAGAAGACACCTTTAAACTCAAGCCTACCATCGAGACTCAGATCCCTAGCTTGACGGGTAACGTAGAACAGGACTCCAAACTCTTCCATAACTGGATACAACATGAAATCAGAGTACGCGCCCCACCTAAACGCACCAAGAAAATAGATAAAAAAGGCAAAATAAACGCCCCCTGGTTCACGCCAGAATTAGCTAAGGCCCATCTACTCTGCAAAAAAGGTGAACGCAATTGGCGTAAAACCTACGACAGTACGGACAGAAACTCCTATGTCCAACTAAGGAAGAGTTACCACTCCATTATAAAAAGCGCCAAAAAGACTTCTACATCAAAGCCATCAATGAGGCGAAGCAAAAACAAAAAACCCTGTTCGCAATAGTTAAAACCTTCACTCATCCCAAAGCTTTACAGCCCGAAATACCTCCCTCCCAAGATTTCTGCGATCAAATAGCAGACTTCTTTGAAGAGAAAATCAACCTTATTCAGAAAGACTTTCCCCCATACCAAATCTCCCAGTCCCCCACCCTCTCGGAACAAGTAGGAAAAATAACTGGAAATCTAAAAACATTCTCACAGGTCAGTCTAGCCCAAACCCGGGAAGTAATTCTAGCGTGCAAGTCAGGTGCCCCCTCCGACTCCTGCCCTCCTAGAATTCTTCACCAGCTTATTGAAGTTGTTAATCCCATCATAAACAAAATAGTAAATACCTCCCTCAGCACAGGCACTGTTCCTAGAGAATGGAAACAAGGCATCGTAAAGCCCTTAATGAAAAAAACGAATAAATACCCCTCAGACCTTACCAATCTTCGCCCAATCTCACTCCTCCCAGTTTTGGGAAAAATTACGGAACAGATAGTCTACAGGGAACTCAAAAACCACCTACAAACTAACAGTATCCTCCACCCCCAACAATCAGGCTTCCGCCCCCATCACTCAACGGAAACAGCTCTGATAGAATTGACTGATTCCATAAAACTATTACAGGACCAAAGAAAGAACGCCGTGCTGATTCTATTGGACCTTACAGCAGCGTTCGACACAATCTCCCACTCTATACTCCTGGATAGACTTAAGGACATTGGTATCTCCGACATGGCATTGGACTGGATAACATCCTTTCTAACAGAAAGATCACAATCCATCACACTAGGACCTTTCAGCTCTGCAGAGAAAAAGATTCGATCTGGAGTCCCACAAGGCTCCATTTTAAGCCCCCTGCTTTTTAACGTCTACCTTATCCCCCTCATTTCCCTGATCGAATCATTCGGCATAACTGTTACATCATACGCCGACGACACCCAACTCATAGTCCCGTTAGACGAAAACTCAACGAATGCCGAACAAAATCTTAAAAACTGCTTGAAAGACGTCTTTCTGTGGATGGAAACAAACCACCTTAAGTGCAATACAAGCAAGACAGAAATCCTCCCCATGGGGAAAAATGTCAACTTCTGTCCTAACCTATGGTGGCCAGAGGACTCCACTGCTCCCCCCCAGACCGTTACAACAGCAAGAAACCTCGGAGTCATATTCGATACTGACCTATCCTTTACCAACACGTCAGGAATGTGGCCGGAAGCTGCTTCGGGATTATCAAATCCCTAAAAAAATTCTTTGATTTCCTACCAACAGATGCTAGAAAGGCGGTAGCCGTCGCGCTAATCCTCTCGCGCCTTGACTATTGCAACGGTCTAATGGCAGGTGTGAAAAAAATCACACTCAAAAAACTGCAGAGCGTCCAGCATTCCGCCGCCAGACTGGTGCTTAAACTCCCCAGGAGGTCCTCAGCATCAACTGCTCTGAGAACCCTCCACTGGCTGCCTCTGCATAAAAGGATTCTTTTTAAGATCCTAATCGTTGCCTTCCGGGCATTTAACCACACTGGCCCCAAATACCTAATTAAACGCTACCCACACTACAACCCCCAGAGGACCTTGAGATCCTCCAACAATAACCTGCTTCAACTCGCCAAATTCAACCTAAAAACCAAAGGGGGTAAAACCCTGACCCATCTATCCTCCAAAGCATGCCCCACCACCTGAGGTCACAGACCAAAGAAACTCATTTTAGGAAACAACTGAAAACATGGATCTTCAGTCTCTCATCTAACCCTGCCTCTGTAACTCCAAACTGTATGCATACTTTCCAGTTAGCGCCAGGATGCTCCTTCCGGAGCGGTAGTTGCGCTCTACAAATACCAAAATACAAATACAAATACAAATACTAGTGGGCGCGTTTGACTGCCGGCGCTGCCTGCCCCTGTACTTTCTAAAGTGACCTTGTCAAGTGACTGACGCTCGTGTGAATGCCCACATTGAAGGCTAGTGATCCAGCGGGCTATAGAAAATATATCATAAACTACGCTACCCAACTTCATAACCTATAAACAAAATTCTATACTAAACATGGACCCATTTATGAACCTGATATATTTTGGGCCTACTGAATCAGGTGGTCAGAATAGATCTATATACACATTATCTACACAATATATACATTTTTATACATTTGCAGAAAGAATATCGTCATTAGAATAAAACTCAACCATTTAAACGACCACCATAGGCGACGTGATCTAGCTAATGGTAACCTATACTTCTAAATAACCAAGACCAGCTTGTTTGTCAAAAGTAAGATTTTATTTTCTAAATTATGGTATATAAGTTGTAAGTTTTATAAATGAAATTTATTTGCAATAAAACAAGCATGATAGTAAGAAATAAGAAAAATACAATTTAAGCAATTGAATCAGTTTAAAGAAATTATATAAAGTTTAGCATTTCTAAAATCTATTTCCCTAACTGAGCTAAATAGACAGAAATTAAAGTAAAGTTCTTTGAGGATTCTTACGTGCTCCACGCAAAGTCCAGCAGCACATCACCCTCATCGGAAAGTCAGAAAGCAGCAGCCAGCCCAACCCTAAGGGCATGACTTTTTATACCTTTCTACGCTAACTAAACTAGCAAAGGAAAGTTTTCAGAAATACTCGACGTCCCATTGGCTGAGAGTGACAAGTGACATGTCACCCGATTCTTAAAAAGTTCCACAAAATCATGTCTTACAAAGACCATTGTCTCTTCCACGTGAAGCCAGAAGCTTCCTGCGATTGCAACTATGTATTAAGTCATCCTCGCAGCTTCCATAGTCTTTCAGTACAACTTCCGCGGATGCCAAGTTAAGGACTGACAAAAAGTTCACTTTCGACCTTGGCCATGTCCGACAGAATGATGTCAGCTCATCAGTTTTTGCTTTGTGAATGCAGCTTCAATAAACGTTTTAATTCAGAATGGGCGTCTCGTGACTTTCTGCAGAATTATAGTTCAACTCTCATTTTGCGGCTCAAATAGCTAGGCCTCAAAAGCAGGCAACTTATGATTTCTAGTATAAAACAAACACAAGAAAAGTATTAATGTAAGAAATAAAGTATATTCTGTATCCACCCCATGGTTTACTAAATAATTAACCCACCCGATTAATCAAATGTTACCTAGCCATTGCAAACAAATAAAGCAGCGTTTATATTTACCAGTCTCCGTTTTTCTATGAGACCCATATGCACCTAGAATAGTAGAAATGACATCACACAGACAAGGAAAAGCAAAACAAGCACATGCTTATTTTAAATATGCAGCAGTTAGTAATGACAAAAACGAAAACAATAAATTATTTTATTATTTTGCACGAACAAAAAAGATGCAACATTTATGCACGTTTATGAGCACACATGTTAGTCCCCCCACGTGTAAAGTTTAATCTAGGTTGTATTAGCACGACATATCACAAATCATTAATAATTTTATTCATGTTATGGAAATGTGACTTTGCGAGTTTAAACAAAATTTTGTTTTCTATCTCGCTCCATCAACTCCCTCATCTGGTGATTAACAAATCACCACACCAGCACTCAAAATTTTGGTAAATTAAATTTATAAGAAATCGATTCAAATTCATTGTATTAGTAAACCTAAAAGTCTGTTTCAGCATAATCTTTGCAATTAACATGACGCTCTCTATGTAACTCCTGCAACTCAATCTCCCTTTCCTCTTCTTTTCTGAGTTTATAAATTCTCTTCTTTTCTCTTAAATGCTTCTTTCTTTTATGCAACAGACATCCTACTTTAGTCAAAATAAAAATAAATATAATTATAATCAAAGGTGCCAGAATCTTGCCAAGAATTGAACTTCCGATATTATGAAACCAGTTTTTAATTGCTTGAAACCTATTTGAAAGTTTCCCAGTAAAATCTTCTTCTTCTAAAGGAATTATTTCAGAATGCATTTGTGTAATATTCTTAATATACATTTCAATATTTTTACTTTCATCCGGTATATATGTACAGCAATGTTGGACATGTAAAATGCCACAGACTCCTCCCTCCTTTGCTAGGAGTATGTCTAAAGCAAGACGATCTTGAATTACCATGGATCTAATTGCAATAACTTCAACATTCACTAATTGAAATCCATCAGCAGTGTCAGTTGATAATCTATCAACTATAGTGGACAATTTTCTGATTCTCCCTGCATTTAGGGTTATACCAACAAAAGGTATTACAGCTTGGAAAATATCTCCCAGAACTTCAGTAAAAGTTTCTCTTTTAGCTCTATTTACATAATTATGAATTTTAAATAATCCTTCTGAATCTCTGTCAACATGAAACACTTTAGGAAAAACAATTCCCACATAACAAGTTCCATACCAATGGTCTGGAAGGTTGTAGTAGGCCTTGTCACCACAAACAAAATAAATTCCAGGAAAGATAGGATCTTTTCCACCTTTAAATCCCCAACCTCCCAAAATCTGATAAGTATCTTCACAGTTGCTTGCACCTACAAAATAATTATCAAAAAGTGTGTTATCTCTTCTAATGCAAAGCTTTCCACTAACAGGTTTGTCTATGTGAATTGCAATATTTTCAAGCATTTTGCCATTTAGTTTCTCATCCTCTTTTTGCCAGAATGATGACTTAGTCTGCTTGACTAATTCATTTCTCTTATAAATTGCTCTTCTCTCCTCAACCATATTCAGAAATTTCTTCCCTTCAGCACTTAATTTACATGTTAGATTATTCTTGTAAGCATACTCATAAGTGAGTTCGTTAGTAACAAGGAAATATTCTCTCAATTGTTTAGCTTTCTTATGCTTATTTAAAGCATTATCAATCTTGACATTAGCAAAAATCTCATCATAATTTGAATAGTAATATTCTAAACGACCAGTTTGATAAAATAAACTAGTTAATACACTACATGTTACAGCATAAGTGAGAGGAAGCATATTATATGTTACTCCCTCAGAAACAGAAGCGGGTAACTTAACGCATACATAACAATCCTTTGCATCCATTACCTTTACATATTCACTCAAAAGCTTTGTGAAAGTATTGCTTGAAAAATCACCTATTGATTTATCTTGATGAATGTTAGGCTGATGATCAATTACTTTTGCAGATGCACTATGTTTAGTTTGGCTAACCAGAGCTTTGCTTGTTAAGTTAACTTTGTGTAATTCTCTATTCATTTCTAAAGGTATAATCACAGCTAGTACCAACCAGAGCAGAACTAAAATGAGCAGACACACCAGAGTCATCTTACAGCATCTTTTAAAAACAGAGCATTTTGAAGTGCTCTCCTTAATGTAAGGCATTTTTAGGTTAGTTTTAGCCTCAAAAATAAAATAAAAAATAAATTTTAAAATTTATATACACCCCCCTTTTAAAATATATTTTTCTTTTATAACCCTAAACAAGATTTCTTCGACCTTATGTCATACATAAGTTTTCTTCTATTAGACAGTTTTTCTTCGACCTTGTGTCAACTAACAGGATTTCTTCAGCCTTATGCCAATTTAATAATTTTGTACTTCAATCATTGTCACTAATTTCTTGGATTTCGTTTTCTTCTTCACTACTATCATATATGTCTATAACAGGTGGAATTACTAAGTAAGTCCACTCAGGAGACTTGTATTTCTGGTTTGGTCTAATTATTCTCTTCCCTTTTCTCGATATCACTTCTATTTTCCTTCCAACTCCAACTTCTTTTCCAGGACTCTTTTGACTACTGATTTCTTCAACTTGTTCTATTGGCTTTTTAATCAATCTGACTCTCAATCTTCCACCAGGCCAGTAGTCTGCTTTTCTCACGTACTTTTTCTTCGGTTCAGAATTATTCGATTCAGATTTCCAAGTCCTTTTCTTTCTGCTTTCACTTCCACCTTCCACGTCACTTTCCTCAGTTTCGTAGTCTGAAATTTCAATTGACTCAGGAACTTCTCTATTCGGCAATTTCACTCCTTCAGGAACTTCACTTTGTCTTCCATCACTGGTACTCGGTAATTCGTTCTCCTCCTCTTCCTCAATTACCTCTAGCTTCCCAGATTTCGGATTTTTGTTCCTTACTTCAGAGCTTGTTCTCTGCCTTTCGATACTCTCCTGGTCTGAAACTTCTTTTGGTTCAGCTTCTTTGTCTTCAATATAGACAACCGAACCCTCAGTTATCTTTCCTTTTAACAGATTCTCTTCACCTTCAGAATCTATTTCAATTATTTCTAAGTCTTTTCTTGTCAGATTTCCATTCACTGGCACAGTTTCCAGATGTCGACTTACTTGTCGATCTTCAGAATCTGGAATTACTTCACCTTCTGTTCTGTCTTCTGCTTCAGAATCAGAGTCATCTGTGGTATCACTTTCAACATCAGAACTCTCAGGAGTTGGTATTGGAATAGTATGACTTGGATGAATCCAGCGCTTCAATCCTCTGCACTTTACAGCATTAGTAGTGATCAAGATTACCTGCCTAGGTTTCTGCCATCTAGGAGATAGACAATTCCTCCTCCGATGTACTTTCGTTCTGACCCAGTCTCCAGGTCTCAGATCATGTGTCAAAACTTTGTCATTTGATTGTGCTTCAGTTCCCACCTGATTAGACACAGAAGTTACCATATCAGATAACCTTTTACAGTAATCCAAAATTGCACTGTCATTTATGCTCAACAGTTTACCTACAGGTACAAAAGCTTGCCTCATAACTCTTCCCATCAAAATTTCATGAGGACTCAAACCTGTCTTTTTATCTGGTGTACTTCTTATTGACATCAAAACAAGTGGAAGAGCATCAGTCCACTTAACTCCTGTCTCTAGACACATTTTTCCAATTCTGTTTTTGATAGTTCCATTTATTTGTTCAACTACACCTGATGCCTCTGGTCTGTATGCACAGTGTATTTTCTGCTCAATACTCATAGCTTCGCAAATTAACTTCAACAGTTTATTATCAAAATGGCTTCCTCCATCACTCTCAATAGTAACTGGAAAACCGTACCTTGGGATGATTTCTCTGAGCATTAGTTTTGCTACTGTAATTGAATCACAATGTCGTGTAGGAAAAGCTTCTACCCACCTTGAGAATAAGCATACAATTACAAGTACATATTTCAAACAGTTGTGTAAGGGCATTTCAATGAAATCTATTTGTAACCTGGTGAAGGGACCACCCTCTCGACCAATTATTCCTGTCCCCACCACTGATTTTCTGTTTGGATTCATTTGTTGGCATGACAAACACCTTTGACAAAAAGATTCTGCAATGGTTCTAAATTTGGTATTGAACCATGTTTCTTTAAACAGTCTGACCATAGAATCTCTTCCTAAATGTGCAGGACCATGATATAATCTGGCCATGTCAGAAATCATGCAATTTGGTAAAACTACTCTGCCATCTTTGTAAACCCACACTCCATCTTCATCACGTTGTCTACAATCTGATCTTAACCACTGGTCTTTTTCTTCATCATCTGCTTCGTTTTGTAAATCTCTAATCTCATTCCATGTTTCTACAATAGTTGTTAGCATTAATGAATTTGAATCAGTTTCTGTACTTCTATTCCGATTGTAAGAATAATTTTTCCTTGCGCAGTACTTTGCTGTTTCGTCTGCGAAGGCATTTCCTTTGGAAATATAATCAGTTCCTCTAGTGTGCGCTGCACACTTGACTATGGCAATTTCTTTTGGCAATTGTATTGCTTCAATTAATCTTCT
Organism: Lissotriton helveticus; assembly: GCF_964261635.1. Classification (NCBI taxonomy): domain Eukaryota; kingdom Metazoa; phylum Chordata; class Amphibia; order Caudata; family Salamandridae; genus Lissotriton; species Lissotriton helveticus. Next base: position 54,765,710 of record NC_136057.1, on the reverse strand, counting down.
AATGAAAACTGCATTTTTAATTGGTGACCCTGTTGATGTCATGTATCCTCTCTGTGACCAGAGTTGTCCATAATCATGCACAACTCCGTACCCATACTGACTATCAGTAATGATGGTAACTCTTATATCTTTTGATACTTCACAGGCACGAATTAAAGCAATCAATTCAGCCACTTGTGCTGAACGAACTCCTTCAAGACATGATGCTTCTTTAATGTTTTCGACTGTACAAACTGAGTATGAAGCTTTCAAGACACCACCTTCGGATCTTAAGCATGAGCCATCTACAAAGTAGACAAAATCCGATTCAGGCAAAGGTCTGTCTTTGATGTCTTTTCTTGGTTTTGTGCAGAATTCCATGACATCTAAACATTCATGTTCTGTCTCGATGTCATTAACGATTTCTGAATCAGGCAGTAATGTAGAAGGATTCAGATTCAAACATCTTGAAATCGAAACATTATCTGCTCCTAGTATGATTTTCTCATACTTTGTCAATCTGCTACTTGTTAAATGTTGAGTCTTACCTCTTGTCAGTAATATTTCAACTGAATGAGGCACAAAAACTTTCACAGGAAATCCCATAATGATTCCTTCACTTTGTTCAAGACTGATACTTGTAGCTGCAACTGCTTTCAAACAACCTGGTAATGCTTTTGCAATTGGATCAAGAACTGCAGAAAAATATGCAATAGGTTTCTTTAGGTTTCCATGTCTCTGAATTAACACAGATAATGCACATCCTTCTCTCTCACTGCAATACAATTCAAAATCTTTCTCATAATTTGGCATACCCAAAGCAGGAGCTTGGCATAAGCTCTTTTTCAAGTTTTCAAAAGATTCCATCTCAACATCACTGAGAATAATTGGATCTTTTACATCTGATTTGGTCAGTCTTTGTAGTGGTTTCGCAATTACTGAAAATCCACTTATCCATTGTCGACAGTAACCTACCATTCCCAGGAACATTCTGACCTGTCTTTGTGTTCTTGGCGGTAACATTGCTTGAATCATTTTTATTCTCTCTATTGTTACTTGTCTTTTTCCCTTTGCAATTCTGTGACCAAGATATTTCACTTCCTGTTTGCAAAACTGTAATTTTGCTGGGGACACTTTATGTCCTTCTTCTGCAAGGCGATTTAACAGAATTATTGTGTCTGTTACACAATTTTCTCTTGTCTTAGCAGCTATTAACAAATCATCAATATACTGCACCAGCGTAGACCTACCTGGTAAGTCTAAATCTTCTAATGATCTTTTTAACAGTTCGTTAAAGATTGAAGGACTTTCTGTATAGCCCTGAGGGATTCTTGTCCATCCAAGGGTCTTACCTTGGAATCTGAAAGCAAAGATTTCATAACTGTCTGGGTGTAGAGGAACAGTAAAGAATGCATTGCAAAGGTCAATGACTGTGTACCATTCAGCATCATATGGAATCTGAAATAGAATTACTGCTGGATTTGGAACCACAGGACAACATGGAATAACAATTTGATTAACCTTTCTCAGATCTTGTACGATCCTAAATGTTCCGTTAGCCTTTTTAACTCCCATAATTGGTGAATTACAAGAGCTACTCTTCATTTCTTCCAATACACCTTGCTTGATTAATTTTTCAATTACAGGTGTAATACCTTCAATTGTCTCTGTTTTCATTTTATATTGTGGAGTGTTTGGAAATTCTATTCCCTGCTTCAATGCAATTTTAACAGGATCTACGTTTTTCATCAGACCCATCTCATTCCCAGTAAAATCCCATATTTCAGATTTCACTGTTTCTTTTAGCTCTTCAGGTAAATCTTTTTCTTCAAATGCAGGAAACAATTTTGTTTCTTCTGCTTCCATCATCATCATTGTCATTCTGTACAAACCATCTTCCTCCATTGTTTGTAATTCAACTCCTTCAGGAGAACAATATATTCTGCAATTCATTTTACATAGTATGTCTCTACCTAATAGATTTACTGGACTACTATTACAAACCACAAATCTGTGTTTGTCTCTGTAATTTCCAATTTCAACTGGTACTGGATCAGTTAAGTCTGTTTTAATTTGCTGATTACTTACTCCGACAACTTGGATGGTATCCCCAGAGAGAGGTAGGTTTTCAATTTCCACTGATCTAACAGTAGAACGGGTAGCACCAGTGTCCACTAGAAAAGTGATGTCTACATCATTAACTTTCCCGTTTACATAAGGACCGGACTGGTCAACCTCAAGAGTGGCTCCAACAACACACTCTTCCTCCTCTCTCGGGCACCGTCAGCAATAATCATCAGAATCACTGTCTTGGCTTTCTGTCAATAAAAATTGTTGTGAAGCATTTTGCATTTGAACCCTTTGCTGCTTTTGCTGTTTTTGTGGTTTTATTACCTGTTCACATCCCTGAAATCCCACGTTTGGATTATATTTTTGAACTCCCCCACAATTCGGAAAAGGTGGTTGTGGCAACTGGTCCTGACGATTATTCACCTGTTGTTGTTGCTGTTGTTGTAACTGTCGCTGAATATTAAATTCATTTAACCCCTGTTGCATCTGTAGCTGTTGCTGCACGTTAACACCATTCTGCATCTGTGGATTCAATAAGGGATTCTTTAAGTTTCTAGGAGGATGAGGACACTCGTCCCTCCAATGTCCAATTTCGCCACAATTAAAACAAGGTAATCTTTGTTTCAGTTCTTCTATCTTTGGGCTAAATTTCTTTTGGAAATTATTACCTTTAAACTTTCCTTGTATCTGGTTCGTATTTCCAGTTTGAACAAAATTAGTGTTCTTATTTCCCATGCTGGCAATCTGTTGCTCAGCCACTTTTACCTGTGCCCACATGGCTTTCTCCTTCAGCTTCTTCTGTTTTACTTCTAATTCATCGCTACAATATTTTGCTTTTCTCAGAATATCATCTATAGATAGTGCTTGCCATCCGACAATGCTAGTTCTGATCATTTCTCCAATTTCAGGTTTTAGTCCATAAACAAATCTATAGATAAAATGACTCATGTCTTTCTCATCTAATTTTTCATAACCACTGTATTGTTTAAAGATTAACAGTAGTCTTTCATAAAAAGAATGAACTGATTCTTTTGTTTCCTGCTCTGTTCTTTCTATTTTAACCCAATCAACTTCTTTGGGTGGAATTTTGTTTTTCATCCAAACAATTACTTTCTCATAAAAATCCATTACAAGTGGATTTGGGGCACCTGTTTCTTTAATTCGCTCAGGTTCTGTTTTTGGCCAACTAATAGATATTTTACATTCTGTCCAAAGATCAGATGGAACAACAATGTCAAAAAATCCATCCAAATCAATCCACAGAACTTTTGACACTTTGATAAATCTATCGACTTGCCTGTACCACTCAACAGGTTTCTCTCTTAATTTAGGAAAATCATTTGTAAATAACAGAATGTCCTGTCTCGACCATGGGACATGAACATATCCTCCACCTGCAACTTCTCTCATTGGAAATTGTTTTGACATTCTTTCTAATCTTTCATCTTCCTTCCTTTTAGTCCATTTCACTCTCCATTTGTTCAGTTCTCCTAGCTTTTTGATATAGACAATTAAATCTTTAATGTGAACTATTCTTCCCATTGAGTTCAAACTCTCAATGTCGCTTTCTGAGAAATCTAATCTGTAATGTTTTGCAAAATTCTTTTGTTTACTCACATCGATTTCAAGTTCTGCAGCTAGATCCTCTAATTGATCATATTTATTTTTCGTTTTCCATTGAATACTTTTGCAAATGAATAATAGTTCATCATCCCGATAGTAATTTAAACTATCTGGGCCAATTGTTCCAATTATTAATTCTTCTATATTCGCTTTTAATTTGGCCACATCAAGCTTTGGTGTAGTTACCCTGACTTCAGGACTTCCTACATCTGACATAGCACCCATTGGTGTTTTTGGAGATAAATCCTCATTAAAAGTTAAATCAGGCATTCTCGATCTAGAAGTGTTTAATTCTGTCAAATCTGAATAAAATTTTTCAGCAGGCTTTTGAATTTCTGTATTTAAAGGAATAGTTAATCCAGTTTTGTTTGTATTTCTTTGATCAAATACAGGCTGAACAGGACCTATTGTTACTGGAACTGTGACAGCTTCCATGCCTTTTGTCATTCTTTTGATTAATTCTTCTTTAGACCTTAAGTATTCATTATAATCGACATCCTCAACATTTCTTGTCTCTCTTGTATAATCTTTTGGAGGTTCCCTTGCTCTTGGAGTCATTGAAAAATGTCTACCCTCATTTCGAGCATTCTCAAATTCTGATCTTCTAGGAGTTTCAGTGATTTCACAATTATTTGGATAAAGTTTAGGAGCTTCATTAATTGGAGGTGCACTCGGTGAAGTTTCAGTAGAAACCACCGGAGTAGACCATGATCTAGAAGGTCTCAAAGACTGATTAGGCTGTTTATTTTTAGCAGTTGTATATATTTCTTCCATAATTGCATCCTCAGATTCACTTTCCATAGATTTTCCTGTAGGAGAACCCATTACCATTTCATGAATTAAATACAATCCTTCACTCATGTTTCCCTGTCTCCACATTCGTAATCTATCTTCATGAGTTTCTCTTTTCCATGATGGATTTTTAGAAGGTCTTTTAATTCCACTAGCTTCTCTTTGTAACTGATACATCTCATCTTCCCACTCAACTAAAGCTTCAAATTGAGTTGGTCTCGGTTTTGGAACAAGAGCATTCATTTTCTCTCGTAAGTTTCTTAAAACTCTTACATTAAATGAACCATCATCAGGCCAAGCCAAAACACCATCGTTTTTAGTATAACGTTTCCAACTGTCGAACCATAAGACAGTATGATATCCATATTCACCTTCCATGTACGCTGCAGGTGTTTTATACTTATGAAGTAGTTTACCACCTCGCGTTTCGATTTTCTTGTCAGGTGAAAATAAATTCTTAAATTTCTGAAATAATGTTGTCTTTTTCTCAACATGTTTAAAATGATAACTCATTTTTAAAAGTTAAATTTAATTCACAAAATCGTTCGTAAAATATTTCCGGGATGTTCCGCAAAACAACCAATCCGTGCGCGAAACACACCAACAAGCCAACGGCAGTTGAGCTACGTCACTTTTCAGCTCGACCAATAATTTTGGAGATTTTCCTAAGGACCAATCAGCTCACAGGCCGTCAGAGACTCAGGAGCCAATCAGAATACAGCTTGTGACGTAGGTCACCCAATCCCAGCGCGGCTCTGTGACGTACACAGCAGCTGCGGTTTCTCGCTTCTCACTCCTTGCGCTTACCCCTCCTTCACAAAATCTTTTCACAGCGCCATTTTAAGAACACTTTTCAGTGTAAATTAATTCTTAACAATGACTTATAAAGACAACATCTGTTCGTTTCACTAATTAGGATAGTTTACACACATTCAAGTATCCACACTTCGGAATAGACGGCGCTATTCACACTAAGGATAATATTCAATTGTCAGTAGAGTAACCTTACTCCACCCTTCTAACACGTATAATTATGAACTCGCTTTGCTCTGAACCCACCGCGAAGTGAAAGTTCTAAGAGTTCCACTTGAACATAAAATACAATTCAAACTCGCACTTTTACACGGAAAATTCCCTAAATTCAAACACACACGAAATCCGTACAGGACTCTCACCTGTTTATAGAAATCATGCACCGTTAGCAAAATAACGACGTTATCCGTACAGGGCTCTCACCTGTTTATAGATATGAAACATGTACCCGTACAGGACTCTAACCTGTTTATAGATAATCATGCACCGACGTTAAATTTTACCCTTCACTCAAGCTTGGATATAACTAATACTCTCATCACAGTGAGTTTTATGGAAGGCGCTTTGTCCCTATTCTCATGCTGCTTTGATTTCTTAGAAAATCCTCACTATACAAGAATCAGACCTAGCCCTAAAACTGTGCTGCTCGGCGACAACACTATGGTACACGGCGATACCTCTTGTGATACTCGGCGATATCACTACAAACGAACAGATGGCTTGCGTGACTAATTTCTCGCCACACAATCTATACCGGTATAGCTTACAGATAGGCACGAAAAACGAACTTAACGAGTGTTAAAACATTAATCCTATTTGCATACCATGACGCAATCCTTAGCAACCAACATGTTACCTTGGTTACCGCTTAGCAACCATCAATTTCTGCTACCAGATAATTGATCCAGCGGGCTATAGAAAATATATCATAAACTACGCTACCCAACTTCATAACCTATAAACAAAATTCTATACTAAACATGGACCCATTTATGAACCTGATATATTTTGGGCCTACTGAATCAGGTGGTCAGAATAGATCTATATACACATTATCTACACAATATATACATTTTTATACATTTGCAGAAAGAATATCGTCATTAGAATAAAACTCAACCATTTAAACGACCACCATAGGCGACGTGATCTAGCTAATGGTAACCTATACTTCTAAATAACCAAGACCAGCTTGTTTGTCAAAAGTAAGATTTTATTTTCTAAATTATGGTATATAAGTTGTAAGTTTTATAAATGAAATTTATTTGCAATAAAACAAGCATGATAGTAAGAAATAAGAAAAATACAATTTAAGCAATTGAATCAGTTTAAAGAAATTATATAAAGTTTAGCATTTCTAAAATCTATTTCCCTAACTGAGCTAAATAGACAGAAATTAAAGTAAAGTTCTTTGAGGATTCTTACGTGCTCCACGCAAAGTCCAGCAGCACATCACCCTCATCGGAAAGTCAGAAAGCAGCAGCCAGCCCAACCCTAAGGGCATGACTTTTTATACCTTTCTACGCTAACTAAACTAGCAAAGGAAAGTTTTCAGAAATACTCGACGTCCCATTGGCTGAGAGTGACAAGTGACATGTCACCCGATTCTTAAAAAGTTCCACAAAATCATGTCTTACAAAGACCATTGTCTCTTCCACGTGAAGCCAGAAGCTTCCTGCGATTGCAACTATGTATTAAGTCATCCTCGCAGCTTCCATAGTCTTTCAGTACAACTTCCGCGGATGCCAAGTTAAGGACTGACAAAAAGTTCACTTTCGACCTTGGCCATGTCCGACAGAATGATGTCAGCTCATCAGTTTTTGCTTTGTGAATGCAGCTTCAATAAACGTTTTAATTCAGAATGGGCGTCTCGTGACTTTCTGCAGAATTATAGTTCAACTCTCATTTTGCGGCTCAAATAGCTAGGCCTCAAAAGCAGGCAACTTATGATTTCTAGTATAAAACAAACACAAGAAAAGTATTAATGTAAGAAATAAAGTATATTCTGTATCCACCCCATGGTTTACTAAATAATTAACCCACCCGATTAATCAAATGTTACCTAGCCATTGCAAACAAATAAAGCAGCGTTTATATTTACCAGTCTCCGTTTTTCTATGAGACCCATATGCACCTAGAATAGTAGAAATGACATCACACAGACAAGGAAAAGCAAAACAAGCACATGCTTATTTTAAATATGCAGCAGTTAGTAATGACAAAAACGAAAACAATAAATTATTTTATTATTTTGCACGAACAAAAAAGATGCAACATTTATGCACGTTTATGAGCACACATGTTAGTCCCCCCACGTGTAAAGTTTAATCTAGGTTGTATTAGCACGACATATCACAAATCATTAATAATTTTATTCATGTTATGGAAATGTGACTTTGCGAGTTTAAACAAAATTTTGTTTTCTATCTCGCTCCATCACTAGCTCCTCTGTGACGTGTAAATTATTGATGGGCGCTGCACAGGGGCCCGGCTCGCCCTGGGTGAGCGCACGGACGGTGTACGGTTACACTTCCCGTGTAACCGGTTCGTCCTCATTTGTCGAGATGTCTCAGCAGGGTGGAGCAGAGACTGCGCTGCCACCAGCCGGGAGCTCACTTCAGGGAAGCTCGGCGCACTCGCGAGCTCGCACTGTGATCCGTGACACATCCCGGGCAGGGGAGGGCCGGCCCTGCTGTGCCAGGATCCTTATCTCCCGAGGAGGGCAGGGAGGGGAGGGGCAGGGGCAGCCCTGCTGTGCCAGGATCCTTATCTCCCGAGGAGGGCGGGGAGGGGAGGGGCAGCCCTGCTGATCCTGTCTCCCGAGGAGGGCAGGGGTGCAGCAGGGGGAGGGCCGAGCAGGGGGGCCGCGGCTGCACCCAGGTGTCTGCTGAACCAGTCCGAGGAGGCCCAGGCGCCGGAAGTGCCCGGGGCACGCGCTGCTTTTATTTCACTTCACTTTTCGGACTTCTTTGTATGGATTTCATGGCATGGAAGCGACGCCTGCTGGACACGTGTGAAGAGGTAAGGACAGATGGCAGCGTTGTGGGGGCAAGAGGGGGGTCGCGCTGTTGTGGCTGTGACAGGCAGGCGTGGAGCCAGGAAAGCTTTAAAGCGCTGCTGAAGAAGTGCAGAGCACTCACAGCCCATGGGCACTTCGACCGTTCCCATTGTCCGGGGTCTGGAGCCACTTACTAACCTCGCGCCGTGAAGCTTGTCTTCTAGGCGTGCTTTCGAGTGGTGTTACTAGCCTAGAATGCACCGACCAGGCTGACTTGCTTCATCCCCGTTCTGTCCCATGTGAAGGTCACCGCAGTTGTGTGAATGTTCTGCGCGCCCGAATGAATCTTTTATTTCCCCTTCTGTTTAACACCCTCAGTAAAATACCGCGGCGAAGAGTGACTTAGAAACACATTTGCATTCAGGGTAAGATTGCTCCCAAACCGCAGTCCCTTGCAGGCAGTGTGCTCAGTGTGCCCCGGAATAAGTAAGATTGCGTACTTGGAGGGGTCCTTACACACAACTTTTGGGGATCATTTCTACAGGTCGTAACAAAACGTGTCTAATGATTGTTTTAATATTATGCTGCTTGTGCGCAACGGAATGGAACAAACAGCTTGTGCTCCACTTGTGAAAATGTCTTTTTTTGTCTACTTCTTAAAATGGCGACATCAGAGATAGTGTGAAACCAGTTTGCTCCTTATACTGTATTCATGTGAATTTTCTGTATTTCACACGCCAGTTTCTGGGATGTGGCCCCGATGGATTATGCTGCAAACAATGTCGCTGAATTTGTAAGACTGAGTTGGAGAGCCCCAACCCCCATTTGAGACCAGAGTAGCAGTGCAGAGAGGCCATCGCTTCTAGAGCCTCCTGCCCTTGCACTCACCTCAGAGTTTATTCAGAAGGCACCTCTTTCAGAGCGTCAGGCTCGTGCTCAGTGATTGCCAGTAACATTTGTTAAATCACAGGGCCTTCACTATTATGTGGCGTGTTAGCTGCACCCTTGACGAATCTGTCAAAGGGAAATAATGTTTACGCTTTGCAGTGAGAAATGGGTACTAAGTAAATGGGTCGTCCTGAGAGTGCACATACCTAACCGGCCACCAGGGGTCAGCAGTGCTCTGGTGTGGGAGACACACACCACACAGCCCCACACACAGCCCCACACACACCACACACACACACACCACACATACACCACACACACCCCACACACACCACACACACCACACACACACCACCCACACAACACACATACACCACACACATCCCCCCACACACCACACACACACCACACACACAACACACACATTCCCCCATACAGCCCCACACACTTCCCCCCACACACACCCCCCCCACACACACACACAACCACTCACACACACACAACCACTCACAACCCCACACAACCACACACAACCCCCGCTGCCACACACAACTCCCGCTCCCACACACAACTCCCGCTCCCACACACACAACCACACACACACAACCACACCCACAACCACACCAAGCATTGACATACCCAATAGGTCTCGCCTTTGGGACCTTATTAGTGTTTAGCCACACAACGACTCACACTGCTACACGCATCACACTGCAGCATGCCTCGCACTGCTGCACGCCTCACACTGCTGCATGCCTCACACTGCTGCACGCCACACACTGCTGCACGCCTCACACTGCTGCACTCCTGACACTGCTGCACGCCTGACACTGCTGCACGCCTATCACTGCTGCACGCCTATCACTGCTGCACGCCTGACACTGCTGCACGCCTGACACTGCTGCACGCCTGACACTGCTGCACGCCTCACACTGCTGCACACTGCTGCATGCCTCACACTGCTGCACGCCTCACACTGCTGCACGCCTCACACTGCTGTACACTGCTACACACTGCTGCATTACTCACACTGCTGCATGCCCCTCACTGCTGCATGCTGCACACTGCTGCATGCTGCACACTGCTGCATTACTCACACTGATGCATGCTGCACACTGCTGCATGCCTCACACTGCTGCACGCCTCACACTGCAGCACTGCTGCATTACTCACACTGCTGCACGCTGCACACTGCTGCACGCCTCACACTGCTGCACGCCTCACACTGCTGCACGCCTCACACTGCTGCATTACTCACACTGCTGCATGATGCACACTGCTGCAGGCTGCACACTGCTGTATGCCTCACACTGCTGCACGCCACACACTGCTGCACGCCTCACACTGCTGCACGCCTCACACTGCTGCACACCTCACACTGCTGCACGCCTCACACTGCTGCATGCCTCACACTGCTGCACGCCACACACTGCTGCACGCCACACACTGCTGACGCCACACTCTGCTGCATGCCACACTCTGCTGCACGCCACACTCTGCTGCAAGCCTCACACTGCTGCACGCCTCACACTGCTGCATGATGCACACTGCTGCATGCTGCACACTGCTGCATGCCTCACACTACTGCACGCCTCACACTGCTGCACGCCTCACACTGCTGCATGCCTCACACTACTGCACGCCACACACTGCTGCACACCTCACACTGCTGCATGCCTCACACTGCTGCACGCCTCACACTGCTGCACGCCTCACACTGCTGCATGCCTCACACTGCTGCACGCCTCACACTGCTGCACGCCTCACACTGCTGCACGCCACACACTGCTGCACGCCATACACTCCTGCACGCCACACACTGCTGCATGCCACACTCTGCTGCACGCCACACTCTGCTGCACGCCACACTCTGCTGCACGCCACACTCTGCTGCACGCCTCACACTGCTGCACGCCCCAGCACGCTTCACACTGCTGAACGCCACGCAACAGCACCACATCACTCTGGGACACCACCACATCACTCCGGGACAGAACAACATCACTCTGGGACACCACCACATCACTCTGGGACACCACCACATCATCACTCAGCACCACACCAGCATCACTCAGCACCACAACAGCACTGTCCTTGCTTGCTGCCCACAAGCATTGCCATAGCCAATAGGATTCGCATTAGGAAAGTGTAAGCTATTGGCTTTGTGAATAAAAATGCTATTAAATTATATATTTTTAAAGCCAACACATCACACACACAGCCCCCCACACAGCCCCACACAGCCCCACACACCCCACATACAACCCCCCACACACACAACGACACACAACCACACACAACCTCCCACACAACCCCCCCCATACACACAACCACACACACAACAACACCAAGCATTGGCATAGCCAATAGGTCTCTATTGGGACCTTATAAGTGTTTAGCCACGCAACAACAACTCACACTGCTGCACGCCTCACACTGCTGCACGCCACACACTGCTGCACGCCACACACTGCTGCAGGCCTCACACTGCTGCACACCTCACACTGCTGCACGCCTCACACTGCTGCACACCTCACACTGCTGCACGCCACACACTGCTGCACGCCTCACACTGCTGCACACCTCACACTGCTGCACACCTCACACTGCTGCACACCTCACACTGCTGCATGCCACACACTGCTGCACGCCTCACACTGCTGCACACCTCACACTGCTGCACGCCTCACACTGCTACACGCCTCACACTGCTACACGCCTCACACTGCTGTACGCCTCACACTGCTGCACACTGCTGCATTACTCACACTGCTGCATGCTGCACACTGCTGCGCGCCTCACACTGCTGCACGCCTCACACTGCTGTGCACTGCTGCATTACTAACACTGCTGCACGCCTCACACTGCTGCATTACTAACACTGCTGCATTTCTAACACTGCTGCACGCCTCACACTGCTGCACGCCTCACACTGCTGCACACCTCACACTACTGCACGCCTCACACTGCTGCACGCCTCACACTGCTGCACGCCTCACACTGCTGCACACTGCTGCGTTACTCACACTGCTGCATGCTGCACACTGCTACACACTGCACACTGCTGCATTACTCAAACTGCTGCACGCCGCACACTGCTGCACGCCTCACACTGCTGCACGCCTCACACTGCTGCACGCCTCACACTGCTGCACGCCTCACACTGCTGCACGCCTCACACTGCTGCAAGCCTCACACTGCTGCACACCTCACACTGCTGCACACCTCACACTGCAGCACGCCTCACACTTCTGCATTACTCACACTGCTGCACGCCTCACACTGCTGCATGCTACACACTGCTGCATGCTGCACACTGCTGCACGCCTCACACTGCTGCACGCCGCACACTGCTGCACACTGCTGCATTACTCTCACTGCTGCACACCTCACACTGCTGCACGCCTCACACTGCTGCACGCCTCACACTGCTGCACGCCTAACACTGCTGCACGCCTCACACTACTGCATTACGCACACTGCTGCATGCTGCACGACACACTGCTACATGTCTCACACTGCTGCACGCCACACACTGCTGCACGCCTCACACTGCTGCACGCCTCACACTGCTGCACGCCTCACACTGCTGCACGCCTCACACTGCTGCACGCCTCACACTGCTGCACGCCACACACTGCTGCACGCCTCACACTGCTGCACACTGCTGCATTACTCACACTGCTGCACACTGCTGCATGCTGCACACTGCTGCCGACTCACACTGCTGCCGACTCACACTGCTGCCGACTCACACTGCTGCACGACTCACACTGCTTCACGCCACACACTGCTTCACGCCACACACTGCTTCACGCCACACGCTGCTTCACGCCACACGCTGCTTCACGCCACACGCTGGTGCACGCCACACGCTGCTGCACGCCACACGCTGGTGCACGCCTCACGCTGCTGCACGCCTCATGCTGCTGCATGCCTCACACTGCTGAACGCCACACAACACCACCACATCGCTCAAGGACACCACCACATCACCCAGGGACACCACCATATGACTCTAGGACACCACCACATCACTCAGGGGCACCACCACATCACTCAGGGACACCTCCACATCAATCAGGAACATCACCACATCACTCAGGAACACCACCACATCACTCAGGAACACCACCACATCACTCAGAAACACCACCACATCACTCGGGGACACCACCACATCACTCGGGGACACCACCACATCACTCAGAAACACCACCACATCACTCGGGGACACCACCACATCACTCGGGGACACCACCACATCACTCGGGGACACCACCACATCACTCGGGGATACCACCACTTCACTCGGGGATACCACCACATCACTCTGGGACACCACCACATCACTCTGGGACACCACCACATCACTCTGGGACACCACCACATCACTCTGGGACACCACCACATCACTCTGGGACACCACCACATCCCTCTGGGACACCACCACATCACTCTGGGACACCACCACATCACTCTGGGACACCACCACATCCCTCTGGGACACCACCACATCACTCTAATACACATCCACATCATCACTCAGCCCAACCACATCAACACTCAGCACCACAACAGCATCACTCAGCACCACAACAGCACTGTCCTTGCTTGCTACCAACAAGCATTGCCATAGCCAATAGGACTCTCATTAGGAAAGTGTAAGCTATTGGCTTTGCGAATAACAATGCTATACAATTATATATTTTCAAAGCCAACACATATTTTAAAAAAAATGTAATTTACAATACCAATAGCTCACACTTTCCTAATGCGAGACCTATTGCATTGCAAATGCTTGTTCCTGAATTCCCAATACCTCAACATTAACTCCATGTTACCCTAGCAACCTAAACATCCATACACATTGCAGCCGCACAGCAGTCAATCCACCAGGCAAGTTCAGCTTACAGTGAATCCTATCCAGACTTTTTAACTGCATCAACAAAAGCAACTAGAACCTCGGCTCCATACTGCCTCACCCCGCTCATTTTTAGGTTGAGCCTCGGCGGCGCATGCGCTGTGCGAGGCGTGCAGTATTGGAGTATGGCTTTGAAGCCCCGCCCACTCTCCGGCCATATTTGTAATTGTAAACAATGGCTTCCGATTTGTTATTAGGCTTATTAGTCCCTTCTTTGTACCGCCTTGTCTGCATTTCTTACCTCCCATAACGACTGGACCTTTTACTTGTCTTTTTACACGGTCTGCTTTATCTTGGCTGTGAGCACTATTTTGTTTAATGATTTGCCCCTATGCCACCCACTACGTCGCAGCACACCGCCCACTTTTATTTTATTTACTAATGGGGGTCCGCTTTAACTATACCAGCCTCGTTTCTTTATTTATTATAGCTTTAAGTATAGGGGCCACGCATACTTATTTTTTTGTTTACTAGCACCCATGCGGCGCTTTCACATTCATGGAGGTCACACCCCTTTCTTTAGACAAGCGGCATCTAAAGAAAGGGGCACAGCGCTATTAAAGTCAAACCGCAGCATGGGGTGTTTTTACAAAAAAAAGATCCGTTTGTCAACTTGCCAAACGGATGCTTTTTTTGGTCAAAGCGCCACATGCCACGGTTTCACTTTAATGTCGGCCACGCCCATTTCTTTAGATACTTCTTGCGTAAAGAAAGGGGTACGGCCTCCATTAATGTGAAAGCGCCGCATGGGCACTAGTAATTTGCAATGCAATAGGTCTCGCAGTTGCAAGAGTTGAAGCTATTGCATTTCCAATAGCTCAAACACTCGTAAATGCGAGACCTATTGAATTGCAAATGCTTGTCCCTCTTTCCCCTCTCCCACACTCCCTGGTCTACTATATCCCTCGACCAGCCGTTGCCCTTACCTCCCTCTCCTCCTGCCCCTCACCTCACCATCCTGCCCGATTCTGGGCTGCAAGAACAGCAGCAGCTCGCGTGGCAGATTGCCGCCTAATTAGTTCAGAAGAGAAAACTTAATTGAATTAAGTTTTTCACAACTCCTGCAGCCTGACAGTTGGGGCCCTCTTTCAGCGGCTCTCCTCCATCTCCTTGATCTAATTAACTTGTTTAGCAACCTGCCTTAGTCCCAAAAAAACAGCAGCCGCCCCTGACCCTAGCAGCTGAGGGCAGGGAGCGAGTCAGAGGGTGCTTTAAAAGAGATCTCCAGCCCTGACAGATTAAAAGGTTACAGAAGAAAACCAGACACTTCTGACACGAGGACATTAGAATATCCCATTTCTGAGCAGTGGTACCATGCAGAGGGCACATGTGTGATGGGTGAATGCAGGCCACCAGTGACGCCAATAGAGGCACACATTCACAGCATTTGTAGCAGATGCCATTCACTGCAGTCCAAGGCAGGGCTCCGATAACAGGCATTGCCAATGTTATTAAATATATGATATAGGTTAGCCAGCAATAGCCATATGATAACCTTTTCCATCTTGCTATGGAAATCTCGTAAATCTCCGATTGTAAACCTCCTTAGAACGCTTTATGAACAATACATGGTGACATCTCTTTGAGAAGAATCTAGAATTTGTAATGATTTTTTTGCTTTACTTACTGCAGAAATAATAGTTTTGGGCATATCAATGATATTTTATGACAAAACGTACTTTATTCACATGTTCTCCATTACTTCATCTCTTTGCAAGGAGAATGTTTCTCACTCGGTACTACTGGCCCGGATGTGTTGTTGCACAGCAGTCTACTGACCGGTTCCTTGGCCTAGTCGCGCCTCATAAAACTTCAAAAAGAAACATATTTGGAAATGTCCTTATATGAATGGAAGCCTTATTCCGTATATAAAACCGGTCTAAAATTTCCATAACAGTTTTTATTGGTCGTCTGTAATAAGATTACGTATCTAATCAAGTGATTAGATACGATTGGGGAGAGGAGTTGGCCTAACGGCTAAGGCGCTCGACCTCGGACCTGGGGATCTGGGTTCGAGTCTCGGTAACGACGCCAAAACCTCCTGTGATTCTGGGCAAATCACTTAATCTCCCCGTGCCTAAAAAAAAAAAAAAAACATGAAAGTGTGTGTCGTCATGTAAAAACGTAACTTGTGCAATGTAAAGCGCTCTGATAACTGATTCTGTTCGGTTCTAGTTCGCGCTATATAAAACTCAAAAAAAAAAAGTGCAAGGACACAATCCGTGGTGCCAGAGCCAGTACACTGTATAAAAGGTTAGGCAACAGAATTAACACTGCTATTTGAACAAAGAAATTGATACAGCTAACAGTCCTAAGTAAATAATGTCGGCAGCATGTTTACTGTTTGCACAGCAATATTTCTTTACAGAAAGCTAAAACGTATCTACTCAGGGGCACCACTCAGGGGCAACACCACATCACTCAGGAACACCACCACATCACTCGGGAACACCACCACATCACTCAGGGACACCACCACATCACTCAGGAACACCACCACATCACTCAGGGACACCACCACATCACTCAGGGACACCACCACATCACTCAGGGGCACCACTCAGGGGCACCACCACATCACTCAGGAACACTACCACATCACTCGGGAACACTACCACATCAGGAACACCACCACATCACTCAGGGACACAACCACATCACTCAGGGACACACCCACATCACTCAGGGACACCACCACATCACTCAGGGACACCACCACATCACTCAGGGGCACCACCACATCACTCAGGGGCACCACTCAGGGGCAACACCACATCACTCGGGAACACCACCACATCACTCAGGGACACCACCACATCACTCAGGAACACCACCACATCACTCAGGGGCACCACTCAGGGGCACCACCACATCACTCAGGGGCACCACCTCATCACTCAGGGGCACCACCTCATCACTCAGGGACACCACCACATCACTCGGGAACACTACCACATCACTCGGGAACACCACCACATAACTCAGGAACACCACCACATCACTCAGGGACACCACCACATCACTCAGGGACACACCCACATCACTCAGGGACACCACCACATCACTCAGGGACACCACCACATCACTCAGGGACACCACCACATCACTCAGGGACACCACCACATCACTCGGGAACACTACCACATCACTCGGGAACACCACCACATCACTCGGGAACACCACCACATCACTCAGGGACATCACCACATCACTCAGGGGCACCACTCGGGGACACCACCGCATCACTCAGGGACACCACCACATAACTCAGGGACACCACCACATAACTCAGGAACACCACCACATAACTCAGGGACACCACCACATAACTCAGGAACACCACCACATCACTCGGGAACACCACCACATCACTCAGGGACACCACCACATAACTCAGGGGCACCACCACATAACTCAGGAACACCACCACATCACTCGGGAACACCACCACCACCGCATCACTCAGGGACACCACCACATCACTCAGGGGCACCACTCAGGGGCACCACCTCATCACTCAGGGACACCACCACATCACTCAGGAACACTACCACATCACTCGGGAACACTACCACATCACTCGGGAACACCACCACATAACTCAGGAACACCACCACATCACTCAGGGACACCACCACATCACTCAGGGACACCACCACATCACTCAGGGACACCACCACATCACTCGGGAACACTACCACATCACTCGGGAACACCACCACATCACTCGGGAACACCACCACATCACTCAGGGACATCACCACATCACTCAGGGGCACCACTCGGGGACACCACCGCATCACTCAGGGACACCACCACATCACTCAGGGACACCACCACATCACTCAGGGGCACCACCACATTACTCAGGGGCACCACCTCATCACTCAGGGACACCACCACATCACTCGGGGACACCACCACATCACTCGGGGACACCACCACATCACTCGGGGGCACCACTCATGGGCAACACGACATCACTCGAGGACACCACCACATCACTCAGGGACACCACCACATCACTCAGGGACACCACCACATCACTGAGGGACACCACCACATCACTGAGGGACACCACCACATCACTCGGGGATATCACCACATCACTCAGAGGCACCACTCGGGGACACCACCGCATCACTCAGGGACACCACCACATAACTCAGGGACACCACCACATAACTCAGGGACACCACCACATAACTCAGGAACACCACCACATCACTCGGGGACACCACCACATCACTCAGGGACACCACTACAATCTCTCGGGGACACCACCACATCACTCAGGAACACCACCACATCACTCGGGGACACCACCACATCACTCGGGAACACCACCACATCACTCGGGGACACCACCACATCACTCGGGGGCACCACTCAGGGGCAACACGACATCACTCGGGGACACCACCACATCACTCAGGGATACCACAACATCACTCAGGGACACCACCACATCACTGAGGGACACCACCACATCACTGAGGGACACCACCACATCACTCGGGGACACCACCGCATCACTCAGGGACACCACCACATAACTCAGGGACACCAGCACATAACTCAGGGACACCACCACATAACTCAGGAACACCACCACATCACTCAAGGACACCACCACATCACTCAGGGGCACCACCACATCACTCAGGGGCACCACCACATCACTCAGGGGCACCACTCAGGGGCACCACCTCATCACTCAGGGACACCACCACATCACTCAGGGACACCACCACATCACTCGGGAACACTACCACATCACTCGGGAACACCACCACATCACTCGGGAACACCACCACATCACTCAGGGACATCACCACATCACTCAGGGGCACCACTCGGGAACACCACCGCATCACTCAGGGACACCACCACATAACTCAGGAACACCACCACATCACTCAGGGACACCACCACATCACTCAGGGACACCACCACACCACCACATCACTCAGGGGCACCACTCAGGGGCACCACCTCATCACTCAGGGACATCACTCAGGGACACCACCACATCACTCAGGGGCACCACTCAGGGGCACCACCACATCACTCAGGGGCACCACCTCATCACTCAGGGACACCACCACATCACTCAGGGACACCACCACATCACTCGGGAACACTACCACATCACTCGGGAACACTACCACATCACTCGGGAACACCACCACATCACTCGGGAACACCACCACATCACTCTGGAACACCACCACATCACTCTGGAACACCACCACATCACTCGGGAACACCACCACATCACTCGGGAACACCACCACATCACTCGGGAACACCACCACATCACTCGGGAACACCACCACATCACTCAGGGACATCGCCACATCACTCAGGGGTACCACTCGGGGACACCACTACATCACTCGGGGACACCACTACATCACTCGGGGACACCACCACATCACTCAGGGGCACCACTGGTTAGAGGCGGCAGACCCGGGAGCAGAAGTCGGCCCGGGACCAGGGTTCAATTCCCGACGGGGCAGGGTCGTGGACTTGGGTCAGCGGACTCGATAATTCTCGCTTCGGTGCTTACTCTAATCAGGGGTTCCACTCGGCAACTCTGGGCATTAGCTTGCCTAATCTCCATAACGGCCCCATCAATTCCAGGGATGCCTGGCTCCACCTTGGGGACTCCCAGCAGGGACCATCCCACAGGGAAAGCCAGGACGGGTTCCCCAGAGTTATACAGCGCCAGGAAACCTACGGACGGGTAGCAGTGCGCTTTACAAGCGCAAATACATTTACATTTACATTTACATTTACATTTACACCACTGCCTTGGGAGGGTGGCCGCATGGCCCCTTCCAGTTTATTTTTTATTTTCTAAATGGCTCAAGCCCTGGGGGATGGGCTATTGATTGGTTGTCTGAGCATCTGTATGGGTGCCTGAGTGTCTGTGTGGGTGTGTGGGAGGTGTGACTGTGCATAGATGTGGGGGGATGGGGCCCCCAGGGCCCAAAAAATACTAAAAGAAGGGGGGCACACAGCCTTCCTTTTAAAAAGCACAAAAGAAAACAGAAGCCGTGGTGTCTTTCTTCTTCCCGCGTCGTCCTCCTCGTGTCCGTGTAGGAATTACGTCTTCTGTGAACTGTGCATGCGCAGTTCACGAGCTAACTATAACTCGCGCCCCCGCAATGCACTGCTGATGACGTCACATATTACATCATTCATGACCTGGTCATTGACATCACTGATGATATCACTGATGACATCTCAAATGACGACATCATCCAGTGACCATGTGTTTCTATAAAATATAAATGTTTTATATATATATGCCAAGGTGTATTGAAGAATGAATGGGTGTATAAGAGTCAGGATGGATAATTAAGTAGGTGTGTGACTGACTGTATAAGTGAGTGATTGTATCTTACTTAATGCAGGTATTAGTGACTGATACAGACATTCACACAGTTTAGGTTGTCAGTTGGTGTGTAAGTGGTTGCATGGGTTGGTTAGCAGCTAAATGAGGAGCTATATGGGCTATTGATTGGTTGTCTGAGTATCTGTCTGGGTGCCTGAGTGTCTGTGTGGGTGTGTGGGAGGTGTGACTGTGCATAGATGTGAGTGGATAATTCACTGGGTATATGTGTTCAAGTCTGTATCTGTGAAGAGCTGTATGGCTGGGTGAGTGTGTGTATGGGTGTGTTGGTGAGTGAATGGATGCCTCAGTGGTACATGTGTGAGTAACTGCATATGTGAAAGACAGTATATGTGAGTGTTGGACTGTATAAATGACTATATGTGAGAGTGAGTGATTGTGAGAGTGCCTGTATGGATCGGTGTGTGCTTGTATTAGTTATTGTATTGGAGTGTAAGTATGTGTTAGTATATGTTTAAATAAGTGAGGTGGTATGTGTATAATTGTACAGGTGAGTAAATGAAAGTACGATTGAATATTTCCATTACTGACTATGTGTGTGAATAACTCTATGAATGAGAGGCGTTGTGTGTGTGTGTCTGTATAGATATGTGACTGGATATGATAATGCTGTATTGATGGCTGACTATGTATGAGTGACTATGGGTGAATGAATGGATGTGTGTGTAGACCTAGGAATTAGTGAGTGGATATGTAATAATTGGAATTGATGTGTTCATGGTTTCGAAATGTATAGTCTGTATTTTAGAGTGGGTGTATCAAGTGTTATATTAGGGTCTTATGAGGTGCATCAGATTTTCACGTGGATGATGTCATCAGTGATGTCATCCATTATGTCATTTGAGATGTCATCAGTGATATCACTGACCATGTCATGAATGATGTAATATGTGATGTCATCAGCAGTGCATTGCAGGGGCGCGAGTTATAGTTAGCTCAACTAACTATAACAGTGGAATTTCTATCATTTTGTATGAGTGAGATGTCCAACTAACTATAACGTCCCTGAAACCTATGTTTTGTTTTCAGTGAATATATATTATATATATATATATATATCACAAAGTTTTGTCCCCAAAATGAGTCCGCACTCCTAAATCAGGTTGGTTACTTTCCATTTATTACTCCACTTCAAGCGGGCATCTTAGTCCAATTTGCACTCTCCTCTATTACTGCCGATGCGTTTCGGAGAAACATTCTCCTTCTTCCAAGGCAATTGGGTAAATTGAAGCGCCACAGAACGCCCCTTCCTCATGGACAGCCACACAAACAGCATACCAGTTTCACCTCCGTAATTCAAACGCCATTTATTTGAATTGTGACACCCTGAGTGGGTGTGATTTACAATGAAGTGGAGCAGCTTTCCACGATCCAGGCAGACCGTTGAGTTAATTCAATAAGCAATGCTTGAGTTAATTCAATTGCGCTTTCGGAAAGGCTCACTACGGCACTCCCCGCCCTCCGGGTCGATGCAGCTCCCGATCAACTTCAGAAGTAGTTACAGCTAGAACCTAGTTTCCATAGGAAAAGCGTTTTTCGTTTTCCCAATAACTTTGGCGCCGAATGACAAATCTTCTTCAAAGTTTCAAAACTTGTGGCTACGGTCAGCTCCTATCCTGAAAGTTTCAGTGAGATTTGCTAAGCGGGGCCGAGAAAAAATGGGGGTCCCAAAACGTGTTTTTTCCATAGGAAAGTTTAGACACGGCTACAGCCCGAACTGCTTAACGAAACAGTTTCAGTGAGATTTGCTAAGCGGGGCCGAGAAAAAATGGGGGTCCCAAAACGTGTTTTTTCCATAGGCAAGTTTAGACACGGCTACAGCCCGAACTGCTTAACGAAATTACACGAAATTTGGCAAATAGGTAGCCCTTTTTTCAGAAAGAACACTTATTCTTAAATGGTGTAAATCCTTTCAGTAGTTGCTGAGAAAATCAAAAAATAAAAGTTTCGATATATAGAAGTGTGTTGGATCCACGCACCCTCCCGACCACAAGCTTTATTCTAATTGGCTGTCAACACTCCAATACAGGAAGTGTTGGCAGCCAAGAAAACAGAAAAACAAACGCAAAATACAAGAAGAGGGGGCAGGGTAGATACACCCTGACCCCCTAGCCCTGCTCAGGGGGTCCCACAAGGACCCCCGAGGCCAAAAAAAAGTATTTTTTATCGGTGAGATTCGCGCACCCAGCGCAAATTTTGCCCCCCCCCCCAAAAAAAACGAAGCGCCGGCTCCCACGCTTTGTTATTATTTAGCCCCCGGGTGGGCAAGTCCCGGGGGCATGCAATATTGTATTTGCCATCTGGGTGAGGGTGCTTCTTCTTACCAGGCACTGATAGCTTAGGGACCGCTTCCAGTGCCGCCCCTACCGCAGCCATGACACTGACATCCAAGGGTCAGTACTGAGTGTGGCCACTGGCGGCTGCAGTCGGGTGCTGGATTCATAGGGTAAACCTTGGACGAAGGCACTGCTGCAGCTCACACACTGCCCAGGTAGGGGGTAGTAATGGGTGTGTGCCTTGCTGAAGGCCAGGCACTAGGAGCATAGGGGTCAGTACAGGGCTAGGGCATTGGTGCAGCACAGACACTAGCAGGGTATTGTTCGTGCAGGGTGAGGGCACGTCTGCGCTCAGAACACTGGCTGCCCGGGTACATTTTTGGGAGAGTTCATAGCAGTACCGAGTGCATGGACTGGGGAGGGGAGCAATGCACCGAAGAAAGTTTGAGAACTGTGATAAGATGGGCTTGTAGTTAAAAGCAGACTGGTTTGTATCCAGTCTTGAGACAACATCTGTTCAAGTGTTTTAATGAAACTCCTGAGATAGTGCATAGAGGGTCCTCTGCTCACTGACTGTGGCTTACACCTGGGGGATGGGGTGGGGGGAGGGAGGTGGGTAGGAGCACACCTGGACGGGGTTTTGTGCTCCTTTTTGCATGTGAGTGTGTGTAAATTCTGCATGCATTCTTCATTGTACAGGTGTTTGCCCGTTTGTGTGTCCGAGTTTATTTGCTAGTGCGTGTGCATTTGTGAGTCTATCTATATTCGTATTTTGGAATGTATGCATGTGAGGTGTGTGTACACGTGTGTATGATTTTAAATGTTTGCGATCTGTTTGTGAGTGTGTCTCAGTTTTTGCATCTTTGCTTCGGTGTCGCACATGTCTTTGCTTGCATACGTACCATGTATGTGTTTGTATCGTGGTGCATGTATTTGCTTCTGTGCATGCGTGCTTATGGCTGCTGCACGTGTTTGTGACTGGATGGTATGCCCTAGTTGTGCTGTAATCTCTGCAGACACTTCACACCCGGCTGCTCTTTGCCTGGCAGACACACACCGTACACCGATCCCCACTCTACATCTCTGCGGTGTATTTATGAAGGACGAGTTATTTTAGGCACATCCCTTAACAGTGGATCACTTCACTGTTGTTAAAAACTCAGCGTTGTTAAAACATCAGCAGGCGTCAATAACAATGACTAATAATGAATAATGAACGCTCCAGACAGAAAGAAAGGACTTGTGGCGTGGACCGCACATTCAGCGGCGCTAGAAACTCGATGAATACTTTTTTTCTAATGGCACCCACAGGGCAGTTTCTGAGGGGGCCCTCGCGGTTATTTTGGGAAGCAAAGGGGTCATCTGGTTGTGTAGTGTTTTTGTGAACCTATATATGCAGATGCATCGGATGAGCCATGATATTCGACCAGGTGGACTGCGCCTGGATGCCACACCTAGGGTTATAGCGGTACATAAAACCTACAAAATATTCTGGTGAAGACAACTGATCTCCGGAGCATGGCGTACAGCGGCCTGGAAGCAGGGGCGGGTGTGGCGGCATTTAGGGCAGTATGAGAGTAAATGGGGAGACGTGGGAGCAGAGAAGCAAAAATGGCAGCGTACAGGTAGCTTAAAGGGTAAGCCTGGTCGTGTAGAGGCTGGCCAAGCAGGAAAGAAGCATGTACTGGATCTGCGCCTACTGGACTAGGAGGGGAGTTAATCCACACCTCGGAGAGCACTGTGGCAGGTCCTAGGTGCCTTAATGACCTGTTACCATATCATGTGATCTGAGAACACAGAAACTGCTAGAAAAGCAGTAGGCCCAGAACACACGGGCAGGCCTGGTGATATAGGGACAGACCTTTGAGAACAGGGCAAGAAGGCCTGTCAGTTCACAGGGAGTTCTGGGAACCACATTACAGCTTGCAGCACAAGGATGGCCTGACGAAATAATAGAGGCCAAGTGCCCCACTGGTCAGCCCTGAAGCCCAGGGGAGGCCTGGCAGCAAGTGAGCCTTCCTGTTAGCAGAAAGTGCACAGCTCCTATCCAGTGTACAGACACTTGCCTTGGCTGTACATTTTTAGGTCTCGCCTGTCGATGCGCATGCGCATCGAGCTTGCGAGACTATTGGGGCGTAAACAGTCTTTAACCAACTTGCAAGGAATCGTGGCGATTCCTTGCAGTGCCCGTGAAATTGAAGCTTAATGCGCATGCGCTTAAAAGCGCGTGCACATGCCCTCAGCCGCCTGCCTGCCCCTGCTGCTTTCACACCCTCTCGCCGTCTGTTCCCCCTGCTGCGTCATCAAAGGCTTTCACGGCGGCCGGCCATGCTTTCAGTTTCACTGCCGGCCGGCCGTGTAAAGTGCACTTCAAAGGCCGCTCTCCCTGCTCCGCCCCCTGTAAGTGCTCTTGTTTTACTCGTTTACTTGTTTTTCAAACATTTCTCCCACCCGTCTTCCTTCTCTGTAATCCATCCCGCCCCCTCCAGCTACACGTTCTTTGTTTCCCAGCCTCTTGTTTAACTTATCCCATCCCCTTACTGTTTCTTCTACCCTGTCCCTGTTTTTCCTGCCACCTCCTATACGTGCCCCATCCCCCTTCCCCACTACAGAGCGCCCAAAGCAAAGAAACATTTGCCACCCCCTCCCTGCTGCTGCTCTTCCCAGCGCGTGCACTACACCCCCTTCTCCCAACGCTCTCAGCTCCTTGGCGCAGTTCACGGCTGAGCACACAAGCAACAGACCCTCTGTATTGTCCGTTTGATGCTGGCCTCTGGCTTTCCGTCTCACTTGTTATGTTTCATTGCCTGCTTACTCCTGTTTATTTAATCTTTTAAACTATCTACACTTCTAAACTCCTGCTACATTAACGTTTTAAATTACAAATTAAAGCGTGCGCTCTGCCTCAGGCATCTGAGCCGTCCCTACGCTCCCCACCCACCCCCATCCTTCACACCCCCTGCTTCACAGCCATCTGTTCCTCTCTCCCCGCACACAGCCTCTCTGACTTCCCCTCTCTGCTGCCAGCCTTAGGGCCGCCTCTGGGTTCCCATCCTCGGCTCTGCTGGCATCTCGTCTCCTCTCGCTCCCACCGCTCCTTTCCCCCACTCCTTGTTACTTCTGAATTCCCCGATATTACTGCAGCATAAAGGAGGTGTCTGTCACACACAACCATGAAGGGGCTCACTCATTTTTCACTTGTTTAACTTATCCCATCCCCTTACTGTTTCTTCTACCCTGTCCCTGTTTTTCCTGCCACCTCCTATACGTGCCCCATCCCCCTTCCCCACTACAGAGCGCCCAAAGCAAAGAACCATTTGCCACCCCCTCCCTGCTGCTGCTCTTCCCAGCGCGTGCACTACACCCCCTTCTCCCAACGCTCTCAGCTCCTTGGTGCAGGTCACGGCTGAGCACACAAGCAACAGACCCTCTGTATTGTCCGTTTGATGCTGGCCTCTGGCTTTCCGTCTCACTTGTTATGTTTCATTGCCTGCTTACTCCTGTTTATTTAATCTTTTAAACTATCTACACTTCTAAACTCCTGCTACATTAACGTTTTAAATTACAAATTAAAGCTTCCCCGTGCGTTTTAACCTCTATAGAATCAGAAAGATTTGCCTGCCTGTTTCTTTTATGTTTTCACCTACCTCTCTGTTTATTAAATATCCTCCTTCCCCACATGGTTTCGCAGGTTTGCTGTTAATATAGTTTTACATCATAAATATTTGCTTTCCCGTCCTGGTTCATTTGTGTCCTCCGGCATAAAACCTTTGTCTGCATGTTTCTCTTTAATTTCCACTGCAGCCAGGTAATTTCTCATGTTTCCTGTTGATTTAAACTTTTACATTATAAACATTGTATTTCCGGTTACATGTCCTCCTCCTCACAATACCAAAGCAGTGCCTGCATCTTTTCTTAACTTTGAAGCCTTTGCTGCATCTTTTGTTATTGTTTTTACTACTCTCTGGGCTCTTCAACCACCAATCTGCGCCTCTTCTGTTTATCACGTCATTTGTGCCCTACATATTCATTAAAGATGGACATACCTGCTATGTCGTACGCCCGTTTACTCCTAAACATAACACATTATAAATCACAGCCCTTGCCGCCCGGTTTCCACTCCATCATCCCCCCCACTCCATCCATCCCTCCCCCCACTCCATCATCCCCCCCACTCCATCCATCCATCTCCCCACTCCATCCATCCATCCATCCCCCCCCCACTCCATCCATCCATCCCCCCCCCACTCCATCCATCCATCCCCCCCCACTCCATCCATCCATCTCCCCACTCCATCCATCCCCCCACTCCATCCATCCATCCATCCCACTCCATCCATCCATCCATCCATCCCACTCCATCCATCCATCCATCCCACTCCATCCAACTCCATCCATCCATCCATCCATCCATCCCACTCCATCCATCAATCCCCCACTCCATCCATCCCCCACTCCATCCATACATCCCCCCACTCCATCCATCCATTCCCCACTCCATCCATCCCACTTCATCCATCCATCCATCCCACTCCATCCATCCATCCATCCATCCATCCATCCCACTCCATCCATCCCCCACTCCATCCATCCATCCCCCACTCCATCCATCCATCCATCCATCCATCCCCCACTCCATCCATCCATCCCCCCACTCCATCCATCCATCCCACTCCATCCATCCATCCCACTCCATCCATCCATCCATCCCCCCACTCCATCCATCCATCCCCCACTCCATCCATCCATCCCACTCCATCCATCCATCCCCCCACTCCATCCATCCATCCCCCACTCCATCCATCCATCCCAACACCACTCACACACGCAACACCACTCACACACGCAACACCACTCACACACGCAGCGCCACTCACACACGCAACGCCACTCACACACGCAACGCCACTCACACACGCAACGCCACTCACACACGCAACGCATCCACGCAACCCCACTCATCCACGCAACCCCACTCATCCACGCAACCCCACTCAAACACGCAACGCCACTCATCCACGCAACGCCACTCATCCACGCAACGCCACTCATCCACGCAACGCCACTCATCCACGCAACGCCACTCATCCACGCAACGCCACTCATCCATTTGCAAAACGAAAAAGGTCAAACTATTCTATTGCGAGACCTATTGCATTTTCAATGCTTGTCTTCTTTTACGGGAATTGCGCTTTCGTTGAGGTATTAGAGCAAGTACTTCACCGGGAAAAAAAACATTATGGGAAATAACAGCATGCATCCGTTTTGCAAGTAGAAGCCATTCATTCGTGCGTTTGCAGCTGCACTGGAGAAAAACATTTATTGTATGCATATAACATGGGAATGCTATCCGTTTTGGAATACCGCTTCATTGTGAAATGATTGCTGTTTAATCCATTAGTATTTTCTATTTACTTATGGGTTAATGCATTTTGCATATGCCAAAAGCTGGCAACCCGTTCTCTAAAAACTGATTTGACAACGTTTGTTTTGGCGTCAGTCAACACTGATATTCCATTATGTTCCCCGAGGTCTGTTTTGATTTGGCTTGGCCGCCACGTGTTAGCTCGGCATCCTGCGCGTGGCCGCAGCCCAGCAGCGGCATTCATTCAAACTCGGACTCCGGCCCCTTGACGTGTATGACACGTGCAACCCCTGCGAGCCTGGGGGCCCTGAGGGCGCGCGCGAAAAGACTTGAGATAAATGGAATGCGCCAAAACGAGAAGGGCTCTCTTTTCGAAGGCATGATTTCTTGTTTAGATGCACGTTTATATTTTTTCACCTTTCCTTCTCGGCAATTTCTTGGATCTGTGCCAGTCATTGGCACATAATTATATTCCCCTTACTTGCAGTTGCGTGACTAGGGTACCACGTACCAGGCAGGCAAAAAAAAATAACTCCCTTCCCCATCATTAGGTAGGGAGATTCCATCATGATTGGTTTAGTGAGGGACCCTGGAACTATTGGGCCACAGTGACATTGCAGAGGTGGCACCAATATAGCTGCACATCTTTTTACTTGTGCATTTGTTGCATCTATTGTTATGGGTGGTTGTTAGAGTAAGGCTCCTGGGGTACCATCCCAATATGCCACAGTTTGCCCTTACTAATAGTAACTGTTACCTCCGCGGTACTGCATTTCATTGTTGTGTACAATTACAAGCATCAGGGACCCTCTTTTTGCTAAACCCAGGGCTTTAAGTGGGCTGGGTCCTCCTGCCGGTGCTCATCACCAGCAATTCTAAAAAAACAGATACTAAGACGGGTCCCTATCGGGCTCTCCATTTTTGCTCTCACCCTCTGGATAAAAAAAAAGCTCAACTCTGCAGCAGTACCTTTGCTTAAAGCCTTTGATGTGACTTCAAAGAGACTCTTTTAATTTCTTGCACACTCTCATCATTTCAGAAACTGAAGCATTTTCAATATGCTATACTACGAAGGCTTGATTGTTTCTGATTTATGTTATGCAACTAACAACCATTGATAAAAGCCAATAGTACTGGCTTGTTGTAGGTGTAATGTTACTTGTATTATGTATCTGGATGCAATGACAGAAGCAGCAAATTATCTATTGGGCGGCACACTATGCTAAGCACAGGTTTTTAGCATGCTTTTTAAAGCCACGCCCTAATTACATTGGCCACGCCCGTTTGAGAGCCCCTCATTTTTTCATATTACTTAAAGCCCTGGATAAACCTATAACAATCAAAGGAGAAGCGGAAGGCTTAAAATGCAGTATCTGGGATGGTAAAAATGCTTTCACTGCATTCATGCTTCAATGGTTTTAGGCCATGGGGAAGGGAGTGTGAGGTGAGCGAGAGTCATCTGTCTTGTGGTTAATGCTTCTTTCTGTCTACAATTTACTGCTTGCATGTTTCACAGGGTAGGTGGATTGAAATTACATTTGACCAGTTGCTAATGAGTTCTGCTGGATCCCCTTGTGGCATGTGGAGTTTGGAAATTAGATTTGAAGTACCCAACACAAATGTGAAGTTCTAAAATAAATACCAAGCAAATCAAAGGGCACTAGCAGTCTATTCCAAGATGCAGCTCGAGCCAACTGGACATTTCTCAGAGCAGGTCATTGTGTATCCAAAACACAATATGCTATTCAGTAGTAACCATTTATAACTGGTCAAATTATATTACACCAGGAAAGCTAGCATAAAATAGCAATTTAGTACCCTGCAACCAGGACTACAAAAATACTCCATTTTCCAAAAGGTTTTTGTCATTTAAAATGTCCTTGCAGTCATACCTTGAAATGCAAACTAATGTATTGAATAATATTGTAATAGAGGTTGAAGCATATGCATAACGTGTTTATATGAAAATACAATTTGATATTTGGGGCAAAATGTAGTTCATATCACAGTTTCATGCATTATTACCAAGCTCATAATAAAAACCTAAGATTGGGCGTCTACAGAATTGATCAAATTCAAAACATGGAAGGTGTCCAAGGCACACCTCCCGAGTTCTGCTGTGCTGATCATTCTCGAAACCCATTCCTCGCAATGGAGCTAATTTGTGAGCAGACTCTACTCAAAGCATCCACCCTCTCAGAAACTGCGTCCGCGCAGATCCATCATGTGGGAACACGAGTGTCGATGTGGAATAGTGAGGAGCGACCACAGGCATTTCTAGAATCTCTTTGAGGTTGGCTGCTGTTGAAAGGGACTCATTAGAAACAGAGAGAGAGCAGTCTTCTTTCCAGATTCCTCCAGGACATAAAAATCAGCTGCGTGTGTTCAAATTTGGGAGGGAGATGAGAGAATTCAGTCATGGTGCGATTTGTTATACTGGCACAACCCTACTTTATGTATTTATTGCTGGTTTATTCTAATATTCAAGGGGGATGGACAGTTTAGCTCACAGTATCGAGGTCACTATTATCGGTCTGCATGTATATCGACACCACATTATCAACTACCACTATATCATCAAGGTAAGCATATACAGAGAAGTATAGATTTACTATTCTAACTCCTCATCTACTTTCCTTGACAATTCGTTGGTAGTCGATATCGTAGTGTCGATATGAGTGCAGGTCATTATCAAGACTTGAATATAATGGTACAACACCAATGGAGGCTTTTAGTGAAAGAAGTTGCCCTATATAATGAGTACATATTAACAAAAGGGATTTTATATTCATTACGTTAATTTCAAATGATTTGCGAATTGACAGAGAACAAAAGGGATTACCCACCCCCTCAATAAGGCTTGTAGAGCCAGCATTTACCCCACCTTTTCCCCTTGCTCATATTTTACATTTAAGTCTGTCTAAAGCAAGCTCCACTTTAATTGTAAAAAGGGAGCTCAACTCGTATTTAGCTAGGATTAACATTTGTAGGTACTCTGCATCTGGAGGTTCTTGATCTCTTTCCCTAAGGACCTGCAACCTTTTCCTCATGGCTTTTTGTTTTGTTTGTTTGTTTCTTCGTGCTGTTGCAGAGTCTTTCATCGTAGAGCCCCCAGGTCAGATTTTGCATCAACCACAAGACTTGCTAAGACTGAACTATTAGTTAGGTTTAGGTAATCCTATAAATGGTCCGTCAGTTTCTTCTTTTCCCTTGGTGGCGTGTACCTGAAGATATTTATCCTCCAAATTAGGCATCCAGAGATTGTAAGGGGTAGCATAAGCTCTGTTTTGATCTCTGCATGATGGTAAAACCCCACTTCCAATATTTTACACTAGACCCATGGTAGGAGATGTTTGCTGATCAAAACGAGATCTATTCTGCATCCTGTCCTTTATCCTTGGACAATAATGCGTGTTCCTCCTGGTTGGATGCAGAAGCCTCCAGAGTTCTAGTAATGTATTTATAAGCAAAAAGGTATGCAGTTCCTAGTGAACACTGTAGGTCGACGTGCATTAGTTGTGTGGTGGGTCACACACTGATAGGCAGGAAAGGGTACCAGCGGGGCTGGCGTAGCAGGGGTAGGTCTACGGACATGAGCGTGGAATCTTCCTAGACACTGAACTATTCAGTGGTTGAGCCCTCCGGCCACCGATGTAACATCACCGTGACCCTGATTGGGTTGACTCCAAATTGATCCACAGGTACCACTTTTTAGGGTGCTGTAAGGGTGGTCACTATATTTATTAATTGTGTACCACCATCAAAAAGTGTGGATAGATCTCTGTTAAAGTCCTGAAGAATTGCCTTCTAATTGAAGTAATGGCAAGAAACATGTTGACCGTAAATGCGCACAATCCTGTGACCTTATAACAGGGGTGCACCAACTTTCACAGGATGGTGGCCACAATCATTAAAATAGTACTGGGTGGACCACTACTTCCTGTTTTAACCTCACTTCTACACTCTCCACATCTACACTCACTAGGGCCCTCACACGCATGGCACCTTACGGCAAAGGAAATAAAGATCTCCGCCAAAAGGCCCCGGCAAGGGTGCCGATCGGGTATTGCAGCGCCGACCCGATTAGGACCAGACCAGATGATAAAGCAAGACACCCCACTGTTGAGGGGTGTGTGAGGGTCTCTTTTCCAAAAGAAGGAATTTTTCTCCTGCCTACAAGTGTGTGACCCCCCACACAACTAATGCACGTCGACCTACAGTGTTCTCTAGGAACTGCATACCTTTCTGCTTATAAATTCTCCTGGGCACGCATGCTGGACCTGGATAAATATTGCCCATAGTCCTCCTTTTTGTTCAATATTCTAGTAATGTATTCACACAATGTCAGGTCTAGAACTAAGCCCCTCTCTTCTATGTTAGCTGCGGAGACCGAACCTATACGATCAGTATCAGCTCTGGAAACAGATTCCAGTCTTTCCCAACAATCACCCGTATCAAGAGATAATTCATCAAAAAGTATATTTAAAGAAGTGAAAACGTCTTTTTTATTCTTGTTGGTGCACATAATGATCCAATGAGTGTTTTTGCACTTGGATTTTAGCAAATACAAAATTCCCATTAAGACAATTCCTTGTGTTCTGGATGTGGACTGTGAGACGTTTATTGAACAATGTTTCTAGTCTTCCTTTTTGTAGTAGTGCGTTTCAGCTGTTTGATTATCTGGATGTACTGCATGACCAGAAGATGCTGCTACTTATGTACTACATGACCAGAAGATGCTGCTACTTGGCCCACTCACTCTCTTTTCAACTTCTCAGATTCAGACAGGAAGAGATATATCTCTCGGAAAATCACCGTAGCCGGACTTTTCTGTCTGTATATTACAGTACCTTATTTCTTTTGACATAACTGGAAAGGCTGTTGACAAAGAGGGGCCATAGGGATAGATTCCTCAATGCAGTCAATATTACTACCATCTTCAAATTGTAAACAGTCTACTAATTCCGTTAGGAGCACAAATAGTAGTCACTATGATACCTTTGTGCTCTTAACCCGTTTACCGTGGCGGCAACTCTGCCGTGGTGCAGGGCCTTCCATTATGTGGGCGGGGCCGCGTCAGCCAACGGACGTGTGCAGTACTACCGAGGTTGTGCTCGCGATGGCCGTTAGCCAATGGGCGCACTTAAGGTGTTAAATTATTCCTGCACAGCCCCATTTAGGTGAAAGCACTCACTTCTCTTAGCTTTTTCCTTGGTGCATACAATAAGCTGGGTGTAACCTGTATGGCTCACAGTGAGTCCTATTAAACATGGTCATGATCTCTATATAATAATAAAAAAGGAACTCTCTACCATGTCATTACTTTTTCCTCCTATAGTAGTGTTAAGTCCCTGCTTCAGTACACTAGTGATAAGACACTGGTGAAGTGGTTTTTAGTGTGGAGTGACATGATTCAGGCTCCTCATGAGTGCTCAATGGAGGAAGTAAATGGTGTTTTAGATTTTTCTCTACCTTTGGCAGGGATCTCTTCTGAACAGTTATTACGGTCTTCTTCACTCTGAGGTGCTAATTATTATGTGGTGTTTGTCACATGATGCTAATCAGACTCTCTCAATCTTGGTTCATGTTCCGTTTTGTTGTGTGCTGTGCCTCCAGGGTAAATCATTTCCATTGCCATCTCCTCCATGGCCTCAAATTGTTTCTCAAATTCAACCAGATCATGCTGTTTTTGCTGTCAATTGTCACCAACATTGTTGCAGATTCACGAAGGTTAAATCTAATATCCCATTTTCTTAGAAGTTGTCAAAGTGCCACAAAACTTTTTCTAGTGAAATTGGTCTCGTAAGCAAAGTCTTCTCAGAATAAAATATGTGTTTCGTGTCTCAAGTATAAGCCATGTTTCTTTGCCACTTCTACCATCTGTCTTGCTACTTTGTGGGACAGGAAGCACATTATAGTGGGCGTATGGACATATGATTTGGTCTGCAGTCTACACCAGGTTCTGTGTGCTCATTGGAATTCGATAAATGAGAAGATATTGTCACTTTGGTTTTTTCAGGGATTCCAAAAATCCTAATATTTGACCACCTGTTGCAATATTCCAGTTCTAACACTTTCTGATGAACTTTCCACAAATAATTACTTGAGTGTGAGATGCCCATGAATGTGTCACCCATATCATCCACTTTCCTTGTGTTGTTTTCCAGTCTGACTTTGAAGGCTATGAGTTTCATTCCAATTGTTTTCACTTCTCTGTTTGTGCTGTTGCTTGTTTGGCTGCAATCATGGAGAGTTTTGTTGCCTTCAATTCCTAAAGGAGAGTGTCCAGCGTGGTATTCAATACAGCTATTTCTATCATACAGTGTTTTGTCAGTCCTGATATTGCCTTCAAGGACAATGGCTGTGATGAAGCCTTTGCCCCTGACATGAAGCAGGCCAATTTCAGCAGGGGTAGCTCTTCATGCCACACTCATGTTCATATCCTAGTATGAAATCAGACCTTTTTCTAAATATCATGTGGTCACTTAGGATGATCAGCAATGCTTGTGGTAGCATAGCAAGCAGATAATGACCATACTCCTATAGGGCACTTGTGTCAGCTTTGTCTTTGTCTGTTCTTCATTTGTACATTTTACAGATGTGGAAGGGAGATTTCCGCCTGTAGGGCAAATTGTCTTTGATGGGGGACTCTGTAGGAATAAGCAATGCATCCTATCTGTCCCATAGCAATATTGCTGCGTTGGTCTCACCGGAGTACAGAGAAAGATGGCGACCTCCACAGGTTTGAGTGAAATAATCTTTGCTTGCTGAGCCCAATTCAAAAAGTCTGCTGATCTTGCAGCAGTGCGGTCAAGAGGTAGAGAAATCTATTTGAAGCGGCCACTCTGGCAATGCAAGTATCTTCAGGGCATTACCAACACTCCCATAACATTCGTACTGCTAAACTGTTGTTTGGTCATTCACTCTGCTGACACTCCTCTCCCAGCAGTAAACTTGGGTTTATCTCCCATAGTTGCAGTTTACCACTGAAGATTCCAGGACCCATGCCAGCACCATCACCCCTCTGTCTCGCTACCTGTAGTCAATGCAATCCATTCATCAATTAGGGTGCCACAGCATGTCCTCCACAGATTGGGTTGATATGGCAGTTTACTTCTTGTAATCTAAAAGGCCTAAGAATGTTTTCATTCAGTTTCACCTCTCTTCTGGAATAAAACAGCACACCCCATTATGTTGTTGGTTTCTCTGTGGTTTTCTAGCCTCCCCATTCCATTCTGTCAGTGGGACAGAATGGAACGGGGAAGTGAGAGCTACTTCCGTGCATATTTCCTACTTATTGAGCTGGCATGGACGGGAGGCATTAACATTCAGCCATCTTCTCTCGCTTCTCTCGTTGTTAAGCCTCGCCTCCCTCGATATTGTTGAGAAGAGGTGTGGCACTGCGGCTAGGGCGACTGACTCCGGAATGTGGGTATCATGGTTCGATCCCCGGCACCGGCGGCAGAATAGCCCAGCACCATGTGACTCTGGGCAATAGCTTGCTTAATCTTCCTGACGGCCCCAAGCGCCTAGAGACGCTTACGGGTGATTGTGCGCTTTACAAATGGATTATTATTATTATTATTATTTTGGATGTGAAGATTTGTGGTATGATGCTGGCTTTTCCACTTGACCAAAATGGTGCAATTACTTCAATAGTTTTTACAGTTCTTTAGTTTTGACAAATTGAGGAGTGCTGGTACATTACAACCAATGTGTTGGTGAAGACATAAATAAAAACAAGCATTGGCATAGCCAATAGTGCTCGCCTTTGGGACCTTATATGTATTTAATTATGCAGCAAAATATCCTTGGTGCAACATCAACTGTTGCATGGCTAAACACTTATAATGTCCCAAAGGCGAGAACTATTGGCTATGCCAATGCTGTTTAGACATGGTAGTGTGTGTTTGGATGTGATCTCTGAGCTTGTTGGGTGTTTGTGTAGTGTCAGAAATAGGAATGATATTTGGTATTTTGGCTGTTTGTAGTAGAATGTGAAACGTAGAGTGAAACCACGTTTGTATGGGGGAGGGGCATGGGGGTTCTAGTTTTGTTCAGGTCGCAAACTTCTGTTGTACCTTGTCAGCCATAAGCTGGTTTTACAACTTTTTGTGTTCACTGGAAACAAGCTAGTGTTGGTATTGCTCGTCTGGTTACACAACAGCTCAAAGGCTCGGATGAGTTTTTATTTGGAAATTGGGTGGAAAGTTTTTTTTTTTTTTTAAATCAAAAGAAGATTGCTGTTGAATTAGTAAAGGGTTCAAGTATTTCACACAACGAGAAGGGAACCGGAAATATGTTAGAAATGGAAGACGGCTTCCTTGGCAGTCTGGGTTGGCGGGTTTCTTTTGGGGAGGGCCTGGACTGGGTTGCATATTTTTGGCACTACTCTGCTATGGCAGACAAGCTAAAAAATGTGGAATAGAATGCTACTGAAAGGAATTCTCGTTGCTGAAGCTCTTTGACCAAACTGTGTGATCTTGGGCAAATTCCATCATCTCTTTGTGACGTCCATTTTCTGACCTATTTGGGAGCACTTGAAAAAGACTAAAGACCTCTACCTTAAACTACACATTTATATGTGTGTGGGTACATTACACGTACATACATAATTGTTGTGCTAGACCATGCATGTGAGATGACGGATGGCTGCTCGTGCACCACAACACCGAAGCGCCAGCACCACTTGCTTTGCTATTTATTTACTGATCCAAGGTGGTGGATGCCACTTGGTTCGGTAAGTAAAAAAAATGTAAGAATATTTTTCGCCCAAAACTGGAAGAAAGCCTCGCGCTGCAGCAGGAGAGAGAGGCGCAGGGGTGCGCGCGCGCTGGAGAGATCAGTCTGCTCTTTTTCAAAGCACATACTCGTGCTTGTGGTGCACCGCTGCGCACTCCTGCAAGGCGTATGCCGCCACAAGCATGAGTATGTGCTTTGAAAAAGAGCTGTACGACGGCTAAAGGTCTCTTATGAAGCGAATGCGCGCTGTGTAAGCGAGACCCAAAAAGGGTGGGTCAGAATTTAACAGTTTTGGAGTATGTTTGTTATATATCGTACTTGAATTCCATTCTGCTGATTTCAAGTGAAATGAGGATCTTGTCTCTATCTATCTATCTATTTTGAAGTAACTACATCTAGATGAAGGAAATTCAGTCTTCTCTAGTGTGTCCCCTATTTTTAGGTCGAGCAGACGTACTCTCAATGCGTGAGCATTGAGGTGTCTGCTTCAGACCTAATGCTGCCCGTATTTAGGAATGTGGACACCAATCTGACACGCGCTTTTCCTTTCCAGTTTTGACCGCGTGAGCGCGCGTCTGAGCCGCGCATGCGCAGAGTAACTTGCTCACACACAGACACAGGCAGCCCTCACCCCCTCTGCATGCACGCACACACACACACACAGGCGAGCGCATGCACACGCAGGCACACACATACAGGCACACGGCACACAGCACACATACAGGCACACGGCACACAGCCCCTCCCTCCCTCCCCTCCCTTTAACTCACCGGAGACGGACTGGTCGCACCATCTGTTCAGGGAGCCCCGCAGAGCACTCGAGGTCCTCTGGCACTCTCCCAAAAAGCGGAGCTCTCCCCATAGGCATGGGGGCCCCGCAGTCTCCTCGCTGGTCTTCACCCGGGCCCCCTCCTGGGACCCGGGACTTCATGCGGCAGTTCTCTTCTCCGGGATCGCGCTCCGACCTGAAAACGAAACTGAGGCGTGGCGCGCATGCGCAGGCAGCCCCTGCCCTCCCACTCCTCCACGGCCGGCGAAAAGCTGATGGTAGCGCAGGGCTGGTTTTGCGGATGCTGTACTCTTAGTAAGCATGCCATTTGATATGTCACCCCAATACTACAAGTACGTCATTCACATGCTGAATGGAGCAATAAAAACTTTCGTGTATTTCGTATCCCTTTGCAGGATCTATTTACATTTTTTTACAGCATTTTGTGTGTTTCTTTTTACTAACTATCGTTTTAAAACCCTGCAATTACTGCACGTATATTATATATTTGCCGTACATTATTACGGTTATAATTACTTGCCTGTCATGTGCCGTTTTAAATCTGTCATAAAATATTTAAACAAACTATAACTGCGTATAAAATAAAATAAAACACTTTCACTTGCGCAGCGAGCTTCAGTTCGGTTCTGGAAGGATCTCCCTCTAATAGACCCCGCAATACTTCCTGTAATCTGGTTACCGTGGGGCTCGGAGGACACTCGTAAACACGTACTAGCATGTGCTGTTGTAAAACAGCGTGTGTTTTGCTTCAAAATTCCGCCATGCCACATTAATTCCCTTTATGCTTTGTTCTTCAGCGCAACTGTTAAAATTGTCTTGTTTTTTCTTGAGAGTGGTGGCTAGCGTGACACAGCGTTATGGTCACCGGCGGTAGATTAGCTCCGGCTGGGAAAGAATATCATTAAAGTCCGGGCCTCCGGGGTTAAGTTAAAGGCCCTGCACTGGCCCCTGCCTTTCTTGCAGCCTTCTTCTATCCGGGGCCGCGCAGTGGCATTGTACTTACTTGCACGCAGTCAGATGCCCTGTGCCCGAGCCGGAGGCAAAGTTTGCTCAGGGCAGGCCATGGACTCGCATGAAGTAAACAGTAAAGTGCGAGTGTGATGTGAACCAGGAGTGATGACTCCGAGTCCAAGGCCTGCCTAGAGCCATCATGCCTCTGTCTGCACGCACATTGCGTTCTGAATATCTCCTAACCCTCCCTAGCCCGTAGATCGCTACTGTCTATGTTAACTGCTCCCTACATTCAATAACCTGAGGAGCAAGACAGCAAGATGTCCTCGAGAGCCGCAGTCTCTGACAAAGTCATCACTGCAGTAGCACGTCTATAGATTGTGCTCTCCGGACTGTTCGGTAGATCTGTGGCTGACGGCCGACTCTGCAGTGATGTATTATATTCATATCAGCGCCTAAAGGATTCAGAGCGCTATATAACTGAGAAGGGCATTTGTGCTCGGTTTAATGGCTCTTTCTTATTTTTAAACAATGCTGTCAGTATCTGTCTACATTAAGTTTAATGCACATCTTTTTAGTTTTCAGTATTATTTATTTTGTATTCGGTGAAAACATTAAGTTTCAACTAGAATATTTCGATTCCTATTTAGTGTTAAATGTGCACCCACTTATGATTCCTGACAGTTTTCAGCACAATAACAAGCTGTTTTTCCCACAGGACTGCACTCGTATGAAAACATTAGATCATTGCGCAAAGACAAGTGCTCAGTTCTAGTTACTTAAGCAGCACGCCTTTATGTGACTATTCCCCCTCTCCGCCCCCCCTCCCCGTTGCTGCCTGTGTGAACAGACCCTGGCCTGGCTGCAGGACAGAGGCCTGGGAAGACACTCGGAAAATGAACTGTATCTTCCATTAAAAAAAAACGAGTCTGGTGCAAGCAAAATTTAACATCTGCGTTCATGTATAATAGTACGTTTAATTGAAAAGTATGAGTCAAATCAACATTAATTGTTATGGATGTTTCTTTAGATTCAGTGAACCACCTTTGCAGGGACACTTCCAGAGGGTACAGGTCAGGACGCTTCAAAACTGTGCTCCCTTCCTTAATTTCCGTCAGATTTCTTTTGAATTGCACATCTCATATTTGTAAAAGTACATTACTATATCGTAATTGATTTGGGGTTATGTACATTAGGCCTCTTCCTGGTACCATGTGAACGCACTTAAATTGAATTTAGATGCAGCGCTGCTCTTCGTACAAGTATAAAATGTATTTTGTTATTTAAAAGATGTGACTTTACACAGACAAATGGATTTACTCACTAGTACACTTATGAGAGCATGCTGTCATTCGAAGTGTGTGAATATCTACACACAGTGGAAAGGAGTAGGTGATGTGATGCCTTGAAAGTAGGCAAACACCCATAAGTTGCTGGTTTCTTGTGTGTGTTCTTCTACAAACGATTGTGAATTCCAGCCTTGGGTAATGTCAAATATTTACTTCTGTGTAGGTAAGAGTGGGAAGAGAACAGAAAGGGCTTCCTACATGAAAAGAAGAGTCGTGTCTATAGATTGTATAGTTGTGTAAAGCTGTAGATACAAGTCAATAAAATATGCACAGACCTACAAAGTGAGACCGCAATTGCATTAAGCGCTATATGAAAAGAGCATGTTACATTGATAGGCTGATGATCTGACTCTGACGGAAGGAAACGGTGCTCCCAATCTGCTACTGAAATGAACGCAGCCTCTGCCAACTCTTGGGGGGGGGATTGACCGAGGTCGGTGCGACCAAAGCTTATTAGCTGCAGTCACACCTGATCCCGTGCAGAGAGAGCCCCGTCGGAGCTCCGAGTGGAAACAGAGGCCGAGACTGCGCCTGCCCGCCCGCGAGGCAGGCACCAATTTCGTGGGCGAATATTCTCATAAAAAATAATAAGATAACATTTTATTCAACACTAGCGACGGGCAGGCTGCGTATAAATCTCTGAAGGGATTACTTGCACGGCAAGGAATCCAGTGTACATTCAGCCCTTGGTCTCTTTAGCTGCAAGGATGGAGTCGTGTCCATTCAGTGGGTGGCCTCTCTGCTGGAAAGATGAGGCCACCCTTGCTCCGTGCACAATCCGTTACTAGCCTCTGCAAACAGTGTGCAAGGCCTTTAAGTCCTTGGCCTTTGTTGAATATGAATGCCCTATGCAGGCGAAAGGAGTTCAGTCTGCTTGTTTTTTTTTTATTCTTTGAGTCCGTTGTCCATTCCTGCCGCAAACTATCCTTCTGCATCCTCTGTTGGTCTCGTGTCTGTTTCCGCGCGCGCACACGCGCATCTGTCTGTATGTGTACGCTTGGTTGCACGTGTATTTTATTTGTTCTTTCACAACCCAGTGTTCAAATCATCCCTTCACACGTTCGCTCCCATTAAGAGTGCACGATTCAACCCCCATTCACACGCAATCGCATTCGTACGTTTATCACTTGATCTATGAATATGATAGTCTGCGGAAGCTACCGTTTAAGCGGCCAGGTGCAGGCAGAACAGGATCATAATAGGTTCCCAGTCCCATTTCCGACTTGCTGTGACAAGTCACACTTTTAGTCAAAATGTAGGGAAACCACAGAACGGGGCTTCAGCTAGTCAGGCATCCTTATATGTTTGAGAATCATTTCAGTCAGCCCAGTTCTGGGGGAATATTGTCCTGAATATTACTTTCATAATGGGGACATCCTAAAGACATGAGTGTATTGTCCACGGTAACCGCAGGAGGGTTCCATAGTGCCTTGATATTAAGAACCTTCATTGAACCCACTCTGCCATTTGGGAATGAATGTACCTGTGCTACGCCAGGGTTGCACCAGAAATTGCTTGAATTATCCAGGTGGTTGTTCACGTCTGAGACATAAGGGATGAGAACCTCCCCTGATGCTGTCCACCCTCATACACCGCACCCTCACACACACTGCACCCTCACACACACTGCACCCTCACACACCGCACCCTCACACACCGCACCCTCACACACCGCACCTTCACACACTGCACCCTCACACACCGCAACCTCACACACACTGCACACTCACACACACCGCACCCTCACACACACCGCACCCTCACACACACCGCACCCTCACACACACACCGCACCCTCGCACACACACCGCACCCTCACACACTGCACCCTCACACACTGCACCCTCACACACTGAACCCTCACACACTGCACCCTCACACACCTCACCCACACACACCCACACACACACCGCACACACCCACACCCATACACTGTACCCACACACACACCGCACCCACACACACCGCACCCACACACACCGCACCCACACACACACCACACACACACTCTGCACCCTCACACACACACTCTGCACCCTCACACACTCTGCACCCTCACACACTCTGCACCCTCACACACAGCTTATCTGTTATTTTCTTCATTCATTGGAAAGTTTACTCCCTTTAAAATCTGAACACAGCTGCCTGGTCCTGTTTATGGCTAATAGATCATGTCTGTAGCCACACTGCACCCTCACACACACTGCACCCTCACACACCGCAACCTTACACACACTGCACCCTCACACACACTGCACCCTCACAGACACTGCACCCTTACACACCGCACCCTCACACACACTGTTCCCTCACGCACACACTGCACCCTCACGCACACACTGCACCTTCACACACCGCACCCTCACATACCGCACCCTCACACACCGCACCCTCACACACACTGAACCCTCACACACTGCACACTCACACACCACACACACACACACCTCACCCACACACACACACCGCACCCACACACACACCGCACCCACACACACACCGCACCCACACACACCGCACCCACACACAAACACTCTGCACCCTCACACACACTGCACCCTCACACACACTGCACCCTCACACACAGCTTATTTGTTGTTTTCTTCATTCATTGGAAAGTTTGCTCCCTTTAAGATCTGAGCACAGCTGCCTGGTCCTGTTTATGGCTGATAGATCATGTCTGTTGCCACACTGCACCCTCACACACACTGCACCCTCACACACCACACCCTCACACACCGCACCCTCACACACCGCACCCTCACACACCGCACCCTCACACACTGCACCCTCACACACCGCACCCTCACACACCGCACCCTCACACACCGCACCCTCACACACCGCCCCCCACACACACCGCCCCCCACACACACCGCACCCTCACACACTGCACCCACACACACCGCACCCACACACACCGCACCCACACACACCGCCCCCCACACACACCGCACCCTCACACACTGCACCCACACACACCGCACCCACACACACCGCACCCACACACACACCGCACCCTCACACACCGCACCCATACACACACACTGCACCCTCACACACACTGCACCCTCACACACACTGCACCCTCACACACACTACCCCCTCACACGCCACACCCTCACACCCCACCCTCACACACCGCACCCTCACACACCGCACCCTCACACACCGCACCCTCACACACACTGCACCCTCACACGCACACTGCACCCACACACACACTGCACCCGCACATACACTGCACCCGCACATACACCGCACCTGCACACACACTGCACCCTCACACACACTGCACCCTCACACAAACTGCACACACACTGCACCCTCACACACACTGCACCCTCACACACACTGCACCCTCACACTGCACCCTCACACACACCGCACCCTCACACACACTGCACCCTCACACACGCTGCACCCTCACACACTGCACCCTCACACACTGCATCCTCACACACACTGC
This sequence comes from Lissotriton helveticus, assembly GCF_964261635.1. Classification (NCBI taxonomy): domain Eukaryota; kingdom Metazoa; phylum Chordata; class Amphibia; order Caudata; family Salamandridae; genus Lissotriton; species Lissotriton helveticus. Next base: position 54,722,260 of record NC_136057.1, on the reverse strand, counting down.
ACCCTCACACACACTGCACCCTCACACACTCTGCACCCTCACACACTCTGCACCCTCACACACTGCACCCTCACACGCCGCACCCTCACACACCGCACCCTCACACACCGCACCCTCACACACCGCACCCTCACACACCGCACCCTCACACACTGCACCCGCACACACACTGCACCGGCACACACACTGCACCCGCACACACACTGCACCCTCACACACACTGCACCCTCACACACACTGCACACTCTGCACCCTCACACACTCTTCACCCTCACACACTCTGCACCCTCACACACTCTGCAATGGAACATACACTCCAAATACCACTCAGTGCCACATAATTATATGCAACATAATTGCACACCTCATACTTACACTCTACTCAATGCAACATAAATACACTTTATCTATCTGTCTATCTGTCTATCGCACTCACTCTATCGCCCTCATCTATCGCACTTACTCTATCTATCGCACTCACTCTATCTAGCTATCGCATCACTACAGCATCACTCAGCACCACCACAGCATCACTCAGGTGCACCACAACATCACTATGCGCTACCACAGCATCATTGAACGCCACAGCATCACTCGTCACCACCACAACATCACTCAGCGCCACCACTGCATCAATATGTGCAACCATTCAACAACAACTGGTTCAAATATGTTCTCTCAATGTTTCAAGCTTTATTACAAATGTCACAAAAAGATGTTAATATTTCACTTCTGTTCTTGGATTTCCGTCACAATAAAATACAATGAACATAATCTTTAAATATTTACAAAAGCTATTGCCATTATAAATTACAATAACTTTTATTTAAGTATTAATTCTTAAAAAAATTAAAAGCCATTTTTATTTGTAATATCAATACATCTAGGTCACGTAAATACAACACATATTGCATTACAAATGCTATAGGTGTCACATTTGCGAAAGTTAAAACTATTGGCATTGTAAATGACAAAGCTATTAATTTCACTATTTTCAAAACCAACACATAAATAAAAATTTTGTCATTTACAGTACCAATAGCTCAAACTTTCCTAATGCGAGACCTATTGCATTGCAAATGCTTGTTCCTCTAATTGTTGTTCACTATTCCTCTAATTACTGTACACTTTTCCTCAAATTGCTCTTAACTAGTCCTCTTATTGCTGTACAGGACTTCTTTAATTTACTATTCCTCTAAATACTGTACATTATTCCTCTAATTGCTGTTCACTATTCCTCTAATTGCTGTTCACTATTCCTCTAATTCTGTTCACCTATTCCTCTAATTGCTGTTCACTATTCCTCTAATTACTGTACACTATTCCTCAAATTGCTCTTCAATAGTCCTCTTATTGCTGTACAGGACTTCTTTATTTGTTCACCATTCCTCTAAATACTGTACATTATTCCTCTAATTGCTGTTCACTATTCCTCTAATTGCTGTTCACTATTTCTCTAAATGCTGTTCACTATTCCTCTAATTTCTGTACACTATTCCTCTAATTGCTGTTCACTATTCCTCTAATTGCTGTTCACTATTCCTCTCATTTCTGTTCACTATTCCTCTAATTGCTGTTCACTATTCCTCTAATTGCTCTTCACTAGTTCTCTTATTGCTGTACAGGACTTCTCTAATTGTTGTTCACTATTCCTCTAATTGCTGTTCACTATTCCTCTCATTTCTGTACACTATTCCTCTAATTGCTGTTCACTATTCCTCTAACTGTTGTTCACTATTCCTCTAATTGTTGTTCACTATTCCTCTAATTGTTGTTCACTATTCCTCTAATTGCTGTTCACTATTCATCTAATTGCTGTTCACTATTCATCTAATTGTTGTCCACTGTTCCTCTAATTGCTGTTCACTATTCCTCTAATTTCTGTACACTATTCCTCTAATTGTTCTTCACTAGTTCTCTTATTGCTGTACAGGACCTCTCTAATTGCTGTTCACTATTCCTCTAATTGCTCTTCACTAGTTCTCATATTGCTGTACAGGACTTCTCTAATTGTTGGTCACTATTCCTCTAATTGCTGTTCACTATTCCTCTAATTTCTGTACACTTTTCCTCTAATTGTTGTTCACTATTCCTCTAATTGCTGTTCACTATTCATCTAATTGTTGTCCACTGTTCCTCTAATTGCTGTTCCCTATTCCTCTAATTGCTGTTCACTATTCCTCTAATTGCTGTTCACTATTCCTCTAATTGCTCGCCACTAGTCCTCATATTGCTGTACAGGACTTCCTTAATTGTTGTTCACTATTCCTCTAATTGCTGTTCATTATTCCTCTAATTACTGTTCACTATTCCTCTAATTTCTGTACACTATTCCTCTAATTGCTGTACAGGACTTCTTTAATTGTTCACTATTCCTCTAATTGCTCTTCACTAGTCGTCTTATTGCTGTACAGGACTTCTCTAATTGTTGTTCACTATTCCTCTAATTTCTGTACACTATTCCTCTAATTGCTCTTCACTAGTCCTCTTATTGCTGTACAGGACTTCTTTAATTGTTCACTATTCCTCTAATTTCTGTACACTATTCCTCTAATTGCTCTTCACTAGTCCTCTTATTGCTGTACAGGACTTCTCTAATTGTTCACTATTCCTCAAATTGCTGTTCACTGCTGCTCTGTTTGTGGTCTATCACTTCTCTCATTCGATTAGCTGCAGATCTTTGAATTGGCGCCTCTTGGCACTTTGAAAGGATATCTTGATTATGTCTCTGGCAGCTAGACTGTGACTGTTTTACATTCCTGTGAACTTCAGGCACGAGGAGGGTGCTCACAAGTGTGACGAGGTCCGTTGATGCGTGGTTCAAGAATGCGATTTAAACATGCAATCCAACAGTTTCTTTGCTCTTTGTTGAATGTTACTCCTCTGATCCCACTAGTGCTCTGTGTGACTTTTTCTCCTCAAAACCCCCAGAAGACAGTGTTTAAGCGCATCCAGTGGCATTGTTCTGACACTTGCCAGGGATTACACCATGACTGTTAGCCTGGGGTGGCGGGGCCGGCACCCTGCCAGACATGTACACATGGAATCAAAGGCTACTGTTAGTGGCTGTCTCGTTAATTGTGTTTACATGTTCTTGTCACATCCTCCGGAGTAACTTCTATTTGCATCGCTTTAAGCCGTGGAGGAGCATTTTTTTAAGGGGCAGAGGGGGGAGGTTGAGGCAGTTACCTGCTCCAGCACAAACAAACCAGCGTTTCCTGTGCTGTGAAGAGGTGTCAATAGTTGTACAAAAGGCTGGACAGACTTCAAAGCACTTTACACTCTTATGGTATTCAATTATGGGTGTCTGCTTGTGCATGCGTATAAACATACAGAGGGCATGCGCATACACTAACACACTCAGCACCCACACCTGTACAGAAACAAACATGCACACAGAAAGATATGAGTGTAAATACAGATCCACACGTATTTACCTTAGACGCACCTGCGCGTGCATGGCCGTAGAACTCTGGTGGCCATATGTCGAGTTAAGGGGGTTATGGTTTGCTTCATTCCTTTGCTTTGTTCATGTTACAACCGAATAACTAACAGCGCAGCAGTGTGATGGGCAGTAAACACGCTACACTCCAGTCTTTTGTTTCTGTGCCTTTATGCCTTTCTAGACATGCAAGTGCTTGACACATTATTAAGAAATCTGGCAGAGAGTTAGAAGTTTGGCAGCTACAAGTTTAATTTTTAGTGAAGCCCCACCACTGCATCTGGACTGTGAAGCACGGGGGAATCTGGGACTGGTAGTCCCCAAAACTAACGTTATGCTGAATCAATCCGGAGCAGGTGAGCCCGCCACCACTTGGAGGAGGAGCTTAAAAGGAATCCCTGGGTGGGTTAACGCTGCTAACGGACTGGGCATCTGAAGAAGGCATGAGCTGAAACCGGTAGTGCCAATGTCCTTTTAATAAACAAATAGTTACCTGCCAAACTTCGCTGTTGTCTCTAGTCTTCTTCGCCACGGAGGGGTAAAGTCTTCTGAAGAGTGGAGGGATTGACTTTTCATATATATATATATATATATTTACTAAAAAAAAACATAGGTTTCAGGCATGTTATAGTTAGAAATTAGCATTTAAAAAAAACTTTGAAATTCACTGAAAAAACCATAGGGTTCAGGCACGTTATAGAATTTAAAAAACCTTAAAGGTTTCAGGGGCGTTATAGTTAGTTGGACATTTCACTCGTACAAAACCAGTGAAATTCCCTCGTTATAGGTTTTTCAGCTAGCTATAACTCGCGCCCCCGCAATGCACTGCTGAGGACGTCACATATTATATCAATCATGACATGGTCAGTGACATCACTGATGACATCATCCAATGACTGTGTGTTTCCGTAAAGTTTAAATATGTTTAATATATATATATGTAGGGAAAGGCGTATTGAAGAATGAATGGGTGTATGAGTGTCTGAATGGATGATTTAGTAGGTGCGTGACTGACTCTATAAGTGAGTGATTAAACGTATCTTACTGAATACATGGGTTAGTGACTAAACTGTGTGAATGTCTGTATCCGTCTGGACCTGCCTGGGCCGACTGCACAGGCACTATCTTTTGCTTTTCTCTGCCAAATCCATATATTTTGGAGAGACATGGGAAAGAGAGAGGCTGTGTATTAAGACATTGTAATGTTGAGAGCAGCGGGCCTATATCAGGCTTTAGAGGCTGCTGCTGCCCCTTGTGTTCAAAGGAGATCTCTACATTCCAATGTTCTAAGCTTTTTCCTGCGAAGGTTTGAGTCCAAATTCCAGCTCTTGAGTCGCCGTCCTTTGGGGCTTTCAAGACACCGACCCTCCACATTATCCCTTTAGATAATTTATAAATAAAAAGCGGCAACACATTGATGCCTTGTTTAAAAAAATGTTTCTAAGGCTACGTATGAGTATAAATCCAACAAAGGAGGGCACCCGTTCTTGGATCAAACAGTGGCCGGATTCTAATTGTAGATTCTGTGGATGGCCTCAGGAAACTCTTGTACATAGTTGATTAATCTTAGACCTTATTTTCTGATGAGTGGTGTGAGATCTGCACGTCAGGCTTTAATCAGGTCATTATCCGGTGAATCGGTTCCACTACTATGTCAACTGGTAAAAAGGTTGAAAAAGGTTTAATATAGGGCAGATTCCCTCTAATTCTATGTCCTTGTAGCAATTAATTTTAACGTTTTTTAAATTTCATTAATTAAATATTTTTGCTACAATGGTATTAATTTGAAATGTAATAACAGCCCGTTTACCATCGCAGCCAACTGATGTACTTTCTTCACATTAGCACTTTTGAAAAGATGGCAAATGAATGCTTATTGGTTGATAATATTCCTTTGTGATATTCATGGAAATAGTATGCAAAGCACTCCGTCACTTTAAAATGTATTTATGGCATTGTTTTTGTATTATGTGGAAAGAAGATCTCTTGTTTTAAATGTAAATGTGTTTAATTTTGGTGAATTAAGATGCTGTGTTTTATTTTGGTGAATTAACATGTTGTTATTGAAATGATTGTAATTAATCAAGCAATAAAGACTATATATACTCACATTGATGCCTTGTTGCCTGTTTCTTCTTTCTCTTTTTACTCTCTCTATCTCGGTTTGTGTCTCTCCAACTTCAGTATTTGACTCCCTCCTTACACTATTCTTGTTGCTATCAGACTTCCGATGACAACCTGATGGAACATGTTGGGTGCCTAGTGCAGGTCAGGTTCCTTATCAGGTCAGGATGCACTGGGCTGTGAGCACTTGCCTCCTGTTCCTTTACAATTGGTGCATTTCTCTCCTCCTCTACACCACGTGATACTATCCTCCCTATGTCTGTTCTTTCTGCATCTCTTCTCTCTGGATCTGACTTCCACCTCTTTACGTCCTCCCATCATGACCTTTTCTGTCTTCTTTGCCACTTTAGGGGTCATGCTGGGTACTTGTGGTGAGAGTGGAAGATAGTCTATTTTTTCTCTTGTTCCTCTGTTTGTTTTGTGTTTTTTCTTTTCTTGCCCTTTTTAGTTTCCTTTACTGTTGTGATGTTTTTCCTTTGTCAGGTGTTGCAGTGCCTGGGCCCTGTCGGAGGAGTGTGATGAGTTTCAGGCCACAAAGTAAGTCCTTATCATCCCCACAATTTGAAATGGTGAATTCCACTGAGCTAACTAGACACAGCCTCAGTCTATGGTGGCATTTGAAGCAGTGATTACAACAGGCCAATTCCCTTGTTCAATTAAATTGCCCTTTCATAGATCACTGGAAAAAAATAATAAATGAACACTTCCAGTGTGCAGTGTTTCAATTTCAGTTTATTGCTTATTGTTATTAGTTAATAAAAACTGTCACAATACAAGTTAGATGCATATAAAAAATTATAACCCATTTTCATTAAAACATTGATAAATATTGGTGCAACACAAAATAATATCATGGATTTGTTAAAATAGAACGTTATTAAAATGCATTAAATTCATAATTGTTGGGACACTTCACCAGATTCTTAGTGTAGAGTATGCATCGGTAAGAAGAGACAGAAATTCGGTAGTTCTAGATATCGTCATCCTGCTATTGTTTTATCATCATATCGATGTCATATAATCTTGCGTCTGGACAGGATCCTTGTGTTGTTGAATACTACTTACAATCCTGTTTTACTGCTTTATCATGAGGTTGTAAAAACTTCAGTTTACAATTTAGCTGGGGATCTGTGGAGTCCAGACTTCTCATAATGGCTGTTCTACACGTACGAATCCCTCGCTCGTTAAATAAGCGCTTTAAAAGTACTCGACATGCATTGTTCAGTTTGGGACATATACAGACCAAATGCACAAAGTCCTCGCCTGGGGCATCACATAGTCTGCACATTTTTGATCCTTTATATCGCCAAAGTGGTTTGTCTGACAGAGACGGTAGATCACCTAGGCGCATGGCCAATAGTTTTTTCTTAAGATGCACCAGATAGATTAGCTGAAGGTAAGTTGCCGGTAGCATTGGGCTCGCCGTGAAAATATACTTTTATCATCAACTAACAAATTAATTTTTGCCGCTTTATTCATGGCCTGACAAAACGTAGGATGCGACAAGTTCAAGTCCCACAAATCACCCGCATTGGTTAGTTGTAAAGATGAGAACAGATATTTATTGTAACTTGAATTGTCATTGTTGGACACGGCTTCCCCTAACGTGCTGACTAGAGGGCTAGATTGATTATTTTGTATTTTGTGCATGGTTTTAATGAACTGGTACCTTCTTGCTATGTTTGGCTGTGTTAGTCCAAATTCCAAATGAATTTGGGCTGGGGAGGCATTACAGGGCAAATGAAATACCTGTTTGTATGTTTTGATTTGTAATCTGTCTAACATTTTGGAATCCCTACCATGCATCACCATACTTGCATAGGTTAGAGAGGGAAGCAATTTTGCTTTAATTACAGAGAGAAGTGGTTGGTAGGAGGGACCTCTAGTTTTTTTGGGAGCAAGCTGTATGCGTGTATTAAAGCATTGTTCTTCCTAACCACATACTGCTGATGGGCATGAAAGTTAAATTTTTTTATCAAAATTAAAACCCAATTACTTATAGGTACTGACTTCTTCTATGGTTACATTATCCAGCTTGATCTTTAAAGAGACACAGAGATTGTTCCCAATAAGCATGGATTTTGTTTAAGCAATGTTTATTTCTAATTTAAGTTTTGTATACACCGCTGTTTCTTTGATCAATCCTTGAAGTCCGATTTCTCTATGACTCAGCAGCACAATGTCATCAGTGTATGCTAGATGGGATATCGTCAGTTGACGTAACCTTGGAGCATGTGAGTTAACTAGATCCAGGTGGGTAGTCAAATCTGCCATAAATAGGTTAAACAGATGTGGAGCTAGCACACACCCTTCCTTAAGACCCCTTGTGTTTGGTATTTTCCTTGGTAGTTTGGTCCTGTCCCCTACCTTGATTTGAATCCTTGTTTCAGTATATAATGATTCAATTGCTCTTATAAAAATTTCTTGTATACCCAACGTCTTAATTTAGCCCATAGGAGGGGTCGATCCACCCGATCAAAAGCATCTTTCAGATCTATAAAGCAGAGTTGTAATTTTTTCTTTAGGCGTTTGCTTTTTTCCGCAATTAGTGCTACTGTTAACATATTAATTGAGGTACCATACCCTTTCCGGAAGCCTGTTTGATGGGGTGGAATCAGATTCTTAGCATTTGACCACTCTATTAGATCTTCCAATATTATTGATGCATAATAGTTTGCTTCAGAGTCAATAAGGGCTATTAATCTGTAATTAGATGGTTTTGTTTTGTCTGCGCCCTTAAAGATGGGGTTTATTATAGATCCCCTCCAACCATCTGGAATCATACCTGTATTTTCCACCTCTTTAAATAGGGGCATTATTGGATTGGCCCAATATTTTGGGTCCAATTTAAATATGGCCTGTGGGATGCCATTTGGTCCTGGGGCACTGTCACTTCTTCCTGATTTAATAACATTTTCGACTCTAGTAAGCGTACACGATGTATCATCTAAAGTGGGTACGAGCTCATGATATGGCAATATTTTAATCTCGATTTCTAACCCACGTTCAGTAGTTTTCTTAATTTTGTTGTTTTTATTTACTTTCAGCTGTTCGTCGTCAATAAAAAGTTTTTTTAGATACGCAACCCAATCTTCCTCTGTAACATTCGATGATGCTATTACTTTGTGAGTCTTGTTTAAATCATTTATTGTTTTCCAAAATGCTTTGACATTTGATTGTTTGCAATTGTAAACCAACTTTGCCCAGAACTCATCTGTTGTTTTTCTTTTTTCTTACCAAACGTTTTTCTTAAATTCCTTCTTAAGTTGTTTTAACTTGCCCCATGCATCTGGTTGGTTTCCTTGTTGTTTTACCTTCCTTATTTCTTTTCTCAGGCCCTTTTTTAGCTCTTTGACTTTTCTGTAAGGATGGGTGAATATAGATTTTGGTCCGTCTCAATGTTGAATTGATTTCGGTTTCGTTACTTAAATCACAAATTTGATCCAGGCATTCAATACGGTGGAAGATAACGATATACTATCCTCCAATATTGTTTTGGCTTTGCCTGCGAGTTCCGGAAGTTGATTAGATGACCAATTCACTAGTTTGTGAGTAGTTACTGTACTTCCCTCATCGATTGTTGGAACGGACTGGAATCTGTCCAGATGTATGTTTATTGCTATTTGCTAAATTCAATGATTGCTATCCGTTGTGCACTTAATTTTAAACGTGCTTAGTTGTTGGATTAGTGGCAAGGAAAGAATAGTATAGTCAATGACAGACCCCAAAGTTGGTCCATAATGTGTTAAACTTGGTTGATTATCATCCAGTGTTCTCCCGTTGATTACTCTCAAACCTAAATGTTCTACAGTGGTGACCAATTCCTTACCTACTTTATTAGGTATCCTCCATGGATGGGCCGTTTGATGATTTAACATACCAAATTTCATTTTTTACTGTTAGCTGGTCGTCTTCGTCTGGTGTAAAAATAAGATGGGTATTGAAATCTCCTGTTATGGCTATTTCCCAATTCGGGGTATTATATCTTACTGTGGATATTTCATGTATTAACTTTTTGAATATTATTGATTTATCTTGGACGTTTGGATGAGCGTATATGTTGAAGAAAATTAAAGAGATTATCCAGTGATTGCCGCCAAAATTGAGTCTTATAATTTGTATATTATTTGAAGTTGTCGACATTTGTTCTGTTTCTACCTTAATGTTGTTTGATATGTAGACCGATAGACTGCCCTTTGGTCTTCCGAAGCGGTTCGTTTTTACGGCATTCACCTGGTGTAATGTAAATCCCGGCAATTGAATTGAACCGGTCAGCCAGGTTTCTTGCAGTGCTATGATGTCACATAGAGCCCAGATTTCCATTAGAGTCCTATCGGTAAGCTTGGTTATTGCACCTGTAATATTCCAGGAAAATATATTTAGGTTATCAGATTGCAGGGCACATGTTGGTTCGGTAACTGGTCATTTCATATTTACGTTTTTTTATATTCGCGGTGACCAATGCCTATAGTTATGCTTTCTTTCTATTGGAGTTACTGTTTTTGTACCCATGGGTCCTCGAGCAGTATGCAAAATCGAATATACAGAAGAATGGGTGCTATTCTTATTATCCCAATGTGCCAATGGAGAGGGGTAACGCAGTGGTGTACATTTTAATTAATGTTATGCCCCATGATTCGAATTGCTCTTTGGCATCAAGCATTTGATTTCCTATTTTTTCTGACTTCCCTGATGTTACAGTTATCTCTGTCAGTTGATTATGTGTGTTTGGCCGAAACTTCACCGATATTAAGTCTGTTGTTTCGATAAAACGTAATGTTCGCACCTCCCCTAGCAGCTACAAAATGTTTCCCCTATTTAAGATATCTTGCTTGCCTCTTGACATGTATAGAGGGATTATGTGATTTGCCACCGGTCGCTGGAATCCTTTGTTTCTGTTGGTAAAATCTCTTCAGACAATACTTAATTTATATGATCCTGCATTGGAGTTTTATATTTTATTTGGCCTGTACAATTAGAAGAATTATTTCTTAATTTGATCATCATTGGGGAGCAGTGTACTGCTTCTTGTATAATAAGGCTCATACTCCGTGTTACTTGCTAATGGGGGACATGTGATCACAATTGTTTTGTCCACCCTAGAAGTTATTATATCAATTCTATATGCTCTAAACTGGGTGAATACATCGACTATCAGCTACAACCACTCATGAAGGACCTACCATCATTTATTCGGGACACTAAGGATATTCTCCTCACATTAAACAACATCCCATGGAACAATGACTGCCTGCACACCTCAATTCGTCACGATGATGGACTGGAGGCAGTTCATAAATCATTGGCTACTAAATCAGTTCATTTCTTAGAGTCTAATGGGATGATCCTTGAGATGCTTCACTTTTGTCTCACAAACAATGTGTTCACATTTAATTCCAAACACTAACTACAGACCCAAGGAAGTGCAATTGGAGCTAAATTCGCTTCTCCATATGCCTGCATTCTCATAGGGCTTGTTGAAAAATACTGGCTATGGGACGATAAGTTCACAGAGTACACCACCCACATAACCTAATGGGGTAGATACATTGATGATATTTTATGCATCTGGCAGGGAACAGAATCCATGCTGAAAGAGTTACTTCACAAGATCAACACAAACAGATGGAATATTCAAACAACCAATAACATCTCAGCTAGCCTAATAGATTTCTTAGACCTAACCATATATGTGGAAGACAACTGTGAGAAGTTGGCCTGATAGGTGATGTTTCCAATTCTGGAACCACCTGATATCAGACCAAACAATCCCTTATGGTGTCTGGTTGTAAGTCAACCTTATTAGACAAGCTATCCTAGGGGTAGCATGGACTAAGCAGCCTAAAGGCTTAACTTAAGAGGTCGTGTTAAGCGAGCTGTTTTACCACATACAATCCTGTAATATCAAATGAAAGGACACCACACAAGTATATATTATAAAAATATATGTATTTATTACTAAAAACAATCCCCAGTATTCTTTATGAATAAAGGGGCACAAGCGTTAAATCAAAAGCACAGTTTAAACATACAAAGTTGCACAATTATGGATGAGGGCGGGTGGCCACTCAAACCATATACTAAACAAGTGGTATAAGAGATGCCACTCGAACAGTGGTTAGGCCTAGGGCCTAGGGAATCGCTGGGAGCAGTCGGGACAAGCAATGCTGAAGTCGGGAACGGCCCACGGGATTCGGGAGCAGTGCGGAAAGCGCACGCATGCACCAATGTTACCCAATGGTGCGTAAAAGTTGTAAAGTTAGAGTTTAAGGACACTTCCGCTGAACCTAGAGGAACACAACTTAAGACACAGACCCTAGAGATGTGTACCAGTGTGGGAACACCGGCGGAGCAAAGTTACCTCACCCACAGGAAGCGGGTGCACAGGGTCGAAGTTGAGTCGGGTTTCGTCACGCAGGCTCTTGGTGCTTGAAGCTGAAAGGGCTGCAGGTGGGGTGAAAGTGAAGTGTCCGGTGGAGTCCAAGGGTGGACTCAAGTCGAAGAGTACCTGAAAGCAGAGGGGACAGAGTCTGGGTCACTCAGCAGTGACCAGGGTGGAACCAGGACGGAACCAGGCAATGTCGGGCGCAATCAGGTGGTCGTCGAGGAGCTTCTCTCCGCTGTCACGTGGGCTCTGGGGCATCTGCGACGTCCAGGAGCGGGTCACGATCTGTCCCACGAAGGCTCTCACCGTCGGTGCAGTCGGCTTCAAGTTTGGAGCAAACAACACTTGGCAAGAGCAATCCATGCGGAACCGGGAGATTGCTTCTCACTCGAACCAGGAGGGTCAGAGTGGGGGCTCCTTTTCAGGGGAGCTGGTGCAAGTCTGGGGTCACCAAAATCACAAGTCGTATTCATAGTTTCGTCGGCACAGGGACCACTAGCCAGCTGGCAAGTGACCGGGCCAACGCGTTGAGCCAAATGGAGCAGAAGGGCCCCACGCAGCACTCGTCGAGTGTGGAGGGCTGAACTTCGGTGCAAGAGTGGCTCAGGGTGGGGGCTTCTCAAACCCCGGTGTACAGCTTCGAGGGTCACTCGTGGGCTGCACGGTCAGCGTCTCGTGGTCAATTCAAGATGGCGTGCCCCACGCTTCCGGTCGCCTCCACGGGTCTCAGCTCTGCAGGGACTGTGGATCGGGCTGTTGGAAGGCAGGCAAGCTTGATCTCGTCGATCTCTGTTGCTCGAGTTCCGGCGGGAACTGCAACAAAGTAGACGTCGAGGGCTGGATGGTGCCTGTTTGCACAGGGTGGTCACTCCTTGACCACAAGGGAGATTCTTCGGGCTTCCACGTTGAGTAGGATGTCGAAGGGTCCAGAGTTTCGTTTCTTATGTTTCGTCAGGAAATCTGAAGTGCATTGGCACTGCTCCCACTCTTATTCGAATCTGGGGGGCGTGATTACCTGCTAGGTCCCCTCCTATGGGTGGGACCCAGGAAGTGGGTGGATACACCCCCTTCCTTTGATCCAGGCCGCCCTGGCACGAGGGCTGGAGTGCCCCAGAACCGGTTTGGCCGGATTATGCAAGGGGCAGCCTTGTGCGCCCCAAGCAGTGTCTGGTTTCTTTCAAACCTCCCTGCTACAATCCACTATCTCCTGTCTGGAGGGTGGTAACACCCTCCTGCGACAGGAAACCCTTTGTCCAGGCCCCATTTGGCTGAGTTTCGGTCAGCTGCAGGGGGCCAGACTCTTGTCTGTGGCAGAGGCATCCATTTTGTGGATCTAAGGTCCTTTTAGAAATTAACCGCATTTAAGTAAAGTAACATGTCTTACCCCTCTAGAGGGGTGGAATGCTATCCCCGTCGCCAGAACTGGCGAGGGGATAGTATTCCAAATCGTATGACACCTTACACGACATGTTTTGATAAAGCCAAACCAGAGTTGCTATATAACCGCGAGGATTATAAGGCACTTAAGAGTATATGGTATGGCATTATCCTGAAACAGCTTAGGGAGTTGTTCCCGACAGCTGCAGACAGGCTCAGCTCATGCTAGAGCTCCATCTCACATTAAACCACGCACTCTGCCTCCAGGATTGATGAGGCCTTCCATAGGAGTGGCTCACAGGTTTATATGTGCCCAGATATAGGTTTAGATATAGGTATACTATATCTAAGTAAGGGGTGATTACACCACCTTACCCCAGCTGAGTGATCAGCCAGTTGTGTCAATTTAAGAACCAGCCAGGGGTGGCAAAAGATATGCTGCAGCCCCTGGTAGGCCTTGGTGGCCCCTATGCCCTTGGCACCTATAGTGCATTATACAGGGGCTGACAAGGAGTCCATTTCCAATTGTGGTATGTGCCTATAGCACATGTATCAGTAATTTAGTGAGAGAACAGCAGGCTGGGGGTCTGATCAGCAGGCCCACAGCCTCAGTAGTCGCAAACCAGTGAAGCAAAAAGCAAAAATTTGGGGTGACCATAGGATAGCAGACCCTACTCTCCTACACAACCCTCCCCCCAAACGCAGGGACATTAAACTAACCTTGACCAGATAAGTCTTCATGTTCTAAGTGGAAGTACCTGGAGAGACCATCTGCATTACCATGGTCAGTCCCTGGGCGGTGCTCCACTGTAAAGTCCATCCCCTGCAGGGAAATGGACCACCTGAGCAGTTTGGGATTTTCACCCTTCATCTGATTGAGCCACAAGAGGGGCTTTTGGTCTGTCTGAACTAGGAAGTGAGTTCCAAACAAGTAGGACCTCAACTTCTTCAGGGCCCAAACCACAGCAAAGGCCTCCCTCTCAATGGCTGACCAACGTTTCTCTCTAGGGGTCAGCCTTCTGCTAATGAAAGCAATGGGCTGGTCTTGACCATCTTGATTAAGTTGTGAGAGCACAGCTCCCACCCCCAACTCAGAAGCATCTGTCTGTACAATGAACTGTTTGGAGTAGTCAGGACTCTTCAGGATAGGTGCAGAGCACATGGCCTTTTTCAGGTCATCAAATGCCTTCTGACAGCTAACTGTCCACTGAACCTTTTTTGGCATCTTCTTGGATGTCAAGTCATTTAATGGTGTCACTATAGACCCATAGTTTTTCACAAACTTTCTGTAATACCCAGTCAGGCCCAAGAAGGCTCTGACTTGTGTCTGGGTAACTGGAGGAGCCCAGTCCTGTATGGTCTGGATTTTGCTCTCCAGTGGCTGAACCTGACCTCCACCTACTAGGTGGCCCAGGTATACAACCTTACTCTGCCCTATCTGGCACTTAGTAGCCTTGATAGTTAGGCCTGCCTTTTGCAGGGCCTCCAAAACTTTCTTCAGGTGGATCAGGTGATCCTCCCAGGTGGAGCTAAAGACAGCAATATCATCTAGATATGCTGCACAAAAGTCATCCAACCCAGCAAGGACTTGGTTCACCAACCTTTGGAAAGTGGCAGGTGCATTCTTCAAACCAAAGGGCATTACCACAAACTGATAATGTCCACTAGGGGTAGAGAATGCTGTTTTGGCTTTTGACTCTTCAGCTAGTCTGATTTGCCAGTAGCCAGCTGTCAAATCAAATGTGCTCAGAAACTTGGCAGAAGCCAATCTGTCAATGAGCTCATCTGCTCTTGGAATGGGGTGAGCATCTGTCCTAGTGACAGCATTGAGACCCCTGTAGTCCACGCAAAATCTCATTTCTCTCTTTCCATCTTGGGTATGAGGTTTTGGCACAAGGACTACTGGGCTGGCCCATGGGCTCTCTGATGGCTCAATCACTCCAAGCTCCAACATCTTTTGCACCTCAGCCTTGATGCAATCCCTGACATGGTCAGGTTGCCTGTAGATCTTATTCTTCACAGGCAGACTGTCACCAGTGTCCACCACATGGGTACACCAGTCAGTCTGGCTGGGTGTGAGTGAAAACAAATGCCTGTGGGCCTGCAAAACTTGTCTGCAGTCCATCTGTTGCTGGTCAGTGAGGCTGCCCGCCAAGGCTACTCCATCAACTGAACCATCATCAGGGTTCTGAGAAAGCAGGTCTGGGAGAGGGTCACTCTCTTCCTCCTGATCCCCATCTGTGGCCATGAGCAAGCTCATGTCCTCCCTGTCCACAAATGCTTTCAAACGATTCACAAGGATTACCCTGTGAGGGCTCCTGGGGGTTCCAAAGTCAACCAAGTAGGTGACCTCTCCCTTTTTCTCAATGATAGGATAGGGTCCACTCCATTTGTCCTGGAGTGCTGCTGTGGCCACTGGCTCCAGTACCCACACCTTCTGTCCTGGTTGGAACTCTACCAGTACAGCCTTTTGGTCATGCCAAGCTTTTTGTAATTCTTGGCTGGCCTCCAGGTTTTTGGATGCTCTCTCCATGTATTCAGCCATCCTGGAGCGGAGACCAAGTACATAGTCCACTATGTCTAGCTTAGGCGTTTTGAGAGGTAACTCCCATCCTTCCTTCACCAAACACAATGGACCCCTCACAGGGTGGCCAAACAAAAGTTCAAAAGGGCTGTAGCCAACCCCCTTCTGTGGGACCTCTCTGTAAGCAAAGAGCAGGCAAGGTAAAAGAATGTCCCATTTCCGCCTGAGCTTCTCTGGTAATCCCTTTATCATGCCTTTTAGGGTCTTGTTAAATCTCTCCACAAGCCCATTGCACTGTGGATGGTAGGGGGTGGTAAACTTGTAGTTTACTCCACACTCCTTCCACATTGCTTTCAGATAGCTAGACATAAAATTTGTGCCTCTATCTGATAGTACCTCCTTTGGAAAGCCCACTCTTGAGAAAACTGCAATGAGGGCTTTTGCCACCACAGGTGCTGTGGTGGTCCTCAGGGGAATAGCCTCTGGATACCTGGTGGCATGATCCACTACCACCAGTATAAATCTGTTCCCAGATGCTGTTTGGGGGTCCATTGGACCCACAATATCAATTCCAACTCTTTCAAAGGGAACCCCCACCACAGGTAGTGGTATTAGGGGGGCCTTTGTTGTGCCACCTGACTTACCACTGGCTTGGCAAGTGACACAGGAGCGACAAAACTCCTTGACATTTTCTGACATATGAGGCCAGTGAAAGTGTGAAACAAGCCTGTCCCACGTCTTGTTCTGGCCTAAGTGTCCTGCAAGGGGAATATCATGGGCCAAGGTAAGGAGGAACCCCCTAAACTGCAGAGGTATAACCAACCTCCTGGTCATGCCAGGCTTGGGGTCTCTAGCCTCTGAGTAAAGGAGTCCATCATCCCAATACACAGTATGGGTACCTTGGGCATCCCCAGCAGCCTCAGCAGCAGCCTGCTGTCTGAGGGGTTCAAGGGAAGGGCAATCTAATTGAGCCTGCCTCAGGTCTGCCCTTGAGGGTCCCCCTGTCCCCAGAAACTCAACCTGGTCAGGTTCAAGTTCCTCAGAGACAGTCTCCTCTTGGACTGCAGAATCAGTTTCCTCTGAAACTTGATCCTCAACCTGGGGCAAGGTGGAAGGCTCAGCCTTTCCTCTCTTGCTCCTTCTCTTGGGTTGTGGTTGGTCTATTGTTCCAAGATCCACCACTGGTTCAGGAAGGCACTTCTTAGCCTGAGACCTTGTCACTGCAAGGACATGAGCTGAAATCCCTAGCATTTCTGCATGTGTCCTGTACTCCACTTCTGACCAAACTGAGCTTTCAAGATCATTGCCTAACAGACAGTCTACTGGCAGGTCTGCACTCACAACAACTTTCTTTAGGCCATCTACCCCTCCCCAGGAGAAGTTCACAACTGCCACACTATGGGAAGTAGTGGAGTTGCTTGCATTGGTCACTAGGTAACTTTCACCTAGTACAATCTGTCCAGGGTCCACAAAGTCAGGTGTCACCATTGTGACACTGGCACATGTGTCCCTGTAGGCCTGAGCCAGTTTCTCATTGATTAAAGGCGTCTGCCTATACTTGCCCAGGTTACTGGGACTCACTGTAGTGGACAAATCTATGTCCACATCATATAGGAGAACTGCCTGAGTAGGGGTTCTGACTAGGCCAGATCCTACTTCAATACCCAGGGTCAACCCTGCTACACCCTTGGACTGTGTTCCACCACTGCTTACTGGACTAGGGGTTGCAGTTGCTTTAGGAGCTGGAGTGGTGGGGACTGGATTTGTCTTGGTGCATTCACTGCCCCAGTGCGAAACTGATTTGCAGGTATTACACCAAGGTTTCTTTGGGCCATTATTCTTCTTCTTTTTGTTTCCATTCTGGGAACCACCCTCCTTACTATTAGTTTGGGGGCCTGAAGACTTCTGGTCTTTTTCTTTATCTTTCTGATTTCCACCCTTCTGGTCTGTTTTCTTCTGGTCACCACCTTGGTTCTGGGGTTTCTGCTTAATCCTTGTTCTGACCCATTTGTCTGCCTTCTTTCCCAATTCTTGGGGAGAGGTCAGATCAGAGTCAATAAGGTATTGATGCAACAGCTGGTTTGTACAGTTATTAAGGATCTGTTCTCTCATTATAAGATTGTACAATCCTGTATAGTCTGAAACTTTACTTCCCTGCAACCAACCCTCCAGAGCCTTAGTGGCACAATCCACGAAATCAGTCCAGTCTTGAGTCTGTGCTTTTTGGGTGTCTCTGAACAACAACCTGTATTGCTCAGTGGTTAGGCCAAACCCTTCAATAAGAGCACTCTTCAAGACAGTGTAGTTTTTGGCATCCTCAGGTCTAACTGTGAGGAGCCTGTCCCTCCCTTTCTCAGAAAAGGAGTACCATAAAATTGCAGCCCACTGATCCTGAGGAACCTGCTGTACCATGCAGGCTCTCTCAAGAGCAGTCATCCATTTGTGGATGTCATCCCCTTCCTTGTAGGGGGCCACAATTTTTGTCAGGTTTCTATTATCATAGCTCCTGTCTTTTTCTCTAGGAATATTGCTGCCACCAGTGGCATCTAAGCCACTTAATTTCTGCTCTCTTGCCAAGGCAAGTCTAGCTTGAGCCAAGGCTACCTCCTCCCTCTCTATTTGGAGTTTGACAGCCCTCATTCTGGCCCTATGCTCTAGCTTTTGAGAAGCAGTCATGCCTCTCTGTGATTCTCTTGAGGCACTAGAAATATGAGAGTCCCCTGAGGGAGATCTCACTCTTCTGTTGCCTGGGAGAATGTTATAGGGTCTGGGGAGGTGCTGGCCCTCTCCATTCCCTAGTAGGTCTAAGTTGGCCTGGTTAAGCCTGGCAACTTGGACCTGGCTACCCCTCTGATCCTGATCTTCTGTGTCCTCAACATCTGAGTCCTCTTCCCCCTCTTCTCCTTCTTCTCCTTCTTCCTCCTGAGGGGTACCAGTTACAGGTGGGTTTACTCCATCTCCTGACTCTAAGGGAATTCCATTCGCCTTCTCTAAGTCATCCTGTTCTAGAATGGCTATCAGGATAGGACAGGTGGGACTTCTGCCCCTTTTTAACCCTCTTGATACGCACAAGGCAATCAAGTCCTTTCGGGTTAGTTTGTCATAGCTGGAAGTTGCCTGGGTAAGGTCAACTGTCACAGGAGCAGACCCTGAGGCTTTTCCTGTGTCAGACATGATACTAGTGAGGTGTAAGTGGTGCACTTACCTACACTAAGTGTTTTCCTACTGTACCTTGCTAGTGAGTTGTAGTCAGGGTGTGCTAATCCCTTTAATCTACACCTACTAAGTTCAGTAGAACTTAATATGCTAAGCTTTTGATTTATATGTACCTAGAGGTACTTGATGTGATCTTTCAATTTGATAAAAGATTGCAATGGTAAAACAACAGCAAGCTCAAATCCGCACCGCTGCTCACCAATGTGAGAAGTTGGCCTGATAGGTGATGTTTCCGATTCTGGAACCACCTGATATCAGACCAAACAATCCCTTATGGTGTCTGGTTGTAAGTCAACCTTATTAGACAAGCTATCCTAGGGGTAGCATGGACTAAGCAGCCTAAAGGCTTAACTTAAGAGGTCGTGTTAAGCGAGCTGTTTTACCACATACAATCCTGTAATATCAAATGAAAGGACACCACACAAGCAATGTTCCCTCTAATTTTTTTCTTCTGTGTGCGGCAGTGTAGGGTCTCTGTGCGCTGCAGCCATGGCTATGTGCGCCAGGAACCAGACCGTGCGTGTGTGCAGCGCCAAATATCCCTCCAAACTTTTGCTTAAAAATCTGAAAAGATGGTGCATTTCCACACATACAGTGCCACGTTAAACTATACTATGTTGTGTGGTTAGGTTTGCCGTAATTTTTAGCTGACAAAATAGCAAATACAAGTTCAAAGCACTTAAAAAGTATTTTAAGTTGTGTAAACTAATTACAGTCTGTGGTACTCGTAGTACTGCCCGCAGGCCGTCAGCGGCCCGGCGACGGCGCACGGACCTTGCCTTGTCGTTTCTAGGCAAAGTGGAGATGCATGGGCTGTAAGAAGGAGTGAAAAAAACAACAAAGCTTCATTAACAAGTAAATGGAAGACATGTGAAGTACTCAGGTGCGGCTGTGTGCGCGCCCGGGAAGCTGTCTCAGCCAGGGCTGCCACAAACGGATGGGTAAGTGGGGGGGTAAGCTGGGGCTTAAGCCCTTTGAGCCCAATGGGCATTGCACACCTGGATGTAAGCACATTCAGAATTTGGAAAATTGCGCCTAGAGACAGAGACAGATAGGGACATAAACAGACAGATAGGGAAAGAGACAGAGACAGAAAGGGACAGAGACAGAAAGGGACAGAGACAGAAAGGGACGGAGACAGAAAGGGACGGAGACAGATAGGGACGGAGACAGATAGGGACAGATAGAGAGAGAGAGAGAGAGAGAGAGAGAGAGGAAGGTAGAGGGAGGGAGGGAGGGAAGTAGAGGGAGGGAGAAGGGGGTAGAGGGTGGGTAAGGGAGGTAGAGAGAGGGAGAGGGAGAGAGAGGTAGAGAGGAAGAGGGAGGGGCAGCGAGGTAGAGGGAGGGAAAGGGAGGTAGAGGGAAAGGGAGGTAAAGGGAGAGGGAGGTAAAGGGAGAGGGAGGTAAAGGGAGAGGGAGCTAGAGGGAGAGGGAGCTAGAGGGAGAGGGAGCTAGAGGGAGAGGGAGCTAGAGGGAGAGGGAGCTAGAGGAAGAGGGAGCTAGAGGAAGAGGGAGCTAGAGGAAGAGGGAGCTAGAGGGAGGGACAGAGAGGAAGAGGTAGGGGAGGGTAGAAGGAGAGGGAGGTAGAGGAGGGAAAGGGAGAGGGAGGGACAGAGAGGTAGAGAGAGGGAGGTAAAGGTAGAGGGAAGGAGAGGGAGGGAGGTAAAAGGAGAGGGAGGGACAGAGGGAGAGGGAGGGACAGAGGTAGAGGGAGAAGGAGGGACAGAGGTAGGTAGAGGGAGGGACAGAGCGGGAGAGGTAGGTAGAGACAGGGAGGTAGAGGGAGAGGGAGGGACAGAGTTAGAGGGAGAAGGAGGGACAGAGGTAGAGGTAGGTAGAGGGAGGGACAGAGCGGGAGAGGTAGGTAGAGATAGGGAGGGAGAGGGAAGGGAGAGGGAGGGAGAGTGAGGGACAGAGCGGGAGAGGTAGGTAGAGACAGAGACAGAGAGGGAGGGAGAGGGAGGGAAAGGGAGAGGGAGGGACAGAGCGGGAGAGGTAGGAAGGGAGAGGGAGGGACAGGTAGAGGGAGGGAAAGGGAGGTAGAGGGAGAGGGACGGAAAGGGAGAGGGAGGAAGAGGGAGCTAGAGGGAGAGGGAGGGACAGAGAGGTAGAGGGAGAGAAAGGGAAAGGGAGATAGAGGGAGGGACAGAGAGGTAGAGGGAGAGGGAGGGACAGAGAAGTAGAGGGAGGGTAAGGGAGAGCGAGGGACAGAGGTAGAGGGATGGGCAGAGCGGTAGAGGGAGAAGGAGGTAGAGGGAGGGACAGAGCGGTAGAGGTAGGTAGAGACAGACAGAGAGGGAGGTAGAGGGAGAGGGAGCTAGAGGGAGGGACAGAGGTAGAGTGAGGTAGAAGGAAAGGGAGGTAGAGGAGGGAAAGGGAGAGGGAAGTAGAGGGAGGGAGAGGAAGGTAGAGGGAGGGAAGTAGAGGGGGTAGAGGTAGAGGGAGGGAGAGGGAGGGACAGAGAGGGACAGAGCGGGAGAGGGAGGTAGACGGAGGGACAGAGCGGGAGAGGGGGGGAGAGGGAGGTAGACGGAGGGACAGAGCGGGAGAGGGAGGGAGAGGGAGAGCGGTAGAGGGAGGGACAGAGCGAGAAAGGGAGGGAGGGAGATAGATAGAGGGAGGGAGAAGGAGATAGAGGGAGGGAGAGGTAGAGTATTTGCTACTTTTGTGGATAATGTGCAGCCTTTAATTTTAAACTTTTGTGTGTTCTAGGAGCGAAGTTGAATATTTCCAGATTCGTTTTTGTCCTATCCTAACAAGGGTGTAAACGTTGATATAGGTGTTTCACTGGTAGTAAGGTCAAAATGTCCGGTGTTAATTTCGGAGGGCGGTTGTGGGCAGGGCCGGACTGGCCGTAGCGGGCACCGGGCAATCCCCCGGTGCGCCGCACGGGTGGGGGCTGGTTTGGGGCCCCTGGGGGCTGTTTTTGTTACAGGTCTGTTCCCTGTAACAAAATCGTCCGAAAACCGGCCCTGGCAAAGAGCTCGGCGGCACCCTCAACCCTACCGGGGGGGCGGCCGCGCACTTTGACAGGGCCTGGTTGTGGGGTAGATCATTAGCGTCAAATAGCCCAGCATTGTTCATGATAAAATCAGTATTGAGGCAATGCTATCGTTTTTAAGAGAACAATGAGACTTTGTTTTTATTAACCCTATTTTGCTTAGTAGTTTAGAGTATAGCCCTCATATGCTAGAGTCTGCATCAGGGTCATCGGATACTTCTTAAGTCAACACTATACTTCCTAAATTACATTCCACATCACTATGTACCACTTCATAACACACCATACAACTCAACTCAATGCCACTCCATAACAATGCACTCTACTTCACGTTAGAAAGCTTCACTCCACGCCACTTTGCACCAGTAATTTTTAGCCATACTGAATAGCAGCCACACTGCTGTACAACATGGCTAAGATATATTGGCAAAGCTGTAGGCGAGATCTATTGATTATGCCAGTGCTTGTTGTTTATACTTAAGCACATTATAGGATCTCCTTCATATTTTGTCACTTTTGATGTCAATACCAGCTGGGTAGCAGGAGTTTTAAATGCAACACTGCACGAATGGACCATCTCAATCTCCTTGCCCACTTCGTCTGGTTTATTGCTCTCTATCAAGGGTAGACCTATATTAGAAGCATAGTTGACTGATCTTTTTCGCACAGTAACTACAAGTTAAAGGCATTCAATGCTCTATTATTTCAATCTCCATTCGTTTTCGTTAGTATACTGCTGATTTTCTTCGTATTGTCTGGTACATCGTTTTCAGATTCCTGGGTATGTTGTGGTAAAAATATATTTTCTGAATGGCCTTCAAGACGATGTGGTTCATTAAAAAAACACGATGTCCATTCAATGCCACTAGGAACTCGTTTTTTCCCATTAAACGTTTAATCAAAAAGTTTTGCTTTCAACTTAAGTTCAGTTCAAGATCTAAAGAAATATAGCCTTGGTTTAAGTTTCATCTGCTTCCCAAGTCGAATTGAAAAGTGTCTCCTCAATTCATCTTTGCAGTGTTTCATTGTCATCTTGTGTCAACAGAAGCAGTATTGGTCCAGACGATTTGGACTCCCACGTTTTTTTTGTTTTTGACATTGCCAGTTTATAGTTTTTTAGAGAAAGTAAGAATTGTTTTTTGAGCAGATACTAACCTATGGCTCCTCTTCCTAATTCTCATCAGAATGGGAAAATTGTTCCATTGTGTTAATTTGCTGCAATTGACGTGCAAACCTTTCTTGTCACTACTGAAAACCGAAATCTTTGGACTATAGTCTACATATTTTGAGCTACTATGAACTATCTGCACTACAGTTTGGTTAAAAAAGAGTGCAGTTGTAACAAATAATATTGTCATGATCATGAGGGAGGCACTGATTGCTGACATCATGCAAGCCTAACTTAGGTAACATCCTTTACACAGTAGGCAGACAGAAAATGAAACATCCTGAAAAGACAGACACTAAACATAACCCTGTTTACTCGCAGCACGTTGGAAAAAATTGTATTCATGTCAGTTTTCAGTGTTTTTAGATCCTCTGCACTTTTTTGCTCATGTTCTGTTTTCTTCTTTCAAGGGTTGCTATAAACTCTTTCTGGGACTGATAGTGGAAAATTATTTCTGTTCGTGATTTGGATAGTGCTTCTGAATAGTATGGTGGGAAATATAAACTGAAGCTAATGGGCACTCAGTAGGGAACCCTGGCCTTATGGGCAACCTTGTTATTAAATATACAGACTGCACCTATGGCCAATGCAAAATGATACTTTTTTTGCATGCTTTTTCCTCACCCACCCACCAGCTGGTGGAACGATGCATAGCATGTGAATCCTGAGTAGAATCATACTGCAAAATATTCACAGCCTCAGCCACCAAGCACCCTTTTTGTTAGTCCACGAATCTTTCCATCAACAGCATAAAGTTAATGTCTAGCAATTTTGTTTTCCATGTCATGCTTCATCTCATCTTCATTACTCAATGTTGCTACTGTCCTGCTCTTACCACCGACTAACCAGGTCCCCAAAATCCGTTTTGTTCAACTTTTTTTTTCCCCTGTTCATCAAATTACTCCAGCTTCACGGGGAAGGGGCATATTCAAACTGTTACTTCTGTGGACACTGTGGACAGTGTCTAAGTTATTACTGCGTGCTTGATAGACTGTCTCTCCAATATCTTGCCACTTTGTTTTTTACATAAAAGTCTTGCAGCGTTTTAAATAAACGTTCTTCTAAAGCTATTGCAGCGTTTTTAAATAAAGTTGCTTGCACTTGCCTCTCCCCCTTCTTTCTTTCCTCTATCTTCGTCGCTCCTTTCTCCTTTCATTCTACTTGTTCACCCATCACCGACCTCACCTCACTCCTCTCAATCTTAATCTCTGTCACCTATTCTTGAGTGAAGAGGCTCAGAGGCAGAGCAGAGGCCTGGCCGGGGCCTCTCGTGCGCACTGCGCTATTTAAATATAATGAGAGAGGTGAGCCTCTCTCCTGACTCGGGGCCCTGGCGTGCGTGTGCAGTTCACCACTTAATTTATTAAGAGCCTTAATTCTTCTTGATGAAGTGAGGGGGCCCCTGGAGCGTGCCTCCCCCCCCTTCCCCTACCTCCGCAACACGAGGGCTGCGGGGGTCTGTGTTACGCCCCTGGTCCTCTGTCTGTTTCAAGAGCAGAGAACAGGGAATCCGTGTGTCTCAGGAAAAGGCAGGCTGAATGTGATTGGTTGCGGATTTCGACTATGCAGATTTTTAAAGCAGTGAGTTACCCAGGATCTTCTGAGAATACTTTATTGCGAAGAATGTGTCTGCCTGTGCATCTTTAGATTATTATTTTGTGTTGTTATACAGCCATATGTTTGTTAGAGTTGGTGATGCCGAAACTTTTCTTACTGTATGTATGAAGGGTTTTTACATTACCAGAGATTGTTTCCGTAGATTTTAATCGAGGAAATACGTTTCTAAAGTGTGTGATCTTTGCAAACCGTGAGGAAGAGTTGTAACCTTACGAGCGCAAAGCGACTTTGACGTTCCACATTACGTTTCTTTTAGTGCACACCTGCTGGTGTGCGCTGCAATTAGCATTAATACCAATCCCGCAGCGTCTCCCACAACGAGGAAATGGCAGTTTTTCACGCCGCTCGCATTTTGAAAGCGGCGGCACGATGGTGTCGCGGGAGTGCGCGCTAAATACAGCTCACTGCGCGCTAAGGATGACTTCTGTGCGCGCGTGCTCACGCGCGCAGCTTATTGGGAACAGTGCACACAAGTATATATTATAAAAATATATGTATTTATTACTAAAAACAATCCCCAGTATTCTTTATGAATAAAGGGGCACAAGCGTTAAATCAAAAGCACAGTTTAAACATACAAAGTTGCACAATTATGGATGAGGGCGGGTGGCCACTCAAACCATATACTAAACAAGTGGTATAAGAGATGCCACTCGAACAGTGGTTAGGCCTAGGGCCTAGGGAATCGCTGGGAGCAGTCGGGACAAGCAATGCTGAAGTCGGGAACGGCCCACGGGATTCGGGAGCAGTGCGGAAAGCGCACGCATGCACCAATGTTACCCAATGGTGCGTAAAAGTTGTAAAGTTAGAGTTTAAGGACACTTCCGCTGAACCTAGAGGATCAAAACTTAAGACACAGACCCTAGAGATGTGTACCAGTGTGGGAACACCGGCGGAGCAAAGTTACCTCACCCACAGGAAGCAGGTGCACAGGGTCGAAGTTGAGTCGGGTTTCGTCACGCAGGCTCTTGGTGCTTGAAGCTGAAAGGGCTGCAGGTGGGGTGAAAGTGAAGTGTCCGGTGGAGTCCAAGGGTGGACTCAAGTCGAAGAGTACCTGAAAGCAGAGGGGACAGAGTCTGGGTCACTCAGCAGTGACCAGGGTGGAACCAGGACGGAACCAGGCAATGTCGGGCGCAATCAGGTGGTCGTCGAGGAGCTTCTCTCCGCTGTCACGTGGGCTCTGGGGCATCTGCGACGTCCAGGAGCGGGTCACGATCTGTCCCACGAAGGCTCTCACCGTCGGTGCAGTCGGCTTCAAGTTTGGAGCAAACAACACTTGGCAAGAGCAATCCACGCGGAACCGGGAGATTGCTTCTCACTCAAACCAGGAGGGTCAGAGTGGGGGCTCCTTTTCAGGGGAGCTGGTGCAAGTCTGGGGTCACCAGAATCACAAGTCGTATTCGTAGTTTCGTCGGCACAGGGACCACTAGCCAGCTGGCAAGTGACCGGGCCAACGCGTTGAGCCAAATGGAGCAGAAGGGCCCCACGCAGCACTCGTCGAGTGTGGAGGGCTGAACTTCGGTGCAAGAGTGGCTCAGGGTGGGGGCTTCTCAAACCCCGGTGTACAGCTTCGAGGGTCACTCGTGGGCTGCACGGTCAGCGTCTCGTGGTCAATTCAAGATGGTGTGCCCCACGCTTCCGGTCGCGTCCACGGGTCTCAGCTCTGCAGGGACTGTGGATCGGGCTGTTGGAAGGCAGGCAAGCTTGATCTCGTCGATCTCTGTCGCTCGAGTTCCGGCAGGAACTGCAACAAAGTAGACGTCGAGGGCTGGATGGTGCCTGTTTGCACAGGGTGGTCACTCCTTGACCACAAGGGAGATTCTTCGGGCTTCCACGTTGAGTAGGATGTCGAAGGGTCCAGAGTTTCGTTTGTTATGTTTCGTCAGGAAATCTGAAGTGCATTGGCACTGCTCCCACTCTTATTCGAATCTGGGGGGCGTGATTACCTGCTAGGTCCCCTCCTATGGGTGGGACCCAGTAAGTGGGTGGATACACCCCCTTCCTTTGATCCAGGCCGCCCTGGCACGAGGGCTGGAGTGCCCCAGAACCGGTTTGGCCGGATTATGCAAGGGGCAGCCTTGTGCGCCCCAAGCAGTGTCTGGTTTCTTTCAAACCTCCCTGCTACAATCCACTATCTCCTGTCTGGAGGGTGGTAACACCCTCCTGCGACAGGAAACCCTTTGTCCAGGCCCCATTTGGCTGAGTTTCGGTCAGCTGCAGGGGGCCAGACTCTTGTCTGTGGCAGAGGCATCCATTTTGTGGATCTAAGGTCCTTTTAGAAATTAACCGCATTTAAGTAAAGTAACATGTCTTACCCCTCTAGAGGGGTGGAATGCTATCCCCGTCGCCAGAACTGGCGAGGGGATAGTATTCCAAATCGTATGACACCTTACACGACATGTTTTGATAAAGCCAAACCAGAGTTGCTATATAACCGCGAGGATTATAAGGCACTTAAGAGTATATGGTATGGCATTATCCTGAAACAGCTTAGGGAGTTGTTCCCGACAGCTGCAGACAGGCTCAGCTCATGCTAGAGCTCCATCTCACATTAAACCACGCACTCTGCCTCCAGGATTGATGAGGCCTTCCATAGGAGTGGCTCACAGGTTTATATGTGTCCAGATATAGGTTTAGATATAGGTATACTATATCTAAGTAAGGGGTGATTACACCACCTTACCCCAGCTGAGTGATCAGCCAGTTGTGTCAATTTAAGAACCAGCCAGGGGTGGCAAAAGGTATGCTGCAGCCCCTGGTAGGCCTTGGTGGCCCCTATGCCCTGGGCACCTATAGTGCATTATACAGGGGCTGACAAGGAGTCCATTTCCAATTGTGGTATGTGCCTATAGCACATGTGTCAGTAATTTAGTGAGAGAACAGCAGGCTGGGGGTCTGATCAGCAGGCCCACAGCCTCAGTAGTCGCAAACCAGTGAAGCAAAAAGCAAAAATTTGGGGTGACCATAGGATAGCAGACCCTACTCTCCTACAACAACAAATTGCAAACCAGGACCTTTCGCAAACCTACATCAGCAAAATCCATTCTGGCAGATAGCTGGCACCCACATAAAACCACCGGCAATATTCCTAAAGGGGAATATCAACGCATGAGAAGAAATTGCAGCAAACTAGAGGTCTATAAAGAAAGTTAAGAACTCTTAACCAAGAGATGTCTCAATCTGGGATGCCTGGAAAAACTCCTGGAGAAGACATCTAAGGATTGCGAAAAACTGTCAAGAGAAGATTTACTCAAACCTAGAGAGGTCACAGAAAACGAGATACCCAATAAGATCCGGTTCCTCACAGATTATCACAACGGACATCATCACATCAGAAAAACTTTGAAGAGACACTGGTACCTCCTAACTAGCAACTCATCACTAACCGACCAAATGGAGGAATATGCCCAAATGGGCTCCAGTAGAGCTAAGAATCTCAAACAAATTCTGTGTGAATCAGAATTCAAGGACAAAAGGACCAAAACAAAGACTAACTTTCTTACCAAGCCCTGTGGATTCTACATCTGCCATGATTGCAATGTGTGCAAACTAGGAGCGAATGAACAAAAGGAATACCAACATGACTCACACACTACCATCCGGATCATGGATTGGATTACCTGTACGTCAACGTATGTAATCTACATCATTATTTGCCCCTGTAACAAAATCTATATCGGGAGCACCATCGGGTCACTCAAAATAAGAATCATGGAACACTACCAGAATATCAACAAAGAAGAGGTGCGACCACCGCTAACGGAACACTTCCAAGAATTTCATCCGCACAGAAAGACCTTAAAATTCTTTGGACTGGAAATTGTCAAACCAGTTTCCAAGGTGGAAATCGGGAGCTGACCATGAGACGCAGAGAGAGTGAATTCATCATGCGTCTAAACGCCACCACTCTTGGACTCAACAAAGATGCAGAAATGCACGTTTGGATGTACTAAGAAGGTGGCCCCATTTAAATCGGTTGCCCTCATAAGGAACATACACCATACTGACAGGGCTCCAGCCATTAAGCCTAGATCCACACTCATTATGTCCTTAACTCTCTTTAGCTTCTGTATACTCTATCACATTTGCATGACATTTCCAATGTATTGACTCACGTGTGGTGACTCTCAATGGGGACTACCGTGGGCTCTATTATTCCCTTGGACCGAACGCTGCAACATACATGATAAGTATTCTTAATTCTCTATATATAACCTTGTTTCCCCTTTCAGATTAGCGGGGTGCTAATTTAGTGTATATATACCTCATCCATATCCCAGTTGCACGACAATTCCTATTTATGGACTTAGATATGGACTTACATGTGGTAACTTTGGGGACTACCATGGGTCCCATTACTCTCTTTTGCCGCTACTTACCTCACAGATTCCGTGGCAAATGACATGTACTTTCCCTTTGCACCTAACGCTGCAACCTAATTGTCAAGGACTCTTATTTCTTCCAATATAACCTTGTTTCCCTTCTCAGATTAGCAGGATTTTTAACTAGTGGAGATCTATTTCAATCTGCCTTGACTTTTCCTAGCTAGTCCCTTTGAATACTCCGACTCTCCTGGTTATAATATTTATGGCCTTCAAGTTCCATTTAATCCCAGCATCCATAACCAGCATTGTTCATAATCCTATCGTTAACCAGACTCTCCTTTACTATAGTTCTTTAACTATGGCCTTTTAACTTCATTGCTGAGCATAGTAACTCTTCAGTGGCCCCTGTAACATGCCACGCGTCAGAATGACTGAATTGACTGACGTCAGGACACGAGTCACAGTATAATTGACGGCGGGGAACGGAACTCCTATTGCTCCAGGACCACAGAAACGGAATACCGGCCTTTTAGAGGTAAGACATGAACGCTGACAGTAGCACAGGTCAAAAGGCTTTAAGCATTATAACACAGACCTGCAATTATTTTTAGTCAGCGCTCCCGTTTCCAGCGAGGCTCCTTGTTTCTTAATTAGCAGTGTTTTCACTTCACTCAGCATCCACTGATCACAGTCTTTTGCCCTCCCCCTCAAAGCTTTCACAGCGCGGGTCGAGGATTTGAAGGGTACATTTCAGCCTCTGCTTCTGACTGCAAATCCTTCCAACCGGGCCTC
The DNA here is from genome assembly GCF_964261635.1 of Lissotriton helveticus. Taxonomy (NCBI): domain Eukaryota; kingdom Metazoa; phylum Chordata; class Amphibia; order Caudata; family Salamandridae; genus Lissotriton; species Lissotriton helveticus. The sequence continues at coordinate 54,692,289 of NC_136057.1, read as the reverse complement.
TTTCCAGCACGTCCTTGACTTCTGGCTAAATGCGTTTCTAGCACACCTCTCTAACACATAGGAGAATGGGCTGCCAGCATCACTACCCCCTTCCAGCTGTAATGACCGCTGCTGTCCTCAGGGCCTCCTAGCCCAATTCTCTATAAGCGTGCCTCCCTCACACGCAATATGTATTAATATATATTCCATATTTTGTCTCTACCTCAGAATCACAAACCTCACCTGAATACATACCTGAACTTTGGTAAGCGCGTTTCTCAATCTTTAAAATGGTACAGCTCCACTTATTTTTCAGCAGACTTAGTGGATTTATTACTTTAGGAATGCCTCCATTCTGCTGTTTTTACTCTGACTGAATAGCTGAAATCATGCCCATACATACACCACCTTCACGTATGGAACCACTAAGCATGATTACTCTATTTGAATTTGTGACACTACTGCTTTTGCATACAACACTCTCTTTTTCCGTTTTATACATTCTCAAGAATTATGTGAGAACACAGGTGGGCTCACCGGTTGAATATAGATGATTTGATTTGAAAAGGATATGTGTTAATACCAGTTTCTACAGCTTTTGCTACATTTGTAATTGCATAATATTATACCGATCATGAATCGCCTGTTGATTGAATCATCCTCTATGCACAGATAATTGACCTTGCATTGTTTTATTCAGATTTTTGACTTTCCGTGTCTACAATATTTTGAAAAAGTATGTTTAAATGTTTTACATCATTGCACTTTATTTAAATGTCACCTTCTCTCCCATTTATTTTTCTCCTTTCCTTTCTTTTCCCTCGCTCAGTCCCTTTTCCTCCTTATTTCTCCTTCCCTCCTCTACTGTGGTTTTTCTATGTTTCATCTCTCCTTCTTTCCCTATCTGATTCTCACCATTCTGCCCTGTCCTGCTTCCCCACTATCTTCTCACATTCACTCTCTAACCTTCCCTGTCTTATCTTTGGTCTTTGTCCCTCTGTCCCACGTTTTGACATCACTTTCTCCTCCATGGCTTTTGATTTTCCTACATCAACACCCTATCGGCCTTGAAAAAGCCCACAGCCATTAGGCCACCAGGGCGAAACACATGTCGGCTGTTCTTTTTTCGCATGCAACAATAAATAAAAACCACGCACGCAAAACCATTGAACGCTTGAAATTTCTTTTTGGACCAATTTTGACAGATCGGGAGGGCACAATCCTCCATTTTCCTCTATAGAAGTTATTATACGTTTGTGCTTGTTATTTTTATTACGGTGATTAATTTGGTGGAACCACTAGTGGGCTGTTATTGGTAAGTTTGGGCCTTTCCTTTTTTTTTTATTATTCTTTTTTATTGTCAACAAAAAAGCAAAGTATATAGCCAATTTAGACAAGCTAAATCTTAATCCCAGAGGTGATCATAATAATCAAGCCTTTTACCTCACATTAAAGAAAAAGAGGAAAAAAAATAAAAAAAATACAAAAGCGTAAGCGATCAGCAATATAGTAACATACATTATTCTAACACCAGAGAGCAGGATGAATAGATATCCAATTTATATATTCATTTCAAAAATTACAATTTGCCTTTTAGTGCAGTGGTCCCCAGATTAAATTAAATTTACACATGGGCTTAACGCCCTTCGATTTGGCTAGTGCTTCCTCCATATCATGTATTTGCCTAACTAATAGCCACCAATCCTTAACTGTGGGAGCTTTTGGCGATATCCAGACCCGTGCTATTGTCAATCTTGCACAGACAAGCACAATTCTTAAAAGATCTTCATTACCAAATCTCGGGTCCCTTGCCCACAACAATATTTCCATGACCGTTAGTGGTGTTTCTATCCCCAATTTTTGCATCAAAATTTGTTCCACTTTCTGCCAAAATAATGAAAGTTCAGTGCATGGAACGAACATATGTTGTATGTCTGCTGCATATTACTCGCACCTTGGACATTTTGTCCTATCATTTGCCTGATTATTTAATGACCATTTTGGAATTCGACCCAAGTGTAATATAATAAGCAGATTGTACGGAACTGTTGAATTCGCAAACTGGAAGAATGTACTACCCTACCAATTTTACTGAGTGAATATGTTATATTTTTAGCTGAGACTGGTGTCCCCGTAATTCTAGTCCAACGGGCAGCTATTCTTGGGCTATCCTCCAATCTGTGACCACATAAGCTTTCATATGCTCTGCTAATCATAGATTTATAATTAGAACCCTGTAAACAGTCCCATATATCTGAATGGGATAGATTCACCAGTTTCAGATGATTAACAAAATAGTCATGAATCTGTATATATTTAAACTGCATATTATCCGTAAGCTTATAGACAATCAGCATTTTACCGAAATTCATAAAACCATCATAGTCGTATAGGTCCCTGTTGTACACAGAAAGTCCAGTAGCCAGGTATACAAAACAGGATAGCTTTATTATTCAGGCTTAAGGTCCAGGTTACGTTCAGGATAAGAAGATGAGTAGATGGAAATGTAAACCCCACCAGGAGCGACCTCCCTGTCGCTCAGCCTGCCTGCCCTCAACTGCCACTCTACACTCAAGCCATGCACCCAAAAATTCCATGAGGTCATCAGGCATTCTAGCACACATACTAGCTGAGCAACAGGGAAGACACCACCAGAGTAATGAAAGGCATAAGTCACTTATAACACATCCCCCTTCCTTATGGAAACAATAATACAGCAGTGAAAGAAAGAGATGTGAACATCAAGAAAAACACTGCATTACATCTTCAAAAACACTGCATTACATCCTCAAAAACGCTGCATTACATCTTCAAAAATATTGCATTACATCTTCAAGAATAAAAACATTAAGATTAGCCCCATCCCGCTCCCATCGGAAGATACACAACACAAAAGCGGTGAAACAGAACAGGCACGCACCCACGACCAACATGTAACGGGGTACACACCACCCTGTGGACCAGTATTGGGGCAAAGATTGCCCCACAACCTATATGTGACAGGGTACACACTACCATGTGGCCCAGTATTGGGACAAACACTGCCCCACAACCTATATGTGACAGGGTACACACCACCCTGTGGCCCAGTATTGGGACAAAGACTGCCCATCAACCTATATGTAACAGGGTACACACCACCCTGTGGAACAAAATTGGAGCACTTATCGCTCCATAACCAACATGTAACAGGGTACATACAACCGTGTGAACCAGTACTGGGACACAAACTGCCCCACAACCTACATGTAACAGGGTACACACCACCCTGTGTAACAAAATTGGAGCACTTATCGCTCCACAACCAACATGTAACAGAGTACATAACGCCCTGTATAACATGCCTGAGCCACTGAGCTCCCACAACCATATCGCAAAAGGGTAAACCACCCTAGCAAAAAAAATTATAATATTTAGCACTTAGCTCCTGCAACCACCACACAATTCTACGCAAGACTGGCACACCTCACAGCAAAGAGTACTCACCACCCTAAGAAAAAAACTGGGGGACTTAGTTACACCACCCCACAACCTCCCCGCAACAGGGAACCTCTCTATGAAGCTATAACTGGGGCCCTTAATTCCCAGAAACTACACGTAAAAGATGACAACCAAATACATCACTAAGAAACATAACTAGGGCAAAATCTCAACATAAAATAAAAATACACCCCTCCTTAAAAACAAATCTCAACCCCCACCACCATCCTCACAAAACAATTTTGTCGCAATTATCAGATTGAGCAAATAGCAAATGTGTTGCTCCAGTGAGCGATCTCTCACCCGAGGTCCTCACCACACTGACTCATTAGTTGCAAGTTTCTGCCACTCAATGCGCCGGTACACCAAGTTCACTGCTGAAGACTTCATGACCGGGGGCACACGAGAGACGCACCATACAGGCCGACAAAAATAGTATGCTCCCTCACCATTCTGACCCGCAACAGCGCCACTGTCCCAAAGTCTGCATGGGATGAAGACAGCTTGGGACGTCGAGGCGAACTGCAGGCCACCGGAGGACTTCAATGCTTAGGAAACTTTATTGACAAAAGTTGTACACCACAGCAACAATTGCAGAGTAGAAGTGAGGCAAGATGGCGGCACACAGCACACGCTGTACCGGGTGGCTTTCCGCATGTTGCTGCTGGAAGACGCGTAACAGCAGCAATGAAAACTGGAATGAAGTGAAACGTCACAGAAGACTGTCTGGCTGAAGCGCGTGAAAAGGTGAGTAGCGCATGATAGTGCAAGCTGAGCACATTTGAATATTTGAATGTTGCGCAAAGAATGCAGCCACATGACAGTTGCTCAATGACATCAAAAAGGAAACTGACCAACGCTTAGTATCAAAGCAAAACCGCAAGTTTCTTCCTCAAAGTGCGATGAAAACCGGGATACCTCAATACATGGCAGTCATTTAATTACGTGTTTCGCTTGTGCTGCTTGCTGCTAAAACAAACAAACACAGAGTTAGTGGCCTGCACTGTGCGCTGCTCTCCCCCCCCTGGTGCCAAACAGCGCAGCAGGCACCAATCTCCCCAGAGGCAAAATAAAAGTTGTGTGTTTAACTGCTGATAACTGATGAAAGAGGCGTCCCTTTCCTCAAACAAGACACTCGTCCATGTAAACTCCTCTGGCGTGTCAAAGGGTGCTCAAGCCCTCTGGCATAGTTCACATGCATTACAAGAATCAGCACTTAGAAATGTCTCACTGGGTGTCTGTTGGTTTTGTCAGAATAAAAAGCTGCTGCCAATTCAATACAGAAGCGCAATCGTCACAGTAGTTACACGGATACTGAGAGTAGGGGTCAAACGCCTTGGGCAGCAGGCTGTCCAAATGGCAAAGGACACTGGTGGGGTTAGGCAAGGCGTTTCCATGTATTTTTAAGTAATGTCCTTTGTTTCAGTAGGCTCTTATAAGCAGATTCTCCTCTTTGCTGTAGTTTCTTTGTTTCCAATATTTCAAATACTTTTCTCTCAGTAGGTTATTTGTTTCCAATATTTCAAATGCTTTTTTCTCTGTAGGTTGCTTGGTACCTTTAGGCATAGAATCTTTAGTGCACGTTGTAGGTTCTTTAAAACGTCGCCAACATGTTGTACACAGAAAGTCCAGTAGTCAGGTATACAAAACAGGATAGCTTTATTATTCAGGCTTAAGTTCCAGGTTACGTTCAGGATAAGAAGATGAGTAGATGGAAATGTAAACCCCACCAGGAGCGACCTCCCTGTCGCTCAGCCTGCCTGCCCTCAACTGCCACTCTACACTCAAGCCATGTACCGAAACATTCCATGAGGTCATCAGGCATTCTAGCACACATACTAGCTGAGCAACAGGGAAGACACCACGAGAGTAATGAAAGGCATAAGTCACTTATAACAGTCTCCTAGGCATGTTACCCCATAATTGATCCAGCGATTACTTGCCGGGTGCTTGCCAACCCTGGATTACCCTCGCGAATCATCTTAAATTGAACTCTTTTATAATAGTTTGGGTCACTAGTTCTTAACAAAAATAAATTGCTCTCTGCTGACAACATAAATTTGTGATAGTAGGTTCTCTTCTCTCAGTGAATAAAGCTACGGAGGCGACCAAAAAAAGCAGCCCAAAAATAAATTCTAAAATCCGGGAAATTTAGACCGCAGGGCTAAAGGGGAGTTTTTAACAGATCCAGAGCTTTTCTCGCTTTTTTATAGCCCCAAATAAAACTGCTGAGAATCCCGTCTAATCGCTTAAAAAAAGACCTAGACAATCACAACTGAACAGATCTAAACAGGTACAGAAATTTGGGAAGAATCTTCATATTTATGTTGTTTATACTCTCTATAATACCAATAGGCAGCATATGCCAATTCTTAATGATTTACCCGTCTCCTTCAGCAGAGTCTCGTAATTTAAAGGAATTATTCCTTCAATCTGTGCCGCCATCTTAACTCCCAAATATATTGCAGTTGAACAAACCCCCTGTATCGGAAGCGCTAATTTTATAGTTCAGTAGAATCTGAGTCTTGTTGATATTCAGTTTGTACCCAGATATCAAACCGAACTTTTGCGCTTCATCTGTAATCACTTGGATAGCCCCCTGCAGGTCCATTGAGAACACCGCTATGTCATCGGCATATTCGATGACTTTAAGGGAGTTTTCCCCCAAGCGAGAAGGGGCGGATTAGCTGCTGATTTTGGAGGATTGGAACAAAAGGCTCTATATAAAGAGCCAATAAAAGTGGTGATAGGGGGCACCCTTGCCAGGTGCCCCGGAGAATCGAAAAAGCAATTGATTGTAAACCTGCATACATTAATTTAGCCCTGGGTTTATTATATAGAGCTTTTATCCAAGGGAGATATTGCCCCTTAATGCCGAAAGCGTCAAGTATGGCCCACAAGAAGTCCCACCCCACTCGGTCGAATGCTTTCTCAGCATCTAACAATATCATACCGAGTGAGGTTGACTGTATTTTTGCTGCATAGAAAGCAGAGACAGCCATATTCACATGTGCAGTCGTGTCTCTCCCTTGAATAAAGCAATGCTGGTAAGGCAACCCCATACTAGGTAACACTAGAGATAATCGATTCGCTAGTATTTTTGCAAAAATCTTTGCGTCGGCGTTAATGAGTGATATCGGTCGATACGACCCGTACTCATCTGCCGTTTTATTCTCTTTAGAGAAAAAAATGATTTGCGTTACTTTACATGAGTCAGGAGCCCTGCCTTCTTCACCAATAAATCCTATTACCTGACTAAGTGGTATCAATAGTTTCTCCATAAATTGCTTATAAAATTCCAAAGGAATGGTATCGTCTCCTACTGCTTTGCCTGATGGTAGGGAAGTAATTGCTAACCTTATCTCTTCCATTGTTATGTCCCTAGCTAGAGAATTGGTTATTTCCGCCTCCATACTTAACACGGGATTATCTTGTATATAATTATATATTTCCTCTTCCTTTGGCTAATTATCCGGAGTATATAGCTCTTGGTAATAAGCCACACATTGTTCCAATATTTGATTTGGGCGTTCATATAATTTATTTTCGATCCCCTTAATCTTCTTTATAGTTGTCTTGGCCCTGTCATCAGCTACTCTAAAAGCTAAAGCTAAAATCTCACCTATCTTTTCCCCAGACTCATACTGCGAAAGACGATACTTATTCAGTTTCACTATACTCCTCTCCCTGAATGTCTTTTTCAGTGCTGATCTAAGATCCACTAGTTTGCACCCCAGCTCGTCTTGGTTTTGATGGCCTCTGGTAACTGCCTCTATATGATCATTTTCTATCTTCCGTATTTCCTATTTCGTTTTCTGCTCTTTGTTTTGCCTCAAAATAAATTGCTGGACAAATTCTCCAGTTGTTGCCTTAAATCTGTCCCATACTACCATGGGAGAGGCTGACCCTATGTTAGATTAAGAAACAACTTAAGGAGTTCTTTGAAATTGAGTCGTAAACCCTTCATCTGTCCGCATATATCTGGGAAAGGACAAAGATCGAGTGCTTTTATGCTCGGGGGAGATTTTAAGTATGAAAAGAACAGGGTTATGGTCTGACTTGACCCTCAGACATATTTCCATATTGCTCAACCATAAGATATTATCTGATGCCCAAGCCATATCAATTCTTGAATATAGCTTATGAGGGGCAGAGTAGTACGTATAACCTGCTATATTGGGATAGAGGGTCCTCCAAACATCCTTGATTGCCAGCAAACGCCCCAGCTCCCATATAGCTGCCCGTGTTTTCCTCATCCTTTGAAAAGCCCCTCTCCTTGTAGTGTCTACTCCATAATCCATTATACAATTAATATCCCCCATCACCAACCGCTCCCCTTGCCAATTTAATAACTCCAAAGTCGCTGCCTCTATTATAGTAGGATCGTCTATGTTTGGGTCGTAGAGTGAACAAAACACATACTTTTCACCGACTATTTTCACTTGCGCGATAGCCCATCTACCCCCTTTATCGGACTATGTCCTTCAAAATTCTGCTCCAAATCGGTTACTCTTCAAAATAGCTACCCCCCGAATAGACACAGTTTGCGCCGAGCTAACTATCACTTCATAACCTAAATGTCTCAGAAAAACTCTATCTTTGTAAGAAAGGTGTGTTTCTCACAGCATAACAATCTGGGGGTTATACATTTTAAGTTCTTCTGCTACTAACTGTCTCTTAATCTTGCTGTTGAGACCAACCACATTCCATGCTAAGCACTTTATCACTGCCATCCTAGCATTAATTCCTCCCTGCTTTTTCTATTATTTACTTCCATTAGCTTTTGAATATTTTTTTGATTACTTTGTTGCTTACTTTCCATCTTAGATATGCACTTGCTTTTTTCCACCTTTATCCCTACAATTGTGTTGACTTTTTCCCCTTTAACACACCACCCTCCACCTCCCGCCCCCACAAACTAAAGGAGGAATCAACCCCTTCCTGTTGCTGCCAGTGCTCTGGAAACTGGAAACCTGCAGCCATGATGGCCGCCAAGTAGTCACAATCCCCTAATACAATTAGCCGGAGAGAAAAAAAACATACGAGGTGGCTGAGTCTTCTGCAATCTGAGTGACAGTAAAAAAGAAAAAAAGAAAGAGGAAAAAAAAAAGGGGAATAAGAAAACCAGTTTAATGCAACAAGGATGATTAGGATAGCTAGCCACGAGCAAGGAGGAGCCAGCTTATCCCCTTTAACTAGTTTTAGGCCTTAACATTACAGCTACTAATCCCTTCTCAATCTTTAGCAGTCCCCTCTTTCTGCCATTTTAATAACACCTCCTTTGCCTCAAGTTCAGACGTAAAAGATAACATTTGGCCACTCCTGATGATCTTCAGGCGAGCTGGCTCCTGTAAAAAAAGCATGTGCCCCGGTAGCTTTTAGGGGGTCAATTAACTGTCTCAACCGCCATCGCCTGTCCATAGTTGCCTTTCAAAAGTCAGAGCAGAAAAAAATCGAGTAATACCCTACAGCGACCGCGGTGCGGGCTCACTTTTAAAGAAACTGCTTGTCTCAGCAAATAGTTCCCAAAATATAATAAAAACGGCCTTGAATAGCGGTCATTATTTCGACGCTTAACTAGAGGGAGTCTGTGAGCCCTCTGGATCTGGCAGTCCCAGTTCCAGTCCACCAGATCCGGGAAGGCCTTCTGCATTACTTGGACAATGGCTGATCTGGTGCCTGAACCCTCTTGCCCTTCAGGGATACCAAATAATTTAAAATGTTGCCTCCTTTGCCTATTTTCCAACTCTTCAAGTTTAAATTAGAGGCTTGCTAACTGGTCGTCATGCTGCTGTGTTAAATTTACTACTTTAGCAGTAACCTCCTCAGTAGTGACCACTCTATGCTGTATCTCTGTTATCTCGCCGGTCATTTCCCCAACTTTCCCTGTTACTTCCTTCAAGGATAGTTGAATACTAAGATTGTCTGCCCTAATCTGGGCAAAGAGATCTCTCGTCTCCTCCCTCTGATCTTTTAAGGCTTGTAATATCAAGAAGAGTATTGGAGCATCGTTTTCCTTGGAGCGCCTTCTTTGCGAATCCTCGCCCGGGCTCAACGAGTGAGATAATTGAAATGAACCACGTGAACCAGATACCGTAAGTGGTCCATTTTGGCCTGAGTCACCATTTCTCTTAGGCGTTATGCAGGATTCTGAATCAAGGTCAGTTTCTGAGCAGCTTGCACCACGTACACTGGTGACATTTGTAGCCTTGTCCGTCAATCCTACATCAGATAACCTTGACATAACAGTTTTTATCCCTCCTTTTGATGGAACCCATCTCCGCATGGGGCTGTTAGCAGACAATCCCTTAATTTGTTCCTTCTTATTGGCAGACCCGACACTGGATATACTCTGTCTCCTATTTATGTTTTCCCCAATTTTGACCTTTGGGCTCTTCTTTTTTTTCAAGGAGAGGGAGACCAATGAAACTTGATTGTTGATGATGCTGGTATGGTGCAGCAAGTTTATGCAAACACAAGTGAAGTGCAATATAATTATACAAATATCCCGGCACTCAAAAGTGACATCTCCTGTTCGTAGTTAGTCATAACACACTACATTGTTCATACTTATAATATCACTGGCAACAAACAGATTTGAGTTAAAAAAACAGTGATTATGTAATCCAAACAATCATTTAAGACATGGTTTACAAAAAGGACCAAGAAGAGACCATTTCCCCTCAAAAATATATAACATTCAAGAGAATCCGATTGATGGTTATGTCCTCATAATCTTGATCCAAATACACGACAGCCGACACCAAGTGACTTCCTTAAGGCTTGTTCCCGATTTTAAGGGCGTGAGAAGCTGCACAATAGTTTGATTCCCGAAGTCTTCCACTGTGGATGGCGTCGACCAGGGAAGTTGCTGGTCAATAAGGAAAGTCCATCTATTTCTTGTTTCAAATATTAGAGCAAAAAAGCCGCCTATGAAAGTAATTCAAAAGGACGTGTCATGCGAATAAATACTAGGTATGTCTCATGTATTCTCAATAATTAGTTCAAAGTGATGTTGATGTTGAAAGTATTTGTAAAGCGCACTGTGACCAAGCGGTTTCCTGGCGCTAGGGTTGATAGTGTCAGAAGGTGGGGGCAGCCAGGAGTTTACAGATTTGTAAAGGCTTGTGTAAACAGATGGGTTTTTAGCGCTTTACGAAAAAGCAAATAATCAGTTATGGATCTAAGGGTAAGTGGGAGACTGTTCCAGAAACGGGGGGCGAGAATGGAAAAACTAGTGCCACCGGTTCTGGATTTGCGGAAACGGGGGACTGTGAGGAGGGCCTGAGTGGAGGAACGAAGGTTGCGACAAGGGTGATAATGAGCAATCAAGGAATTGATGAAAAGGGGGGCAGTACAGGCTTGAGCCCTAAAAACTAGACATCCCATCTTGAAGAGAGTTCTCTGTAGGATGGGGAGCCAGTGAAGGGATTTGAGTAGGGGAGTGGCATGGTTGGACCTGGGAAGCCGATGAATAAGGCGGGCAGCCTCATTCTGTATAATCTGGAGGCGCCGAAGTTCATAAGCAGGGATGCCCACATACAGGCAATTCCCATAGTCCAACCGTGAAAGAATCATAGCCAAAACAATTATTTTAAGGGCATCAGTAGAAAAAAAACGAGAAATTTTACGGATTATCCTAAGGGAAAGGAAGCAGGATGACACAACAGAGCTAACCTGGGGACGCATGGAAAGGTCCTAACTGATTTTAATACCCAGAGTTCTAACTGTTCCCAAAGGGACCGGGGGGGGCCGAAGATGGAAGGCCAAAAGGCAGGAGTCCAAAGACTGGCGGCACCCCCAGTCAGGACCAACTCCGTTTTGTCCGAGTTTAGCTTGAGATGATTTTGATTCATCCATTTGGAAATAAAAATAAGTACAGATTGGAATTTAAGGCAAGAATCAGGGCCAGGGGAAAGATCAAAAACTAGCTGAAGGTCATCTGCGTAATTATACACAGAGACCTCCATGCTAAGCAGAGAAACGATAAGGGGATAGATATAAAGATTCAAAAAAAGAGGGGATAGAGAGGAACCCTGGGGGACCCCACAGGGTAATGGCCGGGGGTGGGGGGCAGAGAGACGAACGGCCTGCGTCCTGCCCTGGAGGAATGAGGAGAGCCAGGAGAAGGCGGTGCCTTGGATGCCCGCTGCCCTGACACGGTCGAGAAGGATGGAATGGTCCACCGTGTCAAAGGCAGCGGACAGATCGAGAAGCACCAAGGCCTGGGGAGAGTTAGAGTCCCAGTTGGAACCGTAATACTGTTGACTTTCATTAGCTTCAGTATAGTTATCCTGCTATTTTGTGTGCCACCGAGACAGTTGTTGAAAATCAGGCTGGCTATGATAGGCTCCGCAAGTTTTTCTGACTGTGTACCAACAGCGCGGACTCAACTCGGCACGTTCATGATAGGGTTCCCGTGTGAAGTGCAAACGACCTCTCCGGTATTATTGGTAAGTTTGGGCCTTTCCAAGAGGTTCTGTTCAGAGCAATTACACAATGGTACCTCGGGGTGACTAGTTGATGGAATGTCATGTTCAGTATCTGAAGTTAATGTCTCCATTTGCAAGGTGTCTGGAAAGCCACCCTTTTGAAAAAAAAATCTATTTGCATCTATTTCCTTTAGAGGTAAGGCTGGTTTGGGTAGGGTTTGCTTGTCTTTGTCCTTCTGACTTGCCTTCCACTTTTTTGCGCTATTTTCATTAGATTTATTTTTTAACTTATTAGAACGAGGGGGCGAAATTCTATCCGCTGATTGAACCATTAGCGTACATTTTTCTTCTACGATCTTTGTTTCTGGAAGAGATTTCTTTTCTTTGCGTAGCACTAAACAGTGAGTAGAATGTTTTGGCCTCTGCATCGTTTTGCGTGGGACCATTCATGTTCTGTCTTCCCTTTCTAGCACGTTTTTTTTGCCTTTTTGTTAATACTTGGGTGAATGTGTTTTTTGCTTTTGTAGTAAGAGATTGTAGGCCACTAGTTGTTAACTGGATCAGCTATATATCGTTTTGGGTTTCTTTTGTATTTACACAACCTGACACATTTGGTTGTCCTCCCTGTTGTTCATAGGTTTCCTTTTTTGGTGAGTTGTCTAATAACTGCAATTGCTCTTTGTGTGTTCCTCTGGAATTTGCCTTAAAATTAGTTTATGATCGGCCTTGTGCTTTATTTCTTTCAATATATCAATTAGTATAGCTGGCAGAGTACTTAATTTATCTATTATTTGGTCGCATTTGCAGATACATTGTGGATCTGTGCTCTTAGGTGATTGGACCTTCTTCAGCTGTTTAGTATTAACACCAAAATAGATATACTTACCAGAGACATGTGTTTCCATAATGTTCATAGGGTCGATCTGAAGATCTAATTTATCAGATTGCATATTTAGTGCTGATATCGACGTTTGCAGAATGCTTTATAATGAGGAGTGTAAAGAGGATAGGTTGCCTGTCTCCGTTTGGTTGATATATTTTTTCGGTTTACAGGTTTCGTATCCTCCTGTTTTGGAATTATTCTGCTGAAATGACGAAATACTTAAACTATTTTCATGTTTGTATATCAAATTGATCCTGCCTTGAGTTGAGTACTGAACCATGTATTGAATAATTCTTTAGGTCTGTTAGATTTGAGAAGAAGAGTGGCTTGATGTTTCTATAATTGAGGAAAGGTCCTGCTTTGTTTCAGTGCCAATTGATCTTGTTGCAGGAACTTGTTTTGTTTTGTATAATTGATTTGTAGTTTCTATTTGTGAGGTTACAGGAGTAATTGCCAAGTTTGACTGATTTTTTTTTTTTGTCTCCAGGGCTTTTACAAGTTCAGCATTGTCCAATATTAATGTGGAGTGCAACCATGAACTTTGCTGACCGTCCTTCTTTGAAGCCTTTATATCACAGGGTGTTGAAGGGGAATCGTAGCATCGATTCTCCTCAACCTGTTTATCTCTGTTAGGAGTTGAGTGAAAGTGATCCAGTGTTTTGAACTTGGATGCTATTGCTATTTCATCCTGTTGACTGTTTCTTTTTTTAGGTTCAGTAGTCAGTTCTATACATGTTTGCTTAATGTCTTCCAAATCGCTCTTGTGATTATTCACTGAGTGTATAATTGCCTGTACAATTTTTTTTTCCTACTTTTTGTTTAGTGTGTTTTTAGCTGATTTTCCTCATCTATTGAATTTGTTAACATTTGTTCCATTTTTCCTACACTTTCCCTGTGTTTGGGCTCTGTAAATGGTGCCATTGCATAAGGTGCTGGTTGTTGTGCCTCTTGCGTTTCCGAAGCCATTGGTTTTTGTGGGGCAAGAGATGTGAGCAAACCCTTTATTAGGTTTTGCCTAGCAAATGCGTACGAAGTACGCATGCGCTAGGAAAAATCTTATGATCTGTGTGTGGGGTCGGGTATCCGCCCCCTCCTCCCATTGGCTAGCTCCATAAATGGAGGCTAGCCATTGGGAGAGGGCTCTGTCCGTCAATCTCGGACCAGATTCGGGGGCGTTTCCGAGAATTTTTGGCTTTTGGCTACGTCAGCCGAAAGCCTGTTCTCGGGAACGCCCCCGAATCTGTGCTGGCATTGACGGCACCCGCCCTCATTGCACTCCCTGCCAAAGGCACGATGCCGATTTCAGCCGTACAAGCTGCTAATGACAAACCTGGCCGTCTCCAATCTTCTCACCAATTGTCTGGCCTCAGTGGCCGGAAGTCTCGGCTGCCGGGTGAGGGGAGGTTGCAGCATTTCTGTCAACCCCGTCATCTCTACCTGTGGGGGTGTGGAGCAGTGCAGCGCCCCGGACCAGTTGTCAGCCTCCGTGAAGCTTGTGTGCACACGAGGATTGCGTTGCAGCTTGTGTGCACACGAGGAGTGAGCTGCGGCTTGTGTGTGCACACGAGTGTGCACTTCCTATGCACACCTCGACTCCGCGGGGCCTCCTCCCTCGGAAGGCTGTCAGCTGCCTGTAGAGTTGCTCTCCCTGCCGTCAATGCCCCCAGCGAAGACGAAGTGAGCGTCAGGCAGGGCTCCTCAGGTGTCATCTCACCCTACTCCCGACCAATGAGGGGCGGTGTGGCGGGAGGGGCAGGCGGAGGGCAGGAACTCCGCTCTGAAGGACGTTCCAGCCCCTGTGAAGCGGAGCACACTCACCTCCCCTCTGCACCCACCCATGCCAGCCCTACCCCGCCCTCCACACCCCTCCTTGCCCACTCAACACGAAGGCTCTGACCACATTTGAACTTTAGTGGCCGTCAGTGCATTAGAAGCGAGAAGCCTTTGTATGCTCTTAAAGGAGCCGCCGACCATTCCCCGGAGCCCGAGGCAGGGCAGAAAGTGGAACTTGAACCCTCGGCGGTGAGAGAAATGCGCTTGTTTTAATTACTACTGAGCGCGGGGACACCATGCTCGGTTTGGCAGCCTCCCGATGTATATATAGCAGGCCTGTTCCGCAAGATGCCCGCGAACAGCAGGGATGGCGCTCAGGAGGTCGGTACATCAGCGGCACAGTGAGTACAGGTGAGGGGGGAGGACCTCGGTAGGGTGAGGGTGAAGTGTGTCTGGCAGAGGGCTCCGGGAGGCAGCAGGGAGCACCGGGCAGTGTGGAGGTGGCGCTCTGAGAGGACAGGCCAGCGGCGAGGGAGGAGCAGTGACGGTTACTTGAAAAGCCGTCCCTTTCCGTAAACTGCCCGAAGTGCAATGGTGGGAAAATTAAATAGAAGAGGGAGGAAAAATAAACTGTGCCCATTGTCGTTTTGGGATTCCGCGCAGTTACGTGACTTTCTTTGCAAGAGGCGCGCTCTGGAGTAAGAGCAATAAACAAGTCCAGTACTTTCCTCTAATTGGTTGTGTGGGCTACACAAACAGTCCCAGGGCCTATCTCAGCTGATCGTTTCGGAAGAGGGCGGGTTAAACGCAGAGGGTCATTGAGGATAGCTCATTCCTGCTGCTGCTCTCTGTCCAGCTGCTGTTACCACTAATCAGCTTAAACTCCTCTCCCTTTCCAACAGGTAAGAAACTTCACTCTATGCCGATGGACGATGCGCCACATTACCCTGTATTGGGATGAAGCCAGGAACCACATTTTCCTCTGACTCCAAGATTAGTTACGGCGAACTGCAGCTGCTTCAGTGGAAGGGAGAGGAAAGCGTGTTTCGTGTCAGACAAAAGTGCCCTTTAAGCTTAACTAAAGAGAGTGATGTTTGGGTTGGGGCCACTAAAGGTTCCTCAAAATCGCTTCTAGTCTGGCCCAACTGAATGCGAAAAAAGGCTACTCGAATTAAAAGCAAAAAAAACAAACAGTCAAGCAAGCACTTGCTCAATTGACAATCTTCTTCACAACAGACGAAGGGCGAGGGACGGGTGGGAAGAGTGTAGTGTAAGAGGAGGAGACCGTGTGGGAAGAGTACTAGGGGAGGGAATTGAAGGACGAGAGTGTGCATGAAGAGCAGTGCTTGAAGAGTGCCAGGGCATTCCCCGGTAAAGCCAACAATGAACACTGAAGCAGACCCTATGGGGCACTCTACTTCCGTCATTTGCCAGCTGAAAAACCCGACCTTCTCGTATGTCACAGGCTAGTGATGCAACTCGATGTCACCACAAGTCACCACACATTCATTTCATTATTGGTACTTCTGTGAAGCGCTCTGACACCTTCGGGTAAAGTCCGCGCTATATAAAGTTGCATAAATAAATAGATAAAAACACAGGGACTGAGACAGGCGGCTACGTGTGTTTACCATTGGTGTTCCAGGGCCTAAAGCATTATTTCATGGCAACTGAATAACTAATGTACTGAAACTTTTAAATGCCTCATGGTGTAATTGCTTCTGGTCCTGCGTAAAGGTGCTATGTTTGTGGTAAATCCATGAATATTTGGGACTTGCATTTAGGTTTTGCCTGGAGGGGGCTCGCAGTGTGTGGGGGGGCTCTGTGTGGGTGTGTGGGGGGCTCTGTGTGGGTGTGTGGGGGGCTCTGTGTGGGTGTGTGGAGGGCTCTGTGTGAGGGGCTCTGTGTGGGTGTGTGGAGGGCTCTGTGTGGGTGTGTGGGGGGCTCTGTGTGGGTGTGTGGGTGTGTGGGAGGGCTCTGTGTGGGGGGCTCTGTGTGGGTGTGTGGAGGGCTCTGTGTGGGTGTGTGGGGGGGCTCGCAGTGTGTGTGGGGGCTCTGTGTGGCTGTGTGTGGGGAGCTGTGTGTGGGGGGCTCTGTGTGGGGGGGCCCTGTGTCTGTGGGGGGAGCTCTGTGTGGAGGGGCTCTGTGTGGGTGTATATGGGTGGCATTTGCGAGAGATTAAGCTATTGGCATTGTAAATGACAATGCCATTTATTTAGCTGTTGTGCTGTAGCTATCATGGGACAGCGAACGTGATCATTTGTAGCTCGTCCATGTATTTTAGGTAGTGTGAAGTCCTTGCTCCTGTGTTCTACTGGGTGCCACCAACTCGAAGAGTGCCACTGTGTTTTCAAGGTGAAACATTATAATAGAGGCGAAAGTAGAGCTTTACGGCGACAAGTGAAATGCATGTAAAGAATGCCAACATCTATTGCTGACATTTCTGCTTACCGGCATCAGGATATCAATTAGAACTGAAGTTCCATGGGTCTCTTAAACACAAGTGCATTCACATTTTAGCCTCTTGCACTCTTACATGTAGGCACATTTTCAGAACAAAGAAAGGGGCGTGGCAGTTATTTTGATGAGGAGAAAAGATATTGTGCCAGAAGGTGTGTGGGGGGGGCTCTGTGTGGGTGTGTGTGGAGGGCTCTGTGTGGGTGTGTGTGGGGGGCTTTGTGTGGCTGTGTGTGTGGGGGGCTTTGTGTGGCTGTGTGTGTGGGGGGCTCTGTGTGTGTTTGGGGGGGCTCTCTATGGGTGTTTGTGTGTGTCATTTGCGAAAGATAAAGCTAGTGGCATTGTAAATGACAATGCCATTTATTTATGTTAAAAAAAACATAAATAAAAATAATGTCAAGAGCAATGCCAATAGCTCTAACTTTAACAAAGGCAAAACCATTGCATTGTAAATGCTTGTGCTTCCTGTTTCCGATAAGATTGCTGCTGCCAGGTCTTTCAGAAAATAAAATGTATTTATTTCTCGTTCCGACCTTTTCGCTTTTCCAAAATTGGTTTCCAGTGGAGGAAGTATTGGGCTGGGATGGTTTCCTATCCCTTGGGATCTTGTTGATGTCCCCCTTGTTGTAGTTGACTTTTTTTGTGACTTTTTAGTTTGTGTGATTTTTGTAGCGGGGGCACCTGCCTAATCCGCCCTGATCTAATTTCGCTTATACCACTTTTCTGGTGTGACACCAATTAGAGGTTGCCGTCCGGGTTTCCTTTTTTTAATTGCCTGCCGGTTTAATACAGCAAGATTCCTCACTGTCAGCAAAGGTCAAAGGGCAGATAGCACAATTGCTGGAGCCAGCCCGGCCCTCCACCCACTCCCAGTGTGCAGTGGAATAAATAGCATCTGATAATTCATTAAAAGTATTACAAATATATTGGCTGCGTGTGATAATAAGTGTTAGAATACATGTCTAACTTGTGATTCTTTCCTAAAGATTCACTTGTTTTGCTTTCACAACCTTGAGTTCCAGTGTTTCCAAGCTCCCTTTCTACACAGTGTCCCCGAGCTGTTTCACCACTATTAGAAATGCAACTCAAACTGATTGCCTATCTTGCTTCTATATATGCCTTCATTCTGCAAAGTACAAAGTCATAAATATTTGTTCTTTATGTTGATTTACAATATCACATTCTATTCCTCCAGGTGACTGAAGCATGAACAGAAAAAAGAAGGTTTTAATTTAGTGAAACACAATAAAAAGGATTATTTCAAGGAAAGTTAAAACATCCTCGAGCTCTAGAGGAGAAACATATTATATGTGCCAGGAATGTTGATGAATTTGGAGCGTAAGAAACTGCTGAGTGTGAAATTTGTCAAATATTTAAAGAAATTACGGTAAATGTTTACGAAGAGTCATTTACTGAGATTGAGGACTCTCTGAAGTATGAATGGAACTCGAGAGTAAATTGAAAGTCTGCATCTACTAATTGTAAAAATATTTTCACTTAAAAGAAACATTTCAAGATTGGTTGGACAAAGAACATTTGCTACATTGGATACCCACACAGTGTATTTGAGAATAATCAGTGTTGAAAATTCTGTCTGATGGTTTATGAGAAATGCCCTGGAGACCCAAACCCCTCCTAAAAAAACAGTATTTGTGCATGTGATGTGACAGAATTGTCAGAACGACAAATAACTGCAGTTTAAAAGAACGAGCTTTTGTCTACGTCTCAAGTGATTGTTAGAGAGAAGACATTGTTAAGAAAAAAACAAATTGTAAATGCTCTTTCTCATTACAGCAAAGACGCTGTATTATCATCTCCAATATCGAAACATTATCCCCCATCAACTCTGTCTCTTGGGTTGATCAGAGTATTTTCAAAGTGGCTCGGACTACCAAAGTTGATCATGTACTTGCCCTAGCCACTAGAGTGGCAAAGAATGTACCTGCACAAAGTTTAAAAGAGGCCAGTGCTATGTATTGATAATTCATAAAACCACCCTGGCATGCCCTAATCACCTGTCATTACTTGTATGAACAAATATACTTTAACGGCAAAAACTAAACCCCAAAGACCTTATCAGTTATTTTAAAACTTCTAAATCGAATCTGATAAACCGGAGTCACAAAATGAGTTAATTCAACTTGATAGAACTCACTCGGGCATAACTTGGAGAAAATGAGCCCATCTCACTAATTCAAGGGGCTCCTCAGTGAATGTTTATAAAACAGGTTAGACAGGCTGCCTTTAAAAGTAGGAAAATAGTCTCCAGATAAAAGATATAATTAGTTAAATACAAATGTTAAGAAGAGCATCTGCCGTGTATTTTAGAAGTTAATGCTGAGTGTAGCATAAACGAGTACAAACTCTGGAATCAGATACAGTCTTCACATGGCCGGTGTCCAGGAGCAAACCCAACATGAAAATTCCCATAACGCGAATAGGAGTAATGGATTTGAGAACAGCTTTAGTTATCAATCCCACCCCACTAAACACGAGAGAACTGACACTGGACAAAAACCTTATCAGTGTCCTGAATGCCAGAAATGCTTTACTCAAAAATCCTCTCTCATTCAACATGTGACAATCCACACTGGGGTAAAACCATATCAGTGCACGGAGTGCCAGAAAAGCTTCAGTAAGAAAAGTAGTCTCACACGACATGAATGGATTCACAGTGGGTACAAACCTTATCAGTGCTCAGAGTGCCAAATAAGCTTCAGTCGTCAGGACAGTCTAATTTCTCATGAGAAAATCCACACTGGGCTAAATCTTTATCAGTGCTCAGAGTGCCAGAAAAGCTTTAGTCGGAAAGACTGCCTCATTCAACATGAAAGAACACACACTGGACTAAAACCTTATCAGTGCTCTGAATGCCTGAAAAGCTTCAGTCATAATAGTCATCTCACTCAACATAAGATAACACACACTGGCTACAAACCTTATCAGTGCTCAGAATGCCAAAAACGTTTCCGTTGTAAAGGAAATCTCAATCGACATGAGAGAATCCACACTGGGCAAAAACCTTATCAGTGCTCTGAATGCCACATAAGCTTCAACCGGGAATCAAGTCTTGCTCAACATGAGAGAACACACACTGGTGAAAGACCTTATAAGTGCACCGAATGCCAGAAAAGCTACAGTCAGAAAGGTAATCTCACTGAACATAAGAAAACACACACTGGGTACAAACCTTATCAGTGCTCAAAGTGCCCAAAAAGTTTCAGTTGTAAGGGCAGACTCATTAAACATGAAAGAATCCACACTGGGCAAAAACCTTATCAGTGCTCTGAATGCATGAAAAGCTTCATTTGGAAAAGTTATCTCACTCGGCATGAGATAAAACACACTGGGTACAAACCTTATCAGTGCTCAAAGTGCCCAAAACGGTTTAGTTGTAAGGCCAGTCTCATTAAACATGAGAGAGCTCACACTGGTGAAAGACCTTATCAGTGCACCGAATGCCAGAAAATGTTCAGTCAGAAAAGAAATCTCACTGAACATAAGAAAACACACACAGAGGACAAACCTTATCCGTGCTCAGAGTGCCAAAAAAGCTTTGTTTGTAAGGTCAATCTCATTCAACACCAGAGAATCCACACTGGGGAAAAACCTTATCAGTGCTCTGAATGCCAGAAAAGCTTCAACCGGGAATCAAGTCTTGCTCAACATGAGAGAACACACACTGGTGAAAGACCTTATCAGTGCACTGAATGCCAGAGAAGCTTCAGTCAGAAAAGTAATCTCACTCAACATAAGAAAACACACAATATTTACAAATGGTAGTGGTGGTCCTGCTGGTAGCACATCACTCTCTAAGTGCATTAGATATTAAGTCACAGTATTGGTGCCCCTCAAGTTTATAGATTTTCACCCCACTCCCTAAGGTGTTATCCACTGTTCTCAAAGAGCCCAGTGGCAATGTCAAAGATAATAGATAAACCTTGGCACTCAAGTCAGTTTAATTTGATTCATACAAAAAGATTTTTTATTTGATGTATCTACAAACAGTGAGTTTCATAGAGAAATTCAAAATGTCATTGCTTGTTGTTCAATAGAGTAAATATATAAATCAAACGCATTTAGATCATATGTTTGGAAACAGATGACATATGGTTTAATGATGGAAAGCTTGATACAGTAATCCTTCCACATGGTTGGACCGGCAGCCGACACATGTTTCTGTTGGAACTGCAACACCCTCCCTAAATAATAATGGAGGTAGGGACGTCCAATAAAATCCCATAGGAACTAATCTGACATTAAATATTGTAAAGTAGATAAAAATCTAAATAAATGGAATTGAATGGCAAAAAATAGCTAAAAAGAAAGCATTTTATTATTTTGAGATTTTGTAAAAATTATTCACTCATATAACTTTCATTTTTAGAAAAGTATAAATTATCTTTTTTGTACTCATTCCACCGTCAGTCACTAGTTAACCTAGTCGATGGACTGAGAAACTCCTTACTGTAGATGTGACTGCGTGTCTTGCTGAATAGTATTATACACACTACAGTCCAGCATCAACTCAGCAAAGTTATGGTGTAATCATTGAACTAATAGGATTCGCTTGCTAGGTTACAAAAGGAGACCTATGCTTTGAAGCTTCTTTATTGTTATACTCTAGGTCTAGTTGACTCTTACACCTTACTGACTTAATCCAGTCTAGTTCGGACAGCAGAACCAGAGAAATGATTTGGTGCTCATTGAGGTTAATCAATGCCAAGTCTACACCAAGGGATATCAGAGAGTGTCTTATCTTTACTTCACAGCCCGTGAGTTCCTCTACATAGTCACCTAGTCATTCCAGTAACGTTTCAGCATAGGACAATCCATGAACTTATGCTTGTTGTCTGCTTCCGTCATATTGCATCTCTTCCAACCTGGGGATACTTGAGAGTACGCGAGTGAAGAGATGGTTTTGCTTCAGCGGTGTAGACTTTACTGTTTTATCAAGAAGATTTCTAGATACTTCCAGAGGTCTTCCACAGCCAGCTGCCACAGGTCTTTCTCCCACATTCGGTGTGGGTCTATATTCTTCTTGTCCTCTGCAGCTATCATGTCCCAGTACCACAAAGATACTTCCTTTTTAATCCATTTATCCCCATTGAAGAGTGTTTTGTGTTCCCAGGGCTCTATTTTTGTTAGTCTCTGAGCTGACCACCGTGAAAAAAGCTGCAGATATTTAAACTTTGAGATTTCCCTTACCGTTAACAAATGGAGGTCCTACCCTGCAATAAAGATGTGTCTCGACTTCAGATCCCTCCGGGTACTAGAGTTTACCTTTTGTAGTTGGAGACTGAGTTCATCCCTCAACCACGAAGGAGTCCCAGGAAAGTCCTAAATGGGAGCTGAGTCTGTATAGCAGTGGATCCCCGGAGCCTTCATTCAGTGTACCCTATCCTTGAGTGCTGCCAAATGGACTTTACTCCCTTACTTACTTAGAAAATGTAGGCTCTCCAAATTATATAAAAAGATTCTCAGCACTCAGGGATGTCAACATAGCAGAATATATATGGTTCAGCTGCGACTGATTGAGCGTCCTAGCTAAAGATCGAAGCTTTTTAAACTGAAAAGCAAAGCAGGGGATCTGGAAATCGAGTAAGGCTTAATGTGGGCCTGAAAATGGAGGTGCTAAGAGCTCTGGGAGCCTCTGTTAAGTTTAAATTCCTCGCCAAGTTGAAGGTTATATGGAATAATGAGATGCACAGTCTTAGAGAGGGGAGAGGATGCAGATGAATTAATCAGAAATATTTAGTTAACAACAGCCTTTAAGAGTTTGTGGGCCAGGAAGAGGTGAAGATCTGGTGGGAGAACGGTCTAGAGAAGGGTAATGTGGGTAGGTCTCCAGTAGTAGATAGTGGAATGTCTGAGACAAGCCGGACGAATCCCTGGAGCTCCCTGCGACCGACATCAACCTGCAGCCATGTTCCCATTCCCTTCTGCTCCTCGTAAAGTATAATTACATTTATTATCATTATCTCTCTACAACTCATTTAATAGTTCTTAATACATAATGGAAATGTTACTTTATGTGTGAAACTTTTAATTCAAGCTGAAGAAAAGATACACATTAATATATTACACTTGGGTGGAGCTCTCTCTGTAAAAACATAGGACAAATTAAAAAAGTTTATTGAACTTGAAAAAAATGAAATATTTTTGTTTAATATCAATGTAAATTTATTTTATGTACTTGAAATGTTGAACAAAATGAAAAATGCTACAATATTTGTAATTTGTATTTTAATTAAATATTTAATTAATTTTAAATGCGTTAAATAAAAATGTCTTTAAAGATTTGTTGTAAAAAATCACATGGAAAATGAAATTGTGTTTTTTTTGTTATGTACTCAGAATATCTAAATTGCCATACACATATCTGTTTAGAGAGGACACTGCCTTACAAAGAGTTATGTATATAATTATTTCTAATTATTTTCTTAATAGTTATAATATTTTTTAAATTAAAAGTTTAAAATTTTTATCATGACAAGAGACAGGTAGCGGTGCACTGGGGTCGTCGTGCATTGCCTACATTTACTGCATGGGTACAGGATGTGACATACGGCAACACACAGCTCGAGCACTACTGGGAAACGATGCCTACCGCTTCCCGTCCTAGGGACATCTGGGAGCCTTTCACACAGTGGTCACGGGAGCGTGCAGTCTCCCCTGACTCCGCGCAGTCGCTGCCGGGAGAAGTGTCTGATGATATGGGTTGACACCTTTTGTCATGTAATTGTGCTCTCCTGCGGTGGTATGACCTGAGGCGTAGCTGTTCTACGCGGATGCCTGATGGAGGTAGTTGAGCCTTGCTTGTGTCTATGTGCCTATGACTCTAACTGCCTTGCTGTAATTCTGCCGTGGCCTACTGGCCCCCAATTGTGTCTCCGCTCCTCCCTTTCCTTTCAACTGTCATGGTCCCCCTTTCTGACGTGGTCTCTGCTGCTGCCTGCACATGTGATGTTTAGCACCTTGCCCGGAGACACTGATCCCTCCACACCGTGGTCATTCTGCCCGTTTGATGCTCTTCCTCTGCACCAGAGTTGTTTTTTTGTTGCTGTTTTTTTGGGAGAGGGGGAAAAAGGGGGATTGTAGACATCGCTTGATTTGCACTGTTTGCTTTCTTTTTGACCTATAGTGCATATATACTTGTACTGCTTCTTCTTCCACCTCCTCCTATAGTATGCTGCATGTCTATTAACCCGAGAAAATGTAAGACACATTGCTCTACTACTGTTGCATATGCTCACTGTCGACATATCTAAACCGTAACTAATGATATTGCATTTGTGTAAAGGTTGCTACGACGCCTAGAACATGATGTCATACGATTTGATAGCGGCCAGCCTCAGGGATGTCGGCGTGACGCTGTGTAACTATGCCAAGCTCTAATAAACGTTTTACACCAAAAAAAAAAAAAAAATTTTAGCATGAAGAAATTATTTTAGTTATTTTGTAAAACAAAATTTAATTTGTATGCAGGCTAAATAAATCCTTTTAATTCATCTTAATTTCCTATTGGGTTCTATTTTTAAGTCTCTGTCTCCAGTATTTTCCAAGGGAGAGTTTTGTATTACCGTTGACTGGCTATGTGTGGGGCTGCACTTTCTATTGCTCAACTTTAGGTGTAATAAGTTACATTTGGTAAATTTTGCCCCACCTCAGTTTAATGGCGTAGAGACGCGCAGTTCTACATGTTTTAGTGTGTTTACGCTCGTAATGTTGGATAGCTAAAAGTAGCACAGTAAGTCTCAGAGAGCATCCATGCATGTGCAGAGTACTCACAGGTGTAAGATACCTTTGTGAATAGCCCTCAAGGTGTCCATCTCGACGAGTGTTTAATTTTTGTAGTAAAGCTAAAGTGGATGCGATTACTTGGGCTGTTAGAGTGAAAGGGAGGATCCTGCGCGAACACCAGAGCACTCGTCCAATGTGTTTGACGGAGGAGCGGCAACAAATATCTTGAAGTCATTTTCCTGGACTTGCCACATCACTCATCCTCCAGAGGGCCTGTTGTAACAGTGATTCGATACTGCAGTAGTAGGATCGGGTTATTTCTCCTTGTTGTTAACCGTGTTATCGTAACTTGTTTTTATATTTTCCCTACTCGACCGTTCACCTGATTTTGTTATGTTTACCACCTCATAGGCACTGAAATAGACTTTGCTGCTGAATGGTCCTGAGATCTTATTATTCATGTACATTTTTATACGATGAACAGTTGTTTTTCCTCACTGTACGGCTACAGTGTAGGCACCAAGAGCCCAAAACCTGAGATCCCTCCACCTTGATCTGCCTTTATTGGTATTCCATTTTTCCACTTGAATAATTGAGATATGAGTTGAATTGCTGATCATCCTTTGAACCTGCTGTGGTATAGCTTGGCTGTCACAAGTTTCATGTTTGTACTGTCCGTATGAGCTCCCATACGCTACTTTTTCTCACACCACGTTCTGTGCGTTGGTCCAGATCATCAACCTTGAACCATCTCCATAACATGGAAACCCTGAACGCATTGCATCTGTTTTAATTGCCTGATGTTTGACGCATTTTGATGGCCAAGATTTAGGTTTGACTTGATGAATCAACTCTTCTTTGTGACTATTTTGCACTTAATGCCAGTTCAGTGCATCTCGTCACCTTCTCTGACTGGTTCTGCCCAAAACCTTGCATCAAATTCCAGTGTTAATCATCACCGGAGACTAGACTTAACAGTTCCCCTTCGAGGACAGCTTGTACCTTTTTTTTTAAGTTGCTTCAACATTGTTTCAGTGGATCTTTTTTATTTTTATTTATTACTTTACCTTTTTTGTGCATTTGAATACATGACTGAGCGTCTTTTTTTTTTTTTTTTTTAGATCAGTTTTTGCTAATCATTAATCCTTAAATCATGGACCTGTTTTTGATTTTGCTTCTTGTAATTATCAAATATTCTTGTTGGTATAAACTTGGTTTGACTCAGGAAGCCCCATGTCTCTTTATAAGACACTGTATTGAAATGTGTAACTTCCACTGTTTTGCTTTACCTTCGAGCGTGGCCTTACTGTTCAAGACACTTTACTATAGGAAAGCCAAGAACACTTTAGTGCAAGACACATTTACCTTTGTTGTCCGCACTATGGGAACAAAGCAGGCTGATTCCAGGAAGCAAACTTCCCAGCTGAAAAGGTTGCCATTGTGCTTTTTGATTGGGCTTGTGCTCCCGTATGTAAATGAGCCTCTGTGACCAGAAAACCCAGGCTTTTATCTTCTTTAATATTGATGATGATGTAAGAACTGCAACAGAATCACAAACAAGGGCTATATTGAGAAATAATTGGCATCCAAGTCACACAATTGTGGTTATGTAATTATTTATTCGTTTTTTAAATTTGAGTTAATTTGCAGCAGTTCTGCAGGTTACTTATTACTAAGTATATCACTAATGAATGTTTATTCATTAGTATTATGCATTTACCAAGTGTTTTATTATTGCTTGCATATACATATATATCTCTATATACATTTGCATTTGGCATCTGGGAAAGCCTTTCCGTTAGAGAGCATTGCATGAATAAACTCCAAGGCTTTTTTTTTAAAATGCATTTCTTTATTAGGTTTTCGCCAAATCGGCAGTTCACATCCAAAACAACTTGTATACATTTCGTCCAACTCAGCCGAGGTGAGGAACATCACAGTAAGAATACATGTCAAAAATAATGTCTGAGTTTGCAACCGTGGAGAGTCCACTATCTTCAACATTATCTTTGGTTTGTCTTTTTATATGCATAATCAAACCCAACTGTATTAAACTCCCCTGCCTCCCATCCCCTCACCCATCCCAACATCCCCCCTCAGTGCCCTCCCCCCCTCTGCTGGGTCTATGTAACTCAAGGTCCATGTATCGAAGTAATCATGTGGGGCCACCCTGTGTCTCCATCACCTGTCCTGGGCCCCCTCCCTCCACGGCGGACATCTCAACTGTGCTACTATGGTGACTAGGGATGCCTGTCCTGCTATCTCCTGCATCATCGCTCCCCATGCCATTAACACCTCGGGCAGTTTGGCATACCTCCTGGTGCTCCGTATATGCCCTTCCTCTGCTAGGGCCCACTCCCGTAGATCCTTCCTCCATTTGACCAGTAGCGGTCCTTGCTGAGTTAACCAGTGTATCGCAATACGCCTCTTGGCTATAACTAGACCCACGATCAGGAATAAATCCCAGTAGACAAGCACGTGGATCCAATGCTATAGTCCATCCCGTTATCCGGGTCAGATCCCTGAGAGCCACCCCCCAATACATCTGGCTAGTTGGGCACGTCCATACCATATGCAGAAAATCTGCCGGATCATAGCGACATCTGGGGCAGTGAGGGTCTCTGGAGCCATCAATGGCGTGCAACCTCCTGGGTGAGAGGTACGTCATATGTATTATGCTGTACTGGATTTGCTTAAAGCGGCTGCTCACCAACACCTTCCGCACACTCCCATGTATCTTTTCCCAATCTCGCGTTGTGACCTCTTGTGGACACACCTGCTGCCATTTTTTTTCTATTTTTAGGGGACCATACTTTTTATTGTCCCTCAATGCCCTATAGAGGTGAGTAACACATTTTCGCCCTCCCGCCATAACAATCATAGTAACCAGGGGTTTGGGTGTGCCCCAGGGCTTCCAGAAATGTGGGCCATAGTTGCTGTGCCGTTGCCGCTATTTTTGCATATTGCAAAAACTGCCCTGTCCCCAACTCAAAGGTGGTCACTGCCTCCTGATAAGTGATACATTTACCGTCCGGGTAGAGGTCAGACAACATCAGGCAGCCTCCCCTTCCAGGCCTCTAATCACATCACCTGGTCACTGTGAGCAAAGGGCGGCATCAGCCAGAAGTCCGCCTCCGGAGCGAAAGGTCTTTCCTGAATTATTCTACAGACCAATCGATTCCAAATTGCAGCCCCAAGCCGTACCAAAGGAGGGCGTGCACCGTGAACCCCCCGGCCTGCCATTACAATGCCCCGAGCTGTCGGTCCCCGTACGTACGTGCCAGCAGGGACCTCTCCCAGGAGGGATCCACGTCCAACCAGGCTATGGCATGTTGCAATTGCGATGCAAAATAATAAAGTTCCAAGTCTGGGATCTCCAAACCCCCTTTACCCCAACTACGTTTCATGACTTCTAAACTAACCATGCATTGCTTTCCGTTTCATAATAGTTGGACCAGCAGTGCATCAAGTTCCCTGAATACCCGGTGTGGAATTTCAAAGAAGGAGCCTTTCATGGTATGGAGACATCGGGGCAGGACTACCATCTTTATTAGTGCAATCTTTCCCAACAGGGAGAGGTTAAGTGTGTTCCAAAAAGTAATACTACCCTGCAGCCCCCGGATTATCCTCCCCATGTTGTGCTGATAAAACACTGCCTCAGTCCTACCAACCCATATCCCTAGGTATCGGACCCTGTCCTCTGCCCATGGAAGCTCCAGCACTGGGCGTTGGCCCCCCCAGTCGCTCTCCATTCCAATCGCCTAGAGCTGTGACTTTGTTCTGTAAATGTAAAGCCCGGAGGCATCAGCGAATTGGGCCAGTGCTGTTATCAATGCCCGCAATGACTGGGACGGTTGATTCATGTATATTAACGCATCATCGGCGTACATTGACACCACTTGCTCCGAACCCCCCACACGTATGCCCTGTCCTACAAGTATCTTGCGCAGATGACACGCCAACGGCTCCATTGCCAGGGCAAATAGCAAGGGGGATAGCGGGCAACCCTGCCGCGTCCCTTGCTATAGGAAATGTGTCTGACACGTAACGTCCCGTAGGATCCTCGCCATCGGACGAGCATATAGTATTTTAATCCAGTTTACAAACCCCTCCCCTAGAACCATTTTAAGCAGTACCTGCCATAGTTAATCCCATCTGATCAAATCGAACTTCTGTTCGATATCTAAGAAAAACCAAGGTGCTCTATTGGGCCCGTCCCTCCAAAGATTGCATAATGTCCGCCAGGCGGCCGATATTCCGCAACATATTTCTGCCCAGTATAAACCTGGACTGGTCGTCATGGACCAGCTGCCGCAGATAGGGGAGGAGCCTAGATGCCAACACCTGGCTGATAATTTTAAGATCAACATTCAGCATAGAATGGGCCTATATGAGCCGGGGAGGAGGGGTTCCTTCCCAGGTTTGGGGATTATCAAGATCAGTGCTTCCCGCCTGAAGTCCGGGAGCATTCTGCGTTCCTCGGCCTCCACTTTGATCTCTAGTAGTTTGGGGATCAGCACTCCGCCGTACTCTGTATAGAGTTCGGCTGCTATACCATCCATTCCCGGGGACTTTGCTGTCTTTAGGTGGGTGATTGCCGTCCCTTATTTCCTTCCCACTAAAGGGGCCCCCCAGGGCTTCCTGACTGTCCGCGTCTATACTAGGCAATTCCACTCCTGCCAGATAGGCCTCCACAGCCTCAAGGGTCGTGGGTGACTGGGTCTTGGAGTATATTTTATGTAAGTGGGCCAGGAAAACGTTATTTATTTCATGTTGAGCATACACCATCTGTCCAAGGTCGTTTTTAAGTGCCAGGATTGGGTAAGGCTGAGTCTCCACCCTAATCAGGCACGCCAGAAGCCGCACTGCCTTATCCCCTTCCTTATACCAGCGATCTCGGTCTCGCCAGCGAGTAAGCAATTAGGAGTGGGGAATGGTCAGCCAAATAGCGGTCTAGGTATTGCGTCTCTGCCATCCGATATATCGCCGTCTTTTGAATGAAGTAGTCTAATCTATTATAGGTATTGGCAGCAGGTATGTGCCACGAGTACATTCTAAGACTAGGGTTACGGTGGCGGCACACGTCCAGCAAGCCATAATTGTGAAGCATTTCGCCCATCGCTTCTCTGACTCTAGGTTTGGCATCCAGTTTTGGGGGGAATCGGTCGAGCCCCCCATCCTTGGCACAGTTAAAGTCACCTGCCACTACCAATCCTGTATCCGGGTCCAGATCCAGCTGTCCCATAACTCGGCTCAAAAACCCACCATCATCGCTATTCGGGCATAAACATTTACAAGGCATATACTGCACCCAACTAGGGTCCCCTCCACCACTACAAACCTCCCTACAGGATCCTGTTTAACATGCACCACCTTAAAGGGGACTCCCGGTGCCTAAGGTATGATGCCACCCAGATCCGTTTCACCCTATTATTGAGCCCCCGAACATTCCATGTGATCAGTTTGTAATTCTGGTTATCCCCTGGCATGAGTGAACAATTTTCGGTATCACATTCCCCCGCCTGTGGTGTGGGGACCCCACCCAGTAGTGTCATAGCTTGCCCCCGAAAGAGGAGGACATCTTCGATCTCCTCTGTAACAACATAGACCAGACCCGGCAGCAACCCCAACAAACCCACAACTGGAAACCCCAACTCCCCCCACCCACAGGCGGTAGCCCTTCATTCTCACAGCCAGTCCTGGTTTGAGGACTCTGAACCCCGCCCCAAAGCTCCACCCACCCCTTAGAATACCCCTCTCAACTTGAAAGAACGATTACAACCACGCTTACCCACCCAGGTCCGTTTAAACCTCCCTTCCCACTTAGACTCTGTGAATCAGCCGACTGACTGGCACCGCGCAGCCCCGCCCGACCGAGGTCTAGCCAGGTTGCCTCGGCACTCCACAACCGGCGAACCTAACCAGCATATACGCGAAATAGCGCACCCTCCTCCCTCACTTATCAAACCCCACCCCCTCAAGTCCATTCGGCTCAATGCCCGTTCATACGAGTCTCGCAGTAGAGTCAAGTGCCCTGTGGGCCAAAGCTGGTACTCACAGTGTCTATGGTTTAGAACCTCCCGATCTCAGTGTCAGGTCCCTCAATCACTTGTTTCCAGAGCCCTCTACAGCAGGGCCAGTGGCACCATCCTAGTATGACTGTGTTTCCTTGTTAGACCTGGCAGCCTTGGCGTGGGTCTCCTTACATTCTTTCCCACTAAGCCCCCGTGTCTGTCCCAGTCTTCCAGCTAAACTCCTTTGTGCCTCACCCCTGAACACCGTGTGATGCCACATCCTAATCAGTTAGCCCCGACCCCCACGCATTCACCCGACCCCGGGGGAGTAATAGAAACTCCAGAATAGCGCCCCATCCCCCGGGTCCACGAGACCTACCTGTAGCATAGACCTGTAGCACCCCCCAGCGTAGGAAAACCCAGTCCTGTAAGATCCCTGACTCCCTATCACCCCCACCGTGCTTCAGGCCATGAGAGACATAGGGCCGGAAACACCCTGCCAAGTTGTCCCCCAGCCTGGTGTTAAGCATGCAGGCACTAAATGAGGGGGGTGGAGGAGTTTCGGCCAAACATCCTGTCTCCCCCGAGGCTTTCCCCGCTGGCCGTCTGAGCACCCTGCCCCCAGCTGGAGAGGAGCCGGATGCCATCTGGCAGGAAGCCCGGGCCAGGAGGGGGAGGACATCAAGGAAACCTCTGTCGACGGCATCACGGCTCTGTCGACTCGGACCTCCAGAGCCCTGCTGACTTCGTTGCGGCTCTGTCGACTCGGACCTCCAGAGCCCTGCTGACTTCGTTGTGGCTCTGTCGACTCGGACCTCTAGAGCCCTGCGGAAGGCGTCACAGCTCTGTTGACTCGGACCTCCAGATCCTTGCTGACATTGTCGCAGCTCCATCCTGCAAGTATGGCTCGTACTCTTGCCCGCACCCGCTGGTGCGTCTCGTTGATCCTCAGCCTGCCGGTGCGCTCCGTACCCCTGCACGCCCCCGCTGGTGCGCATCCTTGAATCTCCACCTTGTGAGTACGGCTCGTACCCTTGCCTGCACCCGCTGGTGCGCCTCGTTGATCCTCAGCCTGCCGGTACGCTCCGTACCCCTGCACGCACCCGCTGGTGCGCATCCTTGGTCTCCATCCCGCGAGTATGGTCCGTACTCTGGCACGCACCAGCTGGTGCGCATCCTGGAATTCCAGCCGGCGAGTACGCCTCCTACTCTTGGACGCACCCGCTGGTGCGCCCCGCTCCATTAATACCAACCGTGAGTACGCCTCGTACTCCTGGACTCACCTGCTGGTGCGCAGTGAAGTACTGGGTTTTTAAGAACCCAGCGGTGCCAGGGAACACACCCTAAGACTTCGAGTCCTTCCTGTCCCAGACTACAGAAACACAGACTCTTCTTGGTGAAGTCAAAAATCGAATTTATTGGCTGCACCCAGTAACATGTATCCTAGAAGTACAACACAGTGTATATTCTCAGGAGACTGCTCAACTTACAAAGCCAGCCATCCCTTTTTATACAAAATATTATGCTTTAGGCAGACATTCCTTATTTTACAGTTGACCATTCACATATTTTCACAACAAAGAAAAAGCAGAATCATGATGACAAGCCCATTTTTTAGTTCGCCCAGCCCACAATCAATTTTCCGGCAAGGCCCAATACTTTCCTCAGATATCGAACGGACCCCTAATAAAATCGGGCACCTCCTCATCGTAAAGCAGGCCATAAAGCAAGAAACAGAGACAGGTGTGTGTAAGATTAGGCATAGTTGTGTGCGATGAAAGGTTTAAGGTATGCTGTGCCTTGATACTAATCTCGAGCGGCCACTGGGAAAGGAACTGGCCGAACAAGTTTGGCTTCGGGCAGTGGAGTCAGCTTGCCCAGGTCGCATAGAAGTCAGCTAAAGGTGTACGTGTCCCAAATGACTTATTCCGCCTTAGTCATCGGCCTATGTGAGGGCAACCACAAAATGGCTGCTATACACAAAATGGAACCCGAGGGTTCAGAACGGAAATCTTGATTTAATGGCGTTCTCGCCACTCAAATACGCCGAAAATGCCTGTATATAGTATACTCGTCATTCTCGGTCTGCTGATTCCAAAATCGTCATGATTCGACGATGTTAATGACACGGGTCCAGAATTTTCAGTACCACAGACCCTCCTTTTGCCCTTACATAGGCAATCAACCTACACTCACGCTAATCTGAGTCCAGGTCTATATTCCTAAAATCATTGAGATGTTGCTGTAGCATCATCTTATTACTTAGCTCGTCCCTTGATGCAGGTTTCCTTATACATGATGTAGCA
Source organism: Lissotriton helveticus (assembly GCF_964261635.1). Lineage (NCBI taxonomy): Eukaryota > Metazoa > Chordata > Amphibia > Caudata > Salamandridae > Lissotriton > Lissotriton helveticus. Next base: position 54,659,222 of record NC_136057.1, on the reverse strand, counting down.
CAGAGGCCACATATAGCAGGAGCACACTGTACGCACAGACAGAACAGGATCAGAATGGCTAAGATCATCCCAATGACCATCAGAATCTTCCATCCCCAGGCGGATAACAGTTCCCAGAACCACCCCATCAACGACCAATCTCCGTTATCCACATGAATAGATTCAGAGATCGTATGTAGTCTGGAAATGGCCTGGTACACTGTTGGAGCATTATCTGGAATGAAAACACAGCAACTTGATTGGATCACTTTGCATACCCCACCTCGGTCTGCAAGTATGACATCTAGCGCAACTCTGTTCTGAAGAGTCATAAGGCGATCCGACTGGAGCTCAGCAGTCAAGTTACTAAGGGCACCGGCAGTTTCAACTACGGTGGATTCAACCACCCTTGTCAATTACCGTATGTTCCTGCTGTTAACCATGGGTCCCCAAAACGGCAGAAAACCCTTCAAGAAATCTCCCAATTCTTGTCCTGCAGTGTCTTCTTTACTGAGGACACCTCTAACTATCCTTGTCGTGTGGTAATCTGCCGCTGCGGTGTAGGTGGGAGGCAACAGGAACGAAACAAAACATGTGCCCGAGAAGTCCGGGGGCAACCATGTGTAGGCTCTATCATGACAGATGAAATAGGTACCCTTAGCTGCTAGGAACGAAGGGGAAGTCTGAGACGCAAAGACATATGTCTCCGTGCAGATACTCTTTCTAAACTGAGCTCTGGGATTCTTGCCATTACCTTGCAGACATAAGTGACCTTGATGGGGTACAATCCAAATCGGGGAGGATCTCTTTGCTCGCTGGTTCTCACTCAGAGTAACTCCATATCCGGTCACGTTCCATCCAATATATGCTAGTGTCTCATCTCTCGGGATAGTCTCATAGGAAGTAGCTTCTCTAATCATATCTACTATACCCTTAACTAGAGCACTATTCTTCGGATTATCTTTTACAGAACGTAGGGGGTGGACTTCATGAGCATAGATGAACATTGTTCTGTATGCCCACACAGAACCATTATAGCTGAATGGCAGGACCAGATAAGGGATACCTTTATCAGTAGTATGAGGCATAAGACCACACACCCAACAGTTAGTCGTGTTCACTACTAATTGGTGTTGGTGAAAAAGCTGAACAAAGGAGTTATTGATAAACTCTAATCTCCTAACGGACTCATGTTCAGGTAAAGGGTGAAAAGAATGAGAGGAAGCAGTAGAAGGAAACATGGGCTGTGCAGTGGGCGCAAATGTTACTCGAAAAGAGAATAAAACATATCCTATTAAAAACATCATTACACTAAACAACATGAAAATGCATAACATCAAAAAGCGTTTCTTGGTCATCATTATACACATTTTGGCTTTAAAGTTCATCTCTTTCGCAGGTCTCGCCATCTCGAAAAACTCCATCCTCTAACTTTGATGCTCGCGTAGGTAGGGTGTTCCGTGCTAAGGAATGCGCCTGTCAGTCCAAGGGAAACGCCCAAGGACCAACAAGAACCATCGACCTTGTGTCTTCGGCTTGCACTCCAAAGACTTGTCGCCCGCGACCCTACAGCTGAACCCAGATGGTGGTTCGAAAAACAAAATAAAAAACTTTCTCAGATGAGAGAGCTGCACTTTCAAAAATAGCAAAGTATAAAAAATGTATTTGTCCATAGTTCTCGGCCTCAGATTAAAACGGCTTTTTCCAGGTAATGTCTGGTCTCGGAACAAGAGTTCAGGCTCGGTAGTGTCCAATCGAATTGACGGTGGCACAGCTTCCTGCAAAAGATTGTCACTTTCACGTTCAGAATTTGTTCCTTTTACACGTGCATCGCTGAAAGGCAGAAAACGAGGCACAGTCTCAGTCTCAGAGTCAGCAATACCCTCCTGGACCCACCGGTTGTACGGCAGAGGCAAAGGGACCCTCTTGCAGTGTACGCCGTGGATCAAGTTTTTCTTCCCTTCCACTCGCACGGCTGATCTCGTTGACAAGAGGACTAGGTGGGGGCCGGTCCAACGGGGCTGATCATTCTTTGTCCGCTGGAAGTTTTTAACCAAGACCCACGAACCAGGATTGATATTGTGTCCTGGATCTTCAGACACCTGAGGCAGAGTATCGTGAACCTGTTGGTGTAAAACACGCAATTTAGCCGTCAAATCATACAAGTAATCAAGCAGTACAGGGTGTTCAATTTCACTGAATTCTGTCGGCCTAGGCACTCCCCATATGTTGGCCGGGCGGCCGAACACAATTTCATAAGGACTAAGTCCCACTCGGGAATGCACAGTCATTCTTGTCGATAGAAGTGCTAATGGTAAGGCATCGGGCCATTTGAGGCCAGAGCTCGCTTGTATCTTGGCCAGTTTCAGTTTTAACGTGCCATTGTAGCATTCTACTAGTCCAGCTGATTGGGGGTGATTTGCAGCGTGAAATTTCTGGCGTATGCCTAACCCTTCACATACTCTCTTCATCGCTCGACCCACAAATTCGCTCCCATTATCACTCCAGACCATTCTCGGCAAGCCAAATCTAGGGAAAAACTCTTTGACAAGGGCTTTAGCTGTGGATAGGGCAGTATTGTCCTTCAGGGGATATGCTTCTACCCATCTCGAAAAGGCACAAACAACAACGAGTACGTATTTCAGGTTGTTGCACCTCTCCATGTGGATGAAATGTAGCTGCAAAACCTCGAACGGATACGTTGGAGGCACAAAATGACCAGCTGGAGTTGGGGTTCCCCTACCAGGATTGTATTTCAGACACACCATGCAATTCTTGACCACATTCTCTGCACACTTAGGAATTCCAGCATTTTGCCATACTGGAGCCAACAACTTACAAATCCCTTTCACACTGATGTGAGCCATTCCATGGGCCATTGTAACTACTGCAAGCACATACGCATCGGGTAACAACCATCGCTGATGCTCTGACAATTCGACCCAACAACCATTGCATCCAATTTACCCGTACTCTCTCTCCACACACTCAACTCTTTCTCTGTAGCTTCAGCTTGAATAGACTTCACACTCCCTATCGTATCTTCACACATTCCAATGTCACCAACCCATCTCGCAGGGCCTGCAACATACATTCAACTCATCACATCCCTTGCTGTTTCTTTCGCAACTTCATCAGCAAATGCATTGCCATGACCAACATCATCAGTAACCTTCTTATGTGCACTGCATTTCACAATCACGACTTGCAGCGGCAAATTAAGTGACTCAAGAAGCTCATTCACCAACTGACCATGCCGTATCTTGGCTCCATGCGAAGTCAGAAACCCACGCTCTTTCCACAATCGTTCAAAACTATGAGCCACACCAAATGCATACTGGCTGTCAGTATATATGGTCACTTTCATTCCTTTTGATAACACACACACTCTTGTAAGTGCAATCAACTCTGCTGCTTGAGCTGAATTATGTGGGATACGTGCAGCTTCAACAATCGTATGCAACGTCGTAACAGCATATGCCGCAGTCGTATCACCATTCGGAAGCTTGAAGCATGAACCATCCACCCATAAGGTACCATCACACTTCGCAAGAGGAGTGTCTTTGAGATCTATTCTCCCTTTCGTTTCTTCCTCTGTTTTAAGAAAGCAATGCTGTTCAGAAACATCTGTTTCTGCTACAATCGGCAACAACGTAGCTGGATTCAATGTGTTGCATCTTTTTATGTGCACATGACTCACTAAAAGTGTCAACTCGTAACCTGACAATCGAGCACTAGTTAAGTGCTGTGTCTTGGTCCTGTTTAACAAAACGTCCACTGCATGTGGAACCATTACAATCAACATAATATTCATCACTAAACCAGCAGACTGCCGAATAGAAACTGCTGCTGCCGCTGTGGCTCTCAAGCAACTCGGCAACGCTCTAGCTACCGGGTCCAAAGTCGACGAAAAATACGCGCATGGACGTTGCTTGTCCCCAAAAGACTGTTTCAACACTGACCATGCACATCCTTCTTTCTCATGGACATACAGTGTAAAAGGCTTACTGTAGTCGGGGGTATCCAACACAGGAGCCGAACACAATGCATCACGCAAATCGGAAAAACTTTTCTGACAATCTTCAGACCATGGAAGGGGATTCGGTGTATCCTTACAAGTCAATGCTACCAAAGGTTTGGCCAGCAGAGAAAAATTCGGTATCCATTGTCTGCAGTAGGATGTGATACCCAAGAAAGCACGCACTTCTCTCTGTGTCCTTGGCACACTCAATTTTGCAATTGCCTGAATTCTTTCTGGGGTCAGTTTCCTTCCCTCCTTCGATAAGAGATGACCTAAGTAGGTCACTTCTTGTCGACAATATTGTAATTTCGAAAGGGACACTTTGTGATGCAAATCGGACAAATGACGCAACAACGACAACGTGGCTTCTTTACAAATCTCCTCAGTATCTGCAGCAACTAGTAAATCGTCAACGTACTGAATAAGGGTAGCGCCATCAGGTAAAACAATCGTATAAAGCTGTGTTTTTAACGCCCGACTATATATCGATGGACTTTCACAGTAGCCTTGGGGAGCGCGTTTGAACCGGAAGCTTCGACCTCCTAAACTGAAGCCGAAAATATCCCTGCTCTCCTCGGCAATCGGGATGCTGAAGAAAGCATTCTTCAAGTCAATCACCGAGAACCAAGTCGCAGAAGCTGGAATCATAGTCAATAGGGCAGTGATATCAGGAACAACTGGAAATTGTGGCACAGCTATTTTATTCACCTCTCTAAGATCGATTACAAATCTGTAAACGTGTGGCTGAGAAGGGTCAGTACGCTTCAAAACAGGCAGAACGGGGCTATTGCAAACGTTGCCTCTTGTCTCTTCAATCACATCTTTTTCAATCAAATCATAAATGATCTCTAGCAACGCTTTTTCACCTTCACTAGAGATCTTGTATTGGGGAATGTGTGGCATTTTAACATTGGCTTTCAATGCCACAACATATGGTGGTATTTCCAAAAGACCCACATCATTAGGACCAGTAGCCCAAAGAATATCAGGAAGAAGTGACAATTCTGTCGGAAGTTTGTCCTTCGACAAATACATTGGGGAGACCACTTTCTTACCCAGTGTAAGTTGTACTCCTGAAGGGGAACAATACAAGGTCGCATACAATCTTTTCAACAGATCCAATCCTAACAAGTTCTCACCACAACCTGTCGTCAAAATAAGCGGTGCTTCTAATTCACAAGGTCCAACAGAAAGAGACATAGGACTAGAAATCGGGTTCCTAACCGGGGCGCCAGAAAAACCTACTGAAACATTTGTTTCGCCAGACAAAGGTGCACCAGGGAGTTTAGAGTGCATAATAGAACTCTTTGTAGCACCAGTATCCAACAGAAAAGGCTCTGACACACCTGATGTAATCACCTCAACATAAGGTCCACTCTGATCTACTGGAACTGAAACAACTCCCTCTCTATGTCTATGGCTGTCCTAGCAATCATTACCTTCCATATTCTCATCTTCCACATAGTAGTCATCAGCATAGTACTGAGGCGTCCTACCAGACGCGTTGTTCTGCTGATCAAAACTATTCATCGAATTCTGTGGTGGAAAAGTACCCGCGTTCTGGGGGAAATTTCCACGTCCTCTACCTCTAGGCGCTTGTGGAGTACCTCGACCTCGTGCGCTAGAAACACCATTCATACGCTTTAACAAAGCAGGGCAGCTACTTTTTAAATGACCCTCTTCTTTGCAATATGCACACTGAAAAGGGCCTATAGGAAAACGTGGTTGAGAAAACTCAACACTTTGCGAGTTTTTCTGAAACTGCTGGGGTTGCTGATAATCACGCTGACCATTACGAGGCGGATACGCCTGCTGTAAAAGAATCTTCGTCTTCAATTCTTTAGTTTTGTTGTCTGCTCTATCCTTCTCATCCTTATCTCTATTTTCATAATACTGTGCCGTAGCTAATATTTGTGCTGAAGAGGAAACGGCCCAAGAACTCTCTGAATCTTTCAATTTTTTACACAACTCGGGAAGCAAATTGTGAACAAACTTGTCAATGAACAACCGTTGACCACCTTCTGTACTAATGTCTTGACCACTGTGGTCGATAAACGTCTCTTCAAACCTGGTGAAGAAATCAGACACAGTTTCCTCTTTCTTCTGCTTACATGCAGACAATTTATCCCAATTTACACGCATCGCTGGCATTAAAGTCTTTATATAAATAACGATCTTGCCAGGAAGTTCTGCAACTAAAGGCTCAGGTTTAGCACCACCAACTTGTCGGCCATCTGCAGCAGCAATATTAACCCAGGTATCACCTAACTCTTGCGCAGGAGCAGTATGACGAATCAATCCCCACAAAGGCTGTGGAACCAAATTTCCAAATAACATGTCTATGTCAGCTAGATTCATAACACATGAGTCTGCAGTCTGTGATAGTTCCTTATAATACCCTGCAGGATTTTTACGGGGGTCAGGCAAAGTCTGCTTAAGAGCCAGAACTTCAGCTCGCTTCCAAGGAACATGTACAAAAACACGCTGAAAGTGTGCTGGCACAGCATCGACGTGATTAGCGACATCAGCTGCAACGGCATCCTTCCATACCGGAGGAACCTCTCTCATTGGGTATTGTCTCACTTTCCTCCTAACTGAGGAATCATGCTCAAACAATGACCGAGAAACACCCTCACTCCTAAACGACAACTTGTCGCAACTGCTTTTTCAACATCGGAACCCACAATTGTGCCTTTTGCAAACTCGTACCGTACACGACACAGCTCAGGTGGATTGCATTCTAAATTATTTTCCTTTAATTCCTCACAAAGAAAAGCACACATTTTCTCGAAAACGTATCTCTGCTTCGGTGCTTCCCACTGATGGAAGACATCCATAACAGAATCTAGCTCATATCTTGTGGGGTCTGTAACCCATTTGTGTGCCAAATAATTCAATGTTTCCCGCTCTCTAGAGTCGGGCAGCTGACTACGCAGCTGTTTGTGCGTTGAAACAGGGGTCATACTTGCTGCCCCAAAAAGAGGAGATAGGAGACTAGCAACGGTGTTAGTCATTCTCTGTCGAACAGAAGGAGAAGTCGACGAAAGAACAGGAGGAAAATAGAGTGAGGCAAAGCAGACGCAGATGCAGACGCAGTATCAGGAGGAATATCAGAAGAGGTAGTTGATGCAGTAGGCAAAGTTGTAGGGAGTAAAGGCAGAGCAGGTAGCAAGGTCGGCGGGAGCTGGCGGTTGTGGAAGAACCTGAGGCACAACAACCGGAGGTTGCACAACTAAAGGTTGCGGAGGCGCAGTAGCACTCTGCGCATAGGGGGGTGGCGAACTTAATAAGTGAGACATTAAAGGATCTTTCTCAAGTTCTTTTGCTGCATCTTGCTGAAGAGGCGGCAAAACTGGATAACATTTACCGATCGCCATTTTACGTTGCCTGTGCATAGCAGCTTGCATTATCGAGATACCCTTTTCTCTTTTATTCCTTTTAGCTAATTTAATTTCTTTCTGTTTGGCTTCCTTTCGCCACAGGCGGAAAGAGTCAAACATCGCCGGCCGGGCTTTCTTCTTAAAAAGTCTAACCTCTAGATTATCTAAGATTTCCGTGTCAAAACTACCATATTGGGGCCATTTTAAAACACCATCCTTCCTGGTGTATCGGATCCATACTTCATTATATGTGATGGGGCCCACGCCATGCTTCACATAGAGCTCATAGGTTGGAGTTCCAATCGGAGGAACCGGACACGAGTCCTCCAATCGGAAATCCCTATTACAACCAAGACAAATCAAATTCCCAAGTCTGCTAAGACCAGGTATCTTCACTCTCTAGTCTAGCTTCAAACTTCAAAGGTTTATCGAATTACGATAGTCTTGTGAATACACGAGTCCCTCGGCTTTGGTACTTGCAAGTTCCAAATCAAAGATCCCAAGAGGATACCCAAACTAAGAACCAAACTAAGGACTGGGAGACGTTCCACTCATACTTAACTGAGGTATCGATGACGTCACCAGAAGACTCCTCTATCGTTTCGCTCTACAAACCATCAAAGGGTCCAAGACAGGGCGATAGTCAGGGCAGAAGTCCTTCGTAGCCGTCGGGAAGCGGGGAACCTCGCAGCAAAGACTTTCGGACCACGACGACATACAGGGGTCAATGAAGTGGTTGGCCTTCCTCCAGAATTTCACACGAAGCTCCTCACGAACCTCTGGCTTGGACCGGTACCGCTGAAATAGCCCCTAGTTGGGCGCCAACTGAAGTACTGGGTTTTTAAGAACCCAGCGGTGCCAGGGAACACACCCTAAGACTTCGAGTCCTTCCTGTCCCAGAGTACAGAAACACAGAGTCTTCTTGGTGAAGTCAAAGATCGCATTTATTGGCTGCAGCCAGTAACAGGTATCCTAGAAGTACAACACGGTGTATATTCTCAGGAGACTGCTCAACTTACAAAGCCAGCAATCCCTTTTTATACAAAATATTATGCTTTAGGCAGACATTCCTTATTTTACAGTTGACCATTCACATATTTTCACAACAAAGAAAACGCAGAATCATGATGACAAGCCCATTTTTCTGTTCGCCCAGCCCACAATCAATTTCTTGGCAAGGCCCAATACTTTAATCAGATATCGAACGGACCCCTAATAAAATCGGGCACCTCCTCATCGTAAAGCAGGCCATAAAGCAAGAAACAGAGACAGGTGTGTGTAAGATTAGGCATAGTTGTGTGCGATGAAAGGTTTATGGTATGCTGTGCCTTGATACTAATCTCGAGCGGCCACTGGGAAAGGAACTGGCCGAACAGGTTTGGCTTCGGGCAGTGGAGTCAGCTTGCCCAGGTCGCATAGAAGTCAGCTAAAGGTGTACGTGTCCCAAATGACTTATTCGGCCTTAGTCATCGGCCTATGTGAGGGCAACCACAAAATGGCTGCTATACACAAAATGGAACCCGAGGGTTCAGAACGGAAATCTTGATTTAATGGCGTTCTCACCACTCAAATCCGCCGAAAATGTCTGTATATAGTATACTCGTCATTCTCGGTCTGCTGATTCCAAAATCGTCATGATTCGACGATGTTAATGACACGGGTCCCGAATTTTCAGTACCACAGCAGCGCGTCTTCACCGGTAGCTTGAAGGGACTACCCCGACCAAGGAGTGCGGGCCGTACACTGGGTACGCCTCGCACTTGGGCACCTTCGTATCACGCGGCTCAAGGATTGGGAGCCGTACGCCTGATACACCCGCAGCAGTCTTCCATCAATACCCACGTGGCTCGAGGATTGAGAGCCGGCCGCCAGGCAACCACACCACTGCTGCTCTTCACGTTCTTGCGGGACCGAACCGGGCGAGGGACTTCAGGCCCGTGGACTGTTAGTACTGAGAAACCACTGCATCTATATCCCGATCGGACTGTCTCCTACACCCCTTGTGCTGATAGATACCCCTAACCCCTATTCGGATGACATAGTGTATCCGTGGATCTTGCCATCTTGTTGACCCCTGTTATATAAAGAATCCCTTTCTACCTGTAATCCACTGGTGTGTTGTCCTTTTGTGGTAGAGTGGGATCTCTCTGTGTGCAACTATCAATGCGTAACCCTCCCATCTGAGGGTCAGACCCCAAGTGCTCGGCAACGTTCCTGGGAGAGGGGGTTCCCTGTGGGGTCCGCAGTAATTACCTCGGGCACACCCAGTGACCTCCTCCTTCTAACATTCCTGCACCAGACAGAGCGGAGAGAACTGGTTCTGCGTCGGGATCGCCTCTCGCACCGTAAGAAGTGTGCCATTTGGTCCCACCACGATGCGTCCTCCGTCTGCCCAATCTCATTCTCGCCGCTGCTGTCCTTCTTCACGATGTTGCTGGTTCCTCTGTCGATTGCTCTGGCATCTCTGCTCCTGCCCTCCCTGGTTTTGGTCCAGACCGGCCAGTCCCAGCGAGTCCATTAAGTATGGGCGAAATTTGCGAATTCGCGGCACGTGAATTCGTGCGAAAGTGAATTCGCGTTCCGCATAATCCGTGAATTTGTGTGAATTTGCAGTTTTTTTTTGCATGTTCGCGGGGCGCTTTGCGTGTTTGCTGGCCTCTTGCAGCGCACCGACCGCGAAGTTACCCATGCGATCGTACATGGGCGCGGCCTTCTTGTTCGCGTTACGTATTTCCGTTTCCGCTTGTTGCATGCTCGCATTGGGCGTGGGTCTCGATTACATGGTCGCGAGGGACTTAAGGCCCGTGGACTGTGAGTACTGAGAAACCACTGCATCTATATCCCGATCGGACTGTCTCCTACACCCCTTGTGCTGACGGATACCCCTAACCCCTATCCGGATGACATAGTGTACCCGTGGATCTTGCAAGCTTATTGACCCCTGTTATATAAAGAATCCCTTTCGACCTGTAATCCACTGGTGTGTTGTCCTTTTGTGGGAGGGTGGGATCTCGCTGTGTGCAACTATCAATGCGTAACCCTCCCATCTGAGTATCAGACCCCAAGTGCTCGGCAATGCTCCTGGGAGAGGGGGGTCCCTGTGTGGTCCGCAGTAACTACCTCGGCCACCCAGTGACCTCCCCCTTCTAACACTGGAAGCAACGGAAGGATCCGAACCGGCATTGTTAGTTGCTGCACAGTGAGTTACTGACCTGCTACCTCGCAAAGACAAACAGTAACGCTGCCCTGAGGTGGGGAAAACAAGCCCTGTTTGTCCGAAGTTCGCCATAACTAGTAAAGGAGAGTCTTGCACCCCGACAGTAATGAGTCTTACCAACACCAATGTGAATCAGACCTTTCAGGAAAAACAACTAGAAAATTACACCCATAGGGAGCTAAAACAATTCTGTAAAGACTTACAAATCCCTACCACTGGCCTAAGCACCAAGGAAGATGTCCAAAAAGCCCTGAGGGCCTGGGTAGAGTCCAGGGCCCCTCCCCCCATGTAGAGGGGAACAGCATTGGGGCGCAGGACGAACCCGGGGGCCCTGGGAAAGAGGGAGCAGTCTCCCCTTCGCGTAGCAGCGCATCAGAAAGGGGCCCCTCCGCAGATGAGGTGGCGGACCGAGAGAAAAGCAGAGCCCACGAATTAGAGCTGGCTAAGCTCCGAATTGAAGGGGAATGAAAGTTAGCATAGAGGAAGTTAGCGATGGAGGAACTAAGGTTGCAAGGGGAGTTGGAGGAGAAAAAGCTACAGCGGGAGCATGAGGGCAGGAGACTACAGTTAGAACATGAACGGAGCTTGAGGGAGCTTGAGCTCAAGGCTAGGAAGGAAGAAGCCGGACCCCCGTGAAACCGAGGGGCCACTCCCCCTGTAGAAGCCAAGGTCCACATCCCCAAAGACGTAGTAAAGGAATACTATAGGAATGACGACATTCAACAGTGGTTTAAAGTCTACGAGGTAGCCATGACCTCCCACGGGTCCCTGAGAAGGATTGGGGTGCCGGGTTATGGGGGCGGTTCCTGAGCGAGGGGCGGGATACCTTGCTAGAACTACCCTCCACGGTACTGAATTCCTACAGCCACATGAAGGAGGCCCTGTTTGCTAGGTATGGGCTCACCCCCGAGATGTACCGACAACGATTCAGGGACTGCAAAAAGCTCCCTGGTACCACTTGGGTAGAGTATGTTAACTTTTACAGCAGAGCCTAAGAAGGTTGGATCAAGGACAGCAAGGTCACCACTTTTGAAGACTTATTTGATTTGATAGCCTGGGAACACTTGTCCTTAAATTGCTTTGTAGAACTGCACCAGCACCTACTCGACTACAAACTTACTGACCCTAGGAGGCTTGCTGCGGAGGCAGACCGCTGGGTGAACACCCGGGTCCCCAGTAAGGGTCGGCTGAAAATTAGTTTCGCTCGCGAAATTTGTGGATTTTACGCGATTTTGCGATCCGCGAATCTCGTGAAATTGCGGTAAAATCCGCGAATCCGTGAGCGGGACGAATTTTCAGCCAAGCACTTACAGGGTTACAGCAGTAGGTGCAAAAGTTGAAGCTAATTTCTTTGTAACCTTTTACAAAAGGGTTACAAAGAAATAAACTTCAATTTGGGCACCAGCTGCTGTAAGCCTGTAAGTGCTTCCTGGCGCCTCGTTGCCTACTTGCAACTATTCTCTGACCCTGCTCTGATACTTGAAGCAGGGTCAGAGAATAGTTACAAGTAGGCAATGAGGCGCCTGTCACGAAAATTAAACCGCAACAGGAAGCACTGACAGATATAAATGATAGAAATGATGCTGTGGGGGACCTCTGCCACCCTGCCAGACAAAGAGCCAGCTCGCAGCGTCATTTGACAGGGGTGTTAAAAATACTCCTATCTAAAATGGTGTGATATATGAGAATAGATTAATAAACAGCAGACATTCCTCGTGTTCATTACGCTGAGTTCATCAATGACTGAATTCCGGTCACACTCCGAGATTAGGCACTGAAAACGCTAATTGTCTGCATACTCAACATTAAGATTAAATACATAAATCCTGCATAGAAAGAAGCCTGCTCAGGGCCGTGCTCCGGGCCCCAAGTAACTGCAAAAAAAGCTCAAAGAGACGCACATGTCCTGTGATTTATTGAACATGGGAAAGCTTTTTAAACAAGCGGTTTAAACTATGAAGAAAATTAAGGGGCAACAATGGTATGTTGTGCAGAATTTCAAAATCTGTTTAACAACCACTTTATCGCAACTGAAATAAATTCAGCTCCTATCAAGAAAATGTATATCTTCCTTAGATTTAGACGAGGCACAACACACAGGTGGTGACTGAAGGCACATGGATAGCTCTTGCATTGGGGTTCGCATAGGTAGACTATGTAATGCCCTCCTGAAACTGAATGCACAAGGCACCTTCATTTTAGATGTAAACATCTAGATATGGACAGGAGTCTCTTAGTTACACATCTGGGTTGGAATGGAGCTAAGATTATAGGACTGAAGGCAAAACAGCATTTTGTCTGCTTTGCGTAGGCTGGGCTTGGATGAAATTCGAAGTGGCTATCGCTGTTGTGTGCCAGTGTGTTGTTATCAATGAGTGTATGTATGTGTGCTGCTTGTTTGCCTTTTTGCTTTGTCAGTACAAAGGTGTCCCCATGCACAGTGTCTGTGTGAGACTGGGCGCCTAAATGTGAATCTCTAACAGCATGTCCATTGTCTTTTGTGCATGTGTTGTGTGCCAGTGTGTGAGGTGGTTTTTGCGCATGGGTATCTGTATGTCTGTTGTCACTTTTGGTAGGGTGTTTATAGATCTATGAGCATTATTATGCATATCTGTGCATAGGTATTTGTAGTCAATGTGTACAGGGACCTGTAGCTATATTTATCTGCGTGCACGGACGTCTCAAAATAAGTTACTGTCTGCTTGTGCATGTATGAGTGCTGGGTTCTCTAGTTGTTTGTGTGGTGTGTGCATCTGAATGTATCAAGTATTCAAAACCAACCCTACTGGCTTTGCCAAGCCTTGTTAGATAAAGCTTGCGATTAGAGCTGTCCACGTCACTTTCGTCCAGCGCCTTGAAAAGCTGCAGTTAGAACTTTAGCCGGCACAGCTCGGCCATTGCCGCTCCTCTCCAGCCGAGGAGCGTGTTATCTGTGCCCCACAGCCCCCCTGCGTCCCGAGGAGCTCCGGGGAGGGCAGTGTCACTCACGCTGGCGGTGTGGCTGCGCTGATCGCTCACGACGAGGGCCTCCCTCTGTGCATTACTTCACACTGCTCACTTATCCTCACTTGACCTCCAGGGCGCGAGGCCGGTCATGCGCAGGGGCCTCGTGAACGGTGTGTTCTTGTTCAGGTTCGAGGTGCCAGTCACGCGCAGGGGCCTCGTGAACGGTCTGTTCTTGTTCAGGTTCGAGATGCCGGTCATGCGCAGGGGCCTCGTGAACGGTCTGTTCTTGTTCAGGTTCGAGATGCCGGTCATGCGCAGGGGCCTCGTGAACGGTCTGTTCTTGTTCAGGGACGTGAGGTTATCACATATTCATGACCTCAGGCCACCTTTGTACCCATTTTAAAGGCTCCAAATGCACAAACCTGAATGAGCACAGCTGCGCTTCTCATTGTGTGCTTGGCTTCATGATTTGTGTCACTGCACTACTTTAGCTTCTGTTATTTCACAAGGTACAGTTCCGCACCTCTCCACGGTCTCCTCATACTAACCAGTAGTGTTACCTGTTTTTCAGTGGATAGATGTATTACAAGTCTTGGTGCCTCCCGTCACTTCCTCCTTCTGGCCGCTACACTTTCGTTTTCTGCTTCTGCAGCTTTTTTTTAAATTCCTCTTAATGCGCAGGAGCGTCTGTTTAGTGAATACAGGACGACGCATGCGCACCATAGCCGCCTGGACAGGTCAGGCACAATAAAGTGCGAGACAGAGCCAGCCAATCCAATGAGAAAACAAGCATTTCAAAATGCAGTAAGACTCGTCTTACGCGAGCCCTATTGCATTATAAACAAGTGTGTGTGTGTCCAAGAAGGCATGATCGGGAGGGGGGGGGGGGAGGGGGGTGGTAGGGAGCGAAGTTACAGACTGCTGGATGGAAGGAGGGGGGGCAGAGTAACAAAAGAGTTTATAAAGTGAAGGGGCCGATAGCCATGGAAGGAGAAAAATGACGACATGGCTGTTAGGAGGAGGGACAAACAAGCTGAAAACAAATCAGGATGCAGCATTTCTGATATAAGCCAATCAGAAACATGGACGTAAAGTGGGCGGAGCTTCCCCCACTATACTGTATACTGCATGTCTCGCTAAGCGAACAGGGAGTTCCCCTTCAACGCTATGCGTGCCCTAAAAAAAGCAGGTGCCTGAGTTGAAGGTCAAATTCAGTAACATGAAAAAAATTGTGAGGTGAGCAAGGTCGAGGCTGGGCAAGTGAAAAGGCTTTCTCACCTACATAAATTCACATGGGAAGTTAGCTGTTTAAAAAACCTCAGCTGAGACCATCATAAAAGTTCTCAAGCATATTATTAATTATTAATAAATATGTTAAAAATGCTCCTAACATGCTTTTTTAAATCTGCTCTCTTTCAAAAGTACCGTAAAACTGTATCACCAACTCTTTTTGTTTGTCACAGAAAGAAGCCCCTGCTCGTTCACAGTGTTCATAAATACACATCATAGCGCTAGTGTGTGTGGTGTGCAGGGCTTTAATGCGAGTTCACATGCCTCTTGTTTTAAAGGGTCAGAGGCCGAGCAGGGCAGCAGATGAGGAGAAAGCAGGCTCCTGGTCACAAGAGCAATGCTCTGGGGGGCCCTATCTCCCCAATGCTGCGTCAAGCCTTACGCCTGCTTCAAGCAGGCACAGGGTTTTGACGCAAAAACAGCACAGATGCGTCACGCATCTGTGCCGTAAAAGCAGCGCATTGCTGGAGCTGCGTCGCAAGCATGATGCAGCTCCAGCAATGCTCTGGGGGGCCCTATCTCCCCAATGCTGCGTCAAGCCTTGCGCCTGCTTCAAAGTGACTGGCTGAGTGAAATCTACAAGATTTCACTCACTTTTAGGAGGCGTTCCTGCGCAGGAACGCCCTCCCCTGTGCCGGAACGCCTCCTGATGGCGCAGGGCTTTACAACGTGACCCATCTCTCAGATGCGTCACGTTGTTAATTCCCAGCACCATGGCGCATCTTTTGTGCTGCCGCTGCGTCAACAAAGTGACCCAACTGCGGCGCAAAAGAGGCGCAAGCGGCTTGTAAATCTGCCCCATAGTGCTTTTACTACACTGCAGCTGCGTAAAGGGCCAGAAGATGTGTCTCCAGTGACCATGTGTGCCTGTGCCTGTGTTACAGGCACACATGGTCACTGGAGACACATCTTCTGGCCCTTTACGCAGCTGCAGTGTAGTAAAAGCCCTATACATTTACCCAATGATGGAGCACTTACTGGATTAGCCAGTAGAAAGTACTCCAGGGCAAATCGCAAAAAAATCAGCGATTTCGTGGGAAAATCTGAGAATTCGTGGATTTTTTTTGCAATTTCGCGCGAATTCGCAAATTTCGCCCATACTTAGTCCCCAGGGGTCCCGTGGGCGACTATGCCAGGAATGGGCAGGGTCCCCGAAAGCGAGGAGGGGGAGGCCAAGGTAGGCAGCGGGAATCCCAACCCAGGCCCCAGCATGGTCCCAAGGGCACCAGTCCCGGGGCCCAACAGGCCGACCGGGCCTAAGGAATGCCATGTCATGTTACAAATGCCAACAACCAGGCCACTATGCCAGTGATACCCAGTGTCCCCTCTACAAAAAGCCAGATCCCTCTGGCGACCCAACCCACCAGGTAGCCACTGTCGCCCTAGGGGAGTAAGTAGAGGATACCGAGGAGTGAGAGCCCGTAGCAATGTCCCTGGTCTCCCTGGGGGATGGAGAAATGGTCCCGGGGACCCCGCTGCCGGCCAACACTAAGAAATACCAGCAGTGGGTGACCATCAATGGGCACTGGGTAGGGGCCCTCCGCGACACCGGTGTGAGTGTCACCGCTGCCCGCTGTCACCTGGTCTCTAAAGAGCAAATTGTACCTGTCTTCTGTCCTGTCATTTCCACGGACAACTCTGAGAGTCTCTGCAAAATGGCCCAAATCCCCTTTGTCTCAGGCACCTTGCAAGTAGCTGTCGGACCCGCCATGCCAGTAGATTGTTTACTGGGCAATGATCTGGAGAGTTCGCCGTGGGCGCAGGTGGAGCGGAAGGCTCACCTGGGCAGGCTGGGACTGCCCGAGTGGGTGTGCGCCACCACTCGGTCCATGGTCGCCAAGGTGGGTGCTCCAGAGGACTTGGAGCCAGAGAGCGCGGCCCAGACCCCCGCCCTACGGAGGGAGGGGGAGCACGGGCGACCGGACCCCCCCAGCTCCACCCCCCAGGAGGAGGC
This sequence comes from Lissotriton helveticus, assembly GCF_964261635.1. Lineage (NCBI taxonomy): Eukaryota > Metazoa > Chordata > Amphibia > Caudata > Salamandridae > Lissotriton > Lissotriton helveticus. The sequence goes on along the minus strand of NC_136057.1, from coordinate 54,642,435 downwards.
AAACCCTGAGGGGGATGACCTGGACCTTACCAAAGACCAGGTCACGGAACTGGGTGACCTACCTGGTGGCGACAAGAGGGTGGACCTTCCCGGGAAGTGTTCTGCCAGGAACAGACCACCTGCCCCTCCCTCATAGGCGAGTGGCAGCAGGCCACCGCCTAGGTGGCCGGCGACCAGTCCGGGTCCCACTGGATCTACTGGGAGAATGGCCTCTTATATAGCGAGCCGAAGTCTGCGGAGCTAGGGTCAGCCCGGGTGCTGGTGGTACCCCTATGCCTCCGAGACTTCCTCCTAAACCTGGCTCATGACGTGCCCTTAGCAGGACACCTGGGACAGGATAAGACCTACCACCAGCTGGTCACCCATTTCTGTTGGCCCTGGATGCACCTAAACGTAGAAACGCACTGCAAGTCCTGCCCGACCTGCCAGGCAAGTGGGAAGAGTGGGGGAAGGCGCAAGGCTCCCCTCCAGTCCTTCCCGGTGGTCAGTACCCCATTTGAGCGGGTGGGGATCGACATTGTGGGACCTCTGGACCCCCCGACCGCCCTGAAGCCATCCCCCTCCGAACCGTGTCAGCCCCCGTGGTGGGGCGGGCCCTAATGGGCATATTCTCCCGGGTGGGATTCCCCTGCGAGGTGGTGAGCGACAGGGGGACAAACTTCATTTCCAAATACATGAAGTCCCTATGGCAGGATTGTGGGGTCACTTACAAATTCACTACCCCATACCACCCCAAGGCAATGGTCTGGTTGAGAGGTTCAACCGGACCCTCAAGGGGATGATCATGGGCCTCGAAAAGCCCCTGAGGCGTAAGTGGGACATCCTCCTCCCCTGCCTCCTGTTCGCCTACCTAGAGGTTCCCCAGAAGTCCTTAGGGTTCAGCCCTTTTGAGCTGCTCTATGGCCACCCCGTCTGAGGACCTCTCAGCCTGGTCAAAGAGGGCTGGGAAACAGCCCCCGGAACCCTCCCCAAGATGTCTTTCGATACATCCTGGCACTAAGGAATCAGACTCGGAAATTCAGGCAACTCGCCGAGGCGAACCTAGAGGCTAGCCAGGAGGCAATGAAGCGCTGGTACGACCAGAATGCCACTCTGGTAGAGTTCCAGCCTGGTCAGCAGGTGTGGGTGATGGCCCCGGTGGAACCTTGCGCTCTCCAGGACAAATGGAACGGTCCCTTCAAGGTAGTGGAACGCAAGAGACAGGTCACCTACCTAGTGGATGTGCAGTCTCCCAGGAACCCCTTGGGGGTCCTCCATGTGAACCGCCTTAAACCCCACTTCGAGCTGTCTGAGGTGAGCATGCTCCTAGCCACCGATGATGGAGTGGAAGAGGAAAGGGAGCCTCTACCCGATCTCCTGTGTGCTAAAGAAAAGGATGGCTCCGTGGAGGGGGTAGTTCTCTTCCCCCTCCCTGACCCTGGAACAGCACGAAGACTGTCGCCAGTTACTGAGACAGTTCGCTGACCTGTTCTCCCTGGTCCCCAGTGTCACTTATTGGTGTGTCCACGATGTAGACACTGGGGACAGCCCTCCGGTGCGACACAAAGCCAACCACGTACCAGACAGAGTTCGGTCCTGTATTAAGGAGGAAGTCTCCAAAATGTTTGCCCTAGGGGTAGTAGAATCCTCTGACAGCCCTTGGGCCAGCCCCGTGGTCCTGGTCCCAAAGGCGGCCGCGTCTGGTACCACCCCCGAGCTGAGGTTCTGCATGGATTACCGTGGACTCAATGCGGTCACTCGAACAGATGCGCACCCCATCCCCAGAGCAGATGAACTCATTGACGGCCTGGGTTCGGCACTCTACCTCAGCACCTTCGACCTGACCTCAGGGTACTGGAAAATCGCCCTCACAGTGGGGGCAAAGGAGAGGTCCGCCTTATCCACCCCCAATGGGCACTACCAGTTCCGGGTGATGCCCTTTGGGATGAAGAATGCCCCTGCCACCTTCCAGAGACTGGTCAACTGGGTACTGGCAGGGCTGGAGGGATTATGTGCCGTGTACCTGAATGACATTTCCGTGTTCAGCACTGACTGGAGAGAACACTTGCGACACCTCTGGGAGGTGTTGATGGCCTTGCGCCGGGTTGGACTCCCCATCAAGGCCAGTAAGTGCCAAATTGGACAAGGGTCAGTAGTCTACCTAGGGCACCAGGTAGGGAGCGGCCAGGTGGTGCCCCTCCAACCCAAAATCGACGCCATCCTGGCTTGGGAATCCCCCACGACCCAGACAGAGGTGAGGGCCTTCCTAGGCCTCACCGGTTACTACCGGAGATTTATCAAAGGGTATGGCGGCATGGTGGGGCCACTCACAGAATTGACCTCTAAGAAACAGCCTAAGAAGGTGCACTGGACCCCCACCTGTCAGAAGGCTTTTGACACCTTGAAGACAGCCATGTGCACAGCCCCAGTACTCCAGGCCCCTGACTACTCCCGAGAATTTGTTGTCCAGACAGATGCCTCAGAGCATGGCACAGGGGCAGTGTTATCACAGCTGAATGATGAGGGCCTAGACCAGCCAGTAGCATTCATTAGCAGGAGGTTGCTACCCAGGGAACAAAGGTGGAGCACCATCGAGCGGGAGGCCTTTGCGGTTGTCTGGGCCCTGAAGAAACTGAGGCCCTGCCTGTTCGGAACTCACTTCCGGGTCCAAACCGACCACAGGCCCCTCAGGTGGTTAATGCAGATGAGGGGGGAGAATCCCAAGCTGTTGAGATGGTCCATTTCTCTCCAGGGGATGGACTTCACCGTAGAACACCGCCCTGGTACCGACCACGCCAACGTGGATGGTCTGTCCTCAGTGAAGAGAACTCCCAAGGCGATGGGTAGTTCTCCCTGCCTTTCAGCTGGGGGGGATGCGTGTTAGACCTGGCAGCCTTGGCGTGGGTCTCCTTACATTCTTTCCCCCTAAGACCCCGTGTCTGTCCCAGTCTTCCAGCTAAACTCCTTCGTGCCTTACCCCCGAACACCGCGTGAGGCCACATCCTAATCAGTTAACCTTGGACCCCACGCATTCACCCGACCCTGGGGGAGTAACAGAAACTCCAGAATAGCGCCCCATCCCCCGGGTCCACGAGACCTACCCGTAGCCTAGACCTGTAGCACCCCCCAGCGTAGGAAAACCTGGTCCTGTAAGATCCCTGTCTCCCTATCACCCCCACCGTGCTTTGGGCCATGAGAGACATAGGGCCGGAAACACCCTGCCAAGTTGTCCCCCAGCCTGGTGTTAAGCATGCAGGCACTAAATGAGGGGGGTGGAGGAGTTTCGGCCAAACGTCCTGTCTCCCCCGAGGCCGTCCCCGCTCCCCGCTGGCCGTCTGAGCACCCTGCCCCCAGAGAGGAGCCAGATGCCATCTGGCAGAAAGCCCGGGCCAGGGAGGAGAGGACATCAAGGAAACCCCTGGCCGATCAAAGAACTTCAAAGGGGTGAGGCCCTATAACTGGAGGCCCCTTCCCCACTGGCGGCGGTTGACTTGCGGAATCTCGAAAGCCCTGCTGACTTCGTCGCAACTCTGTCGACTCGGACCTCCAGAGCCCTGCTGACTTCGTCGCGGCTCTGTCGACTCGGACCTCCAGAGCCCTGCTGACGTTGTCGCAGCTCCATCCTGCGAGTGCAGCTCATACTCTTGCCCACACCCGCTGGTGTGCCTCGTTGATCCTCAGCCTGCCGGTACGCTCCGTACCCCTGCACGCATCCGTTGGTGCGCATCCTTGAATCTCCGATTTTGGAAAAGGGGGTGGTGATGGACAGAGTTTCTGAATGATGCAGAATACTCTCACCAAGTCAAGAGATCATGGTTTTAATCCATCACCGTTTTTTAGCTCACTGCACCATCCCAGCTCAGAACCTAATTATATGCAAATTAGTCTGTTCCTGTCCCAGTGCATGATGGGAACAGGGCAAACCAAACTACCAAGCCAATTCTTATACTGGGAAGGAAACAAGCTTCCGGGGACCGGTTTCTGGCATCACAGCCTTCTTCGGCCCGGCTTGCTTGAATCCTGATGGTGCAATGAGCAAGGGACTCACGTCTGAGTATACCCTCCCACACATAGTGTGGATAAAACCGATTTTGGAAAAGGGGGTGGTGATGGACAGAGTTTCTGAATGATGCAGAATACTCTTACCAAGTCAAAAGATCATGGTTTTAATCCATCACCGTTTTTTAGCTCACTGCACCATCCCAGCTCAGAACCTGGCTATATGCAAATTAGTCTGTTCCTGTCCCAGTGCATGATGGGAACAGGGCAAACCAAACTATCAAGCCAATTCTTATACTGGGAAGGAAACAAGCTTCCGGTGACCGGTTTCTGGCATCACAGCCTTCTTCGGCCCGGCTTGCTTGAATCCTGATGGTGCAATCAGCAAGGGACTCACGTCTGAGTATACCCTCCCACACATAGTGTGGATAAAACCGATTTTGGAAAAGGGGGTGGTGATGGACAGAGTTTCTGAATGATGCAGAATACTCTTACCAAGTCAAGAGATCATGGTTTTAACTCATCACCATTTTTTAGTTCACTGCACCATCCCAGCTCAGAACCTGGCTATATGCAAATTAGTCTGTTCCTGTCCCAGTGCATGATGGGAACAGGGCAAACCAAACTACCAAGCCAATTCTTATACTGGGAAGGAAACAAGCTTCCGGGGACCGGTTTCTGGCATCACAGCCTTCTTCGGCCCGGCTTGCTTGAATCCTGATGGTGCAATGAGCAAGGGACTCACGTCTGAGTATACCCTCCCACACATAGTGTAGATAAAACCGATTTTGGAAAAGGGGGTGGTGATGGACAGAGTTTCTGAATGATGCAGAATACTCTTACCAAGTCAAGAGATCATGGTTTTGAATCTCCACCTTGTGAGTACGGCTCGTACCCTTGCCCGCACCCGCTGGTTTGCCTCGTTGATCCTCAGCCTGCCGGTACGCTCCGTACCCCTGCACGCACCCGCTGGTGCGCATCCTTGGTCTCCATCCCGCGAGTATGTTCCGTACTCTGGCACGCACCCGATGGTGCGCATCCTGGATCTCACGCCGGTGAGTATGCCTCGTTCTCTTGGACGCACCCTCTAGTGTGCGCCGTTCCATTAATACCAACTGCTAGTACGCCTCGTACTCCTGGATGCACCCGCCGGTGCGCAGCGCGTCTTCACCGGTCGCCTGAAGGGACTACCCTGACCAAGGAGTGCGGGCCGTGCACTGGGTATGCCTGGCAAGTAGGCACCTTCGTTTCACGCGGCTCAAGGATTGGGAGCCGTACGCCTGATACGCCCACAGCAGTCTTCCATCAATACCCACGTGGTTCGAGGATTGAGAACCGGCCGCCAGGCAACCACACCACTGCTGCTCTTCACGGTCTTGCAGGACCGACCCGGGCGAGGGACTTCAGGCCCGTGGACTGTGAGTACTGAGATCTTGCCATCTTGTTGACCCCTGTTATATAAAGAATCCCTTTCTACCTGTAATCCACTGGTGTGTTGTCCTTTTGTGGTAGGGTGGGATCTCGCTGTGTGCAACTATCAATGCGTAACCCTCCCATCTGAGGGTCAGACCCCAAGTGCTCGGCAACGTTCCTGGGAGAGGGGGGTCCCAGTGGGGTCCGCAGTAACTACCTTGGGCACACCCAGTGACCTCTCCCTTCTAACATTCCTGCACCAGACAGAGCGGAGAGAACTGGTTCTGCGTTGGGATCGCCTCTCTCCCCGTAAGAAGAGTGCTATTCGGTCCGACCACGATGCGTCCTCCGCCTGCCCAATCTCATTCTCGCCGCTGCTGTCCTTCTTCATGATGTTGCTGGTTCCTCTGTCGATTGTTCTGGCATCTCTGCTCCTGCCATCCCAGGTTTTGGTCCAGACCGGCCAGGCCCGGCGAGTCCATCAAGTATGGGCGAAATTTGCAAATTCGAGGCACGTGAATTCGTGCGAAAGCGAATTCGCGTTCCGCATAATCTGCGAATTTGTAGAATTTTTTTTTGCTTGTTCGCGGGGCGCTTTGCGTGTTTGCGGGCCTCTTGCATGCGGTTGTACATGGGCGTGGCCTTCTTGTTCTCGTTGCGTATTTCCGTTTCCGCTAGTTGCATGCTCGCATTGTGCGCGGGGCGCCATTACGTGGTCGCGTGCGTTTTTGCGTGCTCGCGGGGGAAATATCGCGCAAACTTACCCACGCGGTTCTCAATGGATGCGGCCATCTTGTCTTTCATTCATTGTTATGGTTCTGGGCATGCTTTTTCAATCCTCCCCTAATCTTTGCAATCCTTTGTTTCTTTGAATTTTTTTTAGATTGAGCCTGTCAATGCGGTTGCGCATTGAGCTTACGAGAGATAAAGGGGCTTAACCAGAGCTTAACCATCGGCGGCGATTTGATGCTGTGCCCGTGAAAAAAGCGCGTGCACAATGCACATCAAAGCCACCAGCCACCCTCCCACAAGCTTCCCCCAGCGTGCGCTCTGCCTCAGGCATTTCTCCTCCCCTAATTTATTCACTGCTCACGTACTTTCACGGCCGCCAGGCCATGTCTCGTTTTCCCTCTCTCTCTGCCGCGCTCTCTTTCTCGTTATTTCTGCCCCTTCCGCCTCGTTCTTCTTCATACACCGTCGCCGCCCCTTTCACTAATTTATTTGCTGTTTTCCTTCCCTCAAATATTCAGGGTTGTGCAAGCTCCGGTGTTAGCAGCTCTTCTGTGCTTCTCTGTCCATGTGAAAGTTTAGTCTTACTTCTATTTCTGTGAAGTGTCCCGGTATTTGGTTCGAAATATCCGGTCACATTATGCTCACCGATTTTGGTTCACCCTTTACTCTGCCATCCTCATGTCCCTTCAACATCACTCTCGGTTTCTCACTTTTCACTTAATGAACCCTAGCTCTCACTCGCCTGTCCTCTGCCCCTTCCAACCCTTCTCCCCCTGTCTTCTCTTTCTGTCTCTTCCCCCCAGGCTGTCATATACACACAGTCTCGATCAGAGGCTCACACAAGCAGTCTCGTTCTCACTCACCTCTCTCGGTGGCACTTTTTCTCTGCCGCGCTCTCTTTCTCGTTATTTCTGCCCCTTCCGCCTCGTTCTCCTTCATACACCGTCTCCACCCCTTTCACTAATTTATTTGCTGTTTTCCTTCCCACAAATATTCAGGATTGTGCAAGCTCCGGTGTTAGCAGCTCTTCTGTGCCTCTCTATCCATGTGAAAGTTTAGTCTTACTTCTATTTTTGTGAAGTGTCCCGGTATTTGGTTTGAAATATCCGGTCACCTTATGCTCACCGATTTTGGTTCACCCTTTTCTCTGCCACCCTCATGTCCCTTCAACATCACTCTCAGTTTTTCACTTTTCACTTAATGAACCCTAGCTCTCACTCTCACTCGCCTGTCCTCTACCCCTTCCAACCCTTCTCCCCCTGTCTTCTCTTTCTGTCTCTTCCCCCCAGGCTGTCATATACACACACTCTCGATCAGAGGCTCACACAAGCAGTCTCGTTCTCACTCACCTTTCTCAGTGGTGCTTTTGTGCAGTGTTTGCACTGTCTCACTCCCTGATCACCACCACTCTCGCTTGCTCAACCTCCCCCACCCACCCCACCACCCCACCCCACCTCTGCCCTTCGCCGACTATCTCGCTCTCTATCCTGCCTTCCTCTCTCTTTCTCTGACTCTCCGCGGTCTGGTGTGTTTTTTTGTCTGACTCCTTCCTCCCTGCCTGACTCAGGAAAGCGCTTTGATCTATATCACTCCTCCCTCCTCCCACTTGCTCCTGCTGAGCCTCACAAAGTGGTTGCATCTCAGCCACAAACTTCCTGGCTCACACGCATTACGTTAAAAGACCAACAGTGTATTTAATGCTGCCTGCTCCCTCAGTTTCCTACTAGGGCACCCCATCACGGGGCATTACAGCACCTCATCCCTCAGCATTGATAACTGCGCCCCAGCTTACCTCTCGTTCCTAAACCTCCCGCAACGGCCATATTAGAAGCCGCTTCTCATTCTTATGCCTCACCCCCCGCCCCAACAGGCTCTCGCCCTTGTGTCACAGCATTGCCGTCCCATGCCTCACAGTCTTACAACTGTGTAACATAATCATACCACGGGACACTCCTCCATCAAGCGCTTCGCATCTCAGTCACCCGAGAGGCATATTTGGTGCTTTTTTACCCGCCTGTGCGTTACAGCACAAATCAACACCTCAACAGGAATAGTAAGGCGCTATGTAAATAAATATATACATCCAGTTCATGCCACCCTGTTAGCCTATTGCAATTGTGTCACATTGCATGGTGATACTGCAGCAAGCCCTTCACATCTCACCAGACACCTCTAACTGCGTTAGAGGTGACATCAACAGTATATGTGGTGCTTCCCAGCCTTGTGAGTGGTACTCAACAGTACACACACACACAACCACACACACACGCAAAACCCCCCACACACACAACCGCACACACACACAACCCCACACACACACAACCCCCCACTCACAAAGTGGTTGCATCTCAGCCACAGACTTCCTGGCTCGCACGCATTATGTTAAAAGACCAACAGTGTATTTAATGCTGTCAGCTCCCTCAGTTTCCTACCAGGGCACCCCATCACGGGGCTTTACAGCACCTTATCCCTCAGCATTGATAACTGCGCCATAGCTAACCTCTCGCTCCTAAGCCTCCCGGAACAGCCATATTAGAAGCCGCTTCTCATTCTTGTGCCTCATCCCCCCCCAACAGGCTCTCGCCCTTGTGTCACAGCATTGCCGTCCCATGCCACACAGTCTTACAACTGTGTAACATAATAACACCACGGGACACTCCTCCATCAAGCGCTTCGCATCCCAGTCACCCGAGAGGCATATTTGGTGCTTTTTTTAGCCGCCTCAACAGGACACACACACACATGCAAAACCCCCCACACACACACAACCCCCCCCACACACACAACCCCCCACACACACACAGCCCCCCACACACACATACCCCCCACACACACACAACCACACACACACAACGACACACAACCCACTCACACACTGCCCCTCACACACTGCCCCCTCTCACACACACACACCCCACACCTACAACCACACGCACAACCCTCACAGACAACCCTCACACACTGCACCCTCACACACTCTGCACCCACACACACTCTGCACCCACACACACTCTGCACCCACACACACTCTGTACCCTAACACACTCTGCACCCTCACACACTCTGCACCCTCACACACTCAATACAACATACACTCCAAATACCACTCAGTGCCACATAATTACACACCACATAATTACACTCTACTGAATTCAACACACACTCCACACAATACCACTCAGTGCCACATAATTACATGCTACATAATTACACTGCGCTCAACGCAACATACACTCCAAATACCACTCAGTGCCACATAATTACACGCCACATAATTACACTGGACTCAATGCAACATACACTCCAAATACCACTCAGTGCCACATAAGTACACGCCACATAATTACACTCTACTGAATGCAACACACACTCCATTCAATAGCACTCAGTGTCACATTATTATATGCTACATAATTACACTGCACTCAATGCAACATACACCCCAAAGACCACTCAGTGCCACATAATTACACGCCACATAATTACTCTACTGAATGCAACACACACCCCACACAATACCACTCAGCGCCACATAATTATATGCTACATAATTACACTGCACTCAATGCAACAAACACTCCAAACAATACCACACAGTGCCACATAATTACACGCCACACAATTACACTCTACTGAATACAACATACATCACACAATAGCACTCAGTGCCACATAATTATATGCTACATAATTACACTGCGCTCAACGCAACATACACTCCAAATACCACTCAGTTCCACATAGTTACACGCCACATAATCACACTGCACTCAATGCAACATACACTCCAAAGACCACTCAGTGCCACATAATTACACGCCACATAATTACTCTACTGAATGCAACACACACTCCACACAATACCACTCAGCGCCACATAATTATATGCTACATAATTACACTGCCCTCAATGCAACATACACTCCAAACAATACCACTCAGTGCCATATAATTATATGCTACATAATTACACTGCACTCAATGCAACATACACTCCAAAGACCACTCAGTGCCACATAATTACACGCCACATAATTACACTCTTCTCAATGCAAAGTAAATACACCCCACATAATACCACTCAGTGCCACATAATTACACACCTTATACTTACACTACTCAATGCAACATAAATACACTCTATCTGACTATCTATCTATCGCCCTCACTCTCTATCTATCGCACTCATTTTATATATCACCATCACTCTATCTATCTATCTATCTATCTATCTATCTATCTATCTATCTATCTATCTATCTATCTATCTATCTATCTATCTATCTATCTATCGATCGCCCTCACTCTATCTATCTGCCTATCTATCTTTTGCCCACACTCTATCTATCTCCTTCACTCTATCTATCTCCTTCACTCTATCTATCGCCCTCACTCTATCTATCTATCGCCCTCACTCTATCTATCTATCTATCTATCTATCTATCTATCTATCTATCTATCTATCTATCTATCGCTTCACCACAGCATCACTCAGCACCACCACAGCATCACTCAGGGGAAATACAACATCACTAGGCACTACAACAGCATCACTGAACGCCACAGCATCACTCTTCGCCACCACAACATCACTCAGCGCCACCACAGCATTAATCTGTTCAACCATTCAACAACAACTGGTTCAAATATGTTCTCTCAATGTTTTAAGCTTTATTACAAATGTCACAAAAAGATGTTAATATTTCACTTCTGTGCTTGGGTTTTCGTCATAGTAAAATACAATTAACATAATCTTCACAAAAATTATTTACAAACGTTTAAGCTATTGCCATTATAAATTACAATAACTTTAATTTAAGTATTAATTATTAAAACATTTAAAAGCCATTGTCATTTGTAATATCAATATATCTAAGTCAAGTAAATACAACACATATTGCATTACAAATGCTATAGGTGTCACATTGGCGAAAGTTAAAACTATTGCCATTGTAAATGACAAAGATAATAGTTTCGCTATTTTCAAAACCAACACATAAATAAAAAATGTGTCATTTACAATACCAACAGCTCAAACTTTCCTAATGAGAGACCTATTGCATTGCAAATGCTTGTTTGATCTTTTTTTACTGAATATTTATCCCTCTCTTTTTCTACATCTATATTTTGTGTTTTTTTCTTTTATTTACTTTTTCCCTATTCTTTCCTATTTTTTATTTAACTTTCCTAGTGTCCAGGACCATGGCCAAGGAAGCCGGGAAAAACAGCAAGGGAAAGGGTCCTGCACCCCGTACCCGTGTCCCAGGCGGGCGCTTAAGGGGGGAGGCAGTAGTAGCCCGGGAGATTTTCAGCGCGGTGGAGGTGGCCGCACTGGTTTATTCCGTCCAGCGCCACCCTCCCAAGACCGTCGCAGCAGGCCCGGTCTCGGGTACGGGCTCCGGGAGCGTGGCCAGCTATGGGGGAAGGTGTGCCGGTCCATCTATCGGGAGTCTGGGGCCCGGCGCACCTACAGCCAGGCGACGCACCGGTGGTCAGACATCCTGGACCAGGAACACGACCTGCTCGACCTGCTTGGAGTCGAGATCCCGGGCCTTGGTGAGTAGTAGTAGCTAGTATTTAATCACTACTTTGTTTTCTCCTTCTCTGTGTTATTATGATATTCAAAATATTTGTTTTTTCACATTGCAGGTAAATTAAAATTATGTTTCAAAAGCTTCTGTGATAGCAGGTGCTCGCCTGGCGCTCACTGGCGGTGCTACTATGCTTAGTACTTGTTTTCAATTTTGTGCTCATTTGGCCTGGGTGATGATGATTATGTATCAGTGTACTTTACAGAACTGCATAGTGCTAGACATTAGAGACTCAAGTTCAGTCCTTCCTTTGTACTCCTGCCACTAAGAAGTGATAGTGGTGGTGATCATGACGGACTGTGTCTGTCACTTTGCGGGCTGTGTAGTGCTGCCTGCCAGTCCTAGTGGAACCTTTTTGTAGTTGGTTTAGTGAGTTACATAACTTTCCAAGTAGGCCTTCAGTGAATCCAGCAATACTATATCCTAGTAGACCACACGAGATATGGGTCAATAAATGTAGTGCAATTGTTGTCTATTTCCCCAAAATAATTTGTTATTGTTTTTTTTAAATGTTTGATGTGGTTGACAACAATCATCCATGTTTGTGTCTTTCTTTCATGTTGTACATCAGGTCCCCCCAGGGGCAAGGGGACACAGGAGGAGGAAGCGGCGCCGGCGGAGCAGGGATAACAGCAGGAAGGCCAGGATCGGTCCGCCGAGGGCTCCTTTGCTGGCACCAGTAAGTTTTCCTGTTAATATTAATAATTATACTTCACTATATTTTACAGCACCTGTATTTTTTCCAAACAATCCTCATTCTACTTTTTCCTAAATCGTCTTTGATGTTCTTGTAGGGTGTTTCTAAATTCTTATCCTGCCTCTAGTATGACTGCCTGTGGTACTACTAGATTATTATTAGTCTGTCTGTGTAGCTAACTAAGCTTGCACAGTTGGCAAAAGGTGTTAAACAAAACTCCTATTCTATTCAGCAATAGCTCAATGCACTGAGTGCAGTCCTCTGGGTTGTCCATAATGTCTATTGAAGTCTTCTAAATGTTTATGCTTTGACATTTCCCAACATTAAAATGTCAATGGCCACCAAGAATAAAATACTAGTTTACTTTTTTATTGGATAGGAGGACAATCCATACTACTACTGTTGCAGGGACTATTCTGCGCAAACAGAACTATGGACAAGAAATAGGGCATTGGTTATAAATTATAATAGGCGAGTTAGACTTTCCACATACCTCAGTGCTAACAGAAGTTTAACCCCCAATCTCCTTACTGACTAGCTAGTGTGTCAGAGTCCTTATTTAGCTCCCCAATGCAGCGATGATTGATCCCCAATGATTATACAACCCAGGATATAAGACTACGGAGTCAGATTCCTGACCTCTTTGAGCCACGGACTCATGCTTGCAAATTGCAAACCCTTTCGCTCACTCACTCATGACCAAAACCCACAGAGTCTATGTAAGTTTAAAAGCTTTTTTAAAAGTAAAAACATTTATTAAAATCAACTTCATCATATAAACGGTGAAGGATTCAAAACTGAAAAGTGGCTGATTGCACACATTAATTGTGGGAGAGCCCTCACCTGGTTGGAACTTCAAGTCTTCTTTGTGGGGATGAATCGTTGCTGACTCCGTCCAAGTGATGATGATCTGATCTTGCTCTTGTTCTTAGAAGGGAAGCTTCTGTCTGTTATGAGAAAAATGGTGCGTATTAAAAAGCAAGCATTCATCAGTTGTGCCAAAAAGTGTAGCAAGACATGTTACGGCTAAGCATAAATAAAAAACACCCTTCCCTGAAGAAAGGGGAATTTGTAGTTTACAGACTAGAGAGTCACAAATTATTAAATTTGTCTAGGTAGTACTAGTAACATTTTTTCATTCCTAGACGAAATAGGGAGTGGTGTATATGGCATCTAAGATTATGAAATGTATTTTCTAGACGGAACATCGGCACAGCCATCCACCGGTGCCGGGGCCAGCGCGGAGGTGGGCACTCCTGGGGCAGAGGCGGTGCAACAGCCTTCTGGAACTGCTGTGGGGGAGGCCACAGGAGTGGCGGGCAGTGGTAAGCTATTATATTCCTTACTTATTGAGATTGCAGACTGCAGAGTGTGCTCTCTGCACAGGTGTATATGTTGTACAGTACAAGTACACTTTACTGTTAAGAAGACTTACAAATTTAGAACTAAGTTTTTGTCAACCAGGTAGAAGACATTCACCCTTGACTTCGCATTAGCAATAGCATTAGCGGCGGGAGTTGACGAGTAACCAATGGCCTCCTCTAAATTTTACTTCAATTCAGCTGTGAAAGTTTAATTGAGAAGGGGCGTGGCTAAGGCGCGTAGCGGAATGGCTGCCTTCTGAGGGAGCTCCGCGCGCCAGAATATCCTTTTGAGATAATACCATCCTTTTCGTCCCTCCTGCTGGTGCTGAATCTCACCCAAGGCATTGCGGGTGGTCAGGAGAGCAAACTGGCAAACTGTGGCGACTATTACTACCGAGGGCTGCTCTGCAGATCGCCGTGATAGTGCTGACGAGTGAAACTAGAAAATGGCGGCGCCCTTACGATTGGGCTGAGAGAGCGGAGGAGCAGTGAGTGGAGATCGGCCGAGCACAGCACTTCCGGGGACGCGGAGGCCAGCAGCAGCCCTTGGGCGTTAGAGGACACCCTCCGGTTTGTTGCGAGCGCTCACACTAGTGAAGTGATGGCTGAGCGGGCGGACATTTTGAAGCACCGAAACTACGGAGGCGCATCGGGAGGCAGGGCGGAGCGGCCGGTGCCGGAGAAGGAGGTCGCCTGCGGAGCCGCTCTGCGGGAGATCTGTGGTGCACGCTGGTTGGCCCAGGACGGGCGGAGAGAGAGCAGCGGACCGGCCTTGACGACTTGACCCGGGGCGGGCCTGCCGGGCAGAGGTAAGCGGGGGGCAGGTTGGAGCAGGGCCTGGTGGGCCTTACCGGCGCTGGGCGGGCAGGTCTCTGTGCCCGAACGTGGGCTGGTGCCTCGGTTGTCCGTGGGGTACGGCTGCGGTGGGCGGCGGATCCGGCTAGGCTCCTCTCCCCGACTGGCAGGCCCTGGCACTGTATCCTGTTCTTGGGGCTGCTCTTGGGGGTCAGCTGTTCCCCACTGCTGCCCTTACGTAGGGCGAGTGGGGGTGGTGGCGTCCGGCAAGCGTCTCTTGCGTGGGAGTTGTGTTGGGGGCGCAGTCCCAGGACTGGGCCATAAGCTGTGTGCCTTCTATAATTCCTTGTGGCGTGATACTGCTCCCGGCAAAAAGAGTTTGTGCCGACAAAAAAGCTACTGAGAGAAGCGGCCATGCCTTACGCAATGTTGTATCCAGCTAAGTTAAAGGTCACGCATGAGGAACAATCTCACTTTTTCACGGATGCGAAATCGGCCCTAAAATTTACAAAACACATTTGCAAGACGAAATCCAAGATGCAGTCAGCTGAACTAACGATGCTGGAGTCAGGACTAGAGGATGTGGACTGAGATGATGGGAGCTGCATCAGTGACCTACGGATCGATCAGGGGGCTTTAAGTGGGCTTACAGCGAACGCTGGGGAACTTAATTGAGAAAGAGCGACTGGGGGAACGCAGATCTGTTATTGTTTTTGGAGAGGATGATTCTGATAATCGGGGGAGTTCAGTCTTATTGTTAGCAGTATTTGTACAGGAGACAAGCAAGGGGGGTCCACTAGTGATTCCGGCAACCGCACCTAGGTGGGTGTATAGGCGCCGTGCATCTCCCCCATTTGGGTGATCCCCACATGGTACCTGGGGCTACTGGGTGCACGACGAAGAGGTTGGGGGAGGTAATTGTGTCCGACCTGATTGGGAAGTTGGAGTGGGTGGTGGACAGGGTGGGATGGAGCGGGATGGGTCATTGTTGGTTACTTTGTGTTTTTTTTTTTTTGTTTGCAGGCAATTCACATTTCTTAGCTGTTTGTATGAGATGGTGCCGCTATTAGGCACTATTGGGCGCTGGGTCCTTGAGACACTGATCAGATGGCGATCTAGCACGATCTTTACCCTACTAGATGGCAGGTTGATGTAGATTATTAACCTGGAATATGCGTGGTCTCAACTCTCCCAAAAAAGTACGGCAGGTTGTGGCATACCTGAATAGACACAAGATTCAAATTGCTATATTGCAGGAAACGCACTTGACCAAACATACAGAGCGGGAGGTGGCCCGCAGATGGGCGGGATTCCGGCAAGCTGCATCATACTCATCTTATGCACGAGGTGTGCTGATACTGATCAAGAAAGGGCTGAAGTTCACACCGCTACACACATATGCTGACGATGAGGGGAGATGTGCAATGGTGTGTGGTAAACACATGGTGTGCTGATATCTATTGTCAATATGTATGGTCCGATCTTGGATGATCCGGCATGTATGGATCGCATATTTGGTAAACTGCGCGAGTGGCCGACTTCTTCTGTAATATGGGGAGGGGACCTTAATACCTATCTGAATGTGACGTTAGACAAGTCTAGCCCCATCTCGCATAGGACCCCTAAGGTAGATAAGAGCGTAGTCAGAGCCATTGCGGAGTTTGGACTATACGATGCATGGAGAGAACGACACCCGGAAGAGAGGGAGGGTACGCACGCCACGCCTGTATATGGCAGCTGGTCACGACTAGACTATTGGCTGATTGGGGGAGAGGTGATGGACTGGGTGGCTGAGGTGACACCAATGGCTCGGACGCTGTCGGATCACATTCCGGTGGTCCTGGAAGTAGTGGTTCCCGGGACGCTGAGACACCCCTTCACTTGGAGATTGCGCTCAGAGGCGCTTCTTGACCCACTGTTCGAGTCAACGGTAAGGGAGGCTATAGTGCAGTATTTTACATTAAACAAAGGGTCTTTGAAGGAGTCCTCTACCCTTTGGGAGGCCTTCAAGGCTACAATCAGGGGAGTTTGCATAGGAACAGAGGCGGGCATACTAAAAGATATACGCACACAGCTTCAACGTGTGGAAAGTCAATTGCGCGTGTTGGAGAGGGAGTACTCGGTCATGCCGGAGGAAGTGACACTGGCTCGCATACAGGGACTGATCGGAGAATATGAAGACCTAGCCGACACAGAGATAAAATATTTGTCTAGAAGATGCACGGCGAGGCACTATGGTGAGGCTGGTTGCACGCTGGCGCTCAAAATTAAGGAGAGACTT
Organism: Lissotriton helveticus; assembly: GCF_964261635.1. Lineage (NCBI taxonomy): Eukaryota > Metazoa > Chordata > Amphibia > Caudata > Salamandridae > Lissotriton > Lissotriton helveticus. The sequence goes on along the minus strand of NC_136057.1, from coordinate 54,625,584 downwards.
GACCAGCCTAGGGTGGATAGGATAGTTGATGACCTTGGGGGCGAACATTATCGACCTGAGGATATAGTGGAACAATTCTGTAGCTTCTATGCAGATCTTTACACGTCGCGTTGCTCGGCTACGGCACAGGACTTTGAGATGTACTTGGACGACATTGCCTGAGCCTGGCTCTCTGACGTGCAGAGAAAATATTTATGCTTACCCATAGACGAATGAGATGTTAAGATGGTGTTAGCTGCGCTGTCCAATGATAAGCCGCCTGGCCCGGACGGGCTTATGGTTGAATTCTATAAGAAATATGCAGATTTGCTTGCCCCGTACCTCCTGGAGATGTACGCTGAGGCGTATGAGAGCGGGGTGCTCACCTCATCCCTGAGAGAGGCTCTGGTCATCACGCTCCTCAAAAAGGAAAAGGCTCCAGAGAAGTGTGAATCCTATCGACCGCTATCGCTTATCAATATTGATGCCAAGATCTTGGTGGACAAGTTACAACCATTACTGCAGGGCCTAGTGCTGCCTGATCAGGCGGGCTTCGTTCCTGACAGATCCACTTCACATAAACTGCGCACGATTTTTTCAATGGTTCATGTGTTAGATCCTAGTTTGGAAGCGGCGGCGGTATTATTAGACGCGGCTAAAGTGTTTGACTCAGTGGAGTGGCCCTATCTGTATCGAGTCCTGCGGCGCATGGGCTTCCCCCCGCTTTTCGTGCAGTGGATCAAAGTGCTGTACACGGCACCGAATGCGAGAGTGCGTGTGGGTGGGCTGACGTCCGGGCCGTTTCGGTTTGAGAGAGGCACCAGACAAGGCTGTTCACTGTTGCCGTTGCTGTTTGTGATAGTCCTGGAGCCACTGGCCTGTGTGATTCGACAGAGGCATAGGGAAACTGCACTTAATTTTAATCACAGACCGGTGGCGATATCCTGGTATGCTGATGATATGGTTCTCTATGTGCGAGAGCCAGCTACATTTTTAACGCAACTACTCCGAGAATACGTCCGATTCGGGTACATATCTGGACTCCACATAAACTGGGATAAATCATACGTCATTCTGCTAACGGAGTGCACCCCTAAGCCCAGTCTCAAATTCCCACTAGTGTGGACGACTGATCCTGTCAGATATCTGGGAGTCTGGATACACTGAGACCCTGTGGTTGTAATCCGCGAGAATCATGGCAAGAAGTGCTCGAAATTGGAAGATTGGGTGGATGTTTGGATAGGGCTTCCTCTCTCATTGGCAGACCGAATTGCGTTGATCAAGATGGTGGTGTTGCCACGATTTCTGTATCTATTTATGAATATTCCTGTTGTCCTCACTAAGACTTTTTTTTAAAAACTTCGAAGCCAGCTGATTCGGCTGGTATGGGGGGGCAAGGGGGCGAGAGTGCAGTGGTCAATTCTCACGAGGTGTTATGAGAGGGGAGGCTTTGCTGCTCCAGACTTTTATGTCTATTATTTGAGTGTGCAGGCTCAGTATGCTTACTATTGGTACAGGCCACACACCTATACGCCACATGTCGCAGTTGAGGAGGGTGATGCTGATCCAATCCCGCTTCATAGTATTATTACTCATGACGCGCGTGGTACTCCGAAAGCGGAAATTAATGCGGTAGACGCCGCGATAGCGGCCTGGGGCCCTATTGGGCGCCTGATAGGGAAGCTACCGCTCTATGCGTCGCTTATGCATTTAGAACATCACCCCGCGCTGTCGGTTACGCATGAGGCCCCCTCCATGAGATTGCTGCGGGAAGGCGGACTAGAACGCATGCGTGGTATTTATCCGCAAGGCTTACTTATAGACTCAGAGGCGCTGCAATTTATCAGCAACCAGTCACTTCTTTTCTGGTTTGCATTACATCGACTGAGACACGCGATCCGGAAACATTACCCTACGTGCCCGCAGGAACCCCCTGAACTAACGTCACTGCAGTTTGTGATTTCCACACCCACTAATACAAAATTGGTCTCCAAATTATACAAGATGATTAAGGATGAGATTGTTGAGGTGCCAGATAAAAGTTGGGAATGGTGGAATGATTGTTTGCCGAGTCCTGTTACAGAAGAGAATTGGGTACACGTTTGTGCCCTGACGGGGACTCTCACTATGAATGGTAATTTTCGGATTATTCATTTTAAATTTATACACCAGGTTTATCATACCCCAGTGAGGCTATTTCGCTACGGGTTGAGGGAGAGTGACCGCTGTGTCCGATGTGGTCAGGATGGCGCAGATTTTATGCATCTGGCGTGGAGCTGTCGGAAGGTGGGTGAGTTTTGGAACACTGTGGTGGGCAGCGTCATGAAGATGGTTGGGGTAAATGTACAATGCACTCCGCTGGTGTGTTTGCTTTGCTGTGTTCTGCATATTCGTGGAGTGACTGGTACCTTTGTAAGACTGGCATTGCTACTGGCTGCACGGAGAGTGGCGGTTACATGGGGTGGCACATCTAAGCCTACACTCAAAGCTTGGTTGTCTGACTTAGTCTACTGCAGAGACATCATCAATACATATGTGGAGGAGTTGCCAGTCCGGTCACACCCGCGAGACATCTGGGAACCGTTGAAATTATATCTAATTAATGGTTCGACGTGATGCAATACATGTGTGATAGTTGGGGGGAGAGGCACACGTAATGCCATAATGCCAGTGAGGTGGGTGGATTTACTCTTGAATGGCTGGACAGGACAGGACAATGGTGCCCGTAGGACGGATGCAGGAGTCTTTGTGGATTGCCCTTTCTTCTTAGTTTTTTTTCTTCTTCTTTTTGATGGATTATTTGAGTATGTTATATTGTATATCCCCACCGAGACCAGGAAGACCGTCACCCAGGCCCTCGTCACCAGCCGACTGGACTACGGCAACGCCCTCTACGCCGGTACCACCGCCAAGCTCCAGAAGAGACTCCAGCGGATCCAGAACGCCTCAGCCAGACTCATCCTCGACATCCCACGAACCAGCCACATCTCCGGACACCTGAGAGACCTCCACTGGCTCCCCGTCAACAAAAGAATCACCTTCCGCCTCCTCACCCACGCACACAAAGCCCTACACGACCAAGGCCCGAGCTACCTCAACAACCGGATCAACTTCTACGCTCCCAAACGCCACCTCCGATCAGCCAACCACGCCCTCGCCGCCGTCCCCCGCATCCGAAGAGCGACCACAGGAGGAAGGTCCTTCTCCTACCTGGCCGCCAAGACCTGGAACTCCCTCCCGACCGACCTGCGCCTGACCCGAGACCACCTCTCCTTCAGGAAGAAGCTGAAGACCTGGCTGTTCGAGCAGTAGCGGCACCCCCCCTCCCCCAGCGCCTTGAGACCCTACGGGTATGTAGCGCGCTATATAAATGTCATTGATTGATTGATTATATTGTTTAATGCCATATGATTGTTGCTTCCACTACCGCTGCACACCTCTGTAATGTTATTGAATACGTATGTCAACTGAAGGACATAATAGGTGGATAAGTAGAGACTTGAATCTGTTTGATTATGGTCACTGTTTTTCTTCTTCTTTAGTGCTTAGCATATAATTGTATATTGCCCATGATGTACAGATGGAGTATCATTTATGTTGTTTCTCTCAATAAAAAACTTTTAAAAAAACAAAAAACTATACAGGTCCAAATTGCTGAGTAGGTTAGTGATCATGTCTGAGTCCACTCACACCTTGCACTCCAGCAGATAAACCCATCTAGCTGTGCATATGTCCAGGTGCTGTTTTTTATTTGTTCCTGTTAAAATACCCTTTTGTCAACAACGGAGCTCATGTGGCCTGTTTCATAATAAAGTATTGCCTTTTGTTTACAAAAATAAAAGTTTTATCGAGAAACCAAGTCAGATCAGAGATGACCTTGATGGATGGGATGAACGAAAAGGGAAAGAAGGGTGTAAGGAAGGACGAGCGAGTTAAAAGTAATGACTGGCAAAGAATGATAAGTGTTTTTGAATGCTGCCCGAGTTGGCTCGGAATATGATGCATGGGTGGTTGAAGGCTGAAGCAAGGATGGGTGGAAGAAGAAAGGGAAGAGAGGACTGCCTGGGTGGGTGAAACAGAAACTGTATGTGTGCGCAATATATCCTTTGCTTCAAATTCAAATGCCAGTCAAGCACGGATGCATGGCTGGCGGGTTCCAAAATAAAATAAAAAGGTAGTTTTTCTGTGAGAAAAACGAAGGTTTGTCCAGTTGAGACATTAAGAAGAATGATTGACATTTACTTTGAATGGATGGATGCCTGGATGATGGTACTATCTTACTCATAGATAGCATAGGTGTATGTAGACCGAGTAAATGGTGACTGGATGAATTAAGTGTTACTTTGAAGAGCATGTAACACCGCACCCGCACGTCCGTTCCAGTGTAGCAAAGGCGAGGAAAAGAAGTTGTAATTTTTCAGAATACTACCCAGACTAGTAACAGTAGTTTGCAAGCACAGTATATATCGTGCGATTACGGGGGACACTCACTACCTCTGTTAACAATTTTATTACAACTCTGTCATTCATGTGTGTCCTATCAGTGTTCACTCAATAAAAAACAAAGCACCTAAAGTCATCCCATATGTAAGCAAATATCCTGTGAAGGAATAGATAATCATACATTTATTTATCTTCATTTAGAGCTACACCACCTGCATGTACTAGAGTGGTACAGTAACGCAAGTCTGTGACATCATGGCTTGCGTCTGTTTTTCTCGGGTGCAATTTGACTGCGCTGGCATTATGCCGGCTTCCAGAAATTTACGTAGCAATTTTGCTAAACAAGAGAGAAGAAGAATAAGAAGACTGGTGTACTGTCTGAGTCTAATGTAGCGAGTCCATATAGTGCTAGTAGAATTGATTCCTGAAACTCCCACTAATGTTAGAGCAGAGGCCGACGAAGTGGGAGGTTAGATAGATACAGGCCACAAATGTTATGTACTGTGCTTGCAAGTTGCTAGTGCTATTGTGACAACTTTCTGCTGAATTATTTTGTGTGAATCTTAAAGAGCATTGGTTACAGTATGTTTTTCTTTCTTCATATAGATGCTCCTTCCAAACTAACACGGAAGGAGCTGGCTAGACGGGCCCGGCAAAGTAAGCTGGAGGCGATTGTCGCCGAATATCGACGGTTGGTGGCTCGGGAAGAGGAGGACACGCAGTCTCAGTCGACAACATCCAGCACGACAGTTGCATCCTCCTCCGTGCACCCTGGGTCAGCCAGTCAGCGCAAGCCTCCAGCGGTACGGAGCCGTGGTACCGCAGCCACCCGTCACCACCAAGCAGCCAAAAAATCAACTGCCCCCCACAGCAGGTGCGAGGCACGCGTACACCGCCTAACCCTCAGGGTGTCCTACCATGAGCAGGAGATGCAGAGAGTGAAAACCCTGCTCAAGAAGAACCTCCGCAAGGAGCAACGGGACCACCTGGCCAAAGGACACCGCCGCCGGCAGTAGAGGAGAGACTGTCCCTAGCCCCTTTTTTAAAGACTTTTGGGGGGGGGGGGATTGGGAGTTGGGTTTTTTGGACTTTGGGGACTTTTTATTTCACGGACATTCTTTGGGGTTAGGGAGGGGGGTGGGTCGGGTCTTGTGGGATAGTTTATTTTTGTTAGGGATAAAAATAATTATTTACTTATAACTGAAACATAGCAGACGCATTTTTACTGTTTTGCGGGAGAGTTGGGGGGGTTAACTGTACGTTTGTTTTCCTGAAACTTAACTGGCTGCTTGATTCAAATTGTCTAAGTAATCGCCCAAATGTTTACAAAAGTAAGTGCTTTTCAATTGTCCTACAACTTTACTAGTACTACCGTCAGTCTCTCCTCTCTCCTCCTACTCCATTATTCTTCCTCCCCCAAACGCTTATCTTACCTGTGATTCGTGTTTGAAAATAGGGCTAGGCACAGGGCTGGCTGCATGGCAAATGATGATTAAGGTTGGCAATCCTGGGCGGATGAAATGGCATTGTTGTGGTGGTAGTAGTGGTGGTACACAGTGGCAGTAGCAGCATATGAAAAAAAGGAAAATGAAACCTTGAGTAGCCTGAGCGGAGCATTAGAACGGTGTTGGACTTGGGCCTTAGGGCAGGTTCACCCCTAGACTTTTTGCTTGAAATGGTGACCTGGCAATGGTGATTTTTGGGATTCTGCGCACTTTCACTGTGTCCCAGTGGAAAGTGCGTACGCACTCTGAGTGCATGTGCTGAGCTAGGCCTGCCCGCCCATAGGAATGCATGGGGAATGTATGTGTCCCTGGTAGTTCCTGATGCGTGGGGTGTACAGGCTTGAGTCTGGTATGTGTGAACTCGTGGGAGTGAATGCTGCGCAACGGTATGTGCGGCTTGTATGTGTCTAGTGGGGAAGTGTCATTCCTAGACATGGCTGTACGTGTGCAGTGAGGGTGCTGGAGTGTGATTGGCTGGAGCTGGCTGGCATGCCAGGCTCCAGGAAGTCTGGATGGGTCTGCCCGGTGGTGAGTGGGAGATTAGCATGAGTGATGTGTGGGAGGAGTGTACCTGTGTCCTGGATGGGCTGGGTTTTCCCCACACAATGCTGGCTCCGCCCCCCTGTGGTGTGTCTAACGACCCTAGCCCTGCCAGTGAATAGAGAGGGTGGTTGAGGTAAACAGAGTACTCAAGAACCAGCTGCGACTGGTTCCGCACCCACCCTGCCCTCAGACAAAGGAAAATGGTGTATAAAGATGGGGCTGTGTCCCCACAGAAGTTGTTCTTTTCCTGATCCTACTTGAGGGGGGCTGCTGCTGCTGCTGGGGCCAGGAGGAACCGCCACTTGGACTGCCTCCCTGCCTGGGGGGCCAGTGAGCTGGCCCCTGGCCCAGCCTTGCCCCCCCCTGCCTGCCAAGGAGGACTTTTGCTGGACTTGTGTTTCCCCGAAGCGCCTGGAAGCGCTTTATTTTGTCTACCAGCGCTGGGAGCGCTTTATCTGCCTGAGGGTACCTGGGAGCGCTGTGTCTGTACTTCTAGCGCTTAAGAGCGCTTTATTTTGTCCTGGCGCTGTAGTTTGTGCCCACAGCGCTTGGGAACGCTTTCTGTAAGGCAGGTGCCCACCCTGCATTTCGCTGCTCGAGCGGCTGCCCACGCCGCATATTTGTTCGATTTATTTAACTCGAGGGAGCCCACTCCTCGGTTAACTATTCCCCAACCTAAGGAGTGCCGGAAACGGGCCGCCGCGCTGCCCGGGACGACCCGGAAGTGTCCTGCCGGCCGGCAAATTAGAGAGCGGGCCGACCGGAAGTCCCGCCCCGCAGCCGCGACCTGGAAGTCAGGCAGGCCGGGGGCAGGAGAGAGGCAGGCGGAAGCTGCCTGCCGGGGCTCCCACGTGAAGGGAGAGCCCCGGGGCAAAGGAGCAGAGGCAGGGAGCCCCGCCCGCGGCTGACCGGCGAGGCCCCGGAGAGGAGGAGCCCCGCCCGCGGTACCCGAGGAGCTTGCAGCTGGAGAAGGAGCCGCCCCCCGATTAAGAGAAGCCGGTGAGTGCGGCGCCTCTGCGGAGAGCTCCTCAGCTCTTGGGGGCATAGTTGTTTCGAGTCCCCCGAGTGGGACTCCAACGTACTGGGGCATTGCGTGATGTTCTGAGCCCTGAGAGGCTCCACGGGCATTGGTATTTCGAGCCCAGAGAGGTTCCCACGTCGTGGGGGCAATTCTTGCTTCAAGAGCCCTGAGAGGCTCTGGGAGGGCCATAGTTGCTTCGAGTCCCCAGGAGGGGGGACTCCGACGAAGGTGGCATTTCGTGTGTGAGCCTGAGAGGCTCTTGGGGGCACACCATTTGTTAGAACCACGAGAGGCTCTTGAGGGGCACATCATGAGTTAAGAGCCCAGAGAGGCTCAGGCGACCCCATTGTTGTTTAAGAGCCCCGAGAGGCTCAGGGGCCAATTGTGTATTCAGAGCCCAGCGAGGCTCCAAGGGGCAGTCCTTCTGCAGAGCCTGTGAGGCTCCCCCATCGTGTTGGCCCCATCATTGTGCTACCCAGTTGCCCAGCACTTTGTGGGCAACTGCTCCGTTTAGGCCCCCCTGACATTGGACACAGGGCGTCCTAGCCCCAATAAGGCCAGTTTGCCTAGGGACAGTCACAGGTGGTGACTTATGTGAGTTTGACCCAATTGTTCATTTTACACCTCTGAATGTATTGTTGATGCATCATGTGTTTTCCTCCTTACACCTCTGAATGAATGTTATGCACTGCATCATGTGTTATGTTCCTTATACCCCTACAGGTATTGTGATGTGTAGGTGGTTGTTTTCTCCCTAGTACAGGCGGTGCTAGTGAGGTCCTGGTTACCAGTGATTACTGGTTGTGTACTATTTTGTGCTAAAGTAATTTTATACTAAAGTGCTATTTCTGAAAGTGTTACTTCTGATTCCTGACAGTGGTCCAGGTGGCCCTGTCTTGTACATATCCCCTGTAAATTCTGCCCGTGCCTCTGGCACATTGTAAAGTGTGTGTTTTATCTAATGTGTTTTGGTGTAATACAAAGGCTATTTTTATATAACCTTGTGTGGAGTTTCCTTTGTGGTGGGTCCTGGGTGTTGTTGCTGGGGTGCGTGCGCAAATACTTAACTTACATCGCCTCCAAGTTTAGCCTTGTTGCTCGCGCCACGTTACCTAGAGGGTGAGTAGGGGTTATCTTGGCGTGTAACTCCCTTGCCCTGACTTGGGAGTGGTGGTCTCTGACTGACTTTGGCGAAAGCCCTGGCCAGCCGGGGATCCCATTTCCAACCTTGGCGGCAAGCGGTGAGGATAAGGATTTGTGTTTGCGTTGTACCACAGTAGTAACTGGCCACACTACAAAGCTCTGCATTTTAGATGACCACATTTTAGGGGATTGTTTTTTGAAGTTTCATATTTTCTTCTCCTGAAGGTATCATTGTGCAATTGTGTCCAGTGCATTTGTCCCCCACCCTGCGCCCAGAGTCGGTACCTGTGTCACGTGTAGTCAGGTTGAGGAATCAGGGGTGGTAGAAACTGCCTTACTAGTCTGAGGGGGGGGGTTGTGTGTGGATGAATGGTGTGAGGCACTAGGCAAATGAGTGTGAGTTCTCTGGGGTAGAGAGCTTGCTGATACCTTTGTGAATTGTGTACTCCTGTGTTAGCTCAGACCCCTAGGTTCCCTGTGTGATCTCTTCTCTAGAACGTCCGCCAGAATGGAGCCTGCTTTTGATTTCTGTGATCTGTTTAGATACAGTATGGGAGAGTTGGTAAGGTTCTGTGAAGAGACAGACATAGGGGTGGATGAGTCAGACACTCAGTCCGAACTTAGGAGCAGCCTGATCCTATGGCAAAAGGGTCAGTGGGATCTTGAGCGCAGTGAGGAAAGGGCCCGGGCTTCACACCAGGAGGGTGGTGGGTCTGTGGGGAGCCCTGAAGATTCAGAAGAGGAGGAGGAAGATGACAGCACAGGGACGCCAGCAGATAGTGAGGACCCCATAGATAGGGAGTCCCTTGCTGGGTCCAGCGTAGGAGGCAGCGCCTCATCCCTTTACCTGTCCCCAGAGGAGCTGGAAGATAGGAGGAGAGAAAGGGAGCACCAGCTGGCTTTAGAGAAGCTCAAGTTAGAGCATGCCCAGGCTATGGCACAGCTGGGCGTTAGAAAGCAACAGCTGGAGGTTAAGAAGCAACAGCTAGAGACCGAGAGGGTCTTAGCGCAGGAAAGGATAGAGGAGGCTGAGAGGGCCTCCACCAGAGGCAAAGTAGCTCTGGAGGGTAGACTATCCCCTGCGCGCAGTGTTGAGTTTCTGGGCTCCCCAGGGTGTGTTGAGTCCAGTGGTGGCAGCTATATAGAGCCCAGTGCGAGCAGTCCCAGTCCCAGTTCCCCCAGTATGGTACCTGTTTCCCAGGAAGAGGAGTATAGGTTGAAATTCAGGGGCAGTAGGAAGCTGCCTCACCAGTCATGGGAGGAGTTTGAGGATGAATGTTGTGGGACACTGTTTGCTTGGGTGCAGGTTCACACGAGAGATGATTTTGGAGTCTTGTTTGATCTGATTGTCAAAGAGCAGGTGCTCAGTGGTTGTTGTCCAGAGTTGCGCTAACACCTGTTGGAATATGGGTCTCCTTGTTCAGAGCAGCTTGCCATGGAAGCAGACCGCTGGGAGAGGGCCAGAGGTTCTTTAGAGTCCCTAGTGAGTGAGTCCAAAAGTAGTGGTTCAGGTATCTTCCAGCCCAGCGTGGTGGAAGAGGCTCAGTGTAGCCCAGCTAGGTCCCAGGATAGCGAGGAGGGTGTAGGGGCTCACTGCCTGGCTCAGTGGAGCAGGAGTGAGGGGGAGACCGAGGTTCCCCAGACGCCCGAAGCCCTGCCTCAGGACTTGGATGGTTTCTGTAGGGAACACCAGGTTGGGGACCTAGGCTGTCCTGTCAGTCCATTTGAGGAGGATCTCCTAGTGAGTAGAGGACCTGGAGCGTCTGTAACCAGAGCTCCTGTGGTTCTAGAGGCTGGCAGTACCGCTCCGGTAGGGAGGGTACAGGAGTCCAGCGTGAGGAGTTATTGGGGGATGAGTTTCCCAGTGGATGCACCAGTAGACCAGGGACTAGCCAGTTGGGCTAGATCTTCTTGGGGGGACCCGGGTGGCGCCACTTCTGGTCTGGGGGATCGTCACGCACTGTCAGGTGGACAGGGGATGGGAGATCTGCGCCAGACAGACAGTCACGCAACAGATGTGTCATTTGTTAGCCTCAGGGGGATTGTGTGTGAATGCCCAGAAGTCCTGGAGTGCCAGGCAATTGTTCCACCGAAGGTTTTAGACCAGAGGTTGGAAGGCCAGGTTCAGGATCAGCCTGACCTGAAGGGTAGGACGACTGTAACCAGTGTCCTGACTGGTTCTTCTTCCAGAGGAACTTCTCCAGGTGGAAGAGGGCAGACCTCTGGAAGGGGGTGCAGAGGGTGGGAGAGCCCAACTCTGACCCCGGTGCAACCTGAGTGGATAAGCCCTGGGTTGGAATGGCGTTCTAGGTGTACCCCTCGCCGGAGGAGGAGGAACCCTAGGAGAAGAGGTAGGGGGAGGAGAGCCTTCCCCGAGACTCCTGGTCCGTCTGAGGTTGTAGGCCCTAGGCTGGAGAACCAGTGGCAGTCTAGTCCTGTCTTGCAGACAGGAAGAGTGGAGAATGGCTCCTATGTGCCAGGGGTTACTACCCCCCGCTCTGCGACTAGGCAAGGACCGGTGGCACCTGGGTGGCCCAGGGCCTGGTCCTGGCCGCGGACAACTTGGGAGTACCAGTGGGGTAGCCCAGTTGGTCCAGACAGTGTGTTGAGAAGGAATCCCATGGGTTCACCGTGGCGTAGAACAGGAGGGTGTCCCTGCAGTTGCGGGCCCGCGTCCGTGTTCTATCGCCCCAAGCAGGGAAGTCCATCACGGTGGTGATTGGTCTACCCTGCGTTTTGGCTGGAAGGGGGTTGTGTTGGACTTGGGCCTTAGGGCAGGTTCACCCCTAGACTTTTTGCTTGAAATGGTGACCTGGCAATGGTGATTTTTGGGATTCTGCGCACTTTCACTGTGTCCCAGTGGAAAGTGCGTGCGCACTCTGAGTGCATGTGCTGAGCTAGGCCTGCCCGCCCATAGGAATGCATGGGGAATGTATGTGTCCCTGGTAGTTCCTGATGCGTGGGGTGTACAGGCTTGAGTCTGGTATGTGTGAACTCGTGGGAGTGAATGCTGCGCAACGGTATGTGCGGCTTGTATGTGTCTAGTGGGGAAGTGTCATTCCTAGACATGGCTGTACGTGTGCAGTGAGGGTGCTGGAGTGTGATTGGCTGGAGCTGGCTGGCATGCCAGGCTCCAGGAAGTCTGGATGGGTCTGCCCGGTGGTGAGTGGGAGATTAGCATGAGTGATGTGTGGGAGGAGTGTACCTGTGTCCTGGATGGGCTGGGTTTTCTCCACACAATGCTGGCTCCGCCCCCCTGTGGTGTGTCTAACGACCCTAGCCCTGCCAGTGAATAGAGAGGGTGGTTGAGGTAAACAGAGTACTCAAGAACCAGCTGCGACTGGTTCCGCCCCCACCCTGCCCTCAGACAAAGGAAAATGGTGTATAAAGATGGGGTTGTGTCCCCACAGAAGTTGTTCTTTTCCTGATCCTACTTGAGGGGGGCTGCTGCTGCTGCTGGGGCCAGGAGGAACCGCCACTTGGACTGCCTCCCTGCCTGGAGGGCCAGTGAGCTGGCCCCTGGCCCAGCCTTGCCCCCCCCCCTGCCTGCCAAGGAGCACTTTTGCTGGACTTGTGTTTCCCCGAAGCGCCTGGAAGCGCTTTATTTTGTCTACCAGCGCTGGGAGCGCTTTATCTGCCTGAGGGTACCTGGGAGCGCTATGTCTGTGCTTCTAGTGCTTAAGAGCGCTGTAGTTTGTGCCCACAGCGCTTGGGAGCGCTTTCTGTAAGGCAGCTGCCCACCCTGCATTTCGCTGCTCGAGCGGCTGCCCACGCCGCATATTTGTTCGATTTATTTAACTCGAGGGAGCCCACTCCTCTGTTAACTATTTCCCAACCTAAGGAGTGCCGGAAACGGGCCGCCGCGCTGCCCGCGACGACCCGGAAGTGTCCTGCCGGCCGGCCAATTAGAGAGCAGGCCGACCGGAAGTCCCGCCCCACAGCCGCGACCTGGAAGTCAGGCAGGCCGGGGGCAGGAGAGAGGCAGGCGGAAGCTGCCTGCCGGGGCTCCCACGTGAAGGGAGAGCCCCGGGGCAAAGGAGCAGAGGCAGGGAGCCCCGCCCGCAGCTGACCGGCGAGGCCCCGGAGAGGAGGAGCCCCGCCCGCGGTACCCGAGGAGCTTGCATCTGGAGAAGGAGCTGCCCCCCGATTAAGAGAAGCCGGTGAGTGCGGCGCCTCTGCGGAGAGCTCCTCAGCTCTTGGGGGCATAGTTGTTTCGAGTCCCCGAGTGGGACTCCAACGTATTGGGGCATTGCGTGATGTTCTGAGCCCTGAGAGGCTCCACGGGCATTGGTATTTCGAGCCCAGAGAGGCTCCCACGTCGTGGGGGCAATTCTTGCTTCAAGAGCCCTGAGAGGCTCTGGGAGGGCCATAGTTGCTTCGAGTCCCCAGGAGGGGGGACTCCGACGAAGGTGGCATTTCGTGTGTGAGCCTGAGAGGCTCTTGGGGGCACACCATTTGTTAGAACCACGAGAGGCTCTTGAGGGGCACATCATGAGTTAAGAGCCCAGAGAGGCTCAGGCGACCCCATTGTTGTTTAAGAGCCCTGAGAGGCTCAGGGGCCAATTGTGTATTCAGAGCCCAGCGAGGCTCCAAGGGGCAGTCATTCTGCAGAGCCTGTGAGGCTCCCCCATCGTGTTGGCCCCATCATTGTGCTACCCAGTTGCCCAGCACTTTGTGGGCAACTGCTCCGTTTAGGCCCCCATGACATTGGACACAGGGCGTCCTAGCCCCAATAAGGCCAGTTGGCCTAGGGACAGTCACAGGTGGTGACTTACGTGAGTTTGGCGCAATTGTTCATTTTACACCTCTGAATGTATTGTTGATGCATCATGTGTTTTCCTCCTTACACCTCTGAATGAATGTTATGCATTGCATCATGTGTTATGTTCCTTATACCCCTACAGGTATTGTGATGTGTAGGTGGTTGTTTTCTCCCTAGTACAGGTGGTGCTAGTGAGGTCCTGGTTACCAGTGATTACTGGTTGTGTACTATTTTGTGCTAAAGTAATTTTATTCTAAAGTGCTATTTCTGAAAGTGTTACTTCTGATTCCTGACAGTGGTCCAGGTGGCCCTGTCTTGTACATATCCCCTGTAAATTCTGCCCGTGCCTCTGGCACATTGTAAAGTGTGTGTTTTATCTAATGTGTTTTGGTGTAATACAAAGGCTATTTTTATAGAACCTTGTGTGGAGTTTCCTTTGTGGTGGGTCCTGGGTGTTGTTGCTGGGGTGCAAATACTTAACTTACATCGCCTCCAAGTTTAGCCTTGCTGCTCGCGCCACGTTACCTAGAGGGTGAGTAGGGGTTATCTTGGCGTGTAACTCCCTTGCCCTGACTTGGGAGTGGTGGTCTCTGACTGACTTTGGCGAAAGCCCTGGCCAGCTGGGGATCCCATTTCCAACAAACGGTACGATGGATAGCACAGTACTCAAGAACAGTGCCATAATTTAGCCTAACAAATGCTAAAGTATTCAAAGTATAACTACTAGTTGTGTGGAGTTTGGCTTTGGCTACTACAAGAAATAGTCCTGAAGGACACAGTGTAGTATGTTTATTTAGGGACCTGTATCGATACTCCTATTTCTGACCCTTGTCCGGTTCTAATTCACTAATATCCATACAACGGCACAGAAACCCGTTTCAAATTAGTCATAGCGCATGCTGTCACATTAAGCAAGCACTATTCCTCCAGCCCCCTAGAAAGCACACCGAGTTCTTAAACAAATCCAAGCCTCGAGCAAACCTGGGAAATCCCCGCCTGCTATGTTTTGATTTAGTCCAAGAACTCCTGTAAAGCACTGCAAGAACGCTCAGTTCGTAGTGACATCCTTATTGACGTCTTATGTCCATCCTTACGTCAAACCCAGCACCTCTCAGGTATAAATATACCAACGCTGCCCTAAGCAGAGACACGGTGGTGATGAGCTTGGAGCAGCGACTACTTGCCGGAGAGCCCAGCTGATGCGCGAGCCCACGGACGCTGCCCCTCCCCTTTTGACGCGCTGAGGAAGACGCTGTCTTTTTCTCTTGCCGAGAAATCCAGCCTCGAGCGTTTCCAGCTTACCCTTGCGGGTGACTGGGATACCGAGTCCTGAGAAAGAGATACCAGCCCTCCAGCCTTCTAAATCCCAGGTACTGAACTGACTAAACCCTTACAGAGAATTCTTGAGTCAGATTCTTGGCAAAACAAACTTAACTTAAACTGCTACTTACTTACTCTCTCCCATGTATTAGGCTTAGGTCAGGTACACCGGGGTAGGCGTAGTTAGAAGCACCAATTGCGTACGATTAGTTAATGTATATATGCATGTATATCTTTTATCCATTTTAAAGTATCATATGGCTAAGAAACCATATCAATGCTTTTACAGTATTATTTTATAATCCTGCTTTTACTGTATGCACTTTACTTAACTATAAGTATTGCAATTGTAGCGATTCATTTCTCTTGTATGAGAAAAGAGACTGATCAATAAATAACACCTTTTATTGAAAACGCCCGTCTCTTCTTTTCTCTACAATCTGGTGAAACTAAGTATGCACGTATTGACTGAGTAAAATAGCTGTCTTTTGTTTTCACACGACTCTAGAGATATACTCTTGATCAGGGAGAGCAAAGTTGTCATGTTCTATGGTTGTCAGAAACTAAATCCCTTCTTGTCTATCCAGGGAGGTTAAAATCCTCCTCGCCTATTCGAGAAAGTTTCTAGTGAACTCTGAGCTAGCTGGCACACAAAACTTAAGTCTAATATCGTCAGTAGAAGACCTAGTTAACCTCTGTCCTACGTCTATACTATTGAAGATATTATTCCAATGCGCAGAGCCTATTGGGAATATAGGAACTACACTACAACAGCAGCGTAATCCTTTGCCACGTGTAGGAGGAGGATGTTCTTGATGAACAATCCAGTTGATGGCGCCCATGAAAATCAGATTTGATTTGCAAAAAGTCATGGGTCTGTGTTAAGCTGAGTAAGAATATATCCTCGGATTCCTTCACCAGCCTTGAAATTTAATTAATTTTCTGTTGTTATGACCTTATCCTCCCCAGCAAGTGTGTGGAATTATTGTTGTCATTTACTCACACCTCAATGAAAACCACACAGCCCGGGGGAAGAGGGTTAGGGTTTGGAAATTGGATGGGAATGGGGTTTTTGGGGAAAGTTTTGTTGAGAGAGTAAAAAAAAAAGCACAGCATGGACAAACAACAAATGAAGATAAACAAATCTTTGGATACAAAGCTATCCATAAATCTTTTAAGGGATATAAAGGAAGTTCAGGCACTACTGCATGCATTAAGTTGTTTGCTAAATGGATAGGTTACTGAAAAGTAAGTAGTACTTTCTACAACGTACTATGAAGAAACAATGTGACAGTACAGGGCTGCAGTAATTACGCAATTTCACATGCCTATCTGCCCTCAGAGAGAATAACCACTTAGTACATTAAATTAGTTTAAAAAATAGCAAAGGAAAGCGTATACAGAGAGCAAACAAATTCAAAGTCACACTCATAGAAGTTCACAGCAATAACATTACTTAAAAAAAGATAAGTAGAAATGAAGATGGATACTGTAACTGTATGTTGTAGTTGTCCTGTTGAATTTGGGAAGTTGCATGCATCCAGCCATTCCTCTTATTCGCGGTACTCCTCCATTCCACCTGACGCTCCGTCGATCAATGTTGGTGACCAGAAGACACACTGTCCACTGCCTGCCTGGCTGATGCGGAATTGCGGCTCGCTAATGGTAAGCCTCAGTTAAGCATTTTTGCAATCGCACATGGTAAAAGCCGGCCTGTAATTGTTGATGGAAAAACAGGAAGTGATATTAAAACACCACGGAGAAAAAAAATATAAGGTACGCTGTGTAGTGCAAAAATAACACTTTCAGTTTCACAGAGGCGACAGTATTACATACAAGCATCATTTCGAAAGTGTATACTCTGAGTCTCCCTTTCAAGGATAGTAACTGTATGGGCGAATCGTGCGGACCTGCAGTCTGTGAATTTGCGCGAAGGCGCACACAAAACCGCGAATTCACGGATTTTTCTGTAAACTCGCGGATTTTTCTGCGATTTGCATAACTATTACTGGAGTACTTTGTACTGGCTAATCCAGTAAGTGCTACCTCGTTGGGTAAATGTATAGTGCTTTTCCTACACTACAGCTGCGGAAAGTGCCAGAAGAGTTGTCTCCAGTGACATCTGCAATAACACATTACCGGCAATGTTAGCCTATGGGCCGGAATGCACCTTTCAAACAGGGCCAAATCACCTTTCCCCTCAACTTACAGACAAACTACTAGTTGTCCCCTAAGCGAGATCTTCCCACCGTGCCTCCCAAACCCCTAAACCCACTCCCAAAAATCTAGAACACCCCCAAATAGCCCCCCGAAAACATGCAATACTGCTACCTGGCAGAGGCCTAAGTGAAAATCGTGCCAAAACGCTCTCTGCGACTAGGCCCAAACCCCCCTTTTCCACCATGGATTTTCTTCAAACCACTTGCAATCAAAATTAGACCTTCCCATGAGTGCTCCCAGACCCCTAAACCCAGTCGCAAAACTCTAGAACACCCCCAAGTAGGCCCCCAAAAACATGAGATACTGCTACCTGGCGCAGAGGCCCAATTGAAAATCGTGCCAAAACGCACTCTGAAAGTAGGCCCAAAACCCCCCTTTTCCACCATGGATTTTCTTCAAACCACTTGCAATCAAAATTAGACATTCCCTTCAAAAGAAAATGTGATTGGCCCTGTGGTACATCTCGTAGCAGCGCTTGAAATAATAAGCCTAATGATGTTGCCTCTATCTCCCCCGCCAGGGGTCTAAAGTTTTTAAAATGGAAAGCATGGCAGTACATCAATAGATCAGGGAAGGCCAAACCTCCTGTTTTTAAAGTTCTCCTGAGCTTCTTCCATGCTACCCTTGGCGATTATGAATTCCAGATAAAGGAACCCAGTTTCCCTTGCAACTTTTTGATAGATGCAGTATTACAAGATAAGGGGATGGAATTGAATAGGAAAGTAAGTTTAGGAAGGATGATCATCTTAATTAGATTGACCCTTCCAAAGATGTTTAAAGGGAGTGATGACCATCTTTGCAGTAGAGCACAAACCTCCTTAGATACCTTATCCATGTTAGTTTTAGTGATGTCCTCCATTTTATGGGTCAAAAGGACCCCCAGGTACCTCATTTTTAACTTGGCTCCTACCGTACTAACCTCTTGGTTCCACTCCATGATTTCGGTTTTATCTTTATTAATGGAATGACCGGAGACCTCCCCGAATTCTTCAGCTAGAGCTATCATTCTGGACAAGGCAACCCCTGGGTTTGAAGTGAACATAAGAAGGTCATCTGCATATAATTCAAATTTTAATTCTAAATCAGAAATCATAAAGGGTTTAAATGCTAAATCAGATCTAAGTAAACAAATAAAGGGCTCAATATACAAATCAAACAATAAAGGTGACAGCGGACAGCCCTGCCTGGTCCCACGAGCAATTGGTACCCAGTTGGTTAAGAGACCGTTGATTAATATCTTTGCCCATGGGGAGCAGTAAAGAGACCTCATAGCAGTTATGAACTTGGTTGGAAAGCCAAAGGCATCCAGAACCCTCCATAAATATAGCAGGCACAAGATAATCCTGATTGCCCTGGATTAGCATTGATCACTGACACTAGTACGTGCATAACATCAAATCCTCCACTTGATCAAATGCAGGGGCCTTCCTTATTCGCGGAACTGTCTGAAGAAAGAGTAGTCAAAGCACTGACTAAAGGGAGACATGATGGAGCACCAGGCCCGAATGGCCTGCCGCAGAGGCTATTCAAGTCCGACGTCCCTTTCTGGTCCAAAGTACTGTTAAATCTTTTCAACTACACCCTGACCTACCAAATCATCCCGGATTCTTGGAGAGGTGCCATTATCCATCCCATCTACAAAGCCGGACCACGAGGCAACCCGAACAACTATAGATTAATTGCCTTGTTGGACATAGAGGCAAAACATTTTGCTGGCCTCATTTTGGAGGATCTCAGACAATGGGCAAAGGATAAAAATCTGATTCCTTTTAATCAGACAGGGTTTGTTGCCAAATCAGGAACAATGACAAACCTACTGGCAACCTCCACCATCATTGATAAAGCCCTCACAAACTCTAGGTTGGTCTTCTGCTGCTTTGTCGACTTCAAAGCAGCATTCGACAGGGTGCCCAGGGCAGCGCTGTGGCAAAAACTGAAGCAGTGGGGAATCCCAGACAACATCTTGAATCCTATTATCCTGCTGTACTCCAATACATGGGTTCGAGTGAAGTTAGGGTCTGGCGCGCATCTCTCCCGGAAAATCTGGACCTCTCGTGGTGTCAAACAGGGATGCGTGCTGGCTCCCCTTCTCTTCAATCTATTCATTGCGGACCTATCAAGTACTCTAGAGGAAGTAATTAGTCATTCACCAAAAGTAGGAGGCACGGCATTATGCAATCTCTTATATGCCGACGACTTGGCTCTCTTCAGTCTCACCAGAGTGGGGCTACAGAGACTTCTGGACGCCTTAATGCAATACACGGCCAACAACCAGTTAGAAATCAACATGAAAAAAACAATGGTTGTCCCGTTTGGCAAAAAACGCTACAACGGTGGAGGCTGGACAATAAACAAAGAAAGCATTTCAATCGGCCAATCATATAAATACCTAGGGGTCCATTTGGACTCCAGGGGCAATTTCACCAAACAGAGTACTGTGATCGCAGACAAGGCAACAGCGCTAATGATATCCCTGGCCAAGCTATCGAGGAGACTTACAGGCCCCACGGTTCTGCCCTTACTGGAAGTGCTTAGAGCAAAGATCGGGCCCACACTTTCGTATGGCATAGAGATATTTAAGGGAAAAATGAACAAATCCCTAAACAAACTGACAACTAAACTCTATAATAAATTGCTTCACCTGCCGAGTTCCTCCTCGCCAGCACAGGTCAGACTAGAGCTGGGCTTAACTAACTATGAATCCTCCAATGTTGGCTCATATCTAAATCTGATCCACAAACTAAGGAAGGCAGAAGCTGGCACCTTGGAACTCCTGGTTTGGAATGAAATTAGTATGAGCAATCCAGGAGGAACATACGGCCGCCTCCTAAATAACTATATCCATCAAACGTCTGCTGCGGATCTCTGGGCCCTCAACCCAAGTCAGACTGCCTTCAAAAACACAATTAAAAAAGTTATAAAACTGAAATCTCTGATTATGGACAAAGCTCTCCTTGCGAAACGCAGCCACGCTTGGGCAGTAGCCAACTCCTATAAACGACTCTACCCGGCAGATTATCTTTCGATAACATTTTCCTACCATTTAAAGCGATGTCTGATTGCCCTAAGATTGGGAGACTGGCGCTTCCTACAAAATCTCCCTGTATGGCGGCAAAAAAGGGCTGATCAAATGTGTAGAGGGTGTGGGTCAGTAAGCGAAACTTTTTTGCATGTGCTTTGTATATGCCCCTTCTTCACTTCCCAACGCAGACGCCTACTCAGGCCGGAATGGAACAGGCTGGGAGTTCGGACTTGCAGACACGCCATTACCGCTGCTCTGTCCTTAGAGAACACTGACTTAAACATAAAATTGGCCAAATTCGTTCTACATGCCTACAGGCTTCTAGAAAAATTAGACTACCGTGTAGCATAATGTACATCTAACCCCATCTGCATTGTCCGGGAGTGCTATTTCTAAATCGATATGTTGCAGTAAGCACTGATAAGAAAGTCACGTTTTATTCTGCTTTTATTTTTCTCATTTTTAATCTCTTTTAAGCTGTAAGATTGTATTAATGTGCTGGAAGAATCTTTTAAAGATATGTTTTTATATCTAAATAAAGAATTTTGTATCATCATTATCATAAATATAGCCAATCTACCTGATCAAACGCCTTGGCGGCGTCCACTGCCGCCAGGGTCAAAGGAAGCCTCTTGCTGATGGCGACATCTATCGCTGCGATAACCTGAAATGTCAGTTAATTTAGTTGTCTATGTGGAATGAAGCCCCTTTGATCCTGATGGATGATTGTCTTTACCGTTTTGGCCAGTCTGGCTGCGAGCACGCCGGCAAAAACCTTGTAGTCTGTATTTAACAGCGAGACTGGCCTATAGGATTCGATCTTTAGTGGATCCTTATTTGGTTTCAGGATTAAGGTTACAGTAGCCTCTGCCCATGAATCAGTCCCTCTTTGTGCTGTTTCTAACTCTCCAGACACCCATAAGGTTATAATCTTTAACTAAGTTTTTGAGCTCTCTCCGGGATTTCACTGGGGGTGTAAATTTAACCCTCGATGTTCGATCCAGCTTGTCATCCAAAATCAAATTGAAATCGCCCCCTAAGATAACTGGCCCTGTGTAATCTAAAAGAGTTGTTCTAAGCTTCAGGAGTACCCCTGGAAGATCTTGATTAGGGCCATAGTATACAGCACATACAAAAGGAATACTCTGACATTGTAGAGACGCCACCAGCCACCTTCCTGACTGATCAGTTTCATATTTCACAACCTTAATCCCTGCATTAGCTCTGATCAATATTGCTACCCCTCTAGTGCTACCATTCTGGTCTGAACATAGGACTTCTTGTATCCACCTAGCCCTTCCCAGCCCGGACTCACACTCCCTTCTCTCTAAGTGGGTCTCTTCCAATAAACAAACCTGAGCCCCTGTCTTAAATAAATATTCCTTAACCCTTAAGAGTTTCCTCCTGTCTCTTAGGCCATTCACATTCCAGCTGATAAACTTAATTGTGTTATTCATATTAACCATTCCACCTACCACCACAAGCCCTGCTCCCTTCCATATCCAGTATATTCATTAATGTGTATATGAGATTTTTTTTTACCCCTTTTACCCCTGCCACCCTACAAACCACCCACCCCCCCTGAGGAACCCCTCCCATACCTACTTTGGCAATCTTGTTGCCTGTAGGGGCTCCCGTGGTCTGACCTAGATCCCTCCCGTCAGTTACTTAAAAAAAAAAAAACGGACACCTATATATGAGAATTTAAAACAAGAACTGACAAGAGGGAAACGTATGCGCAAAAGGTAGTGTTCTCTTATATAATCCAACTTGTTTGGTCATCTAGTTAATGCTCTAAGGTGGAGATACAACCCTTGTCAAAAGTTGTAATCAAACAGGCATACAGAGTATGTCAGTTATATATAATTCTCAACAATTCTCAACCTGAGCAATTCTAGGTAAAAAGTCAATAAAGTCCAATCAAAGTACTGATTTTCCAGTTAAATAGTTTTCAAAATATTTTCTTCTTTATTTCTTCAACAGTTCATATGCAGTCACAACGCACAGTTCTTCCAATCATTTTCTTAGCGTACAATGCATTGCCAACACGTGTTTCGTCCGGCTAATAAGCCTAAGGACTTAGTCAGGGCTAGAAACAAGTGACATATACACTTGATTAGATGTTAATACAATAAGCCATAATAAGTTCATTTTTAACTGGATACTGTATATTAGATGTTCAGTATACTCTCACGTGTAAACACAGGGAAAAACATTTCATAGATTTGTATGACTTCTAGGTGATATTCTTAACATTCAGTTGGTTATAAAAATGTAACAACAAGATAAAGTGCTATTACTGGATAAACAAAGAAAGATAAATAAAGTCCTACACCAAAGGATACACCGTGCCATTAAGAAGGCGCTAAAAGCAGAATTGTGTCAAATCTACTCTAAATGGCCTAATACATGATAATACATGATGATATAAAAGATCTCCTATGTATAGGAGTGTCACTAAAAGTTAATATAGTGCTAGACTTACCAGTTAACAAAAGGTCTCAGTAGAGTAGTATCTAATGGGTTTGTTCTTTTTGTGAGGAAATTAACCTATTAGAAGAGTACACATATTTTAATTAGATATATACATTCTAAGGTGTTACCAACCAACAAATTACTATCGTTATTTATCTTCCTATTATGAATAGAGCCAAAATATATCTTTAGATTGGGCGGCGGTACACCAATACTTAAGGTACTTTGATTAAATATAAAGGCCCTTCATATAACTCGAAGGTGCTCTTATATATAAATCTGAAAGGAAAATCAACCTCATACTTCTAAGTTGAACACAGCATATATCGCCTTCATTAATTGTAAGGTGAAATAGCCTGATATTAATCTTTAATATCAGGTATACTTACTAGATCACGATATTTATTAGTTTACTCATATTTCTATATGTACCTATATATGAGCCGGGTACCTTATCATGTCTTCTAACTAGTGAGAAAAAAAAAAACCTTTTTCCTTTCTTTTTTTTTCCATCCTTTTTTCCCTTCGCCTCTTTCCTTCCCTTTTTTTTCTTTTTTCCTTCCCCTTTTTGGGTTTCGCCTGCCGAAGGCTGCGCTCTGCGCAGCTCTTCAGCGCAGGTGAAATCCTATGTTGTCAATAAGGACTCCTGGAACGTCCCCCGGCTCTCATTGGTTAGCTCCATAAATGGAGGCTAGCCATTGAGTGCCGGATCTGTCCATCAAGGCTGGACCAGATTCGGGGGCGTTCCGGAGATTTTTTCCCAGGGCGGAGTTACGTTTTTTCCCGTTCCCTCCCCTTTCACTGAAAGTGAATTCAGATGCGCTGTCCATTCCCGCCCCCTCCGTGTGCCTTTCCGCCCCCCTTGCTGTCCTGTGCACGTTTCCCGCCGTCTGTGTCCTCTCCCACCCCCTCCCGCCGTTCGTGTCCTCTCCCGCCCCCTCCCGCCGTCCGTGTCCTCTCACGCCCCCAGCGAGTGCCCACCTCGCGATTTCTGCCCGCCTGCCTGCCTAGCGAGGGCCGCCGCGCTGCCCGCGGCGACCCGGAAGTACCTGGCCGGCCGGCCAATCCCTTCGCGGCCGGCCGGAAGTCCCGCACCCGCAGCCCGGGGGAGGGAAAGGGAAGCCTTGCTGTTTGCCGCTTCCCCCTGCCTGGGGGAAGCCTTTGCCGGTGTTGCCGGTCTCCCATGCCTGGAGGGAGACCGGAGAGGAGCCTGACGAGGGTGGAGCGGAGGGGGCGCGGGGCACATTGTGGTGCCCGCCCCCACCGCAAATCCGTACCGGCAGCAAGGAGGAGGGCAGCAGCGATCAGGTAAGGATCAGCGGAAGACGTTAGAACCGTGCAGATCTCACCACCCACGGAGCACGGCTCTCCTCGCGGAGGCTCCCTTCCCCCGTTCAGGCTGTAGAATTTCCTATGAAAGCTCAAATGGAAAATCGCTATTTTTTTCACTCCCTTTTAACTTTGTTCCTATGGACAGATCTTCACGAAACATGGCGTGCCAAAACTTGACTGACTGATTTCGCTGAGTTTTCTGGTAATCTATCCACAAGGTCAAAAGTTTTAGGCAATTTAAACAATGTAATTCTATGAAAATTGTGACTCAAGCATAACTACGCAGTGGCTATCACCACTGTGTGTGCGCGCGCATTGGTGCTTTCATTGCACAAAATGCTGTGGCATAAAACTCAATATTTGAGAGGGACCCATAAAATATGGAAAATATTTCACAGCTGGTTCCTGTCAAATTTAGAAAATATTTCAGAGCTCCTCTTGAAATAAGGGTTTCTGGATTGTTACAACTGTAAACCACTACACAGTGCTTTACCATTGTTCAATAACCATTCGATTAATGAAAGGTAAACAAAAACTGAACCCTTTAAATCTAATCAGTACCCATCGTGAGCTGTACCATATAGAGTACAGCTTCAACCGTCGCTTCCTTCTACAGACTGTACTTTCAACAAAGCAGTGTGTGTTTTTCTAAAATTGAACATTCCTACCTATGATCAGTATTTTTCGCTCCATTTTACTAAAGATAAAGAGCATAGTTAAGTATTTCAATTTACTAATTTAAACAAAAAAATCCCTTTCTGAGAAAACACTCTTTTCAAGTTAAGTGTCCTAAAATAAAAATCTGCTGCAAAATGTGGTCAGTAAATAAACCTTTGTTAAGTAACTGAAGAAACTGACTTTGTTCCATTTCTTTTTTACATTCAAGCAGAAAAAATCGTGCAAACTTTCCATCTTTTGCATTTGAAAAGCAGAGACAACTGTTTGCTCCACTTTCCCCTGTTTTGCAAACACATCACTAATAATTAGAAAATACTATGTCTGAATTTTGTAAAAAAATGTTTGCTCTGCTGCAAAAAAAGTATTTGAAAATGCTGCTCGTTATGTTGTCTATTCTCAAGTAGCAACACAGGTGCATAATCTGTTTCCTCCATTTTTGCAACAATGGAATACTTTATGTAATACTGAAGCAATCTCTTTGAGGTTGTACTACGAGATCTAGTGTGTGAGGTATCGATGTCTTGGTGTGGTGACGGCGCATTGTACGAAAATGACCGAAAAGTTAGCCTGAATGCACAAATATTTAAGCTAAAGCCTAGGAGCGTGAATCCTTCTTGACTGTATGTTTTAATTTGCTCCAACATGTATACACCTGAACTGTTAATTTCTCCTCCTTGTAAGGCAGGGCAGTGTTGGTGTGTGAGCCTTGTTTTTAGAACAGAAAACAGTATGTTGTTTAAGAGAAAACCTTTGTGAAGCTCACTGTAAAATATTTATGCTTTTAAAAATGTAGATATTCTAAAATCTAACAATTCTGCTGCTTGAAAAGATTTAAGGGCCACCTACGTCTTCTCCCATACTAGTACAGTGTTAATTATTCGTCCAGCCTCACAAATGGATATTGGTATGTTTGTAGGAGCTGCGGTGTTTGCCTTTTCATAGACACACCACCCTTCTTCCTATTACACTTACAGTTCGCCTTTCTCAAACATAACAAGCACAACAGACTTCCTGACATCCTTTCAATCTAGCAGGAAAGCCTTGCAGAGAGCACCTTGCTGCAAACTCAACAGCACTGTTCCTGCACCATTACACCCTATCCTAGAGCCAGTCAAATAAACTAAGGTAACCATATCATAAATCGATGCACAGAGCACTGTCATAACTTGGCAACCAATACTGCATAGGTCAAGCGGTGGCTAACCAACCACCCAACCCAAAGAAAAATGTCAGAGTCTTTCAGCATTCCTATCCCTGCAAAGGGCACACAGCCAAGATCAAACTCACCATATTTTCACATTAACATGAGCCATTACTGAACTGGCCTCTTAAGAAATCTCCAATAACTAACTATACACTAAATAAAAAATCACAAATCAGTAAAAAGCCCAGTACTGTTACAAAATCATACCCATATTAGGTTAGTACTAGGATGATATAGTAATTTTAGAAGGCACCAACACAAAATGCTGATGGCATAATGGATGGCTGTATCTGCTGTAAAGTTCTGAAACCACAAAAACCTACTTTTTGAGCGGCCTCTACATTATCCTTCTTTGCTTGGAAACTAAACGCCCTTCTCAAAAATAGAAACATAGAAGCACAGGTGAAGATTTAGATCTCCGCCTGAGCCATTTTGAAATTCACAAACATCACCAGAAGTGTATCTGGAAACCTGTACTGTGTCTTGCATGCAGGGAACTGCAAAGGGAAAAGTGGATTATCTTGTGCAAATGCACATTTTTTATTCCTCTGTAGGGAATACATTTTACTCTGTGGAGAAAGCTCTTTCCCCAAGTTCACAGCAAATCTTGGAGTGATCCCTTCTCCTTTTCATCTGCATTCCCGAACTTTCAAGGCTAGCGTCTAGGGGCGCCTACTTTCCATTTCGTGAGTGGCATTTGCTGCTTCTGATTTCTCCACTATCCCGGTAGAGAAAAATGCGAATAAAGCTATTTTATTGATTGAAAATGATTGTCTCCTTCTGACTTCAGTGATGATTTTTGTCCACTAAAAGATTTTAATAATCCTTCATTAGCAGTGTGGCCACAATTTAGGAGTGTGCAGGGGGCTTTTCCTGGCTTTTCTCCCCGTCAACTTACATGGAGCCCTGCTACTTCATTGGGCGCCCTTGACTGACCGCCTTCCTTTGTGTGCGGCAACAATTCTGTGCAACTCTCATGCGGGACGGAGGCAACCAACTTGAAATCTGGCAGCAGGCTACATGTGTTTCCTGCGTGGACCTCATTCTGTTTGGTAAGCATATTTGATTGAACGTGTGGGTGAGCAGGTCTATTGGGCTGGTCCCTGTTCCTGTTCCTGCCTTTACTTTTGTGCTTCCTTTCCCACTTCGTCAAACAGGGGGGTGCTGGATTGTTAACTATTTCCTGCACTTCAGTGTTAACTCCTGATTGAGACACAGCCTTAAACTATGATCACCTCCTTGTAAGGGTTTCCCCCTTATCTCCTCGGCGCTTGTTAGTGTTGACTCTTCTGAACTTCCTGGTGCAGATACATTGTCCGGGGGATTGGGTTGTGTGTTCCGCTTTATTGTTATTTGTAGTTTGAAAAATGTACTATGCAGTTGTTTATTTTATTTTATTATTATATTTTATGTAGTCTGGCAATTCACCTTGGTAGTTTTGTAGCTTTTAGCAAGGTAGTGGCTCGTGTCCTTCGTCAACAGCTAGACTAGAGTGTCCATGTCTGTATCTCTGCTCCCATGTAACTCTTTTATTGTGGAGTGGCAGTGTGTGTGTCCTGTAACTTCCCAGGTCTGGCATTCTTTTTGTTTGTGTCTTCCTGTAGCTACCCAAGAGTGGAATACAGGGGCTCCGCTCCCAATGGTGCAGCAGGTGCTGTGGCACCTGGACCAAGAGGCTTTAGGCGTGCACTGAACCCAGTTTCGTATATATTAGCCATCCAACAATATGGAGACCCATTTGGCATGCTGGGACCCATGCCCACAGCACTCTTGGTATACGACTGGTGGTAGAACTGTGGATCCCATATGTTTGGGACTCGAATCTGATATTAAACATTTCAGATGATGTAAAGTGAAAAGCAGGTCTTTAAAAGGCTAACACACCCACTCATCATGCAGCACCATGGCTGATGTTAGGTAGAACTCTCACATGCCCAATCCCCTTTATTACCTCTGGCAACCACCAAGACCAATTGATTTAATTAAAAAGGTATGTATGATTACAGAGGCTTCCAACCAGGCCTCTTCATTCATTGCTCTGTTGCTGTTTCATTCATATTTTTATTCCGCCTACTCTAGCGTACAGCTTGGAACAATGGGTAATGCAATAGTCTATGGGAACGAAACTGGGTATTAAGTGGTAAAAGGCATTGTATGCATCACACTTGATTTGAACTTATGCAAATTATAGGTATTTTGTGCACTTAAATATATTAAAATCCTCAATTTTTTGTTTTTAGTGTTGCCGCCTTTGATTTGTGCAGTCTTTAGTTTGACGGTGTTCCCCGGTGTCTGTCCCGCCGAGTAAGATTAGAGTGGTTGCATTGATTGAAGCCGGCCAGTCTCCAGGGGTGTGCTGGACAATGCACTTTCTACACTGAACCGTAGGGTGGTAGAATAGCATAGATGCTAACTGTGCAGTCTCTTTAGCGGTCTCTTTCTATTGGGCATTTGTAAACCTCAAGCATGCATTTGTGGTTTCCTTGGGGTATCTCCATTTTGCATGGCTGGTAGTGGTGCAACAAATTCTGCTCCATTGACAGTTTTCAGGCAGAAGACTGACTCCCTAAATCAGACTGTAATGGAACTTGCTTGGCCACTGCTAGCTTAATATTGAGCCCTAAGACACAATTATGAGGGAGTAAGGGATCAAAATGTGTAATTGTTGGCTAAATTATGCAGCAAGAAAAAAGAATTATGCTGTACATTGTGGCACATTTTGTAATATTGTGATATTTTACACAGTTATTTGTCTCGGCAAAAGTTGTTTATTCTTTGCAACGGGTCTGCCACAAAACAGCCCCAAGTGTTCGGCTTGTGTTTTTTAGTGCGCGTTAGCAACAATATTGTTCTTGGTGAAAACTCCAAATTATGTGGCAAAGGCTGTGTTGTGTGGTAAGTGCTGTAAGTTCATGAGTATTGCATTGCAAAATTTGTATAGAACTTACTACCTCTGTGGGGCACAGAAGCATTGGCATACAAAGTTAGTACAGTATGTAAAGGTGTGTGGTTAGAGGAGTATGCAAAGGTTTGTGGTTAGAAACGTGTTTGTTTTGATCCATTGTGACCAGTGTTTCCATGCCATGAATTCGAAAAATGTAATCAACACAATGACAAAAAATCCAATAAGGTGAGATTGAGAGATTCATTTTAAAACGTTTTAAATCGGAATAGCGCCAAGAAAGACAAAGTGTCAATGATATTCAATGGTCATAGTAGACCGGGACCTAGGCACCATTACACATTGGCCGTGATAGAGCGTAGGTTGGATACACTAACCAGCTTCGTCCTGGTCAGAGGTTTTACTTTCTAACTTTAATACTTTTAAGTCCCAGTCCACGAAGGTGTACACGTTAAAGAGCCCCAGGAACTTAAGCACAGCACTTGGAGACTCACAGGGTGTCAAGCAGAGGCCAGCAGTAGGGTCCAATCCAGGTCCAGCTGCCGCTGGGCACTTGCATTAAAGGCTTGTTGTAGACGTGTAGCTTGAGAAGTGGGTTAGCATTATGGCCCTTTGAGTCCACTTCTTTGTCCTGGGTACAACAGGGAGCCTATTCAGGACTTTGAGGCTCCTCTCAGGTCACTGCTTGTGCCTCCGTGTGCCCCTGTTGCCTGCTTGTGCCTCAGTTTTCGTGCCCCTGTCGCCTGCTTGTGCCTCAGTTTTCGTGCCCCTGTTGCCTGCTTGTGCCTCAGTTTTCGTGCCCCTGTTGCCTGCTTGTGCCTCCGTGTGCCCCTGTTGCCTGCTTGTCCCTCCGTGTGCCCCTGTTGCCTGCTTGTGCCTCCGTGTGCCCCTGTTGCCTGCTTGTGCCTCCATGTGCCCCTGTTGCCTGCTTGTGCCATGTGGGTGTGTGTGGAGGGCTCTGTGTAGCTGTGTGTGTGGGGAGCTTTGTGTGGCTGTGTGTGGGGAGCTTTGTGTGGCTGTGTGTGTAGGGAGCTTTGTGTGGCTGTGTGTGTGGGGAGCTTTGTGTGGCTGTGTGTGTGGGGAGCTTTGTGTGGCTGTGTGTGTGGGGAGCTTTGTGTGGCTGTGTGTGGGGAGCTTTGTGTGGCTGTGTGTGGGGAGCTTTGTGTGGCTGTGTGTGTGGAGGGCTTTGTGTGGCTGTGTGTGTGGGGGGCTGTTTGTGGGTGTGTGTGTGGGGGGGCTCTGTGTGTGTCATTTGCGAGGGATAAAGCTAGTGGCATTGTAAATGACAATGCCATTTATTTATGTTAAAAAATACATAAATAAAAATGTCAAGAGCAATGCCAATAGCTCTAACTTTAACAAAGGCGAAACCATTGCATTGTAAATGCTTGTTTCTTCTTCTTTCCCATCCTCCCCATGCAGTGTATATGAAAACAACAAGAAAAACTATTATTATTTTTTCTTCCTTCCTTCCTCTCCCTTTTCTTCTCTCTTCATTTTCCTTTCCCTCCCCTCTCTTATATATATTTTCTATTTTTTATATTTTGAGTACTCCTTATCCTCTGTTTCCCCTCTGTTCCCCCTCCTAAATGCTCCAAGTAACCATCTGCTGCCCCCGTCTTATCCATCTTCCTGCTTCTCTCCACTTAGATCTTTTAATTTTGTTTAGTTTCCATTAGGAAGTTCTACTAAGGATTCTCTCTTATTAAAGTTATGAAGGAGTCAACTTCATGTGGGGATAGAAAGTTATGGGTCTTATTCCTCCAAACAACTTTTAGGAATGCATGGAATTTCATTTGAACCTGGGCGCCCAGGCTCCTCAGGTCAGGCATTCTATTTCCCAGCTCCCACTGCCTTTGTGCTGTGGCCTTTCCTACATCTGATCTAATCAGATATTTGATAGAGTCTATCTGGAGGGTTGTATCAGATAGTGCTCTACTCAATATTAGCTTCTTTACTGTATAGGTGAGGAAATTCACCAGGATTTTCCTGGGCGCCTTCCTCTCCTTGTGAAGCCTATAAGGGTCTCTGTGAGCTCTTTGAATTTCGCCCTCAAGGTCTATGTCCGGCCTGTTTTTTTTTTAGTACCCCATCTCTAAGCAGGTTGCAAATAAATAATTTAACATCCCCTTTCTCGACTCCCTCAGGAATCTTTAGAAATTTGAGATTGTTCCTTCTCGAATGTATCTCGAGTCTCTCAATATCCATTTGGAGATTTTTGTTTTGCAGTCTGAGAGCCTCTAGGTCCCTCTCGTGTCGCTGGGATGCCCCTGCAAGCAGGGACACATCTTCTTCCAATACGCCAGTTCGCTTAGACACTTCATCCAACTTAGCCTCCAAATTAGCACATTGTTCGTGAATGCTTTTCTGATTTGCCTCAGATACTACAAATTTGGATAACAAGTCCTCCTTCATATTAAGTAATAAGGACTCTAATAGAGAGAACCTGGGACCAACAGAGGTATCCATAGTCAACTGCGGGGCTTCCTCATCTACAGGTGGAACCTCTTCTGTTCCTAATTCACAATCTAAGACAGAATATCTGTTGGTTAGAGGTAAACCCCCTTGGGCCGTGGCAGCAACAACAGGGGATTGTGCAATAGAAATTGAGCCCCTCGATGGTTGGGCCGGGAGTTGTATCGCATTCGGAACACTCTTTAATGTTGACTTTGATGCAGACTTAGATAAAGAAGATAGAGGAGGTGAGCTGCCCCCCTTAGAGTCCATGGCCTGCTCCAAAATTTTAAAATAGGATTTCAAGGAGGGGGTTTGTTTACCTTCGGAAGCCTCTGTTTAGGCTCGCCAGCCCCCCTTTGAGCTTTTCCCCTTCTTTTCCTTCTTCCGCTACCTTAGGTGTGGAAGCGACAGTCCCAGACCCTGTCCCTGTTTCAGACCAGGCACCATACCGCCTGGAAACCCACCTTATGGAGCTCCGAGTTTGACCTGAGCTGGTACCTGTTCCTGGCGCCCCCCTGCTCTGAGACATCTTATAATCCTAACTGACTCAGGGAACATGGTAGAAATTCGAATTCAGTATGCCTGAACTTAGAATGATAAAATACATCTTTTAGTAAAGTTGGTTTTAACATTCTGTGTTTGAAAATACCACTTTTAGAAAGAAGGTATTTTCTTGCCTAACTGTCCAGGCCTGCCTCTGCTAGGATGTGTATTCCTTGTCTCGAGTTTGAGTGACAGGCTGGGGGATTCCAAGAGACAGACTGGGACAGCCCAGTGGTGAATAGAGAGATCTGCATCTAGATGGGAGGGAGGAGTTTCACCTGGGACCTGAATAGGGCTGGGCCTTCCCTCCACAATGCTGGCTCCACCTCCTGTGGTGTGTCTGATTTCTCTGCCCTGCACTGTGAAAGGAGAGAAGAAATCATGTCAACAAAGTGCTCCAGGGCTGTGCTTTCCCTCCACAGTGCAGGCTCTACCTCCTGTGGGGCATCTGATGTTTCTGCCCTGCACTGTGAAAGGAAGGAAAAAGTCCTGTAAACAAAGTGCTCAAGAACTGGTTTGGACTAGGCAGAGGCCTGTCTGTCTTGAGAGGACAAAGGATTTTGGGGTATAGATATTGGGACCCAGACCTTTTGCCAAGGAGAAGAACCAAGGAATCTGCAGGAGTTTGGACTGCCCCTCTGCCAGTGTGCTGTTTGCTGGGTTGGCCTGCAGTGGATTCTATGTTGCCAAGGAAAGGAGAAGGAACTTTTTAAAGACTTTCATCATCTTACAGAATATTCTCCAAGGGCTTGAACTTGTGCTTGCCTCCTACTGAAGTCTCAGGGACAATAGACTTCATCTCCAGCTCCCCTCAGAGTTTCCTTATGGGAATTCTGTCTACAAAAGCCTGCGTGTCGCTGGGAGCTGGAAGCGCGACGCAACGAGAAGAAGCGTGATGCCGCCGCAGCTAAAGTGGTCATATCGCCAGAGAAGCGCGCCACCGCCGCATCTCCCAGGAAGCGTGTGTTCGTTGAAGCTGCCTGTTGTCGTATCACCGAGGAAGCGTGTCGCAGGGCTTGTCACGGCTCCAAAGTACAGAGTCATCGCAAGGCTTCCAGGGTGTGATCGCATTGTCATCGTATCGTCGCATCAAGGGCGCCATCTTCTCGCATCACACCCGGAGTATCATATCACATCGAGGCGCCATCTTGCGCATCGCAACCAGGCCGCAGGACGAGAATGTACGCATCGCCTCCGCACCCTTAAGGATCACAACGCATCCCCTACTCTGCGCAGCATTGAGGCACGACGCATCGTCTCCCCTGGATCACGGAACCGACGGATCTCCCACTCTGCGAGCCTTTTGTTTGTTTTGCATGACGCATCCAGGTACTTTATTGAGAACTGTGTCGCATATATCATCAACTTGAACTAAGCAACTGTTATCATCTTTAGGTCAACTTTAATTACAGTATTGTGGATGTTTGTTGTTTGTGGTCTTGTGTTAAGTCTATATAAAGAATACTTATTTTTTTAAACCTGTTTGGTGTCCATCAGTAGTGTTTCCACTGTATTACTGTGTATATTCACAAATGCTTAACACACTGCCTCTGAGATAAGTCTGTCTGCTTGTGCCAAGCTACTAAGGGGGTGAGTAAGGGTTATCTAGGAGTGTAATCCTCTTGTCCTGACTTAGAAGCAAGGGTCCCTATTTGGTCAAAGGTGAACACCATTGCCAACTTTAGACCCCCAGTTCTAACAGTATTAATCAATGTTTCGTCTTACTAATAATTGCACCACACAACATTTTAGTATCTAGGGGAAGCTTTTCTATGTGCTTTTACTAACAGTAACCCGAGTGCATTAAAATGGCCGGCAAAAATGCGGGAACTCTTCTGCGCATGCGTCTGCCACACTCACGTGGTATGAGGTCTTTCGCTTTGGTGGGAAATCTTTGCAGCTGCGCACTAGTATTAAAGATGGCTGCTTCATGTTTTACATACTAAATCACCTGCTGCTGCTTTAATTAAACCATGTGCATTCTGCTTAACTATTAATGCTATAGTTATGTTAAAATAATGGGAATAGAGTAGAGATGAATGGGACACAGTGCATTCATTTATTTCTTTGTTCTAAATTGTTTCTCTTTGACTTTGCTGTTAGCGCGTATTTGGGCCTGGAGAATGGATTGTAACGCCATATTGAAACCCATGCCACGCAGGTGCCAGAATTCCGAGAGTCCTCAAGCCATGGCATGGAACCTATGCCAGTGACAGTCTTGCCTGCAATGCTCCTGGGAACCCGACCTCGTGAACTCTCCAGAGGAAGAGAAAATATAATTTGTTATATTTTATATATCATTTTGCTACAGTAATGCTGGGTGGAAAAAAAACATGGGAAAGTAAATTATGGGCGGGAACATTGATTTATATTTTGAATGAAAATTATTTCATACTGGTATAGTGTGATGAGCTCTCCTCGCCTTTTGACCAATCAAATTAAGGCAATACACGAATTTGAAACACTGGGGGGTGGTACATTGCCCTGAAAAATGATATAACTAAGGTAGACTTAGCTAGTTTGTTTGTCCGACTTGTCCGAATAGCTGACCTGTCACTGATCCAACGTATGCTGTAGGAGATCGAGAGCAGAGGTGCTGGCGGAGCAATCTGTCAGAAGAATTGGGAAATTGCAGAGGGAGAAGAATCAATAACCCAATCGGGGTCCGACTCACAGCCGCGGAGAGGGGTGTGACGCTGGCGTTGCACTTAACTGAGGGTACCTGTCTTGACCTGCACCTGTCCTGTCCTGATCTTCACCTGCCTTGTTCGTTTGAATCTGAACCTTGGGGACTCCTGTATCTTGTCCCAGTCCGTGGCTAGGGTTAGTCTTCATACCATTCTAGGTAAATATAATCTGTGTGGGTATGTCCTTGTGCTATTTCCCTTTCTCACCCTTCTCAGGTATCAATGTCTAATAGAAATCTTGCCATATTCCTACAGATCATCACTTTGATTATTATTTTCTTGCTTGAAAAGTCTTTACTTGAACTTTTATGGACTCTTGTGAATAAGAATTTACATAGATAAAGAGTTTAAACTTTTCCGAGTCTGTGGTTATTTTATGATGGTAATGATATATGCTACTCATTATTGTAACACCCTATTCGATCCCTTAGGATTTTTAACTGCAGGTGACAAGGATTGGTAAATCAAAGGTAAAGGACCTGAAGTGAATAAAATCCTGATAGGCAAGAGAGTAAAAAGTCAGGGTTACCTGTTCAAAGTGTGTATGTTTATGGGCCCAGGTGAGTATGGTAATTGAGCAGGTAACTCCGCACGCCATCAATGTCATTCCGTTAAGGCGTAAGGGTGCCATCGGGGACTGTTATGAGGCGGATGAATTGGGTGCAAAATCCTAATAGCCTGAGGAGACCAAACAGAAAAGGCCATTCTAGTGAATCAAACGCATTTGTGGTGCCAAGGAGGGCTGTGCCCGCCGCTAATGTGGGCTCCACACATTGCATGGCTGTGAGCTGTGTTCTGAGGTTATGTGCTGTTGAACGGACTGGGACAAAGTCTGATTGGTCGGGAGAATTATGTCTAGTAAAACAGGCCATATTCGATTGGCAATCAGTTTAGCTAGGATTTTGTTATCAATGTTAATCACTGACAACGGGCGATAAGAGTCACATAAATGTGGTGATTTCTTGGTTTTCTGTATGGAAATGATCAATGCTTCTCTTAAGGAGGGTGGCAGCATTTGGGCCTCTACATTCCAACCATATGGGGGACAAGCAGGGTAGCATATAATTTATAAAAAGAGGCAGGTTGGCCGTCCAGACCAGGGGCTTTGTCATTCTGGAGATTGTGGTTGACTTGCAGGACTTCCTCTTCAGTGTAGGGTGAATCAAAGTACTG
This sequence comes from Lissotriton helveticus, assembly GCF_964261635.1. Lineage (NCBI taxonomy): Eukaryota > Metazoa > Chordata > Amphibia > Caudata > Salamandridae > Lissotriton > Lissotriton helveticus. Next base: position 54,590,175 of record NC_136057.1, on the reverse strand, counting down.
TCACCGCATATCATGAAGCCACAGCAGTTCAAAGTTATCAAAGTATTCTATTAGCATTTCCTCAGGTATCTCATCTGTAGTATGGTAGAGATTAGAGTAGATGGAGGTCATCGTGTCGAGTATGGCCTGTGGGGAAGACTGGTTTGTTGATTGCTCATCCTGGAGTTCCGTAATATAGTGTTGAGCTCTAGGCCTGTGTAGCATATCTCCCAGGGTTTGCTGGCGCGTTTGCCCTCCCCGTACTGTCTCGCCTGGGATTTGCGGGTTAAATAGCGAAGTTAGCAGTTTGCTTCTTCCTCGTACTCAGTGACTTTCTCTCGTATTGACGCTAGTGTAGCAGGGGATCTCATGTCACATAGTAGCGTTTCGAGTTCCCGCAGATCTTTTTCCAGCAAGTCTGGAATGGATTGCTTTTAGCACCCCAGTCGGCTTTGTGATACAAGCCCCTCTTACCACAGCCTTGAAGGCCTCCCATAGTATCTGGGGGGAGCTGACTGAGCCCTCATTGACTACAAAAAATTATGTGATGGCGAATGTATTTCAGCCTAGAATACCTGATCACGCAGTGCACCGCTACGTGTGGCGCCATGTGAAGTCACAGTTTGAGGTCGAGAGAAGGGTACGCTCTAGAAGCACTAGAACATGGTCAGACAGTGTCCGATGGTGGCGTGTCATGGCTGTTGCTTTGACCATGTAGTCACGTTTCTGGTGGTCAGCCGTAGTCTATGCATGACCAGGCTTTGCGTGCCAATGCCACGCAAGTTCCCTCCCCATGGGTCCTGTTCTTATATCTAAATACATCATTTATGTTGAAATATTGCATTAAAGCATGGAGTTGTGATACTGCTTTAGGGTGGGGCTGCCGAGCAGCTCCCGATCTGTCTAGTTCAGATCTAGGATTACATTAAAATCTCCCCCGCAGGTTATAGCCCCGTGGCCCATTTTCACTATTTGCTGCCACAGCTCATGTAAAATTCTGGGTCATCTATGTTAGGGCCATATATGCAAACCAGCATGAGAGATTGCTGTTGGAGTTGTCCTGCTGCTATAGCATACCGCCCCTCTGTATCTTTTTTAATCTGACTGATCATCCATGGGATACCGTTCCTTATAGGTATTGCAGTGCCCCTGGCATAGTTGGGATTCAGGGAGTGGTGTACCTCTGCACACCAGCGCACCTCTAGGCGAGTGGAGGTGGGTGGGGTCAGGTGTATTTCCTGGAGGAAGCAGATATCTGTGTGGTGTCTGTTGAGGTATGTGTGGACAAGGCGAGCTATCCTGGGGTTGTTGAGTCGTGTAACATTCCATGTTAGGAGCCTAAGTCCTTTGGGTCCCATTGGTATGTTATGGGTATCTGGGTGATGGTATGTAGGGTCATCTTCTTGGTGTGCCATCTACTCGGTTGGGGTAAAGGTGAGCTTAGTCTGGTACAGTAGGTCAGTAGTATGGGATCTGTCCTATAGACTGTCTGCTTCAGTGTCTTACCTATGTGTATTTGACAGGGGCCTCCTCTAAAACTTAGACAAAATCTAACACTCTCAAAACAGTAGGATAATGAAACCCCCTATCTCTCCCTCCCCCTCGCCTTCCCCCTCCAATCCCTGAACTTGGTTGCTTAATCCATCCCCACCCCGTCCCCGGTCTGAATAGAAGAGCATGGGACTCATTCCTGGGGGCGAAGAGGAGCCTTGCGTACACCCAGCCTTCCTCCAGCTTCGTGGGTGAAACAGTGGCTCATGCCTTGTGGATGGCTCCATTGGCGGTAGATCACATAAACTGTGTTAAGGAACCCTGAAGTGGGCTCTGCACAGGTCTTCCCCGCCAGTTACAGTGCCGCTTTGTACTGTGGTGATTGTTTGAAGAGGATCAGAGAGGTTTGAGTTGAAAGTCAGTCACTTTCGTCCAGATTCCCTGATCTTGATACCTTGGAGAGTGTCTGGACAATGTTGCAATCAGCCCTTTAGCAAATTTGAGCGCTGCTTTGGCGTCAGTTAACTGATGAGCTCTGCCACCATCTGTTATGCGTCATTTGGATTGGTGGAGAGGAGCAGATTTTATCTCAGCTTTTTGGAGTAATTTTTTAGTTGGTAAAAATTCCTTACTGTCAGTCTGAACTATAATCGTGAAGTCCGGGTAAAAGGAGATCGTATTCCCTTGGTATTGTAGGTTGCTGCATTCACTTGAAAATCGCAGCACTGTGTCTCAATCCTTGATGTTTAGGATTCACGCTATAATGGGGCGGTTCGGTGCGCCTGGGGGTGGTCTGGGGTCCAGTGTTGTGTGAGCCCGCTCTATTATGAATCAGGATAGAACACTTCTCCGAACAGTTCCTTGATCATGTTTGTTACGTATTTTTCCATATTGTCAATGGCCGTGGACTTCTGGACTTCAATAATTCTCAGGTTATTTTGTCTAGATTGTGCCTCTAGGTCTTCAAGTATTTTCTCCATCTTGAGTAGTTGTTCATTCCACTTTGTTTGGTCATTCCCTTCGTCAGAGACTCTAGTTTCAAGGTGCTCTAGTCTATTATTGTATTTATCCACCTGTTCCTTTATTCTGTTGAGGTGACTGGCCATGAGGTCTAGTTTGGCGTCTATGTTGCAGAGACTGGACTTAACTTCCACCAAGATTTCTTTGATGTCGACATCTTGGGCGTATTCCTCCTGGGGGTTGACTAGGCTGGTCGCGGGTTGTGGTGTGTCCACTTGGCCTGTCTTTTATTCCCTTTTGAAAGGGAGTTTGGTCTGTCTAGTGTCAGGTTTGCCCATGTTGTTGAAGATTCTAGTTATTGCTTTCACTTTCCCGCCGCAGCAGGTATCACCTCTTCTGTATGAAGATCAGCAGGGGGCTCTCACGGACACTCACAGTGCAAGTTTCGCAGGTTGAGTTTTGTGTGCTAACGCCATTGTTCTGAGCGACCTCTGTCTCATCCGGGGGCCGTCCCAGAGTCCCACGGGGCCTGCGCTCCCAGGGAGGGGGGCCACAGGAAAGCGTATACTCTCTGCCCCGGGTTCTGGCTGCAATGGTGGGTCTGCTTTTCCTCAAGTGCAGTCCCATCAGGGTGAGCTGCCGGACCCCCGTCCCCTCCAACAGATGTCGTGTTGTAGAAGGAGTTATAAGGGGCCTTGCCCGTCCCGCCTCGGCTTCCGATTCGACCAGTCTCTCGTCTTTGCGAGACTCAACCTCGTCAGGCCTGTTGCTCATCATCAGCTTCAAAGCCCCCTCTTGTGCACTTTTTGTGGTGGGCCAGCTTGTATGTTAGTATAGCAGGTCATCTTCCCGGCATCAGTGTCGGGGGTATTCAGTGGGTTCGCAATAGAATGGGGTGGGCAGTCGCATCATCTATCTGCAACACTGAGGGGTATATTCTCAAGGAGCTAACGTGGAGTTAACAGCACTTTATCGCAGCCAAAGTAGTGATAAATTTATCTCTCCATTCACAAGCAGGTGTTAACAGCCCACAGCACCAGTTCAACCGCGATAGCAGCTGCAAAAAACATTGCCACAGATGACTCCCTCAACTATTGCTAATGAGATGCAGAGTAGGCGTTCCCGTGCCAAAAGCTGCGACAACACCACTCCACAACATTCACAACGACCAGACAGAACTGCAATAAGAACACAAAACAGGTGATAAGGCACATTAGCACCAGGAAAATAACACCTTCTCTGACCTGGTGCAAATTCAGACCACAGCCTGCACCACAAAAGGGAGCACAGCCCACAGCCACATCGGAAGGGCAACAGATGCCATGGAGCCACTGGTCATGCGGCCCAGACACCCAAGAGGGCCACAACACCCACCGCCACCACCCCAGGAACCCAACGCACACCCGGAACACCCCTCCAGAACACCACAGAGGCAACGTAGACAAAGACAACTGACCCCCAGGAAATGCACCAGCCTCTCAGACCCAACACCTGACAATGTCATTGCCCACTACAGGCCCAAAAGGACAGCCATCCTACGCATCTTGGCCAACAAGGCCCAACAGGCCGACTGAACCAACACAGCGGACAACCAACATCCCACTCCACACAAAGCTGCTGGCTGTGGTCCACCTGTTGGCCCCTGGTACCCTCCAACCAACACCCGCAAGAGTCGGAGGAGTCACACAGCCAGCCACATCCAAGTACCTCACACTTGTCCTGGACATCACCACAGCCAGGTACCCCAGTCCCTATAAGTCCAACACAATGTGCAGGATCCGATGGACACCAAGCAGGGACCATACGCCATAGCTGGATGCACGCACGTCTTGGGGGCAATCCACAGCACACATGTCATACCTGTGCCCCCTGCCAACATACCACACAATTGCCGCAACAGAAAGCACATGTCTCACATCAATGTGCAGGCAATAACAGAACACTGTGGAACCCCCACCAATGTCGCCTCCAACTACCCAGCCAGTGTGCATGATACCTCCATCCTCCGACAGTCCATCAGCAACCAGCGTTCCCAGGATGTCACCAAGGGAAATGCACAGCCCCTTGGTAATTTCCAAATTAACACTCCATTCACCTCAACTCCACAACCATGCAACCCACAACCCTTGCAATGCAAACATCACAAATTCACAACCAACATGCAAAACAACATGCCCACCCACCAGAAACGACAGAACAACTCACAATTTTTTTTTTCTCACAATGGTAACCTGGGCAAGCCCTGCACATGAGCCATCAACGGCATGGCACCTCAGCCTCACACTAGCCAAATATGAGGAGAGGTGGCAACCAGGCATGTGTGAAGGAGACAGGAGAGCTATGATTGGGAAGGTACACAATGCCAAGTGTGGGATAGATGTGCTAGACATACTGCAGTATGCAGAACACACCCATATACATGGCGACATACACCTCTGGTGTATGTAGTGTGGTGGACCGTGGACGCAACTATGTCATTCTGGCCAGTGGGGGAGTACGCAGAAATGTTGCCTGTTATGTCCTCCCCTTAAGCGTGCGCAGAGTGGGATGGCCCGGTGTATGCCAGGTCAGCGTAGGGTTGTGAATAAAAAGCACGTAGACCTGGGCGTGGTCCTCTTCCGGAAAGCCCAATATCTCTGCCAGGGTGGTGCCACTCCACGAGGCCGATGCCATCCACTTGAGCGGAGTTGCCTGCGATCCTGTACACCTGCCGTACCCCAGCCAGCTGGACTCCAAACCAGTCAGGCTCCGCCCTGCGCAGCCAGGCCACTCTAATTACCTTCAGACACCAGTGTGTGTCACGTAGGGACGACCACGTGCAGGTGAAAGCTCCAAGCCCGAGGGCCGCAACCCTGGCAGCCTTTCAGACCATTGCTGGCCCCCAACACTGGCCCACATTTCTCCATCCTCATTCACATACTACACCGGCATCATCTTCAGCCCAGTAGGTACCATATGTGAAGCTGTGTCCTGAGGCCTGAATGGCAGTGACCCCAAAGCCGGGGCAGTGGCCCCAGCACCAGACCCCCGATCAGTGAGGCATAGTTCCATATGGGCATCTTGCGACACGTGGTGCCACTAACCCTGTTCAACGCAACCCGGCAACAAGTGGATGAAGGACCAGGACGACCCTGCAGACCAGTAGGACCCACATCCAGCACCTAGTTGCAAATCACGAATCGCAGAGTCCACAGCAGTGGTCGCACGGAGGGGAGTAAGAGGAAGATGCGGCTCAGTCCGGATGAAAGCCGGGTCATATTCACGGAGGGTACCGAACACTATCAACAACTGACCAGGTGCCATCGACCCTGTTCATCGCAAGTCTGCATCCCTGAGGAAAAGTCAGCCCATAACGCACCTGATGCCCAGGCTGCTGGCGCAGGACGCCTCTTAGTTCCCATCTTGAACAATTACCAAATAAAGAGACGGACGCTGGAAGCAGGAAAACAAGAACAGAGTTTTATTTCTCATGAGGAGAGCCTGTCATTTCGGACACTCGCATAGTGTCTTCAGGAGGTGCTCTCCCTGGCCTCTCTGAGGCCTGGTCTTTTATACACTGGTTTAAGACATGAGAACGCTCTTTATTACAATAAAGACATTGTGAAGTATGAAGATGACATCCCCGGTACCCCCCCAGTTCCGGCTCATTCCAACACGTGGCTACAGTAGAGGCCCTTACCCCCCATACAATAGGAGGGGGCTATCACGCAGCTGAGTGTTCTGCCGATTCCTTTGGAATGTGTGCGCCTGATCGAATCCCAGGGGGTGGGAAGTTCATGATCAATAGTAGCTCCTTTGAAGAGGGGCGAGTGCATACAGTAGTGGGCAATAAACTGTATCCTCAGGCTAAGGGATGACCAGCGGTCCGTGCAAACAATCGGGCTCAGAGGAGGGGGTCATCAAAGGAGAGATATTCATGAAAGGAAGGATCGGTGTGGACAATCGAGCGTAGAGGAAGGGTTTATCAAAAGAGGGGTATTCATGGAAGAAAAGGAGGTGTTGGTCAGGCGCGGGGTGTGATTCCCAGAGACAGAGTCATGCAGAAGGAGAGGGTTTTATGGCCGATGCAGGAGCAGTGCGCGCGGGGAGGGGTGCCGGGGGTTTAACAAACGGGCAGAGAGGCCATGGTGCCTAAAATGGCTGTCATGTACGTGCGTGCATGGGTCTACGCTGGCGGGATAACACAGTCAGTCTGATGCAATATACGTTCTGCTTACAACAAGGGGTACAGTGAACACAAATGAACGCCGCTTATGTGCATATACATTGCCATTTTCAACATCCCATGGTGCCACTGGAGCTTAACTACGCCGGCTGGTGGGGCCATCCAAACCTATGCTGGTGACACTCAGTGAATGGCCTGTGCTGACCGCTGCCACAGACCTACACCGCGGTCCAATAGGTCACACATGTGGAACTGTGTCTTGGGTAAGATGTGGAGAACTCCACACCATTGGACACGCCGCATTGCAGGAGGCATCCCCTAACAGTACTGGTGTCACTAACTCTGTGCGCAGAGTCATGGGCATCATATGGTTGGACCTTAGTGGCATCAGAGCCCATGGCCTGGTGGTTTTCTCCATCTTCTTCTGGCTAGACTAGACTTGGTGTCCGACATGTATCTGTTCCATTCATCTCCACCATGGTGAATGTATCAGAGTGGGCCTGCCCTCTGCTTTCTGCCCTGTGGGTACACCTTCCACTGTCCATCGTTACACTCTGCGACAAGGCCCCTTGTCATCCCGTGAACCTGTTCTGCACCTGTGACGCTGCCCCAGTGCACCGCAAGTCAGCGGCCCGTGGCGGCAGGCCCATGCAGGACACACTGCATCTGTAGCTACTAACTCTGTGCAGCACAAATCATAGGGCCTTTATGGTTGAATGGTTATGTCCTTTATGTTGTACACTGTTGTTAGTTTCTGTAAGTGTGCCTGATAATAAATGTGGCCGTACGCACGTGCCCGTAGCCATTTTCTCTTTTTACAAGGTAGAGGCAGCCACTAACAATTGCTCGCTGGCCAGGGAAAGCGCTACGCTGTCTAATATTGTTTTAGCTGCTAGTTGGATTGTTATTCTTGCTGCTAGCGCATTTTGCATAGCGCGATCGCACACATCTTTTAATCGTTTTTACTTCCAAAATCTGCTTTTAAATACCTTGGGGCTTTGATACACTGCATGTGACTCCCCGGTCCACCATAGCTTTCAGAGCTGCCTGTTGTGGAGGGAGGCTCACTTTCCTAACTTCCCGACTTCCTGGTGGCCATCAAGCAATGGCCATCTTTGAAATTGGCGCTCTAGTCTATCACCGCATTAGGGGGCAGATCACATCAAGCATGGCACCGACGCAGAGCAGGCGCGCCAAAGGCACGTCTGCACCCGTCCGTGTCCATCCGGGACCAGGGGCCAGGAACCCTGCCTAAATCACCTCACTCCCTGGAAACGTATTTACCTACACTAACACAGACCTTGTAGCCTTAAACACAGCAGCCCAGCCACCGTGCAAGCACAACCATTGAGCTGCCCGGCCTGTGGGTTCACAGGAATAACCAGGGAGCACCATGTACAGGGACTGGATGCCAGAACGGCTCAATGTAAAGTCATGAAATAAATTGGAATTAATTAATAGCAGATCCCTACCCAAGCATGCGGTGGAAATCATACTCTTAATAGAAGACGAGGAATTGGAGGTCCTATTTCCTAACCGAAAGCTGGCTTAGGGAAAGTTCAGCCCCTGAAATAATAGAGGCTTTACCACTGGGTTATGAAATTCCCCCCCTTGATAGAGCGGGAGCCACAGTGGGAGGCATAGCAATTATTCACAAGGTGCAGTTAGGATGCACAACATCCCCCTTTAATATCGTAAAATGTGAGGCCCTCAGCTTTAGAGTTTCTCTTTCCGTGACATGTTCTTTCTCAGGGGGACTGATTTACAGACCCCCAGGACCATGCGGGTAGTTTCTAGAATCAGCCCCGGACCTGTTGGCAAGCATGCTCATTGAGAAGAGTGCCATTACAGTGTTAGGTGACTTTAACATCCACCTGGATGAGCCGAATGATCCTGCAGCCAGGAGATGCCTCGCTGATATGGAAGCTTTACAGCTTTCACAATTTGTACTGTCGACCACCCATGGGAAAGGCCACCTCTTAGACCCTATTTTCTCAAATGACCGGAGACCGAAGGTACTCGATCCCATATTAATGCCGTGGATTGATCATGCCCTGATTCCACTGCATCTCCGGATACCTTTGGTAGGGGAACAAAAGAAAGAACACACAATAGTAGGAAGAAAATGGCCTAGGGCAGTTCTGGAGGCCTGGATCTGCGACCTGAAGTCCTCTGTGCCTCCAGACACAAAAGACCTAGAAGAGGCCCATGGCAACTGGCTAACATGGATCAATAGTTCTATTGCCAGGAATTTTAGGAAGCCAGGCCCTCTAACTCACAAAAATTCGAATAGATCCTCTTGGTTCTCACCTATGCTGGTTGCACAAAAAAAACTGTAAAACATTGGAACAAGACTGGAGGAAGTCTTATGACCATGAACTAAAAAGATCTTATAAAATAGCTATGCAGCTCTATCATAAGAGCATTAGGAAAGCTCAGGCTGTTTTCTATGAAGAAAAATTGCAAAATCTTCCAACTCCTCTAAGGAGCTCTTTAAAATTGTTAAATCACTTACTACCGTAGACCAGGGAGTAAACAGCCCCCAATATTCCAAAGAAAGCTGCAATGGGTTGGCCACTTTCTTTAAAAGCAAAGTGGAACATATCTACAACTCTCTTCCCCCTAATCCAATGCTGACCTTAGGAGCCCCACAATAACCTTATAATATGTCACAAAGTGAGCATAGGGAATCAATTCACCTGCTCTCATGTCCATCCCGCCAGTAAATACAGATCATATATCTTCTCTACTACAGAAAATTAAGTCAGGATCCCCACTGGACCCGGCCCACCGCATATCCTTGCACTGTGGGGGAAAACCCGTTATCACCCAACTATGCAACCTAATTAACCTCTCTTTTGGAAAAGGCAAGGTACCCAGAGTGTGGAAACATGCAAATATTAAGCCCCTGCTGAAAAAAACACATTTGGACCCCGCTGACTATTCATCAGACTCAGATGGGGTTGAGACCCAAACATACTACTGAGTCAGCCCTGTTGATGGTCACGGAAAAACTCAAATCTATCCTTGACCAAGGAAGAACTGCGGCTGTGGTACTCTAAGATTTGAGTGCCGCTTTTGATACGGTAGACCACTCAGTACTGACTTAGAGGTTGGAAAAAGTTGGAATTGGAGGAACAGTGAAGCAATGGGTTGCGTCATTCCTGAGCGACAGGACCTTCCAATGTATGGTGGCTGGCTTTAAGTCAGACTCTCTCTCAGCACCATGGGGAGTCCCGCAGGGATCCTCCCTGAGTCCGACTCTTTTTAATATTTACCCCTAGTGCTTTGGCCCATATAATACAGGAATTCGGTATCTCCATTGTGTCATATGCAGATGACACGCAACTAGTGTATTCAATCTCAGACGCTCTCAACTCGGATCACCGGCAACTTGTTCCCTGCCACGAAAAAATTGGATCATGGATGTCGAACTGTAGACTCGAGTTGAACGGGGATAAGACAGAACTGATGATTCTGGGTAACAACTTCAATCCTCGATTAGAGATCCTCTGACCATCAAGTTGGGGGCCATCTCCTTCCCCCGAAGCAGTCATAAAAAACCTAGGCATGTGGCTGGACCAGAATTCAACTATGTAGGTACAGGCCAAAAAACTGTCTGGGTCCTGTTTTGGGATGTTACGCCTGATTAGAAAAATCATATCCCTACTCCCAGATTATGCAAGGAGGACCATAGTCCAGGCCTTAGTTATATCGATACTGGACTACGGCAACTCTCTCTTTCTGGGCTCTCCTAAATATGTAACAAACAGACTACACATTGTTCAGATTGCTGCTGCCCGACTGCTTCTGAACATACCCTGACGTCAATCAGTCAAATCAGGATTGAGGGAATTGCATTAGCTCCCGATCCAAGCCAGAATCAAATTTAAGTCCTTAAGCCTTGCCCATTGAGCCAAGTATGGGAGGGGCCCTGCCCTTATCCAAAAGCTGGTCGCTCACTATTTGCCCCACCGACATCTCAGATCAAGTTCAAAATTCCTGATGAAAGCGGCTACAACCAAAAGAACCAGATGGGGTGGACGATCCTTCCCCCATCTGGTACCCATGCTCTGGAACAGCCTAGACCCAGAGCTCCGACTCACTGAAAATGAAGCCTCCTTTAGGAAAAGACTTAAGACATGGCTCTTCCCGTAGGACTGAGTGTTGATTGCCTTTACCTCTGAATCACCCCAGCGCTGAGATGGACGCCCAAGGGTAGTCAAGCGCTTCACAAATCCCATGAACATAAACATAAACATCTGAGCAAGTGTGCCTGTGTGTTCATTGTGTCAGCATGATGGGCACGGGCCCTGCAACATCACAGTGTGCTGTCTTCTGTGGACGTTGCCATGTCACCTCAGCATTGGCAGTGACCCTTGACATGTAGCCCCACATCTGCCCCCCTGTATGCACAGGCTGCGTGTGTTGGTTCGGCAGATGGGGCAGGGGATGGTCCAGACATGTGCTGGTGCATGAAGTATGGTAAGTGTGTCTTTGTTTTGGGGTATTGTTGCCACCAGTGCCACAGTACACGATGTTGCAATGTGGCATGTAGGGCGGGCCTGCCGGGACGGGGACATGTAGGGGCGCAAGGAAGCTTGGGTTCTTGGCACATGCATGCCAGGTGTCAGGTGTTTCAGTCCTGCAGATGCATTAGTCTGTTGCCTGGCCTCATTCGCAGCGCGATCCCAGTCAGCCATGTGCTGAACACCTGTGTCCGACCTGTCTAGACCATTGTCCTACACACATGTGGGCACAAACCTTAGAAGGCCAACGTTATTGTTGGCATGGCGCTGGACATGCACGGACGGACATTAGAATGGTGTCAAATAGGAGCACGTGATGCAACCGTGCAGCACACACAAGTGTGGGTGCCTGTGGCAGGGAGGTGCAGCTGTGTGTCAACGTGACACATAGAATCCGCTCATGTGCATCGTGCTGGGCATGTCATCCATAAATTCCAGTGTCGCAGACGTCCCACCACACCCACGACCTGCCTCTGTACGCCTCCGGTATGCATGCAGCTGTTGAAGTTAATGTAGGGTTGAAAGGTCCTTTGTCTGTAATATCAGGCAGTAGCACATCTGCAGCTCCAAGCAGGAACTTGCATGTGCCTAGCACCCCATGACAGATAAAATGGCATTTGTTTGCGACTCACACACTTCGTACTGCCCAACATGAGTCCAACGTGTACACAATCCCCACGCAGTAGTCCTTGGTCATAGTTGGTGCGCGTAAAATGGCCTTCACACGTACTCCCACCCTAATCAAGGTCTGCACCCATTGCACACAGACACTGCTCATTGCACCGAGCTGTGCCATTTCATCCACCGGACTGTCTCAGGGCAAGCCAGTGCCGCTTCAAGCAGAGCCACTGACGCAATGGCAGACCATCCCAGACACATGCTCAACTCCAGTCACGTGGAGTTGTATCATGCACATCTGCTGCATGTACTGGGGGCACTGCCGTTGGCAGTGCTGCATAACAGTTACAGGCTGAGCTGCCACCTTGTGCATGTTACTTGTGTGCAGCCTGTGTTGCATTGTCGCTCATGCATATTCAAGTGGCCCATGGATGTCTGCCTCTTCAAAGTAACGGTAGCTGACCTGGATTACTAGGTGTGTGTGCAGCCCCTGTAGGCCCACGACCAAGAGTGTCACCAGGATGACCGCTTATGACATGCATGGATCTTCAGCATGCAGGCTGAAAACTGGACCTGGGAGATTGCAAGAGTTGTAGTGTGCAGTGAGCACATTGAGCCACTACCCGATTGGGCTTTGGTTCACAATGGGTCCAGTGGTTGGAGTCAGCACATCTGTCCAGGTCAGCTGATGGATTATGTCGGCGACATGTCAGATGTTGTGGACGATGATCGCTCATTTGAGATGTTGGCCTACGCAGCTGCAGTTGCGTTCATGGATGAGTGACAAGGTACCTGCAGCCACAACTGGATGTGATCCATTGCACGTGTCCCGACGCATAGTTGCATGTTGTAGGTATGGTCACATGTCCCAAGATGACAGTGGACATGGCTGCAATGGCCTGGATTCTTGTTCCAGACGCGGACAACCAACACGGGTTGGCACTGACTTGTGTTGGTGAGTTACTGACCCGGGGTGGACATGGGCGCTTTCCTACGTTCCTCATTCTGACATTCTGCTGCTGTTGTCTGCATATCGTGGCACTTCTCTTAATGTAGTTTGTTTGTTTGTTTGTTTATTTTATTGTTCAGTTAGTTAAAACCATAACAATATACTGAATTCTAATTTTAACAATTCTGCGTCACATAAAAATTACATCTCTGTAAAAGCATAAAATCCTAGAAAGTTATATAATTGTAAAATGCGTATCATATTATTACTGTGATTTAACATTCAGTTCGTGCCTGTGGATTCGTAAAAATGTAATCAATTTGCAGTTCATTTGGGGGTCGTTGGAGTCTAGTCCACATATGATAGCTGACCTGCACAATCTTTTGCCTCTGTCCTGAAATGCCTGCCGCAATATTGGGGTTCGGGCTGGTTTCAATGTCTTACAGTGACATACAAGATGAATCAAATCTTCTTTTTTATAACCACAATGCTGGCAATTTTCATTTTCTTTTAGTTTCCAGTGAGGGGCTTCCGCAAGAATAGGGAACTGTCCGAACCTTAACATTATTAATTTCCTCTTTATGTAGATTGAATAAGTAGAGTCTAGATAGGCTGCTTGTTTCAAGGTTTTATAGGTGTTGATCAGTGTACCACGAGTGACTTCTTGTGCAAAAAAGATCTTTATCGGTCAGTAATGAGTGGCACCTTGCAGCTTTATTTATTATTAATTTGAATGCTTGGTAAGGCATTTGTTTACTCCACAGCTCCCTTGTGCTTGTGATCTTTAAGGAGTGTTCAAGAAATGTGCGTGCTGGCGAGTATTTATGTTGATCCATTTCCTGCCATAGGGCTTCATTAAGGCCTTTTTTTTCTACATTTTGTTTTATTTGATGCCATACTTTAATGTATGAGTAGAGCCTACCCAATGTTTCATTCATTAGCCTGAACTCCAAGCGCATCTGAGCTGGTGAGGCAGTCTTTGGAAGTAGAAGAACCTTTTTGTAAATGCGTATTATTAGACTGTTTAGGGTTTCTGCGTCGTTTCCATGCATTGCAGCGCTGGCGTATGATAATGTTGGCAGAGCTTTGGGTGACATTATCGTTACTAATGGTTTCAAGGACGGACCCTCCAACTTCTTTGCCAGGGTTTTGAGGGCAAATGTTAGGGCCCCTTCTCATTGTTTCGTGTACTTTTGGTGATCATGAAATGAAAGTTTATCGCAAATGAAAAATCCCAGATATTTATAGCATGATACTTTCTCCAGCGGGTTACCCTTTAGTCTAATTCGTTGAGTCGTAGCTGATCGATTTGTAATAAGCATCGTTTTGCTTTTTGAGAGATTTAATTCCAGGTTGTTTGCCAACAGAAAATCGGAGAGTTCATTTAATATCCTTATCAGACCTACCTTCGACAGGCTTAAGAGAACAATATCATCTGCATAGGCCAGGTACGATAATAAAAGTTTTCCTAATTTAGGTGGGTGTGAGTTAATTCCTTCTAGTTTTCTTGAAAGGTCTGAAATAAATAAATTAAAAAGGTACGGTGCTAGTACGCACCCCTGCTTTAGACCCATGTGGGTGTACACTTTCCTTGATAGTCTGGCTCCATTTCCAAGTTTCATACATACCCAGGTATCTGTATAGGAAAGTAGTAGACCTTTCAATATCCTTTCAGGTATACCCCAGGATTTTAATTTGGACAAGAGTTTCCGATCGACACTGTCAAAGGCAGCTTTTATATCGATGTAACACAGATGGAGATCTTGTTTTCTGTTTTTACATCTTTCTGCGATCAACAAAAGTGACAACATTTATTTGTAGGGATTCCGATGCCCTTCCTAAATCCAGTTAGATTGATTAGTATTAGGTTACTATCACTAGACCATTCAGATAGATCTTTAAGGATTAATGAGGCAACATATTTGGCTTCAACATCCTGTAAGGCGTTTAGCCTAAAATTTTTGGACTCGTTCTGGTCCCTCCTTTGTAAATGGGAGTAATGATTGATCCTTTCCAGCTTTCTGGGATTTGATTGATTAATTCTACATCAGTGTATAGTTTCCCTAGTATTGGGCTCCAGTACTCCGAATCATATTTAAAAGTAGCCTGGGGAATGCCATTTGGACCGGGAGCACCATCACTTTTGCCTTTCTTTATTATGTTTGTTATTTCTTCTGTTGAGTAGTTTACTCCAGTGATCTGCAATTTTATTCCTTTTTTCACTAATGTGCTTCACAGTTGGTAAATGGAAGTTGTCCAGGTCATGTGGTTGTTCTTCTTTAAATTTCTCCCTGAGGAAATTAACCCACTCCTGCTCCTGTATATGCGATGTTGAGATATTTCGATGTCTCCACAGGTTGTTTATTGACTTCTCTTGGCCGTACTGACTCGCACTTGTTGATAAAGTGTCTGCACTTTTACTTGTCTCCAACTGTGGTGTGTCTTGAATTGTATGCCAATGTGTGTGTTACGGACTCTCTGGCTCCCTGCCATACGTGCATTGCTACCCCATCAGGACTGTGTGTTTGTACTTGGGCATTATCATGTCCCTGTTTTGTGCTTTGCCAGTTGCGTATGGACGTTTACCGCCACAGGCGGGTGCACTGTGTCCTGTGCTTGTTTGTGCACAAGTTTGTGTTTGTACCACATTGTGTTCGATGTTGGTGTGCTCTGCTTTCTATGTGTGTGTGTGCTGCATTGTGTGTTAGATGTACCTTCTGCTCTGATGTGGCTCACCCTTCTTCCTTTCAGGTTGTGTAGTCTTCACTTCTGTGCTTGTTCAGTGGTGTGACATTGCCGTGCTGTGTGACTTGTGCTCCTGGTTGGTTTTGTTACTCTTGGCTTGGTTTGTCTGCAGTTGTGCTGTGCTTAGGTGTGCATGTGTGCCATTGTCCCCACCTCCCGCCTTCCCCCAGTCCCTGCTGGTTCCTCTCCCTGTTGCTTGTTGTATCTGTTGTTTGGTGCAGTTTCCTGTCCCTGAGTCATGCCACTGTCTCCAGACTGATGTGGTGGGCACCATTTCCTCCATGTCATCCAGTTCCTGGTGTGGCGCTGGACTCCCACCTCCAGTGTGCATTGCTGCCTTCTTGTTTTTGGCATGTTTCTGCTTATTTGTGTGTTTCGCATAATTTCTGCAGTTTTTGTTTTCTGCCAGTCGCCTCCTCCACTTTCAGGCTGCATTCATCTTGTCCAAGATGTCCTCCAATGTACAATGTTTTGTTGCCAATGGGTTTGGTGGGGTTGTCTGCTGGCTCAGGTTGCCTCCATTGTGTTTGGCAGTTGTTTTCTATGTGCTCTGTCTTACTTTTTCAGGCTTTTGTTGTGCTTACTCCCGCCTGCCGTGTGTTTTGCGGTCCTGACGGTACTTATCCCTGCTTTCCTCATCACGAATGGGCTCATCTCACGTTTTCTGGTGTTGTGGTTTGTGTTTTTATCTCTGTCAGGGTGGTTGTATCGCTGACATTGGGCGCGTTTTTGGCAGACTATCGCATGCTACCGCCGGGTTGTGAATTCTACATTAACACAGGGTTATTTTCCCGTGATGGGCTGCGATGTTTAAAGTTGCGTTAGCAATTTTTGGTGATGTTTATCACACGGTCTTGTGAATATACCCCTGAATTTTAGTCCTAGGCGCAGCACATTCTCGGCACAGCTCTTAGCATGGTTTACTTCTGCTCAGAATTGTCTCAGACTGCCGCAAATCCAGTGCATTAGAGAGAAGGGGTCCCAAGCAGGATATTCGGCAGCCCCTGGCCCCCACCGCAGCCATATATTGGGCGCACCTCACCCAGCCCTTCAGCGTATCGTCGCTTATTGAGTGCTCTCGATTCATCGCCCACCATGGCCGTTTGCCGTGCTGTATCACTATGCGTGGCCAGTGTTTGTCTTTGTGAGTCTATGTCCCCGCCGACATTTGTAGTCTCCCTTTTTGCCGGTGCTGTGCTGTTTTTTGACTAGTCTGACTGGGATCCTGCTAATCAGGACCCCAGTCTATCTGTTTTCTCCTTACAACTGGTATGATATGTGCTAGGTACACTCCAGATTGGATACTGGGGTACCCTTGTCAGTCCATAGTATATAGTACACCAGGGCATAGGTACCCCCAGAGGTCTCTCATGGGCTGAAGCATGTATTATGCCACCCATGAGAGACCATGCAAAATGGAAATACAGGACTGCCATTGAAGCCTGTGTAAAATTTTACAAAAGATATAGGTTTACTATATCTATAGGTCACTACACTTAAAACCTATCAGTCACCCCATAGCAGGCCTTGATAATCCTGAAGGCAGGGTGCTGGGTTTCACGTGAGAAGGTGCCCCTGCATGAGCAGAGTACCCATGCAGCCTACGGAGACCCTTCTCCCGGGCTGCTGGTGACGCAACCAAACATAGACATAGAGGTGCATCATATGCTCGCGCAAAATGCTATCTCGAAAACGGCTGCAACAAATCATGTCGTGTTTGGTATCAAATAGCTTGGAATTGTACCTCCACCCCAGTAACCGGTGTGGGAGGTATGATTCCACCCTTCTGAAGCGAGCCTTGTGGGGTCCCTGGTCTTCCCGGTACCAGCCTTCTCGAACCGGACAGCACAAAATGGTTGCTGCTAACCAGAGACACATTTCTGCCCTCCTGCTGTTGAGCCAAGATCGAACAGGGGAAGGCAGAACAATAGGCATCCTGTCACAGGGAGGTGTGACCACCTCCAAGACAGGATTTGGTATTGGGGCTTGGTGGGTCCACTTCCAAAGTGTCTGAAAGATAGCACGAGAGGCACACTTGCTGTCCCTGTGCATAGTCCAGCTCAAACCAGTTCTGGGAGCCGATGGCTCCCACTCTGGCGTGAAACTGAACAAAGGACAGAGGAGTATCCTCCCCACTGTCCAGACCTCCCCTGGGAGGATCCCCAGAATCTGTCCAACCCTCTCCTCTGGGTACAAAGGGGCTTACCTGGCTGTAGGACCATAGATTCGACTTGGACAAGATTCTGAACCAGAAACCACTGAACTTTGATTTACTATGTCTTCAAGAGGTGCATGTTGCCTGGGCTAATAGGGGGTATTTGAAAAACTTGGGGTTGGAGCTAGTAGTATGCTCTAAACAAACTGGTATTAAGAGAGGGGTTGCAATATTGATAAAACGCGGTTTGGGTGTCTGTGTAAAATCTTCAGCAGATAAATAGGGCCGTTGGGCTATCACTGAATTTAAGATCAATCAGTGCAGATTTACACTCTGTAATTTGTATGGCCCTAATTTGGATGATGCAGAACTTTTTAATTATTTGAATACAGGGTTAGCACAATGGGTACAACCACTGATAATGTGTGGTGATTTTAATATACATATTGACGCTGGGTTGGACATGAGAAGCCCCATTATATATATATATAGGTAGGAAGAAGTTGGTGTACACTTCATTAAGGGGGTTAATTTTAGAGCATGGATTATATGATGTGTGGAACTCATTCTATTCTGGTGATTCTGGGTTTACTTTTTTTTCAGCTCCGCACTCCAAATTTGTTAGATTAGACTATTTTTTTGTTGCATCTGCACTGTTAGGGAAAGTAAATGCTGAGATTCAACCGAAATTGGTTTCTGATCATAATCCAGTAATATTGGAGTTGACCTTGTATTATGAGATGAAGGAAAAGAGTCAAATGTGGTCCTTTGAGCGAAAATTGCTACTCGATGAAGAGTATTGTCAACATATGGCGAAGATAATTCAGGATTTTTTTAAATTTAACAAAGGGTCAGCAGAACAGACAGTAGTTTGGGATACTTTTAAATCTATCGCCAGAGGTGAAACTCTTAATTTCGTTAGTTTTAAACGTAAAAGGGTCTGGGCTAAACATAAGAAGGATTTTGACGCGGTCATATTGGCGGAGCATAAACTTGCGGAAGCAGTGAGGTTGGGTGTAGATTCTACGATAGCTCAAAGAGATCTAACTATAAAAAGGACGAGTGCTTATGCTAATATTGCTGATCAAATAGCGGAAAAGGCTGCTCTGCACAAGGAAGAGGTTTACGAATTTAGTGAACAAACAGGTAGAATCTTGGCTAAAAGACTAAGGGATAAAGCGGTGTTTAATGACATTGTTAAAATTACTGATTTAAATGGTGTTTTGCAAGAAACCAAGGAGGGCGTACTAGAAGCCTTCAAAGGATCCTACCAATCTCTGTATAGTTGCCCTTGGTTAGAATCTGGATTAGTGGACGAGGGTGAATATTTAAAGGATTTGGCACCGAATGGTCTGCAGGAAACACAAAAAATGATATTATCTGCACCGTTGGTCTGGGAGGAAATTGAGGTGGCGTTTTTAGGATTGGCCCAGGGAAAAGCTATGGGTCCCGATAGCATCCCGCTCGAATTTTACCGGACATTTAAGAATATGTTAAAAATTGAATTGTTAGAAATTTGCCAACAAGTCTTTTGTGGTAATGCTCCTGATTCTTGGTCCCAGGCAACGATTGTTGTTTTTAAGAAGAAAGGGAAGAAAGATATTGAAATGGGGTCTTTTAGACCCATTTCGTTTTTAAACTCTGACAGCAAGATATACTCAAAGGTGCTTGCAAATAGACTGAAGGACTTAATGCCTGGTTTGGTCTCTCTGAAACAACATGGCTTTATTCAGCACAGAGACACTACAGATCATATAAAAAGGATCATATCCATGCTAGACTGGTCTTAGGGTACTAATTCTCCGGTAGGTTTGGCCCTGTTGGATGCTGAAAAAGCATTCGACAGGGTTTCGTGGAGATTTTTATGGTCAGTCTTAACATGGAAGGGGTTCCCCTTGGAGTTTATTAGAGCTATTCAGACTTTATATAGTAAGCCTTTGGCTGCTAATCATATTACTGGTAGGCTGTCAGGGAAGTTTGCAATAGCAAGGGGAACGAGGCAAGGTTGTCCCGGTTCCCAATTGCTATTCGCTCTTTATATTGAGCCCTTTATAAACACTTTGGAGAAAAATCCTGCAATAAAACCGGTTGAGATTAATAATAAGGTGTATAAAGTGTTTGCATATGCGGACGACATCGCTGTGGCTACTTCCGATATTATTAATGCTTTGCCTGGGATTATTGAAGCAGCGGATATATACGGCCGCTTCTCGTGTTATAAATTGAACATTAGTAAAACCCAACTGATTCATTCAGAGGCTGGCTGACCAGTTGATCCTAATTTTGAAACAGAAGCAATTTATCTCGGGAATAAAATATCACCTAAAATTGAGGATATTATTCTGTTGAATTTGGATCCACTAATTGCTTCTTCGGGTAAGACATTGGAAAGGATTGATAATCTTCATCTTTCTCTTTATGGGCGTACTAATGTGCTAAAAATGCTTATTTTCCCTAAAGTTTTGTACCTATTTCGGGCTATCCCATTGCTTATCTCAGCCTCCTTCTTTTCCCGTATCGAAAAAATGTGCACAAGATTCTTATGGAGTTATTCTCGTTCAAGGAGAGCTCTTAAATGGTTTATGTTACCGAGTTCGAGGGGTGGCTGGGGAGTACCTAATTTCTGTATATACCACTGGATAGCCATACTACAGCACATGGGGATGTTAATTTTACAAGATGATCCAACAGATGAATTCTCAGCGCCGTCTATTTATGAGATGTTATTGGGACCAGAAGCAAGACAATGCCTAAATCGAGTAATTGAACCTAGCTATTATGAGAGAACTAAATTTAAAGTTGTTATGACTGCTTATGAAATATGTAAAAAAAAAAGAAAGCAATTTGACATAGGGTTTAATTTGAATTTTTATACACCATTCGAGCATTGCCTTTTACTTCCAGGAATATTTAGAGACCAGCTTATGGATAGGTGGCAAAGTGTTGGAATTAATCAGACTAGGGATTTGTTATCAGGGAACCAGATAATGTCCTTCGAGATGTTGCTGCAAAAATATAATCTATCCCAAATGGACTTTTTTAAATATCTCCAAATCCGCAGCTTTTTGGATCGTAATATAATTCAAAAGACGATTGTATTACAAAAGATAGATGTGATTGAAGCTATTAAATTAAGATAAAAAATAGGCCCTTTATAGCAAATGATTTCTGAAAGATGTGAAGATGATCTTGCGATTTGTGAGGCAAAATGGCAAAATAATTTGGAGATAATCAATCAATCAATCAAAGCATTTATATAGCGCACTACTCACCCGGTGGGTCTCAAGGCGCTTGGGGAGGGGGGTCCGCTACTGCTCGAACAGCCAGGTCTTGAGCTGTTTCCTGAAGGCGAGGTGGTCTTTGGTCAGGCGGAGGTGTGTCGGGAGGGAGTTCCAAGTCTTGGCGGCCAGGTAGGAGAAGGACCTTCCTCCTGTGGTGGCTCTTCGGATGCGGGGGACGGCGGCGAGGGCGTGGCCGGTCGATCGAAGCTGGCGTGTGGGATTGTAGAAGTTGAGGCGGCTGTTGAGGTATCCTGGGCCTTGGTTGTGTAAGGCTTTGTGTGCGTGGGTGAGGAGCCGGAAGGTGATTCTCTTGTTGACCGGGAGCCAGTGCAGGTCTCTCAGGTGTCCGGAGATGTGGCTGTGTCGGGGGATGTCGAGGATGAGTCTTGCTGAGGCGTTCTGGATTCGCTGGTGTCTCTTCTGGAGTTTGGCAGTGGTTCCGGCGTAGAGGGAGTTGCCGTAGTCCAGTCGGCTGGTGACGAGGGCCTGGGTGACCGTCTTCCTGGTCCCGGTGGGGATCCACCGGAAGATCTTACGTAGCATGCGCAGGATGTTGAAGCACGACGAGGAGACGGCGTTGACTTCTCTGGTCATGGAGAGGGAGGAGTCCAGGATGAAGCCCAGGTTGCGTGTGTGGTCTGTTGGTTTGGGTGCGCTGCCCAGGGCGGGGGGCCACCAGGAGTCGTCCCAGGCGGAGGGCGAGGAGCCCAGGATGAGGACTTCCGTCTTGTCTGAGTTCAGTTTCAGGCGGCTGTTCATCATCCACTCGGCTACGTCTTTCATCCCCTCGTGCAGGTTGGCTATGGCAGTGGCGGGGTCGTTGGTGAGGGAGAGGATCAGCTGGGTGTCATCGGCGTAGGAGATGATGTTGAGGTTGTAATGGCGTGCGATGGCCGCAAGGGGGCTCATGTAGACATTGAAGAGGGTGGGGCTGAGCGAGGAGCCTTGAGGAACGCTGCAGATGACTTCGGTGACTTCTGATCTGAACGGGGGGAGGCGGACTCTCTGTGTCCTTCCGGCGAGGAAGGAGATGATCCATTCTAGTGCCTTCTCCTGGATTCCGACGTTGCAGAGGCGCTGTACTTAGGGGGGGGGAGGCAGACAGTCTTGAATGCCGCGGAGAGGTCCAGGAGGATGCGGGCCGCTGTTTCTCCGTTGTCGAGCAGGGCTCGGATGTCATCGGTGGCTGCGATGAGGGCGGTCTCGGTGCTGTGGTTGGCCCGGAAGCCAGACTGCGAGAGGTCGAGGGATCCGTTCGTCTCGAGGAAGGCAGCCAGCTGCTTGTTGACGATCTTCTCGATGACTTTGGCCGGAAACGGGAGGAGCGAGATGGGGCGGTAGTTTTTGAGTTCGGTGGGGTCCGCTGAAGGTTTCTTCAATAGAGCGCTGAGTTCGGCGTGCTTCCAGCTCTCCGTCAAGGTCGCGGTGTCGAAGGAGGTGTTGATGATGTCCCGCAGGTGGGGTGCGATGACAGAGTCAGCCTTGTTGAAGACGTGGTGAGGGCAGGGGTCGGTTGGAGATCCGGAGTGGATGGAGTTCCTCGTGCGGATGGTGTCTTCGGTGCTGATCGGGGTCCAGGCGAGGAGGGTGGTGGTGGGGGGCGTAGGTGCGGTCGTGGGGTGCGTCGGTTGTGAGCTGAAGCTGTTGTGTATGTCTGTGATCTTGTTGTGGAAGTAGGAGGCGAGGGAGTTGCAGAGGTCTTGTGAAGGGGTGATGTTGTTGTTTCCGGCGTTGGGGTTGGAGAGCTCTTTAACGATGTTGAAGAGTTCCTTGCTGTTGTGTGCGTTGTTGTCCAGTCGGTCCAGTCGGTCCTCCAACTGATCTTGGTGGCGTGGATCAGTTGGTGGTGTTTTCGGGTGGCGATCTTGAGGGTGGTCATGTTGTCTGGTGTTGGGTCTCTGCGCCAGGCTTTCTCGAGGGCTCGGCAGTTCTTGAAGCTCTTGAGTTCGTCGGTGAACCATGGGGCTTTCTTGCTGCCGGGTCTGTTGGGCGGGGTCCTCAGAGGGGCGAGGTCGTCTGCGCAGTTGCTGATCCACTTCGTGAGGTTGTTGGCGGCCTGGCTGGGGTTCGTTGCGATGGCGGGAGGGTTCTGGCTCAGGGAAGCGGCGAGCTGGTCGGCTGTGATCTTGTTCCAGCTTCTGCGTGCAACCTGTTGCTGGTGGTGGTGGATCGTGGTCCTTCTGAAGCTGAAGTGTACGCAGCTGTGGTCCGTCCAGTGGAGTCCGGTGGTGTGGCTGAAGGCGATGTCCTTGCTGGATGAGAAGACGGGGTCGAGTGTGTGTCCGGCGTAGTGGGTGGGGGTGGACACCAGTTGCTTGAGACCGAGGTTGGCGAGGTTGTCCAGCAGGGTGGTGGTGTTGCGGTCGTTGTTGTTCTCCAGGTGGAAGTTCAGGTCCCCGAGGAGGATGTAGTCCGCGGAGGGGAGGGCGTGCGGGCTGATGAAGTCGGCGATGTCTTCGCAGAATTGTGTGCGTGGTCCCGGGGGTCTGTAGATGAGGGTGCCTCTGAGGGTGGTCTTGGGGTCGGTGTGGATCTGGAAGTGCAGGTGTTCGGCGGCTTTGAGGTTGTGATGCGGATGGTGTTCCTTTGGACGATGGCGATGCCTCCTCCTGTCTGGTTGACGCGGTCCCTTCGGGTGATCTTGTATCCGTCCGGGATGGCGATGGCGATGTCGGGCGCTGAGGAGGCGTTCATCCAGGTTTCCGTGAGGAAGGCGACGTCTGGAGATGTGGTGTCGAGGAGGTTCCAGAGTTCGATGGCGTGTCTGTGGACGGAGCGGGTGTTGAGCAGGATGCACTTCAGGTGGTTGCTGATGGTGCTCGACTTTGTGGGTGCGGGTGTCGTGCAGGTCCGGATGCAGGAGAACTTGCAGGAGTGGCAGCTGAAGGGTCCGTGGGTGCGTCTCGGGGTGGCTCGGCAGCATCCCGGGATTCGGCCGGCGTTGAGTGCGATGAGTTTGGTGGAGTCGTAGGTCGGGCGGGTGGGCTGGTGTCTGCGGGGTCCAGGGGTCCTGGCACTGGGCGCGGTCCAGGCGCGGACGGGCGCAGACGGGCTTACCTTTGGCGCGCCTTCGGCACACAATCGGCGCGCCCGCTGCGCGACGACCGGTCGCCATTTATGGCGAAGTGCGAGGGAGGGAGGAGCAGCTGGGAGGCGTGAGCGGGGAGGGCACAGAAAGAAAGGGGGCGTGTCCGATCACTCGGTGGCGGGAAGCGGGGCGGGAGGGCACAGGGGGCAACAGCGGCGAAGACAACACAGGGGGGGCACACGGAGGAGAGAAAAGGGTCACAAAGGCATAAATAAGCAGTAAGGCAACAGAAAGGCAACAGAAGTCAGTTCAGCACACACGGACTGCAGGAGACCACGCCGAGCGACGGCAGGGGACGTGGTCAGCAGGCAGCAGGTCGGCTCAGCGAGGCAGGCGGGGGACACACGCAGCAGCTGGTGGCCGTGCGGCGCGGGGGTGTCCTAGGAATAGGTAGAGATAGAACGAATTAACTTAGAGAAAATTATTTGGTTAGCCATAGAAGTATTATATAATGGCCCTTCAAAAAGCCAACACTTCATGTCTATCTTTGATTTATACTATACTCCAAGAAAACTTGCTAAGAGGAAATCTACAAGGGGTAACCAGTGTAATCGATGTGGGTTATATGCTGCTGATGCAGCGCATATGTTTTTCTTTTGCCCCAAACTTTTGCAATTTATTAAGGAAGTGGAGCATTTTTTGATACATGGCCTGGGTATCCGAACTCATTTATCAGCTGAATTGGTGATTCTTGGCTGGCAAGACAATGCGGGTAGTCCTATGTCGAGATCCGAAGAAGGATTTTTGTTTATCTGTATGTCCATTTTCCGCCTATGTATTACATCTCAATGGCTGGATGCTAATCCGCCAACTTTCATTAATTGGCAATCCAGATTATTGTCTATTTATCATTTTGAGATTTCTGTGTACAAAACAAAGGGTGTTAGAAAGAAAATGCAAGGTTTGAAATTGTGGTCTCCTATTGTTAAATGGTTATGATGGTACGATACTTTCTAGCATTATGATTTATTGATTACGAATGATTTTGAAGTGTAAATATGAGGGTATATATATTTTGATTATCTATATAACATCGTTTTTATCTTGTTTGTATGATGACAGAAAAGCTCAATAAGAAAATATGAAAAGAAATAAATAAAAAAAAAAAAAAGAAACCACTGAACTTCGACCGCCTGGACACTTGGACTTCGCTGGACTTTGTTTGGGCCCGTCTTCATCTCCCACTCAGTCTGCTGCATTGTCTGTGCCTGTGCACCATACAGGATCTGTGCAGGGCCTGTGGAGCATCAAGGACAACTGAAGAGATCTCTCTTGGAGGGAAGGAGTCACTCCCTTGCATCCACAGGCACCACATCCCAAAGTACCAGTCAGATGTTCCTGAGCTCCTATGGACTCCAAAGATCCCTGCAACACAGGAGGTAGGTCCCTACATCTCTTAAGGCCCAAGGTGCCCTTTCACCACGTTTCAGGTCAGAATCCCTTGTGGGGGCTGCAAAACCTGAACTCCTGTGCACTGCATGCCTTTGCAAGTGCATATGCTTGTTGGCTGTTGCTAGACAAGTGTGTTGGGCTACTGATAGCCCTAATCTCTGGGCACATTTCTTACCAAGATCTTTGTCCTCCTCACACTGAGTGCTCCATGGACTTTCATCTTGTGAATCCACCTAAGGTCCTCTCGCGACTCCTATGCCTCTGGCCTGTGAGTCCACTTGAGGGTCAACTTTGTTTTCCATTGGCTTCCCTAGTTGCTCCAGGCTTGCCCTGACTCCTATTCCTGTGGTGAATCTCCTGGACTTTGCTGGTCCAAACCATTACTCTTCTTGACCTTCTGCGTGGGTTGCCATTGCCAAGGTTTTTTGGTGTCCACGCAGGAGACCGACCCCCAAGCATTTGACATCCTTTGTGGGACAGCTTGCATCCAGCCGCTGGTTTTCTTCAACATCTGTGGGTCCCCGTGGCTGCAGATTCAAAAACACCGTCAACGCAGCTGAAGCGCCCGACATCGGTGGGCATTCGTCTACCGTGCCCCTGGTCACTCCTAGTGACCCAGACTCTGTCCCCTCTGCTTTCAGATACTCTTCATCCCGAATACATGTTTGGATTCCACCAGACGTTCTTCATCCTTCCAGCAGTGACTCTTCTTTGAAGTCTCCCATTGAGATCGACGGCGGTTTCCAACGCCACTACAGACCTATGCACCCGGCTTCCCTGGGATAGGTAACTCTGGTACTACGGTATCCATGGATGGGGTGACTCTCCAACCTCCTAACTTCCACGGGGTTTCTTCTAAGCACACTTTAATTCACTCTGTCTGGTGCACAGAGCGGTACGCGATCTGGGCTCAGTCCCATTACAGGAAAAGTTTTCCTGGTACCTCCCTAAGAGGCAGCTTAGCTCCTCCAGCGCAAGTCTGCTGGTAATTCCTAGATTCAAGCGTTCTAGGATGGGGAGGGCTTTCAGCGTGGCTGCTGCTCACCATTGGAATGAGCTAACTTAGAGTATTAGGCAAATCAACTCTCTAATTGAGTTCAGAAAGAGCCTGAAAACTTGGCTCTTCCCCAAGGCATGATCCCTCCGTCTTCAGTTTCTCTGGACCCTCCGCTTGACGGTTACTTCTTCTAGTCTGAGCGCCAGGATGCTCATAGGGTGGCAGTTTGTGCTGTAGAAGAACTTTTTACATTATGTGGTAAATAAATAAATAATACCTCTATTTTTGACTAGATATAACAATAACAGATAGCTCAATAAATAAGAGTCAAGATTCGAGGTAGTAGGAGTTTGCAGGTTTAATACAGCATAAAGGACAGGAACAGGACAACCTGCACGGGCAAGATCTGGGATGGCTAGCAACTTTTAATAACCGTGCACAAGCATATATAGTTAAACAAAATACATGATGTTCAATACAATAGGCGTAGCAGTGGGCAGGGCCTGTAGCAGTCGCGAAAGATAAGGCAGAAAGTAGGTGTAACAAGAGGCGTGAACATAGACATGTGATGTAAACGTAACGGAATATGTCATAAATGGGGCGGAAACATGGAGGGGGCTACCTAAGGAGCCGGGACCTCTAACCTAGTGGTGCGCGCAAACTGACAATGACGTGTTACCAGGAGAAGCTGGGGGCTATGACTTCTGAGCTAGAAGCAGAGACTGAAGTCTGGAGAGTCAGAGCGACATGTACCTAAACACTATCTAGTATCTGATGTTTGGAGAACATGTTGATAGAATCCAAAAGTTATCAGGGTAAAGGCTAACAGACACTAAGACTGGTGCATGCATTATTCTACATGTAGTGTGTGTTGAGGAATATTAAATGACCATAAATACAGTATTTCTCTTACATGGAGACGTAAAGGCTAGACGATGACTGAAACTATTGATGCGATTCAGTAGCTTAGGAATGCAGAGAAGGAGAGCTGGACTGATAACTAGAATCATAACATACTCTTGGCAGACTGACAGGCAGAGCCAGGCCGAGCCGGGCACTGTGAGGCAGGAAGTAAGTGAAGGGTCAGGGATACAGGTGGGGGCTGTATCGCTCCTCGGAGAGGGTTCAGGAGACAGGAGCTGAATCTGAGTCCGGGCCCTTTTGAGGCCTAGAAACGGAGACTTTTCAATGAATTTAACGTGCACACTGTAAAACGTGGCAACATAACTTTACATAGGCCTGATGCTCGTAGCTTTCACGAGAACTGGAAACTGGCATACTAGAGATGGACACAACTGTAATTGCGTCTTTAATCGATCATGGGGAATACATATGCATATTAATCATGCACATATAGCATAAGATGGGGAACACGTAGGGACACAGAACATGGCAAAATTTACTTTTCCACATTCCCTCCTTGTCACTACGTTTCCATCAGGAAACATCAATATTCATGATACCATCTACCATTTCATACAGTATCATTTGCTCGTCTCGAATTTTCTTGGAACGGGATTTAGGACGGGACTTGGGACTAGGAATACAAGAGGTAGCACAAATGCTGCAAATCGCAGGGCCACATTGTATACAGAGGCAGCAACTGAATATGATCGCTACTGTAATACCTAGAAATGACAATACTTTCCATCCCCAGGCAGAAATTATACTCCAAAACCAACCGGACCATGTCCAGGTGCCTGGATTCTGGTGTAACTGATGGGCAATTTTATGAAGTCTGGTTATAGCTGAATAAACAGACGGCGCGTTATTAGGAACGAAAATGCAGCAACTAGATCCGATGACTCTACATGCTCCTCCTCTATCGGCCAGTATGACGTCAAGAACGAGACGATTTTGGAGCACGACAAATCTCATAGCAGATTGCTCTTCGGTTAAGTTACCTAGAGCAGAGGCAGTCTCATTCACTACTGCTTCAAGGGTTCTGGTTAATCTACGTATTAACTTACTATTCTGGATAGGTCCTATAAAGAAAAAGAATCCTCTATTGAAATCTGTATACTGTTCTAGAGCAGTTTCAGTTTGATCGACAATCGGGGACTCAATCTCCCTTCTATGTCTAATGTGTACTAGATGTGTGTTTCTATGATAATCAGACGGGGCTAGGAAAACTGGTGGCAGTAGGAAGGCAATGTAACAGGTTCCCTCCCAATTGAGGGGCAGACGAACATATGCGGTCTGACCACAAACAAAATAAGAATGACGTGAAGCTTTAAAAATAGATTTCCCACTGTCACTATACTTGACAATAGTAGTACAATCACTATGTCCTACATGTACGGAACCATTATTTCTGACACATAATTCGCCTTTGACTGGTAATACTGAAATAGCAGGTAAGTCTGGAGTAGGATCAGACTGAACATTCAGGACCATAAAATTCGAAGAATAATTACCCAAATTATAAACTTCATTTTCTAGATCTAACCCTGTTCTGTGGGGAAGACCTTGCTTGTCGGGAAAACATGTACTATTCAGAAGGGACATATCATTTGACGATGACGTTAATATGGACCAGGCTCCACATGAACCATTATGTGAAAACGGATAAGGAAAGAGTGGCAGAACTCCCTTAGGTGTCTGGAAAGGGGGGAGTCGACCACACACCCAACAATTAGTGGAATTGCTGGTCTGGTGTGAATAATGTAACATACGGATAAATGTATTGTTGCGCATAGCAAGACGATAGGATAGTTCGTGAGGAGGCAGATCACTAAACGTGTGCTCTACTGTAGCATTAGAATACTTATTTACATGAGAAATTGGAAAACATAAATGAAATGCATAACTTGTACAGGTAAGCATTAAACTCAAAAACAATATAAAACTTAGAAAAACGATACATCGGATAGAGTTTTGACTAACTCTCTCACTATGGGGGTCTATCTCATACATGTCAGATACCTGTCTAACCGTTTCACCTAGGGGAGGACTTAGACAATTAAACTGGCTGACTTATTTTACTAGACCGGAGCTTCAGTTTATACTCCTGCTGCGGAGTTTTCTCTAACAGGGGAGGATTTGAGGGACAGTCCTTGATAATAGGCAAATGTTCGGACCTAAAAGTGTCTGTAGAAGTGTCTTTGAGCTGTTTAGGTCTCAGTCCGTGAAATTTCTTAACATGCGACAGATGCACCCACCCCTTCCTGCCTTCCAACTTGACGGCAGTACGGGTGGTTAGGAGGACTAACTTCGGCTCCTTCCAGCGAGGCTCCAGCGGACTTGAACGATCAAAATTCCGGACGAGAACCAAGCTTCCTGGAACAATTTCATGCGGTTTCACCTCGGTATTGTCTGGAAATGCGGCGGCAACCTGTGAACGACAAGAGTGTAGGGCAGACATCAAGGAAGCTAGGTAATCTGTCAGCATATTACTGGAAACATCTGTAATACTTCGGGTCTAGGTGTACCCCACACGTTCGGGGGGCGGCCGAATACGACCTCATAAGGGGACAGACCTGATCTGGAGTGTGCGACCATGCGCATATAAAATAGGGCGACTGGCAAGGCAACTAACCAGTCTACACCTTTTTCTTGACAGACTTTGGCAATACGGATTTTCAAGGTTTGATTATGTCTCTCTACGAGACCGGCTGCTTCTGGATGGCGTACACAATGGAACTTCCACTGGTACCCTAACAAGAGGAACACATGCTTCATGAGTTCAGATGAGAATGGCTGGCCGTTATCAGAATACACGACCCTAGGGAGTCCATAACGGGGGAAGAATTCACGAACCAGCTGCTTGGCAGTGGTCGCGGCTGTGTAATCTGGAACTGGATATGCTTCTGTCCACCTGGACAAAGCGCATACAACTACAAGGACATACTTGAAACCTCGACATCGCTCCATCTGAATATAATCCATCTGGAGGACTTCAAAAGGGTGGTCAGGGGGCTGGAATCCCCCTTGTTCCACCGGGACACTTTTACCTGGATTGAATTGACAACATATCATACAAGTACGGACTTTCTGCTTGGCTGCAGCTCGTAAATGCTGGTTAAACCAAATGTTCTGGATACTGTCTAACATGGCTTTTTCTCCTAAGTGTGCTGGGCTATGTGCGGTATTGATAATGACTTGAACCATTGAGTCGGGGAGAAACCATGTGGCTTTTCCCTTCGTCAACCATCCCTGATCTGTCTGGACCCCTCCTTGTTCGGACCATTTCTTGATTTCTTCAGGAGTAGCATGTAACTGGATATCTATGACATCTTGTGTAGGGTCCTTAACTGTCATACAAGTAGTTTGATCTGGAGTGGATGTCGGTGTCTTGTTAACTGGTATGTCTGGTGTCTGTGCTGTAAGCTTGGCTGTTCGATCTGCTAGATCATTACCTTGGGAAATAATGTCAGTAACTTTCGTATGTGCTTTGCACTTCATGATAGCGATAGCTGTCGGTAAATGTATTGCATCTAACAGAGCTTGAATAAGGAGACCATGCTGAATCTTGGTTCCATGAGAAGTCATGAAACCTCTCTCCTGCCAGAGCACTCCGAAGTCGTGTACAACTCCGAATGCGTAGCGTGAATCTGTGTAAATATTAACTTTCAGGTTCTTGGCGCGTATGCAGGCTTGTGTCAGAGCAACTAGCTCTGCTGCTTGAGCAGACAGGGTGTCAATACGATGTGTTTCAATAACTTCAGTGTCAGTAGTCACTGCATACGCGGCTACTAGTTCTCCTGTACTTGTTCTCATACATGAACCATCCACATAAAGTGTCAGGTCGGAATCTGGTAATGGAATATCTGTCAGATCTTGTCTTGGCTTAGTCATAGTGTTAACAACTTCCACACAATCATGTGTGGCAGGATTTGAAGTAACTGACGGTAACAGTGTAGCAGGATTTAGAACGTTGCAGCGTCTGATTTCTATGTGTGGCTGGAACAGTGTCAGTTCATAACCTGTCAAACGTGCAATTGTCAAGTGCTGAGTCTGTGTTCGGTTTAAAAGAACTTCCACGGAGTGTGGAACTTGTACTGTCAAGGAATGTCCTAATACTATGGAATCACTTTGTCTGATAGCTAGTGCTGTGGCTGCAACTGACTTGAGGCACGCAGGCAGAGCCTGGGCTACTGGATCTAGTGTGCTCGAAAAATAAGCACAGGGCTTGTATTGTCCGGCTTGATCTTGTGTGAGAACAGATAATGCAGTACTATCACGTTCTGTGACAAAAAGTGTGAAAGGCTTACTGTAGTTCGGTGTAGCTAGAACGGGTGCTTGGCATAAAGCTTTCTTTAACTCATTGAAACTAAGTGTATGTTCAGATGTCCAAGGGAGAACAGTCGATACGGCTGCCTCCTGTGTCGTTAACTGTATCAGTGGCTTGGCTAGAAATGCATACTGAGGAATCCATTGTCTGCAATAAGAAGTAAGGCCGATAAAAGCTCGTACCTCTTTCTGTGTCTTGGGCTGAGGAAGACTCGCTATTAACTGGATACGGTCGGGTGTCAACTGCCTACCCCACTTGGACAGTAAGTGGCCTAAGTAGATCACTTGCTGGACACAGAATTGAAGCTTCGAAGGGGACACCTTGTGCCCCATCTCGGCTAGGAAATACAGAACTGTAAGTGATGCTCGCTCGCAAGCACGTTCAGAACGGGCTGTGATCAGTAGATCATCGACATACTGGAGCAGGGCAGTGTCAGTTGGCATGTGAATGTTGTCTAGTTGTCTCTTAAGTGCTTGACTGTAGATGCTAGGACTTTCTGTGAAACCTTGAGGAGCTCGTGTGAATTTATAGCTCCTTCCATTTAAACAAAAACCGAAAAGGTACTGGCTATCTGGATGAATGGGGACACTGAAAAATGCGTTCTTGAGGTCTATTACTGTGAAAAATATTGCCTCAGAATCAATAGCTGTCAATAGGGATGAGATATCTGGAACAACTGGATACTGGGGAATGATACATTTATTGAGTTCTCGAAGGTCAATCACTAATCGATATACTGCGGGTGCATTTGGATCAGTACGTTTCATGACTGGAATGATAGGAGAATTACATACATTGGAGTCAGTTTCTACAACTACTCCTTGAGCCATAAGCTCGTCAATAATTTTGGATAAGGCTGCTACAGCCTCAGGTGGCAATCTGTACTGTCTGATTCGTGGCAGGACTATACCCTGCTTGAGAGTCACACGATGAGGTGTGATTTGCATGAAACCAACATCAGTTGGACCTTGCGCCCATAGATGCTGCGGGACATTAGACAATCTCGGATCAAAATCTCGTAATACATAGTGACCCTTGAAGTCACGTAAAAACAAACGTATTCCCTCTGGGGAACAACAAATAACTGCACCTAATTCTTTCAGTGTCTTAATGCCTAACAAATTTTCTGGACATGACTTCGTAAGCAATAGATCAGTAGTTCGGGACAATGGACCTACTTCTAGAGTAACTGGTTTAGAAATCTCGTTTACAATAGGCTTTCCTGAAAATCCAAGGGAAACATTTCTAGAGCCTGAGAGCGGAGCCCCTGGAACCTCGTCGTGACTTATAGTAGTCCTACTTGCCCCTGTATCAATCAGAAACTTTCTGTCTTTCCCTAATACTTGACTATGAACATAGGGCCCTTCTTGATCTACAGGAATCTCGATGAGAGGCAAGCCTACCTCCCTCTCTAGGCTGTTTCATGAATACGCTTGATACTCTGGATACTCGGACTGTGCATACTGGTACATCTGCTGTGTAACATGCTGTGTTGCAGCAATAGGCTGCGGTGCTGTAACTGTCTGTTGTGCATTCTGTGGCTGAGAAGTCTGTGAAACTTGTTCTTGTCTAGGCGGACGTGGTCTTTCTTTAGTTTTACCAGTGGCTATATTGTGTTTCAGAACTGCACACTCGTTTATAAAATGACCTGGCTGTTTACAATAATTGCATGTCCCTTTAACGGGAGCTGCAGGATGACTGGCTTGATTCGGACCCCTCTTCTGACTGTCTTGTGGAACAGATTGTGCAACTAGTACTTTCATTTTCGTGTCTTTCATACGTCTTCTCTCGTGTTCTTGCTCTTCTCTGATTCTATTCTGGTGATACTGGAGCATCTGTAACATCTGGGACTGGGTACTAGCTTGCCAGGTACTTTCGACTTTCAAAACTCTATTCTTAACTTGTGGACTTGAATTCTCGACTAATTTAGTAACAAAAAGATGAGGGTATGACTCACTACTCGTCTTCAAACCACTGTTGATGCTAAAACATTTCTCAAATCTAGAATAAAAATCACTAGTGTCTTCGTCTTGTTTCTGTTTACAGGCTGAGATTGCATCCCAGTCTTCCTTTTTAGTGGCTAATAATCTAGGTAAAACTTGTATTAATAATTCTGGTAATTCTTTACATTTGTCTCCAAGACCGGTACCTGGTACTCGTATCTTATCTTCAGCTTCTAGAGCTGTCCAATCGATCTTTTTCTCTCCCACCTCCCAATCTTTTTCCTTGAGTTTTTCGTATACCCCTGCGGGCAACAGGACTTTTAACATTTTAATAATATCTGGATACGTGTATTCTCCCATACGGAGCATGTCTTTTAATTCTCGGTGGAACCCTGCTGGATCTTTGTCGTGACAGGGAATTAATTTCTTCATCTCTAAGAGTTCCATCTTGGTAACTGGGGTGTAAACAAATACTCGTTGCATTTCACCATCTGGTGTCCTAACTGGGTGTACTTCTCGTAACGGATGCTGTCTATCTATATAAAACGGTTTACTTTCTGGAGGTGAGACATGAACAAAATGCGGGTTCAAAAACGTTCTGTATTTGTGGCGCTGTTCTAGAATGACACTAATTAAATCGGTGCCTAAACCTTTCCATCTATACTGGAGTAACTCGTTCAGGACATCATGTAACGGACCTGGATCAGAATGTTGACCCTCATACAGAGTAATGAGGTGTTGGATCATATACATACCCACCAGTCGCTGCTCGGCTGGGGGCAGTTTCAGAAACATTTGTGCCACTATTTCGTCTGGAAAAGTGGTAGAATCAGTAATCCATCGGACTGCTGATCGGGCTAGTTCTTGTTCATGCATAGTACTTAATTCACTATAACCGATTCGTGATTTCAGAATTTGATCGGTAGCTTGAAATACTTGTTCTAGAGAACCTTGTTCTGGTGCTGGAAGATGAAAGACTTTCTTGTGTTCTAGGCGTAAATGTCGGTCTGGAAGTCTAGATTTACCTACATACGCTATTCTGGCGGTAGTCTCGTCGTCTACCTCTTCAGTAGAAGAGTCATTTTCTTTCTCGCTTACTTGTGCTTCTTTGCGTTGTTCGTGTAACCTTATTATTTCTTTACGTATTTTCTTGTACATACTCTCTATACTATTGAGTGTCTTGTGCTTACCCTCGGCTATATTATCACTCCACTTTGTCAGAATTTTCATTTCGTTCGGATCTTTAGTCGGGGAATCTTGTTCCCTAATTAAACAATTGATCAGAAACTTTAATAACATGAACTGGATCTCAGATTTCCTGAGAGACATGACTTCACCAATACTTTCTGGATCTTGTCCTGTACGAATGAAACGATACATTCTGTCTAGATCTTCTTTCATATTCGGTAGGGTGACCAAATACTCGGACACCTGCCTTATACGTACGGAATATATAACCATACTATCCTCGCCTGGGACTGGATCATAACAGCATTCAGTAAGAAGTCGCCTGATTTCTGCAATGGACTTATATTTAGGCGTACGCTGTAACGCACGTTCATGTAACTCGACTGCCCCTAGACGTCTACTTGGCGGCGGGGTACCAGGAGGACCTCCTCCCGCAGCCCCTAAACTGGAATCTTCGACTGATACTCTTCGAGCTGGCAGAGTGACTGAAGTAGCGGGAATTTGTACTACGGGCTGGACCGGGGGTACCGTAACAGGTACTGCAACAGGTGCCCCGGTGACTGGAGGAGCAGGATTTACATTATTTACAGGAGCTGGCGGAACAGGATTTGCATATTCTGGGACTGTGTCGTCCAAATAGGACGAGAGAAAAATATCAGCTGCAGTCGGTTTGTGACGCAGGTTGGTCGGAACTAAAGGTGGCGGAAAATTACTGGATGCTTCCGGGGTTGCTTTTGGCAAGCCCTCGGCAAGAAGAGGGTACATACCCTTAATGAGGGCATTCCTCTGTCTGCCTGACTGTTCGGTTTTAACTCGTTCACCTATTTCGATTAGTTCCTTTTCTTGGGCTTTTTCTAAGGATTCTCTACTTAATTCTGACTTTCTGATTTCTTTTTCGGTTCTTTTATGAGATTCTTTGCGCCATAACTCGATGGCATCTTTCTGTGACTGTCTGGCTTTCTTTTTCCATAATACTTCTTCTACTCGCATGATGCACTCGGCATCCCATGTACCCGATACGGGCCATCTATACTTTTCTTCTAACTGTTTGGTGTACTCCACCCACAAATCTAGATACAATATGGCACTTATGCCATGCTTTTGATACATAAAATGACCTGGACTGTCCCTAGGCGGGACAGGAACTGCTTCTTCTAAAAGACCTTTTCTAGTTTTTAACTGACGTAACTTGGAAAACAATGGCATGACTGGGCTGGAGTCTAGACACAATACAATACACAATGAACACGATGATTACTAAACAACACATTCATACCACGACATTGAAATACATGAATGAAATTTAGGATAACAGTTCGGACAAAACACTACCTGGAATACTGAAAACAGAATACATGAATTTCTCGAGAACAGAACGGACTAGAACAGAAACTAGATGCACTGCTAAAACAGTACGAAACTTACCGGTCTCATAAAGAGACACGTCAGGACCCGCATCCACCTAAGTGGACACTTCGTGTTGGATCTGCGTACCCAAACCCACGGACCAGAGACAATGCAATTGACCCTGTCTAGATACTACCCCAGCAATGGTACTCACCGGGCAGCAAGAACGGAAGGCCTCGGACTGGACTGGACTGCTACGACGCCGGACGGACGAACTTCGGACTTCTGTACGGGTGGGCCTCCGGATACCTCGGACCTTGGACTCTCGGCTTGGGCTCTGGTCGGGACTCGCCGCGTTCCTCCACCGCCTCGTCTGGATGCTGGACCGCAACCTCCGTCTCCTCCGTGGGCCTGAGGGATACTTGAAGCAGAAATATCTGCACGTGCACGGTATGGCTCCGTCACGGCTGCAGAGGATCAGGGGGCTTGCGTGGCTTCTCCGGCGCGTGGGGAAAGGGCAAGTCCCTATTCGGGCGCCATTATGTGGTAAATAAATAAATAATACCTCTATTTTTGACTAGATATAACAATAACAGATAGCTCAATAAATAAGAGTCAAGATTCGAGGTAGTAGGAGTTTGCAGGTTTAATACAGCATAAAGGACAGGAACAGGACAACCTGCACGGGCAAGATCTGGGATGGCTAGCAACTTTTAATAACCGTGCACAAGCATATATAGTTAAACAAAATACATGATGTTCAATACAATAGGCGTAGCAGTGGGCAGGGCCTGTAGCAGTCGCGAAAGATAAGGCAGAAAGTAGGTGTAACAAGAGGCGTGAACATAGACATGTGATGTAAACGTAACGGAATATGTCATAAATGGGGCGGAAACATGGAGGGGGCTACCTAAGGAGCCGGGACCTCTAACCTAGTGGTGCGCGCAAACTGACAATGACGTGTTACCAGGAGAAGCTGGGGGCTATGACTTCTGAGCTAGAAGCAGAGACTGAAGTCTGGAGAGTCAGAGCGACATGTACCTAAACACTATCTAGTATCTGATGTTTGGAGAACATGTTGATAGAATCCAAAAGTTATCAGGGTAAAGGCTAACAGACACTAAGACTGGTGCATGCATTATTCTACATGTAGTGTGTGTTGAGGAATATTAAATGACCATAAATACAGTATTTCTCTTACATGGAGACGTAAAGGCTAGACGATGACTGAAACTATTGATGCGATTCAGTAGCTTAGGAATGCAGAGAAGGAGAGCTGGACTGATAACTAGAATCATAACATACTCTTGGCAGACTGACAGGCAGAGCCAGGCCGAGCCGGGCACTGTGAGGCAGGAAGTAAGTGAAGGGTCAGGGATACAGGTGGGGGCTGTATCGCTCCTCGGAGAGGGTTCAGGAGACAGGAGCTGAATCTGAGTCCGGGCCCTTTTGAGGCCTAGAAACGGAGACTTTTCAATGAATTTAACGTGCACACTGTAAAACGTGGCAACATAACTTTACATAGGCCTGATGCTCGTAGCTTTCACGAGAACTGGAAACTGGCATACTAGAGATGGACACAACTGTAATTGCGTCTTTAATCGATCATGGGGAATACATATGCATATTAATCATGCACATATAGCATAAGATGGGGAACACGTAGGGACACAGAACATGGCAAAATTTACTTTTCCACAATTACATTACGTTACACACTGGGAAGTGTCCTTAAACTTTAGAACTTCAACCTCAACTTCCCCATAGGATTGTACGGAGCACGCAGTCGTGTTCCCACACTGCACCTGTCTTCCGTGGGGGTTCCTACTTTCTCACCTTGGGTGGCTCCTTGGGGTCCCATAGATTCTACTTACTCTAGAACTTGTCCTGACTCGAGTTGTGGTTCTTATACCACTATTTAATATATGGTTTGGTCTCTCTGTGGGCTCACTGTCTTTTATTGCTACTTACTATCGTTTCTGTGCTACAATATTGTTTGCTTTGTGAATATTTTCGTGTAGAAGATATTGTGTCATACGAGAGAGTGTTATATAAATAAATACATATTTTTATAACTACTGTGTGGTTCTCCTTTCATTTAATTAATACAATAAGATTGCATTCTGGTAAAACAAGCTGCTTAACATCCCTTCAAGACTAAGCCTGAAGGCTGCTCTCCACAGCTACCTCTTGGATAGCTTTCTAAGGTTATCTTTGACCTCTTAAATCAGCCTAAGGGCTCTTTGGACTATTGCGAGGTGCCCATTTTAATTAGTGATTCATAAAAGGGGGTGGTGATGGACAGAGCATCTGAATTAAGCAGAACACTCCTACCCAGGAAGATCAGGGCTTGATCCATCACCGTTTTTTAGCTCACTGCACCATCCCAGTTCAGAACCTGGCTACATGCAAATTAGTCTGTCCCTGGCCCAGTGCATCATGGGAACAGGGCCAACCAAACTACCAAGCCAATTCTATACTGGAAAGAAAACAAGCTTGGGGACCGGTTTCTGGCATTACAGCCGTCTTCGGCCCGGCTTGCTTGAATCCTGATGGTGCAGTGAGCAAGGGACTCATGTCTGAGCATACCCTTCCACTCCTATAGTGGCCAAAACGATTCATAAAAGGGGGTGGTGATGGACAGAGCATCTGAATTAAGCAGAACACTCCTACCCAGTCAAAAGATCAGGGCTTGATCCATCACCGTTTTTTAGCTCACTGCACCATCCCAGTTCAGAACCTGGCTACATGCAAATTAGTCTGTCCCTGGCCCAGTGCATCATGGGAACAGGGCAGACCAAACTACCAAGCCAATTCTTTACTGGAAAGGAAACTAGCTTCCAGGGCCAGACTAATTTGCATGTAGCCAGGTTCTGAACTGGGATGGTGCAGTGAGCTAAAAAACGGTGATGGATCAAGCCCTGATCTTTTGACTGGGTAGGAGTGTTCTGCTTAATTCAGATACTCTGTCCATCACCACCCCCTTTTATGAATCGTTTTGGCCACCACAAGTGTGGAAGGGTTTACTCAGATGTGAGTCCCTTGCTCACTGCACCATCAGGATTCAAGCAAGCCGGGCCGAAGACGGCTGCAATGCCAGAAACCGGTCCCCGGAAGCTTGTTTCATTTCCAATAAAGAATTGGCTTGGTAGTTTGGTCTGCCCTGTTCCCATGATGCACTGGGCCAGGGCCAGACTAATTTGCATGTAGTCAGGTTCTGAACTGGGATGGTGCAGTGAGCTAAAAAACGGTGATGGATCAAGCCCTGATCTATTGACTGGGTAGGATGTTCTGCTTAATTCAGATACTCTGTCCATCACCACCCCCTTTTATGAATCACTTTAATTAGTGGACAGCATGTACCAGGTCAACTACTCGCAGGGAGGCTACTGTATTCACTACAATTGATTTGGCCAGCGCATACCAGACTCTAGGCATTGCACAGCTTTTATAACAACTGAAAGCAGGATCCAGTATAGAAGAATGCCTTTACGGCCGGCAGGTGCAACTGCTGATTTTCAGAGGGAGATGTCCAGAGTATTATCAGGCATAACAGGTGGAAAGGTGTTTAGGATTACATTTTGATATTTGGAAAGGACAAAAAAGAGCATGATGGGACATTGAAGGAGATTTTACATGCTCTAATGAAAAGTGTTCTGAGTGTGAAGGAAGAGAAATGTGGTTTTGGAAAATGGCTGGTGGAATACTTGGGGGACTTTGTATCTAACTGTTAAATATTGGGTTGCGATGTGAACATTACCAGCGCCATCTTGTCCCACTTAGGCCCTTTTTGCGAGCGCGTAAATGGCAGCCATTTTAAGGCTGTGGCCACTCTCGTAACATCGCTGATCGACTGCGTGTCTCCCCAACCTTGCGATCATCCCCCCGCACGCTGGCAACCCCCAAGCACATGCTAGAGTAATAAAGCATCCTCAGCACGACCCTGCCCCGGAGCCACTTCCCGTGCCGAGCCCACATACCCTTTCATCCCTGGCGCAAGAACCGGCCCTTCGATAATCTCCTCCCCCCGCACCTGGCTGCTCGATCCGATCCCAGGCCATAACCAACCCCTGCGGATACAGTTTATTGCCCCATACAGTAGGATTCCGCCTCTCATCAAAGGAGCCGGAATTAATCACTGCCACAACCCCATGAGATCCGACCGATTGCGCTTATCTCAGCTCCTGCCGGAATGCCCAACTGTGCGATAGCAATCACCTACTGAAACCGGGGTGGGGGTACAGTACTGTTGGTATGTGTGGAAACGGGCCTGAAGCGGGGATTCCAAAGATGGTTCACAATGCATCAAAGTAAAATGAGGAATGTGTTACACTGTAATAAAGAAATAAACCTGTGTATAAAAGACCAGACTACAGAGATGCAGTTAGAGCACCTCGAGACGACACACTGCTTGTCCGATTTGATGTGTTTTCCGTCGAAGAATAAATCTGTTTCCTGCTTTTCAGATCCCAGCGCCTGCCTCTTTATTTGATAATTTCGATTTAATTAAAGGCTACTAACGCAAAAGCAGTGCTTGAGGATATCTGGGGAAAATCTACTTTGATTCAACAATAGGAAGCTGTATGTCAAACAATCGGTCATGTTGAAGCTATTTTGAATGTTCCTGAGCTCAAGTCTAAAGAACAATGAATGTCTTTTTTGGGGCTAACAGAGTTTTATTCCCGTTTTGTGAAAAATGATGTCTCGAAGGTGGAAAATTTATGAGCGTTATTAAAGAAAAATGCAACATTTGGTTGTTGGCAAGGAGGAGTTTGTAGCAATCAAGAATGAGGTTGTAAATGCGCCATGGGATTGGATTTACTATATCTGTGGATGCCAGTGGTTACGGAGTAGCAGCTGGTCTATCACAAAAGGGGGATGATTGGGTGGTTGCATATGCATCTCGCACCCCGACACAAGTCAACAGAAATAATTCAGTGATAGAGAAAGAATTACTCGTTCCAACTTGGGATGTAGAGTGTTTCGGATTTATGTTTGGTGCAGGAAATTCAAAATCTGTGCAGACCATAACTCTTTAGTGAATATTATAAAAACCAAGAAGTGGGAAAAATATAAGAGCACAGTTAGCACGATTGGCTTCAAGAATGCAAATGTATTATTATGATATTTTATGTGTTCCAGACAAAAATACTTGTGTTGCTGATGGGTTGTCACAGTTACCAGTGGAATCATGCAACGCACAGGAAATGGATGAGAGTGGACGTGATGTGGCATACACATATGAAGACGTGATGTGTCATAGGAATAGGGATGTGGTGAATGTGTTAGAGTTGTTGGAGGTGAAAGGGATAGATGAAATTGAAAAAGATGTGGTGCTGCTGGGTGTAAAAAAAATAATTGTAAATGTGTGGCCTTTGCAATGGCAATTGTAAGCTGAACATAACCCATTTTGGAAGGTAAAGGAGGAATTATCCTTTTGTAAATGTATTGTCCTTAAAGGAGGTAGATTTGTACCTCCTATTAGGATTCGCAAGAACATCATCACATTAGGACTTGAAGGCAATTGGAGGATGTCAAGCATGAGGCGGAAAGTTTAGGAACAAAATTAGGTGGCCAGGTTTGGATGGTATGGTGGATAGTTGGGTGAGGGAATCTAATGCAGGCATGTAAAGTAACAAAGTGATTAAACCAGTGGTGGTACCTTTGCAAACAGTAGATTTATCTGATGGGCAATGGCAGAAAGTACCAATTCATATTATGGGGCCATTTGCCACGTTACCATCCAAGAAGGCATATGCCATTGTTCTCATTGGGCATTACTCTAAGTGGGCGGCAGTTCATATGGTTGGTAGTGTGACCACGGAGGTGATTATTGATTTTTGGAAGATGTTTTTTCCAGAAAAGGTGTACCAGAGTTGTTGGTGTCTGATAATGGGGTGGTGCTTAAATCAAGTAAGATGCAGTTGTGTTTGGAAAAATGAAATCATGTAAGGGCGTTGTTGTATTATCCCGAAAGTAATGGTCAGGTTGAGCGGTTCAATGGAATTGTCAAAGAGGCAATACAATTGGCACTTAAGTCTAGGTTATAATGGATGAAAGCTCTTCAAAGTATGTTGTTATCGTACATGATTCCACGTCATTCAGTAACAGGTAGAATGCTGTTTGAGGTGTTAAGAGAAAGGACACCTTCTTGAAAACTTGTACGTTGGTTATTGAAGATTAAGAAGGAAGTGAAAGGGAAGTCAGAGGCTGAGCTTCTGATGAAGAGGAATGTGGAACGGAGTCAAACTCAGGTCATTAACAGAATCAACATTATTATTATTATTATTTGAAGCTTGTAAAGCACACAGCTACCCCCAGTGGGTGTTTCCCGGCTCTAAGACAGGCGGCAGGTGCGGGTAATCATATAGGGCGAAGAGTTGGAAAATAGCCAGGTCTTCAAGTGGCATCGGAAAATAGTTTCAGATTCAGCCATCCGCAAGGACATTGGCAGGCTGTTCCAGGCTTTGGCCGTGATCACTGCGATAGATCTGCCACCCATTCTGGAGCGGTGAAAACGGGGAGTCACCAAAAGGCGGAGATGGTTTGATCTGAGTGAGCGGTTAGACTGAGCATGCTTAGGTTAGGCTCTAAAGTAGGCCGGTCCCTGACCCAGCATTGCTCTAAAAGCTAAAACCAGTGACTTAAACTGAATGCTCCTGGTCCCTGAAAGCCAGTGAAGCTTCTTCAGTTGGGGAGAAATCGAGTGGCGATTTTGGATGTTATCGATCAACCTGGCCGCCGCGTTCTGAACAATCTGTAAGCCTTTGATCAGGGAGGCAGGAGCCCCAGCGTACAGACTGTTTGCATAGTCCAGATGTGAGGTGATCAGGGCGTGAACAATGATCCACCGAGATTCCCGAGGGAGAAAAGGGAGAATTTTGCGAATCATGTGCAATTTACCGAAACACACTGAGGAAACCTGGTTGAATTGAGATTTACAGGATAACTCGTTGTTGAACCAGAATCCAAGATTCCTGGCTGCGTCTACAGGTTCCGGAGAGGGGTTCAACTCCAATGTCTACCATCAAAGAGGTGCAGGAGGGTTTTTTGATGAAAAACAGCACCTCAGTGTTCTGAGAGTTCAGCCTAAACATGTTTGATGCTAAACAGGTGGAGATGTTGCACACACAGTGTCTAAAATTAGAGGAGGCTGCTTCAGAGTGATCCTTGAATGAGAACACCAATTGTGTGTTGTCAGCATTAGAAATCACTCTGACACCACAATATTCTACCACTGAGGCTAGAGGAGAGAGATATACATAAAAAAATAGCGGGCCCAGCGTGGAGCCCGAAGGGACTCCACAGTTCAGTAGTTTCTCCTCGGACACAAATGGCAGAACGGAGACCTGTTGAGAGCGGCCATCTTGAAAGGATCTGATCCCGGATAGAGGGGCACCCTGAATCCCGAGAATGTATAGTCTCTCAAGCAAAATATCATGAGAGACCGTATCGAATGCCGCGGACAGGTCAAGAAGCACCAGCCTCGCTGCTTCACCTGCGTCCAAACATTCACAAATGCTTTCAGACACCTTCAGCAGCGCAGTCTCTGTGCTTTATCCGGATCTAAACCCGGATTGTGAGTCGTGTAAATGATGGCACATCTCAAGATAGCTCGATAATTGCTCTTGAACTACTTTTTCCAGGACTTTGGCTGGTTTAGGTAGCAGGGAAATGGGGCGGTAATTTTTAAAAACGGAAGGATCTGCATCCGTTTTTTTCAAAACAGGTATTAGCATGGCCTGTTTCCAGGTCAAAGGGAAAAAATTACTGGCGGAGTTCATTTTCTTGACAAAATACTCTCACATTACTGAGCGCTTAAGTTTGTGAAAATTCTTAATCGCGGCTCTGTAAAATGATTTAGCCTCTGTTTCATAGGATAGTCTCCAATTCTGTTCGAGTTTCATGCACTGACTTTTTTCAAGGCGCAGAGCGGGGGTAAACCAGGTGCCAGATTTTTTTTTTCTAGAGAAGACAATAGGTTGCTCTGGGGCAACCGTATAAAGGGCAGAGGAGAGCCAATAATTAAAGTTAGATACATTTAGTTCCAAATTCCCCCCAACTGCAGATGGGTGCGAGAAAGGGCGGAGCCAAAGTATTACAAGTGATTTTAAACCATTTCCTACTGTGATCCCAGGCCAAAGAGGAATTAGTTGATTGAGACAGAGTAGCCACACTAAACAGAATTTAAAAAAATGGTCTGACAATGTAAGAGGTATAGGCGGAGCCGCGGACAGATTAGGGTAAACAGTAAATCAGGAGT
Source organism: Lissotriton helveticus (assembly GCF_964261635.1). NCBI lineage: Eukaryota > Metazoa > Chordata > Amphibia > Caudata > Salamandridae > Lissotriton > Lissotriton helveticus. Next base: position 54,545,852 of record NC_136057.1, on the reverse strand, counting down.
GTGGCCGGCCCGATGGGTAGGGCCTCTAACCCGCTGGGTTAGATCAAGGCCTTCCAGGGTTTCTAGATGCTGTCCAGCTTTACTGCACTGAGTATCATCCACATGTAAGTTAAAATCACTAAGGATTATATTATATGTATGTTTAAGCGACAGATCCACCGTAATATTATACAAATCTGTAAAATGTTGAGGCGGGAGGTAGGGAGTTTGTAAATAAGAATTCCAGCCATGGCTATATTCGATACAGCAGAGGTGCTGAAATACATTGCTTCTAAGGGGCTGATGCTAGGGATTTTCCCAGCCTGAACATCGGATCACTGCAATCCCACCACCCACCTTGTTGTTAGGCCTATTTATTCCCACAAAACGATATTCAGGGGGGATGCCAAGATTGAGGTCGGGATTAGAAAAGTCCCTAACCCACGTTTCCCAGGCATGAGTTGCAAGGGAAAGCAAAATGCCATCCGAATGGCGGGGTAGCGATCTACAATTGAGTAAACAGGCTTCAATGGGGGTGAAGACCAATTTGCCCCTTTGCGGGTCCAAAGCGCATTGGGTGTAGTCTGGGAGGGGCTACGGGATCTAACTTAAAAGTGAATAGACAAGCGGCACAATTAAATTGAGACGGGGCCCAGAAAACTCACATAAGGTCGGGGCACCACAGCACTTATCTCGCACTTCCAGCAGTTGCAACCTGGACCAAAGGATTTCGGCACCAGAGGGGCACCCAGCAGCATGGCTGGCGCTGGCCGTGGAACAGGCGCTGACGGGCTAGCTTATAGTGCGCCTTAAGTGTGCCAGTGGCGCGCCCGCTGAGGGTGTCTGCTGCGCGCGTCCGCTGCACGACGGAAATGCTAGGTTTAAGTAGTAAGGGGGTGCTAGTGCGCTAACCCGCTTGTTCCACCTCCAGAAGCAGCCAGAAGGAGAGAAGCCGGCAGTCCTCTATACTCTCCACTACAAACGGGCACGCCCGCCATGGACCGGAGTAAGAGGAAAAGAGGCAAAGAGCGGCTAAGGTAGGGGCCCTACATACAAGATAACCAAAAGTGCAATGTGCCAGCAATTGATTTAAAAGCAGTTAACGCCTTCCCTGCTGGCTACATTCCCCCGCTGTGCTGGGGGGAGGGGGGCACGCGCAGCGCCCCCATGCTCATGACCAGCTCAGCTCGTCACGGCCACACCCGTTTCTTTAGAACGTTCAGCACACCAGGGGAATTAGCCCAGCGTGCGAGCGTTCTAAAGGCCATGACGAGCTCAGCTCGTCAAGAGCACTGGAGCACTGTAGCTCATGACGAGCTGAGCTCGTCATGAGCATGCAAGGGGTTAAAAACACAAATATTAGTTTCAATTTCAAAATTAAAATGCAAATATTGTGAGTGCCTTACATCTACGCATGTCGGGTAATAAGATGATGTTGAATATTTTGGTACGTCAGTATGTGCGAGTGAGGAAACCAGGCCAAGTGGAAAAGGGGGCACCTCGTTGGTCTGATCCATTGAGGATCATAAAGGTGTTGGAAGGTGCAGTGAAACTTGAAGATGGGAGAGTGCGGAATTTATGCCATGTGAGTGAGTGCAAGGAGGTTAGCGGATGTAGGAGAGTAGGATCTGCTTCCTATGGTTACCCCCACTTTTTGATGTGTTTCACTGGTTTATCGACTTTAGTCTGGCTGTGGCCCTGCTAATCAGGACCACAGCCTAGCTGTTCTCTCTCTAAATTGGTTACATGTACTTTAGGTACACTCCAGATTGGTTACTGGGTTACCCTTGTGAGTCCCTAGTATATGGTACCTTAGGTACCAAGGGCATAGGTACTCCAGAGGCCTACCAGGGGCTGAAGCATGTGTTATGCCACCACTGGGAAGCCTTCCAAAATGACACCACGGGCTTGATTTTAAAGCCTGGGTAAGGTGGTGTAAGCACCCCTTACTTAGATATAGTATACCCATATCTACCTAAATATATAGGCACATATAAACCTATAAGTCACTCCTATGGCAGGCCTTGACAATCCTGAAGGCAGAGTGCTTGGTCTTGTGTGAGGGTGCCCTAGCATTGTCATATAGTTACTGCTTATCTATAAACTGTGTTAAGTTAGCATAAGCTTATTAATTGTTTAAACGCCATTTTTCCTTTTGCTGCTTCTGCACACGACACATAATTGTTGATTTAGCTTTCAGCCTAGAAGAGCATTGTGATTTACATGAGAATAATATGTTATTGCTCTGATATCAGCTTTGCTTGGTAAACTATGGCTGTACAGTGAGTGCTGAAGCTTCAAGGATAACTCGACACAGATTTGTTGTGAGGTCTGATCTCCCCACCTTCATAGACATAACATAAGTGCAGCTCCTGCCAAATTCTGGCTTTAGGCGCGTTTTATATTGCTTTGCTTAGAGCACACATACACACTTGATGCGGTTTGCATGCAGAGAGCTGGTGGAAGCTGATGTGATCTCTTCACACTAGGATCTTGAGGTATGGGGCCGCCCTGCTAAAACCCAAAGAGACCTTCTTAGATAATAATATAATATGCTATTTAGGGAGGGTGAGAATTAGGTGTTGTTAACCCTTATTCATTACAGCATTTTAGCATGCTGTCACCTTTTTCTTTCTATGGACTAGTAACTATGCTGATAACTTTGATTCTGATAATATGTTTCCTTGTATTATCTAAGATACTGCGTTTGAGAAAACGGCATTAGTAAATAAATATTTCAAATGTGCACGTGTCCTCATTTACTCCACGTTTTGGTTTGAAATGATTGTATAACGAAAGAGTGTTCATGTGTTCCACAATGCCTGAGGTATTGTATGTTCATGTTCTGGTTTGTCTAAACATTGGGAGTTTGCTATGACCAATGAGACACTGTAGCTAGCTCAGTAAAGGGATTTTGGGTACTGAGGTGAGTTTTGGGCCATCCTAATTCACTGAGGTTCCAAATCTCTATGCACAGTTCTGTAGGAGAACGGAGTCCCTGCTATAGCATGAGCTGGGCCCCTCTGCAGCTTTCGGAAACCTTCCTTATAGCTGTTCTACGTTACAGCCATACCATATACTCTTAAGTGCATTATAACCTCGCAATAAATGCTAACTTTGGTTTGGCTGCATCAAAACATGTTGTGTTTGGTGTCAAACACTTTGGAATCCTACCCCCCACACCAGTTCTGGCGGTGGGAGTAGAATTCCACCCTTCTAGAGGGAGAAGACATGTACACACTGGTATACCCGGTAAATGTTTAAAAGAGCCTCAGCATCACAAAATGGATGCTGCTGCCACAGACATGAGTCTGGCCTCCTGCTGCTGGACGAAACTCCGGCAGGGGAGGCCTGGACAATAGGTTTCCTGTCCAGTGAGGTGCCTGCACCGCCCCAGACAGGCTTTAGTGTATTGGGGTAGGGTGGGTTGCATTCAGTGAATGCTTTTCAGACACTGCCGGGGGCACACAAGGTGGCCTTTGCATTTCCCTGTTCAAACCGGTTGCTGGGGCACTCAGCTCCAGCTCTGGCGTGAAACTGGACAAAGGGAAATGGGTATGACCACCACTCCCCAGGTCCTCCCATAGGTGGGACCCTAGAGTTAGTCCAACCCCTAAACTTAGTATAAGTATAGGAACCCAGTCACTGAGACTTTAGATTACCCTGGACAAAACTCTGCAACATATATCTTGGACCTTTGACATTCCATATCGACTGGAAGATGGAAGAAATCTCCCTTGGGGTCAAGGAGTGACTCCCCTGTACAAACAGTCACCAAAGAAGCATCTTGCCGGTCTGCATTTTCAAGGCTCTTGATGGATCCCAAAGGATCTGCGACACAGGACACAGACTTTTAGACATCTCCGAGGCTGACACGAGTCCCCAGCAAAGCTGAGACCTGTAGCTATCACGAGAGACGTGGGACCGGAACTCCTGGACATCCTGCACATTTGCTAGTGCATCAACTTCCCGAGCTTTCCCAAAGTTGTGCACTGGGCTACTTGTAGTCCAAGCCCTGAGCACCTTTTGCCTTGAAGATTGTGGGCCCACACTCCACGAGTGTTCCGTGAGCCCACTTTCAGCATTTTCGCTGAAGGTGCCTTTGCAAGTCCTAGTCTGTTGGCTAGTGGTTCCCCATGAAGGACGCTACTTTGTTTCTAGGGCTTCCCTGGTTGGCCCAGAAGTGCTCTGACTCCCCTCCAAAGGGTGAGTCCCTCAGACCTTGCTGGTCTGCACCGAAGCCAATCTTGTCATCTTGCGTGGGTTGCTGTTGCCAAGGCTTGTTAGGTCCAATCCGATACCGACACTGCAGCTCTCGATATCCTTTGTGGGATAGCTCAAATCCAGCTCCTGGTTGTCCTCGATGGCTCCTGGACCTCATGGCTGAAGAGTCAAGCTTCACCTACTTCCCTTGAAATCACCCGACATCGGTTGGCATCTTCCTGTCGCCATCCTGGTCACTGGCTAGTGACCCACACTCTGTCCTCTCTGCTTTCAGGTTTTTCAGATCTCCGATCCACTCTTGGATCCATCCGGACACTCTTCACCTGGACGCCTGCAGCATTTCTACGCAGCTCTCTCTCCATTGGAATCGACGACGGAACCCGATACGAAAAGACACCTATGCACCTGGCTTCCCTGGGTGAGGTAACACGATTACTCCGGTGCTCCCGTGGGTCTTGACTCTCAAAGTGTCCAATTCTGAACGGATTTTACGTAGTCCACTCCTAAGTGTCCTTTAATTTTAAAACTTTAACTCTAACTTTCTCCTTAGAAGTCAATGGTGATTTGCGGCCGTGTTTAGACACTGCATGCGTCCCCCGTGGGTCTCCTGCGTCCCTGCCATGGGTGTTTCCTGGTTGCTCCAGCGATTCTACAGGCTCTAGGCCTGGTCTCTGTGTTGAGAGCGGTACTTATACCACTTTCTTAGTTTATGGTTTGCGAGGCCCCTAGGGCAAAACGTATACTCTGCTACTTTACTGTGTGCTATTGAAGTTCTTGTATTGTACCTTTGCCTCTAGACTCATAAAGAGACTAGAGGGGTGTGTTTAGAATAAATACATATATTTTATATATATACCTTGTGTGGTATACTTTCATTTGATTATTGAAGAGATTATCGACTGGTAAAACCAGCTGCTTAACATTCCTTCAAGACTTAGCCTGAAGGCTGCTCTCCACAGCTACCACTAGGATAGCTTTCTATAAAGGTTGTCTAAACCTACCATCAATAAGTGTCGTTTGGACTGGTGCAAGGTGCCCACTAGAATAGTGGACAGCATATGGCAGGCCAACTTCTCACAGCGGACATAATGGTCAGGAGTGTGGCATGCATGACACTGTAAGTGGATACTTGATGGGTGATGAGGTGTGTTCAAGGGTTGAAGCAAACGCTAGGGTGAGTGAGATGTGAGAGTACTTCAAAGTGCGAGAGAGAGGAAATTGCCTGGTCATATTACAGAGTTTGTGATGGAATAATATTCTATTTTAGTTATTTACAGTGTGCATATTTATTTCCTGGTAGTTGGTGTTCTAATGGGGGAAAGGGCATGTGTCATTTATCTATTGTTGTTTTGTTGTTGTTGTTTTTTTGTATTGAGGGGAAGGTGTGTGGGACATTGGAGTGTTGTGAGTGGAAGGTTGGTGAGGGACATGATTGGGTGTTAGAATAGGAACATTGGGGGCAACAGTTGACCAGGAGGAGCTGTTGTGCTGGCATCACTGTCTATGTATGAGGAACCAGGAACCCATGAATAAACACTTTGAAGTTAATATTACCTATCGGAGGTAGAGTCGTTCTTAACATGCAGTGCAACGTTTATCATCACCACAGTATGACACGAGCCTGCACACACCGCACTGTTGAATGTGTTCAGGAAACGGTTAATAGTGTGTTTAATGTGCACCCACGAATAAGCCCGCAGCACTGCATTGCTCAAGGTGAGTGCGCGGTGGAAGAGGAGACGCAGACTCGCTGTAAACAACACATTATTCTATTACTAAATGCAGGGGTAACCAGCAAACACTGCAGAGCACATACCTTGTCCTTGGTGCCAGGAGATGCATGGACAGAATGTAAAGATATGGGTGTATCACTCCCAGGGCCTGCCTGAAATTTATCAGGCAGCACTAAGCCACTTTTTTTGCCTTAATGCTACCTGACAAATATCAGCCCCTTTAACGCAGTGTTCTGCGTTAAAGGGGGTTGCAATGGGTGTTGCTGGGGGCGTTCCCAGCAGCACCCATGGCCTTTTGACATTGCCCCGATTTACAAAAAAACATAAATCTGAGGCAGTGCCAAAAGCTTACGCCTCCCCAGGGGAGGCGTAAGGGAGGCGCAACGGGGAGAAATATCTTTATTTCTCCTCGTTTTTCCTTTTTCTATATGTGCGGCATTCTGCAGCACATAGAAAGAGGAAAAGCCTCTTGTGATTATTTTTGTCCAGAGAGGTTTCCCTTCCCGTACAAAAATAATCATCCCCGCAAAGCAGACACCCTTGCACCATTGTGCAAAGGTGCCTGCGTTGGCGCTCGGCAGCCCACTGTGCGCCGGCGCAGGGGAAAAGGACAGGAATGCGCCGTATCTTATACATACGGGGCATTCCTGCCCTTTTCTTTGGCCATAGGGAAGCGCAGTTGGAAGGCCTGCTGCACTTCCCTACGGCAAAACCTCATAAATGAGGCCCGCAGTGTGTTTACAGTGTTTACTTACACGCATCCATACATCTATGGGGGACTTAAGATTTGAATGATGGATTCGGCAATATGGTGGTATAATAGTAAATATGCCTGTGCTTGGGCCTCATGGTATAATCTCCGAGTTGCACTTGCTATGCTATACCATCAAATGTGCTTTTTAGGATAGTGTGTGGCCATGAATGATCAGACCAATGAGATCTTCTTCTGAGCAGCTGTAGTGCCCCCTGCCCTCTGTTACTTAGAAGTGCAGTCTGTCTCTGGCTATTGCACTTCCATTTCTGCTGCTTTACAGCAATTTTAAGGTCTTCTTAGAGTTTCTTGTTGCTCAAATGGGTGTAACTTCTGATATTTATACGATTCCCTCATCTTCATTGCTTGATTTTGCTTTTGAGTAAGTGTCACTCATAGCCATTGAAATGTCACTCATAACTACACTGAATTTATTAAACTTTTGCTCATAGCAATCTGAAACCCTCAGCACGTTGGGCGTGGGTGAAGGCCGGTGATTTCTGGATTTAATGTGCTGTTGCAGCAACTTAAAATAAAGCTGCTGCCTGGAGGTGTCTGACTCTGGTCAATCAACCCAGGCGAGGTCACAGTGGGGCGGGTGGGTTGCCGGGAACGAACAGTAGGCAAGGTGCTGCCTCCAAGATCCATGTCTGTAATATTTACTGACAGAGACACCTGCCCTCTGATCGATTGATTGATTCTCCACGGGGCACCGGAGCGCCTTCATTAGGAGGCACTGCAGTCTGTAAACATTACAAGTGAGAAAGCATGCTCTACTAGCACAGCGAATGCCGGTGCGATCGCTCAGGGCTGGGCAGCTGAGTTCCTCGAGCACGGCTCCTACAGTGTCCCCCGAGCGCTATAATTGCGTGACTAATGTATTTTAGTCTATTGAGGCGGACACCAGCAGTAAAATGTGTTAGTCTCACTCCTGATGCGTGGTACTGGGCAGGGCTAGATGCATTTCCCCATTGACTTGCATTGAAGAAGCTGCCATGTCAGGCAGAGACAGCCTTTTTGGCTCAAAAGTTGGGACTGTCCTGTGTGAATCGGGTCTATTGGCACATATGCACACGTGTATATTGTGGAAGTACCCTAACCCCACGGAGCCTTTGGTCATTATTCATACATGCCAATAGACCCTATTCAGGCAGGAGACTACAGATTTTTCAAGCTACAAATGCCTTTATTTTAGCCCTCTCCTGCCTGAAATTGCATTTTCTACAACAGAAGTCAATGGGGGGGTTTCATTCTCCTGATTTTCTATTTTAAATCTCCCCCTCCCTGTCCTGAAATGTTGCCTGTGTGATCATTACTGGATTTTGAGACTCTTCTCAGCCTGGACCCAGAGCACAAGCCACCATGGGGCTGCTGCAGGAGCCTTGCTGTCACTGGAGGGGGCGAGGCGAGCTACAGGCATTTGCATACCCAGAAGCCTCTGCGGCAAACATCCGATTCATCACTACAGGCGACACAGGCATTTGTTTAACAGTAGAAGGAGCGCATGTAGTTGTGCACACAGAGGCATTCATGAAAGTGACTGGCACGTCACTGCTATAAAGTCACTCTAACAGTAGTAAGTTATAGTGTTTTTGTCATAGGCGGATAGGACATGTTATTCCAATGATGATTATCCAACTGTCCGCTGTTCACGCGCACTTCGAGTGGCCGTGATAAGCGGAAGTTGTTGTAATTTTTGTAGAGTTTCTCCACAAGAAGCTCCGTGATTGGTTGAAATGTGAATATCCGGGGGCGGTTACTCGGCCGCTGAGGAGAAGAGTTCCCTGCCGCTGGAAGGCGTCATAGGGTCAAGGGACGCAGAACGAGGCGCCGCAGCCGCGGTTGAGGGGGAGGGGGAGGGGGGGTGGTGTTCCATGTGCGGCTTCGAGCCGGTGCGGCCGGCTGCGGCCCGGGGAGGGTGGGGGGCGGGGAGAGCAGAACCAGGTGCCTGGCTCGGCTCTGGCTCCAGCCCGGTGCCTGGCTCGGCTCCTCGAGCCAAAATAAACCTTTCTCTGGCTCTCTCCCGCCTTAAACTGCCTCTGTCCAATAGAAGTTAACGAGGAACAATACATTCTCCTAATCCATATTATTGTAATATATTTCAGTACATCTCCGTCACGATCATAAAGGGCTTATTCTATTGTTTTTAACAACAAGCAAAGATGAGGACAGGTTGCTGATGACAGTAAAGGGAGACATCCTTTGAAACCGTTTCGGCGTGTCAAATGCCAGTACAGAGTTTTAAGTGGTTCATATCTGGGGGTGGGAAATAATTTGACAAGTGTTACTTCGATATTGAAATTAAAGTTATCATTTTATCATAGCTCCTTCAACGTTATTATGGATATATTATCCTGTCAACAATGCTCCTCGTACTTTTCTAAATTTGCAAAGAAGCAATTATTCCCCATGAGTCTCACGGGTTACTGACAGATATTAGATATGGGGAATAACTGCCCAGTAGTGATACACTTCAGTGATCTTTACCATCCAGATGTTAATTTCAGGTAGGATGCTGTCAGTGAAGTGCAGATTAGCCACATAGAGATCTGGGGTTCAAAGGTCAGATGATGAATTCTCCCAAAATCTTCCACGTTTCCATAATTCAACCATTTTGTGACCGAGGTCAGTTGGGGACACAGCAGTGCAGTGGCGACTGGTGGAATTTGAAAGTGGTGTGGCGTAAAAGCATTGAATGTCTTGTAGTGCAAGTGAAGCAGATGTTTATGAGGGTATGTTTTGGGGGGCCGCAGGCTCTGCACACCAACCGTCCACGACGCTGCCTTTCAAAGAGGCCCAGCTGTAGCTCTTTCTCTGCATTAATGCTGTAAACAGAATACATGAGACTCAGAAGCATGCGCGGTGTATTCTGTTTAGAGCACAAGACCATCTTGCAAATGCTGCAACCCCATCCTTTCCAAGTAGGACAGTGTGAAGGCTTGGAAAGGGAAGAGTGGTAGAAGGCAGCTGATATTGGACAAGCAGTTTCGGGAGTACAGGGTTGATGCTGTAGACACCCAGAGCTGCATTGGAATGTGGCTCTTTTGTAACTTGTGGGCAGGCCCAGAGCAGGGGTTTAGAAAGTAATATAATGCTTGTCCATGGGACAAGTTGCCTTATAAATCCACTTGTCATGTAACAAAGTCCACTTTATATAATCTATCCCTCTGCGCTATAGGAATTCCACATCCCTGTCAGAGCACCCCAATTTTTGCAGAATCGGGCTGCCAGCAGCTCAGCCCATACTGCTTAACTTTCAGTGCCATCAATGCTGCCAACAGGCTCTTGGGCATGTGTCTACTTAAGATGGCCTTTGCGTCCGTTTTGGAGAACCGAGCAGGCTGGCCTTGACAGTCTGTACTTTTCACCAACACAATAATCATTTAGGTGCAGTTGCCTATTAATACATCCACCCAAGCACCTCACGCAGTTTTTAACCTTACCCCTTCATGGCTAATAAAATACGATACACAGGAAAGGAGGTATTTTTAATTTCACTTTTTTCGCCAATACACACGAAATCACTACCATGAAAATGGGCACGATAAAAATTTGAAGGAGTTGGTTGGGAGTTTTCAAACAAAAAAGTTTGACCACTTAAGGGTGATGTGGCCTATCTGAGGCAAGAAGTTGACTGGGAAGGTATTAAACCAAAGGAGAAGTTGATGGAGTCAATTAACACTGCCCCTTCACCCAAAAGTAAAGAAGATACAGGGGCGCTTTTATACCTCGTGGAATTTTACACAAAGTTTGTGAATATCTTTCTAGAAAATGCTTACACTGTCAGGCAATTGCTAAATAATACGTATACATTTGAATTGCCAGTAGTGTTGGGAAGGGTTTAGTGAACTAATTAAAGACATTTGTAGTGCACCGCCTGAATGTGGTTTCATTCTTGAAAGGTGTAGTAACTATTGCTGCAATTGGTAATAGGTTAGGAACAGTACTGACCCAAGTGGTAAGAAAGGATGTGAAATAGTTATAACCTTTGTGTTTGACCTGCTGAAACAAAATATTCCTTGCCAGAGAGAGGGCTTTAAACGTTTTCACCAGTTTCATTCAATCAAGAGGTTGGTGAAGCGTAACTACTCAACTGAGAGGGTCTCAAGGTGCTGGGGATGCTCCTGGAAGTTCTCGGTGATTCGTCGAAGAGCCAGGTCTTGCAGTCCTTCATGAACTTGGAGAGTGTTTGTGTCTGCCAGAGGTGGAGAGGGAGGGTGTTCCATTCCTTGGCTGCGAGGAAGGGGAAGGAGCGTCCTGCTGTTCTGGTCTTCTAAATGCGCTGCACCGTCTCAAGGGAGAGCTGGGCTGAGCGGAAGGATCTTTGGGGTGCGTGGAACGAGAGGCGGTGGTTCAGGTAGACGGGTCCGGTGTTGTGGAGGGCTTTGTGGGCGTGTGTGAGAAGCTTGAAGGTGATTCTCTTCTCCACAGGGAGCCAATGCATTGTCCGCAGGTGTTGGGTGATGTGGCAATGACATGGCAGGTTGAGGACTTGTCTGACAGAGGCATTATGGAGTTTGCAGGTAAGGTTCTTGTTGATCCCGACGTAGGGTGCGTTACCGTAGTCCAGTCTGCTGCTAACGTGGGTGACGGTCTTTCCGTGCTCAAGAGGAATCCAGTCGAAGGTCTGTCGTAGGAGGCAAAAGGTATGGAAACAGGAGGAGACAGCATTGATTTGACGGTCCATTTTGAGTTCGGAGTCCAGGATGATTCCGAGATTGCATGCGCGGGTGGTGTGGGAGGGTGGGTTCCCAAGGGCGGGGATGCCACCAGGTGTCGTTCCAGGCATCGGGTGTGGGCCCTTCATGAGTATTTCGGTTTTGTCCGTGTTGAGTTGTAGCCAGCTGTTCTTCATTCACCTGGCGACAGATTCCATCCCTTCTTGAAAGTTTTGTATGGAGATGTTTTGTTCGTTGGGTAGGGAGAGGATGAGTTGGGTGTCGTCTGTGTAGGATACAATGTTGAGACTATGGGATCTGACGATTGGTGCAAGCAGCGCCATGTAGTCGCAGTGTGGGGCTGATGGAGTATCCTTGGGGAACTCTGCAGGTGGTCAGTGTGGGATCTGAGAGGAAGGGCAGGAGCCTGACCCCCTGTGTCCTGCCGGAGAGGAATGAGAGGATCCAGCTGAGGGCCAGGCCCCAGGTCCTGCGTCATGTAGTCTGTGGGCTATGGTGCTTTGAGACACTGTTGAGGGCTGTGGATAGGTCCAGGAGGATGAGGGCCACAGTCTCTCTTCTGTCAGGGAGGGAGCGGATGTCTGTGGTGGCGAGAAGGGTGGTTTCGGTGCTGTGGTTTTTCCTTTAGCCAGATTGGGACGAGTCAGGGATGTTTTCTTCTATGAAGGATGCGAGCTGGCTGTTGATAACTTTTTCTTTGACCTTCGCTGGGTACGGGAGTTATGAGATCCGTTTGTAGTTTTTGAGGTCGGTGGGGTCCGCCGTGGGTTTTTTCAAGAGAGGGTTGATCTCTGCATGTTTCCAGTCGTTGGGGAAGGAGGCAGTCTCAAAGGAGCTGTTGATGATTTGATGAAGTTCGGACGATGATGTCAGCTGGTCTGTGGTAGATCTGGTGGGGGCAGGGGTCCGTGGGAGCCCCGGAGTGGGTTGACTTCATAATCTTCAGGGTGCCTTCAATGGTGACAGAAGTCCAGCTGTCTAGCGTAAGCTGCGTGGTGTAGGGGGGTGGTGGGTGTTGGTTCCTTGTGTAGGTTGTTGTCGTCATAGATGGTCTTGATTTTGTGGTGGAAGAAGGTGCTGAGTCTGTCGTAGAGGTGTGGAGGAGGTGAGGGGGGAAGTAGGTTGTCTCACTGTTGGGTGGGCAAACTCTTTAATGATGCCGAAGAGTTCCTTTCTGTTGTGTGCGTGGGTGGAGATTCTGTCCTGAGTGCTTTCTTCTAGAGTATCTGATGAGGTTGTGGTGGGCGGCGGTGGCTGCATTGGCTCACATGGCCATTAAGTTGTTTGTCTAAATGACACTGTACAATATGTGCCAAGTGTGGAAAAAAAGATTCTGACTTAAGTCTGATGCCATTACCTATCAAAAAAGTACCAAAGAATGAATGGGGATTTTTTTTATTGCATGATTGTAAAAGGAAAAAGATCCATGGCCTCAGTCATGAGAAAATGGGGCAAAAACTTATGGAAGACAAAAAATTGATAGGCATGAATGAATATATTAGATGTTATTAACTTATGAATGATGGACTGAATGGGAGGTAAGGAAGAATTGGCTGAAGAGGATGGATTATTGTTGCGGGCGGACTTGTGATTTCTCTGGAAAGTTTGAGAAAGAGAACTCTTGACACTTATAACAGGGGGCATTTAGATATATGAAAAACAAAGGGCTAACTAAAGAATATTGTCTTGGGGGGGCCTAGGATAGACAAGGATGAAGGATTCCATGGAAGCATACATTCTGATAAATCACAGCTCACATTCAGTCCAACTTTATTTATTCCCAGTAAACGATCCCTGTATGTCTTGGTAAAGAGTTAGTGTTGAGGTGATGGGACACATATGGGAGAATAGCCGGTAAATTAAATGCATATTGGGGATCTATGGTCATTTCTGAAAATGGCCTGAACTGGAAGTTGAGATGTTTGTGGCTTGTGCATACCACATCACACCATGTGAGGTCATGGGCTACAGTCCTTTTGTCTTGATGAAAGGGTGGCTGCCAGTTACCATGGACAACCTTGGGTGGAGGCTAAAGGTTAGACAGGTGGAATAGTCACCAGAAGAGGAGTAATCTCCATATAAATTATGGTATGATGCAAAGCACGGAGGTAAAGCCGGTGAAATTCAGTGCTGGAGTTTGGATCAGGGATGGAACTGGATGAGGCAGTGAGAGTAAGTAGTCTGTAACACAGTGGTCTATGGTAGAGCTGTCTTCATCCAGGGCTGAAGGTATCCACTGGGGAAGATTTGGTAGTCTGACCAACAAGCCTAAGAAATCCTAACACTGTGTGTGTTAACTTCTGGCTTCATGTGATACCTGTATATAGGGTGTACCTTTTTAGGGCGAGCCCTCGTGATGCACTATATTGCATCTTACTTCGTTTTTACTGTGTATCTAACTATATAAATGCTCGCTGTCTTCTGTTTAAATGTACTGCTGTTTTTAATGTTTTAAACCTCTCGCACTAATAGTAAATTGGCACTGACCTGGGTCTTAAACATTGTTCAGCCCAGCGTCCTGATCTTTGAAGGATATCTCCCGGGTCCACCGCAGCCATTAGCGGGCTGTTTGAGTGGAGGGAGATATTCAGGAAGGTGGTTAAAGCAACCCACTTCCGGTGTGCAGTGAGATTGCCGCCATCTTGGAGAAGAGGCGGTCTAGTTCTTAACTATTTGCACAGATTGGAAAGGTTAAAAAGAGACGATGGCACGGAAGCGCAATTGATCATCTAAGCAGTAGGGGCTGCACCCGACAGAAAGCAGTCATCCGGCTGTCCTGTGCGTTTAAAAAAAACTATATTGCATCTTACTTCGTTTTTACTGTGTATCTAACTATATAAATGCTCGCTGTCTTCTGTTTAAATGTACTGCTGTTTTTAATGTTTTAAACCTCTCGCACTAATAGTAAATTGGCACTGACCTGGGTCTTAAACATTGTTCAGCCCAGCGTCCTGATCTTTGAAGGATATCTCCCCGGTCCACCGCAGCCATCAGCGGGCTGTTTGAGTGGAGGGAGATATTCAGGAAGGTGGTTAAAGCAACCCACTTCCGGTGTGCCGTGCGATTGCCGCCATCTTGGAGAAGAGGCAGCCTAGTTCTTAACTATTTGCACAGATTGGAAAGGTTAAAAAGAGACAGCGTGGAGTCCGGTAATATTTGCTACTTCCGGGAAGTATTACTGGCGTTAAGACCCACTATTACTAATACTAATACTCCTGCACGCCCTCCTCACTGTGTCATTAATGGCGAACAATCCACATTTCCCTCTGAAAGTTTGAAAGCCTCCTTAAGAAAGCCGAGCCAAACGTTAAGGAAGAACCCTGATCCCAATATCTGCTGCCTACTGCTAAACACTAGATCTTTGATAAAACATCAGTTAGAGTTTTATGACCTTGTTCAAACGCAAGACATCGATGTGGCATTCGTAACAGAAACCTGGGCAGATGAGAGCTCTGGCCCAGATATTGTGGCTGCTACTCCACCTGAATATGCTGTTTTCAGACTAGACAGGCAGAAAAGAAGGGAGGTGGACTGGCAATTTTCTATCGTAACCAATACAAAACAAAGTTTGAACCACTACAAACGCCAGGCTTTCAGGCATTAAACTTTTCGATACAGCCACCAGATTCATCAGCTATTAAGGGGATGTTAATTTATCGCCCTCTTGGAGGAAAGAGACACTTTATAAGCAATCTTAGTATGGCAATTGAGTCCTCAATTATTAATGATAATTTCACTGTACTAGGAGATTTCAATTTCCATTTAGAAAAACAAATCAACTCTGATTCTCAAAAATTAATAGACACTTTGGACTCCTTTGGACTCACACTGATCAATCAGGGTGCAACACACAAAGCGGGACATATGTTAGATGGCATCTTCTCCACAGATGAGGCCATTAAATTCTCGCCATCCTTCCCTGTGACATGGTCTAACCACTGGGTGATTTAAATGGCGGATGGAAATAAAAACAAATACCCAACATAGCCCCCTCACTCAACAAGTAAAAAGTAGAGCCTGGCACAAAATATAACCGGCAGAGTTAGGAGAGGCAACTACCTTAACTCCTTGTCAACTAGGTGATAACATGGAGGAGAATGTGGGGCTCTTCTTGCTCTGGCTAAAAATCGTGTTAGACACTGTAGCACCTATTGCCTATAAAAACCCACAAGAAAAAAGAAATCACAACCATGGTATAACGAGATGGAGAAAAAACTATGAGGTAGATGAAAGAACTATTTACAAAGCTAAACCAGCCAAGCATAAAGAGAACATCATAATAGCCAAAACCACTTACTTCACAGAGCACATTAAAGCTGCATGTGACTCTAATAAAACCCTCTTTTCTGTTATTAGAAACTGGTTACACCTACCAAGGTCAATCCGGTAGGGTTAAACCAAGCCTTTTGCTATACACTTTCCAGTTTCTTTCAGGAAAAGGTTGTCAACATCTACAATAAATTCACTACAGATCTAACAGACAACCATCAGGTGTAACAGATGATAACTAACCAAGAGGACAGAAGGAGTTTCTCCAATTTTATAAACCCCTCGGGGGAACAACTTAGAGATCTAATTCTGACCACCAAATCCGGCTCGCCATATGACCCCTGCCCCCATATTGCATATGGTGCCTACCCAAGTGGCCAAAAACGTAGGATTTATTCTGAACCAGATGTTCACTAGTGGGGTCTTCCCAGACCAGTGGAAATGTGCCTCTATCCTTCCACTTCTGAAGAAAGACAACCTGGATTCTGCTGATCCGGGGAACTATCGCCCCATTTCAAGACTTCCTTTTGCTGCTAAATTGGCAGAGAAAGTTATGAATCAAAAAATCTCATCCTACATAGAAGAAAATTCTTTTTTAGATAACACACAACACGGATTCAGGAAACATCATACCACCGAATCAGCTCTAATTGTAGCTACAGAAGACATATGTGAAATTGTTGATGGTAGAGGGATGGCGGCATAGGTGCTGCTCGATCTCTCCATGGCCTTGATCCGGTCAGCCATGAGATTCTGGTCGGCCGACTCCCAAGATCTAGGGTTAAAAGGAACATCTATGGATCTCATAAAATCATTCTTATCTAACCGACAACAAAACGTAGCGTTGGGCAACTATGTCTCGAGGCAATTCTCCCTGCCATGTGGAGTTCCACAGGGATCTGCGTTAAGCCCGACACTTTTTAATCTATATGTCACACCATTGGCATTGATTATCAAAAACGCGGGCTTTTCCCTGACCTCTTACGCTGACGACACCCAAATTGTGGTGTCTCTGACCAACAGGGGATATAGCAGTTACATGGCCTTCAGCTCGTGCATGGTAAGGGTGAGCAATTGGATGGATAGTAATTGTCTAAAGTTGAATGCCTCAAAGACAGAGGTGATCATCTTTGGCAACAAACCCTCTCTTTGGACACCAGATTGGTGGCGGCCTGAGCTTGACACATTGCCTACACCATCGACAAAGTTAAATAACCTGGGAGTTGTGCTGGACGGTGAGTTAAAATTTAAAGAGCAAGTCAATAAAATAACATCAGTTTCTTTTTGCTACATAAGGATGTTAAGAAAGATTAAAACAGCGACTATGGCATTGGTACTCACACGGATAGATTACTGTAATGTTCTCTATCTTACCCTGGCATCGGGCCTCCTGAACAGACTCCAGATTCTGCAGAATGCGGCAGCCCGCTTCATTTTTAAAATACCTAAACATGAATCAGCAAATGAAGCCATCAGAAAACTACACTGGCTGCCAGTCAGACAAAGGTGCAAGTTTAAAGCTCTTTGCCTGGCATTTAAGTCCCTGAACGGCCTTGGGCCAGATCGGCTCATGAGAAACTTCAAATGGTATATTCCAGCAAGAACACTACGCTCATGCGAAGCCAGGAATATGGTGGTCCGCCCATTTAAAAAAGCACATTGGGGTGGGGGAGAAGTATTTACAGGGTAACCGCAATGCTCTGGAATAGTTTGCCACTCTCTCTAAAAACAACCACCACCCTTCTCAGCTTCAGGAAATCATTAAAAACATGGCTTTTTACACAGGATAAATAAAAAGTTATCCCGCTACATTTAATAAAAGGCCCTGCTGACCTTTCTGATCAGAATTCTATAGCGCCATGACGCCTCTGGGCATTTGTTTGCGCTTTATAAATTTGGTTTAGATTACATTACACTGCGTACCAGTGCTTGCGTAAGCGAGCCGTTTTGTAGGGGTTTTCAAAATGGACCTTGAAATTCCACACAGCTCGTGCTTGTGCATTTCCAAGGTCCATTTTGATTGGGCTTTGCGCGTGTGCTATTTTTTAACAGAACACCCAATAGACCATAGGCGGTCGCGTAGCTCCGCCTATGGCCTATTGGTGTCTGTTACGCGCACCAAAGCTCATATGTTTTAAATTATCGCGCCCACACGGGCGCGATGATTGAAAACATATGCTTCGCAGTGGGGCGCGTGCACCACTCACGGGCTTTTTTTTCTTTTCTTAACAACGCTTTCAGTGATGCTTGTTTGTATTGCGTCTCTCGTTCTTTGCCTCTGACTCATTGCTAAATCCCTGCATAACTGTAGCTTGATTTATTGTGTCAGGGGCAGATTGGCCAAGAGTAAAATGAAGCAGTGAGCTATGCTATTCGACGAGCGCCCTCACTTTTAATCAGGGCACGCAGGAGCGGAGTTCTCGCCTCTGCCTGAGTGTGCGTGGTTCCTCGCACCCCACAGAGCTGTAAAGTGTCGCGAGTTTAGCGCTTCGGTTGAGTTCGATGGCTGAGACATGTCTTGCATGAAGTAACTAAGCAGCAAAATCGTTCTTTAGTGACAAACCGCACAGGCTGTACACTCCAGCTTCCGCTCAGCGCATCTCACGTGACGGATTTAAGTGCCACGCGGAACCAGCCAATGTCACATTCCATGCAAGCAAGACAGAGCCACATTATGGAGCAAACGGGCCACCCAAGCCTGCAGCTTATTTGAGACATTATTGTTAGCGGCACATTCAGTTAGTCCACCTGCTCTCGCGGGTGCCCTCTCCCCCGGAGTGAACACTGTCACCCGACACCCCGGGCGGGGCACACAAAACCTGCTGTCCAGGGACAATCGTGCCAGGCGCATTTCTCAAGGGCCGTCAGCCGAGCACTCCACAGCCCGCAACAAAGCAAAGCAGAAAATGGCGATCGATGAACTGTGCACTAAGAAGTCAAATTTGTTCGTCAAATTCAATTTGTGTCCAATGAGCACTCTTTTGGCCATGGTGGGGGCTCGTGGGACAGAGCCAGCACAAGAGCTGGGGCAGGGACAAGGCAGTGTACACGGGCATGTAGGTCACTGCAAACAATGTCCGCGGCACCCGCATCATGGGCTGTGTGGTGGATAAGGCGCATCGAGTATCATTTAGAGGGCTTCACTAACACAACATAAAAATATTTTCACTATACAAGTGCCAGAACACCTAGCACTACGATTGGTTGTTTGGTTTGTTCTGTGTTCTCGTGTGTGCTGCCTGGATTTACACACACCAAGTATGGTATAGAATTAACACATAAAGACGCTCTAACCAAATTAACTTGGAGGAGAAGGGTAAAATATTGAATAGATAAATGTGACACTAACTATAGTGGTTGGCCAAGGGGCACACAATAATTTTAAAGTTTTGGCTTGATCATTTAATATTATAGCACTGTTTTTGTGAAGGCAGAAGCTTTGTCAGCCTTATGTGCAACTTGAAATATTAGTCCAGTTAAGTACAGCTTAATATTTTTTTTCAAAATTTTTAAGTTTCATCTTGCATGGAAACTTTGCCCAGTCTGTTTTAACCTCCGACATTATCACTTTTCCGCCACTTATACCCCCATCTGTCAACGAGTGCTTGTCATTTTATTACACTGTCCTGTAGTTTATGTAGAGTTGGTATTACCTTACAAAGTCCGTTAATGGAGTGGATAAACGCTAATGCTATTTAAACTAGGCTCCCACTCTCTCAACACAGCAGCAGCCAGACTACTATTTCTGTGCAGGCAGCTTGACCCAGGCCTCCGCGCTGACCCAGCCCGTCCAGGGAGAAACCGGAGCAGGCAGCAGAGGTAGAAGCCAGGTCGGGCCAATGAACCAGGATTTATACCCAGCTCACCCCTTTTCTTTCATATTGCTATTAGGCTGCACAAATAGCCTGCAGGCTTAGTCATCTGGTATCTGATTTACAAGTAGTCACAAGGAGACTGGTGCGCTAGTGGTGGCCTGTGGCGCAGTGCATCTGGATAGGCTAGACTGGGCGATGAAACCAAATTTAAACCAGGTTGTGGTGGCAGAGAAGGTTGGATCTGCAGCGTGCCATCCGTGTCCCCACCGTGCCAGCCTTACTACTGCAGTTGTCATTTACGATACCAACCTTGCCAGTTACCAACCAGCCTGCACATCGCACTATGCACGCCTAGTACAACCTCCCCATGCCTCACGTCCGCAGCGATCAAAGCCGGAATTAACATTCTTCTAATACCCAATTTAATTGTGCTCAATTTATCGACCTCGGAAGACTGAAAGACTGGCCCAACATCTTACGGGACCCAACTAGAAACCTGTTGACAATTTATCACAGATGGAGTTTAACTCACCGAGCAGCATACCACAAGAGCACGTGGGGTGGACTAAACGGCATGTGAGGAACAAACGATGACAATTCCGAGTGAAATAAATTCACCATAGTTTCCACCTTAATAGCACACATGACTTTGCTCTTCAGATCGCCCCACAAGAAAAGGTCGTAGCAAGTGTGCACAGCCCTCCTTTCTTTTACAGGGAGTTTGGAAACGTGTGCTGATGTTTTCCATGCTTTTATTTTTATAATGTTCCTGGTGAAAACATTATTCTTCAATACCAAATTAAACCTCACATTAATATATTTAAAAATTGCAATTTCACCTAGTTGATGCCCAGCTGACACGTGGAGGCGTGTTATCTGTTTGGAGGCAATCACTCAATCATGGCCTGGTGGATATCTGTAGGAACAGCGCCTTTTTCGTTCAGTTGTGTACAGTAGCGGCCACCGTGACTGTATCGGCCCGTGCAACCAGAGAGTATCTCCCCCCCCCCCCCCCCCGTCACCCTCCACCCCCAACCTAAAGTCCCTACACTGGCTGCCCATTAAAAAACGGATCACTTTCAAAATATGCTGCCTCGTACACAACACCCTAAACAGTAAGGGACCCCGCTACCTAGCGCAGAAACTAATAGCATATCATCCCCCAAGAACCCTCAGCTCATCCAGCAAACATCTCCTAACCATACCCAAGACGTGCACCGTCAAACATGGCGGCAGGTCATTCTCCAAAATTGCCCCTACTATCTGGAACACACTACCATTACCTCTTAGAACAGAAAGTGACCACAAGAAATTCCGCAGTTCCCTTAAAACCTTCTTATTCTAATCACCTGTCCCTCAGCTCGTCCTCCCTGTGACCTATGGTGATTGCTGTTGTAGCGCTATGAGACCGTTCAGTGATATACGCGCTTAATAAATGTCACAAACTAAACTAAACTATCGGCTCACTGGGACACAGAGGACTGACAGTGGTAAACCTGTTAAAGTGGCCAATCAGGCTTTTAATACCTACCCCATCTGCAGAACTCCTACGGGACATTCCAGGGATTTTTTGTAATAAATAAGACGTTTGGTTGGAGAGAAGAAATAGGGGTCCCTTTGAAAAATTAGGGAGTTTTCCTTATCCTTTTCTGGCCCATTATCCCTCCTCCCAAACACAGTAGTAGGATTTTGCTTGAGCTCCAGCAGGACGAGGCCTCAATATTTTGCTCTCTGTACTTTGCATTTTATTCTCTTTCTTCCACAACCCCAGAAGTTTCTCCTCTTGCTGTAAAGGGAAAAAATCATTTAAATAACTTTAACCTTGTTTTAACTGCTTCTGTTAACTTGACTTAGAACTCTACCCATGAAATACCATTGTCTGTATTTCTTTAAAATCTCTATCAATACTATGCCGCTGTATTATTTCTCGTTTTATTTTATGCGTAATTACAATGTGTAATTCTAGGCATGTAATGATTTTAATTTTTCGAATATGAATTACTTACAACAGGTTAGCAGGAGGTTTAGGAGGACAGTTTCTCTTTCTTTCATGCCCTTTTTGGGATTCTACTGACAAAAGAGCCATGCTCAAAATACCCAACTGCTCTCTGCAGTTTCAGGACATGGATGGGGAAGAAACTTGTTAATATTGAGTGTGCTTTATTGCCTTGTAAACTCAAGCGGAGTACTTTTTAATGATTTATGGGTTCGTAGTCTTTGTGATTTTTTTTATGATTACACATTCCTGAGCAACAGATAAAACAGTGTGTGATGGATCATTCTTGGCCCGGCCTACAAAGCAATGAAGTGTGGTTAGGAGATAGCTCGCGGCATCACACACACACACACATACAAATGCACACATGCACACACACACACACACACACACACGCAAGCAAGCATGAACACACACACACACACACACGCACACACACATGCATGGGCATGCACATACTCATACACACACCTACATAGTCATACTCGCATGCACACACACAAATGCACAGACACACAAATGCACAGACACGCGCAAGTGCATGCACACACACAAATGCGGACGCGGACTGCAGAGGAGACTCGTTTATATGGCGTGAAATCTCTCCTCATGGAGCGACTCTTGGGACCCTAGAGCAGTAGACCTGCATTAGTGAGGTTGGTAGAACTGCAGATACAACAGTGCAGGAAACGGATGGCTATTTGTGGTGTCTCATTTACAACTGATTTTACAATGTGCTTACACACATCTTTTTAGCTTTTTCAGATAATAGTTTTTATTAAAACTAACAAATCCTCTTTCACACGCAATACAATTCACTTTTGCATATCCCTTTCATGTTAACCTACAACTTTTACGCGTCCTTTGCAAACAGCCACAAATTTCACACTATCTCTAGACATTCCAGGCCCCCCAACCGTGACGTTTTATTACTCCTACAAGATAACTATCTTTTATTGCCTTGTACTGTATTTAAACACAGAAGGGCAACATATCCGCACCTGTGGGAGCAAGGTCAGTAAGGGGTGAAAAATAACTGTAATCATAAGGTTAAGCACAAGCCCCTGTAGCGGAAGCCTTAGCCCATTTAGCTACCAAACTGTCTGTGTATCTCTGTGTGTCTCAGTCTCTATGTGTGCAGGTCTGTCTCAGTGTGTGCATTTCTCTCGCCTTTGTCTCTGTGTCTGTGTGCATATCTCTGTCTGCGTGTGTTTTTTGCTGTGTGCGCGTTTTTGTATCTTGTGTCTGTGTGTGCATCTCTATGTGCGGGTTTCTGTCTCTCGGTACACATCTGTCTCTTGGTGCGTGCCTCTATCGGCGTGTATTTTTCTGTGTGTGCGTCTCTATCTCTGTGTGTGTCTCTGTGTGTGCGTCGCTATGTGTGCATTTGTCTCTGTAAGTACGTCTTTTCTCTGTGTGTGCATCTTTGTTTCTATGTGTTTCTGTCTCTGTGTGTGCGTCGCTATACGTGTGTCACTATACGTGTGTCAGTCTCTATGTGTGCGTATCTGTCTGTGCGTATGTTTCTATGTGCATGTCTGTCTCTGTGTGCGTTTATGTTTGTTTGTCTCTATGGCTGTATCGGTGCATGTGTCTCTCTGTACGTTTGTCTCTGTGTATATGTCTACTGTTAGCCTCACTGACAATGTAAACATGGCATTGGAACGCTATAATACACATACTTACTCCACAGATACGGACAAACCTGCCATTCCCTAACACATACAGTACACAAACCAGCAAACATATCCAGCTAAATATAAACAATGCCAAATTCTCTAACTCTAACTAATGAACAGAATTTACTAGAAATAAACAGCACAAAAACAAAAACCATGGCTATAACTCGACGCCACAAAGCACCATCAACCTTCATGATAGATAACGTCAAGCTAGAAGTGGTGGAAAGTTATAAGTATCTTGGGATACAACTGGACAAGCGCCTCAATTTCTCTACGCATCTCAACGGCATTGAAAACAAGCATTGAAAATGCAATAGGTCTCGCAATAGAAGAGTTTGACATTTTTCGTTTTGCATATAGATGAGTGGCGTTGCGTGGATGAGTGGCGTTGCGTGGATGAGTGGCGTTGCGTGGGTGAGTGGCGTTGCGTGGGTGAGTGGCGTTGCGTGGGTGAGTGGCGTTGCGTGGGTGAGCGGCGTTGCGTGGGTGAGCGGCGTTGCGTGGCTGAGCGGCGTTGCGTGGCTGAGCGGCGTTGCGTGGCTGAGCGGCGTTGCGTGGCTGAGCGGCGTTGCGTGGCTGAGCGGCGTTGCGTGGCTGAGCGGCGTTGCGTGGCTGAGTGGCGTTGCGTGGGTGAGTGGCGTTGCGTGGGTGAGTGGCGTTGCGTGGGTGAGTGGCGTTGCGTGGGTGAGTGGCGTTGCGTGGGTGAGTGGCGTTGCGTGTGTGTGTGGCGTTGCGTGTGTGTGGCGTTGCGTGTGTGTGTGGCGTTGCGTGTGTGTGTGGCGTTGCGTGTGTGTGTGGCGTTGCGTGTGTGTGTGGCGTTGCGTGTGTGTGTGGCGTTGCGTGGGTGAGTGGCGTTGCGTGGGTGAGTGGCGTTGCGTGGGTGAGTGGCGTTGCGTGGGTGAGTGGCGTTGCGTGGGTGAGTGGCGTTGCGTGGGTGAGTGGCGTTGCGTGTGTGAGTGGCGTTGCGTGTGTGAGTGGCGTTGCGTGTGTGAGTGGCGTTGCGTGTGTGAGTGGCGTTGCGTGTGTGAGTGGCGTTGCATGTGTGAGTGGCGTTGCGTGTGTGTGTGGCGTTGCGTGTGTGTGTGGCGTTGCGTGTGTGTGTGGCGTTGCGTGGGTGAGTGGCGTTGCGTGGGTGAGTGGCGTTGCGTGGGTGAGTGGCGTTGCGTGGGTGAGTGGCGTTGCGTGGGTGAGTGGCGTTGCGTGGGTGAGTGGCGTTGCGTGGGTGAGTGGCGTTGCGTGGGTGAGTGGCGTTGCGTGGGTGAGTGGCGTTGCGTGGTTGAGTGGCGTTGCGTGTGTGAGTGGCGTTGCATGTGTGAGTGGCGTTGCATGTGTGAGTGGCGTTGCATGTGTGAGTGGTGTTGCATGTGTGTGTGGCGTTGCGTGTGTGTGTGGCGTTGCGTGTGTGTGTGGCGTTGCGTGTGTGTGTGGCGTTGCGTGTGTGAGTGGCGTTGCGTGTGTGAGTGGCGTTGCGTGTGTGAGTGGCGTTGCGTGTGTGAGTGGCGTTGCGTGGCTGAGTGGCGTTGCGTGGCTGAGTGGCGTTGCGTGGGTGAGTGGCGTTGCGTGGTTGAGTGGCGTTGCGTGGTTGAGTGGCGTTGCATGTGTGAGTGGCGTTGCATGTGTGTGTGGCGTTGCATGTGTGTGTGGCGTTGCGTGTGTGTGTGGCGTTGCGTGTGTGGCGTTGCGTGTGTGAGTGGCGTTGCGTGTGTGAGTGGCGTTGCGTGTGTGAGTGGCGTTGCGTGTGTGAGTGGTGTTGCGTGGGTGAGTGGCGTTGCGTGGGTGAGTGGCGTTGCGTGGGTGAGTGGCGTTGCATGGGTGAGTGGCATTGCGTGGGTGAGTGAATGGTTAGCTGTTGCTTATGCGACGTATAGCACTTAATACTAAAGTAGGCAGACCTTCTTAGCCTTTGTGAGAATAATAGCAAAATAAAAATAAAAACCAGATCAAGTCAAGGACGCAAACGGCACCATGCTATTGTTTATTTACTCAGATGATTTGCATAAAAATGTAACTTGTGAGCACGTTTCTCTAACTCTCCAATAATCCCATTACAACACTTTGTACAAATGAGATTGGGACTCATCCTTCCGAAGTCGAGAAAAATGTGCAACGCTGTGTTGAAGTTAATTTTTTTAATTAACAAAATGCAAATAATGTGGAGAGATTTCAAGTGATTCAGGAATGGGCGCCCTTGTAAAGAGAAAGTACGGCCGGCCTGGGCAGTGATAGGGGAGGAGGGAGGAGAAATGCGAGTCACGGCAGCAGCAGCCTTTGATGTGCCTGCCGGCCGGCCGTGAATAATTAGGGGGTGAGAAATGCGCTCGGAGGGCTGCCTTTGATGTGGTAATGCGAGGCAGGCAGGCAGGCGGCTGGTGGCATTGTGCACGCGCTTTTTAGGGCTTGCGCAAGCGCAATGACCTAAAAAGCACATGCACTTGAAGGAATCGCCAGTGGAATCGCCAGTGGATAAACACTGGATAAGCCCCTATAGAGCTTCGCCAGCTATGCGCTGAAGCGCATCAGCAGGCGAGCCCTAAAAAGGGTATGGCGCTATTGCATGCTTTTAGCACCTTAGCGACCAAACTTAATGGACCTCTGGTTTCCCCCCTGCTAACAGTAATGAAAGCTAAGCTACTCCCAACAGTAGCCTACGGGAGTGTATTACATCATGGTAATAGCGCGCAACTCTTAGGCAAAGTACAAATGAAAATCTATAAGCGTGTATTTGCGTTACCAAGCAACGCATCAGCCGCACAAGTAAGACTTGAATTTGGCTTATAATCACAAGTGTTGCTGAAAAAGTACGAGACTGTCAAATTTTGGTACGATGTCTGGATGAACCAGGACATTGCGGTCTATCGTGCCATGTGGGAAACAATCCACAGTCGTCCCAACTCCATCTATGTAAAATACCTCAAATTGTCATTAGAATCGACTGAGTTGGTCGCAATTTGGGAAACCAAGCTTCCAGTACAGGCATTTAAACAGGTGCTAAAGAAGGGGGCCAACAGGCATTCGTTGCTTAACGATAAGCTAACCTTCAGTCATCGAACCCACGCTTGGATGACAATCCAATCTTATAAAAAACCTGTACCGGCAGCCTACCTAGACCTTGCTTTCTCACCATTCATCAAACGCAAACACCTCCACTTAAGGTTGGGTAGCTTCCCAACGAATGCTGACCAACCTAAATGGAAACCCCAAGAAAGTTTGGAATGCGATCTATGTGGCGCAGGAAGACAGGATTTCACCCATTTGATTTGTATTTGCCCGGCTCTGATTCAGGAACGTCGGAGTTGGTTAAAAGCCAAGTTTAAGGAACTTGGAATTCGCACTTGCCGGTCTGCGATTGTACAAATCCTATGCTCAGTAGACCCACAACTTATTTGCAGAGCAGACAAACTTATTGCCAGTTTTGAGAAAAAGCGAATATCGTTGGCAAAGACTTGAACCAACAACATGTTCACATTTAAAAATTTGAATGACTGCTTTATTTGACATTATTTTAACTTTTATACAGCGGTGTTAACT
The DNA here is from genome assembly GCF_964261635.1 of Lissotriton helveticus. Lineage (NCBI taxonomy): Eukaryota > Metazoa > Chordata > Amphibia > Caudata > Salamandridae > Lissotriton > Lissotriton helveticus. Next base: position 54,519,196 of record NC_136057.1, on the reverse strand, counting down.
TTCTGCTTTTTAAACATTGTGATATCCAATATTTTGTAATGGTTTTTATTAACAATACAATAAAGTTATTTGCTTGCTTATATTATAAAATGGATATAAAGGTGCAGCCACAAAGTTATTATAATGCAAAGAGGTCTCAAATGTAGGGACCCAGCTTAAATGGCATTAACCCTCTGTTATGCGTGGGGGTTAAGGCAGTTCATGGCAGGATGAAAGATTTTCTTTTCTTTTTTTGAAATTTTTGTTGTTGTTTGTTATTGATACATGTATGACAAGCATATCAATGAGGATACTTTCATTAATGCACAACTCTGTAACAAAGAACTGTATGACCTGAAACCAGTTCTTAATTAAAATCTCAAAACTCCCTCTGCCCCTTCCCCTCCCATCACCCGACCTGGACCAGCCAGTCGCCACGGGGGGTCACAAGCCCGGCCCGAGCCTCCACCAACTCGCAGGCCGCAGGACTCCCGCCGCCACCCGGGGATCAAAGGCGACGCCTCAGCTAAGGAGCTCCAGTCATCACCAAGCCGATCTCCTCCGTCACCGTATCCCAGTTGCTGATGCGGGGTGGGGGGATCTATGCAGTTGCCCAGGGCTCGGGGACCCCCAGATTCAGGCAGGCCGCACAAAGGGCTCCGCCGGGCAGGTCACAAAATGGCAGCTCCCGCCTCTGAGCCGCTGCGTACCCTCTGCCGGTCGCTCGAGGGGGACACCGCAGATCGGGATTCCGCTGCTCCTCAAGCTCCGCTACCCACCACCAACAGCTCGCACCCCAGGGAGGGCAGCGTTAGCATCCCAGCTCCGCTTTACAGGCCTAAAACTGTGGTGGAGGGTCGGAGCTCCCACGGAACACGTCCTACTGCATCTCCAGTCAGGCCACGCCCCCAAGAGGCTGACTTTTGACCCAATAGTACAACAATCACAAATACTCACGTCTCAACCATAAATTAAACTCTCTTTAGTGTTTATTTAATCTGTGCTGGCCGCTGCAGGTGGCAGAAACTGGCACACTTTATTAGGTCATAGCCTACCAGACAGCACAGCTGTCTTGTTTGTTAACGACATCTAGGGAACATTCGGAAAGCTTCCCTGGGAATGCATCCCGTCCATTGCTTACTACTGGCTTTGTGGTTTATAACTCGCATGTGCCTGCTTTTTATTTGTTGACTCTGTGTGTTTTTGTCTGTTCAGCACAAATTTGTCCCTTCCCTTGCCCAAGCCTTACTTACTGAATTAGTCACCCACTCTACTCTGAAACAATCTATTCTACGCCACTGCACTCTATGCCATTTTATTCCACTCAACGCCTCTGAATCAACCTTGTGCCACTCCATTATAATCTACGTCGCCGCATTCTATGCGACTGCACTCCCTGCCAATTCGGTCTACACCACTTTACTCAAAGCCAATACACTCTATGCCAATAATTCTTAACCTTTTGACTTCTGTGGACCCTCAATTAATCATTACCGGATTCTGGGGGCCCCCACCAAGTCATTATTGAAAGCATGTGACTGACTGAAGCATTTTCGATAATTTGAACTACAAAACAATACACAAATACAGAAACAAACACTCCAGCACATAAGTTATAAAATATTTTATTTATTTCAACAGCAAATCTCAACATTTTAATGGGAAGGCTGAAGTCTTTCTAATTTCAATTGCGGCCACAACATACATACTCCATTCTGTTTGATTCACTTACACTGCTCTAACAAATTAATCTGGAGAACACTAACTTAATTTTTTCCCTTAAATTTTAAATCCCTTCACATTTATAGAACGTTTTCAAATGTAAAATGTTGCCTCTTTATTTGCATGCTCTTTATTAATCTATCTATATAATTTCACTATCTGTGCAGTCACAGACTGCCTAAGTAGGCTTTGCGGACTCCCAGGCTCCTTCTTAGCCAATAGGTCTCGCCTTTAGGACCTTATAAGTGTTCAGCTATTCAACAGTTGATGTTGTTACCCCAAGGATATTGTACAGCATAACTAAATACTTATAAGGTTCCAAAGGCGAGACCTATTGGCTATGCCAATGCTTTTTGTTGACTGGGTGTAATATGGATCCTCTCCATGAGTGTGGAATTTGAGCTGACTCGGAGCAGTAATAATATTGGTGACTGAGGTACTTGGTCTCCTTGTCAGTATCTGTTTTAAACACAGACCCAGACAGTCCAATCGGGCCGGGTGCCCCATACCGTCAGAATGTTTTTGAGACCTTACTAACGGCTTTCTTATTAAACATGATCGCTTGTCTATCTTTACCACTGTTTTCTGTGTTCTTCATCACTTCTGCCACATTTAAAGACTAAAAGGAAATTTGATTGGTTTGCAGTATGGCTGGTGGACAGAATTTGATGGAGTGTGGGGTGCTGGTTCTTGTTCATTATATAAGACTTCAGCGGTTTTAACGCATGATTCCATGGCAACCCCATTTCCCCATACGCAGGGTTTACTATCTAATTTGTAAATCTATAAATGTACTATGGTGGCTGGTAGCAGCTGCCTATCTGGTCTATCATTCATAGTCCAGTTCTTGGTCATGGCATTGATCTGTGTCTTTTGTGGTCGCCTCTGTGACTTTGCTCTGGGGTTATGTTGCGGGTTCTTTGAATGATTGTCAGTTCATTCCAGAGGTGCGTTGTAGAGTGCTTATGGTTGGGAGGGCCGTGCCCTCCGCTCTTTCCCTTCTATGAACTTCCTCCAGTGGCAGTGGGGATGCCCCTCAAGTGATCTCCAGCACATCGCTAGTGCTTGGCGGGCCGTGAACTAACCTAAGTCCATAAATCTAGACTGCACTTTCTGGGGCTGCGAGTGAGGATACAGGCCCAGTAGACATGTCTCCATGGTTAACACTTGTGCTTTCTCCCGGTTGCCCACTCCCCAAGTCTGCTGTGACCTCTCACCAATGGATGGGCAAGCCCATATCACATGTTTAAAGTCTGCATCTGTTCTGTGGAAACTGGGGCATTTTTTGTCTGTTGTCAACAAAATAATGTTCAGTCTTTGGGTGTAAGTACATTGTGTGTAGATAGTTAAATCGCGTCTAGTAGTGTGACTGGAGACCTCACATGGATATGCCCCTATATGACCCCACTCGTTGTCTCTCAGTTTTTGTCCTATTGTTTCCTCCCAGTATGGCCTTAGTTTTGTCAGTGGGGTTGCGGTCAATGCCTACAGGTTTGTATAGCCGAGAAATGAGCTTGCACCCACTGCCAAAGGTAAGTACAACCTGTAAGACGTCATGTGTTTTGGATTCAATGTGGCTGCCCTTCCACAATGTCTGTAGGGAGCTTGTTAGTGTCCCATAGGTCACAAATTGTGATTCTGGGAGTGTGTCCTCATCAATCGGGGAGGATAACTCTCATAGTTGCCCCTCTGCGTAGCAGTCTCCACTGTGGCAACCATCAGAAAGAGCTGAGCTGGACCCAGAGCCAAGTCACCAGTTTTCTGGGCCCGGCTCACCCTGACTGGGCCACATTAAAAGGTTGCCAACACTAACATGGACATTACACATGCTGCACTGAGATCAAAGCACAACTCTGCCAAGTGCCACGCTTGCAAGGTTAAACGATTTAAGCAAGCATGAGGAGCTACATATGCATAACATTTGCGTTTTAGTGGGGTGATGAGGGACATAACCTTATCTGCTACTGAAGATGGCTCTTCTCACTTGGAGTGGAAGTTGCCAGATCCAAGTGCGCTTCCCAGTTTTACGCCAATCTTATTGAATGCATCTAGCTCATTCCCACTCAGCACGGAGGCAGCTTACGGTAAAAGAACATCTTGGGAGTAAATATGTGCTGGTGTCTCAGCTGACTATTGTGGAACCTGGGTATCTGGGTGCTGGTTCCAGCTTCAGCGCTTTCCTGAAAATCTTAAGATCTCTTAATCTTCCTTTGCCTAAATGTTAATTCAAGAAATGTAATGCAGCTGTGGAGTTCAAATGTGTAAATCCTCATTTGATGGGCACAATATTGTTCTGTCTGGAAACACGTGCATGGTTGTATTGTGCTCTGTTTCTTTTTAGCTAGGGTAGCAAAATAAAAATACCAGTACCCACACCTACACACAGCAAGGTGGACATATCAACATGCAAAGTGAGGCATAGGCACTCCTCCGAAACCTTTTTCTGTTTCTTGACTGCTGTCATTTCTTCCAAAGTTGTAACATTCACCCCCCCCAATTGACCGCTTCTGGTCAATGTCTAGTTAAAGGTCACTCATCTATGTTCAGCTCGCCTGATGGTCACAGGCCTACTCATCGTTGCTGACACTGCTCTGAAGCTCGGCACTTTACTCATTTTTACAATTCATCATAATAATTTGGGATCTGCAGCATTACACCCCCTGCCTGCAAGATTTTATTCTAATGGCAAATAGTAATACTATCTTTAGCACAAGAAATGTCTTCAGATCTTGTGCAGGAAGCCTTTGGAATGAGCGGAAGGAGCACTGTGCTTACATTAAATGGCAGTGAGGTTGTCACAACATCCTTGTTAGTAGAATGTTTTCTGGGTATAGGAAACATTCCTAGCACTGTAAGCTTCCCTAGGTCTCCAGTGTTTGCCATTGTATGTCAGGGGAACGCATACATGGATGTAAACTTAATTGGTTTTACTTACGCATGACCCAAATACAAATCATAAGCTTGGCTTCAGAAAGTGGAGACTCACAAAACTTAGTTGTTTAATATTATAAACTTCAAGGTCAAGTTTGGATCTTCTGTAGACTTGTATAGCTCAAGCCCTTTCTACTCTAATCTAGGGGAAAACAGAGACCTTGTTGGGGGTGATCAGTCTCATTCTGTTCTAGCCTTCTGTTTGGACGGCAGTCCTCATGACGGGTGCCCAAGTCGGTTCAGTGCTGCAGTAGTTACATTTAAATTTGGTTTCTGTGTAATGACCCTATTTTGCACAACCACATGAGGTCCTCCTTTGGGCTCCATTTCTTCCTAATTCCGACAGCACCGGTATGGATGCTGGGTGCATCAAATCTAATCACTTTGCTGTGGGGTAACTGGAATGTTTGTTTTTTAATATTCATTAAAAGTACTAGAATGGTGATCAAATGCACTGTTAAAGAGTAACAATGGAACCTGTTGCGCAAGTAGGGCATCAATATATGAGAAAACTGCGAGCAGTTCAAATGGCTAGTGGTAACATGGTAAACAAGCATTGCAAAGCTTAAGATTTTACTATCACTTATCTGTCATTATTTGTAAGAAATTGGATTGTCATTTGGGGTGGAAGGTTGACTTCCCACTTCAGGAAATAATCATAACCCTTTCCAGGGTTAACCATCAACGTCCCTGAGCTCGTCCCCATGGTCCCTTTGGTGCAGAGCAGACCGGCTCATCTAAGGGCAATACGTAAGGTATTTATGCAGCACTGAAACAGTAATAACACTGAAATTCAAATCCATACAAATATCAAGCCAAATTGGAAAACGAGTGTACAATTATAAAGCAAAATGAAAAAAATCCATTAAGGGCACCGGTGAAATAGGAATTTTTAAAGTATTATGTGAGAAACAAAGTGCCAATTGACGTGGTGGGCAGCACCTAGGTGTAATTAGAGGCTGACTGTGATGGAGCACATATCAAATACACCAACCAGGTTCGTCTTGGTCAAAGATTTTACCTACTGATTTATCCCTTTAATTCCCAACCCACCATAGAAGTAAAAAGCTAAATCCCCTCCGGGGTGGCACCTAGACCCTCGGAGTGTCGGGCAGAGGGTCCAGTTGGCACTGGTCACCTGAGCAATTGGAGGAAAGGCTTCTTGTAGCTTATTGTATACCTGTAGCTTGAACATGTGGTCATCCAACTGATCCTTGGAATCCACTTCTTTTTCCTGGATTTAAAAGAAAACCGGTCCAGTGCCTCAGGGTTCCTCCCAGGTTGCCAAACAGCAGGTTCAGTCATTTTCTGATCTTCATCAGGTCAGGAGTGTTCTGTAGTATGTGCCTGGAGGTGTCACATTTATGCCTTTCGCATGCTAGCGTTGGAAATGACAGCTGGGCAGCCCCTAACCAGTGAGGTTAACATTTCTGGGGCCAACCCTCCCCAGTTTTAGCACTTCCTCATTCACCCTATATATTTTTTTTTATCTCATCTTTGGAACTTCGATGGATCGGGTGCTGGCATCTTCAATCTTCTCTCTGTGCAATAGGCTGTCGATTTGACCCACCATGAGTTCTATACAGATTTTGTCCTGGAATATAATAGAGTAAAAAATATTCTTTTTTCGTTCTTTAAGAACATGGTGTTACATTAACACAAGAGAAATGTAAATTCAGTAGGAATGAAAGAGTAGCTGGGGTGCATTATTTCGGCGGAGGTGTTTGTCCAGCGTTTGCAATTGAGGGCCGTTGTTTGTTTGAGCCAGTCTTGAATGGGGGTAGTATGATTGTGGGGAGCAATAAATAGGAATTCTGTCTTGAGGGTATTCAGCATAAGGTGATTGTGAGGTAGCCAATGTTGAGTTTTCACAAGGACACAAGGAGTTAAGAGTTTTGATATTGTCAGGTGAAGAGACTTTTAGGTATATTTGAGCGCCATCTGCGTACATGTGATAAGATATGTTTGAGCGATTCAGAATTTCTGTAAGTAGTTCCATGTACAAGTTGAGGTGTGTGGGTGATAATGCAGATCCTTGAGGGACCCCAGTTGAGATCGGGGTGTTGTTAGAAAGGGAATGGTTGACTTTGGTTCTCTGTGAGCTATTGTGTAAGAAATGAGGCAAACCAATTTTAAATTGTGCCTGATAAGCCCCTCCTTTTTTCGAGAAGATCAATCAAGTTATCATGTTTGATGGTGTAAAACACTGAGGAGAGATGCAGGAGAAAAATGTAGGCAGCTTTCATTTCGGTCAAGAAATCTGAGTGTCATCAGTAATGTGTGTCAGGGCAGATTCGGTACTGTGACCCGCTTGGAAACCTGATTGGAATTGATCAAGGTGATTACGCAGTTGTGTGTGAACGTATTTCTCAAGTAGTTTGGCTAGGGTCTTGATATTGGAAATGGGCCTAAAGTTGTTAGGATCATTTAAGTCTGCATTTGGCTTTTTAGGTATGGAGGTGACTTGGCCAGTCTTGAGGCAATCTGGAATCCTGCTTTGAAGGGGAGATTCATTGTCAATATTGGACCAGAGTGGGATTATGGAAGGCATAAGATCTTTGAAGAGCTTGGCGGGCATTTGCCCAAGGCTTTTTAAGAAGACGCGCAAGGGTTTTGCCGACCTCTTCACCCTCCCCGTATTGGCGAGCACGCTCCTCCCGATCTAGGAAATGCGTTTCTCTGTGTTCAGCATCCTCAAATTCCGCTATCTTAGCCTTCATCTGCCCAAGGGACGTGAGCTGATTGGACTTGAAGAATTCTAATGCAAGCGAGTGAATCTTTCTCTAGCCACTGCAGATCATTCCTCAGTGAACGTAGAACACTAATTTGTTTAGCAATACACTTGCCCCTAATGGCTGCCGTAAACGTCTCCCATCGAGTGGACGGGGTGTCCGCAGAGCTAACTTTGGTGTCAAAGTATGGGTGATCCAATCTCCTCTCGCAACACCTAGCCCCAGAGGGCACCAGCTGGAAGTCTCCAGCTGAAGGCTCTATTCGGCGCGTCTGTTAAAATAAATTCTAATAGTACTGGAGCGTTATGCGATAGGGTTCAGGCAAGATGGGCACAGTGTCTAACCCAAGTGTCCACGTCATAGGATATGAGTTGGTAGTCAATTTTAGACCACGAGGGGCCCGCAGAGGAAATGCAACTCCCCTCTCAGCTGGATTGGTGTTGGCAGCGCCAGACATCTATAAGATTCTGGTCTTCAATAAGTTGCGCCGCAGCTCAGGCGTGAGGCTGGCGAGAACCATTTGACCTGTCCTAATTGGAGGTGAGAACCACGTTAAAATCATCTCCCCATAGCACTGCCCCGGGGCCTAGGGAGTCCGCCAACCGCCGCATCTCGCTAAAAAACTGGGGCTCCTCGTGTTGGGGCCGTATATTGATATGAGTCTCACTGGGCGACCTACAAGAACCCCCTCCACTATCACATACCGACCCTAGGGATCGCATATTGCAGTGCGCGTATGTCAAGGGAAGCCCTTTCTGAGAACGATGGCTGTGCCCCTGGCGTAGTTGAAGTATCCCGCTATGAACTTTTCAACCATCCTTCCCGCTCGCAGGCGCAAACACGAGGCTCCTATCAGATTCATCTCTTGTAAAAAGCAGAGTCTGCTCCATATCAATTAAGAAACGCTGCCACTAACCGCATCTTTCTACCGCAGTTCAGGCCCTTCACATTCCAGGTTATAGCTTTTAGCGTGCATGTCTTGTCAACAGTTGCAGTCATCTCTGCATTATCATGCATCCACCGGCACCAAGAGGGAGAGCAGAAGCCAGCAGCTTCGGACTCGTGATAGAGAGAGGAAGGCAAAAGAAGAAGGGAGAGAAAATGCAAATAGAGACAAGCAACCAGTGAGAGTTGAGCGAGAGATGCAAGCTACACCGCCCCCAACTTTGTGAGGTCTGTCCAATGTGATTAGGTTATATTCAGGGGGAACTAGAATGTCCAAAAGTGGTGATGAGGTAACATTAAGCAAAGTTTGTGGTAGGATCAGGAGGTCCAAATCTTGCAAGAATAAGAGGTCGGCTGTATTCTCAGCATGCCTAACCGCTGACCTGCAATTCAAAAGCATTGACTCGAGGTGGGATTTGGTAACCACAGCTCCTTGGGGAGATGTGGAGACTGGTGGTAAATTATCAAGGCTTAATGTATTGAATGTATTGTATTCTGTATTTATAGAGCGCACTGTGACCCTACGGTATCCTGGCGCTTGAACACGTGAGATCAATTAACCTTGAGTGTAATAGCGAGTACAGGGTCAAAAATGATAAGAAAGTCACGGCCACATACTTACGCCCAGATTACCTATCTGTCTAAGTTCGGCTGGGAGTTTGTTCCAAGCCGAAGATGCTGCAATACTAAAAGCCCTTCCTCCATATCTAACTCTTCTAAACCTGGATACTCTCACCAGTTTAGCTGAGGAGTAGCAAAGGTTACGTGGGGGGACTTACCACTCATACCTGCTCTGTAATGGCTTGGACCCAATGCCATACAGAGCCTTAGAGACTATGCACATTGACTTGAACTGTACCCTCTGCATAACTGAGAGCCAGTGGAGCTCGGCCAAGGCCTGAGACGCTGAAGACTGGCGTGGTCTCATTAGTGCGAACTTGGCCGCCATCAACTGTATTCTCTGGAGTCTCCCTATCAGATATTTAGGAGACTCCAACAACAATGTTCTGATATTGACCCTGGATTCTCTAAATGAGTTGGAGGAAATAGTCTGGATCTTGGATGGTGGGAGAGAAGGTTTATTATGGGCGGTATTTTAATGAAGTAGAAAGGAGTGAATGTCAGCATCAGACATAGGGTCAGTGATCCTATGTGGCCTGGCGTGATGGTTAACGAGGCCTAGATTTCCAGGTCAAATTTGTCTCATTTTCCAAGATGAGTCTTGACTTTGGCAGAGTTTAGCCGTAGTGTGGAGGCATGATTGATTATTCTTGAAGGACATGTAGAGATTCCAGTGTAGTAGGTTCAGAAGACCCTGCTTGATGTCTGCTTGATGTCTTTCAGTTCAACCTCAAGGGGGGTGCAGGGGTATAAGGAGTGGTTAGTTGGTCTGGTGATAGGAAGGGAGTGATTTCTCCTCGTAAAAGGACCAGTGGTAGGTAATGTAGGTTCCACATAGTATAAGTGGAGGTTTTTTGGAGGTTGGGAGCTGGTGGTTGGTGACATGGAGGGGGTATGAAGAGTAGAGGGTAGTGGTGTTCTACAGTTTTCCTCCATGTGTCTTTAGCGCTATAGGGCAGTTAAGTGCCAGGTGTTGGGAAGCACAGTGGGTGAGTGGGGTGCTCCTTGAGGTAGGAGTGATGAGAGGAGGGGAGTTTAGTAGGCTTAGTTATCTAGAGTGCTGTTATTTATTGTTATGGGGGTGAGCATAGGGTGATGATATGTGAGTAGCAGGAGAAGGCCAGTTCCCTCCATAGGTGAAAGGGTGGTCCTCAATGGGCTTCTTGTGTTGAGGGGCAGTAAAGACCCAATGGTTAGGGGGTCTGGTGGATGGGTTGGGTTCCACCTTGGGCGAGGATGGGGAGGAAGAAGGGTAACAATTGGAACTCAGGACCCCTAAATTGCTAATGATGGAAGTTTAACCTGTGTGAGGATTAGGAGCCAGTTTTGCAGTGAGCTCAACCTCATTTAGTTCTGTCTGCAGCAGTCGCTCCCTCACCTTATGGCGATCCAAATATTACTATCAATGAATATGGAATCCATTTATTCTTCTAGCATCTGTTTCAGTTGAGTAATAGCCATCAGTATCTGGGGCGTGGACATTTCATCCGTCCGTGGAAATAAGCCTTGTCTGCTCTGCGAGTTCCATGCAGGGCCTCCTCCCACCTCTGTATATCTGTACATTTTTGGTTATTGGCCTGTTCTAGAAGATCTATCTCGGCCCATAACTACACAGAATAGTTATTGCCACAGGGGCCTATCCCGCTCCTTCAAATTCTATGTCTCAGCAGGTGCTCTGCTATCCCCTGAGTACCCTCTCAAAACAGTGGCCCAGCCCACTGCAGGTCAGACTGTCTTCTTCAGGTCTGTCTGCCACTTATTACCTCCAGAACAAGAACATGAAGGAGAACCAGGCAATGTCCCCCGAGGCATGAGCAAGGACCTAGCCCTCAAGTCTCCCTCTCATCCACTACCGCCCACGTCTGAAAGGTTAGTAGCTGGAAGATCCCTTCTCAGCAACCTCTTATCAGTTGGAAGCTCAGGGTTACCGGGTCGCAGTCCCAACTAAATGATCACGTCAATGGGGAGGGAGGAGAGGTTGCACAGGTGGTACCTTTATGTCAACTGGTATGCACTTCACAGGCCCGGCCCTCTATGCCTTCTCAGGCAGGCCTCCTGCAACTGTATACGCTCTCTGCATCAGCAGTCCGCAACGCAGGAAGGGCAGGAGCAGTTACCGCTTGGGGACTGTGCTGACCTCATCTCCATTATCTAGCCGCTGTCATTGTGGCAACCATCCTCCAGGCTTCTAGGGTCCAACCAGCATTTCGTGCCCCAGCAATCAGTTTATTTCTAGGAAGCCATTCAGCCCCAGTGTGCCCGGCTGTAACAGTACATCTCAGCCAAGCCTCTGCAGGCGTCTATACGCTTCCCATCATGGTTTCGTGGGGCTTGGGAAGTGGAGTCTGCGGCCCCCTTGGTCCGCCAAGCTCAATTTACATTTGTTGGGCTGCCACTGTATGGCACTCACCTTGGCATCTGTGCGCTCGATCATGGTAGGAAGTCAGTCCGAGCCCCCTTTACCACCTGGAGGGCTCTATGCGTGGGACCTCCTCTAGGGGTCTGACCTCTAACTCCTTGGGAGAGAACTGGATTCTATAGGATTAGGCTGGGTGCCCGGCAGCGCAATCGTTCAAGGCTTTCATTCAGCCATCTTCCTGTGTCTGCCTTTTACAAGATTATGCAAGTTTCAAATGTAGTTTATTCATTTTGATATCATTCGACATGGCAAAACAATTTGTTTTTAATTCTTTTACGTTCTATACAAAATGTAAATAGATTTATCATTTTATGTTACTGATATGAGTGAGTGTACACTTATTGTCAACATATTAATCTGCTTTATTTTATGTTGGTCTCATTTATCCTTGCCCCAAAACCCTACCAACTCTATCCCATCGGAAAAGTACATGCATTACTTCCAGAATGCTGCCATTCACTGTTAAATAATTTCATTAAAATTAGTTTACACCTTGAAAGATATTTAACTTTAATTATTATTTTTTTTATACTGCAGGCGGCTTCAATTGTGGACAGGAACAAAACTTACAGATTCTGTCATTTGCAGCAAATAGACTACAAAGAGTGAGATGTTCCAGAGATTTTAGAAGAAACCAATTTCTAAAAGCTGGATTTGGCCAGGAAGTAACGACAATACAGAGCAGAGTCGCTGACTGATTGTAAATGCAGGTTGTGGATTCTCTCTAATTTCTTATGTCAATGAACCCTTAAGTTGGGGGCCGTAAGGACACACATGATCGAGGAGATGGAGGGTTTTGTGACTGTAAAGCAAGAGCCAGAACAACAGCACAATTTGAATCAAAAAGCAGTGTACATTATTTATAAGAATGTGCAGATTGCAGAAGTAGTGTACCCATGCACTTCACAAGAGACAAACCTAGCTTGTAATTTGAACAGGACAGTACAGAAAGAGAGGTGCACAGGAGAGGTAAATGTAAATGTAAATGTAAATGTACAGGAATTTATATAGCGCAAATCACCAAGCGGTTTCTAAGCGCTTGCTTAGGGAACCCGTCCTGGTATTCCCCCGTGAGATTACCCCGGCAGGGTATCCACAAGGTGAAAGCCAGGCATCCCGCCGCGAGGGGCCGTTGTGGAGATTAAGCAAGCTATTGCCCAGAGTCGCAGAGTGTGAACCCGTGAATCGAGTAGGCACCGGAGCGAGAGAATTGTCGAGTCCATGGACATTTTAGGACTCAAGACCCGGCCGAGCCGGGAATTGAACCCTGGTCCCTGGCTGACCTCTGCTTCCAGGTCTGCCTCCTCTAACCAGTGAGCCACACTTCTCAATGTTCTGAATGTGAGAAAACCTTTACTCAACAATCCTACTTGACTCGACATATGAAATCGCACTCTGAACAAAAGCCTTATCAGTGCTCTGATTGTGAGAAAAGATTTAGTCAAAAACACTATCTAACACGACATGAAAGAACACATTTGGGACAAAAAATATATCAGTGCACTGAATGTCCAAAAAGTTTCAGCAAAAAAGCGAGTTTAATTCAGCATGAAGGTGCACATGCAGGAGAAAAACGGTATTTGTGTTCTGAATGTGGTAAAACCTACCGTCATAAAATCTGTCTCACATTACATGAAAGATCACACTTGGGACATAAACCATATCAGTGCACTGAATGCCAGAAAAGCTTCCAGGATAAAAGTACTCTTGCTAAGCATGAAAAAATTCACACAGGAGAAAAGCCATATCAGTGCAATGAATGTGAAAAATGTTTTACTAAGAGATGTAGTCTAACTCAGCATGAAAAGACACACACCGGAGAAAAACCCTATAAGTGCACAGAATGTGAAAAAAGCTTCAGTCAGAAAATCCATCTCGTACATCATGAGAGAACCCACACAGGAGAAAAGCCCTATCAGTGTGAAGAATGTCAAAAAAGCTTCAGTCAGAAAATTCATCTGACCCAGCATGAGAGAACTCACACAGGGGAAAAACCCTACTGGTGCAGTGAATGTCAGAAAGGAATCAACCACAAAATTAGCCTGACTCACCATGAGCGAATGCACGCTAGGCACGCCTCTGCTCAGGAATGATGTTCATTCACATAATTCCATGTAAACTAAAAGAAAGTACAACATATGGACATTAACCTGAACTGAACCCCTACAAGTGCAGTGAATATTACGCAAACTCTAATTCTGAAATCCGTCTTACTGATGAGATAGCATGGAATTGCCCCAAAAAAGTTAGCAGTGCGCTGCAAAACCAAGCGGCTAGTCATAACATTGTTTGAATGTATGAATAACTCAGTCTGCCTAGGCGTATGAGGGAGAAAATATCTGGTTTGCATGAGAAATAATATCTTTGAAAAGCTAAAGTGAGAATGTTAATCTGACTTAATGGGTGAGCGCAAATCTAGCTTAGTTGCAAACCTGTTTAAGGTGGAACTGGTAAGGGCTTTTTTAATTACAAAATCCCCCCCAACGCCCCCGCATCCCCCAACGCACCCGCATCCCCAACGCACCCGCATCCCCAACGCACTCCAGTCCCAATGCACTCTCACCACACACCCCATTCACCCCATATCACAAACCCCCCACCCACACACATCCCACTCCCAACACACTCACACTGTTTTATAAACATTCTCATGCCAAACGTTCAGTAGATTTACATAAAATAAGTTGCAGTAGTAAGAGAGCTGCTCCCTCCTATGACTTTGCTCATGGAAAAGATCAAGGCGATGACATGTATAAAAAAGAATTTGTGATGAGCAAAAAAGTGGAAGCAGTTAACTGAAATGCTCTTCTCTAAATTCCTACAACAAGCTAATGAATGAAAGCCATCAGGGTAATTTAAATGTGCTGCTATTCAAAAAGCCAAAGAGACTCTAGCCTTGGCACGTTGTCATACTAGTAAAACAAAATTGAAACTAGTGAAATGGTTTAAGCTGATAGTTATTGAAACGTCCTGACTCTGGTGAACAGTATATTAATGTGGCAAGTTGTGCATGGACTCTAGTGTGGGAATTGTATAATATGTATCAGAGAACAATGCATGGAGATTTTTTGAAGAGTGTCAAATGTTGGAATATGCCTTTAGGGACAAAAAATGAAAATTCACAAACCATTGTGACCAAGTGTAATCGATTGCGACCAATTGTTGCCCAGTATGGCCTATTAAAACCACTTCAAGATATTGCCTGTGAAAGTGAAAACACAATCAATTCTACGAATGTATCTATTTTTGCACAGATGATATTGATAGTATTTTTCAATAGTGTAAAGAGTAGTAATGTAGAAGATTTCACTAACGTATCCTTCCTCATTGAATCTTTTGTTATGACTCCTGCTGTGTGTAAAATGAAAGCCTATTCAGAGACCTGAATCAGGAGAAAACATAAATAGTCTATCTATAAAGATGAAATCACGCAAACATCTGAAATATGGTAATATTGCCCCTGTGCACAAATTAAGAAGTGCAGGTGTTTGAAAAAGCTACTGCAAAACTGATCCTAATGTTTCATAGTGCAGAATACATATGGTCCGTCATTTTTCACGAAAGATGGAACTTTGCCTCGGGGGTGGTGCAGGGGGTGGGGGGGGTCATCCAGCACCAACAACCCGAACTGACATCTGTTACCAAAACCCAGAACTGACATTAGACCCCAACATCCAGGACTCACAATAAGTTAAAATCTTCCAACAACCAGAGCTGACATCCGTCAACAACATCCCGGACTGACATCAATTATCAGCATTCATCAACTGATCCGTGAGTGAGACTGAGGCCAGGCTGCCTGACAGTTGTCGAAGCTTAACTCACTACAAGCTAAGGGCCGTATGTAGAAACCATTTTTGCGGTCTGGCCGTTTCTGGCCCCAAAACATACTTTTACACATGTACAAAACATACTTTTACACATGTACAAAACATACTTTTACACATGTACAAAACATACATTTACACATGTACAAAACACAAGTTGTGAATTTCAGTTTGTCTTTGCGATTCAGTATTTGAAAGCGGCGTGTTTAGGACGTCCCACCCAAATACTGAATCTGAATGGGATGTATGAATGTTTTGCGACCAAATTACAGTTGCATAATTTTCACGTTTTACTGACTCAGTCATCCTTTTGCTCTACATACCAGGCCCCTTCTAAAAACAAATGCTAACATTTTGATGCCACTAAACAAAAAAATTGCATCGCTGAAAAGCTTGGACGTGTTTTAACTCTTTACAGCTTGACTTAGAGTTACTCATCGTGGTGCTCTAGTTTTCCTTTTACAAGCTCCTGCTTGGTCCGCTGGCATTTGATGACTAGTTTGGACCCAGAAGAGGGAAGAGTCCCTGCTAGAGTCAAAAGGAGGTTGTTGCATCGAGAGGAACATTGAAAAGGGTCTCTCTCCATGTTCCTTGAATCTTTGCCTTCAGGGCTTGATTCTGATTCACAGGATTATTTGACCAGATTCTGTTACTCACACTGTGGGTTGAATGAACTTGCTTCAAGAAGCTGTAAGATGAGATGTTTCAAGGGTTTTGTAACCAGAGGAGTACAGATGATCACAGAATACCCCCGAAAGGGCTCTGTTTGGTAACTCCTAGAACTCTACTGAAGAGGAGAATTATGTTAAAATGGCTTACTCATTTTAGACCAGTGACAACATGCATGTTAATCCTCCACAAAAAAGAATTACCCTGGTATACCAGAAAGGACTGGGAAATACAAAGTGATAACATAATTGTTTCCTTTCTGTGTAGTTCAATAATAATGCGGTCAATCACAACAACATATAGTGAACCAAAGAAAAACGAATCCTAAAATATATAGAAATACGTAAAATCATATCCTTTGTTTATTTTTTTCCTTTTTTCTATAGAGTAGCAAATTTGGATATTGCGATTATAAACACTTTCAATGCAATTAAAAACATGTACATATACACAATACTTCAAAGTAAAAATTCAGCATGTTATAATCTCACTTCAATACAGTAATGTGTACAATATTACATCCAATAGTATCAATTATTCAGGCTCGTGCATCATATATAGAGAATTATTACATTGCAATCTATAAAACAAATGCATTCAAAACAAACAAAAACTTGATCCTTGTGTCGACGAGTTTGTGTCTTTTTTTCTTTTGGAAAAACACCTTCCTCAGGACTGAACAATTAAAAACGTCTTTTCTTCATACAACAAATCCTCTCAGATCAAATAGGGTTCCAGGTAGTTTTAGTCTTTCAAACCTCCATCCCTGTTAGGTCTATACAGTTATAGGGGACTTTACTTGGTTCCCTCTTATGGTTTCAGCTACCTCGGTGTTTATTCTTTCACCCTTTTGCTTAAAAGCTGTTGATATTTGTTTGTACCCTCGATGGAGAATAATGTCATATCATTCATACGAAGTCCCTTTTCTGGGATATTCTCAGATGGATCTTGGGATTTAATCAATCACCCTTAACGATCCTAAAAGCGCCACTTTGTGCAATTTAGGGCGATACTCCGACCTATGTCGATGCGTAACGTCTGCCGACTCGGGGGTTCTGAGTAGTCAGGAATACGTCCTGTTAAGCCATGATCCACCTCCTACTGTGCCAGCTTTGAGCCAAGCCAACAGCTTTGCTTCTTTGCCAATGAGCTGCCAGGCACCAGCAACAGTTTTGAATGATGGACTCCATCTGTGATGCAGAGGGCCATACTGAATGGTGCTCGTTCCCACCCACGTCTTCAACATCATTCAAATGGGCGTTCAGTCCACAGGGCCAATAGCCGCTTTCCCTCCTTTCACGTGGTGTGTCTACTTTTTTAAACATGTTGTTTGGCACCTTTGAGCTGAGCTGCAACCACCTATATGCCGCCTGGCACCTAGCTACTCTCTCCCACCCACACCCAGATTGAATACCCCCTCGTTTGGCCAGATCTTTTCCCCCAATCCACAGGACTACAGTTCGACCTGAACAACACTCCCCAGCAGAAGTGCAAATGCGCTTTACTCCCATAATATGTCTGTAGGTGGTAACCCCGCGTCAGGGGTTGTTTTTATAGACATTTTTAAATTTGGAATCCTAAACATGAGCTCCAGGAGTGTTATTTTTATTCATGAATTTTTTTCTGTTGCTAAATTTTAATTTGGCCTGGAATATTACATTCTTTATTTCATAACTGTATTATTTGTGTTGGAGATAACACCTCTAACTACAAACACCCACCACTCCCGGAGGAAAGAAGAATCCTAAGGTTTTAATTGTCCTAAATCTCACCATGTGGCCAGTTCTGTTCATTCTGATTTGACACTAGATAGTTACCAGATCAATCCTATTGAGACACTCCTATCGTTGAGCTGCCAGCAACCCAAGAATCCTCAGGAACACACAACGCGGAATATTTCCCACAAGTCACTAGTTCCGTCCTCACAGCCCTAACAACGCCACTCAAAAGGAATACTATTCTCGGAAACCACCTCTCGAGTTCTTGCAAATTATAAGTGTGATTATTAGTCGGATGGTAAGTGGATATTACTGGTCAGGTTGTCTAACTCGAGTTCAAATCATTGCAAAGCTCCACATTTCACATCTATCTGTGTGAACGTCACTGTAATCTGCAAGAGCTTGTCTTGTACAAGCCTAAAGTCAACCACCAGACCGAGGACTACCAGCGACGTGCCAGGTACCACAGCTTTCATCCTAATTTCAATGATATCCTCTCTCCCGCACCTTATGCAGGCCAGGTGATATCTGCGCCATTAAACAAATATTGAATAACTTAAAGTCATAGGGATCAATTGAAGATAATTAGCCATGCTCGCTCATTGATTATTACAAAATGTGTATTGTTACAACTGCTACACCTATTGTTATATACACTGTTTTATGCTTCCCAAGCAATTTATAATTACAGTAAGCGTGTGAATAATATCCTTCCTGATCCCCAACTAACATACCAAATACATCTATTCTTGTTACTGTCGCTATTCATAAAATTGGTAAACTTTCAGTTGTGGGCTAAGGCAGATTCTGTTGCATCTATTGAAAATCAGATGCAACAACTCACACTGACAGCTTGAGCATCAATAATATTATTGTGGCTCTTTTTAATCAGTGAAGTAAAAAGCGAACTAGTTGGATCGGGTGCCCGCATCTTCAATCTTCTCTATGTGCAACAGGCCGTCGATTTGACCCACCATGAGTTCTATACAGATTTTGTCCTGGAACTTCAATGGTGTGCACGTAAGACCGAGAAGGGACAAGATTTTGCAATACCTTGGGGACACCCCTCCGCAGGTCATTGCTATTTTCAGGATGATAATGTGCAAAGATTGAGAGGAATAATAAAGAGTGAAAAATATATTTCCTTTGTTCTTTAAGAACATGGTATTACATTAACAAAGGAGAAATGTAAATTCAGTAGGAATGAAAGAGAAGCTGGGGTGAATTATTTCAGCGGATTGGAAGTGGGCTGGCGAGCGGAGGAGGAGAGGTGAGCGGAGGAGGAGAGTACGAGCGGAGGAGGAGAGTACGAGCGGAGGAGGGGAGGCGAGCAAAGGCGAGCGGAGGAGGGGAGGCGAGCGGGGGCGAGCGGAGGAGGGGAGGCGAGCGGAGGAGGGGAGGCGAGCGGAGAAGGGGAGGCGAGCGAAGGAGGGGAGGCGAACAGAGGCGAGGGGAGGTGAGTGGTGGAGGGGGGAGGGGAGGGAAGTGGGGGAGGGGAGGGAAGGTAAGCGGAGGAGGGGAGGCGAGCGGAGGAGGGGAGGCGAGCGGAGGAGGGGAGGCAAACGGAGGCGAGCGGGGAGGGGAGGCGAGCGGGGGAGGCGAGCGGGGGAGGGGAGGTGAGCGGGGGAAGCGAGCGGGGGAGGGGAGGTGAGCAGAGGGGGGGAGGGAAGGTAAGCGGAGGAGGGAAGGGGAGGGAAGTGGAAGAGAGGAGGGAAGCGGAGGAGGAGGCCAGGGAAGCAGAGGAGGGGGCAGGCGGAGGCGAGGGAAGCAGTGGAGGGGGCAGGAGGAGGCAAGGGAAGCAGAGGAGGGGGCAGGGAGGAGAGGGGAGGAAAGCAGAGGAGGGGCGGAGAGGAGAGGAGAGGGCAGGGGAGAAGAGGACAGGGGGGAGGGGAGTGTGGGAGGAGGGGACAGTAGGAGAAGAGGGGAGTGGGGGAGAAGCTGTAGACCCCCCCACACACACACCACTGAAGAGGCCAGGAGAGTTCAGCCTCTGTAGAGTCCCTGCCAAGATGAGGGAACAGTCATGGGAGCGAGAGGAGTTCTGACAAGTGAGGAGGGAGATCGCCTAAGCAAATCTTAAGGGGGCAACTGTATTGCACTGATCTCACTGTTTCCTGTTGTGGAGTTACGCACTTCAAGGGAACTGCTGGATGACAGGAGGCCACTGGACTGCCCGTAACAACACTAGGCTGGGGCGACTGCTGCACCAGAGACGAGGGCAGCAGGATGCACGCTGAGCAAACAGAAGGAGAACCTAAATACACTGGAGAAATGGAAACACAAATGGGGGGGGGGAAGAGTGAGCATGGAGTACCTGAAGCATCAGCTATGTATGTGGAGTCAGTCAAATGACTGAAAACCCCAAACAGTGCTCGACTGACAGTGACCTACTGAGGAGGAGAGCGGCATAACAGCTCCCTTGAGGCAGCCTTTGGAAATTATTTTTATCTTTAGAGAGGTCAAATACGAGAGATTTTCTGTTCATCATGAGGTGATTTAGCTGAGGAATTGTTGGGTGTCTTGGAGGACTAGGATAGGAAATGGGATGCTCCTCTACCCGATCTAAGCCACTTTCTTATTTATGGACCTCTTTCCCCTCACCCTGGGCTTTGCCTGTCCGCATTCCCCATACTTTTTTGTGTCTCATCCTCTTCTTATCTGAAGTCTTTCTCTCTGAAATCTGTGGATCTCCTGCATTCAAACTTGCGCAGGCAGAATCCACCTGATTGAAAGCAGTGGGTCTCAATAACTCTAGATTTTTAACACTGTAGGACAGACACTTATTTTAACTTCCCTTTGGGTATATGCACACTCTTATAGTGGATTCACTGACTCCGCGTTTGCATGTAACTATGTAAAATTTGATTGCATGTATGAATTTAGATACTTTGTAGAAAAATATATACTACTTATGATTTAAAAAATATATACATATTCTTTAGGTCTGCTTAACAAATTCTAGTTATCATTTATGATTTTTCATATATATATATTATTTATTTGTTTATTTTATTTGAAAGGTTTTATATAGCGCGAACATGACCCATCAGGGTATCCGACCGCTGTACATGAAAGCAAGCAATTTAACCAGGAGAAGAATGAAGAATTGCCCGGGTCATGGGAGGTACACAGCAGTATAAAATGCATTGTAGGACAATACAAAACAGTGCAGTAAACAGGAAGTACAGGTTGTTTGGGTAATTTCAGGACTAATATTGCAAGTAGCTATTCAGGAACAACTCTTTGACTTCTTTTTTGAATGTGGCGATCAAGGGATTAGTTCTGATTTCGGGAGGAAGACAGTTCCATATTCTTGGAGCAAGACCAGAGAAGGATCGGTTGTAAGTTCTTTTTGTTGAATTTTTTAGGTTTGAATAGTAGATTATTCTAACTTCTTAGGACTCGGTTCAAACCGTGTGTCAGGCAGGATATCTTGAGATGAATCCTTGCTTCGAGAGGGAGCCACTTGAGTAAGTATTGAGTTGATGATTGGCTCCTCTAGTTGTTGCACTGACCCTCAGCGTCACTGAGCTCGTCCCCATGGTCCCTTTGGCACAGAGCAGACAGGCTCACCTAAGGGCAATACGTAAGGTATTTATGCAGCACTGAAACAGTAATAACACTGAAATTCAAAACTATAAAAATATCAGGCCAAATTGGAAAACGAGTGTACAATTATAAAGCAAAATGAAAACAATCCATTAAGGGCACCGGTGAAATAGGAATTTTTAAAGTTTTATGTGAGAAACAAAGTGCCAATTGACGTTGTGTGCAGCACCTAGGTGTAATTAGAGGCTGACTGTGATGGAGCACAGATGAAATACACAAACCAGGTTCATCCTCGTCAAAGATTTTACCTACTGATGTATCCCTTTAATCCCCAACCCAACACAGAAGTAAAAAGCTAAAGCCCCTCAGGGGTGGCACCTAGACACTCTCAGGGTGTCGGGCAGAGGGTCCAGTTGGCACTGGTCACCTAAGTAGTTGGAGGAAAGGCTTCTTGTAGCTTATTGTATACCTGTAGCTTGAACATGTGGTCATCCAACTGACCCTTGGAATCCAGTCCTTTTTCCTCGATTTAAAAGAAAGCCGGTCCATTGCCTCAGGTTTCCTCCTAGGTTGCCAAACAGCAGGTTCAGTCATTTTCTGATCTTCATCAGGTCAGGAGTGTTCTGTAGTATGTGCCTGGAGGTGTCACATTTATGCCTTTCGCATGCTAGCGTTTGGGAATGACAGCTGGGCAGCCCCTAACCAGTGAGGTTAACGTTTCTGGGGCCAACCGTCCCCAGTTTTAGCACTTCCTTATTCACCCTATATATTTTTTTATCTCATCTTTGGAACTTCGATGGATTGGGTGCTGGCATCTTCAATCTTCTCTCTGTGTAACAGGCTGTCGATTTGACCCGCCATGAGTTCTATACAGATTTTGTCCTGGAATATAATAGAGTAAAAAATATACTTTCTTCGTTCTTTAAGAACATGGTGTTACATTAACAAAGGAGAAATGTAAATTCAGTAGGAATGAAAGAGTAGCTGGGGTGCATTATTTCGGGCGGAGGTGTTTGTCCAGCGTTATGCCTAAAGATCTGGTGGAATCCACAACATGTGGAATGCAATTGAGGGCCGTTGGTTGTTTGAGCCAGTCTTGAATGGGGGTAGTATGATTGTGGGGGGCAATAAGTAGAAATTCTGTCTTGAGTGTATTCAGCATAAGGTGATTGTGAGGTAGCCAATGTTGAGTTTTCACAAGGACACAAGGTGTTAAGAGTTTTGATATTGTCAGGTGAAGAGACTTTTAGGTATATTTGAGTGTCATCTGCGTCATGTGATAATATATGTTCGAGCGGTTCAGAATTTCTGTAAGTGGTTCCATGTACAAGTTGAAGGGAATGGTTGACTTTGATTCTCTGTGATCTATTGTGTAAGGAATGAGGCAAACCAATTTAAAACTGTTCCTGATAATCCCATCCTTTTTTCGAGAAGATCAGTCAAGTTATCATGTTAGACGCTGTCAAACACTGAGGAGAGATGCAGGAGAAAAATGTAGGCAGCTTTCATTTCGGTCAAGAAATCTGAGTGTCATCAGTAATGTGTGTCAGGGCAGATTCGGTACTGTGACCCGCTTGAAAACCTGATTGGAATTGATCAAGGAGTTGAAACTGATCAATGTGATTACACAGTTGTGTGTGAACGTATTTCTCAAGTAGTTTGGCTACGGTCATGATATTGGAAATGGGCCTAAAGTTGTTAGGATCATTTAAGTCTGCATTTGGCTTTTTAGGTATGGAGGTGACTTGGCCAGTCTTGAGGCAATCTGGAATCCTGCTTTGAAGGAGAGATTCATGGACAATCTTGGACCAGAGTGGGATTATGGAAGGTATAAGATCTTTGAAGAGCTTGGCGGGCATTTGCCCAAGGCTTTTTAAGAAGATGCGCAAGGGTTTTGCCGACCTGGTCACCCTCCCCGTATTGGCGAGCGCGCTCCTCCCGACCTAGGAAATGCGTTTCTCTGTGTTCAGCATCCTCAAATTCCGCTATCTTAGCCTTCATCTGCCCAAGGGTCGTGAGCTGATTCGACTTGAAGAATTCTAATTCAAGCGAGTGAATCTTTCTCTAGCCACTGCAGATCATTCCTCAGTGAACGTAGAGCACCAATTTGTTTAGCAACACTTGCCTCGAATGACTGCCGTAAACGTCTCCTATAGAGTGGACGGGGTGTCCGCAGAGCTGACTTTGGTGTCAAAGGATGGCTGATCCAATCTCCTCTCGCAACACCTGGTCCCAGAGGGCACCAGCTGAAAGTCTCCAGCTGAAGGCTCTATTCGGCGCGTCTGTTAAAATACATTTTAATAGTGCTGGAGCGTTATCCAATAGGGTTCAGGCAAGATGGGCACAGTGTCTAACCCAACTGTCCACGTCACAGGATATGAGTTGGTAGTCAATTTTAGATTCTGGTCTTCCATAAGGGCCTGCAGTTGCGCCACAGCTCAGGCGGGAGGCCGGCAGGAACCTCTTGACCTGTCCTAATTGGAGTTGAGAACCACGTTAAAATCATCTCCCCATAGCACTGCCCCGGGGCCCAGGGAGTCCGCCAACCGCCGCATCTCGCTAAAAAACTGGGGATTCTCGGTGTTGGGGCCGTATATTGATATGAGTCTCACTGGGCTACCTACAAGAACCCCGTCCTCTATCACATACCGACCTTGGGGATCGCATATTGCAGTGCGCGTATGCCAAGGGAAGCCCTTTCTGTGCCCTATGCGTAGTTGAAGTATCCCGCTACGAACTTTTCACCCATCCTTCCCGCTCGCAGGCGCGAACCCGAGGCTCCTATCAGATTCAGCTCTTGTAAAAAAGCAGAGTCTGCTCCATATCAATTAAGAAACGCTGCCACTAACCGCATCTTTCTACCGCAGTTCAGGCCCTTCACATTCCAGGTTACAGCTTTTAGCGTGCGTGTCTTGTCAGCAGTTGCAGTCATCTCTGCATTATCATGCATCCACGCGCGCCAAGAGGGAGAGCAGAAGCCAGTAGCTTCGGACTCGTGATAGAGAGAGGAAGGCAAAAAAAGAAGGGAGAGAAAACGCAAATAGAGACAAGCAACCAGTGAGAGTTGAGCGAGAGATGCAAGCTACGCCTCCCCCAACTTTGTGAGGTCTGACCAATGTGATTAGGTTATATTCAGGGGGAACTAGAATGTCCAAAATTGGTGAGGAGGAAATATTAAGCCAAGTTTGTGGTAGGATCAGGAGGTCCAGATCTTGCAAGAATAAGAGGTTGGCTATATTCGCAGCATGCCTAACCGCTGACCTGCAATTCAAAAGTCAAGTTAAGTCAAGTCAAATAATTTATATAGCGCGCTACATACCCAGAGGGTCTCAAGGCGCTTGAGGAAGGGTGGGGAATTACTTGTCGAATATCCAAGTTTTAAGTTGCTTTCTGAATGCTAGGTGGTTCTGAGTGAGGCGAAGGTGAATGGGGAGTGAGTTCCAGGTTTTGGCTGCCAGGTAGGAGAAGGATCTTCCTCCCATGGTGGTTTTGTTGATGCGGGGTACGGTAGCAAGGGCTTGGTTGGAGGAGCGTAGCTGGCGGGAGGGGGTGTAGAAGGAAAGTCGTGTGTTGAGGCATTCGGGTCCGAGTTCGTAAAGTGCTTTGTGTGCGTGGGTTAAAAGGCGGAATGTTATTCTCTTATTGACGGGGAGCCAGTGGAGATTCTTCAGGTGATTAGAAATGTGGTCTTTACGCGGGATGTCTAGTATGAGTCTGGCTGAAGCGTTCTGGATGCGTTGGAGTTTTTTCTGAAGTTTTGCGGTGGTACCGGCGTATAGGGTGTTACCGTAGTCCAGGCGGCTCGTGACCAGTGCGTGGGTGACCGTTTTTCTAGTTTCGGTGGGGATCCAGCGAAATGTTTTTTTGAGCATGCGAAGAATGTTGAAGCACGATGATGAAACGGCGTTGACTTGTCTGTTCATCGAGAGTGTGGAGTCCAGGATGATGCCCAGGTTCCTTGCGTGGTCCGTCGGGATGGGTGCTTTTCCAAGGGCCTCTGGCCACCAAGAGTCATCCCAGGCGGAAGGGGAGGTGCCTAAGATAAGGACTTCTGTTTTGTCTGAGTTCAGTTTCAGACGGCTGAGTTTCATCCACTCGGCTACTTCTTTCATTCCTTCATGTAGGTTGGTTTTGGCGGTGTTCGGGTCTTTGGTGAGTGAGAGGATCAGTTGAGTGTCATCAGCGTAGGAGATGATGTTGAGGTTTTGTTGGCGTGCGATGGTCGTGAGGGGGCTCATGTATACGTTGAAGAGAGTGGGGCTGAGTGAAGATCCTTGTGGCACGCCGCAAATGACTTCAGTGGCTTCTGACTTGAATGGTGGAAGTCGGACTCTCTGAGTTCTTCCGGTAAGGAACGAGGTGATCCAATACAGTGCTTTTTATTGGATTCCGATGTTTCTGAGGCGTTGTAGGAGGGTGTTGTGACAGACTGTGTCGAAGGCTGCGGAGAGGTCAAGGAGGATGAGGGCGACTGTGTCTCCATTGTCCAGTAGGGTTCGAATGTCGTCTGTTGCTGCGATGAGTGCGGTCTCAGTGCTGTGTTTTGCTCGGAAGCCGGACTGTGAGGAGTCGAGGGATTTGTTGGTTTCGAGGAAGGCGGCGAGCTGGCTGTTGACGTCTTTCTCGATGACTTTGGCCGGGAATGGTAGGAGCGAGATGGGGCGGTAGTTTTTGAGTTCGGTGGGGTCCGCTGTGGGTTTTTTCAGAAGGGCGCTGAGTTCGGCGTGTTTCCAGCTTTCCGGGAAGGTGGCAGAGTTGAGGGAGCAGTTGATGACGTCTCGGAGGTGTGGTGCTATGAAGGAGTCAGCTTTGTTGAAGATATGGTGAGGGCATGGGTCTGTGGGGGATCCTGAGTGGATGGAGTTCATCAGGCGGATGGTGTCCTCAGTGGAGATTGGGTTCCAATCAGTAAGGATGTTCAAGGGGGGGGAGGGTACGGCAGAAGGTTGGGTGGGTTGGTCTCCGTGTTGGTTGTCGAAGCTGTTGTGGATGTCTGCGATTTTGTTGTGGAAGAACGAGGCAAGGGAGTCGCAGAGGGTTTGAGAGGGAGTGATGTCGTTGGAGTTGGCTGAGGGGTTGGTAAATTCTTTGACGATGTTGAATCATTCCTTGCTGTTGTGGGCGTTGTTGTCTAGACGGTCTTTAAGTGCAGCTTTCTTGGTAGTCCCGATCAGTTGGTGGTGTGTGCGGGTGGCGTTTTTGAGGGCGTCCTTGGTGTTGGTGTTTGGGTCTTTTTTCCAGGCCTTCACAAGGGAGCGACAGAGTTTCTTGGATGTCTTAAGATCATCGTTGAACCAGGGAGCGTTTTTGCTGCCTAGTTTGATTTGACGTTTTTTCAAAGGTGCTAGGTTGTCGGCGCTATTGGTTAGCCATTGAGTGAGGTTAGTGGCTGCTTGGTTGGTGTTCGAAGGGTGGGCCGGGGGGTTTTGAAGAAGCAATGAGGAGATCTGGTCGATGGTGATTTTGTTCCAGTTTCTTCGGAAAGTGGGTTGAGGAAGGTTGTGGGTTGTAGTCTTTTTGTAGACAAAGTGAACACAGCTGTGGTCCGTCCAATGGAGAACTGTGGTGTGACTGAAGGAGATATGTTTGCTGGAGGTGAAGATGGGGTCGAGTGTGTGGCCTGCGTAGTGAGTGGGGGTGTTAACAAGTTGTTTGAGTCCGAGGTTGGCCAGATTGTCCAGAAGGGTGGTGGCGTTGCTGTCGTTGTTCTTTTCCAGGTGAAAATTGAGGTCTCCCAGTAGTATGTAGTCCTCGGAGGGGAGGGCGTGTGGGGTGATAAAGTCAGTGATGTCTTCACTGAATTGTGCACGGGGTCCTGGTGGCCTGTAGAGGAGGGTGCCTCGGAGTGTGGTCTTGGGGTCGGTGTGGATCTGGAAGTGAAGGTGTTCGGCGATAGATAGGTTGGCGTCTGAGTTGGTTGAGATGCGGATGGAATTCTTATGGACGATTGCGATGCCTCCTCCTGTTTGTTTGATGCGGTCCTTACGGATGATCTTGTAGCCTTCCGGGATGGCAATGGTGATGTCTGGGGCTGAGGATGCGTTCCTCCATGTTTCTGTTAGGAAGGCGACGTCCGGAGAGAAGGTGTCTAGCAGATTCCAAAGGTCGATGGCGTGTCTGTGGACCGATCGGGTGTTGAGCAGGATGCATTTTAGGTGGTTGGGGTCAGATCTCTGTTTGGTGTTCGTGGATGAGGAGTTGGTCTTGGTGCCGTCATACTTGCAGGAGATGCATGTGAAGGGTCCATGGGTGTGTCCAGGAGCGGCTTGGGCGCAGTTGGGGAGTCGGCCGGGGTTTAGGGCTAAGAGGGTGGAGGCGTCGTATGTAATGCGGGTGGGGTGGGTGGTACGGGGGCCAGGGGGTCTGGCGCTGGGCGCGGGCTTGGCGCGGACGGGCGTAGACGGGCTTACCTTTGGCGCACCTTCGGCGCGGCCGTAGCGCGTGGACGCTGCGCGTAAATGCATCTGTCATATGTGGATAGTGGAAGGGGAGGGGCGAGGGAGGGTCAGCTGGGAAGGCGGGAGCGGGGCGGAGACTCGGGCAGGGCGAGACAACAACAACATCAACAGCAAAATGGCCGGCAGCGTGGGACGGACGGAGCAAGCAACCAAAGTAAAGCAAAGTGTGTAGAAAG
This sequence comes from Lissotriton helveticus, assembly GCF_964261635.1. Lineage (NCBI taxonomy): Eukaryota > Metazoa > Chordata > Amphibia > Caudata > Salamandridae > Lissotriton > Lissotriton helveticus. The sequence goes on along the minus strand of NC_136057.1, from coordinate 54,491,450 downwards.
CACTCAAATAAATGTCAGTCAAGGCAACACAAAGCGATGGCACAATAATATCAGCAGCCACTTAGCAGGAGAGGTGGTTCAGCGCTGTGAGGCACACTGAATAAACAAGTACAAAGAAAACGATCCTGCAATGTGAGTAGACCAAATGAATAACAGCGATCTTGGCAATAAAATTGGTCGTGCAGTGCGAGGTGATTTACATAAAATGCGGCGATGTATGCAGTAAAGTGGTCCTTCAGAGCGGGATATTTAAAATTACTCGCGGCGGTTTTACCAAAATAAAGCGCTTCTACAGTGCGAGATTGTTACATAAATTGCAGCGCTGTGCGCAATTAAGCGATCCTGCAGAGCGAGAAGAGTAAATAATGGCGGTGAGTGCAGACAGCTGGGGAGAGCAACGATACCAGTCTGTTAGAGGAGGCAGGTCGGGGAGCAGCGTGGAGGAGCGGCCGTGTCTGTTGTAAGCAGGACGGTCACAAAAGCATTGACTTGAGGTGGGATTTGGTAACCACAGCTTCTTGGGGAGATGTAGAGACTGGTGGTGAATTATCAAGGCTTAAAGTATTGAATGTATTGTATTCGGCATTTATAGAGCACACTGTGACCCTACGGTATCCTGGCGCTTGAACACGTGAGATCAATTAACCTTGAGTTTAATGGCGAGTACAGGGTCAAAAAGGATAAGAAAGTCACGGCCACATACTTACGCCCTAGGAAAGAGCCAGGTCTTTAACTTCTTTCTGAACGGCAGCAGATTACCTATCTGTCTAAGTTCGGCTGGGAGTTTGTTCCAAGCCAAAGCTGCTGCAATACTAAAAGCTCTTCCTCCATATCTAACTCTTCGAAACCTGGATACTCTCACCAGTTTAGCTGAGGAGGAGCGAAGGTTACCTGGGGGACATACCATTCAAACCTGCTCTGTAATGGCTTGGGCCCAATGCCATACAGAGCCTTAGAGACTATGCACATTGACTTGAACTGTACCCTCTGCATAACTGAGAGCCAGTGGAGCACGGCCAAGGCCTGAGATGCTGAAGACTGGCGTGGTCTCTTTAGTGCGAACTTGGCCGCCATCAACTGGATTCTCTGGAGTCTCCCTATCAGATATTTAGGAGACTCCAACGACAATGTTCTGATATTGACCCTGGATTCTCTAAATGAGTTGGAGGAAATAGTCTGGATCTTGGATGGTGGGAGAGAAGGTTTATTATGGGCGGTATTGTAATGAAGTAGAAAGGAGTGAATGTCATCATCAGACATAGGGTCAGTGATCCTATGTGGCCTGGCGTGATGGTTAACAAGGCCTAGATTTCCAGGTAAAATTTGTCTCGTTTTCCAAGATGAGTCTTGAGTTTGGCAGAGTTTAGCCGTAGTGGGGAGGCATGATTGATTATTCTTGAAGGACATGTAGAGATTCCAGCGCTCCTCCATCATTGAAGAAAAGTGTAGAAGGTTCAGAAGACCCTGCTCGATGTCTTTCAGTTCAACCTCAAGGGGGGGTGCGGGGGTATAAGGAGTGGTTAGTTGGTCTGGTGATAGGAAGGGAGTGATGTCTCCTCGTAAAAGGAACAGTGGTAGGTAATGTAGGTTCCACATAGTCCAGGATGGAAGTATAAGTGGAGGTTTTTTGGAGGTTGGGGGCTGGTGGTTGGGACATGGAGGGGGTATGAAGAGTAGAGGGAAGTGGTGTTCTACAGTTTTCTTCCATGTGTCATGACTCATGTGCTATAGGGGAGTTGAGTGCCAGGTGTTGGGAAGCACAGTGGGTGAGTGGGGTGCTCCTTGAGGTAGGAGTGATGAGAGAAGGGGAGATTAGTAGGCTTAGTTATCTAGAGTGCTGTTATTTATTGTTATGGGGGTGAGCATAGGGTGATGATATGTGAGTAGCAGGAGAAGGCCAGTTCCCTCCATAGGTGAAAGGGTGGTCCTCAATGGGCTTCTTGTGTTGAGGGGCGGTAAAGACCCAATGGTTAGGGGGTCTGATGGATGGGTTGGGTTCCACCTTGGGCGAGGATGGGGAGGAAGAAGGGTAACGATTGGAACTCAGGACCCCTAAATTGCTAATGATGGATGTATAACCTGGGTGAGGATTAGGAGCCAGTTTTGCAGTGAGCTCAACCACATTTTGTTATGTCTCAAGCAGTCGCTCCCTCACCTTATGGCTATCCACACTCGATATATTACTATCAATGAATATGGAATCCATTTATTCTTCTAGCATCTGTGTCAGTTGGGTAACAGCCATCAGTATCTGGGGAGTGGACATTTCATCCGCCCGTGGAAATAGGCCTTGTCTACTCTGCGAGTTCCATGCAGGGCCTCTTTCCACCTCTGTATATCTGTACATTTTTGGTTATTGGCCTGTTCTAGAAGATCTCTCTCGGCCCATAACTACACAGAATAGTTATTGCCACAGGGGTCTATCCCGCTCCTTCAAATTCTGTGTCTCAGCAGGTGCTCTGCTATCCCCTGGGTACCCTCTCAAAACAGCGGCCCAGCCCACTGCAGGTCAGACTGTCTTCTTCAGGTCTGTCTGCCACGTATTACCTCCAGAACAAGAACATGAAGGAGAACCAGGCAATATCCCCCAAGGCATGAGCAAGGACCTAGCCCTCAAGCCTCCCTCTCATCCACTACCGCCCACGTCTCAAAGGTTAGTAGCTGGAAGATCCCTTCTCAGCAACCTCTTATCAGTTGGAAGCTCAGGGTTACCGGGTCGCAGTCCCAACTATATGATCCCGTCAATGGGGAGGGAGAAGGGGTTGCACAGGTGGCACCTGTATGTCAACTTGTATGCACTTCACAGGCCCGACCCTCTATGCCTTCTCAGGCAGGCCTCCTGCAACTGTATACGCTCTCTGCATCAGCAGTCCGCAACGCAGGAAGGGCAGGGGTAGTTATCGCCTGGGGACTGTGCTGACCTCATCTCCATTATCTAGCCGCTGTCATTGTGGCAACCATCCTCAGGCTTCTAGGCTCCAACCAGCATTGCGTGCCCAAGCGATCAGTTTATTTCTAAGAAGCCATTCAGCCCCAGTGTGCCAGTACTCTGCCAGTACATCTCAGCCAAGCCTCTGCAGGCGTCTATGCGCTTCCCATCATGGTTTTGGGCTGCCACTGTATGGCACTCACCTTGGCATCTGTGCGCTCAGTTATTTTTTTTTTTTGTGCAGAGTTTTATATAGCGCGAACTAGACCCAAACTGAATCAGGTATCAGAGCGCTTTACATATTTTCCAGTTACACTTTCATTTTAGGCACGGGGAGATTAAGTGATTTGCCCAGAATCACAGGAGGTTTTGGCGTTGTTACCGAGACTCAAACCCAGATCCCCAGGTTCGAGGTCGAGCGCCCTAGCCGTTAGGCCAACTCCTCTCCCAATCATGGCAGGAAGCCTGTCCGAGCCCCCTCTTTCACATGGAGGGCTCTATGCGTAGGACCTCCTCTAGGGGTCTGACCTCTAACTCCTTGGTAGAGTACTGGATTCTGTAGGATTAGGCTGGGTGCCCGGCAGCGCAATCGTTCAAGGCTTTCATTCAGCCATCTTCCTGTGTCTGCTTTTTACAAGATTATGCACGTTTCAAATTTAGTTTATTCATTTTGATATCATTCGACATGGCAAAACAATTTGTTTTTATTTCTTTTACGGTCTATACAAAATGTAAATAGATTTATCATTTTATGTTACTGATATGAGTGAGTGCACACTTATTGTTAATATATCAATCTGCTTTATTTTATGTTGGTCTCATTTATCCTTGCCTCAAAACCTTACCAAATCTATCCCATCGGAAAAGTACATGCATTACTTCCAGAATGCTGCCATTCACTGTTAAATATTTTCGTTAAAATTAGTTTACACCTTGAAAGATATTTCACTGTAATTTTTGTTTTTTTGTTATACTGCAGGTGGCTTCAAGTGTGGACAGGAACAAAACTTATGGATTCTGTCATTTGCAGCAAATAGACTACAAAGAGAGAGATGCTCCAGAGATTTTAGAAGAAAACAATTTCTAAAAGCTGGATTTGGCCAGGAAGTAACGACAATACAGAGCAGAGTCGCTGACTGATTGTAAATGCAGTTTCTGGATTCTCTCTAATTTCGTATATGTCAATGAACCCTTAAGTTGGGGGCAGCAAGGACACACATGATCGAGGAGATGGAGGGTTTTGTGACTGTAAAGCAAGATCCAGAACAACAGCACAATTTGAATAAAAAAACAGTGTACATTATTTATAATACTGTGCAGATTGCAGAAGTAGTGTACCCATGCACTTCACAAGAGACAAACCTAGCTTGTAATTTGAACAGGACAGTACAAAAAAGGAGGTGCACAGGAGAGATACCTTATCAATGTTCCGAATGTGAGAAAACCTTTACTCAACAATCCTACTTGACTCGACATATGAAATCGCACTCTGAACAAAAGCCTTATCAGTGCTCTGATTGTGAGAAAAGATTTAGTCAGAAACACTATCTGACACGACATGAAAGAACACATTTGGGACAAAAAATATATCAGTGCACTGAATGTCCAAAAAGTTTCAGCAAAAAAGCGAGTTTAATTCAGCATGAAGGTGCACATGCAGGAAAAAAACGGTATTTGTGTCCTGAATGTGGTAAAACCTACCGTCATAAAATCAGTTTCACATTACATGAAAGGTCACACTTGGGACATAAACCATATCAGTGCACTGAATACCAGAAAAGCTTCCAGGATAAAAGTACTCTTGCTAAGCATGAAAAAATTCACACCGGAGAAAAGCCATATCAGTGCAATGAATGTCAAAAATGTTTTACGAAGAGATGTAGTCTAACTCAGCATGAAAAGACACACACCGGAGAAAAACCCTATAAGTGCACAGAATGTGAAAAAAGCTTCAGTCAGAAAATCCATCTCGTACATCATAAGAGAACCCACACAGGAGAAAAGCCCTATCAGTGTGAAGAATGTCAAAAAAGCTTCAGTCAGAGAATTCATCTGACCCAGCATGAGAGAACTCACACAGGGGAAAACCCTACTGGGGCAGTGAATGTCAGAAAGGATTCAACCACAAAATTAGCCTGACTCACCATGAGAGAACGCACGCTAGGCACGCCTCCACTCAGGAATGATGTTCATTCACATAGTTCCATGTAAACTAAAAGAAAGTGCAACATATGGACATTAACCTGAACTGAACTCCTACAAGTGCAGTGAATATTACGCAAGCTCTAATTCTGAAATCAGTCTTACAGATGAGATAGCATGGAATTGCCCAAAAAAGTTAGCAATGCGCTGCAAAACCAAGCGGCTAGTGTTTGAATGTATGAATAACTCAGTCCGCCTAGGCCTATGAGGGAGAAAATATATGGTTTGCATGAGAAATAATATCTTTGAAAAGCTAAAGTTAGAATGGTAATCTGACTTAATGGGTGAGCGCAAATCTAGCTTAGTTGCAAACCTGTTTAAGGTGGAACTTGTAAGGGCTTTTTTTTTTAAATGACAAAATCCTCCAATGCCCCTTCATTCCCCCCAACGCCCCCGCATTCCCCCCAACGCCCCCGCCTCCCCCCAACGCCCCCGACTCCCCCCAATGCCCCCACCTTCCCCCAATGCCCCCGCCTCCCCAACGCACTCCAGTCGCAATGCACTCTCACCACAAACCCCATTCACCCCTAATCACACACCCCCCACCCACACACATCCCACCCACAACACACTCACACTGTTTTATAAACATTCCCATGCCAAACGTTCAGCAGATTGACATAAAATAAGTTGCAGTAGTAAGAGAGCTGCTCCCTCCTGTGACTTTGCTCATGGAAAAGATCAAGGCGATTACATATATAAAAAAGAAAATTGTGATGAGCAAAAATGTGGAAGCAGTAATTGAAATGCTCTTCTCTAAATTCCTACAACAAGCTAATGAATGAAAGCCAACAGGGTAATTTAAATGTGCTTCTATTCAAAAAGCCAAAGAGACTCTAGCCTTGGCACGTTGTCATACTAGTAAAACAATTGAAACCAGTGAAATGATTTAAGCTGATAGTTATTGAAACGTCCTGACTCTGGTGAACAGTATATTAATGTGGCAAGTTGTGCATGGACTCTAGTGTGGGAATTGTATTATGCATGGAGATTTTTTGAAGAGTGTCAAATGTTGGAATATGCCTTTAGGGACAAAAAAATCACAACCCATTGTGACCAAGTGTAATCGATTGCGACCAATTGTTGCCCAGTATGGCCTATTAAAACCACTTCAAAGATATTGCCTGTGAAAATGAAAACACAATCAATTCTACGAAAGTATCCATTTTTGCACAGATGATATTGATAGTATTTGTCAATAGTGTAAAGATTAGTAATGTAGAACATTTCACTAACGTATCCTTCCTCATGGAATCTTTTGTTATGACTCCTGCTGTGTGTAAAATGAAAGCCTATTCAGAGACCTGAATCAGGAGAAAACATAAATAGTCTATCTATAAAGATGAAATCACGCAAACATCTGAAATATGGTAGTATTGCCCCTGTGCACAAATTAAGAAGTGCAGGTGTTTGAAAAAGCTACTGCAAAACTGATCCTAATGTTTCATAGTGCAGAATACAAATGGTCCGTCATTTTTCACGATAGATGCAACTTTGCCTCGGGGTTGGGGCTGGGGGTGGGGGAGGGTCATCCAGCACCAACAACCCGAACTGACATCTGTTAACAAAACCCAGAACTGACATTAGGCACCAACATCCAGAACTCACAATAAGTTAACATCTTCCAACAACCTGAGCTGACATCAGTCGACAACATCCAGCACTGATATTAACCACCCACATCCAGGACTGACATCAATTATCAGCATTCATCAACTGATCCATGAGTGAGACTGAGGCCAGGCTGCCTGACGGTTGTCGAAGCTTAACTCACTGGAAGCTAAGGGCCGTATGTAGAAACCATTTTTGCGGTCTGGCCATTTCTGGCCCCAAAACATACTTTTACATATGTACAAAACATACTTTTACACATGTACAAAACATACTTTTACACATGTACAAAACATACTTTTACACATGTACAAAACATACTTTTACACATGTACAAAATACAAGTTGAAATTCGGTAGCACGTTTCCAAATTTGAATTTGGCTTTGCGATTCAGTATTTGAAAGCGGCGTGTTTAGGACGTCCCGCCCAAATACTGAATCTGAATGGGATGTATGAATGTTTTGCGACCAAATTAAAGTTGCATAATTTTCAAGTTTTACTGACTCCTTTAACCTTTTCAGCGCGACCGCGTTTCCCCCTCCGGTGCTGGGCCCTAATAAAAACGGGCGTGGTCATGACGGAACGGTTCCGTCATGAGCACAGCTCAACCGTAGCTCATGACGGAACCGTTCCGTCAAGAGCATCGAAGGGATTAAGGAGGTGTTAACCCATTCGCAATGGGACCCCTTCCCCTTTGAGAATAAAAAAAAGAATATATTTTAACAGCAGGGAGTGGTTCCTAATCTAAAAAAAACAACAATTAAACTTCAAGGTTTTTTCTTGAAAATGCATCCTGTGTTCCGTTAAAGAAAATGGGTTGCATTTAATAAAAAAAAGTTGCTTCATTAATAAGCAATCACAGACATGGTGATCTGTGATGGCTATTCCCAGTGAGTCTCAAACTGCGACTTACCTCATGAATATTCATGAGGTAGGGAGATTTACAGCAACCTAGGAATCGCTGAATAAAACTGAAAGAATTTCATACATTTGGGATAGCGATTTCCTAATTGTGATTCACAGAGAATCGCATTATGAAAATCACTATCCCTAAAATCTGTACATATGGCCCTAAGCTGCTGTTTATATCACCTGAACCTGCCGAAAACACCTGAAATACATCAATTTATTTTGTTCTTGAATCCTCAGGTGATTTAAGTCCACACATCCCTAAATGTTCGCTGTCATTGGTTCAGGCAAAGTGATCTACTGAATCAAGGCGGACAACGTATTGGTTGCGTTTGCCTGCCCCCAGTCCCTTCTCAAAGCAGTGTTAGCGCTGCAGCCTGCTGAGTATAAGGGGTTAATTACCAGGGCCTGTTCACCCTCAGTTTCAGAACTCTGTAATGTGCCGAAATAAAATTAAAATTTGTCTCTGAGGCAAAGTCTTGTCACTCATGTTCAGTTCAAAATAAAATAAAAAACTCGGGAAACACACAAGAGCTGAGACATTCACCAGAAGGCTGTAAAACTCATCGCCCTTTACCCTGGTTTTTCCTCATAATGCAGGAAGCTGAGCAAGATACATTATCCAGTCTAACACGATGAAGGTCATTTAACTATGGTTTCTGCCCCCATTCTGTGTTATGAAATATGCTCTTCCCTGTGTTCCTCCTTTGGTTTGTAAGCCTTTCTGTTGTAAAGCACAATGTTTTCATTTCAGTCCTTTGAAACAAATAAAGCCTAGAAATTGTACGTTGTCATGTCGTGTATAAAACACAACCTCCCCTTGAAGGCAAGGTATGGATGGGAGAATTATTTCTATTGTGACACTCATTCTGACTGCACACAAGAAGATCCCTCATTTGTGGCACCTCATCAAGATATTGTATGATCACATGCATTGGTGGCCTGCTTCCTTCAATGCTGGAGATGTTCTGGTACTGCTCCCTTAACCCATTCGCTGTGTTAGTCGGCCAACAGCTGTCGCGAGCACTACCTCGGTAGTGCTGCGCACGTCTGTTGGCCGACACGGCCCCGCCCACTCCGCTAAACTGCCGCACTGTGTCGGAATTGCCGCCGTAGTTAAGCAGTTAAGAAATACATTTACTGGACCTCTTTCTGCTGTTTCTTTTGAGGAGAGCTCTGTATACTTTTGTCTTCTCAGTGCATCTGCACAGCTGCGGGCATGCCATGATGTGGCCGGGGCACTAATTTGCCCTAGGATCAGTTAAGACACCATTGTTTGTCCCTTTCAGCTAACTTGTAGATGCATAGCCCAGTCATCCTTTTGCTCTACATACCACGCCCCTTCTAAAAACAAATGCTAACATTTTGATGCCATTAAACAAAAGATTTGCATCTCTGAAAAGCTTGACCGTGTTTTAACTCTTTACAGCTTGACTTATAGTTACTCACCGGTGTACTCTAGTTCTCCTTTTGCAAGCTCCTGCTTGGCCCACTGGCATTTTATGACTAGTTTGGACCCAGAAGAGGGAAGAGTCCCTGCTAGAGTCAAAAGGAGGTTGTTGCATCGAGAGGAACATTGAAAAGGGTCTCTCTCCATGTGCATTGAATCTTTGCCTTCAGGGCTTGATTCTGATTCACAGGATTTGACACTAGATAGTCGCCAGATCAATCCTATTGAGAACATTCCTCTCGTTGAGCTGCCAGCAACCCAAGAATCCTCAGGAATGCACAACGTGGAATATTTCCCACAAGTCACTAGTTCCGTCCTCACAGCCCTAACAACGCTACTCAAAAGGAATACTATTCTCGGAATCCACCTCTCGAGTACTTGCAAATTATAAGTGTGATTATTAGTCAGATGGTAAGTGGATATTACTGGTCAGGTTGTCTAACTCTAGTTCAAATCACTGCAAAGCTCCACATTTCACATCAATCTGTGTGAACCTCACTGTAATCTGCAAGAACTTGTCTTGTACAAGCCTAAAGTCAACAACCAGACTGAGGACTACCAGAGACTGGCCAGGTACCACAGCTTTCATCCTAATTTGAATGATATTGGGCCCGATGTATCAAGATTGCATATTGCGATTCTATAATTGCGAATTTCACCGATTCGCTATTATCGAATTGCAAAATGCAATGTATATAGGTTTTGGCAACATTTTTGCGAATTCTACATATTCCTTAATTGTGACTCGCAATTTGCGAGTCGCAAATAAGGAATGGCTTCCCATTCATTTCTATGTGCCTAGAGGCCCATAGGAATGAATTGGAATTGCATGCACAATTTGTGAGTACCCAAGGTGAAGTGCCAACCCTGAGGTGAAAATAGAGATTTCTTTTAAGAGGCACAGTGATAATGTCCCAGTAGGATTTCAGGAAGGAGCGACGTTTGAAATCTAGGAACCTTCCTATCCATGGCTCTCTACCTCTCGCTTCGCATTGCCAGATCCATAGCCAGTAATGCGATTTCTGATGAAGGGATAAGTTTGCAGGATGGGTTTCCCCAAAGTTTCCTCATACTCATATCTAGTAGAAAGCTTTCAATTTGCTGTAGCCACTTGTTTTTGTGAAGCCTTTCGGCATCTATAACATCCCGCTGAGCCAAAGCTTAGTGAGCAAGTTCAGGTATGGACCAAGCCCTTCTCCAGTATACTAACGGGTGTAGTTTGACTTTATTAGCCTCTTCGAAGCTGATGACCGAACCGCTCCGTCATCAGCCGCGGTGGCGCTGTGCTGATGACGGAGCGGTTCCGTCATGTCCCGCCCGACGCGCCTGTTCGGCGCTGATTTTGCGCCTGCGCGGCGTGTTCTATTGAGCGGGTGGGGCCATGACAGAACCGCTCTCTCATCAGCACAGCTTAACCGAGGCTGCTGACGGAGCGGTTCCGTCACCAGCATGTGAGCGCTGCGCGGCCCTCCCGCCCCCTTAGCGCTGCGGCGGAATAGCCGCAGCAGCGAAGGTGTTCACTAACCCTTTTCTGCCAGATCAAGTACCAAAAGGTGGGGAAGGTGTGTTGCACTTTTTCAGAAACTTATTCTCTGAGAGGGTTAGAGAGGAAATGTTGGGGAACTCCCCGAGTTCTGAAGCATATGGAACTGACCCCAACACTTTAACATCATAGACTTTTAAAGTTGGACCGATTGATTTAGAAAAAGAGCGACTGTTGCTTCACTATAACTCAGATAATCTGTCTGTGCTTAGGAACCATGGCATCCACTTGTGCTTCCAGGACATGGTCGAACACAAGGAGACACCAACATAATTAAATACATCTGCCCTCTCAAGTGACTTGTCCCCCAACATTATTCTTCCCTTGTAAGATCCATGTTGTTTGAAAGACATATATTTCATCTTGATGGCATTTGTCTCAAGACCTCGCACTCTTCAGAACTCCTCGAAATGGTGCAGGTCACGTTGCAGACATCCTGGTGTTCCCGAGATCAGCAAAGTATCCCCTGCAAACAACAATATGTGTTTTTACGTACTGGCCAGAGTAAGTGCGTCGGTAGGAAAGCAAGAGAGAAAATGAACAGTGCCATTTAGGAACAAGGAGAACAGAGTATGGGCCAAAACACAGATTTGGCAAACACTTTTGTCTATAGGTAGCTGATGGGTAGGTTTACCCAGCCCACCCCAACAAACCTGGGCAAAATTACCTTGATGCATATAAACTACCAGAGAAAGCAATTCAAGGAGTAATGACCATAACTACTTAAAGGGAACCAAATCAAATGCCGATTTGAGGTCGACGAAGGTAGCATACGTGCCGCCTCTGCTGATTTTCACTACCCTCCAATATAGAACTAAGAAACAGAAAATGTGATCAATAGTGCTGATCTTGCGGTAACCTGTTTGCGAGCATGAAAGGATATAATTATCAATTATGCAATCCTGGAAAACAAGTCGGGCAAAGATTTTTGGGCTGAATCAATTAAACTTATAGGCCACTAGTTCCCAGGCAGGCACCAGTCTTTTTTATAAATAGGAATTAGTGCAGCTCCCTTGGAGGAAGCAGGAATGGGGACACCACTCGAGATGGCGTTCGCCAGAATCGTAGATACTTGGATCACTTTGCCCAATCTTGCAAAAATACCTCAGCAGGAATGCTGTCTGGGCCTGGCTCTACCAACTGCATATTGGGCTTTAGCGACATCTGCACCATCATATGGACCTCAGACTGAGGCTACAGGGAAAGATGCCAATGGATCATTTAGCTCACTCCTGGCAGCATTAGAGGTAGCGCCATTAGACGATAGATGGAAAAAATGAGCAACGGACAAGGGCCATAGTATTATGGGGTGGGTGGGCTTGCCCGTCTCTACCCCACTTAACTAGGGTCCAGAATCTAACAGAGTCTTGGCAGAAGAAGCAGCTTGGAGGTCTTTCCATCTCCCCTCATCCCTCTCTCTTTTCACCTAGGCCTGAGTTTTATAGAGTTTCTTTGCGTAGTGGACCTGCTGTATATCTTTAGCTTTTATTGCCCTGACCAATAGAGAACGATTCTACTGTGCTCCTTATTAAACCAACTTTATGTTGTCAAAGGGGGCCTGCGAGTTAATGATGAGGGATTGAGGAAGTAAGGCTATTAATAGAGCCAATAATTGTCCCTATGTCCCCAACGCTAGATAGCCTAGTGGACACCTCCTTTAAACCGAATGCTAGGTCCTCAGTAATTGTAAGCAAAATGTCCGGGAGTCAACAACTTGGGGCCATTTAATATGTTGTGTGTCATTTGACCAGTATCGATCCTTGAAGTGAGTTAGACATCTTTTTTAATACAAAAAGATTCCATAGTGAGACAGCTGGGATTATGGTTCAATCTCTATAGGATACACGTATCCATCAGGAGTGACCAAAGTCTCAAGTCTAGAAACATGTCGTCCATGCGACTAGAATGAGACATATTATTGTATGTTTTGGCCACTTTCCTGCCAGAGGAGGGCTTACCATTGACTGCTCTGAGCCCCTTGTTAAGACTTTATACCATCTGGCCATGGAGCACACCCCCCTGACATTCCGGGTAAGGAAGTTGTACCTAGAGGGTAGTGTCTGCATTACTTGTGTTGCTCATATGTTAACCCCCCCTTCTCCTACTCCTATCCCCCCAAGATAGGCAACACAGTCCCCTCCTAATAAGCTTGGGTACAAGTACAAGAAGAAAACTTAACTTCCCATCCCCAGACTGAGCTAGCAACAGTCAGCTAGCCAAACCGATGCATACCTGGTAGCATAAAACAGTGCAGGGGAATGGTCCGGCTTACCTCAGAAAAAAGCTGAAACCGTATATTCCTTCCCGACAATTGAGGTCGCGCGATTAGCGGCTGCTGTGCCCTAAGAGGATTCATAAATTCAGAATGGGTGGCCGCTCAATTTCACATCTTGCTCCCTACCATTGGAACAAACTGCCAGACGACATTCGCGCTTGTCCCAACCTCAGTCAGTTTAAAAAACTTCTTAAAACCTGGTTGTTCAGTCACTAATCAGTTGTCTCTTCTCTGCTCTACCTGATATAGTGGTGCCGAGAGATCCCATTGGAGATGATTCATTTTACGCCTAACAAATAATAATAATAATGTGCAGAAAGTAGAACAGGGCTGACGCAAACCTAAGGGGCCAAGTTTATCATTCACACAACTGAGGTTCATGATTGCTAATGCGGGGTTCTTGTGACATGTTAATCAGACATGAAGCAGAGAGGTTCATGAAAGGCTCCATGATTTCAGAGCATGTTATCGGTTATGCGTACTTGACGTAGCAGGAGAAGGTGTATTTGAAACAGCACTATGTAATAATAATAATAATAATAATAATATAGAAGCTTATAAAGCACCTGGTTACGCACACCGGCGAGTGAAGTACTGTGTTTTTCGGAACCCAGCGGTGCCAGGGGTACACCCTAAAACTTCGGGTCCTTCCTGTTTAGACTACAGAAACTCAGAGTCTTCTAGGTGAAGTCAAAGATCGAATTTTATTGGCTGCAACCAAGTAACAGGTATCCTAGAAGTACAACACGGTGTATATTCTCAGGAGACTGCTCAATCTTACAAAGCCAGCCTTCTCTTTTTATACAAAATATTATGCTTTAGGCAAACATTCTTTGTTTTACAGTTGATCATTCACATAATTTCACTACAAAGAAAAAGCAGAGTCATGATGACAAGCCCATATTTCAGTTTGTCCAGCCCACAATCAATTATCCGGCAAGGCCCAGTATTTTCATCAGATATCGACGGACCCCCATTAAAAACGGGCACCTCCTCCTCGTAAAGCAAGTCATAAAGTAAGGAACAGAGACAGGTGTGTGTGAGATTAGGCGTGGTTCGTGTGCAATGAAAGGTTTATGGCATGTTGTGCCTTGATACTATCTCGTTTGGCCACTGGGAGAGGAACTGATCGAACAGGTTTGGCCTTGGGCAGTGGAGTCAGCTTGCCCAGGTCACAGAGAAGTCAGCAAAGGTGTACGTGTCCTTCAGAATCGTGTTTGGCCTAGTTATTGGCCTATGTGAGGGCAACTCACAAAATGGCTGCCGTATACAAAATGGAACCCGAGGGTTCAGGACGAAAACGATGGTTTCAGGGTGAAATCGTCACTCGAATATGACGAAAATGCTTGTGCATAGTATACTAGCCATTCTCGGTCTGCTGATATCAAAATCGTCATGATACGATGATGTTTATAACACGGGTCCAGCATTTTAAGTACTACAGACCCTCCTTTTGCCCTTACATAGGCAATAACCTATACTCATGCTAATCTGAGTCCAGGTCTATATTCATAAAGTCATTGAGATGTTGCTGTAGCATCATCCCATTGCTTAGCTCGTCCCTTGATACAGGTTTTCTTACACATGATGTAGCACAGAGGCCACATATTGCAGGAGCACACTGTACGCACAGACAGAACAGGAAAAGAATGGCTAAGATCATCCCAATGACCATCAGAATTTTCCATCCCCAGGCGGATATCAGTTTCCAGAACCATCCCATCAACGACCAATCTCCTTTATCCACATGAATAGATTCGGAAATCTTATGTAGTTTGGAGATGGCCTGGTACACTGTTGGAGCGTTATCTGGAATGAAAACACAGCAACTCGATTGGATCACTCTACATACCCCACCTCGGTCTGCAAGTATGACGTCTAACGCGACCCTGTTCTGAAGGGTCATAAGACGATCCGACTGGAGCTCAGCAGTCAAGTTACTAAGGGCACCGGCAGTTTCAACTACGGTGGATTCAACTACCCTTGTCAATTGCCTTATGTTCCTGCTGTTAACCATGGGTCCCCAGAACGGCAGAAAACCCTTTACGAAGTCTCCAAATTCTTGTCTTGCAGTGTCTTCTTTACTGAAGACACCTCTAACTAGCCTTGTCTTATGGTAATCTGCCGCAGCTGTGTAGGTGGGAGGCAACAGGAATGAAACAAAGAATGTGCCCGAAAAGTCAGAGGGCAACCATGTATAGGCTCTATCATGGCAGATGAAATAGGTACCCTTAGCTGCTAGGAACGAAGGGGAAGTCTGAGATGCAAAAACATATGTTTCAGTGCAGATACTTTTCCCTAACTGAGCTCTGGGATTCTTGCCAGTTTCTTGCAGACACAGGTGACCCTGATGGGGTACAATCCAAATCGGGGAAGATCTCTTAGCTTGCTGTTTCTCACTCAGAGTAACTCCATATCTGGTCACGTTCCATCCTATATATACTAGTGTCTCATCTCTCGGGATAGTCTCATAGGAAATATCTTCCTTAATCATATCTACTATACCCTTAACTAGAGCACTATTCTTAGGATTGTCTTTTACAGAACGTATGGGGTAGACTTCATGTGCGTAGATGAACATTGTTCTGTATGCCCACACAGAACCATTGTGGCTGAATGGCAGGACCAGATAAGGGATACCTTTATCCATTGTGTGAGGCAAATGACCACACACCCAACAGTTAGTCGTGTTCATTACTAGTTGGTGTTGGTGCAAAAGCTGGACGAAGGAGTTATTAATAAACTCTAATCTCCTAGCGGATTCATGTTCAGGAAGAGGTTTAAAAGAATGTTAGGAAACGGTAGAAGGAGGAGGTATGGGCGATGTAGTGGGTGCAAATGTCACTTGAAAAGAGAATAAAACATATCCTATTAAAAACATCACTACACTGAACAACATAAAAATGCATAGTATCAAAAAGCGTTTCTTGGTCATCATTCTACATATACTGGCTTTAAAGTTCATTGTTTTGGCAGGTCTCTCCATCTCGAAAAACTCCATCCTCTCTAAATGCTGCTCGCGGAGGTAGGGTGTTCTATGCTAAGGAATGCTTCTGTCAGTCCAGGGCAACTCCCTTAGACCAACCAGAACTGTCGACCTAACGTCTTCAGCTGCACCCCAAAGACTTGGGCAACCGCAACCCTACAGCTGAACCCGGATGGTGGTTCGAAAAACAAAAATAAAAAAGTTTCTCAGATGAGAGAGCTGCACTTTCAAAATTTAGCAAAGAAAAGGAACATTTTTTTATTTGTCCATAGTTCTCGGCCTCAGATTATAGCGTTTCTTTCCAGGTACTGTTTGATCCTGAAACAGGAGTTCAGGCTCTGTAGTGTACAATCGAATTGACGGCGGCACAGCTTCTTGCAAGAGATTGTCACTTTCTTGTTCAGAAATTGTTCCTTTAACACGTGCATCACTGAAAGGCAAAAAAGGAGGCACGGTTTCAGTCTCTGAGTCAGCGACACCCTATGTACCCACCGGTCGTACGGCAGAGGCAAAGGTACCCTCTTGCAGTGTACACCGTGGATCCAGTGCTTCTTTCCTTCCACTCGAACGGCAGATCTCGTTGAGAGAAGAACTAGATGAGGACCGGTCCACCGGGGCTGGTCATTCTTTGTTCGCTGGAAATTCTTCACCAGCACCCAGGATCGATTTGGTGTCCTGGAGCTTCAGAGACCTGAGGCGCAGAGTATCGTGAACCTGTTGGTGTAAAACACGCAATTTAGCCGTCAATTCATACAAATAGTCAAGCAGTACAGGGTGTTCGATCTCACTGAATTTTGTCGGCCTTGGCACTCCCCATATGTTGGCCGGACGGCCAAACACTATTTCATAGGGACTAAGTCCCACTCGCGAATGCACAGTCATTCTGGTTGATAGGAGTGCTAAGGGCAGAGCGTCAGGCCATTTAAGACCAGAGCTTGCTTGAATTTTGGCCAGTTTTAGCTTTAGCGTGCCATTATAGCATTCTACTAGTCCAGCTGATTGGGGGTGATTTGCAGCGTGGAATTTCTGTTGGATGCCTAGCCCTTCACATACTTTCTTCATTACTCGACCCACAAATTCACTCCCATTGTCACTCCAGACCATTCTCGGCATTCCAAATCTAGGGAAAAACTCTTTCACAAGGGCTTTAGCTGTGGATAAGACAATGTTGTCTCGAAAAGGCACAAACAACAACGAGTACGTATTTCAAATTGTTGCACCTTTCCATGTTGATGAAATCTAGCTGCAAAACCTCGAACGGATACGTTGGAGGCGCAAAATGACCAGCTGGAGTTGGGGTTCCCCTACCAGGATTGTATTTCAGACACACCATGCAATTCTTGACCACATTCTCTGCACACTTAGGAATTCCAGCATTTTGCCATACCGGAGCCAACAACTTACAAATCCCTTTCACACTGATGTGAGCCATTCCATGGGCCATTGTAACCACTGCAAGCACATACGCATCGGGTAACAACCATCTCTGATGCTCTGACAATTCAATCCAACAACCATTTGCATCCATTTTACCCGCACTTTCTCTCCACACACTCAATTCTTTCTCTGTAGCTTCAGCTTGAATAGATTTCACACTCTCTATCGTGTCTTCACACATTCCTACGTCACCAATCCATCTTGCAGGGCCTGCAACATACATTCGGCTCATCACATCCCTCACTGTTTCTTTTGCGACTTCGTCAGCAAATGCATTTCCACGACCAACATCATCCGTCACCTTCTTGTGTGCACTGCATTTCACAATTGCAACTTGCAAGGGCAAAGTAAGTGATTCAAGAAGCTCATTCACCAACTGACCATGCTGAATTTTAGCTCCATGCGAAGTCAGAAACCTGCGTTCTTTCCACAATCGTCCAAAACTATGGGCCACACCAAATGCATACTGGCTGTCGGTATATATGGTCACTTTCATTCCTTTTGACAACACACACGCTCTCGTAAGTGCAATCAACTCTGCTGCTTCAGCTGAATTATGTGGGATACGTGCAGCTTCAACAATCGTATGCAAAGTCATGACAGCATATGCTGCAGTCGTATCACCATTCAGAAGCTTGAAGCATGAACCATCCACCCATAAGGAACCATCACACTTTACAAGAGGAGTGTCCTGAAGGTCTATTCTTCCTTTCGTTTCTTCTTCTGTTCTGAGAAAACAATCATGCTCTTCAGAAGCACCTGTCTCTGCTACAATAGGCAACAACGTAGCTGGATTCAGAGTGTTGCATCTTTTTATGTGCACATGACTCGCTAACAGTGTCAACTCATAACCTGACAATCGAGCACTAGTTAAGTGCTATGTCTTGGTCCTGTTTAACAACGTGTCCACTGCATGTGGAACCATTACAATCAATGTATTATTCATCACTAAACCAGCAGACTGTCGAATAGAAACAGCTGCTGCCGCTGTGGCTCTAAAGCAACTCAGCAATGCTTTAGCTACCGGATCCAAAGTCGACAAAAAATACGCGCATGGACGCTGCTTGTCTCCGAACAACTGTGTCAACACTGACAATGCACAACCTTCTTTCTCATGGACATACAATGTAAAGGGCTTACTGTAGTCGGGGGCACCCAACACAGGAGCCGAACATAATGCATTGCGCAATTCAGAAAAACTATTCTGACACTCTTCAGACCATGGGAGGGGATTCGGTGTATCTTTACAAGTTAATGCCACCAAAGGTTTGGCTAACAAAGAAAAATTCGGTATCCATTGTCTGCAATATGATGTAATACCCAAGAAAGCACGCACTTCTCTCTGTGTCCCTGGCACACTCAATTTCGCTATTGCCTCAATTCTTTCTGGGGTCAGTTTCCTTCCCTCGTTCGATAAGAGATGACCTAAGTAGGTCACTTCTTGTCGACAATACTGCAATTTTGAAAGGGACACTTTGTGGTGCAACTCAGACAAATGACGCAACAATGACAACGTGGCTTCTTTACAGATTTCCTCAGTATCTGCAGCAACAAGCAGATCATCAACATACTGAAGAAGGGTAGCGCCATCAGGTAAAACAATCGTATCAACCTGTGTTTTTAAAGCCTGACTATATATCGATGGGCTTTCACAGTAGCCCTGAGGAGCGCGTTTGAAGCGGAAGCTTCGGCCTCCTAAACTGAAGCCAAAAATATCCCTACTCTCCTCGGCAATCGGGATGCTGAAGAAAGCATTCTTCAAGTCAATCACCGAGAACCAGGTCGCGGAAGCTGGAATCATGGTCAATAGGGCAGTGATATCAGGAACAACTGGAAATTGTGGCACAACGATTTTATTGACCTCTCTAAGATCAATCACAAATCTGTAAACAGGTGGCTGGGAAGGGTCAGTACGCTTCAAAGCAGGCAGAACAGGACTATTGCAAACGTTGCCTCTTGTCTCTTCAATTACATCTTTTTCAATCAAATCGTAAATGATCGCTAGCAACGCTTTTTCACCTTCACTAGAAATGTTATATTGGGGAATGCGTGGCATTTTAGCATTGGCTTTCAATGTCACAACATATGGCGGTATTTCCAAAAGGCCTACATCATTAGGACCAGTAGCCCAAAGAATATCAGGAAGAAACGACAATTCTGTCGGAAGTTTATCCTTCGACAAATACATTGGGTAAACCACTTTCTTACCCAGTGTAAATTGTACTCCCGAAGGAGAACAGTACAAAGTCGCATATAATCTTTTCAACAGATCCAATCCCAACAAGTTTTCACCACAACCTGTCGTTAAAATAAGGGGTGCTTTGAATTCGCAAGGTCCAAATAGAAAGGGACAAAGGGTCAGAAATCGGGTTTCTAACTGGGGCGCCAGAAAAACCTACTGATACATTCGTTTCGCCAGACAAAGGTGCGCCAGGGAGTTTAGAGTGCATAATAGAACTCTTTGTAGCACCAGTATCCAACAGAAAAGGCTCTGACATACCTGATGTAATCACCTCAACATAATGTCCACTCTGATCTACTGGAACTGAAACAACTCCCTCTCTTTGTCTACGGCTGTCCTATCAATCATTACCTTCCATATGCTCATCTTCTGCATAGTAGTCCTCAGCATAGTACTGAGCCGTCCTACCAGACGCGTTATTCTGCTGATCAAACTATTCATTGAATTTTGAGGCGGAAGGGAACGTGCGTTCTGGGGGAAATTTCCACGTCCTCTACCTCTAGGAGCTTGTTGAACACCTCGACCTCGTGCACCAGAAGCACCATTCATACGCTGTAACAAAATAGGACAACTATACTTGAAATGACCCTCTTCCTTACAATATGAACACTGATTGGGACCTACAGGGACACGCTGTTGAGGATACTCTAACCTTTGCGAGTTCCTCTGAAGCTGTTGAGGTTGCTGATAGTTACTCTGACCACCACGTGGTAGACGCGCCTGTTGTAAAAGAACCTTCGTTTTTAACTCTTTCGTTTTCTTGTCTGCTCTATCCTTCTCATCTTTATCTCGATTTTCATAATATTGTGCAGTAGCCAGTATCTGTGCTGAAGAGGAAACGGCCCAGGAACTTTCTGAATCTTTTAATTTCTTACACAACTCGGGTAACAAATTGTGCACGAACTTGTCAATGAACAACCGTTGACCGCCTTCTGTACTCATATCTTGACCACTGTGGTCGATAAACGTTTCTTCAAACCTGGTGAAGAAATCCGACACCGTTTCATCTTTCTTCTGCTTACACGCAGACAATTTATCCCAATTCACACGCATCGCAGGTATTAAAGTTTTCATGTAATTAATGATCCTACCAGGAAGGTCTGCTACTAAAGGCTCGGGGTTAGCACCACCAACTTGTCGGCCATCTGCAGCAGCAATATTAGCCCATGAGTCACCTAACTCTTGATCATGATCCGCATGACGAATCTTTCCCCATAAAGGCTGTGGAACAACATTTCCGATACGCAGGCTTAAAGATCGAATGGCAGAACATTTCAGGGCACTTAAGAACAAAGATATGAGACATCCTCTGACAGCCCATGCCATGGAATGCGAATCACAGAGCGAGCATCTGACTATGTCATTCCATGGGATTGAAACAATGCCCCAAGATGTAAGGGGAGGAGATAGGGAACTCAGGCTTAGGCAGCTCGAAGCTAGATGGATAATGCAGGTCCATGCAGTTGAGAGGGGTCTTAACTTTGATGACGAGCTTCAATTTTTCCTGGGAAACTGAGCTGTCAATACCTCAGATGGTGCTCTCTGTATGCCAATGTATGTACAAAATTTGTTTCTGACTTATCTGAATCAGTGTCTCTAGAACCGTTATATTTTCAAAAACTGTATTTCAAATGCATATGATTCGTGAAAGGCTTGTGTATCAAGGTTCAAAGATTTGACTTCTGTTGTAACAGGACGCAATATAACCCTTGATACACCATGGGAAATGACAACTTTTCCTTCATGTGTAACTAACCTTGGAGTATATTCCAGAGATACCACTATGGGGGTTGATAACCATATTTTGGATGTTTACTAATCAAAGAATGTAACCTATTTGGGAATGATCTGGAGACTGAGACAGATCAGGACTTAGATTATGACCGCTTGTGATTTAATGTTTTGAATTATTTAGAATAACAAATGTAGTACCAAGACAAAGACAAAGACATATATAACTATGGACATTGCCATGTAAGAATATTTATTGTAGGATGTTGATAACGGAAATGAACGTTATGACTATCTGGTGATGGGTACTGGAGGTGTTTGCACCTTCCTTTTACTTTCTCCTTTTCACTCCTTCATTCCGTTTTTTTCTATTCGTCTAATGTTGCTAACATACTCAATCTCAGAATTTCGAACACCCAATCCTACAAATACGATAAATATCATTCTTTCGAGTAGTAGATAGGTTTGGGGGTAGATTGCGTATAACTACTTAAATATTCAAAGATGGCGCGGTTTTTTCACTAAGAGAACTACATCACAAGCGGCCGTTCCGTTTTCTATGTTGTTCACCGCACGTGGGTACATAACGGAATTCCAACATGGCGCGGGTGCTGTACGCCAGAAACCCATGCGTGGAGGACGAGATACCGTCCTAAGGTGAGACTCTTCGAAACTGACTAGCTCTCGTGGTGGGTTTAAGCTTACGCACACGAGTTGCGCTTTATTACAAGATATGGGTCGTGGCTAGAAGGTTTTGTGTACAATTGGCACATCCGCGATTACTTTTAACGGATTGCTGGTACTTTAGCGGGTTAAGCCCTACTCAACACATGGCTAAGATGCGGGGTAGAATAAGACTGGACCCGGCTTACTGACGTGTTGTCACTCAAGGGGGTTGACCACAATAATGTTGCGGGGCGGAGAAACGCTGTACCCGACCTATCGATTGCTTGTCACTAATGAGATTAGAAACGAGTATGTTTTTAAAAAAAAGTAGGACCTTGTCTATTTCAATTATAGGAGGAAAATACCCTAACTATATGAGGAGGAGAGAGACTGACTTTTCCTACCTAACTGGGCCGATCTAACGCGAAAAAGAGTGAGTAGCTTACATCAATAGACTGACTATGGCCTTTGGTTACACATATGGATAGCTAATTTTAACTTTTAAACTGTGGTTGTATTTGATAGCAAAAGGAGCATTGAACCCCCATGACGCTGGAGCAGGGGTGCTGCATAAAAGAGTCAAGACTGAACTAAATCTATACGAGGTATTTATGCTTTGCTCACAACGTTGGGTGAGCATGATGCATGTGGGGCTAATTTTCTTTAGCCTGAGCCAGTAGGGGTTTGTATAGACAACCCTTGGCTTATGAGCACTGGATCCCTAATATTATGCTGACGTGACGCGCACACATAAACGAGTCTATGGTGGTGGTTTTCTCTCATTTAACACAGGGTTCTCTTTCTGTGTGTGGTGTAAAATATTCATCCACATGGCCTCAGCTCATCTTGTGTCTTCCTCTGGTGATAGTACAACAGCTCTCTTGCTGACAATTCACCACTTTTTATAATTAAGATATCTTAAGTTGTAATTTTGGGCAACTTTAGTCTTAAATAATAAAAGTTCACATGTAAAGACTTGTCTGAAAACCATGAAATTGTATTGTTCTAGCCTTGAAGAAGTCTGTGGATTAACTCCTTATCAGACGAAACACGTGTCGGCTAGGAGGTCTTGTGAACAACTTACACATGAAATAAAGAAAGAAAAAGAAGAAAACAAACAACGACTTGTAATTTGTCATTTGAATACAAAGTGATATTTGTGCTAGCTCAGGATAAAATTTGTGTTGTACTCATATCTTGACCACTGTGGTCGATAAACGTTTCTTCAAACCTGGTGAAGAAATCCGACACCGTTTCATCTTTCTTCTGCTTACACGCAGACAATTTATCCCAATTCACACGCATCGCAGGTATTAAAGTTTTCATGTAATTAATGATCCTACCAGGAAGGTCTGCTACTAAAGGCTCGGGGTTAGCACCACCAACTTGTCGGCCATCTGCAGCAGCAATATTAGCCCATGAGTCACCTAACTCTTGATCATGATCCGCATGACGAATCTTTCCCCATAAAGGCTGTGGAACAACATTTCCAAACAACATGTCTATGTCAGCTAAATTCATAATGCAAGAGCCTGCAGTCTGTGACAATTCCTTGTAATACCCTGCAGGATTTTTACGGGGATCAGGCAATGTCTGCTTAAGGGCCAAAACTTCAGCTCGCTTCCATGGGACATGTACCCAAACACGCTGAAAATGAGCTGGTACAGCATCAATATTACGACCCACATCAGCCTGCACTGCTTCCTTCCATGCCGGAGGAACTTCTCTCATTGGGTACTGTCTTACCTTCTTCTTGACAGAGTAATCAGACTCAAACAATGACCGAGAAACACCTTCAGTCCTGAATGACAACAATGTCGCAACTGCTTTCTTAACATCTGAACCCACAATTGCGCCTTTCCCAAACTCGAAGCGTACATGACACAACTCAGGTGGATTGGGCTCCAAATCATTCTCCTCTAAATCCTCACAAAGGAAAGTACACATTTTCTCGAAAACGTATCTCTGTTTCGGTGCTTCCCACTGATGGAAGACATCCATAACAGACTCTAGCTCATATCTTATTGGGTCGGTAACCCATTTATGCGCCAAATAATTCAATGTTTCCTTCTTCCTAGAATCAGGCAGTTGGCTACGTAACTGTTTACGCTCTGAGACAGGGGTTGCACTTGTTGCTCCAAAGAGAGGATATAGGAGGCTGGCAACAGTGCTAGTCATTCTCTGGCGAACAGAGGGAGAAGTCGATGAAAGGACAGACGGAAGAGCAGAGTGAGGCAATGCAGACGCAGAGGCAGTGTCAGGAGGAATACCAGGAGTGGTAGTCGATATAGTGGTCAAAGTTGTAGGAAGTAAAGGCAGAGCAGATGTCAAAGTCGGTGGCTCTTGAGGAGGCTGCACCGGAGGAGCAGGAGCCAGCTGAAAGGCAGCTGGTTGTTGTGGAGGAGCAGGAGGCAATACAACCAAAGGTTGCGCAGCTAAAGGTTGCGGAGGTGCCGTAGCACTCTGCGCATAAGGGGGTGACGAACTCAATAAATGCGACATTAGGGGGTCTTTTTCAAGGTCTTTTGCTGCATCTTGCTGAAGAGGCGGCAAAACTGGATAGCATTTATCGATTACCATTTTACGTAGCCTGTGCAACTGCTCGCTCATCTGTTCTTCTTCGTTATCTTTAAACTGCATAGCAGCTTGCATTATCGAGATACCCCTTTCTCTCTTATTTTTCTTCGCTAGTTTAATTTCCTTCTGTTTGGCTTCCTTACGCCATAGGCGGAAAGAGTCAAACATCGCCGGCCGGGCTTTCTTCTTGAAAAGTTTAACTTCGAGGTTATCTAAGATTTCCGTGTCAAAGCTACCATATTGGGGCCATTTTAAAACACCATCCTTTCTGGTGTATCGGATCCATACTTCATTATATGTGATTGGGCCTACGCCATGTTTCACATACAGTTCATAAGTTGGAGTTCCAATCGGAGGAACCGGACACGAGTCTTCCAATCGGGAATCCCTATTATTACAGAAGAAGTGTGGCTCACTGGTTAGAGGAGGCAGACCTGGGAGCAGAGGTCAGCCCGGGACCAGGGTTCAATTCCCGGCAATTCCCGGCACGGCGGGGTCTTGAGTCCTAAAATGTCCATGGACTCGACAATTCTCGCTCCGGTGCCTACTCGATTCACGGGTTCACACTCTGCGACTCTGGGCAATAGCTTGCTTAATCTCCACAACGGCCCCTCGCGGCGGGATGCCTGGCTTTCACCTTGCGGATACCCTGCTGGGGTTATCTCACAGGGGAATACCAGGACGGGTTCCCTAAGCAAGCGCTTAGAAACCGCTTGGTGATTTGCGCTATATAAATTCCTGTACATTTACATTTACATTTACATTTACATTTACAACCAAGACAAAACAAGTTTCCAAGTCTGCTAAGACCAGGCATCTTCGCTCTCTAGTCTAGCTTCAAACTTCAAAGGATTATCGAATACGATAGTCTCGTGAATACACGAGTCCTTCGGCTTTGGTACTTGCAAGTTCCAAATCAAAGATCCCAAGGGGATACCCAAACTAAGAACCAACTAAGGGCTGGGAGACGCTCCACTTATACTTAACTGAGGTATCAATGACGTCACCAGAAGACTCGTCTATCGTTTTGCTCTACCAAACATCAAAGGTCCAAATCAGGGCGATAGTCAGGGCAGCAGTCCTTCGTAGCCGTCGGGAAGCGGGGAACCTCGCAGCAAAGACTTTCGGACCACGTCGACATGCAGGGGTCGATGAAGTGGCGGCCTTCCTCCAGAATTTTCTCACGAAGCTCCTCACAAACCTCTGGCTTGGACCGGTACCGCTGATATCGCCCCACGTTGGGTGCCAGATGAAGTACTGGGTTTTTCGGAACCCAGTGGTGCCAGGGTACACCCTAAGACTTCGGGTCCTTCCTGTTTAGACTACAGAAACTCAGAGTCTTCTAGGTGAAGTCAAAGATTGAATTTATTGGCTGCAACCAAGTAACAGGTATCCTAGAAGTACAACACGGTGTATATTCTCAGGAGACTGCTCAATCTTACAAAGCCAGCCTTCTCTTTCTTATACAAAATATTACGCTTCAGGCAAACATTCTTAAGTTTACAGTTGACCATTCACATATTTTCACTACAAAAAAAAAGCAGAGTCATGATGACAAGCCCATATT
This sequence comes from Lissotriton helveticus, assembly GCF_964261635.1. Classification (NCBI taxonomy): domain Eukaryota; kingdom Metazoa; phylum Chordata; class Amphibia; order Caudata; family Salamandridae; genus Lissotriton; species Lissotriton helveticus. The sequence goes on along the minus strand of NC_136057.1, from coordinate 54,465,324 downwards.
TCAGTTCGTCTAGCCCACAACAAATTACCCGGCAAGGCCCAGTATTTTCATCAGATATCGGCGGACCCCCAATAAAAAGGGGCACCTCCTCCTCGTAAAGCAAGTCATAAAGTAAGGAACAGAGACAGGTGTGTGTGAGATTAGGCGTGGTTTGTCTGCGATGAAAGGTTTATGGTATGTTGTGCCTTGATACTATCTCGTTCGGCCACTGGGAGAGGAACTGACCGAACAGGTTTGGCCTTGGGCAGTGGAGTCAGCTTGCTCAGGTCGCAGAGAAGTCAGCGAAGGTGTACGTGTCCTTCAGAATTGTGTTTGGCCTTAGTCATTGGCCTATGTGAGGGCAACTCACAAAATGGCTGCCGTATACAAAATGGAAACCGAGGGTTCAGGATGAAAACGATGGTTTCAGGGTGTAATCCTCACTCGAATATGACGAAAATGCTTGCGCATAGTATACTAGCCATTCTCGGTCTGCTGATATCAAAATCGTCATGATACGATGATGTTTATAACACGGGTCCAGAATTTTAAGTACTACACCTCGGGAGGAGTGGAAGAGCTGGAGCGGCCTACCTTCATTGTGTGGCAGCAGCTTCAATGAGATGCTGCGGCCTGAAGCGCTCTAGGCAGCAGGGGGTTCAATGAGCTACGGGGCCTGAGTTTAGAAAGCGGCAACGGGTGTCAATGAGCAGTACAGGGATCAAGGAGCTGCTGCAGCCGGTGCTCACTAGGCCGCTGGGCCTTCAAAGACAGCAGATGGCCTGGGTGCTCTAAGCTACTCGTTGTCCAGCAGCGCTATGTTCTCTAGGCATTCTGGCTTCAAGGAGCTGCAGCATCATGTATGCTTTGGGCCGCCTTTGCTTCCTTTGCAGCGCGGCTTTAAAGTGTCACAGAGGCCTGTGCTGTTTCTGGCATAAGGGTTAGAAGGGGTTTCACACCAAAAATTATCTAGTCAGGCAGGGCTACAAGGAGCTGTTATCGTGTGTGCCCTCCTGGTAGGCTTCAAGGAGCTGCATGGCCTGCGCTGTCCGGCCGGGGCCGGCGATTTCTAGGCAGTAAAGCACTTTCGACAGCAAGGGCTTCAATGAGCTGTAGTAGTTTGTGCTCTCCTGGTCGCAAGGGCTTCAGGGGGCTTCAGCGACCTGTGCTGCCAGGCGGCGGCAGGTGATTTGATTTCTAAGCAGTAATGGATTCAATGAGTAGCAGCTGCCTGTGTTCTCTGTCTGGCTTCAAGGCGCTGTACTGTCTGTGCCCTGGGTGAGCATAGGCGTGAACGAGCTGAACGGCCTGTGCACGATCTTCGAGGAGCCTCAGTGGCCTGGGCTATTTCTGCAGCACCGGCTTGAAGGAGCTGCGTGGTATTTGCCCACTGGGAAGAAAGCGCTTCAAGGAGCTTTAGAAACAATTTTTCTGAACTTTCTGCAAAATCTAAACATAAGAAACCCAAACCTCAGGAAGACATGCTCTGACAGTAGGCAGTTTCCAGGAAAATCTCTTCAGAATCTCCCAGGGATATAATGCAAGCATTGGTACCACGTGGCATGAGGAGAAAAAAGGCAACTGACTCAGGACCACACAAGTGCGTGGATTCTCTGCATTTAATACCTTCCAAGGAGGCCGTAAGGCATGTGATAAGCTCCGCTATCATCTCTTACTGTTGTCTTGGCAGCGCTCTGCTTTCAGGTAGCTTTGGGGATTAGAAAACTACTTTTGGAAGAGAACATTAGGCTATTAAGGTTAGAAGCAATTTCTTGAAATGTGGGGCTGAGGACTCCCTGGCACTCCGTGCCTATACACGCTATCAGTGGCACATTCACTACGAAAATATGATTTTCAAAATATATAGAGTCCTTTTCATAATAAATTAAAATACATCTGGTCAAAGAATTGTATACACAAATGGCACAGGAGAGTTCTGACTCCGCTGCACAGTGAGCCTTTTGACCACCACACTCATTTTTTATTTCTATGCAAAAATGTGCTAGACGACATAACAGTTTATAAAAAACAATGCTTTATTAATGCCACTCTTGAAATAATGATCCTACATGCAGTCCAATTTTATTTAAATGAATATCCCAATATAAACATTGTTTTCCGTGACAAAGGCCGCCGGCCGCTGTCCTGCCGCATTTTAAACCCAGATAAGGCAGCGTTTGATGTGAAGGTGCTCTGGCTGGGGTTGAGATAGGGCGGGTGGGAGGATGAAAAAGGGCCACGGACAGTGGGCGGGCGGGAGGGAGAAGGCACGGACATCGGGCGAGAGGAGCGTTCGGATGTGAAGGTGCTCTGGCTGGCGGGAGGGTGAAAAAGGGCCACGGACAGCCTCATCGATTCATAGTTGCAGTCACAGGAGTGCCGTACCAAGCGGAACACGACGGCTAGTAAATGAGAACTCTGGGTGCCTTGAACAGCGATTTAGGAAACCGGACCTGAGACTGGAGAGGCTGGGGGCGGCCGGGAGCAACTGTGAGTACGTCTTCTTCGCTATTCGCCCCTAACTCCAGCCCGAGTCTGAGCCCTTACTCTTTTGCCAGCCATATCTTGCACCACGCCTCCCACCTCCCGCCTCCTGCTTCCCTCTCGGGGATGCTCTGCTTCGCTACGGTACCCTCTACACCTTTATACCCGGTGCTTTCTACACCCCCAGAAAACCAATACTAACCTGTCAAAATCCTAAAATTACCAGCTGGCAGCCACGGATAGACAAGTCAGGTCCCGGGCCGGCAGCCAATCACAGCGCGGCCCGGGGAATGACGTCAGGGTTTGTCCCGGGCTGCCAGCCAATCACAGCGCGGCCCGGGACACACGGCAACAAGGGGCGGGACTTAAAAAAAGAGTCAGAAACGCCCACGATTCGCGTTCTGACGGGGAAAGAGTGATGGACAACCATGTCTTCCAATGGCTAGCCTCCATTTATGGAGCTAGCCAATGGAAGAAGGGGCGGTTTCAAGTCCCCACTACTGAGATAACTTTAGATTTTGCCCTGTGCGGAGCACTGCTTCGCAGTGCTACGGCCAGGGCAAAACCTAAAAATGATATATGTATATCTTGGGAGCGGATCCACGCGCCAACAGCAATGCTGTGATTGCCTGGAACCTGAGAGAAAAGTTGCAGCCGCCATTTTGTGAATTGGGACATGGGTTTTGAGGTGGGGCAATAAAATGTAAATAGAATATGACGGGGCAGGATAGAGGTATCCTGACCCCATGGGACTGATGTAGGGGTCTGTGGGGGACCCCTCTTAGGAAAGAAATTGTCCAAAAACTGTATTTTTGCCACAGGAGGATCCAGCGCGCACTCCTCGCGTGAATCGGTGGAGATCCGCAGATCCAGAACCCAATTAAAACAAGCATTGGCACAGCATTGGCACAGACAATAGGCCTCGCTGTTTGGACCAATAGGCTTTACTAATGCTGGTCAGCAAAATCAAAAAAAAGCTACTTAAAAAAAATTGATCTTCACATTTTATTTTCTCTTCACTCAACAGGAAAAGCTTTGACACAGCTGTTTGGGGTATTAAAAATAATTATTTTCATGCAAGCACATCAGACTTTGCACCCCCTGCTTTTATTGCATTTTCACTAAATTGCTACTTTCCTAATTATTTTCAAAATAAAGTGCTAAATCCACAAACCAAGAATTATAAATAGGCCTTGATTTTGACAAGAGGATATTCTTCTCGTTTGGTGGAACTAACCCCAGCGTGTTTTCGTTTGTGCGACGTGAAGTTGTTGCATGGGAGTGCTGTTTAACTGTTATGTTATGTTATGTTATGAGTTTGATTGAGCGCGACAGCTGCCCCAGCAACGAGGCGTCCCGGCGCTGAGAACCATAAAATAACCAACTGATTGGAGGGGGAGAAAGATACAAATGGCTTAGGACGGTGGGAACAGATGGGTTTTAATTGCCTTCCTGAAGGCGGACAGATTGTCCAGGAAGCGGATGTTAGGTGGCAGGGAATTCCAGAGTTTCGCTCCCAAAACTGAAGGAGCGGCCCCCAACACGGCAGAGTTTCGTTCGAGGAACAACTACCAGATGTTGACCTAAGGACCGCAGGTTGCGTTGAGGAGTGTAAGGTACTAAAAGCGGTCGAAGGAGTTCAGGGCCTTCAGTTTTGAGAATTTTAAAAGCAGTGGTGAGGGTCTTGAAGTGAATTCTAGATTCAACCGGGAGCCAGTGAAGTCTTTGTATGGTAGCTCTAACGGAGCACCTCCTGGGAAGACCCACTACAGCCCTGGCCGCAGAGTTCTGTACCCTTTGTAGCCTTGCTATTTCTGCTTTGTTGGTGCCTAAAAGAAGGACACTGGCGTAATCCAACCGAGAGAGGATAATGGATTGGATTAGGAGCTGGCGCGTTTTGGAATCAAAGAAGCCAAGTATAGGATTAAGGCTTCTCAGCAGGCCCACACAGGTAGCGGCCACTTTTTTTGTGTGGGTTTGGTAACTCAGTGAGGAGTCCAGCCAAACCCCCAGGTTTTTTACCAGAGTTTTTGGTGGTGGGATGAAGCCCAGCAAGGAAGGCCACCAGTGGTCGCTCCAACAGCTGGCGTTATTTCCGAGGAGCAGCACCTCCGTTTTCCCTGCGTTCAGCTGTAAGCAGTTGCCTGTCATCCACTGAGCAACTGCAGCCAGGCCATCCCTAAATCTTGTGGCCGAGATTGAGGAACCCTCAGTGAGGGTGATGACAAGCTGAGTGTCGTCGGCGTACGACACCAGCGTGAGGTCCCACTCTCTGGCCACAGCCGAAAGAGGCTGCACGTAAAGGTTAAAAAGGGAAGGACTGAGTGCAGAACCCTGGGGGACTCCTTGGCCTATGGAGTGAGACCGGGAAATGAACGGAGGAGCTGAGACTCGGAAGGATCTGTCCGTCAAAAAAGAACGGAACCAGTCGAGGGCCAGTTCACTAATCCCTATAGCTTCCAGGCGTCTAAGCAGGATGTTATGGGAAACCGTGTCAAAGGCTGCGCTGAGATCAAGCAGAATCAGCGTAGCACTCTGACCGGCATCTAATATCTTCCGAAGATGTTCAGTGGTGGACAAAAGGGCAGACTCGGTGCTGTGACCTGGCCTGAACCCATTCTGAGATGGGTCCAAGATGTTATTTTGGGCCATGTGATGTGACAGGACATTATTTGCGTGAGCTTCTGCTAGCTTAGACACCCAGGGGAGCAGCGAGATGGGCCTAAAGTTTTCCGACTTTGTGGGGTCTAAGGTCGGCTTTTTAATAATGGGGGTGACCCAAGCTTGTTTCCAACAAGTAGGGACCACTGCCGAAGAGAAGGAGATATTTAGAAGCGTGGCCAATGAGGGGAGGAAGAAGTCCAAAGACTCAATATTTCAACTGCAAGGAAATATTACTGTGGTTTGTTTTTGGTTCTGGCAGGCTACACCACGGCCATAAATGAAAGACAAAAAGAGAGAGGCAGAGACTGTGGCATTGAAAGAGGCAGACACCATCAGTGGAAGAGAGAGAGTGGAAAAACAGAAAAGAGGCAGACACAGGCGCAGTGAAAAAGACAGATTCTGGGGCACAGAGAGAGGCAGAGACAAGGTATGGAAAGATAGAGATGAAACGTTAGTGAAAATGATAGAGGCAGACAGCAGAAAAGACCAACAGAGACAGAGAAAGAAAGAAAGATGCCATGGAAAACAAAGTCGAGTCTGAGAGGTTTGCACTGCTTCCGCAGTCTGTAATGGCAGACCTGCTAGCATCGGATTTGTTTGGTCACTCAGGGTGGCACAAACAGAGCTTCAGGCCCTAATGATCCCTTTAATGGCCCTGCCCTGGGTTCCACAGGTGCCACATACCAGTGACTTATAAGCAGGTTAAAGTCCTTGCCAAAAGGGGTTACCAATTCACATGTAACAGTTTCTGGGAGAGAGCACTAGCTCACGGGTCTGGTTAGCAGGTCTCTGTGCACTTTCATTTAAAACCATCAGCATTGGGAAAAAAGTGTGTGGGCGCGGGGGTGACCATACAAAAAGGGCACTGTCCTACATCATCCTTTACCCATAAAAGATGAAATGACAACACTTCCTGGAGCAAAAATCTTCTCAAAATTGGATATGGCCTCAGGGTATCATCAAGTGCTATTGAGAAAGGGGTCAAGACATATGAGGACATTTGCGGCTCTTGATGGAGTATATCAGTTTTACACAATGCCATTTGGTCTCGCCTTTGCAGCAGCCATATTACAAAGAAGGATGGCAGAGGAGGTGAATAGTCTCTCTGAAGTTTTGGTTTTCCAAAACAATGCTTTGATTTTCGGCAATGATTTAGTATTAAATCTGTTTATTGGCATAAAATGACAGACACAAGCAATTGTCCGTGCAATACATGACCATGACAGTAATGTGGCTCTAGGTAGCGCAAACAGAGGGCTGACAGTAGCGCGAAAAAGGCACAATATCGCTACGGGCTTGCTGCCACGGTTGAAAGTTCTGTCCGGAGGAGCACGTGAGTATCCAAACATGAAAACAACAACCAAACCCCCTTCCCCGAGCCCCGCCGCCCCCCAAACTACCCACCCACCACCCCTGTTCCAGGTCCAATATCGTCCTGCTTTTGCCGTATCATCTAACTGGATGTTTCCGAGTCTTCACCCTGCGATAGTCTCAATAGGCGTAGATATCTAGGACAAGTCACTTCCCTAAACTCCGTGGCCAACAGAGCTAAGAAGGGCTGCCGCAAGTCTGGGTATTTGTCCCCTTCCCCCTTTGCAATCAGGGACAGCTTCTCCATTCCCAAAACGTTCCAGAGATGTAACCAGCCCTGAAAGGTGGGAATGTGTGTGGTACGCCAATGGGCTAGGATGTTCTGCAGCGCGGAGCCCAGGGCTATGGTCATCAGTCGACCCCGGCGGGCACGCTGCAGGTAAGTAATGGGATTAGGCAGGCCCAGCAACACATAGGCAGGGAACCTTGGGAGTGTCGTGTCAAAGTGTGAGTCCACCTCGTCTAAGACTAGCTTCCAATATTCCTGCAGGTGAATACAATCCCATAGTAGGTGAACCAATGAACCCCTCTCTCCACACCCACGCCAACAGGACACATCTCGCGTACGATCAATCTCATTCAGCCTCTCCGGGGTGTAGTACCAGTAAGTGGCGATTTTAGTGAGGTGTCAGTCAAGCCCATGTGGTAGGCAGAGTGTCGAGCCCGGTAACAGATGCCCTCCCACTCTTTATTGCTGAGTTGTAGACGTGTGTGTATCTGCCTAACAACATGCGGTGTAGATCCGATATGAGCTTCCGATCCGTTTTCCGTCGTGATCAACCAGTATTCGTACGCGCTGAGTCTGCGGTCCGCCCCTCCTCTAATCTGCCCATGGAGCACCCAGTGCCGCACCTGGAGATACCGGAGCCGCTCCTCCTCGGGCATGTCATATTCTCGCCAGAAGGCATCAAAGGGGATGACTCCCTCCGCTGTGTACAAGTGGAATAGTACCCTACATCCCGCCGGGCCCCACCGGGCAAAGGCCATTGTATCTTGGCCAGGACTGAAATCCGGGTTGTTCAGTATGGGCGTCAGTGGCGATGGGAAGGATGTCAGCGCATGCGTTATGTTCACGAGATCCCACACTTCCAGTGGGGTCCTCGTAATATACGAGGCGTAAAGATTAGGGGGTCGGTGCTGCCTTCGCAGGAAGGGAACTTCTTGAAGCGTGCGGCCCGCAACTGCCTGGTCCTGAAAGAGCCAGTGCTTCTCAGACTCCCACCTGCTCCATTCCACTAATGTTCGTAGTTGCGCCGCTTGATAATATAACAACAAATCTGGTAGCCCCAGTCCCCCACTCTCAGGAGGGAGCATTGCCAATCGAAGTTTCATCCTCGGCCGCCTTCCGTTCCATATGAACTGCGATAATTCGGATTGGGTCTGGCGAATCCAGCCCTACGGGGGTTTCATAGGGATGGCGCGAAACATGTAAAGGACCTGCGGCAGGATCATTATTTTAATAGCCGCCACTTTGCCCAGCTAGGATAGCGGGAGATGTCTCCATCTACCCAGCTCTAACCGGACCGTCTGCCGGAGCCGAGCATAGTTGAGACGGACCGTGCCCTGTAAAGTGGCCGCCAGCTGAATCCCTAGATAAGGAATAGCCTCCGAGGCCCAAGGAAAGGGGAAGAGTCCCTGCAGGTAGGCGCGGGTGGGTGCTGCTAACGAGAGGTCTAGCGCCACTGATTTGCTCATATTAACCTTAAAGCCTGCCACCCCTGCAAAAGCGTCGAGAATGTCGACACAAGCCAGCAGAGATTCTTTGGGGGAAGATAGGGACAAAAGAACATCGTCGGCATATAAACTGATGGTATGCTCATATGCTCCGATTGTAATCCCGCGGACTGTGGGGGCGAGTCTCACGGCCTGCGCCAGCGGCTCCATGTAGAGGGCAAAGAGCAGGGGCGACAACGGGCACCCCTGTCTCGTACCCCGTTTGATGGGAAAGTGGGGTGAGGAGCAGCCATTGACGCGCACCGTCGCCGAGGGCCCCGAATAACAATTCAATATCCAAGTACGGAATCTGTCCCCCATCCCGGCCCTAACCAGGACTTGCTCCAGGTACGGCCTGTGGACCCGGTCGAAAGTTTTCTCCGCGTCGATCACGAGCATCATATATTCCCCCTTCGTTCGTGTGGCCTTCTCTATTAAGTGCAGCACCCTCTTGGTATTGTCCACAGTTTGCGGCTCCGGGATGAATCCAGCTTGGTCCGGATCAATCAGCCCTGGCATAAGCGGGGCAAGCCTCGCCGCCAGTATGCTCGTATACAATTTCAGGTCTCCGTTTAGTAGCGAAATGGGCCGATATGCTTCGCACTTTGAGTGGTCTTTCCCCGGTTTGGGGATAACGGAGATGGTGGCGTCTAGTAGGTCCCTCGGAATCGAGCCCGGCTCTGAGAAAGAGTTGAAGAGAGTAGTAAGCAAAGGAGCCACCTGTGCGCAGAACGTCTTATAAAAGATGGCTGTGAAGCCGGGCCCAATGTGTTGCCGGCGAGGTGTCGGAGATGCTATTGTGGTGCAAGTAATCTTTGTTCGTTCCTACTATTTTCTCAACTATGTCTTTGCAGTGTATCAACGTGTCGCATAGTCTCCAGCAGCGCGTGGGTCGCGTCACCGGAGGGAAAAGGAGCGCCGCAGAAATCGGGGCATGGTCGGAGAGGGACGCGACCTATGTCAACAGTGAATGTCAAGGCCTGAAGGGAGGTAGAAGCTAAAAAGTAATCCAATCTCGCGTAAGTGCGATGTGCGTTCGAGAAGTAGGAGTATGCTCTAGTACCCGGGTGAAAACTGCGCCATAGATCCAACATACCCAACTCCCCCAGCCTAGCCAACCCCCCACTGGAGAGGGTTCCCGCCTGTGTGGTGCGCTGCGCAGATCTGTCTAAGGTGTTATCTAGTACTAGGTTAAGATCCCCGCCTATTAGGATATGTCTGTCTGTGGAGGCCGCCACTTCGCTTAGCGCTAGATGAAATAACTTCTCCTGACCCTCATTGGGGGCATAGACCGAGCAAATCGTAAATTCAGACCCCCCCAAAGAAAAACGGTAGGATAGCAGCCTCCCCTTTATCTCCGCTCCCTTCTGTAGTACCCGCCCTCTAAATCGCTGCGATACTAATATCGCGACCCCAGCCTGTTTTACTCGAGGTTGACGAGAATAATTGCTGTGGGAAGCTACGTGCCCTCATCCTTGAGCAGTCCTTTTGTAATAGATGCGTCTCCTGTAGGAGACATATATCGGCCTTCGCGTGTTCTAAGCATGAGACGACTGCCTTGCGTTTGACCGGATTATTGAGCCTCCTGACATTCAGGGAGAGAATACGCAGTTCAGTGGGGGGCATGACTCATCCCTACCCTTGACCGCTCCATACTCCTGAAACCCACTATCGATGCGGCACTGCCTCTCTTGGGTTGCCCACTTTCTAGCCTGTATCGTAACCCTTTGTGCCCTGCTACATTACTCTGGAAACTCGCATCATCATCCCTCAATGAACACTCTAGGACCTGGAACCCCTCCCACCCCTTCCTACAACCCCCTTCCTCGCCCCGTCTCCCAGCCTCCACCCTGAATTTACACACCCACCCAAACCTGTACCTAGAACCCCTGTCCCTCTTCCCACAACCAACCTGTCCCCCCTCCCCTTTCCCCTACCCCCTGCCCTCAGCCCTCCCGTCCCCCACCCCCACCCCCACTCCCACTGAACCACAAACTTGAACACGAAGAAATAGAAAACTAGACAATTGTCAATCATCTCTCACAGATGATTGGTCGAAAGGTATTGCGGGGTATATCAAGTCCAATCCTTCCTCCTTCCCCCCCACCGCCAACCCCTCAAAGGGACACAGTAGACCCCAGACGCTCCAGGCTCTGAATGAATATTCAACCCGGCTGCTGAGAGGTTAAGTCCACTGCTGCTGCTTCCACTGCCACCCTCTGACCGTCTTCGATCTCCGTCTTCGGGGGTTTCTGGACTCGGCGCCGTCCCCGTTGTTGACGCCATTGAGATGATGATTCTCCTGTGCCGCCGGGGGGCGCCGTCTGCTCTTCCTCCTCCTTCGGCAGGTCGATGCCCAGCACCTGACAAGCCTTTTTCAGAGAGCGGAGTTGGTAAAGTTTATTGTTCAATTTGAACACAATCCGGAAAGGGTGGCCCCAACTATAAGGTATGGCTTGTTGCTGAAGATAGCTTGTGATCGGCTTGAAGCATCGGCGCTTCTGCAAAGTGAGCGCCGATAAGTCCTGAAAGAGGGTCCGCGAGTGGCCACGAAAGGAGATGGGATGCATCTGCCTCGCCTTTTGGAGAATGTCTTCTTTAGTGCGGAAGTCCTGTATACATACCAAGATGTCTGTGGGCCTGACCCTGTGCGCCCTGTCTATCGTGAGCGCTGCCTCCACCGGGCGGCCCAGGATATGGTTGAAAAGCTCCCTGGTAAATTTAAAAAGGTCCTTGTCTTCGTCTGACCGTGCCACTCCCCGAATTCGTATGTTATGTCGTGGGGAGAGGTTTTCAAGGTCCTCAAGGTGCGATTGTAGGTCCACCGGTTGGTCATATAGTCTTTTAATCTCCTGTTGTAGCGCCTCTGTTTCGACATTGCGGCTGTCTTGTTTTGTTTCGAGCTCCGCCACCTGTTCCCCAATGCCGTCCATATCCATCCGCACAGCGCGGATCTCATCCGAAAATTCTTTTTTGAGGGTGTGAATGTCCTCACTCAATGACGTAAAGAGGGACTCAAGAAAGGCCTTCGTGATGGGTTCCGAGCCTGCCGCCTCCGAGTCGCCCCGTCGCGCTCTAGTGGTCGATGTATCCTTAGCTGTAGGGGACGACTGGGCCTTGGCGAACAACTCGTTTACCTTTTTTTTTCTTTGCCGACCCTCGACCCCGACATCATGGCCGCCCCGTGGCAACAGGCGCCCCGTCGCAGAGATCTTCTAATCAGCGATCGGCAGTATGGGCACCCCGTTACCGGTGGACTTGTAAATATGCTGCGTCGGTTGCCAACCTGTGCACCGTTGGCCGTCGCTTACTGCCCTCAGAAGTGGTGCCAGCTGAAATCTTTCCCTCGGGCCACGTGGCGAGGCCACTGCGCCCGGACACCTCCTGGCTCTGCCCGCTCAGGGCACGGTCCGTGTCTCCTCCGCTTCCCGCCACGGCCCACTCTTCGCAACACACCTGGGTTCGTTCCGGCAAAGTTGCTCGTGTGTACCGTCGTTGCTCACTTCCCCACCCCACTGCCACCACCACAGGCCTCCTACCGCGCCAGTCACTTCCTAGTCGGGGGCCCGCAGCCCAACCTGATGTTTTATATCCTCAGCAATTGCGCAGGCCCCTGCGTGCGGGTGCCGCGGTCCTCTCCACACCACTGGGGCCAGAGGTCGATATCTGCAGTCCTCTCTGAGCGGTCACCCGGCAGTCCCGCAGTAGCAATCAGGCGTGTTCCCTGCCTGTCGCCTCACGCAGGGCATGTGTGTGGGCCAGGCCCACAGTTTCCGCCCCAGACCTCGCCTGAATTATCCCCAAGCCTCGGGCTCCCAGTCCAGATGCTACTTCACAGACCCCCAAGGCGGTACCGAGCCCCGGGCCGCACCGCAAGCCACACAGCCACTGTTCCAGGCCCCTGTGTTCGAAAAGGGGCCTCCGCGCACGGCCGCCGTCCCCCTCTCCTCACCTCTCCGCTCCTGTGGGCCCAGCGACTGTCTCTCGCCACCTCGCCTGGGCGGCTACACGGCAGGTCCGCAGCAGACCCCCAAGGCGGTACCGAGCCCCGGGCCGCACCGCAAGCCACACAGCCACTGTTTCAGGCCCCTGTGTTCGAAAAGGGGCCTCCGCGCATGGCCGCCGTCCCCCTCTCCTCACCTCTCCGCTCCTGTGGGCCAGGCGACTGTCTCTCGCCACCTCGTCCGGGCGGCTACACGGCAGGTCCGCAGCAGCAATCAGGCATTGGTTCAGCCGATGCTTCGCGCAGATGTATGCGCGGGCCGGTCCTGTCGAGCCCGCACCAGACCTCGCGTTGGGCGGCCCTGAACCCCGAGCCACCGGCTTGGCCGCTAACACTCCGGCCCTCCGCTCCTCCCCCAAGGCGGGTCGCGGCTGCAGGCTGCGCCGCGGGCCTCGTGGCTACGATCGTAGTATTTGCACCGTCCACTCGGGGTCAGCCCCCTCTGACCTCCCGGGCCACAGGGGATGCCAAGCTGGCTATTGGGGTCGCTGAAAAGGGGCTCCGTGAGGCCGGAGCCCGTGCTGTGGAAGGCCGACGGCAGGAGCTCGGAAGGACGCATCCGCTCACGCCGCCATATTGGCCATGCCCCCTCGGCAATGATTTAGATAAGCATATGGGTACACTTAGAATATCTTGAGAGCCTTCCTGAAAAGAGGTTTGAGAGTTAAAAAAGAAAGAGATAAATGTATGATTGGTTAAATATTTTGGGCATGTGGGTTCAGCTAAAGAGATTTCAATATGGCCTAGCCTGTTGATAGTCACTGAAATACCTGTGACCAACAACTTGAGTTTATGGAAATTGTGGGAGGGATGGGCGGAAATGGAAGCTTGGAGGCTTTCGGAGTTTATCAATTGTTCCGGTTTATTTGTAGTTTGTAGAGAAAATCAAGAGTTCTTGTTGAGCTGCTGTCCTGGTGAGTGGTCAGAGAGTCTCTTCTGGTGTGTTCCTGTTTCCTGGTGATTCTTGATATCCCCTTCGGCTGTCCATCTCCCAGATGGCTTGAAAGGAAAAGAACACCACGTTGTGCATGAAGAGGGGGTTAGCGCCTATTTAATGTGGCCCAGAGCTTAACGATCCCTCCCCCCCCTTACAGTGTAGGTAATTCAAGCCGAGTCACTCAGGAGTTATAGGAAGTGAATCACCAGAGACGAGTATTAGCCCAAGACATCGGTAAACGGTGAAAGAAAAATAAAGGCAGACACCAAGGAAGTATCCTCATGAAAGAAAAGACAATATGTGGCTTACTTTGGTGCAGTACAACCACCCCTTGACTTCCTCTCTGTACCTCAATATGCTCTCCCAATCTAGCTTGGTGCCCTCACTTGGCCCGGTTTACTCACCGTCCTAGCCGCAGCTCTCCTGAGCTGACGCGGCCTTTTCGCACCTCCTGGGGGAGGTGGAGATCCAAAATGTTTGATGGAGGCTGGGCACACCTTATCTCTAAGTTTATCTAACTCAATTACACCGTTCTAGTTATGCGTGCTGCTTAGGTTAGCACAATGTCCATGTTGTGCTCATCTACAATACTACCAAAAACCAAGCGAAACCGCTTGACCTAATGTGCACTGTTGCACTTCCTGCTGGAGTGCTACTGTTTAATTTATCAACATAAATCTTTACAATTGTTAAATAACACAACCTTTAAATAATCCAAACCATCATAGCATAGTTTCCTTCATTGTTATTTACTTACAATGTAGAGTATACAGTCAGAGAATTTTGAACAGAATGAATCTGTGCGCAACTGTTTGTATGCATGCCGTTAGTGCGGAAAAAGACTGTAAAACATAGAAAGGTTAAAAGTTTACTAAGTCATGTTATAATGTGATTGAAGACTAAAGAAAAAGGGAGAAAAGAAAGAAAGAAAACCTTATGCCTCGCGCTGTGCCCTCGTAACCCGGGGGGATATGTGTGCACCTGTGTCGCACTCTCTTAACTATGTGGCTGCCCTTTCACTCCGGTTACTAACCTTAGTTCTATGTAAACCTGAATTCGGTAATGTTCCACTGGGCGTGTTCTAGTCTCGAAGCTGGTTCTGAAATTCACATTAACGTCACTGAGTGGTCACTTCACAGTTATTTATACTTCGTGTTACCAAAATGTTATAAAACAGTCGTACCTAGGGGTTTACGTGTTGCTCGTGGTCAGTCAATCAATCAATCAATCAAGACATTTATAGAGCGCACTACTCACCCGTAGGGTCTCAAGGCGCTAGGAGGGGGGGGGTGCCGTTACTGCTCGAACAGCCAGGTCTTGAGCTTCTTCCTGAAGGAGAGGTGGTCTTGGGTCAGGCGCAGATCGGTCGGGAGGGAGTTCCAGGTCTTGGCGGCCAGGTAGAAGAAGGACCTTCCTCCTGTTGTCGCTCTTCGGATGCGGGGGACGGCGGCGAGGGCGTGGCTGGTTGATCCGAGGTGGCGCTTGGGAGCGTAGAAGTTGATTCGGTTGTTGAGGTAGCTCGGGCCTTGGTCGTGTAGGGCTTTGTGTGCGTGGGTGAGGAGACGGAAGGTGATTCTTTTGTTGACGGGGAGCCAGTGCAGGTCTCTCAGATGTCCGGAGATGTGGCTGTTTCGTGGGATGTCGAGGGATGTCGAGGATGAGTCTGGCTGAGGCGTTCTGGATCCGCTGGAGTCTCTTCTGGAGCTTGGCGGTGGTTCCGGCGTAGAGGGCGTTGCCGTAGTCCAGTCGGCTGGTGACGAGGGCCTGGGTGACAGTCTTCCTGGTCTCGGTGGGGATCCACCAGAAGATCTTCCGTAGCATGCGCAGGATGTTGAAGCATGACGAGGAGACGGCGTTGACTTGTCTGGTCATGGAGAGGGAGGAGTCCAGGATGAAGCCCAGGTTGCGTGCGTGGTCCGACGGTTTGGGTGCGGTGCCCAGGGCGGGGGGCCACCAGGAGTCGTCCCAGGCGGAGGGCGAGGAGCCCAGGATGAGGACCTCTGTCTTGTCTGAATTCAGTTTCAGGCGGCTGGTCGTCATCCACTCGGCTACATCTCTCATCCCTTCGTGCAGGTTGGCTCTGGCGGCGGCGGGGTCGTTGGTCAGGGAGAGGATCAGCTGGGTGTCGTCGGCGTAGGAGAATGGCCGTGTTGCATCTAAGAACGCTTCGACGGGTTAATCCTCGTGCTAAAAAAATACGGAGGACAGCGTTCAGTGACGGTTTCGTAGATGAGTATGAGCTCTAACATCTATCGGGATGTAGCTTACCTTATGCTCATGAGATATCTCCGCGGACCTTAGCCGGAAGACACCAAGATTCTTGCTGGCTTCAGGATGGAGGATCACGCATGCGTGTGCGGTACTTATTGTTCCGATACTAAAAACGGACTCGAGCTAATACTACCAGTTTCTTGTATGTGTATGCCCGCCATCTTTGAGCAGGCGAATTATCTAAAGGGTAACTACTCTAAGGTAGATAAGAGTTAAAAAATTAAAATAGAAAGATAAAGTAAAAAGAAAAAATAGGTATGTGCTGTCTATATGGATATAAAAATCAATCTTCAATACAGTGCATACAAATATTTAGAACTCATGACATTTCAGCATGATTACATTCTCAATACTCCTATACATGTGAAATACAGATCGCACGCAGGCGACTCAGGAGCAATGATTATAGATAACATCCTAGATCTACTCGATCGTTGATCCCTTTCGGATCTTGAGAATCTAGTTTCCTTATCCAAAATACTTCCCTTTGAAGGAATGATTTTGTCAGGTCCTTACCAGGGGTGGAATTAACTACCTCGAGGACCTGGAATTTAAGCTGTGCTATAGTATGCCTATTATTGGTCCAGTGTACTGCTAAGCTGCTGTTGGGATTATTATTACGTATAGTGCTTTTATGTTCTGATATACGTGTTTTTACCTTTCGTTCTGTTTTGCCTATATTCAGAAGCCCGCAGGGACATTTTATGCCATATATCAAATTCATTGAATTGCAGTCTGCATTGTGTCTTGTTTTGATTGTTTCCCCTGTGTGGGGGTGCTTTACAGTGTCACTTACTATTACGTTATTACACTGTACGCAATTGTGACATTTCCTTGTGCCTCGATAGGTTTCTTGAGGGTTCGTTGTTAATGATTTTAACATTTCTTTAATATTTTTGGATCTTTTATATGCAAAAATGGGTCTTTCTTTAAATTGTCCTTGAAAATCATTTTCATTGCTGAGCAGGTCCCAATGCTGATTATTGCTCTTTTTGATTTCTCGGGAACTGGTAGAATATTTTGATACAAAGACATGGCGTTTTTTCTCAGGTTTAGTTGTGGATGTTAGTAATGATTCCCTGTTTTTTTTTGCTACTTTATGTTTAGTGTCCTCCAAGAGTGTTTCAGGGTATTTTTTATCCAGGTATTTGTCTGTAATGATTTCCAAGTTTTGCTCAAGTGATTGCGTATCCGTGCAAATACTCTTAGCTCTTAGCATCTGTGAATACGGCAAATTTTCGATTAGATTTCTAGGATGAAAACTGTTGTACATCAAAGCTGTATTTTTATCTGTTACTTTATGGTATACCTCAGTCTGAATTTCCATTTCTTCTATTTTTACTAAAACGTCCAAGAAGGGAATCCTCGTGTTTTCTATGGTTTTAGTAAACTGCAGATTTTCATCCAGTGCGTTAAGTTGAAGTATTTTCTGTTCAAGCATTTCTTTGCTGTTGTGCCATATTAAAAAGATGTCGTCAATGTAGCGACAGTACAAAGTTATGTTGTCCATCCATTCTGTGTCTGCCAGTAAAAATGTATCTTCAAATTTCGCCATGTACGTGTTGGTGTACACTGGTGCTCCAGAAAATCCCATGGATGTTCCTTTGTTCTGTAAAAAGAACTCATTCTCATATTTGAAATACCCATGGTGGAGGCAAAAATGTAAAAGTTCCAATAGGAAGACTTTGTCGGCTCTAAGTTCCTCTTGTTTCAATAGAGCCCATTCGACCGCTTACAATTCCTCCAATGTGAGGAATAGAGGTGTACAACGCTCTTACATCCAGAGTACACATTAACATTCCTTCTTTGAATTGAACTGTGGCTAGTCTTTGTAGAAAATGAGTCGTGTCTTTAGTGTACGAATACCAAGTTTGTACAAAGGGTTGCAAAAAATGATCCAAATATTTACCCAGGGGTTCAAAGATAGTGCCACGCCCGGCGACTATGGGTTGTTTGGGGTGCTGCACTGTTAAGAATTGTCTATTCTTAACAGTGCAGCACCCCAAACAACCTAGCATGTACATGCTGCCTAAGATCCATAAAGACCTTCAGAAACCACCTTTTCGTCCCATAGTCGCCGGGTGTGGCACTATCTTTGAACCCCTCCAGGTTCAATTCCAGGTTTTAGCTGCCAGGTAGGAGAAGGATCTTCCTCCCATGGTGGTTTTGTTGATGCGAGGTACGGCAGCAAGGGCTTGGTTGGAGGAGCGTAGTTGACGGGAGGGGGTGTAGAAGGAAAGTCGTGTGTTGAGGCATTCGGGTCCAAGTTCGTAGAGTGCTTTGTGTGCGTGGGTTAGGAGGCGGAATGTTATCCTCTTATTGACGGGGAGCCAGTGGAGGTTTTTCAGGTGACTAGAAATGTGGTCTTTACGCGGGATGTCTAGTATGAGTCTGGCTGATGCGTTCTGGATGCGTTGGAGTTTTTTCTGAAGTTTTGCGGTGGTACCGGCGTAAAGGGTGTTACCGTAGTCCAGGCGGCTCGTGACCAGAGCGTGGGTGACCGTTTTTCTAGTTTCCGTGGGGAGCCAGCGAAATGTTTTTTTGAGCATGCGAAGAATGTTGAAGCAAGATGATGAAACGGCATTGACTTGTCTGGTCATCGAGAGTGAGGAGTCCGGGATGATGCCCAGGTTCCGTGCGTGATCCGTCGGGATGGGTGCTTTTCCAAGGGCCTCTGGCCACCAAGAGTCATCCCAGGCGGAGGGGGAGGTACCTAAGATAAGGACTTCTGTTTTGTCAGAGTTCAGTTTCAGACGGCTGTGCTTCATCCACTCGGCTACTTCTTTCATTCCTTCATGTAGGTTGGTTTTGGCGGTGTTCGGGTCTTTGGTGAGTGAGAGGATCAGTTGAGTGTCATCAGCGTAGGAGATGATGTTGAGGTTGTGTTGGCGTGCGATGGTCGCGAGGGGGCTCATGTATACGTTGAAGAGGGTGGGGCTGAGTGAAGATCCTTGTGGCACGCCGCAAATGATTTCAGTGGCCTCTGACTTGAATGGTGGAAGGCGGACTCTCTGAGTTCTTCCGGAAAGGAAGGAGGTGATCCATTCCAGTGCTTTTCCTTGGATTCCGATGTTTCTGAGGCGTTGTAGGAGGGTGCTATGACAGACTGTGTCAAAGGCTGCGGAGAGGTCAAGGAGGATGAGGGCGACTGTATCTCCATTGTCCAGAGGAGTTCGAATGTCGTCTGTTGCTGCGATAAGTGCGGTCTCAGTGCTGTGTTTGGCTCGGAAGCCGGACTGTGAGGAGTCGAGGGATTGGTTGGTTTCGAGGAAGGCGGCGAGCTGGTTGTTGACAGCTTTCTCGATGACTTTGGCCGGGAATGGTAGGAGCGAGATGGGGCGGTAGTTTTTGAGTTCGGTGGGGTCAGCTGTGGGTTTTTTCAGAAGGGCGCTGAGTTCGGCGTGCTTCCAGCTTTCCGGGAAGGTGGCGGAGTTGAGGGAGCAGTTGATGACGTCTCGGAGGTGTGGTGCTATGATGGAGACTGCTTTGTTGAAAATATGGTGGGGGCATGGGTCTGTAGGGGATCCTGAGTGAATGGAGTTCATCAGGCGGATGGTGTCCTCAGTGGAGATTGGGTTCCAGTCATTAAGGATGTTCAAGAGGGGTGAGGGTACGGCAGAGGGTTGGGTGGGTTGGTCTCCGGGTTGGTTGTCGAAGCTGTTGTGGATGTCTGCGATTTTGTTGTGGAAGAATGAAGCTAGGGAGTCGCAAAGTGTTTGAGAGGGAGTGATGTCGTTGGAGTTGGCTGAGGGGTTGGTAAATTCTTTGACGATGTTGAATAATTCCTTGCTGTTGTGGGCGTTGTTGTCTAGCCGGTCTTTAAGTGCAGCTTTCTTGGCAGTCCGGATCAGTTGGTGGTGTATGCGGGTGGCGTTTTTGAAGGCGTCCCTGGTGCTGGTGTTTGGGTCTTTTTTCCAGGACTTCTCAAGGGAGCGACAGAGTTTCTTGGATTTCTTAAGATCATCGTTGAACCAGGAAGCGTATTTGCTGCCTGGATTGAGTTGACGTTTTTTCAAAGGTGCTAGGTTGTCGGCGGTGTTGCTTAGCCATTGAGTGAGGTTAATGGCTGCTTGGTTGGGGTTCGATGAGTGGGCAGGGGGGTTTTGAAGAAGCGATGTGGAGATCTGGTCGATAGTGATTTTGTTCCAGTTTCTTCGCAGGGTGGGTTGAGGATGGTTGTGGGATGTGGTCTTTTT
The DNA here is from genome assembly GCF_964261635.1 of Lissotriton helveticus. Classification (NCBI taxonomy): domain Eukaryota; kingdom Metazoa; phylum Chordata; class Amphibia; order Caudata; family Salamandridae; genus Lissotriton; species Lissotriton helveticus. Next base: position 54,445,706 of record NC_136057.1, on the reverse strand, counting down.
GTAGACAAAGTGAACGCAGCTGTGGTCCGTCCAATGGAGAACTGTGGTGTGACTGAAGGAGATATGTTTGCTCGAGGTGAAGATGGGGTCGAGTGTGTGACCTGCGTAGTGGGTGGGGGTGTTAACAAGTTGTTTGAGTCCAAGGTTGGCGAGATTGTCCAGAAGGGTGGTGGCGTTGCTGTCGTTGCTCTTTTCCAGGTGAAAATTGAGGTCTCCCAGTAGGATGTAGTTCTCGGAGGGGAGGGCGTGTGGGGTGATAAAGTCAGTGATGTCATCACTGAATTGTGCCCGTGGTCCAGGTGGCCTTTAGAGGAGGGTGCCTCTGAGTGTGGTCTTGGGGTCGGTGTGGATCTGTAAGTGAAGGTGTTCGGCGCTAGCGAGGTTGACGTCAGAGCTGGTTGAGATTTGGATGGACTTCTTATGGACGATGGCGATGCCTCCTCCTGTTTGCTTGGTGCGGTCCTTACGGATGATCTTGTATCCTTCCGGGATGGCAATGGTGATGTCTGGGGCTGAGGAGGCGTTCATCCATGTTTCTGTTAGGAAGGCGACGTCCGGAGAGATGGTGTCTAGTAGATTCCAGAGGTCGATGGCGTGTCTGTGGACTGAGCGGGTGTTGAGCAGGATGCATTTAAGGTGGTTGGTGTTGGATCTCTGTTTGGAGTTAGTGGAAGAGGAGTTGGTCTTGGTGCTGTCATACTTGCAGGAGTTGCAAGAGAAGGGTCCATGGGTGTGTCCAGGAGCGACTTGGGTGCAGGTGGGGAGTCGGCCGGGGTTAAGGGCTAAAAGGGTGGATGCGTCGTATGTAATGCGGGTGGGGTGGGTGGGACGGGGGCCAGGGGGTCTGGCGCTGGGCGCGGTCCAGGCGCGGACGGGCGTAGACGGGCTTACCTTTGGCGCACCTTGGGCGCGGCCGTAGCGCGTGGACGCTGCGCGTTGGAACATCAGATTAAAATGGATAGTGGAGGGGGCGGAGGGTGGGAGGGGCAGCTGGGAGGGTAGGCGGGCCAAGGGAACACACAACAAACCAGAAGCCCAAATGGAGAACCGAAAGTGAAAACGGGGACAGAGCTCGGCCACCACAAATCTCCATTCCACGAGGCAATGCACACAGTAAGCCAGCACAAAAATGCAGAATGCAGATGGCAGCAGCAGCCACAATCAAAGGAAGTTGCGGCAAACTGCAGGATGGCAATGCGAGGCTCGGCACTATGTTACAGCCAATGCGCTATCTCTCTGGGTCAACAGCAGCCACGCGCCATGTCAACACATGGAATCCGATCAAGCGCGAACCACACAATGCCAAAACAATCAAGCGCCACGCCCCAGTGCCACCCGCAGCCACGCGCCACGTCAACAAGTGAAGTCCAACCAAGCGCCAAGTATACAACGCAGTTTGGCTCGACGTCAAAAGTCCCACGACACCACAAAGATCAGCAGGAGCGTCCCGAGGCTCGGACAGCAGGCAAGCAGAATCTCTGGCCAGGGAGCGCGAGGGGGAGCGACCACCCAGGATCAAATCCAGGCGGTCACAGCCGCGAAATGGAGGGGGCGACCGCAGAACTCGTGGGTGGGAGGGGCAGCTGGGAGGGCAGGCGGGCCAAGGGAACACACAACAAACCAGAAGCCAAAACGGAGAATTGAAAGTGAAAACGGGGACAGAACTCGGCCACCACAAATCTCCACTCCACGAGGCAATGCACACAGCAAGCCAGCACAAAAATGCAGAATGCAGACGGCAGCAGCAGCCACAATCAAAGGAAGCCGCGGCAAACTGTAGGATGGCAATGCGAGGCCCGGCACCACGTCACAGCCAATGCGCTATCTCTCTGGGTCAACAGCAGCCACGCGCCATGTCAACACATGGAATCCGATCAAGCGCGAACCACACAATGCCAAAACGACCAAGCGCCACGCCCCAGTGCCACCTGCAGTCACGCGCCACGTCAACAAGTGAAGTCTAACCAAGCGCCAAGCATACAATGCAGTTTGGCTCGACATCAAAAGTCCCACGATACCACAAAGATCAGCAGGAGCGTTTCGAGGCTCGGACAGCAGGCAGGCAGAATCTCTGGCTAGGGAGCACGAGGGGGAGCGACCACCTAGGATCAAATCCAGGTGGTCACAGTTGCGAAATGGAGGGGGCGATCGTAGTATTCGTGGGTGGGAGGGGCAGCTGGGAGGGTAGGCGGGCCAAGGGAACACACAACAAACCAGAAGCCAAAATGGAGAATTGAAAGTGAAAACGGGGACAGAGCTCGGCTATTACAAATCTCTATTCCACGAGGTAATGCACACAGTAAGCCAGCACAAAAATGCAGAATGCAGATGGCAGCAGCAGTTACAATCAAAGGAAGTTGCGGTAAATTGTAGGATGGCAATGCGAGGTTCGGCACTATGTTACAGTTAATGCGCTATCTCTCGGGGTCAATAGCAGTCACGCGCTATGTCAACACATGGAATCTGATCAAGCGCGAATTATACAATGCCAAAACAATCAAGCGCTATGTTCCAGTGCTACTTGCAGTCACGCGCTATGTCAACAAGTGAAGTCTAATTAAGCGCTAAGTATATAATGCAGTTTGGCTCGATGTTAAAAGTCCTACGATACCACAAAGATCAGCAGGAGCGTTTCGAGGCTCGGATAGCAGGCAGGCAGAATCTCTGGTTAGGGAGCGTGAGGGGGAGCGACCACTTAGGATCAAATCCAGGTGGTCACAGTTGCGAAATGGAGGGGGCGATCGTAGTATTCGTGGGTGGGAGGGGCAGCTGGGAGGGTAGGCGGGCCAAGGGCCTAAATGATCCTGATACATCACCTCTAATAAACGATTTAGAAGCAGCTGGCCTTCTTCAAATGGTAAAAGAACCCACCCATCAAGCGGGTCATACCTTAGATGGAATATTCACTAACAGTCCCCACATCTCTGTCACCCAGGTAATCCCCCTAATCTGGACGGATCATGCAGCTGTGTGCTTCTCGATAAATACTACCCCGAATTTATTGCCAACTACCTCCTCTAGCTCAGTCCCGTATAGGGACTGGAAACATATTAACATCAATTCACTAGAGGAGATTCTGCTTGGTAGCACCCTGCCAGATACACAAGATCCGGAGCTAGCCTCCTCCAATTTCATGAGCTTGCTAAAAACAGCTTGTAACAAATTAGCCCCAGAAGAAATTTCTCACTGCAAGAGAACGCGCCCTTCGGCACAATGGTTCACGGAACCCCTACGTTTACAGAGGCAATATTGCAGGAATCTAGAGAGGCTATGGCGCCGCAGTTACAGTCCTTACGACAAGACAACTTACAAAAATGCCCTCTCCTACTATAAAAGGCTTATTATATCAGAAAAGAGCTTATATTACTCATCTCAAATAAACCAGGCAAAAAACTCGGTAGGACAACTATTTCAGGTCGTCACCCTCTTGTCTAATCCACCGGCCCCGCGCGTGGAAGGTTCCCAGGTTCTTTCAGACACTTTGGCCAAATTCTTTGCGACAAAAGTCAGTTCCATCTTCTCAACCTTCTCTCACAACCCCCTTGCCCCCTCACCCAAAGCACTCCCCACCCCCAAAGTACCAAAATTTACAGCCTTTGAACCAACCACTCAGGAACACATCCAACAACTTGTGGCCTGCACGAAATCGGGCTCCCCTCTTGACCCATGTCCGCCCATGATCCTGAACCGTATCCCGGAAGCTATCTCACCTGCCCTAACTTCAATCTGCAACACAATGTTCTTAACAGGTACCTACCCATCTGTCTGGAAGGAGGCTATTATCAAACCCCTTTTAACAAAAACCATCCTTGAACCCTTTACTCCCTGCCAGCTATAGACCTATTGCCTATCTCCCTTTCCCAGCCAAGATATTCGAGAAAGTTATGAATACTCAACTTTCTTCATTTATTGAGGACAACAACCTATTGGATGACACCCAATTTGGGTTCAGGAAAGGCCACGGAACGGGACAGCGCTGCTTAAAGTAGCAGACGAGATAAGGGCCACAATGGACAAGGGAAGATCGGCAGTTTTAATACTCTTGGATCTCTCCGCGGCCTTTGACACGGTCGATCATGTCACTCTGATCGACCGTGTCTCGGCATTAGGAATTAAAAACAAAGCCAAAGAGCTCTTAACCTCGTTCCTGACAAACCGGCCTCAGACAGTTAAAATGGGCAATTACACTTCCCAAACATTTTTCCTCCCCCTGCGGAGTACCACAGGGCTCCTCGCTAAGTCCGACGCTTTTTAATATCTATGTTGCGGACTTAGCGAGGGTTATAAAAACATATGGAATTGCCCTGACAACCTATGCCGACGACACACAACTGGTGCTATCAGTATATAACAACGGCACGGCGGTGGCAGCTAACTTTGAAGAGGGTATGCTGGCAATAAGCTCCTGGATGTCATCCAACTGTTTGAAATTAAACTCTGACAAAACAGAGGTGATGACATTCGGGAACTTGCAACCCATTTGGTCCCCTCAGTGGTGGCCAACACAAATGGGTGCACCCCCCCTGCCGGTGACTAAGGTACGCAACTTGGGAGTAATCTTCGATAACAAATTGACTTTTCTCCATCACGCCAATTCGGTGGTATCATCAGCTTTCTTTATCCTAAAACGAATAAAGAAACTGCTCCCATACCTACCTCCAACTACGGGGAAAATGTTAATGAGTACACTAGTGTTCTCTCGAACAGACTACTGTAACTCACTCCTACTGAACTCCAAAGAAAAAATCCTCAATAGACTACAGACCGTGCAGAACGCCGCAGCCAGAATCCTTTTAAAGATTCCTAGACTTACTTCGACCTCTCAGTATATTAAACAGCTGCACTGGCTCCCTATCAGGAGCCGTATCAAATTTAAAGCTCTATGCATAGCTTATAAAGCCACCAATAAGCAAGGACCACTATACTTACAAAAAGCTTTTGCCCCTCCTGAGTATTCAAGAACTCTACCCTCAGCATCAGCCCACTTGCTGAAAGTCCCACGGACAAGAAAGTCCAACTGGGGAGATAGATGCTTCACCACCTCAACGGCCAGGCTTTGGAACACTTTACCATTCCATATAAAAACTGCCCCTACACTTCTGCAGTTTAGAAAGAAACTTAAAACGTGGTTGTTCCCATTATAAGCACCACCTGTCCACCTTTCTGAGAGAGTTCTGCAACACTAGCGCCGAGACACCCGCAAGGGTATTTGTGCGCTCTAAAAATCGAATAAATAAATAAATAAATAAAATAAAGGGAACACACAACAAACCAGAAGCCAAAATGGAGAATTGAAAGTGAAAACGGGGACAGAGCTCGGCTATTACAAATCTCTATTCCACGAGGTAATGCACACAGTAAGCCAGCACAAAAATGCAGAATGCAGATGGCAGCAGCAGTTACAATCAAAGGAAGTTGCGGCAAATTGTAGGATGGCAATGCGAGGCTCGGCACCATGTTACAGCCAATGCGCTATCTCTCGGGGTCAACAGCAGCCACGCGCTATGTCAACACATGGAATCTGATCAAGCGCGAACCACACAATGCCAAAACAATCAAGCGCCATGCCCCAGTGCCACCTGCAGTCACGCGCCATGTCAACAAGTGAAGTCCAACCAAGCGCCAAGTATACAATGCAGTTTGGCTCGATGTCAAAAGTCCCACGATACCACAAAGATCAGAAGGAGCGCCTCGAGGCTCGGACAGCAGGCAGGCAGAATCTCCGGCCAGGGAGCGTGAGGGGGAGCGACCACCCAGGATCAAGTGACACTGTAAAGCACCCCCACACAGGGGAAACAATCAAAACAAGACAGAATGCAGACTGCAATTCAATGAATTTGATAAATGCCATAAAATGTCCCTGCGGGCTTCTGTATATAGGCAAAACAGAACGAAAGATAAAAACACGTATATCAGAACATAAAAGCACTATACGTAATAATAATCCCAACAGCAGCTTAGCAGTACACTGGACCAATAATAGGCATACTATAGCACAGCTTAAATTCCAGGTGCTCGAGGTAGTTAATTCCACCCCTGGTAAGGACCTGACAAAATCATTACTTCAAAGGGAAGTATTTTGGATAAGGAAACTAGATTCTCAAGATCCGAAAGGGATCAACGATCGAGTAGATCTAGGATGTTATCTATAATCATTGCTCTTGAGTCGCCTGCGTGCGATCTGTATTTCACATGTATAGGAGTATTGAGAATGTAATCATGCTGAAATGTCATGAGTTCTAAATATTTGTATGCACTGTATTGAAGATTGATTTTTATATCCATATAGACAGCACATACCTATTTTTTCTTTTTACTTTATCTTTCTATTTTTATTTTTTAACTCTTATCTACCTTAGAGTAGTTACCCTTTAGATAATTCGCCTACTCAAAGATGGCGGGCATACACATACAAGTAACTGGTAGTATTAGCTCGAGTCCGTTTTTAGTATCGGAACAATAAGTACCGCACACGCATGCGTGATCCCCCATCCTGAAGCCAGCAAGAATCTTGGTGTCTTCCGGCTAAGGTCCGCGGAGATATCTCATGAGCATAAGGTAAGCTACATCCCGACAGATGTTAGAGCTCATACTCATCTACGAAACCGTCACTGAACGCTGTCCTCCGTATTTTTTTAGCACGAGGATTAACCCGTCGAAGCGTTCTTAGATGCAACACGGCCATTCTACTATGACTGACCACGAGCAACACGTAAACCCCTAGGTACGACTGGTTTATAACATTTTGGTAACACGAAGTATAAATAACTGTGAAGTGACCACTCAGTGACGTTAATGTGAATTTCAGAACCAGCTTCGAGACTAGAACACGCCCAGTGGAACATTACCGACTTCAGGTTTACATAGAACTAAGGTTAGTAACCGGAGTGAAAGGGCAGCCACATAGTTAAGAGAGTGCGACACAGGTGCACACATATCCCCCCGGGTTACGAGGGCACAGCGCGAGGCATAAGGTTTTCTTTCTTTCTTTTCTCCCTTTTTCTTTAGTCTTCAATCACATTATAACATGACTTAGTAAACTTTTAACCTTTCTATGTTTTACAGTCTTTTTCCGCACTAACGGCATGCATACAAACAGTTGCGCACAGATTCATTCTGTTCAAAATTCTCTGACTGTGTACTCTACATTGTTGAAGGAACGTAACCAACAATATGAATCATTCTCATTTTTTCTAGATACAGCCCCTGAAGAAGGGCCAAGGGGCCCGAAATGCATAGGGCGTCGAAAACAAGTTTAAAATGTTAATGTTATAACTAGGAATGTTTAACATGTAATCCAATGATACTTACACTTGGTTATCAAATGTTTTACTTTTTGGAACAATAAGTAAATAACAATGAAGGAAACTATGCTATGATGGTTTGGATTATTTAAAGGTTGTGTTATTTAACAATTGTAAAGATTTATGTTGATAAATTAAACAGTAGCACTCCAGCAGGAAGTGCAACAGTGCGCATTAGGTCAAGCGGTTTCGCTTGGTTTTTGGAGGTGGAGATCCACCAATCCTCGCTCCACTCCTCTCCTTCGTCTGGGTTATCATTGCCGTTGTCTGCCTGTTTTCTCAATGTCTCTTCCCTCTTCTCTCCTCTGGTATCCTGCTGCTACAACTCAATGCACACTCCGGCCTCCTCCTTATCGGGTCTCTCCGGTTCTTCTGTCTCCGCCTTTTTTTTTCTTGTCGGCCTTCCTACTTGGTCCTTCTCCGTAAAGCCACCTCCTTCTTCATGCAAGGAGGAGGTCGGGAGCAACAGGTGAACTCTTGCCGTCCCCTGGCTTTCCGTGGTATCTCCGGTTTCCAGGACCGGTAACGGGGGTGCAGGACCCTACTCTCGGGGTCCTCCTCACAGGAATGTATGAGTTTTATTCAAAATATACTGAAAATGTTGCGGTGATTGCTGAACCACTTCACAACTTTTTCAAAAAGAATGTTTGAGGGATTTGGGGACAGGAAGGTGCATTTGGGGGAAAATACTAAATGCAGCACTTCTGAGTCCATTTCTACCAGGCAATGAGTGCTGTGTCACTGATGATACTGGTAGCTTTGGCAATGGCGCTGTAGTGACTCAAGGCGAAGGAAATGAGGAATGTGCAATGGCATCACACACACTGCGACCACGTGAACGTAAATACTCGACCATTGAGTGTGGGATGTAGGACTGCACGTGGGCAACTGAAAAGTTTAAGTCATCCTTATGTGGGGTCAAGTTCAGAATATGAACAGATAATAAACCTCTTTTGAATGATAATAATGTGAACACCAGCAGGCTACTGCCAGGTTGGTGAGGCTAAGTTTAAAACTTTTGAAACATCATTTTGAGGTCAAACACACTGCAGGCGAGAGAAACAAAAATACTAATTGCTTGCCCCGACTGCCCTGAGGGCAGGAAGATGTGGAACATGAGAACAAAAAGAAGGACTGTGAAGATGTGGAATGTACTGCAGCAAGTATTTGTTGGCCGGGTAAAGAGTGTGTGTTTGGGCAAAAGTAGAGAAAGACATTGGATGAAGATTCTATTTTAGTGAAAGAGATTCCTTTCATGAGGAAAGAATGGCCAAAAGAAAAACGATTTGTTTTGTGAATGGCAGTCCGATAGCCAAGTTCATACTGTCAGAGGTGAGCCTTGGAGGACATTTAGGTGTGATATCCAACAACAAACAACTGACAATGCATTACTGGTAGCCTGCCATAGACAGGGATGTGGAAAAATTCATTAGAGAGAGTTACCAGTTGTTTGCAAAATGATAAAAGACTGATGTACACAGTTCTTCTTATGACAGAAGTGGGTTTTCCTGACAGTAAAGGACAATGAATGTAATGAATTTTTTAAGGTCTGTTTCAGATGCTTCCTGTGCATCAGAAATTTGCCATCGTGCTTGTGGACTACATGTCAAATTGGTTGCAAGTACGATTTGTACATGGCAGGGTTTTCTGGGTGTATTGGTTTCGGATAATGGTGTACAATTTGTCTTGAGGGAGATGAAGTAGTATTTGGATGGAACTGGTATCAAGCATAAATGTGCTAGTTGTCATCACCAACAGAGTAATGGCCAAGCAGAGAGGAGGAACAGATTGGTCAATCAGGGATTTTTTTCGGGGCGGGTATCAAAGTGGAAGATGCTGTCAGGGCTATGCTTACAGCTTATCGCAACACACTGTACAGCACCATTTTGTGCCGAAAGGCAGAAACTTGCATGATTTGGTCCTCGTAATGTGCACTGAATTGTCTAAAGAGGGGCTAAGACATAATAGCTATCTAAAGAAGGAAGAAAGATCACCATTTACTTCACCCACCCTCCAGCAGAGTTTCTTTTATCGCTGATATTACCGATTTGGAGGGAGGAAACAGTGAGGAAATGTAAGAGGAGACAAAATGGCAGACATAGCTAAGGCCTTATAATGGGGCCCATATTATATAAAATAAACATAATAAAATATATCACCCAATCCTGTATACTGTAATTTAACTAACCCAGCTTGATAATCAGACCACCTTGTACTGTGCACATAACCTTACATACCACACTTAATCTTGAAACTCCCTTGACCTTGTACAATGTTGCACATAATATAGTATGTTCTAATACAGCCGGCCCTCTCTGACCTGCAGGCCCTCCAGTTCTATGTACATGTACCTACATACTTCAGAAAAAAGACCACTTCTTATCAAATGCTCTGGGGTGCCGGGAACCTTACCCCACCCATCCCACCACTACAGACCTGACTTACAGATCACTTGTCTTCTTCACACTGCCTTCCTCTCCTCCTAAACGGCAGACCCTGACAGACCCAGAAATCCTCCTACAATCTGTGCACTCAAACATCACATAGACCCAGTCCCATCTCTAAAGTGCTTTAGTCTGCACTAGCAACAAAAAAGGGCAATTTCATCTCACACTTACGGGATGGTGAGTATCGCGGTGCTTAGATTGAAATCACAGATTCTGCCACTAATTCCTCAGAGTTCCTGAGCCCGAAATGGAGCGTCTCATGCACGGACCAGAATTCAGGTCATTTTTCATATGCAGAGTCCCATTTCTTAGCCTATCACTGAACGGGAAGGAGAAACTCCTTTGCAAAAATAAAGGCGATACCAGGTACATGACCGCTTCTGGTGTACTCAAGGTCCCCTCAAAGATACCAGTCCACAGAACTCAGATTTGGCCCCTGCAGGTCTTACTAAAAATCTGGAAAGATCCACTTTGGAGATATTTTATGTTACATTCTTGAAAACTGTACAAGTTACACAACATTCTGTATGTTCATTCAGTACGAAACAAATACCTGGGATGGCTTTGAGCAGCAATCCATCTGCTTCTGTATTTCCTCTCTCCAGTGGGTCTCTAGCGATAGCTCCATCAGTATCAGGAGCATTCTGTGCCAGGAATGATGAGACTCCAGATGGGCCCTGCGCATCAGTACATGTTGGTTGTAGGTCAGAGTTCTCATCTCGGTTCTCAGGGTGCATTGGTTCTTGCTTGTAGTTCTGATCGTAGTCCTTAGGACTCGGTGGTTCTAGCTTATAGTCGCGATCTGGACTGAGTGCCTCAAGGTGCATTGGTTCGGTCTTGCAGTTCTGATGTGGTTCATGTGCATCAGAGAGCACCTGCAGGCATGTGTTGAGCTGCAGACTCTGGTCCTCTTGAAATGCTGGTTGTCTGCAGACGTTGTGCTGTTGACCCTCACCCTCAAACCACAACAACTCTTGCTTCAGGTGTTCACTTGGTCCCTTCCCATCTGGGAGCACTGGTTGGCTGCAGTGGTTTCGCTGTGGCTCATGTCCCTCGTGAAACAGTGGCTGCAGGCAGACGTTCTGTTGTGGGTCCCAACTATCTGCATACAGTGGTTCTTTCTTCATGTGCTTCTCTTGTTCGTGTTCCTCTGGTTCTAGTTGTATGCTCTGGTCTTGCTGCGGTTCCTGCCCATCATCAAACACTAGTGGAAGGTGAAGGCTTGGCTCACCTGGGATGACTTTAACCTCCGGAGGAGGGCACCTGGAGACAGTACCGTCCTGCCGTGGTTCAGGGCCATCCAGAGACAGAGGTTGGAGGCACTGGCTCTGCTGTGGTTCATGCCCATGAGGAGACAGAGGTTGGAGGCACTGGCTCTGCTGTGGTTCATGCCCATGAGGAGACAGAGGTTGGGGGCACTGGCTCTGCTTTGGTTCATGCCCATGCGGAGACAGAGGTTGGAGGCACTGGCTCTGCTTTGGTTCATGCCCATGAGGAGACGTAGGTTGAAGACACTGATTCGGCTGTGGATCAGGACCAGGTGGAGATGTCGATTGAAGGCATTGGTTCACCTCCTTGGCCCTGAGTGAAAGATTGATCGAGGGGACCTGCTGAGAGGACAATCTCTAACCACCACCGGACTGACCCTCTCTAAAAACACTGCCCCATTTTCAAGGTGATCCAGACCCTTTGCTATCCAGATTTGCTCCATGAGCCCAGCGACTCTTGACGGCACGTCCTCTAGGGTATTCTGCAAGTTATCCAGTTTGGCTTCCAACTGCTCCAACATAGATAAAAGGATCATGTTAGGCAGGTTCCCTGATAGCGCTTCCATCTCACAGTCCCTGTGAGCATCAGTTTGGGTTCTTGAAGAAGGCCCATTATGGATAGGAGAAGATGGGAGCGTGGATCTTACAGGTTCAGGTGAACACTGCACTTCTCCTTTTTGTCTTGGAACCTGCCTTTTCTCCATTCTGAAATTCTGATGTTCAAGGCCTCAGGTGTCTGTGAAAGGGAAGAAAATCGAAAAGACAACACATTATCACAGGACAATTAGGTCAAAATACTCCTTCCTTTCTCACCACACGTTGTTTAAGCTTTAAATAGAAATTATTCAGTCCAGCTAATGGCTCGAAAGAACTAAATTGTCTCAAAAGCTGGAGAGGATCTACCCTGCTCAAGGTCAGGCTGTCCCCGAGGACATCAGGAGTTACCCTGCTACACATCTAAACCCCGCTCAGTGCTGCCCTTACGTGATATGGTGAGATTTCATGCAGGTCCGCTCTGCACTGCCAGAGAGGACTCCTTATCCAGAGCTGATCTGTTAAGCTTCAAAATGTATCAGTATGACCTCATCAAACCTAACCCTATAATTTAACGGACTTATTACGTTTTTGTAATTCTTAAATGAAAATTCGGTAAGTATTACCATAATTGATATTTCCTATGAAGTTGAGCATTGGGGAATAATAGATTTTAATAAACAGAAAAAAATCAAATTTGCTGGTAAGGAATTGAGCTACCTAGGTCACGTAATCTCTGCTGATGGGGTCTGCCTCAAAGATGAATCAATGAATGCCACACAGGAAATACCTAGACCCATAAAGAAAGAAGAGACACACACGTTTTTGGTGAGAAACATTCTATTCTCAGTTTGTACCTAATTTTCTTCTGCCTTGTGAAACCTGCTGAGGAAGGGTGCAGACTACGTGTGGAGTAGGGAATACGAGAAGAATTTGCAGATGTTAAGGAGAGTCTTGTGAATGCTCACAGTCTGCATAGTTTTGCCCCATTGCGTTGTTATGGACGCCAGAGACAAGGACCCAGGAGTGGAACTGAAACAGCTGCATGATCGGAAAGCAAGTCATTATTGCCTTTGCATCTAGGGCTTTGCCGGAGGCTGAATATAGACATTCCACTACTGAGAAGGAGGCATTGTCCATGTTTTGGGCTCTCAAAATAAACATTCTTGTGGAGTGTAGAAAACTGTAAGTAGAGGATGTTCTACTAGTCCAAACTGGACCCAATCTATGCAGCTGCTACAAGGTTCCTGCTTTCTAGTGTCAAATAAGGGGCAATCTCTTTTTTGCGTTTAATATGATACATGCACAATGACACGACTCACAGACCTTGCCAGACCGAGAAAGAACTGTTGATCTTTACTTTCAAGCTCTACACATTTTGAGCAAAGAGTGGAAGAGTACCCATCTCCGAAGGCTAGTAGGCATCAAGCCATTAGTCATTATGACAATTAATAAGCAGAACTTCTGTCTTCTCAGCGTTTCACTTTAGTTTATTGCAACCCAGCCTCTGCTATAGACAGGCATTGTTTCTTGGAATGTGAGGTGAGGGGAGAGTTAACTGTCTATACACAGCAAGATCTGGGTGTCGTCAGAACACATAAATGCTCTAACACCTTTCTCAAGTAAAGCTTCAGCAAGCGGGATTACATGGCTGGTGAACAAATGGGGCGAGATTGAGGAGCCACGAGTCACTCTGGAATTGCATGCAATGTGTTGGATGAAAAGTTGCCCAATCTGGCGATACATGTTCAGCCTGTAAAGAATGATATGAGCCTCTTTAGCGCCTAGCACCCGATGCCCAAAGCCTCAACATGGTTCACCAAGATGGAGTACTCAACTGTGGGACGACAGCAGCGAGATCTAATGAGAACAAAGCGGCGGCTCCGGCTCCCATTTCAGCTTGAGGAAAATGATATTTTGCCTGACCAAATATGACCAAATATGTCCACTACATATACCCTATGTTACATGTGTGTGCATGTCACCCATGCATATTTCCCGTAGTGGCCTGAATCACTAGGCCCCTGCAATCATGTCCTGCATTAGAAATGCCAGTCATCAAAGTCTCCCAAACATTAAGTTAGCATAAGGCCCATGTATTTGCATTGCATTGTGCACTGTTAAATAAATATTCTAATGAACCCATTTTGTGGCGCAGCCCGAGCCATTTTTCTGAAATAAGGGTGTTACATGACTCCTGACACACTGAGGCTGCAGTTACGTCCCTCCGACCTCGCAAGAGGCCTGCCAAGACAGTAATATTTATGAATAACAGTTATCTGAGGAAAAGTACACAGAACCCGTCCGAGGGAGATAGGCCTAGCCATTCTGTCTCCATTTAAGTTAATCACAGTGCTTGCACCCATAGAAAGCTCATGCAACGAATAAATATGCCCTCTCTGTCTTTTAGTGACGAACAACCTTTGCTTCTTTTGCTTGCTGACTCTAGATATCAGTTGTACTAGATGTGCTGGTCGCCTTGACATAAGAGATCTCTCTGCTAGGTTGAAAGTCAGCCTCCACCCAGTTACACGTCAATTGCACGTCATGCTCAAAGTTGCACAATTAGGGCACAGTTCGAGCTGGTCATGCCAACTCCTCCTCTAAGTACCCACCCACCACCCACCCACCTATGACACCTACCTATCACACACCTATGACTCATCAAGTGTACACCCACATGTTCTTATCTCATTTTCTGTCTTGCGCCTGCTCCTATGTACAAGGAGTGAAAAGTATATAATATAATGTTTTGTTATTAAATGTTAGAAGACTCTTCCTGAACCTCTGTGGTGATGGAACTAATTCTCCCTTTGAATCGAGTTATTGGAATAAAGCCCATTTTAACTCAGATATCACGGACTCTGCTTCTCACTTGATGCATGCTAATTGTTAATGCCTAGAAATTCAGCCAGGGTAATATTTTATTTACCACATAATTTGGCGCCCGAACAGGAACATATCCCTTTCCCCACTCGCCGGAGTTGTGGGTCTAGTCTTTGCCCCCTTCTACAGCCGTGACGGACTTCAAAGCACACCAGCAGGTCTTCCTGCCACTCCCTCAGGCCCACGGAGGAGGACGGACTGCGACCAGGCATCCATGTGAGGCGGTGAGGAAAGCGGGTCGTCTCAACCAGAGGCCCAGCCCGTGAGAGAGCAAGGTCCGAGGTCTCCAGAGGTCCACCTGTTCCAAGGCGCAAGCGTAGTCAAGTCAAGTTTCCGAGGCCTTCAAGTTTCAAGTTCTGCTTTCCCGGTGAGTACCACTATGGGGATTGCATCTAGTTTCAAGACGGGCTCATTTTAAATGAGAACGGTAAAGACGTGTCCACGGTTAAGTTAAACGTGGGCCCGGTAAAGACGTGTCTCAATTTTTTGGGACCGGTATGGTTGTACTGTATTTTCAGTGCACAAACTGTTTTTCAAGTACATGTTTAACTCTCTGTATCAGTTTAGGTTGTATCTGTATCTGTTTCAGTGTTTAAATTGTTTAGTGTGAATGATTGTTGATTGTTTCAGTCTATTTTTGTGTATTGTGTTTCCATTGTATTGGTTTCTGTTTTCAAGATCAAGATTACGTCAGATAGGGACCAGAAGAGGTTTACTAGAATAGACAGTTAAAATACGGCCTAGAGACACACCTGGTCATTTTATGTATAATAGGCATGGGCTAAACGCCATTTGGAAAAAGAAGTCAAGACCCTCTCAGAAAGACGCCATTGAGTTATGGCGCAAAGAGTGACATAGGAGAACAAAGAATGAATTCAATAAAGCAGAGAGAACTAAACAAGCCAAGAAATGCCGCTGTTAACTGGTATTTATCCCGTTCTGTCAGAAAAACTAGCTAAAGTGACCACCTCAGAAAGACCCAGTAGGTAGAGAACGCCACCACCTGTACCCTTTAGAGTATGTAGAATTAAAGCCAACAACATCTGAAGAGTTCATTTCCTTGTATCTAGACGAGTCCCTTCTGGACTGCGAAAGTGCCTTGTGAGTAACTAGTTGGTTTATTTGTGAATTGCGCTTTGTGCTTAAGACTTGTGAATAGTTTGTTACATCCATGTGTGTAACGCTTTGTGAGTGGCTTGTAGTTCCTTGTAAATAGCGACTTGTGATTAAGACTTGTGAGTAGTTTGTTGAATTTTCTTAAGTATAGCTCCTTGTAAAAATGCCTTGTGAATAGCGTGTCATTTTTGTGACTTGTTGAGTTTCTTGTAAATATGGCTTGTAAATAGCGCCATGTAGTTATGGCTTGTGCAGAGCATGTTATCATCAGGTCCCTAGCCATTACGTTAGGCAGGAGAGAGCTCGATCTCTTTCAAGTGCTTAGAGAAAATGTTTTGAAGATGTGCGTATGTGTTATGTGATAACGTGGAGAGATGAGTTCATGACTTTCCCATGTACTGCAGTCATTGGGGAATGATTGTGCTTCGGCTGCCAAAGAGTTAATATCTTTTATTGAGAAGGCAGTATTTGTTTTAACAAGGTGTTGAGGGATTCTGGCGTTTTTTTTTTTTTTTGTGTTTGCGGGGGGGCGTGTTTTTGAGCGGAAATTCGTACCCGTTCCAGTGGAGGGATTTGGTCCACTGTGATGCAAAATTTGAAAAGGATCTGAGCTGTGGAAGTGGTGGAAAAAGCATGTTTTGTGTGGAGGTGCGATTTGCCATGTTATCCAATGGGCGTATTCAGTTTGCAGATTGAACGGTAAATGCTTTGGAACACTTGATTTAATGTGTTTGGCTCAGAGGTCGGTATAGTTGTAAATAGACCAGTCGAATTGAGATAAGGGTTTGCACCACGAAGAGTGCTTCAATGTTTTCACGGTTGGAAAGAAAATATGAAACAGACCCATCTTAGAATGTGCTTTAAATTAGTGTAATGCAACAGTGTTTTTTGTTTAAATAGGGATGTTTCTACAAAATATGAATTATTATTTTTCCCAATGCAAGCTGCCCTTTAGAATAGCGTGTGAATGTTAGCCCACTCAATTAGGTAAGTGGCTATTTGTGAAATTAATGAACATGGCCCTTTTTGATAGCTATAATACACTACCATCTTAATGCATTGCTATGTGTCCCCTACATTAGTTTAATTTGCATTTAGTTTCAAGACAGACCTATGTACTTTGACAGGCTGCTTCAATTGATATGTGCAGAGAACAGTCCCCACTAAAATTAGAAAACATGGCCTTTTGAAAAAGTATGAATCTGGCCCTTTTAATGGGTAAAATAGAAAAGCTTGCACACTTACTTATGAAAATATTGGTTATGCAATGCAGAATTAAGAAGTTCGACATGTTATTTTCAAAAAAGTAAAATATGGTGTGTTTCCATGCCATGATTGTTTTGTTCTGTTTATTTTTTCCCTTGCAGCTAGTAGCAGTACAGGATTATTTTAAAATGCTAGCATGTCACTCAGTTACAGAAAAATATATGTCTTTATTAATTTACTTTTTAACACGTTTTAAAGTTTGCTTCAGTTAAAGTTAGAAAAGCTCTGGCCTGGGAAGAGATATGTTATGAAGTACAAGGAATGTGTTTGACCTTGAGACAGTCCGTCCGAGACCGAGATGGCCTGGTTCCCAGTGAATGTTTATGTAAAGGGATGGCTACTCCCTCTTGGAGCGAGCAGTGCCTGTCTTGTTGGCCATCCTCCAATTCTTTTCCGCGGACAATTATTGGCTGTCCTCCAGCTGAGTCAGGCTCTTCCTTGCAGCCAGCTTCATTGACTTCAGATAAAGTCACGCTTGCAAATGGATAGTTATTCCCTCAGTAGTGTAAACAGAATAATTGGCAGGAGTCTTGCTCTTGCAATGTGTTCAGCATCTGGCAGTCATTCAATTTTAGATCACAGTGTAGCCCGGCTTGGAGTTGATTCAAAGCTCCGAGCGCGAACATAATTCTAGAGGGAGGGGCTGTTTCTCAAAGGAGTATCGAGGCACTAGGCCTTCTGTTTATGACAAGAA
Source organism: Lissotriton helveticus (assembly GCF_964261635.1). Lineage (NCBI taxonomy): Eukaryota > Metazoa > Chordata > Amphibia > Caudata > Salamandridae > Lissotriton > Lissotriton helveticus. Next base: position 54,428,191 of record NC_136057.1, on the reverse strand, counting down.
TAATGTGGATTTTATTCAGATACATTTAGAGAACATATTGTAGGTAGTATGGTCATACTATTACCAGGATTTAGAGTAGGATTTTTGGATAGAGGTTCCCCAATATAAAATAGTGCTTTTGAATTGAGGATTCATTTTTGTTTATTTATTTATTTTTATGTAATTATTTCTGCTAGATTGATGACAGTGGGCCCTAGCATTTACAGTCAGACACTGAAAAGACAGCTAGACAGTATTCACATGCCTACCAACACGGCACTGATACAGTACATATCAGATCAGTACAGATACAGCAAGATCAGAACCAGACTGTGACATTGCATCTCTGACAGTCTTGCACTTTCTGTGTAAAGCAAGTGGTGTACAACACTTGCTTTCCAAGGAGGGTACACCAGGTGGACAGCTAACACAAGAATCATACAGCTCATTACTAACCTTTCACAGCCCAGGACACAAAAGGAAGTACGTGCCTTTACTGGCCTTACTTCTTACTGTAGGCAATGGATTCCCCAGTATGCATATCTAGCAAACTACTCATACAGTTAACTACACAGGAGGCAGCCATTTTGACTGTTCTCCCTAGGACACAAGAACACACCTTGGCATTTGAGGAATTAAAAAGAGCATTATGTCAAGCACCAGTTTTAAGCGACTCCATGTCACAGTAAACATTTTATGCTTTTTTATTTTTATTTATTTTTACATTTGACTGTAGCGAGACTGACAGGATATGAACTGACATTGTTTCAACCATACATAGAGATCAGACGTTGTAACATTCTGAATCCTGCAACACTTTTGCCCTCAAGTACAGTAAATGCACCGCCACATGAGTTATGTATATAGTGACAAAACCAAGACAAGACCTGACAGATATTGCACTTCTAAAACCCAGACCTGACACTCTATGTAGATGGATCATGCATGAGAACAAGTACAGGAAACTTAGTAGCAGCGTATGCCGTGACCACTGAAGCCATAGAGACACAGAAAATAGACACACTGTCTGCTCAAGCAGCAGAGCTTATTGCTCTGACACAAGCCTGCATAAGAGCAAAGCACTTGAAAGTAAACATTTATACGGATTCACAATATGCCTTTGGCGTAGTCTTGACCTCCCATGGGACCAAGATTCAGCACAGCCAGCTTATTCAAGCCCTGTTAGAGGCCATACATTTACCTACAGTCATTTCTATCCTGAAATATAAAGCTCATACCAAAGTTACAGACACCATTTCCCAGGGTAATGACCTGGCAGACCGAACAGCTCAGACAGCACAGACACCACCAGACACGACAAGGACAGAGGTACCATTACTGACAACATGTATGACAGTCAGGGATCCCACTCAAGATGTACTCGACATACAGACACATGCCACCACAGATGAGATAAAGAAATGGACTTTACAAGGAGGGATCCAGACTAACCAAGGTTAGATGACTAAGGGAAAAAGCACATGGTTTCTTTCAGGTTCTATGGTACAAGTAATCATATGCCCAACACATAGTCCCGCACACTTAGGAGAGAAGGCAATGCTAGACTGTTTACAGTATATTTGGTTTAACAAGCACCTATGTGCAGCAGTGAAGCAGAAAGTACGAACATGTACGATCTGTTGTCAGTTCAATCCAGGTAAAGGCATTCCGGTGGAACAAGGCGGATTTCATCCTCCTGGCCACCCTTTTGAGGTTCTCCAGATGGATTATATCCAAATGGACAGATGTAGAGGTTACAAGTACGTCTTAGTAGTTGTGCACTGTCTAGATGGACAGAAGCATATCCAGTTCCAGATTATACTGCTGTTACAACAGCCAGACAATTAGTGCGCAGTACTTCCCCAGCTATGAATCACCTCATGTGATCTACCTCATGTGATCTATTCAGATAACGATCAGCCATTCTCCTCTGAATTAATGAAACAAGTGTCACTTCTGTTAGGAAAGAAGTTCCATTGTGTCAGACACCCAGAAGCAGCAGGCCTTGTAGAAAGACAATTAAGACAAAAGTTGCTGAGATCTGTACAGAAAAAAGGCGTGGATTGGATGGTGGCCTTGCCGGTTGCACTCTTTTACATGCGTATGGTAGCTCATTCCAGAACAGGCCTATCGCCTTATGGACTATATATGTGGCGTACGCCTATGCCTAAAATGAAAAACTAACTGATGTTGACAGTAACATGCTGACAGATTACCTGGCTTCCTTGATTTCTGCACTACTCTCTTGTTGTTCACAGGTTGCTGCCGCCTTCCCTGACAAACACCCAGGTCGAGGAACATGCCATAGCACCAGGAGAATTTGGACTCCTCAGGATCTTTGATCGTTCAAGTCCCCTTGAGCCACGTTGGAAGACGCCGAAGTTGGTGGAAGGACGTAAAGGCCGAACTAACCTTCATCACTACAAAAGACACTTTGAAACTTAAAAAAAAAAAGAACACTGACCTTTGCTAGACAATACCCCTCAGCAAGAGTATAGGTCTAGAGTAAGATCTAGTAAGTCAGACGTAGTTTAATTGTTTAAGCCCACCCGGTGGTGAATCGGTTAGACTAAGTTTTCTGACATGTATAAGATCACAAACAAGAATAGTAAAAACGAGAATAGTAGGAAGAGAGATAAGAAGGAAGAATACTGCAAGAGATTACGCAGTAGATGTATAGTTACCTTAATTGTTCTTTTTATTCTGTGCATTGTTATAATTGGTGTCAGTTTATTGCTACATGTTTTCTTTCCCATTTCCTCACATATACACTCTTCCAGTAACAGCACCGCAGAGCACACATTTAGTGACGGACTATCTTCTTTCAAAACATCACGCCATACCTATTTCATTTGCGGTCAGACAGCCTACGTACATCTGCCCTTAGACTGGGGTGGGACTTGTTATATAGCATTCTTATTGCCACCCGTTTTTCTAGCCCCATCAAATTATCATAGAGATTCGCGACTAGAACATGTTAGACAAAAGAGAGAGACAGATTCTGCAGGTATCGATCAGACTGAAACAGCATGGGAGCAATATACAGATTTCAACAGAGGATTCTTTTTCTTCATAGGTCCCATCCAAAACAGTAAACTAGTAAGTCAGACGTAGTTTAATTGTTTAAGCCCACCCGGTGGTGAATCGGTTAGACTAAGTTTTCTGACATGTATAAGATCACAAACAAGAATAGTAAAAACGAGAATAGTAGGAAGAGAGATAAGAAGGAAGAATACTGCAAGAGATTACGCAGTAGATGTATAGTTACCTTAATTGTTCTTTTTATTCTGTGCATTGTTATAATTGGTGTCAGTTTATTGCTACATGTTTTCTTTCCCATTTCCTCACATATACACTCTTCCAGTAACAGCACCGCAGAGCACACATTTAGTGACCTGCCACCCCATGAATTGTCATATCGACTTGCACTACGTAACAATACCTTTATTCGAATGTTACACCATTCTCACCAGACCAGCAATGCAACTAATTGCTGGGTATGTGGCCAACTGCCCCCTTATCAAGAGACGAAGGGAGTATTGCCCTTCTACCCTTTACCGTTCTCACACAATGGTTCGTGTGGAGCATGGTTTGCTCTAATGACCTCAATAGATAGAAAGTACATAGCTTATTCAGGTGGCTGGATATATGGATATATGGAAAGGAACAGATTTAGAGAATGAAGAGTACGAACAGGGAAATGCATCTGTTAATTTTATAATGTTAAATATTCAGCCTAAGCAAAACACGGGTCCACCGTTTATATCAGTCCTGCCAGCAAAAGGTGATTTATGTGTTAGTAAGAAAGGCTCAGTACATATGGGACACAGCAAGTGTAACACTGTAGTAGAGTTTGATGATAACGGACTATCTTCTTTCAAAACATCACGCCATACCTATTTCATTTGCGGTCAGACAGCCTACGTACATCTGCCCTTAGACTGGGGTGGGACTTGTTATATAGCATTCTTATTGCCACCCGTTTTTCTAGCCCCATCAAATTATCATAGAGATTCGCGACTAGAACATGTTAGACAAAAGAGAGAGACAGATTCTGCAGGTATCGATCAGACTGAAACAGCATGGGAGCAATATACAGATTTCAACAGAGGATTCTTTTTCTTCATAGGTCCCATCCAAAACAGTAAACTGATACGCAGGTTAACAAGGACTCTTGAAACAGTTGTAAATGTAACTGCATCTGCCCTGGCGAACTTAACCCAGGAACAGTCTGCTATTAGACTTGTCGTTCTTCAAAACCGCCTCGTTCTAGACGTCATCTTGGCGGATAGGGGCGGAGCTTGTAGAGTGATCCGATCTAGTTGTTGCATTTTCATCCCAGATAATGCACCATCTGTGTACGAAGCAATAACAAGACTCCACAAGATTGCTAATGCCATACATCAAGATCCAGGCACATGGACTTGGTCCAGTTGGTTCTGGGGTGTAATATCTGCATGGGGATGGAAAGTTATGTCCTTCCTAGGAATGGCCCTACTTATGGTATTTGGTTGCTGTCTCTGTCTGCAGTGTGGTCCGACGATTTGCGGCCTGTGTGCTACTGCCTGTATTCCACATCCACGTAAACAAAGGATAAAAGATGAAGAAATGATGCTGTATGATCAACTATATGGTCTCATGAATATAGATGTATCCTGAAGGGTTATGTAGGTGACAAGGAGGGAATGAGGAAAATGATATTTTGCCTGACCAAATATGACCAAATATGTCCACTACATATACCCTATGTTACATGTGTGTGCATGTCACCCATGCATATTTCCCGTAGTGGCCTGAATCACTAGGCCCCTGCAATCATGTCCTGCATTAGAAATGCCAGTCATCAAAGTCTCCCAAACATTAAGAAACATTAAGTTAGCATAAGGCCCATGTATTTGCATTGCATTGTGCACTGTTAAATAAATATTCTAATGAACCCATTTTGTGGCGCAGCCCGAGCCATTTTTCTGAAATAAGGGTGTTACATGACTCCTGACACACTGAGGCTGCAGTTACGTCCCTCCGACCTCGCAAGAGGCCTGCCAAGACAGTAATATTTATGAATAACAGTTATCTGAGGAAAAGTACACAGAACCCGTCCGAGGGAGATAGGCCTAGCCATTCTGTCTCCATTTAAGTTAATCACAGTGCTTGCACCCATAGAAAGCTCATGCAACGAATAAATATGCCCTCTCTGTCTTTTAGTGACGAACAACCTTTGCTTCTTTTGCTTGCTGACTCTAGATATCAGTTGTACTAGATGTGCTGGTCGCCTTGACATAAGAGATCTCTCTGCTAGGTTGAAAGTCAGCCTCCACCCAGTTACACGTCAATTGCACGTCATGCTCAAAGTTGCACAATTAGGGCACCGTTCGAGCTGGTCATGCCAACTCCTCCTCTAAGTACCCACCCACCTATGACACCTACCTATCACACACCTATGACTCATCAAGTGTACACCCACATGTTCTTATCTCATTTTCTGTCTTGCGCCTGCTCCTATGTACAAGGAGTGAAAAGTATATAATATAATGTTTTGTTATTAAATGTTAGAAGACTCTTCCTGAACCTCTGTGGTGATGGAACTAATTCTCCCTTTGACTCGAGTTATTGGAATAAAGCCCATTTTAACTCAGATACCACGGACTCTGCTTCTCACTTGATGCATGCTAATTGTTAATGCCTAGAAATTCAGCCAGGGTAATATTTTATTTACCACAAGCTCATCCATAATAGGGAGAAGCACTGTCTCTGTATTGTGTGATGGCCGAAATCATTCCCTAGTTCACTGAGAAAGTGGTTTTGCTACAAACCTTTACGCCAGCTAAGAGCAAAAGAAAGTAACGATATTGGTAATAACTTTCTTTAAACCAAGGAATCTGCTCCTAGCTTCCAGAACAAGGGATTCGCTGTGGTGTCTTTAAGAGGGGCAGGAACCATACCATTAACAACTAAGTGGGGAGTAACGGCAGAGGTACTGGACCAACTTAGAGGTTCAGATGTTTGAAATTTGTAACAGGATTTATTTATTTATGAGATTTATAGAGCGCGAACAAATGCCCGAGGGCGTCTTGGCGCCAAAAATGCGATTCATGACTCTCCTGATATTGGGTCCTGGAATAATTATTGGTTAAACAACCAGGTCATTAGACTTTTCCTGAAGGACAAAAGAGTATGACTCATCCTGATTGACAGAGGAAGAGAGTTCCAGAGCCTGGTGCGGCAACTGTAAACCGTCTGTCTCCCCAGGAAACTGTTCTGGTACGAGGGACATTTAGATAGTGCAGAGTAACTGATCTCAGTTGTCTTAACGGACGGTACGGGGTTATCTGGTTCCTGAGAAATTGCGGGCCTAAATTATATAGTGCTTTAAAAACAAGGCACAGTGCCTTAAATTTTATTCGTTTTTTAATTGTCAACCAATGAAGATTCCGAATAGTTTGGGCAATTGGTTTGAATTTAGGAATTCTAGCAATCTTGCCGCCGCATTCTGTACTGATTGCATTTTTTTAACAACCCTGGTTTGTGCATTGGCGAACAGGCCATTGCAATAATCAAGTGACGATAGTACAAGTGTACTTACCAGGGTTTTACCTGCGGTGTCAGGTAGAAACGGAGTGATTATTTTAATGAGTTTTAACTTATGAAAAGTTGTGGCCGCAATTTGGTTAAAAGTTAAGAATTTCGTCAAATACTACTCCTAAATTCCTAACCCTTGGGACGGGGGTTGGCAAAGTTCCAAAGGCTGAAGGCCACCAGGCAGGAGACCAGCAGGGAGAATGTTTCCCAAAAATGACAACCTCAGTCTTTTGAGAATTTAGTATAACGGAACTGGCGGACATCCAATCCCCAATCGCCAGCATAGCCTCCTGAAAACGTTCCGCCACATCTTCTCCGTCATTGTTGATGGCAAGAACTAGCTGGGTGTCATCTGCGTAGGAAGTAAGGCCCATCCCGTATTGCTTGATGACTTTAGCTAGGTCCAACACATAGATATTAAAAAGTGTCGGACTTAGGGATCAGCCTTGAGGCACCCCACAAGGTAGAGAAAGCTCACTTGATTTAAAAGGACCTAGGGTAACTGTCTGGGTCCTTTCAGATAGAAAAGAAGTAAGAAGGTTCTTTGCTCCCTGTTGGATTCCCATCTTTCCGACACGGTCGATCAGGATGGAATGATCGACCAATTCAAAAGCGGCGGATAGGTCCAGCAGTACAAGCACTGCCGTTCCTCCCTGATCTTTGATGGTTCTGATGTCATCAGCTGCTTTGATTAGAGCCGTTTCTGTGCCGTGATATTTGCGGAACCCAAACTGGGTATTATCTAGCAGGGTGTGTTCTTCAATATACTCCGACAGCTGTTAATTCATGGCTTTCTCTACCACCTTAGCCAAAAATGGTAGGCTGGCTATAGGTCGATAATTTTTTTAATCATCTTTCGCAAGATGTGGTTTTTTTAGGAGAGGTTTTAAGAGCGTGTTTTTCAAGGTGTTGCAAAAGATAGCTGATTTAAAAATTACATTACATATTTGCATGACAACATGAGTTAATAGGTCCAAAACTGGTGGAAAATCTTTTGGAGGACATGGATCTAAAGCAGATCCTGATTTTATGGTGTTGATGATGTCCAAAATTTGTTGCTCTGTCATTTCTTTAAAGTGAGTTAGGGAGCATACAGTAGATGTCGTACAGGTGGGATGGGAAATAGCTCTGTGCCAGGAAGAAAAGGCCAGATAGATATCATTGACCTTTGTGTAGAAAAAGTTGGCAGTGCGTCACTGAAAGATTGCGAGAGAGGGGGAGCCAGATCTGGAGTTTTCCCTACTAATTCCTTCACTACTTCGTAAAGTTGTTTGCTGGAATTCTTGGCCTTTTCTATCTGATCACTAAAGAACTGCTTTTTTGCAGTAATAATCATTTTTTTATAGTTAGCAAGCGTTTCCTTATAACGGAGTTTACTTTCTTGGTCATAATTTTTTCGCCAAAGTCTCTTGGCATTCCTACAGGTCTGTTTTTGTTTCCTGAGTTCTTCCGAGAACCAAGGCACAGAGGGGGCTATCCTATTCCTGGATATAATTTTATGGGGTACCAGAGCATTAACAGCCTCACCCAACCATTCTGCGTATTGATTCATGGCTATAATTGGGTCTGATGAAATCACCGGGCATGTACTGTTAAGTAATGCTCTAAAGTCTACAGTGTCGAGGTCCTTCCACGCTTTAAAAGGTGTGCGACAAGAAGCAAGTGGTCTGTCTGATGGAGCAACATTAATGGGGATAGAGCAAAGAATGGCATAATGATCAGACCAGGGAAGCGGGAGGACGTCTTGTACAGATATCCCATTATAGTTGGAGAAGATGCCGTCCAGAGTATGACCAGTAAGCATGGGCGTAAAATCCGCTCCGCTCGCGGATTTTTCGGATTTTCGGCAAATCCGCAATCCGCGAACGCTCACGAATTTGTCGAAAATCCGTGAATCCGCTCGCGGCGGATTTTTTGCTTGGTTGCGGCGCGCGGCGTGGTGCACGGCGTTCACTTTCCGTCATTTTAGCGTTTGCCGAGTTGTTTTTCTTTGCGAGTGACGCGCCATTTTAGATCTTGCTGCGTGTTCCCGCGGGAGTTTGTCGCCCGCGAATACGTACTCGCGGCTTGCCACCTTGCACAGCACACCTCGCGAGAGTTCGCAATTGCGAACATGTAGTTGCGGCGGAAAGGAACAATCTCGCACTTGCGAAATAGAGATTTTGCAATTTCGCACAAGAAAATCACCAGCAAACAGGATAAACCTTCAGAAAATTATGATTTTTATCAGAATCACTCCTCAGGTTGACATTTGCATGGCCTTTTTTTTTTGCAAGGAGTCCATTTTGGGGGGGGGGGGGAGGAAGGAAGTGCCCCACAGTCTCCAACTTCCTGTTCCTGTCCAGCAGGCTCCTCCCAGTGCTTTGTCCATCTCCTGGTCACTTTCATTTGGATCTGGAGCTGGAAGGATTACTTTTTGTGGGTGCTGCTGGATATTTGGATTTGAGGCCTTTTTGACTGTCTTTGGATCACTTTTGGATTAGAAATCAACTTTCACAAGTAAGTTTGTTTGGGGCATTACAGTTGCTGCAAGTACAATTTTGGAACTTTTTCAGAAAATTAAATAAATTATATTGTGGGTAGCCACAGTATCCAGTAGGACCAGGGTTGGTTATGGGTGCATGATACAACTGTTTTGTTGAATTTAAACACCATTGAGGCCATGGATGGGCTGGGATTGTGCAGATTTTATTGTTTTTTGTCGTTTTTTTGGGCCTGCTGGTGTGGCCCTTTGCCCAGGGGTGGTGAGTGTTGCATGGGCCTAGTCTTTCTGTGGGGTGTCTTCTTGAATTTAAACATAATTGAGGCCATGGATGGGCTGGGATTGTGCTTATTTTATTGTTTTTTGTCGTTTTTGGGGGGCTGCTGGTGTGGCCTTTTGCTTGCCCAGGGGTGGTGGTGGTGCATGGACTGAGTGTGCCTGTGGTGTTGTCTCACTCTCTTTGATGTAAACATCATGGATGGCATTGGATTGTGGTGATTTCTGGCTGTTTTTCTGTTTTTTGGGGGTGTACTGTTGATGTGGTCTGGCCATGTGGGTGGTGGTGGTGGCCATCTTGAGTGCTGGCTGGTACAGGCAACATGTGCTTGGGGTGTAAGGGGGCCATTTTGAGGAGAGGCAGTGTCTGAGGCCTGCACTTATTTTGCCTACTTTTCATCCCTTATGCCCAGGGGTAGTGAGTGTTGCATGGGCCTAGTGTTTCTGAGGGGTGTCTTCTTGAATTTAAACACCATTGAGGCCATGGATGGGCTGGGATTGTGCAGATTTTATTGTTTTTTGTCGTTTTTTTGGGCCTGCTGGTGTGGCCCTTTGCCCAGGGGTGGTGAGTGTTGCATGGGCCTAGTCTTTCTGTGGGGTGTCTTCTTGAATTTAAACACCATTGAGGCCATGGATGGGCTGGGATTGTGCAGATTTTATTGTTTTTTGTCGTTTTTTTGGGCCTGCTGGTGTGGCCCTTTGCCCAGGGGTGGTGAGTGTTGCATGGGCCTAGTCTTTCTGTGGGGTGTCTTCTTGAATTTAAACATAATTGAGGCCATGGATGGGCTGGAATTGTGCTTATTTTATTGTTTTTTGTCGTTTTTGGGGGGCTGCTGGTGTGGCCTTTTGCTTGCCCAGGGGTGGTGGTGGTGCATGGACTGAGTGTGCCTGTGGTGTTGTCTCACTCTTTTTGATGTAAACATCATGGATGGCATTGGATTGTGGTGATTTCTGGCAGTTTTTCTGTTTTTTGGGGGTGTACTGTTGATGTGGACTGGCCATGTGGGTGGTGGTGGTGGCCATCTTGAGTGCTGGCTGGTACAGGCAACATGTGCTTGGGGTGTAAGGGGGCCATTTTGAGGAGAGGCAGTGTCTGAGGCCTGCACTTATTTTGCCTACTTTTCATCCCTTATGCCCAGGGGTAGTGAGTGTTGCATGGGCCTAGTGTTTCTGAGGGGTGTCTTCTTGAATTTAAACACCATTGAGGTCATGGATGGACTGGGAATGTGCAGATTTTATTGGTTTTTGTCGTTTTTTTGGGCCTGCTGGTGTGGCCCTTTGCCCAGGGGTGGTGAGTGTTGCATGGGCCTAGTCTTTCTGTGGGGTGTCTTCTTGAATTTAAACACCATTGAGGCCATGGATGGGCTGGGATTGTGCAGATTTTATTGTTTTTTGTCGTTTTTTTGGGCCTGCTGGTGTGGCCCTTTGCCCAGGGGTGGTGAGTGTTGCATGGGCCTAGTCTTTCTGTGGGGTGTCTTCTTGAATTTAAACACCATTGAGGCCATGGATGGGCTGGGATTGTGCAGATTTTATTGTTTTTTGTCGTTTTTTTGGGCCTGCTGGTGTGGCCCTTTGCCCAGGGGTGGTGAGTGTTGCATGGGCCTAGTCTTTCTGTGGGGTGTCTTCTTGAATTTAAACATAATTGAGGCCATGGATGGGCTGGGATTGTGCTTATTTTATTGTTTTTTGTCGTTTTTGGGGGGCTGCTGGTGTGGCCTTTTGCTTGCCCAGGGGTGGTGGTGGTGCATGGACTGAGTGTGCCTGTGGTGTTGTCTCACTCTCTTTGATGTAAACATCATGGATGGCATTGGATTGTGGTGATTTCTGGCTGTTTTTCTGTTTTTTGGGGGTGTACTGTTGATGTGGACTGGCCATGTGGGTGGTGGTGGTGGCCATCTTGAGTGCTGGCTGGTACAGGCAGCAACATGTGCTTGGGGTGTAAGGGGGCCATTTTGAGGAGAGGCAGTGTCTGAGGCCTGCACTTATTTTGCCTACTTTTCATCCCTTATGCCCAGGGGTAGTGAGTGTTGCATACTTGCATGTCCCTAGTCTTTCTGTGGGGTGTCTTCAATGTAAACATCATGGATGGCATGGGATTGTGCTCATTTTTCTGTGTTTTGTCGATTTTTTGGGGTGTATAACTGAACTGATGTTCCTCTGTCTTCCATTGCTTTTAGGTGCACAAGAAGACTCAATAGAACCACCAGTGCCAGGAAGAAGTCCTGCAGCGGTGTGTGCAGCATAACGTCATGCGACGTCACGTCTGGACACAGAACCCTCTGCAACTCGTGCAACTGCTGCCTGCTGACCTGCTCTGAAGAAGATGGCCCCAAAAAAAGTAACCCGTAGCTCCTCTAGCAAGAAAGGTGCCAGTAAGGAGCAGAAGAAGCAAGTTACCAAGGACACTGGTGTGCCGCCCGCCCCTTTTTTTGTGAGTAAAAAAAAAAGTATGCCTGCAGCAGCTGCAGCGGGATCTGCTGGGGACCAAGCTGGCAGCAGCACCCCCGCTCCATTGGGCTCAGTGCCACCACCACCACCACGCCAACTTAAGTCCAAGCCCTTGAGTGCTGCAGAGGCAGCCAGTATACTTCTTCAATCACCATCGACCAGTGATGTTGGCTCATCGCAAGAAAGCAGCAGCAATGTCCCTCAATCAACACAGGTTGTTGTAGCTCATCTGACGAGTGTTGAACAACCACAGCGGCAACAACAATCACATGTGCAAGTACAAGCCCAAGTACATGTGGAAGGAGAGGCAGCGCAAGGAGATGCGCATGCAGAGGTGCATGGAGGGTCACAACAAGTGCCCACAATAGTTGTTCCTCCCGAAGTAGGGGCACATCAGGAAATCGACAATCAAGGCGAGGTATCATTTGAGGAAGCCACTCCTCCTGATGATCCTTCATTGTCTTCCACAACCCTAGCAAGGAAGAGATCAAGGGTGGTGTCTACATCCTCTTCAAGCACACCTCCTTCTGATGATACGGATCAAACTTGGGAACCAGCACCACAGCCGTCTGAGAGTGAGGCACACCATGATCCAACAAAGGTACTTAAGCGTAAAAGGAAGCTCGTCCAAAGTCTCAGACTTATGGAGTGTGATGAGGCTCAACAAGAAGTGGCGGATACTGCTGCTGATGAAGACTCTGCCAACGACGACCCAGTCATCATAAAGGTCACTGCAGCCCCAGCGGGCATGCAGCAAACAGACATTTTGACCCTAGCCCGAAGAGCTGCTGCGCGTGATGATGATGATGATGATGTTGTCGATGAGGAGGCAGTGGAAACACCACAATCATTGGAGTTAAGTAGTACACCAACTCGTCCCGCTTCCATATTTCTTTCTGGCAAGAAGAGACCTGCGTCAACCTCGACCTTAATTAGTGGCGGTGAAAGTGGAAAACGTACAAAAGTTGGCCAATCCAGATCCTCCACTTCATCTGGCATTAGCTTCATGACCACCACCACCACCAGTATCGCCGCCTCCTCCAGGTCCCACAGACACTTCAAGTCCCCAGTTTGGGACTTCTTTACTGTTTGTCCCAAAAATCCAAGGTTTGCCATTTGTACCCTTTGTAAGCTTGCAGTTAGTCGTGGTAAGCCAGGTAGCAACTATGGTACCGGCGGCCAGAGTGGTCATCTTGACAGAAAGCACGGTGTCCAATGGTTTGCGCACCTAGCTGCGATCAAGAAAGGCCAAAATCAAGGAAACGTTGATGTTTCATCTGATGTTGACGAGCAGGAAGAAGACGTGTCAAACACTTCCCTTACACCCAGTACCCCTCTCAGCAGCACACCCAATGTGAGGCACACTAAGAGTGTTGGAGCGAGTGAGACACCAACGCACAAAAGTTCACCAGCGAGCAAAATTGGGTCAACGAAGTCATTATCAGCCCGTAAATGCTTGGTCCAGGCCAACATTAGAACAATGCTTACTTCAGACGTGCCATATGAACGCAACCACCCACTGACGCGTCTGTATAACACTAAGCTGGCTAAAATGCTAGCTGTGGACCTTCTACCTTTTTCTTTTGTAGAAGCGGTAGGTTTTCTTGAATTAGTTGCAACGCTCTGCCCTAAATGGAAGGTTCCGAGCCGGTTCTATTTTGCCAGAGTTGCGGTTCCAGCACTACATGAAGATGTGCTGCAGGCGATTGGGGCAGCTTTGCAGAAGAGTGCTGTTCACACAATACATCTGACAACAGACATGTGGACCAGTGGCCCAGGCGATGATTACATGTGCATCACTGCACACTGGGTCTCTTTTTCAGGTGTTATAGCAAAGCTAAACGCAGGTGTTGACCCGGACCAAGTTTTCAAAGCTGCTCGGAAACATGCAACACTAGCCATGTTTGCCTTGGAGAAAAGTCACACAGCAGAAAACCTTTTGGAAGAGTTTGACAAAAAGGTGCTGTCAATGCTATCCCCCCTAAAACGCAAGATTGGTTATGTTTCCACGGATAATGGCGCCAATGTAGTTAAGGCCATGTCACAGGGTCACCATGTTAGAGTGCCGTGTTTGGCGCACTGTATCAACCTGGTAGTTCAAAAATTCTTGAGTGATAAAGAGAGTCCAGCGTTCGAGGTAATGGCCACCTGCCGCAAAATGTGCAACCATTTCAGCCATTCTTTTAAGGCCCGGAAGCATCTGCGGAGACTGCTACTTCAACGTGGAATGCCAGTGAAAGCACTCATCCAGGAGGTGGCAACACGTTGGAACTCAACCTTCTACATGCTTGAGCGTCTGCATGAGCAGTATACGGTACTCGATCACTATTTCTTGACAGAGGCTACATCTCAGAAGGAGGACCTGCGGATGAGTAAGGCGCAATGGGCCATAGTTAAAAGCCTGACAGACATGCTTCGTCCTTTTGAGTTCTTCACGCGTGCAGTCAGCCAGGAGGACTGTAATTTGGGAAAAGCTATCCCATTGTTGTGCATACTGGAGCACCAACTGATGGCGGTTTCTTCTGAGTTTGAAAAAGATGAAAAAAAAAAAACCATTTCATTTTGTCTGAGAAATTATTACATCGCCTACGTGGTGATGAACGTCTTAAAAACATCAACTCAGATCAGCATTACATTTGTGCTACTATTCTGGATCCACGCTACAAAAAGGCGCTGGCAGACAACGCATTCTTTCCTTTCGCTGATGCAGATGTTCAAAAGTACAAACATTGGTTAGCCTGGTCAGCCAAGAGGTTTGAAAAAGAATGGCAGGTTATTGAAGGAGAAGCCAGTACATCAGCATCAGCATCAGCAGGCCATCCGCAGTCACAAGAATCCACTTCTGCACCTGTGGCTGGGGCACAAGTGACCTCTCAGCCGTTAAAGACACCGGCAACTGGATCATCTGCACCACACACAATGACAACACTAACAGTGGCTGGGGAGGAGGATTGGCTAAGTTTGATGGGGTATGGTTCTCTAAAAAATGTCACAGGCACAGCAAAAAGTAAGCAAAGTGGAGGAACAGTTGATGACCTTGAGTCGATGGTGCAGGACTATCTGAATGACTCAACAGTGGTCTTTCTTAATGAGGAGCCATTGCAGTATTGGCATGGCAAAAAACAATTGTGGCCACAGCTCTACAACCTGGCTATAAACTATTTGTCTTGCCCACTCGCAAGTGTGTCTTCTGAACGTGTTTTCAGTGCTGCTGGTGGCATTGTAACTGCCAAACGGAGCCGCCTATCGCCCAAAAATGTGGAGCGGCTGACAATGATCAAGATGAATCAGCACCTCATACCACCAGATTACAAAGTGCGAGAAAGCACGCCACATGAAGACGATGAGGACAGCAACGTAGATGAGGGGATTTTTTCTCTGTTCGGTGCCACTGACCTCATCCAGCCTGAATTCGCAGAGTATGATGACGAAATCTTGTTCTTATTCCCTGACACCGAGCCCTGAAAATGAGACAATCAATCAAGAACTTTCTTTTTCGTCCTTATTCACTTTTATTCCTGTGTGCTTTGTGTCTCTCTTTCTTTGTTTTGCACAGTTAATTTAATTCAAACTTTAATCACCTAATCCCAAAAAGAAGACCATCATCAGAACTGTCTTCACTTGTTTGCTTATTGATTTGAAGGTGCCGCAGTCTACATTCCTCAGGTTCACAAGTTCTGAAGAACATGCTCCTCTATCCTCCTCCTCCAGACTGCGATTTCCCTCCAAGCAGAGTGCTGGATTACGCACAATGAAGAAAGACTCAGCACTTGTGGGGGTGTTGTACTTCTTTGCGGGTGAGTTGACGGTTTTGGGCCCATTGCTGTGAAGCTCTAATAATGGACAAAAGTGTTTTGGACCAAATATGAGGTGGAAATTTCTTGCCGTTTTTGCTGACTTGCTTGCCTTTGAGGTGCTCTTTGGCGGGGTTCCGGGGGTTTGTGTGTAATTTTTGGTGTCTGTCGAAGCACTGCTGCGACAGTCTAATCTTGATTGCATTTGCTTTTCAGGAAATCCGTGGTGGAAAACAGGAGTTATGATGATTGATGATGACCTAGCTGCACAGCGCGTTACTTTGGACCGAAGGCCGAGAGATATTGTAAGTATGAGATTTAGCTTTTTCGCTGTTTGGGGGTGTTGTCGGGTGTTTTTTTGCGGGTGGGTTGGCGCCGGCGGGTCTTGCCTGGGGCATTCCTGGGAAGGTCTAATACCGGATACAAGTGTTTTGGACAAAATCCATAAGGAACAGCCTTTTTTTTGCCATTTCTTCAGACATCTTGCTCAATGTAGCGTTTTGGGGGGCTTCCTGCTGTTCGTGGGTGGGTTGCGGCCGGGGTCTCTGTCGAAGCACTGCTGCGACAGTCTAATCTTGATTGCATTTGCTTTTCAGGAAATCCGTGGTGGAAAACAGGAGTTATGATGATTGATGATGATGACGACCTAGCTGCACAGCGCCGCGTTTGGACCGAAGGCCGAGAGACATTGTAAGTATGAGATTTAGCTTTTTCGCTGTTTGGTGGTGTTGTGTCGCGTGTTTTTTTGCGGGTGGGTTGGCGCCGGCGGGTCTTGCCTGGGGCATTCCTGTGAAGGTCTAATACCGGATACAAGTGTTTTGGACAAAATCCATAAGGAACAGCCTTTTTTTTGCCATTTCTTCAGACATCTTGCTCAATGTAGCGTTTTGGGGGGCTTCCTGCTGTTCGTGGGTGGGTTGCGGCCGGGGTCTCTGTCGAAGCACTGCTGCGACAGTCTAATCTTGATTGCATTTGCTTTTCAGGAAATCCGTGGTGGAAAACAGGAGTTATGATGATTGATGATGATGATGACGACCTAGCTGCACAGCGCCGCGTTTGGACCGAAGGCCGAGAGACATTGTAAGTATGAGATTTAGCTTTTTCGCTGTTTGGTGGTGTTGTGTCGGGTGTTTTTTTGCGGGTGGGTTGGCGGGTCTTGCCTGGGGCATTCCTGGGAAGGTCTAATACCGGCTAGAAGTTAGTTGGACAAAATCCATAAGGAAACACCAGTTTTGGCACTTTGTAAGTTAGGGTTCGTTAGGGTTAGCCCTAGCAGCAGGATTGCATGTGTTTAGGGGGGTTCTATTGCAACGCGGTTCTGTTGTTGTAGAGCACTGTTGGAGCGATGCTGGCTATGGATACTTTTGCTTGCAGGCAAGTGGTTTGAATACAATCCACGGTCTGTATTTGGGTCTACTGTTACTTTCAAAGTACGTTTTGTAACCATTTTTCTGCTAGGCATCATCAAAGTGTGACTTTTTGAACCACACAGCGTACATACCTTTTATTTATTTATCAGTGGTATTGTAATAGCACTTCCTGTTTTCCGTTCAATAATTACAGGCCGGGTTTCAGTCAACATCCGCCAGGCAGGCAGTGGACAGGGTGTCTCTTCTGTCAGTGGTCACCACCACATTGATGGACGAAGCGTCAGCTGGAATGGAGGAGTGCCGCCAATAAGAGGAATTGTTTGCTGCATGCAACTTACTTACCAATTTCAACAGGACAACTCCAACAACATACGCAATACAGATACAGTATCCATTGTTGTCTTTTATTCTATGAGTGTGACTGCATGTGCTTACCTTTACTTTGTAACCAAAGATTGTCTGTAAACTCTGTATCTTCAATTATTGTTTGTCCATGCTCTGCTTTTTTTTTCTTCTCTCAACAAAACCTACCCAAAAAGAAACCCCCATTCCCATCCATTTTACAAACCCTAACCCTCTTCCCCCGGGCTGTGTTGTTTTGCTTGATGTCTGACTAAAATGACATCAATAATTCCACACACTTGCTGGGGAGGATAAGGTGATAGCAGCAACAGGCTGGTGAAGGAATACGAGGATATCTTCTAGACTTACTCAGCTTCAGTACTATATCTTCTAGTAGTAGTAGCCAATGTCAAATAAATTCAACGCAAGTACTAGTTATACTTGCAATACTTTACCATTTGTTAGGCTACATTATGGCACTGTTCTAGTGTACTGTCACCTGCTATTTTCTCGATCGTACCGTAACCGTTGTAATGCTACAGTAAGGAGTACAAACAAGGTTTCGTTTTCTTTTTTTCCATAGGCATGCAACTGCCACTGTGTCACACCACTAGTAACACCGCAATGAGGAAATGTCACCCGCCCAGGAATGACAACGTTAATCCCCATTTCACCTGGAGCCAGCCCTGGGCCTAGCCCTAATTTCTAACACAAATTACAGGTAAGATAAGCGTTTGGTGGGAGGCAGTATAATGGAGTATTATTTCGGAGTAGACAAGAGTTTGACGGTTGTACTACTAAAGTCCTACGACTGTTCAGGAAAACAAAGTTACTGTTACACCCCCGCCCCCCACCCACCAGACTGAAAAGCAGTAAAAAACAGGTATGGTCAGATAAAGTAGTTGAAAAATATATTTATTTATCCCTAACAAAATAATCTCCCTCACCCACCCTAACCCCAACGATTGTCTCTGAAACGTCCCAAAACGATCCCAACTCCCAAATCCCACCCCCCAAAAGTCTATAAAAAAAGGGCAAGGGACACTCCACTACTGGAGGGTGCTGGTGCTGGTGCATGATGCGGCATGGGCATCATACTCCTTGCGGAGGGTGGCAAGCTCGGAGCGGAGGCCCTTAACCAAGGTCTTATACCTCAGGACCTCCTGCTCCAGGTTGGACATGCGGACTCGTAGGCGGTGTTGGCGTTCCTTGCAGCTCCTGTGGGGGGCAGCTGGTGTTTCGGGTGCTTGGCGGTGGCGGTCGGCTTTCTTAGCCCGGCTCGGTCCCGCTGGTTTAGTCACGGAGGAGGATGCAGTCGAAGATGTTGCCCCGCTCGACTGCGTGTCCTCCTCCTCCTCCAGGGCCACCAGCCGCCGATACTCGGCGACTGTGGCCTCCAGCCTCCGTTGCCGGGCCAATCTAGCCTGCTCCCTCCTTGTTGTTGATTTGGAAGAAGGAGCAACTATATGAAGAAAGAAAGACATAGTCTGTAACCAATGCTCCTTATTAATAACACAAAGTGATTGAGCCGAAAGTTGGGTCACAGAGTACAAGTAGCAAATTGAAAGCACAGTACATAACTATTGAGGACAGTATCTATGTAACCCTCCCACTTCTGCATCCTTGCTCTAACAGTAGTGGTAGTTTAATGAACTAATTCTACGACCACTATGGACTTCCATTACAGTCGACTATGACAGTACACCAGTCTTATTCTTCTTCTTCTCTCTTGTTTAGGGAAATGGGTACGTTATCTTATGCAAGCCGGCAGAATGACATGGACACAGCACAGTGAAGTTGCACCCGAGAAAAAAAGTTGCACACCATGATGATGGAGACAGACTTGCGTTACTGTACCGGTCCAGTACATGCAGGTGGTGAAGCTATTACTTTTCTATTACGGGTGGCACTGAGAATACTCTGTTACAAGGGCTACTGCTTAATTAATTTAACTTTCACCCTACAGTGCAAATGAGTACTAGAAAAGGAAACTGAAGAAGCTAACTAATTTGATTATCTATCACTTCACATGGGACGTATTTAATGACAGATGAGATGACTTTAGGTGCTTTGCTTAATATTGAGTGAACACAGTGATACACCCACACATGAATGACGTACTACAAGTAAACTAAAGTTATTAAGAGAGGTACGGAGTGTCCACCGTAATAACCAGATATATGCTGTGAATGCAAACGCAATACAAAGTACTGCTACTATTCATGGTAGTATTGGACACATTTACAATTTCTTTTCCTTGCCTTCCCTGCACTGGGACGGACGTGCGGGTGCGGTGGTACATGCTCTTCAAGGTAACACTTACTTCACCTGGCGACCATCTACTCTCTCTAGATACACATTTGCTATGTAAGAGTCAGAGAATACCATGCTCCAGGCATCCATTCATTCAAAGTATACGCACACATACAGTTTCTGTTTCACCCACCCAGGCTGCTGTCCTTCCACCCATCCTTGCTTCATCATTGACCCAGCCATGCACCATACCATATTCTTTCCTTCCCAGCCACCTCTGGGTCCAAGCAAACACATATCGTTCTTCTTTGCCAGCCATCATACAAGTTCGCGTCCCACTTACTTACACCCTTCTTTCGCTTTTCGTTCATCCCATCCATCACGTTCGTCTAAGAACTTATTGGGATTCTTCTCACCAAAAACTTCACAGCTAAGTCGAAGTACATTTCGAGGAGGCTACTACCTGGTTGATTTGTAATTGTAATACACCCGTGCAGAAAGCACACTATGCAGTCTTCAATCTCAATAAGTAAGGAATATATAGCTTACCTGTTTCCGCCACCACCGTTTGATCCCCCACAGGAACGGCCACCAGCTCTTCTACCGCCGCATCCTCCCCAGAGGCCTCCGAGTCCAAGTCCAACACATCAGCCACCTCCGCGCTGGCCCCGTCACCAGATGTTACACCTACAAAGTACATTTAAGAAAGTTAGAATACACCACTCACTACTATATAATATTTGGTCTAGGAGAAATGTTAAAAAAACAGAATACAATGTAATAATTTGTGACTGTCTACTCCATAGTAAAAATGTCCCATTTTCCAGGGAAGGCTGTTGTCTTGCTGCACTTTTATGCACAACTGATGAATGCTTGCTTTTGATTTTTAACACGCACCACTTTTTCTCCTAACAGACAGAAGCTTGACTCCTGAGTCCTAAGAACACGACCAGGATCAAGTTCAAAGTAGGTGAGAGTTCGGCTCGACCACAAGAAATGTGTCCAATTAATCGTCAGCACTAACCACTTTTCCGTTTACAGTTAAATAGTTTTATGACAAAGTAGATTTCAATAAATGTGTTTACTTTTAATAAAGCTTTTACACTTAAATAGACTCTGTGGTTTTTGTTCCTCTAGACTAGAGTGGATGAGCTAAAGGTTTTGGAATTTTTGCAAGCATGAGTGCCTCTGACACTTCTTGACTGTGCTGTGACTCCGTACTACTCTCTTGTCCTGCGTACGATAATCTAGAGATCATTGGGGATCTATAATCGGTGACTTCGGGAGCTGAATGACTCTGCCACACTATCTAGTCAGTAAGGAGACAGTGCATAGAGGTATTGCTGAATATAATGGGAGTCCAATGGAATTGCCAAATGTCCAATCTTAGTTAGCTACACAGACAGACTAATAAGAATAGTCTAGTAATACCACAGGGAGTCATCATATTCGAGGCAGGATAAGAATTTATATCCAGTCTACAAGAAGATCAAAGACGATTTAGAAAAAATCGAATGAGGAACGCTAGGAAAAAATAGGTACTGTTTAGTAAAATGTAAACTTACTGGGGCCAGCAAAGGAGCCCTCGCCTGCCCGATCCTGGCCTGCATCCTCAGCACCCTCCTCCTGTGTCCTCTTGCCCTTGGGGGGAGCTGATGTACAACATGAAAGAAAGAAAAACCATAAAACATGGATGAGATTTTTCAACCAAATCAAACATTTCAAAAGAACAATAACAACATATTTTGGAAAAATAGCAAATAGATAGACAACTATTCCACGGGATCTATCTCATGTGGTATACTACGTTATTCGTATTGCCTGATTTGCGGAACGTTGACTTAGAAAGTTCCTATGTAACTCAATAAACAGACTACTAAAGAGGTTTGCCTAGGCCTGGCACTGCAGGCAGTAGTGCACAACACGTGACAGACAAAGTCCATCCTGCTTGCAGATCAGTGAATACTCAAACTATCAATCCACCCGCCACCACCGCCACTATTTCTTCTGATAGCCATGTGACTGTCTAAAGGAAGGACACTGGACTTCAGTCTGTTGGGGCTGATTTATAAGTCCCTTGCGGAAGTTGCGGCTGATTTTCCTCCATTGTTGCGTGCCTTTTCTGACGCAGCGGCAGAACAAAAGACTCGCCATGGTGTTGGTGCGGCGTATATATTAAAAAAAAAAACACATATGGGCATATGGGCGATGCATCACGTTGTAAAGCCCTGCGCCATCAGGGGGCGTTCCGGCGCAAGGGAGGGCGTACCTGCGCAGGAACGAATCCTAAAAGTGGCTGAGGGAAATCTACAAGATGTCAATCAGTCATTTTTATGACAATGATGCATGACTCAAACCCTGCGCGCTTGAAGCCGACGTACGGCTTGATGCAGCATTGGGGAGATAGGGTACCCCAGAGCATTGCTGGAGCTGCGCCATCGTTGGCACGCAACTCCAGCAATGCGCTGCCTTTACGGCACAGATGCGTAAGGCTTCTGTGACGTTTTGGGCCAATGGGTGGTGGTGGCATGGCACACAATTACTGCCGCATCCCTGCTACTTTGCAGGGATGCGCCGGTAATTGAAAATATGACCCTTACTGTCTAGCATTACGCAGTTCTTTTCTTTACAGTACACTGATACATAATTTCTCAGGCCAATGAAATGCTTCTGAACACAACATACAAAACAAAGAAGCATAGTAGCAAGCAAGGCTACTGAGAAGGAGAGCAGTGCACCTGAAAATGAAATGCATAGAAGATTTTGAAATATAATTTACCTCAATGTAATCGGCAGCATTATTGCTCTTGGTAAAGAACAAAGATTTGCAAATAACAGAGCAGGATAAAACAGAGTAGTAAATGTACTACTACTACTACTCACCAAGCCCGGGGACCTCTACGCCGAGCGCGTCCAGCAAGTCCCGCTCCCGGTCCATGACATCGGTCCAGCGGTGGGTGGCCTGGTTATATGTGCGCCGGACCCCAGAGATCTTGTACATGGCCCGGCACACCTTCTCCCACCGCTGGCGGCGCTCCCGGATGCCATAGCCGGTCGCGATCTTGCCGCCTCCCAGGATCGTCTTGGGGAGGCGGCGCTGGACATGGAAGATCAGTGCCGCCACTTCCTCCGCGCTAAAGATCTCCCTCGGGACCACTTGCTCCCCCCTTAAACGCCCGCACGGGAGCCGGGCACGGGGTGCGGGACCCTTCCCCTTCTCAGGGTGCTTCCCGGCTCCCTTTACCATGGTCTGGGCAGAAATAAACTTAAATGATAAAGAAGAAATAGAATAGTGAAGAAGAAAATAAAAGAGTTTAAAAAAGTAGTTTAAAAGTAACTAAAAGCTGCAGAAAACACAAAAATATAGAGCTAGAAAAATAGAGGGTTAGATAATAAGTAAAATTAGATCAAAAAAACTTCAAACAAGCAAAGGATGGCAGAGATTGAGAGAGGATAGAGAAAGCATGCCCAGAACCATAGCAATGAATGAGAAACAAGATGGCCGCGCCCGTTCACGACCGCGTGGGTAAGTTCGCGCGAGATTTTCCTTGCGAGTACGCGCGAACTTGTACTCGCGAGCAGCACACTTTGCGAGATTACACATAGCGGGCGGAAACGGAATTACGTCACGCCAACAAGATGGCCGCGCCCGTGTACGACCGATAGGGTAACTTGGCAAACGAATAGCTAGAAGCGCCTCGCGAACACGCGCAAGATCACGCGAACATACACGTCGCAACAAAAACAATTTTGTATTCGCACGTATTCGCGGCTTCCGAAATCGATCTCGCACGGATTCGCGCCCCAAATAACGCGCGAAATTGCAAAAAAAACGATTTTAGCTAAAATGAAAGCAATGAGCAGGTGCAAAAGTTCAAACTTAACATAAGTAACATTCAAGGTAGTGCTTCCTGATGGGCCCCTCCAGAGTTTGCAACAATTCTATGACCCTGCTATGACCCAAACAGCAGGCTCATAGAATAGCACCATAAAGGTCCTGTAAAAAAAAAATTTCACTGCAACAAAAAGCAAATTACAGATAAGGAAGGAAGCAGGTGCCAGCCAGACTGGAACTTTCAAAATTACTGACACATTAATGAAACACAAATTAATTGATGGCAGTTGAAGAAGGGCAGGGGTGCTAGCTTTTTTCAACCACCATAATCTACAGTAATAAATAAACCTAATAGGTGCCTGTGAGGATGTACTAGAGGGTGGCATGGGTGTCCCAGAGGGTGGCAGTGGTGAAACAGAGGGTGCTGTGAACCTGTGATGATAAACCAGACGTAGAAACAACATAGTCGCGGCCGTTGCAAGCCGAAAAGTAAGTTCGCAATTGCGAACTTGTCCCAAAATCGGCGCGAACACGCGCCAACACAAAAAACGGAAAAATCCGCAAGTCCGCTAGAGTTCGCGGATCTTCGCGGATTGCGAATCCGTAAATACGCAAGTTCGCGGATTGCCAATCCGCAAAATCCGCCCATGCTTAATGACCAGCCTCATGAGTGGGAGAAGCAACTAACTGGGAAAGTCCTAGTGTTTCCATATCTGACAATAATGCAAAAGTTTCATTATTGTCATGTTTATCTAGGTGAAAGTTAAAGTCACCTAAAACTGTATAGGAATCCTCAATTGCCAACGATTCAAGCATTGTATTCAGGTCAGCGAGAAAGTCAGTGCGTGTTCCAGGTGGTCTGTACAAAAGCACTCCTTTAAAATTATGCGAAGGAGTCAGTAAAATGGTGAAAAGAATTGATTCACAGGTTGGTGACAAAATGGGAGACATTGTCACTGTAAAGTTGTTGTGGACAATTATTGCCAGACCACCACCTTTCTTTCTCTGTCTGTCCTGTCGATAGACCTTGTATCCTGTAGGAATTGCAACCACTAAGTCAGGATCTGAGGCGCTATCCATCCAGGTCTCTGTGACAAACAATATGTCTAGGTTCCTATCCTTAATAAGGTCTGCTATTTCCTGTCGGTGTCTTACTAGTGATCGGGCATTAATGAGTGCCATCGGGATATCGATGTTTCTTTTGGCACTCTTTTTGTTGAGCAAAACATTGTTTGTAATAAAAGGAAGGATAGATTTACAATGAGGGCAGATGATATCAGGCAATGAAGGGATAGAATCTGGGTCGTGCATTAAACAGTGACTACTTGAGGGGGGTCTTAGTTGCAATAACTCTACCTTAGAGAGGGGGAAACGGACCTGAGATCCTCCAGGGGTCATGGCCCTAGGCCCGGCGCGGACGGGATGGCATTGTTCTTATATCCGGTCGTGAGGAGGGTGGGAGGCGTCCAACAGCTGGACCGTAACCCTTTCCTCCGCTCAAGATGGCGGCTGTTACCCTATCTCCGGGGGCGTGAACACCTAGTCGTGTGCGCAGAGGATCGGGGTTCAAGCGTGACAGGAGGCAGGTCACAGAGTGCAGGTATTAAATTAAAAGCAGTAATTTACGGCGCAAATTAGGAAATAAACAGTTTTAAAAATCACAATATGAGCAGGCTAATCCCCTGGCTTCCGCCTCAGGGGAGAAACATGAATGAAATCAGCGCGCTGCGCTTTCCGGCTGTTTTTGTATCCTGGGAGGGCGGGAGGCGTCCAACAGCTGGACCGCAACCCTTTCCTCCGCTCAAGATGGCGGCTGTTACCCTATCTCCGGGGGCGTCAACACCTAGTCGTGTGCGCCGAGGATCGGGGTTCGAGTGTGACAGGAGGCAGGTCACAGAGTGCAGGTATTAAATTAAAAGCAGTAATTCGCGGCGCAAATCAGGAAATAAACAGTTTTAAAAATCACAATATGTGAAGGCTAATCCCCCGGCTTCCGCCTCAGGGGAGAAACATGAATTAAATCAGCGCGCTTTTCAGCGTTGTTCAGCTAACCAGATCTAGCCACCTCAAAAGGAAGTTGCAGAAGTCTCAGGGTATAAAGTGGAGAACTCCCTGTGTCAAATAATACTAGGTGCTGAAGTGGTCTCTACCAGGGAAAGGTACGTGAATCAATCTCCCCATTAAGGTTTTAATTTTGTTGTGTCGCACAGTTGGTGCAACAGTGTGAGAGTGAATTATAAATTGAAAGTTTCTGTGAAGCCGACATACAAAGGGACACAGATGAGTTGGAAAACTAGATGATGTCATTGTAGGAGGCGAAAAACAAACAGATTCTCTGAGCAAGAGCAATAACCCCGCCAAATAACTTAGTTGGGGAAAATAAATATAATATTTCAGTAAAGGAGGAGGACTTAGAGAAGAGGTCCTGAAGGAATAACATCAGGATCGAGGAGTATATATGCGCAAAGCAGGGGAAGAAAAGTAAACATGTTAGAGAAATGTTGAATACAATCCTCGACCAGAGATGAAAAGGCTTGGGAATGACGAGGCTATGACACTATGAACGTTTGAAGACAGCTGCTTCTCACCTACCCTCCCCCCCTGGACTCACCTCCTCTCTACACCCCTGAACTCACCTCCCCTTTCCACCACCTGGACTCACCTCCTCTCTACACCCCTGGACTCACCTCCCTCCTCCCCCCTGGACTCACCACCTCTCTATACCCCTGGACTCACCTCTCCTCTACACCCCTGGACTAACCTCCCCTCTGCACCCCTGGACTCACCTCCCCTCTACACCCCTGGACTCACCTCCTCTCTCCCCCCTGGACTCACCTCCCCTCTACACCCCTGGACTCACCTCTTCTCCACACCCCTGGACTCACCTCCCCCCCACCTGTACTCACCCCCTCCCCTCCCCCCTGGTCTCACCTCCCCTCTACACTCCTGGACTCACCTCCCCTCTTCACCCCTGGACTCACCTCCCCTCTTCACCCCTGGACTCACCTCCCCTCCCCCCCTGGACTCACCTCCCCTCTACACCCCTGGACTCACCTCCCCTCTACACCCCTGGACTCACCTCCTCTCTTCACCCCTGGACTCACCTCCTCTCTACACCCCTGGACTCACCTCCCATCTACACCCCTGGACTCATCTCTTCTCTACAACCCTGGACTCACCTCCACTCTACACTCCCGGACTCACCTCCTCTCTACACCCCTGGACTCACCTCCTCTCTAAACCCCTGGACTCACCTCCTCTCCACACTCCTGGACTCACCTGCTCTCTACACCCCTGGACTCACCTCCCCTCTACACTCCTGGACTCACCTCTTCTCTACAACCCTGGACTGACCTCTTCTCTACAACCCTGGACTCACCTCCCCTCTACACCCCCGGACTCACCTCCTCTCTACACCCCTGGACTCACCTCCTCTCTACATCCCTGGACTCACCTCCCCTCTCCCCCTGGACTCACCTCCCCTCTACACCCCTGGACTCACCTCCCCTCTACACCCCTGGGCTCGCCTTCTCTCTACACCACTGGACTCGCCTCCTCTCTACACCCCTGGACTCACCTCCTCTCTACACACTTTTATTTATTTATTTATGCATTTTTATATAGCGCGGACTTTACCCGAAGGCGTCAGAGCGCTTCACATTAGGAACAGAAATGAAACATAATGAGAAACATCACAAAAGAACAGATTACAAAAACATACGTTACTTACATAAGGTAATAGTGACAATTGTGAGCAAACAAAATACATGAGGTAGTAAAAATTGTGAGCAACCAAAAATACATGCAGTAGTAAAGGTAATAGTGACAATTGTGAGCAAACAAAATACTTGAGGTAGTAAAAATTGTGAGCAACCAAAAATACATGAGGTCAAAAGTGCACAAGAGGAAAAGTGACAAGTGTGCAGTTGTAAGAGAAAACAGAGTATAATTTGAGGTATAGTACTGCAATAAGTGCTAGACACTCAGCCTCACTCACTTGGACTCACCTCCCCCCCTGGACTCACCTCCCCTCTACACCCCTGGACTCATGTCCCATCTATAGTTAAACATGCAAGTACATTTTTTAAGTGGTGGATATGTTAGTCAGTTATTTGGATTCGGAAGGTTAGTAGAAGGATAGAGGAGGAAAAAAGGTTTGTGTTTATATAGCGCTTGTTACCCCTGATGGGGTGTTGAAGCACGCTACTCCGGAAGCCCATAAAGGACTAGTGGTGAATTAATATGGTGAAATGTGAAAGTAATCTGAGTGGTGGATATTAGTCAGTTATTTGGAGTGAGGGGAAGAAAGGTTTGCATTCATATAGCACTTGTTACCCCTGATGGGTTTAACGCATTGGAGCCAGAACCATAACTGAACTTTTAACTGTGACCCTGGGGACTCACATTGATACTAGACAAGGTGTGTCTTGGCTGTACATCACTTCACAATTCACGCGAGTGTGGGTGTGGTCTTGGGTCCTCCGCCAATGATTAGCATTGTGCTGCTCTGATGTCAGCGCGCTCATTTGTCACCGGACTGTCTGGCCACTGTGATAGGCACACGCCACGTCCTCATCGTGGTCGGCGCACGTCCAAGCCAGAAAAAAGAGCACACAAGCTTAAGAGCAGCCCAAAAAGGTGCCCCCCGCCAGGCATGGGTTTTCCCCGCACAATTGGAAAAAATGTCGCCCAATCTGGCAACACTATCTGTAACTCTTGAATAGATTCACTTCCGGGTGACCGGAGGCAGCTACGCGCGGAGGATGTTTAAAGCCTCTTTGTTTTCTGAAACTAACATTACACCGACACAGTCTTTCTTCCGGGTCAATCGCGGCAGAGTCAGCACCAGCAGCAGAAGCCGGAGGGAGCATTCGCCTCAGGACAACATTACCCCTCCCTCTTTCTCACAATGTCTGCTTCCGGGTCAGCGGTGGCAGAGTCTCCTCTAGTACCGGATCCTGCTGAGCTCCTCAGGCCTGCAGGTAGAACAGTGTCCTGGTCAGCGGGGGCAGCGTCATCACCAGCAGCAGAGCCCAGCCTCGCCCCCTCTCTTCCTGTGAGCCCTGGCTGCAGGCACCTTCACTTTCAGCCGAGGTAAGTGAGCCTCTCACAACCATCTGCAACCTAAGGAGTGTGAATGCAGCCTGGGGTGTACTGACCTCACACCATCATCAGGGGGTGCAGGGGGAAGGTGTACTGACCTCACACCATCATCAGGAGGTGCAGGTGTACTGACCTCACACCATCATCAGGGGGTGCAGGTGTACTGACCTCACACCATCATCAGAGGGTGCAGGGGGCAGGGTTACTGAACTTGCAGAATATAAAGGCAAAACTGCACATGAAAAGCTCTTTTAATAGGCAAATAATAAAAATAGTTTTTAGATGTATCCCTGCACTCTTCTCTGTTTCCACACAGGATTGCATCCTTCCTGTGCAGGAACAGGCCTGGTTATGGGACTCTACATGAGACAAGTAGGCCAGTAGCTCCCGTCCTTCCTTGTTCGTCGCCATTCCAGGCTGAGGAACTGGAAATAGCGCTATTTATGGTAGGAATTACTGGCTGGAATCTCACTTAATAGTCAGATGCAAGTGATGTGGTGTTCATTGAGAACAGAAGACATGCGCAGTCCAGAGAGGGAACTGTGTTTCCAGTTGCACAGTTACATTGGGTAAGATGCAGTCATCTCCAGTTCCTGATAGAAAAATCCTATTCTGAATTCAGCCTCAATAGTAGGGCCGACCAGGGATGTTGTTGCCACTGCAGGGTTCTCCAGGAGTGCACACCACCTCATGGTAGACAGATACACAAAGTGATTGATTTGTTATGTGTCACTTGTGAGTTCACCCTCCCAACCTCTAGCTCAGTAAAGAGAGTTAATTTTATTATGGGCAGACAAAAGTAGCCATGATCTCCCTACAGCAGCACCTTCGGCTAAAGTCCACGCTTTATAAAAATGCATTAAATAAAATAAATAAATAAAATATAAACTAACTGTGTAAAATGTCATCGCATCATCACACGTAACATACTGAGTTGGGGTTTGCACACCCGTAGTGTGACTGACGGATTGTGGTTCTAACCATAACTTGCAAATTTCAGGACTTTGCTCGGCTTTAAGTCTTAACCATATATACATTTTACCTTTGTTTTTAAGTGAATTTCTGATTTTTTTTAAAGACCCATTCAGGTGTTTTAACAGAGCCAACTATAACTTCACTTTAACCATATTCAGTGGAAATATATTAGGGATAAAGTACCCCCAGCTGCACCTTCTAAGGATATTGCAAGTCAACAAGGTGTTCCATAACCATGTAGAGGAACGAGGAAGGCAGAGTTCCTTTATAAGGTTAGGGAACTCTGAGGTGACTTGCAATAATCTTATTATATGCACCAGGTGGTACTTTATCCCGTATAATACATGGTCACACCATCACCTTTCCCACAAACCCATAGCTGTCAAGGTTTCAGATTGCTATGTGTGACATTTTGATAATTTCAGTGTAATTACGAGTGACATTTCAATGGCTATGAGTGACACTTTCTCACAAGCAAAATCGAGCAATGAAGACAAGGGAAACATATATATACCGGAAGTTACACCTTTGTATGAACTGATCAAACTGTGCTGAGAAGCCCCAGCACGAAACAACTCAAACAGTGTATTCACCTCCTGTACCAAGTGAAACTCAAAGAAAGCCATCTTCTGACACAAATGCATACATGCCAACATTTCAGAAGAGCAAAGAGGGAGATTTTTTTTTTAAAATCGGGAGAATGGGGCTTCAAATCGGGTTACTGGCGTGTATGGGCTTTGGAAGTGTGCTGCTGCAGGATTGGACATTTGAAACACAAATGTACGTTTTTTTTCTTACCTTTTACAAGCATGGAGCGCAATGGCAGGCTGAGAGGGTGATGCAAGTGTTGTCCCCCCCTCCCCCCCCCCGCCCCTGTGTGACACCCCAGCCGAAAACAGCTTCCTGTGCACACACACGCCCCCCCCCTACTTCACAGGTCTTCAAAAGACTATTGCCTTGTTAATGACCCTTTGTTGTTTTTTCACCCCATCGAGAGCCCCTGCATGGCCACTTTGACTATTGCTGGAAAAATTAGCACTTCACACAAACGCCCTGTCAACAAACCCCGAGGAATCGGGTTTTTGCTTGCAGGAATCGGGAGGCGGGAGACTAGCCTTCAAATCGGTAGTCTCACGCCTGAATCGGGAGGGTTGGCATGTATGCAAATGTCACCTCATTAGGAGGGTTTGGGTAGTATGTATTTGTTATGACAGAAAAGAGAGCCTGGCCTTTCTTATACATCTGCAGAGGTACCACTACAGTGGAAACAGAGTGCAGTTGTAAGGAGCCAAAGTAAAATTGCATACCCAAAGCATTAGGACTAAAAGATATTACCTTGAAATAAATGCTTGTAAATATTTATTTTTTTCGAAAATAATGCATTTTTTAAACAAATAGGTAAAACAACGATAATTCTAAATATGTTTTGCCGTATTGTCAGTTGAATTTACCTTGCTTTTCATCTCCTTCACTGTGGGAAACTCATGATCAGTTTCTCTTCCGGGTCACCCGGGGCAGAAGCAGCGGAGCCGATAGAGTTCTCCTCAGGCCTTAGAGGTGAACAGTGTCCGGGTCACCAGGGCAGCGTCAGCACCAGCAGCGGTGGCGGAATGAAGCCTCCTCTCAGGATACCATAAGCCCCGCCCCCTCCCTCTCAGTAATGTCTGCTTCCGGGTTAGAGGTAGCGTCAGTACCGGATGTTGCCTAGCTCTCCTCAGGCCTGTGAGTGTGATAGTGTCCGGGTCACGGGGGGCAGAGTCAGCTTCAGCAGCGAGCCCCAGCCTCCTGCAGAGGAGAGGAGCCCTGAGGGTCTGTCTGTCTGTCCAGAGGAAGGAAGAGCCCTGAGGGTCTGTCTGTCTAGGGGACGGAGGAGCCCTTAGGGTCTGTCTGTCTGTCTGTCCAGGGGAAGGAGGAGCCCTGAGGGTCTTTCTGTCTGTCCAGGGGAAGGAGGAGCCCTGAGGGTCTGTCTGTCTGTCCAGGGGAAGGAGGAGCCCTGGGGGTCTGTCTGTCTGTCCAGGGGAAGGAGGAGCCCTGAGCGTCTGTCTGTCTGTCTATCCAGGGGAAGGAGGAGCCCTGAGGGTCTGTCTGTCTGTCCAGTGGAGAGGAGGAGCCTGGCTGCAGTTACCTTCAGTTTCAATCATAGACACAGCAGGGGTAAGTGAGCCTCTCACAACCATCGGCAACCTAAGAGGTGTGAATACGGCCTGGGGGTGTACTGACCTCACACCATCATCAGGGGGTGAAGGGGGCAGGTGTACTGACCTCACGCCATCATTAGGGGGTGCAGGGGGAAGGTGTACTGACCTCACACCATCATTGGGGGTGCAGGGGGAAGGTGTACTGACCTCACACCATCATCAGAGGAGGGGGGGGGGCAGGTGTTCTGACCTCACACCATCATCAGGGAGTGCAGGGGGCAGGTGTACTGACCTCACACCATCATCAGGAGTGCAGGGGGCAGGTGTACTGACCTCACACCATCACCAGGGGGTGCAGGGGGCAGGTGTACTGACCTCACACCATCATTGGGGGGTGCAGGGGGAAGGTGTACTGACCTCACACCATCATCAGGGGTGCAGGGGGAAGGTGTACTGACCTCACACCATCATCGGGGGGCGCAGGGGGCAGTTGTACTGGCCTCACACCATCATCAAGGGGGAGGGGGCAGTTGTACTGACCTCACACCATCATCAGGGGGAGGGGTGCAGGGGGAAGGTGTACTGACCTCACACCATCATCAGGGGGTGCAGGGGGCAGGTGTACTGACCTCACACTATCATCAAGGGGGCACAGGGAGTCGGTGTACTGACCTCACACCATCATCAGGGGATGCAGCCTGCAGGTGTATGTGTAATGTTTAATTGTGAGACGACGTGACCCACTGTTATATATGAATCCCTTCAATTAGCCATGGCTCTTTAAAGAACATTGTATTATGATATTTAAACACCCATATTAACAGTGTTTAGATCCAAGCTACATGTTCCAGAATGCTATGTATCCTTGCTGAAATTCAGGACTTGAGGTGTACTGTACAAGGGGGTCACTTTGTGACCTTGTTATAATACATCAAAGATTTAGTGTGGCCTCAGTGTGTGGTCTTAACTCCTTTATATCCACAATGGGAAACAACCTTTACAACGCAACCATTACATTGCACTACACTTACAACGCAGGCATTACAACGCATGATACTACATCGCAATTCACTACTACGCAGGCATTACAACGCATGATACTACATCGCAATTCACTACTACGCAGGCATTACAACGCATACCATTGCAACGCATGCCATTGGAGTTAGAATAATATTTTTTACCACTACACTATCCAACACTTACTCTCCTGTTGCACCCCCTGGAGTTAGAATAGTAATTTTTACCCCTACGCTATCCAAGACTTACCCTATTGTTGCACCCCCTGGAGTTAGAATAGTAATTTGTATCCCCATACTATCCAATACTTACCTTAAATGCAATGTAATGGTATGCGTTGTAATGGTTTGCGTTGTAAAGGTAGTATGCGATGTAATGGAATGTATTGTAAAGGTAGTTTTTTAAAATGCGATGTAGTTTCATGCGATATAATGGACTGCGTTGTAGTGGATGTTGTGATGTAAAAACTGCGTTGTAAGTGCATGCGTTGTAAATGTATTCATTGTAAAGTCATACATTTGTCCAGAATGGGTCCGTGTGGAGTTGTTACTCATTTTCATGAATACATGCTCAGACCTTGTTTTTTAATGTTTGTATTCAGTGGGAGGTTGTCTCTGCAATGGATTAAGAGGTATGCTAGGAGGAAACAAAAGCATATTTTTACAGAACAGTATTAGTTTCTCCTCTCAGAATGCATGTCTTTATTAAGCACCTTTGTCCACAGTTCTGTACATTGAACCCTTTGATATCCGGACTTTGTTCCATAAAGTAAGGTGGTTGTTTTATTCATAACTAGCATATGAAGCTGCCTTCTAGTTCATTGATATACTAATAATTTGTGGGGCCCGGGCAACACATATTTGGGGCTCCCTATTTGGAATACATTTGAATTTATTACAGCTTTTAGGGTCATTGAAGTCTGTGTGATACCCCAAAAATATTTAGTCGTGTTAAGCCTTCAGAACCCGGGGCCGTCAAAAGCATCTAAAAGCCCAAGCTGGCTATAGTCCACCAGCCAAGTCTTATCAAAAGAAGCTTGAACAGACATTGATAAAGATATTTCTTTTTGCGTTTGAGTCTATATTTTTTCTTGCAAAAGGTTTTATGTGGCTGTCCAGTCAGCTTGTTACTCCCATTGCAGGAAATCCTGTTATGGGTTATGTGTTCTAAGTTTAGTGGACTAGTGCATAATATTACAATAAATAGACTTCTACATAAACCACTTTAAAGTGTAACTTTAGTTGCTGAATATTTGTTATTACAAATAAATCCCCTTTCACCATGGGTATTCCTGCTGCAGAAGCGAAATTCCAAGCACTGATCTCAATCAATCAATCAATCAATCAATCACATTTATAAAGCGCGCTACTCACCCGCTAGGGTCTCAAGGCGCTGAGAAGGGGAGGGGGGGTGGGGGGCTACTGCTCGAAAAGCCAGGTCTTGAGGAGCTTCCTGAAGGAGAGATGGTCCTGGGTGAGTCGCAGGTGGGTGGGGAGGGTATTCCAAGTCTTTGCCGCCAGGTAGGAGAAGGATCTTCCTCCGGTGGTGGCTCTGCGGATCCGTGGGACGGTGGCGAGTGCGAGGCTGGCGGTGCGGAGCTGGCGTGTTGGCGTGTTGAACGTGAGGCGTTTGTTGAGGTACTCGGGGCCTAAGTCACGGAGAGCCTTGTGTGCGTGGGTGAGGAGTCTGAACGTGATCCTCTTGCAGACTCGGAGCCAGTGCCGGTCCCTCAGGTGGGCAGAGATGTGGCTGTGTCGGGGGATGTCCAGGACGAGTCGAGCTGAAGCGTTCTGGATGCGCTGGAGTCTTTTCTGAAGTTTGGCCGTGGTTCCCGCGTAGAGGGCGTTCCCGTAGTCCAGATGGCTGGTGACGAGGGCCTGGGTGACAGTTTTCCTGGTTCCAGTGGGGATCCAGCGGAAGATCTTACGGAGCATGCGGAGGGTGTTGAAGCAGGAGGAGGTAACAGCGTTGACTTGTCTGGCCATCGTGAGGGAGGAGTCAAGGATGAAGCCGAGGTTGCGTGCGTGGTTCGTGGGCTAGGGTGGGGAGCCCAGCCCAGGGGGCCCCCAGGAGTCGTCCCAGGTGGAGGTGGACGGGCCGAGGATGAGGACTTCCGTCTTGTCTGAGTACAGTTTCAGACGGTTGAGCTTCATCCAGTCCACGATGTCTTTCATGCCATCCTGAAAGCTGGCTTTGGCGGAGGCAGGGTCGTTGGTGAGGGAGAGGATCAGCTGGGTATCATCGGCGTAGGAGATGATGTTGAGGTTGTGCCTGCGTGCGATGGCTGCAAGGGGGCTCATGTAGACATTGAAGAGGGTGGGACTGAGCGAGGAGCCTTGCGGTACGCCGCAGATGATCTTGGTGGCTTCTGTGAGGTAGGGCGGGAGACGGACTCTTTGGGTTCTGTCGGCGAGGAAGGAGGTGATCCATTCCAGGGCCTTTCCTTGGATCCCGGCGTGGTGGAGGTGGGTTGCTAGGGTGCGGTGGCAGACCGTGTCGAAAGCAACCGAGAGGTCGAGGAGGATGAGGGCGACAGTTTCTCCGTTGTCAAGCAGGGTCCTGATGTCGTCGGTGGCTGCGATGAGGGCGGTCTCGGTGCTGTGGTTCGCTCGGAATCCGGGTTCCGAAGGGTCGAGGGAGCTGGTCGTCTCGAGGAAGGCTGTCAGCTGTGTGTTGACGGTTTTCTCAATGACTTTAGCGGGGAAGGGGAGAAGCGAGATGTGGCGAAAGTTCTTGAGGTCTGTGGGGTCTGAGGTGGGTTTCTTCAGGAGGGCGCTGATCACTGCATGCTTCCAGCTCTCCAGGAAGGTGGCGGATGCGAAGGAGTTGTTGATGATGTCCCGGAGTTTGGGTGCGATGATGGAGTTGGCCTTGTTGAAGATGTGGTGTGGGCAGGGGTCGGTAGGGGAGCCCGAGTGGATGGAGTTCATCGTGTGGGTGGTGTCTTCCGTGCTGACCTGGGTCCAGGCGCAAAGGGTAGTGGTGGGGGGGCGTAGGTTCAGTGGCAGGGTGAGGGTTCTGGGCGCCGAAGCTGTCGTGTATGTCGATGATCTTATTGTGGAAAAACGTGTCGAGAGAGTTGCAGAGGTCTTGCGATGACGTGATGTCGTTGCTGGCATTGGGGTTGGAGAGCTCGTTCACGATGTTGAAGAGTTCCTTGCTGTTGTGGGTGTTGTTGTCCAGTCTCTCTGAATGCTGTCCTTTTGGTGGTGCGGATCAGCTGGTGGTGTTTGCGGGTGGCGATCTTGAGGGTTTTCATGTTTTCCGATGACTGGTTGTGGCGCCAGGCTTTCTCGAGGGCACGGCAGGATTTCTTGGAGTCTTTGAGATCGTTGGTGAACCATGCAACTTTCTTGCTGTCGGGATTGCTCGGAGGGTTCTTCAGTGGAGCAAGGGCATCCGCGCAGTCGGTGATCCATTGTGTGAGGTTGCGGGCTGCTTCGTTGGGGTCCGTGGTGTTGGAGGGCGGGTTTTGGTTCAAGGAGTTGGTCGGTGGTGATCTTGCTCCAGTATCTTCGGGGGGTTTGTTGCGGGCGGTGGTGGGTCATTGTTTTTCTGAAGTTGAAATGTACGCAGCTGTGATCGGTCTAGTGGAGCTCGTGGTGTGGCTGAAGGAGATGTGGTTGCTGGAGGAGAAGACCGGGTCGAGTGTGTGGCCGGCGTAGTGGGTGGGAGTGTTCACCAGTTGCTTGAGTCCGAGGTTGGCGAGGTTGTCTAGTAAGGTGGTGGTGTTGTTGTCCTTGTCGTTCTCCAGGTGGAAGTTGAGGTCTCCTAGGAGGATGTAGTCGGGGGAGGCAAGGGCGAGCGGGCTGATGAAGTCTGCGATGGCTTCGCTGAAATGTGGGCGTGGTCCCGGGGGTCTGTAGATCAGGGTCCCTCAGAGGGTGGTCTTGGGGTCGGTGTGTATCTGGAAGTGAAGGTGCTCTGCGGCGGTGAGGGTGTCGTTGTTGTTGGTCGTGATGCGGATGGTGGCGTTCATCTAGGTTTCCGTGAGGAAGGCGACGTCCGGTGCTGTTTTGTCCAGGAGGTCGAAGAGTTTGACGGCGTGTTTTTGGACGGAGCAGGTGTTGAGCAGGATGCATTTGAGGTAGTTGTTGCTGGAGGTTGTTCTGGCTAGCGCGGTGCAGTATCGAGTGGATCTCAGGATTTTCGCTATCGCATTTGTGAAAATCGAATAACTTTCTCCTTATTTCTCTTCCCCTGCCTTGTACATCTCAACTTCTGTATATGTGTAAACCTACAGCTAAATGTTCGTGCAGAAACCGTGTGGCGGGCCTTGGCGCTGTCGCGAACCCCAAATCTCAACAACAATCTTTTTGCCGGTTTCCCACAAACGACGCCAGGGCCACAAGTATTCCTTTTCAGCGTTGTTAGAAATGGGATCCCTGGTTGGCCAAGGCTTGCGCCAAGGCCAGGCAGAAATTACCATTTCTAGTTAGGGTAGGGAAGTCACCCGCCAAGACAACCCCTGCTCACCCCCTTGGTAGCTTGGCACGAGCAGTCAGGCCTATCTTGGAGGTCATGTGTAAAGCATTTGCGCACGCACCCCCAGCAACAACCTCCCAGGCCCCCCACAAAAGGAACTCCACACAAGATATGTATGAAAAATAGACTTTGTATTGAAAAACATACTTAGGGATAAATACACAATTTACAAGGTGCCAGGGGCACGGGCAGGGTTTACAAGGGACTATATACAGGACAGGGCCAGGGGACCACTGCCAGGAAGATGCGCATGATGGAACTGGCATGAGAACAGATAACAACTGGGAGCTTCCTAGAACTAGCACTAGAACCCATAACAACCAGGAGCTTCAGGGAACTAGCAGTAGGAACAACATACATGGGACATCGGATATTCAGGAGGGAAGGAATGACACAGCACATCACGTAACAGGAGCACTTCTAGAGGTGCAACACAGAATACTCTCAGGGATCACATAAACATTAGCCAATAACATTCCACAGGCCAGCTGGCCTTTCTGGGGCTAGGACCCCCCAATGTCTCAATGTCAGGGCAGGCTGCAGGTAGCCCGTCGTAAACCTACACGTGGCAGCTGCCCACAAAGTGCTGGGCAGCTAAGGGGCATTGTGGGAGCCTCACAGGCTCGGGGGAATAAAGGCGCCATGATGGAGCCTCTAGGGCTAAGGATGCTAAGGATGCTGGGTGGAGCCTCGCAGGCTCGGAACAAATATGCAATGATGGAGCCTCTCTGGCTCGAGAACACGGTGCAGGGGTTGAGCCTCGCAGGCTCACGAGAACAATGGGCTAAGGAGGAGCCTCTCAGGGCTCGAGAGATTACGGTACAGGACTGAGCCTCGCCGACTCCGAACAATGGGCACAGGTGGAGCCCTCAGGGCCCAACCACGAAGAGGCAGGGACCGAGCCTCGCAGGCTCGTCAGGGCAAAGGTAGGCGGAGTCCCTCTCAGGGGGCTCGAGATTACAGGGGGCCCCACGGGCCTCTGCAGCACCACGACGGAGTATTGGAGGGGAGGGGCGGGCACCGGCAATGTGCCCCAACGCCCCCTTCCATTCTCGGCACTCACCGGGTCGATGCGCCTGTCTCTTCTGCTTCGCCGGCCTCCTCTCGCTCTCTGGAGCTCTCCCTCACTCTCGGGGGCCCTGGGGGGGGGGGGGGGTCGGCGGCATCTCGGGCAACGCAGGAGCGCAGAGTGGGCTCCCGCCGCTACCTGCTTCTTTCTGTTTGACGGGGCCGGACTTCAGAGTCCTCGGGCCGGCAGCCAATGACGGCGCGGCCTGGGGCAACGTCATGAGGGGAATCCCGGGCCGGCAGCCAATCACGGCGCGGCCTGGGGCAACGTCATGAGGGGAATCCCGGGCCGGAAACCAATCCCAGCGCGGCCCGGGCAGGCATCACGAGGGGTCCGGGCCAGCGGCGGTAGGGGAAATCGACGAGGAGTAGGCTCCCTCGTAATGCAATAAAGGAAGGAAATAAAGCGAGGAAGGCACTCGCTGAGGCTCAGGGACCTTGCTAAGCACGGGGCAAATGCCGGGTGGGCACCGGCTCGGTCAGGACAGCGCTCACAAGCGCTAGGCACCTAGATCGTGCTCTCAAGCGCCAAGGGTCCATGAAAAGCGCTCTCAGGCGCTAGGGTAATAGTGAGCAGCCAAGTCCTTCGGGGGTTGCAGCAAAGTCCCAAGCAAAGTCTCCCAGAAGTCCTCCAGGCAGTCATCAGTTATCCAGGGGCTGGGCAGGGCTCAGGGAGGCAAGCCTTCCCCTGAGCCCAAGCAGCAGCACACCCCTGGCAGGATTCAAGTCAGAACAAGAACATCTTATAAGAGGTCCCAGCCTCTTTTTATACATGAAATTCCTTTGTCTAAAGGTGCTGGGTGGGGGAGAAATCAGTCGCAGCTGGTTTTGGGAGTATCTTGTTTTCCCCAGCCACCCCTTCCATTCATCAGGCGGGCCAGGTGATCAGACGCACCCCAGGGGGGAGGACCAGCATTGTGGGGGAAAGCCCAGCCCCATACAGGATACAGGCACAGCCCCTCCCTCACATCAGCATGTTAATCTCTCCATTCACCACCGGGGCAGACACACACAGACTCCTGGAGCCAGGCTCCCCAGCCGACTTCAGCCAATCACGCGCCAGCACACCTACTGCACACACACACCCCTGTCTAGAAGTGGCACTTCCCTTCTAGACACACACGCCGCATACATCATCTTGCAGCATTCAATCACACGAGCCCACACATACCAGACTCGAGCCTGTACCCCCCACGCATCAGGAACTATCAGGGACTCACACATTCCCTATGCATTCCTATGGGAGGGCAGGCCTCTCCCCTCTACACGCACTCAGAGTGGGAATCACCATCCCCAGGTCACATATAACAAGCAAAAACTTCAGGGGTGGACCTGCCATAAGGGCCCAGTCCAACACAGCCCCCTTCCAGCCAAAACGCCGGGTAGGCCAATCACCACCGTGATGGACTTCCCTGCTTTGGGCGATAAAACATAGATGCGGGCCCGCACTGCAGGGACACCCTCCAGTTCTACGCCACGTTGATCTTATAGTCACACACAGACTTAAAAAAAAACATAGGCCCAACCAGGCTACCCCACTGGTACTCCTTAGTTGACCACGGCTAGGACCAGGCCCTAGGCCACCCAGAAACCACTGGTCCATGCCAACCCGGAGTGGGGGGTGGTAACCCCTGGCCCACGACAGCCATTCTCCACTCCCTTTCTTCATGTAGTTCCACTTTCAATCAATCAATCAATGACACTTATAGAGCGCGCTACATACCCGTAGGGTCTCAAGGCGCTTGGGGGAGGGGGGGGGGGGTGCCGCTACTGCTCGAACAGCCAGGTCTTCAGCTTCTTCCTGAAGGAGAGGTGGTCTTGGGTCAGGCGCAGGTCGGTCGGGAGGGAGTTCCAGGTCTTGGCGGCCAGGTAGGAGAAGGACCTTCCTCCTGTAGTTGCTCTTCGGATGCGGGGGACGGCGGCGAGGGCGTGGTTGGCTGAACGGAGGTGGCGTTTGGGAGCGTAGAAGTTGATCCGGCTGTTGAGGTAGCTCGGGCCTTGGTCGTGTAGGGCTTTGTGTGCGTGGGTGAGGAGGCGGAAGGTGATTCTTTTGTTGACGGGGAGCCAGTGAAGGTCTCTCAGATGTCCGGAGATGTGGCTGTGTCGTGGGATGTCGAGGATGAGTCTGGCTGAGGCGTTCTGGATCCGCTGGATTCTCTTCTGGAGCTTGGCGGTGGTACCGGCGTAGAGGGCGTTGCCGTAGTCCAGTCGGCTAGTGACGAGGGCCTGGGTGACGGTCTTCCTGGTCTCGGTGGGGATCCACCAGAAGATCTTCCGTAGCATGCGTAGGATGTTGAAGCACGCCGAGGAGACGTTGTTGACTTGCCTGGTTATGGAGAGGGAGGAGTCCAGGATGAAGCCCAGGTTGCGTGCATGGTCTGTCGGTTTGGGTGCGGTGCCCAGGGCGGGAGGCCACCAGGAGTCGTCCCAGGCGGAGGGTGAGGAGCCCAGGATGAGGACCTCCGTCTTGTCCGAGTTCAGTTTCAGGCGGCTGGTCGTCATCCACTCGGCTACCTCTTTCATCCCTTCGTGTAGGCTGGCTCTGGCGGTGGCGGGGTCGTTGGTCAGGGAGAGGATCAGCTGGGTGTCGTCGGCGTAGGAGATTATGCTGAGGTTGTGTTGGCTTGCGATGGCCGCGAGGGGGCTCATGTAGACGTTGAAGAGGGTGGGGCTCAGAGAGGATCCTTGAGGGACGCCGCAGATGACTTCGGAGGCCTCTGACTTGTACGGTGGTAGGCGGACTCTCTGTGTTCTTCCGTCGAGGAAGGAGATGATCCATTCCAGCGCCTTGTCCTGGATTCCGACGTTGCTGAGGCGCTGTACTAGGGTGCGGTGGCAGACAGTGTCGAATGCCGCGGAGAGGTCTAGGAGGATGAGGGCCGCTGTTTCTCCGTTGTCCATCAGGGCTCGGATGTCATCGGTGGCGGCGATGAGGGCGGTCTCGGTGCTGTGATTGGCTCGGAAGCCGGACTGTGAGGGGTCGAGGGATCCATTCGTCTCGAGGAAGGCGGCCATCTGCTTGTTGACGGTCTTCTCGATGACTTTGGCTGGAAACGGGAGGAGCGAGATGGGGCGGTAGTTCTTGAGTTCGGTGGGGTCCGCTGTTGGTTTCTTGAGTAGAGCGCTGAGTTCGGCGTGCTTCCAGCTCTCAGGGAAGGTGGCGGTGTCGAAGGATGTGTTGATGATGTCTCGCAGGTGGGGTGCGATGACAGCGTCGGCCTTGTTGAAGACGTGGTGAGGGCAGGGGTCGGTCGGTGATCCGGAGTGGATGGAGTTCATCGTGCGGATGGTGTCTTCGGTGCTGATCGGGGTCCAGGCGTGGAGGGTGGTGGTGGGGGGTGGTTGTTTGGTCATGGTGTGCGTTGGTTGTTTGTTGAAGCTGTTGTGTATGTCCGCGATCTTGTTGTGGAAGTAAGAAGCGAGGGAGTCGCAGAGGTCTTGCGATGGGGTGATGTCGTTGTTTCTTGCGCTGGGGTTGGATAGCTCTTTCACGATGTTGAAGAGTTCCTTGCTGTTGTGTGCGTTGTTGTCCAGCCGGTCCTTGAATGCAGTTTTCTTGGCGGCGCGGATCAGCTGGTGGTGCTTCCGAGTGGCCAGTTTGAGGGTGGTCCTGTTGTCCGGTGTAGGTTCCCTTCTCCAGACTTTCTCGAGGGCTCGGCAGTTCTTCTTGGAGCTCTTGAGTTCGTCGGTGAACCATGGGGCTTTCTTGCTGCCGGGTCTGCTGGGCGGGGTCCTCAGCGGGGCGAGCTCGTCCGCGCAGATGCTGATCCACTTCGTGAGGTTGTCGGCGGCCTGGCTGGGGTTCGCTGAGCTGGCAGGAGGGTGCTGGCTCAGGGAGGTGGCGAGCTGGTCTGCTGTGATCTTGTTCCAGCTTCTGCGGGCGGCCTGTTGCTGGTGGTGGTGGGTCGTCGTTCTCTTGAAGGCGAAGTGGACGCAGCTGTGGTCCGTCCAGTGGAGTTCTGTGGCGTGGCTGAAGGCGACGTCTTTGCTGGATGAGAAGACGGCGTCGAGTGTGTGTCCGGCGAGGTGGGTGGGGGTGGACACCAGCTGCTTGAGTCCAAGATTGGCGAGGTTGTCGAGCAGGGTGCTGGTGTTGCGGTCGTTGTTGTTCTCCAGATGGAAGTTGAGGTCCCCCAGGAGGATGTAGTCATCGGAGGGGAGGGCATGCGGGCTGACGAAGTCGGTGATGTCCTCGCTGAATTGTGTGCGTGGTCCCGGAGGTCGGTAGATCAGGGTGCCTCTAAGGGTGGTGTTCGGGTTGGTGTGGATCTGGAAATGCAGGTGTTCGGCGCTGGTCAGAGTGTTGTCGGTGCTGGTCGTGAGACGGATGGTGTTCCTGTGGATGATGGCGATGCCTCCTCCCATCTGGTTGGCGTTGCGGTCCCTCCGGACGATCTTGTAGCCCTCTGGGATGGCGATGGCGATGTCGGGGGCTGAAGAGGCGTTCATCCAGGTCTCCGTGAGGAAGGCAACGTCAGGGGCTGTGGTGTCTAGGAGGTTCCAGAGTTCGATGGCGTGTCTGTGGACGGAGCGGGTGTTGAGCAGGATGCACTTGAGGTGGGTGCTGCTGGTGTTCGACTTGGCGGGAGCTGGTGCGAGGCAGGTCCGGATGCAGGTGAACTTGCAGGCGTGGCAGCTGAACGGTCCGTGGGTGCGTCGTGGGGTGGCTTGGTGGCATTCTGGCAGTCGGCCGGTGTTGAGTGCGATGAGGGTGGCGGCGGAGTACGTCAGGCGGGTCGGACGGGGTCTTCGTGGGCCAGGGGTCCTGGCGCTGGTCGCGATCCGGTCGCGGACGGGCGCAGACGGGCTTACCTTTGGCGCACCTTCGGCGCACAATCGGCGCGCCCGCTGCGCGTTCGCACGGTCGCCATATAAGGCCAAGTGCGCGGGTGGGCGGAGCAGCTGGGAGGCGGGAGCGGGGAGGGAACAGAAGGAAAAAAGGGGCGGGGTCAGCGGTGGTGGCGGGAAGCGGGGAGCGGGGAGGGAAGACGGAGGGCGGCGAGATAGGCGGGAAAACAGGAAGGAAAACGCTAACACGGGCAACAAATACCAATAACAATACAAGGCACAAATGAAGGTCAGAACGC
Source organism: Lissotriton helveticus (assembly GCF_964261635.1). NCBI lineage: Eukaryota > Metazoa > Chordata > Amphibia > Caudata > Salamandridae > Lissotriton > Lissotriton helveticus. The sequence goes on along the minus strand of NC_136057.1, from coordinate 54,384,957 downwards.
TAACACAGGCACAAAAGTAAGAATAAACAGGCACAAATGAAGGTCAAAACAAAACAAAAACAAACAGCAGCGGAGTCAGCCGGCAGCGAGGCAGGCAGCGAGGCAGAGGACAAGGCAATGGGGCACACGCAGCAGCTGGTGGCCGTGCGGCGCGGGGGTGTCCCACAAGTAGTTCTCTTCCACGTAGGGTCCGCACCCTCAGGCTTGCCAGAGGTCACGGGCAAGAATGCCCCACCCTACCTCTACTTCTGAGGTTCCGCGCTCTCCCAGGAGAAGCACCCTCAGAACACGCTCTCCTACCAGTTTCGGAACTTCCTCCCTCCACTGGTCTACCACCTGGGAACTAAGTTCACCGGATGCCCAGGGGTCAGACTCCCTCTGACCCCCTTCCAGTTCCGCACCATCCCATGTAGAACAGGGTCCTTCCACTTAAGGTGGGCCCCACCTGCTCTCAGGGCAGTACTGCGACACTCAGCCAAGAACCCTAAGGATCCCTGCTAGGCCCGTACCACCCCTTCTGGGAAACACAGAGTCTCTTCCCTTGGGGATGAGCCCCACCTGCGTCCACAGGAGTACGCCTAGAAGACACACCGGCCAGGACACTGGCTACAGTCGCCCTGACGTCCAGATCCGGAAACACCGACTACTGGCTCCCCAACCGCGGGCAGTACCCTACGGCCAGATGCCTGGCGCACCAGGACTTCTACAAGATGAAAATAAAATCTAAGACTTTCTCTCCCCCCTCAGCAGGAGTTCCTTCTTGTACTAGGATGAGCCGCGGCAGCGCCAGCAGGTCTCAGTGTTCAGCTCTCCCCAAGGCAAGCCGCGGCCGAGCCAGCAGGTCTTCCTTGTCCGGGATACAACTTAACATACATTCAGCAAGATGAACCGCGGCAGCGCCAGCAGGTCTCAGTGTTCAGCTCTCCCCAAGGCAAGCCGCGGCCGAGCCAGCAGGTCTTCCTTGTCCGGGATACAACTTAACACTCATTCAGCAAGCTCCCCCTCTCAGAGAACTTACACTCCATTATTCAGCAAGCTCTCCCTTTCAGAGAACTTACACCCAAGCATTCAGCAAACTCCCTCTCTCAGAGAACTTACACTCCATTAATCAGCACACCTCAACATTCATCCACACACCCTCCCCCGGACTGGTAAGACAGTTTCCACCGCCCCTGATTCCTCAACCTGACCCACGTGGCACAGGTACCATTACTCTAGGGAAGGGACAAGGACCATACACATTGGACACAATTTCGCTGCCACCACTGGATCCCACCCTTCTGGTGAATCCAGAATCCACATTGCACTTAGGGGGATGATCTACCCTCTCGAGCTAGGGACACCCAACTCACAGTGCACCAGAACCACATTTTCCACAAAAACAGATATTTTTAGCAACTCAAACAATAGTTTCTTTTCTTTGCGACCATGTAAACTGCAGAGTTTTGTAGTGAGGCCAGTTATCGCTGTGGTACTGCGCAAACACAAGTCCAAATCCCACCGCTAGCCAACAATGTTAGAAATGGGATCCCTGGTTGGCCAAGGCTTGCGCCAAGGCCAGGCAGAAATCACCATTTCTAGTTAGGGTAGGGAAGTCACCCGCCAAGACAACCCCTGCTCACCCCCTTGGTAGCTTGGCACGAGCAGTCAGGCCTATCTCGGAGGTCATGTGTAAAGCATTTGCGCACACACCCCCAGCAACAACCTCCCGGGCCCCCCCACAAAAGGAACTCCACACAAGATATATATGAAAAATAGACTTTGTATTGAAAAACATACTTAGGGATAAATACACAATTTACAAGGTGCCAGGGGCACGGGCAGGGTTTACAAGGGACTATATACAGGACAGGGCCAGGGGACCACTGCCAGGAAGATGCACATGATGGAACTGGCATGAGAACACATAACAACTGGGAGCTTACTAGAACTAGCACTAGAACCCATAACAACCAGGAGCTTCAGGGAACTAGCAGTAGAACTCACTCTAACCAGGAACAACATACATGGGACATCGGATATTCAGGAGGGAAGGAACGACACAGCACATCACGTAACAGGAGCACTTCTAGAGGTGCAACACAGAATACTCTCAGGGATCACATAAACATTAGCCAATAACATCCCACAGGCCAGCTGGCCTTTCTGGGGCTAGGACCCCCTAATGTCTCAATGTCAGGACAGGCTGCAGGTAGCCCGTCATAAACCTACACGTGGCAGCTGCCCTCGAAGTGCTGGGCAGCTGAGGGGCATTGTGGGAGCCTCGCTGGCACGGAGGAATAGAGGCGCCATGATGGGGCCTCTAGGGCTCGAGAACAAGGATGCTGGGTGGAGCCTCGCAGGCTCGGAACAAATACGTAATGATGGAGCCTCTCTGGCTCGAGAACACGGTGCAGGGGTTGAGCCTCGCAGGCTCACGAGAACAATGGGCTAAGGAGGAGCCTCTCAGGGCTCGAGAGATTACGGTACAGGACTGAGCCTCGCCGGCTCCGAACAATGGGCACAGGTGGCGCCCTCAGGGCCCAGCCACGAAGAGGTGGTGACCGAGCCTCGCAGGCTCGTCAGGGCAAAGGTAGGCGGAGTCCCTCTCAGGGGGCTCGAGATTACAGGGGGCCCCACGGGCCTCTGCAGCACCACGACGGAGTATTGTAGGGGAGGGGCGGGCACCGGCAATGTGCCCCGACGCCCCCTTTCATTCTCTGCACTCACCGGGTCGATGCGCCTGTCTCTTCTGCTTCGCCGGCCTCCTCTCGCTCTCTGGGGGTCTCCCTCACTCTCGGGGGCCCCGGGGGGGGGGTCGGCGGCATCTCGGGCAACGCAGGAGCGCAGAGTGGGCTCCCGCCGCTACCTGCTTCTTTCTGTTTGACGGGGCCGGACTTCAGAGTCCTCGGGCCGGCAGCCAATCACGGCGCGGCCTGGGGCAACGTCATGAGGGGAATCCCGGGCCGGCAGCCAATCACGGCGCGGCCTGGGGCAACGTCATGAGGGCAATCCCAGCGCGGCCCGGGCAGGCATCACGAGGGGTCCGGGCCGGCGGCGGTAGGGTAAATCGACGAGGAGTAGGCTCCCTCGTAATGCAATAAAGGAAGGAAATAAAGCGAGGTAGGCACTCGCTGAGGCTCAGGGACCTTCCTAAGCACGGGGCAAATGCCGGGTGGACACCGGCTCGGTCAGGACAGCGCTCACAAGCGCTAGGCACCTAGATTGTGCTCTCAAGCGCCAAGGGTCCATGAAAAGCGCGCTCAGGCGCTAGGGTAATAGCGAGCAGCCAAGTCCTTCGGGTGGTTGCAGCAAAGTCCTAAGCAAAGTCCCCCAGAAGTCCTCCAGGCAGTCATCAGGAATCCAGGGGCTGGGCAGGGCTCAGGGAGGCAAGCCTTCCCCTGAGCCCAAGCAGCAGCACGCCCCTGGCAGGATTCAAGTCAGAACAATCTTTTTATACATGAAATTCCTTTGTCTAAAGGTGCTGGGTGGGGGAGAAACCAGTCGCAGCTGGTTTTGGGAGTATCTTGTTTTCCCCAGCCACCCCTTCCATTCATCAGGCAGGCCAGGTCATCAGACGCACCCCAGGGGAGAGGAGCCAGCATTGTGGGGGAAAGCCCAGCCTCATACAGGATACAGGCACAGCCCCTCCCTCACATCAGCATGTTAATCTCTCCATTCACCACCGGGGCCGACCCACACAGACTCCTGGAGCCAGGCTCCCCAGCTGACTTCAGCCAATCACGCGCCAGCACACCTACTGCACACACACACCCCTGTCCAGAAGTGGCACTTCCCTTCTAGACACACACACGCCGCATACATCATCTTGCAGCATTCAATCACACGAGTCCACACATACCAGACTCGAGCCTGTACCCCCCACGCATCAGGAACTATCAGGGACTCACACATTCCCCATGCATCCCTATGGGAGGGCAGGCCTCTCCCCTCTACACGCACTCAGAGTGGGAATCACCATCCCCAGGTCACATATAACAAGCAAAAACTTCAGGGGTGGACCTGCCAGAAGGGTCCAGTCCAACAAGCGTGTTTTTATTTTAAGCCAAGTCACTCAGTGCGTTTGGGAGGCAACCTCCTTGTTCACGAGTACGAGTGCAATGCAAATCACAGTGTTTATACAATATCACGTGACACACCTCTAGGTAATAGACAGTGACAACAGATTCAAGGTGTTTGAACGTCCTCGAAGCTGGGAAAACAGACTTGTTTAGTCAATGTTGGCAGATACATCGTGAGACATTGCATTAAAATCATCATGCAATATGTAAATTAAACATTAGGTCATTGTTGTTAACCTAAACTTTTTCTTGATTTTTTTACGTGCTATTGCAAAAAGCATTAATTCTGCATCGTCATGTGCGGCACCTTGTCATTTCCAACTAAATAAGTGCTGGCGAAAGTTCACTGTGATTATAAGATAAACCACGTGATCTGTAATTCTACACGCTTGGTGTAAAACACATTCAATCATTAGTGCTGGTGACCAAGCGCGTAGAATTACAGATGACGTGGTTTATCTTGTAATCACACAGAACTCAACTCTGAGGTGAGGCTGGGTAGACCAAGCATACACAGTTGAATGTGAGGGTTGAGGCTGAGCAGAGCAAGCATGCACAGGAGAATATGAGGGTTAAGGATGGGCAGACCAAGCATGCACACGAGAATGTGAGGGTTGAGGCTGGGCACACCAAGCATGTACAAGAGAATGTGAGGGTTGAGGTTGGGCAGACCACACATGCACAAGAGAATGTGAGGGTTAAATCTGGGCACACCAGCGCGTGCACAAGATAATGTGAGGGTTGAGGCTGGGCAGACCACGCATGCACAAGAGAATGTGAGGGTTGAGGCTGGGCAGACCACGCCTGGACACTACGGAGCAGATTTATTATTTTTTAGTGCAACATAGTTCAGCAGTTAGGTGCAGCACTGTGATGTACGAGGGGGAGAGAGCCACGCTGAGCCAAATTTATGAAATACAGCACGCTGCTGCTCACTGCCCCGGCACTAGTACACAATCTACCTAGGGCCACACAAAACCTTTACACCATAGGCGTGTGTGCTGTCTAGCATAGGATTCGTACTGGAAACACACCATTACAGTATAAAATCCTATACATAGAGTAATCCTTAAACACTCCAGAGTTTGTGTTTGTGCTGTTAAGTGTTGCACAGGTTGTGCTTGTGCTGTAAAGTGCAGCACAGGTTGTGTTTGTGTTGTAAAGTGCAGGGCAGGTTGTGTTTGTGCTGTAAAGTGCTGCACAGGTTGTGTTTGTGCTATAAAGTGCAGGGCAGGTTGGGTTTGTGCTGTAAAGTGCAGGGCAGGTTGTGTTTGTGCTGTGAAGTGCATGGCAGGTTGTGTTTGTGCTGTAAAGTGCAGGGCAGGTTGTGTTAGTGCTCTGAAGTGCAGGGCCGGTCGTGTTTGTGCTGTAAAGTGCAGCGCACATGCACCTCAAGAATTACCGCCCCATCTCGCTGCTCCCGTTTCCGGTCAAAGTCATCGAGAAGACCGTCAACAAGCAACTGGCCGCCTTCCTCGAGACGAACGGCTCCCTCGACCTCTCGCAGTCTGGCTTCCGGGCCAACCACAGCACCGAGACCGCCCTGATCGCAGCCACAGACGACATCCGAGCCCTGCTCGACAGCGGCCCTCATCCTCCTGGACCTCTCCGCGGCCTTCGACACTGTCTGCCACCGCACCCTAGTACAGCGCCTCAGCAACGTCGGAATCCAGGAGAAGGCACTGGAGTGGATCACCTCCTTCCTCACCGGAAGGACACAGAGAGTCCGCCTCCCCCCGTTCAGATCGGAGGCCACCGAAGTCATCTGCGGCGTCCCTCAAGGCTCCTCGCTCAGCCCAACACTCTTCAACGTCTACATGAGCCCCCTCGCAGCCATCGCACGCCAGCACAACCTGAACATCATCTCCTATGCCGACGACACCCAGCTGATCCTCTCCCTCACCAACGACCCCGCCACCGCCAGAGCCAACCTGCACGAAGGGATGACAGAAGTAGCCAAATGGATGTCGAACAGCCGCCTGAAACTGAACTCAGACAAGACGGAAGTCCTCATCCTGGGCTCCTCGCCCTCCGCCTGGGATGACTCCTGGTGGCCCCCCGCCCTGGGCAGCGCACCCAAACCAACTGACCACGCACGCAACCTGGGCTTCATCCTGGACTCCTCCCTCTCCATGACCAGACAAGTCAACGCCGTCTCCTCGTCGTGCTTCCACATCCTGCGAATGCTACGCAAGATCTTCCGATGGATCCCCACCGAGACCAGGAAGACGGTCACCCAGGCCCTCGTCACCAGCCGTCTGGACTACGGCAACTCCCTCTACGCCGGAACCACCGCCAAACTCCGGAAGAGACTCCAGCGGATCCAGAACACCTCAGCACGACTCATCCTGGACATCCCCCGCCGCAGCCACATCTCCGGACACCTGAGAGACCTGCACTGGCTCCCGGTCAACAAGAGAATCACCTTCCGGCTCCTCACCCATGCACACAAAGCCTTACACAACCAAGGACCAGGATACCTCAACAGCCGCCTCAACTTCTACGCTCCCACACGCCAGCTTCGATCGACCAGCCACGCCCTCGCCGCCGTCCCCCGCATCCGAAGAGCCACCACAGGAGGAAGGTCCTTCTCCTACCTGGCCGCCAAGACTTGGAACTCCCTTCCGGCCCACCTCTGCCTGACCCAGGACCACCTCGCCTTCAGGAAGCAGCTCAAGACCTGGCTATTCGAGCAGTAGCGGACCCCCCCCCCCCCAGCGCCTTGAGACCCTCCGGGTGAGTAGTGCGCTATACAAATGCTCTGATTGATTGATTGATTGATTGATTGATTGAATGTATGGAGTGTTTGAAGAAGGGACAAAGTTTCTCTGTGTTATCACCTTATTCAAGGTTTTTTTTAACATAAAATTCACAGACCCTCAGTGCTCTCACAATGCGATATTGAAGCCTTGTAAATGTTTCCATATTTACACGCGTCGCTAATATATGAAGTATCGCGTGTCCATGGTGGTGATAGAAAGGAGGAGTTTATTTCTTACAGAATGCTCCACCCACAGATCTGCTTCCTCCTCAGATACTGACACCTTCCAACTCCCTCAGCAGCATTCCACATTGGGTGTTGCCTCAGAGACTCTGGGATGTCACAGCGCTGTTGAAGAGACTGCAAGGACTTTGTGGTCGAGAGTGAGCCGTGATTATTTGAGGTGTTACATGTGATTGTGCAGATCTGTTCCCGCCCTGTGTGTAGGTCTCTGGGAGTAGGTGATGCCCGTGAATGGCTTGGACGAAGTCTAACCTTTCACTACAAAATGTATGGAAGTGATTTGTGTGCACGAGACAGTGTGTATGTGTTTGTTTGTGATTGGTCATCTTGGGTGGATACATTATATATGAGCGTGTAAGCGACTGATCCATCTGATTACTTCTTTCCAGTGTGTAGGTCTTTGTGCCTGGAGATCAATTGTGTTTCAAATGTGTGTGTGTGCACAGCAGAGCACAATGCCAGTGTAATTGTGCAGCATTGAAGATGTGGTTAAGAGATATCTGGTTTGTTACATTAATCCATTTATAAATGAGGTGTGAGGCTGTACGAGGGAGAGTTGGAGTTTGTGTCACATCTATGAGTAGACAATTGAATGGACTTTTTAAAGAGCAATTTATTTTGTGTGCATGTTTGTTACAGAACATTTTGCGTGTATGCTGCAAGCATTTTGCCAAAGACAAGCCTGTCTGCTGCCAGGCACACCTGGCCGCCACCGCTGGGACCAGAAGTCAGGTAGTATACTCAATATTTCTCATATTCTTCATAAGATCTAAAGTCTTTCAGGTACACATTTTAGTATGCCCCCCATGCTTGTCTCAACTTTAGAAGCAAATGACATGTATGCTAGCCACACATATAGGGTAATCTGGCACTCAACATCACTCACTGCGGGCCAACAAACAATAAAACTCTTCTACATCCTCAGATTGAGGAGTCGTTAAAAGCGGCTTTACTAAACCCACCCTCCCTAGTCAAAGATACAGTGGAAATACTCAAATTATTAGAATCTTCTGAACCAGATATCCTGTTCTTAACTGAAACCTGGTTGTCAGAGGAATCTACTCCAGATCTTCAGAAGCCATACCTGAAGATAACCAAAAGAGAACGAGCTCAGAGAAAGAGGTGAGATAGCAGCAATTATTCACCAGTGGATTCACACTTCTCTTTTACAAATTACTCAAACTGAGGGGGTAGATCTGCTTTCCTTTTTCAAGTTTCGAATTGATGACGACAACTAGGTCCCTAAAGTTAATGAATATGCTGAATTAATGATGTTGAATTTACACCAACACATCACAAAAAATGAAATCCCTTAGATCTGATCTGGGCGTGTAATTCGAATTGACTGAATATAATCATCCTTCCTTGCATACGGTCCAATCAGTATTTGATCAGCGTTGTATTCCGGTAGATTTTTTAAACTTTATCCACAAGCAGGAAGTGAAACCATACACACATGGCGATACATTAACACAGAGCCAGTGTTAACAACACTTTCAAACCCCTCCCCCCTCTTCCCATCAATTGAAGACATTCTCTCCAAAGTCAATAATCCACTCTGTGGCTCAGACATGCTAGTGACTCACACCCCTCAAATCCAACAGCGTGTTATAAACCGCGCCAGAGTTAAAGGAGGCAAAACCTGCATTGCGTCAACACTGGCGGGAAAGGGATGATGAAGAGAGCAAAATCACATTTTAAATTGAGCTTGAGGAATAGAAAGGCAAACCCGTTCCATGCAAAGTCCTCTTAATAGGCAAAAAAAATCTTAGCAGCAAATGAAAATTGTTTTTTGATATCCTGAATGATTAGTTGCCCCCGGATGAAATGGGAACTTCCCGGACTCCTATTGAGGCATTCTGTGACAATCTAAATACTTAACAAAAACATTCTTTAAAGATAGTATAAACAAATACAGAAGCAATAATTCTGAAGTTGAGTCTGAAAATAACTCTACTCTCCTTATCCTTGTTTGAAGAAATAAACAGGCTTCATGTATTTATGATCAAGGTCAAATTCGGGTCACCAACTGACCCTTGCCCTCCAGCAGTCATAGAATCTCTGACCTCATCAATCAATCAATCAGCATTTATAAAGTGTACCCCAAGGATATCTGGGCGCTGAGGGAGCTGCGTCTCCGTCGAAAAGCGAGGCCTTGAGCAGTCCCCTGCAGAGCGTTTTCATCAATTCGCAGGTCAAGCTGTCGCTCCAAGCGCGTTTCATAATGTTGTAGAGCTCACGATACTGAAAAACCAGGGAGAAGTCCCGGATAAAACAAAGAATTATAGGGCAATATCTCTGCTCCCTTAACCTGCAAAAACTATTGGCCAGAGAACTGTCTTCAAGAGGTTCCAGGCTTTATAAATACACCAGCTCTCAGATAATTATTATCAATGGAATGTCAGCCTCACCTCTCCAGTCTCAAAATATGATTCAATTTGATGATTACTTGATGAGGTTGAATCAGCTAAAACTGAATATTGACCAAACTGAGATTGTAATTTGAAAGAATAAGACCAACGTTTGGAGCCAACTTTACCCTCCAACAAAAATGAGATTGTTACCGGAGCCTAAACCCACAGCTAAAAGCCTCTGAGTGATAATCAATAGTAATCTTAGCAAGAACCAGCTGCTGGAGCAGTAGGATCTAAATGCAGATTTGTGCTGAAACTACTTTAGAAACTAACCCCACTCCTCCCCCTTTAGACAAGAAAATCAATAGCGGTGGCCGCAGTCCTATCTAGAGCCAACAGAGTATATGTAAGAATACCCAGTATAACCATTCATAGACTGCAAATAATTCACAGCGACGCAGCTTGTGTACTACATCATCTTCAGAGGTGGGCACGCGCCACACCTATATTGAAACAACAAATCCACTCCGAGACCCTCTGCCTCAGCCCTAAAGGGGTGAGAGGTCTAGCCCCTCATTTCATTGCAAACCAGGTGGAAATGCATACACCCGTGCAAAAGCAGAGATCTCCTCACTTGAATTTACTTGCTATTGCAAACTTACAGAGGATCAGATCAGGTGGACGCAGCTTTGTTACAAGTTCCTTTCATCCAGAAATCTGACAGCCCACAAGCCTATTCAGACTAGATTCTTCCCCGTTATGGTTCGTTTTCTCCTCTTTTATGTATTTCTGATTCAGTTCCAAGAAACCCCAGGTTGAACATGCTCTCTATATATGCAATGACATAACACGCGTTTTGTAGATCCTGTAGAGGTTTGGTATGTTGGCGTGTGCTTCAGTCACTGACCTGAATACTGCAAAAGAGAGGTGTACAGTGCAAGTGAGGATGATAGCGCAGTCTTGTCTGCCAGGGTATTATAAACCTTTCATTGCTGCAAGGCTGTTACAGTATTCCCTTTTTCTGGTTGCACAGTGTACAATTTGAGCAGACCAAGGAACAGACGTAATGTTGGAAACACATTTCAAATCCATGCCTTTCATAATATATGAACTATGTTGCGGGTATTGTGAAATTTTTATGATTCCATTTTTTTCAGATTTTAGAAATTCGCAATTTTCTCTGATCAGGAGTATTTTGACCTAACTGCCCTGTGATAACGTGTTGTCTTTTCTCCTTTCCTCTCCTCTGCAGACACTTGAGACTTGAACATCAATTTACCAGAATGGGCAGAAGACGTGCTCCAGGAAAGAAAGTGACAGCACAGTGTTCATGTGAATCCGTAAGAGCCACAGTCCCGTCTTTACCTCTCCATGACGTCTCAACTTCAAGATCCCGAAATGATGCTCAGAGGGACCAGGACCTGGAACCGCTTTCGGAGAACCTGCCCCACATTATCCTTCTATCCATGCTGGAGGAGTTGGAAGCCAAACTGGATAACTTGATGAATACTGTGGAGGACGTACCTTCTAGAGTCGCTGGGCTGATTAAGAAAATCTGGATAGAAAAGGATCAAGGTTACCTAGATAATGGTGCAGTGTCTTTGGAGATGGTCTGTTCGGCGAGCATTAGAGATTGTGCTGTTAGCCAGTCTCCTGCGACACCTCAACTGGACAGGTCAGAGGAACCGAGCTTGTGTCGTCTGCCGGTGTTCTCTGATGGGCATGCACCAAAACAGGACTGTACGCTCTCCTCGCCAACTGATGTTCAAGGGTGTCCAGAGGAGCCAAACCTTTGTCTACAGCCAATGTTTCCTGATCAACATAACCCACAGCAGGACCAGTGCTTGCAACCTGGGTTTCCAGACAGAAATGGAGTACAGCAGGATTGTCCTCTATCCCGGTGCCCTCAGACAGATCCTCCATGCAGATCACAGGAGGCAAAGCTGTGTCTTCACTCGGAATTTGTTGATGGGCAGACACTACAGCAAGACCAGAGCGTACAGATGGCGTTCCCAGAAGAGTGGGAGCCAGATGAGCCCCTGAAGCAAGAACCATCCCCATTGTCTACTAATAGCTGGGACCAGCAACAGGACCTCTGCCCACACCCACTATTTCCTGAAGGACACGAACCACAGCAAAACCACCGTATACAAACCACGCTACCAGATGGGAACGGACCTGATGATCCCTTGGAGGAAGAATTGATGTGTTTTGATTTCCAAAAACCCGAGGAGAATCGCAGCCTACAACCCCTGTCACCTGATGGGATGTCATCAGACGAACACTTAGAGTCTGGGCTATTGTCCTTTGATAATTTGGGGTCACAACAAACCCAGTGCCTACAGCAACACCTATGGTTGGAGCAGGAACATTCTTATGCGCAGGATCCAAACGTGAACTATGAGCTAGAATCTATGCATCCTGAAGCACAGGAACCAGAGCAGAATGACCAGCTAGAACAGACCTGTGCAGATGCACATGGTTCAGATCAAAAGTACAAGCTAGAACCTCCCTGTACTGATGCAGAGGGTTCAGATCAGAACTACATACTTGAACCACTGCACCCTGAATCACAGCATCAACATCAGAACTGCAAGGCAGAACTGCTCTGTCCTGATGAGCGGGGTCAGTCTGTGCCTCCATCATTCCTAGGACTGAATACAAATACTGCAGATGAAGACTCAATGGAGAGAGGAAATACAAAATCACATTTAGTGGTGTTCGAAGCTACCCCAGGTATGTGTTTCACTATAAATGGACTCTTGGAGTGCATACTAACACATGTAACCTCTTCAAAATGCGAATGGGCAGATTTTAGAAAGTCTCTGAGGGGAGGATTATGGTTTGGATGGAACCCACTGAGCGATACTGACCCCCAAAGTACGAGTACACAGGGTGCAGATGTTTCCCGGCATTCTCCTTCTCTGGTTCCACACAGGACTGCATCCTTCCTGTGCAGGAACAGGCCTGGTTATGGGACCCTGCATGAGACAAATAGGCCAGTAGCTCTTCTCGTTCCTTGTTCGTCCCCATTCCAGGCTGAGGAACTGGAAATAGTGCCCGTCATGGGAGCATTTACTGGCCAGAATCACACATAATAGTCGGATGCAAGTGATGTGGTGTTCATTGAGAATAGCAGACATGAGAGGCAACTGTGTTTCTAGTTGCACAGTTACATTGGGTAAGACGCAGTTGTCTCCAGTTCCTGATATAAAAATCCTAGTCTGTATCCGGCCTCAACAGCAGGGCCCACCAGGGATGTTGTTGTCACTCCAGGGTTCTCCTGGAGTGCACACCACCTCATGATAGACAGATACACAGATACACAAAGGTTATGGAACTCTGAGGTGACTTGCAATAATCTTATTATATGCACCAGGTGGTACTTTATCCCGTATAATACATGGCCACACCATCACCTTTCCCACAAACCTTGTTGCGTAGCTCCTACATATGCAGCAGCTAACATGTTTGCAAACATGAAGAATGAACTTTAAACCTCTTGTGCAAAAGTAGAAATAAAAACTGTTAGATATTTGTTGCAAAAAGATGTTAGAAACAGTTCAATAAAAGTCCATTTAAAACAAAAAGCTGCAGTAGCTCGAAACGTGTAGAAACATGCAGAAAGATTCCACCCTTCCTTTATCTAAGGAAACTAATAAACATATTCCCTCTGCTTCTCATAGTAAACTAGTAACATACAGCAGCAGTAATAAAAGCAAAGTTCTGTTTGTTGCTTTAAACAGCTGCTTCAATTATGCTTCGTGACTTGACCTTCTTTTCACATCAGCTGCTGGCGCTGGCAGCAGGCATTGTGTCCTCAGAACTCGACTGTAATAACTTATAAAAGCCGAGTTCTGACGTCTCTTCTTCATAATCACTGACTTTGTGCATCACAAATTCCTGATTATAAAGAAATTAGAGACTTCCATTTATACAGGGATTACAGAATCCCATGTAATATAATTATATATATACATATAATAACTTTGGCACAGTTTAATGAATCTGCACAAAACTTTTTGGGATTGGCCTGGCTAGTTTCATGCAGTGTTTTTTTGTGGTCCTCAAATTAAGCCACTAGTCATTTAAGATCGAGCTAGCTGGACCTTTAGCCCATGAATGGTCCGTGCATCTGGACTCATGGACCCAAATGTAAAAATATATTGGATCCGATTGGATGAGGGTGCTTTTTTGCCCATCCATTTCGGATACGTAAACCCACAGTTGGGTCTGCGGACCTGAAGCTCCCTGATTGGCTGGCTACATCATGAACCATTACATGATGAAGAGACTTGTTCCCCGCATCCTGTAAAAATACTAAAGAAGCCATAAAGAGCCGTGGTGCCATCCTGTCTCTCCCGGGCACAGGGGCTGCCTAATGTTAAAATGTAGAAAGAAATTGCTGATTTTGAACAGAGGTTGGATTCCACATCATGTCCCTTGAGGTCCGCAAACCTTAGGCAGGTGTCTGCGCAGGCACAGTAATTGGCCTTGTATCCTGGTAGACATTTGTGATGTTCGGAGACCTGCTGCTCGGTCTGAAACCCTATCGATGTCCAATAAGGATACACAAGTTTGCAAGGGTCCGAGAACCCCAAGAAAGTGTCCGGGAACCCTTAAAAATAAAAAATAAAAAAACATAAGCCAGGCCCTTTAGGGAATCCCCTGCTGTGCCCAGGCACCGTTGAACACCTGTGCCTGCTTGGAGTTGGCTGCAGGGAACTGTTGTGTGTGTATATTGTGAGAAAAAAAACCACTGAAAACAAGCATTGGCAAAACAAATAGGTATCTCCTATCCGAAAGCTATTGGCTTTGGCAACGAGTTTTAGCCATTATGTACACCAGTGTGACTGTTGTTCGGCATGGCTAAAAGTTAGTGGCACAAGGTCGGGTGGGGTAGATAGAAGGGGGATAGATTGGGGTAGAGTGGAATGGGGTAGATTGGAGTCAAGTGGGGTAGATTGAATTGAGGTAGATTTGGGTGGAGTGGAGTAGATTGAGGTGGAGTAGGATGGATTGGGGTGGATTGGAGTGGGATAGATTGGGAAAGAGTGGGGTGGAATGAGGTAGATTGGAGTAGAGTGGGGAAGACTGGAGTGGAGTAGATTAGAGTGCAGTATATTGGGGTAGTTTGGATTGCGGTACATTGGACTGGCGTAGAATGGAGTGGAGTTATATAGAGTGGTGTAGGGTAGATTGGGTTGGGGTGGGGTAGAGTGTGGTGGAATTGATTGGAGTAGATCCGAGTAGGGTAAATTGAATGGGTTAGATTGGGATAAGTAAGTTTGAGATGGAGTGGGGTAGGGTAGATTGGAGTAGGGTGGAGTGGATTAGATTCAACTGGAATGAGGTAGGTTTGGGTAGAGTGGGGTGGAGTGGAATTGGATAGATTGGAGTGGAGTGTTATGGGGTAGATTAGGGTGTAGTGGAATGGGGTAGATTGGGTGGATTGTAGTAGGGTGGTTTGGATGGAGTGGGGTAGATTGGATTGAGTGGGGTAGATTGGATGAAGTGGGGAGGGATAGATTGGGTGGAGTGGGGTAGATTACAGTGGAGTACAGTAGATTATGGTAGATTAGAGTTGGGTAGATTGTGGTAGGAGTGTAAATTAGTTGAATAGATTGCAGTTTGATAAATTGAAATGGAGTTGGGTAAATTGGACTGAAGTAGAGTGAGGTAGATTGAGGTGAAGTCAGTTAGATTGGAGTAGATTAGAGTTGAGGTAGATTGAAGTGGAGTGGGGTAGACTGGGGTATATTGGAGCAGAGTGGGGTAAATCTGAGTGGAGTGCTGTAGATTGGGGTGGAGTCGGGTAGATTGGGTTAGATTGAGTGTATTAGGGTAGATTGGAGTGGAATGGGGTAGATTGAGTTAGAGTGGGGTAGATTGCGGTGGTTAAATTGGGAATGGATAGATTGGAATGGGGTGAATTGGAGTGGGATGGATTGGGGTACTTTTTAGTGGAGTGGAGTGGGGTGGATTGGAGTGGAGTGGAGTGGGGTGGAGTGGGGTAAGTGGTGTGGAGTAGAGGGGTGTGGAGTGTTGTTTCATGGAGTGAGTGGCATTGATTGGAGTGGAGTGGTGTGGAGTTGAGTGGCGTAGTGTGGAGTATACTTGGTGTGGTTGCGCACTGCCATTACAGACAACACATTTGCAATTGAAATGATCATTACATTTACACCGAAATATGGTTTTACTGCACATAAATGATAATGTTTGCAAATGTCATCCCCTAGTGTATTAATGTGTTTCAATCTTATTCAAATATTCTTCTCCACACTTCAGTAATACAAAACAAATGTGCTTCATTTGTACTAATTCTGATATATTCTGAAACATCAGCACAGTTCTTTTTTTTAGGTCTTGCCGCAACAGCGCTTAACGTTGTGGGCTTACTGCCCACCCATTGCTTTTTATTTGTTTCTTTAAATCACGTTTAAACAGCCTAGCTTCCAAATGGCTAATCTTTCCTACTTGTCCCTCCTTTTCGTAGATTGTTCCCTCCCACGGAGCACCGTCCCGTTACTTGTATCCTTGCAAAGGTCCCATATTATCAACTGCTTTAGGCACTTTTTCTTTTTTCTTTGTCTAAGAGCACTTCATATGCGCACTTTTTTCACTCACTCCAAGCTTTTTTGTAAACGGCTGTAATTCTTGTTCATATCTCGCCACATTTTCTGTTCATTCACAGACCGAGATCAAATGTCAGATGATGTTTCCCCTAAACAGCCTGTTCTTTCTCTGACTTCAAAGTAAGAGAGCCAGTTCCTCACCGTCTTACTCATCACTGCTTTCCTTCTCTTATTGCTTGTTATTTATAAAAGCAAATTACTTCATTTTCTTGCCTTCGCCACCTCCCCTTTGCATAATGGTAGCAGCCGTTTCAACTAAAGTGCACATGTCTACTGCTGCCGACCAGAAACTTCACTGTCGACTGTAAAGTTGGCACCCAAGGTACTGGAAGGACGGCTTGGGGTGGAGGGGACATTGGCATGTACATAGGGCCGTGCCATTGAAGCATCTCCTGGCAGCTCCCACCAGCAGCATCATGACGCGACCCTGCCCCATCTGTACAACGTTTCCGGGCCGAAAGCAGTATAGGATAATAGCTATAAATTCTGTAACCAGTCTGTTTGCTACGTACAATCCACTGTACTAAATGATATGAGGTCTTCTTAGTACTTGTATTTCTAAAATGTCAATTGTTGTAATATTTAGGACACATACTATTGTAATGCAAGTTGATCTCTAGTAATGTTTAGGACATGTATTATTTGTAAAGTAGAAATGCTTTCCACTTAAAATTGAATATATGTACTTGGTAGTTTGTTTAAAGGACTAATCAAACCAAATGTCAGAAGTACAATGCTATAGAATTGTGAAGCACTCTGATACCCAGTTGGGTCATGTTTGCGCTATATAAAACACTGAATTAATAAATAAATAACACACCTGAGTGCGGGGAGATCCCCTCCACACACACACCTGGTGCCTGCTGTGAAGAAGGTGTGTGAGGGCTGAAAAATTACCTTCATGCCCTGCAAGGCCAGCGCCCTCGATGCTGCCTGCGTGGTGGCCATATTGAAGCAGAAAATCACCAGGACATCTCAGGCATTTACACCCAATACCATGGAAGACGGCAAGCCCGTAGGCGGATTTGGAAATTATTGGGCACTTTGCTAGTGGTATCTTGAGGAAAATAATTAAATACCGGCGGCGAGGCCAAACTACTTTTCAAAAATAACATACTCACACTGGGGAGAGATTTCTCAGGCTCTGATTGTGGACTGGGATTGCCTGCAACAGAGAGCAACCATTTGTAGCTTCTTATCAGACTAATAGTCCCCTTTCCCGGCATTCAGAAAAAAATTTAATATCAGCATTTTTAGGTGCAGCACCTACGGAGCTTATTGATGGCACAGTAATAACTCTCTATTCCCGGCATTCTATTTTCATTAATCATATCCACCACATTTGATTGAAATTCAAAGGGTAGGCCTCAGTAATTACGTGTCAATCGTTATAACCCGGCAAAATGCAGTAGGATATTTCTTTTTTGACTGATGGTGTGGGACACTGCTAAAACTCATTTGCAAAGTCAGTAGGTTCGCAAGGCAAGACCAATTGGCTTTGCCAGTGCTTGTTTTTTGTTGTGTGCTAGGAAAAAAATCTTACACCTTCTCCTCTTGTATGGATACTCAGCAGAATTGTCACATACATTCTCTCATTTTGAAGTCATAGGAAGAAAAGTAAACATCAAACTTTCTCAAAGAGAGAGATTGACATTTGACCTCTGTCTTTGAATGCACTGCAAATGTGACAAGATAAAAACAAGATTTAAAGGCCTTTTTACAGAAAGCTTGTTTGTGGAAGAATACAGTAAACAAGGTTTGGGCAGCAGGAGGGACGGATGTGAATTACAAACCACAAATCCAATTGTAAGGAATCTGTGGAATGTATTCCCACTGATGCTTTCTGAATGTCCCCAAGATGTCTTTAGCGCTGTCTGGTAGTCTTGGATCAAAAGCACGAAGGTCACGTTGAAGTTATTATTGGGATTGCTTTTAACATCTTAATTTATTTTTAAAAATTATTTGCAACTCACTTAAACCATGGTGTCTCTCTCTCTCTCTCTCTCTCTCTCTCTCTCTCCCTCTCTTTCTCTGTTTCCCTTTCTTTCTATCCTTCTCTCTTTCTTTGTCTCTCTCTTTCTCTCTCCTTCTCTCTCTCTGTCACTCTTTCTCTGTTTCTCTTTCTCTTTCTTTCTATCTTTCTTCCTTTCTATTTCTCTTTCTCTCTCACTCTCTCTCTCTCTTCTGCTCTTCCTTCTTTCCCTCCCATGTACTTTGTGGTTATAAGAGTTTCTTTTGCAAAGCAATTATTTCTTTGCTAATAATTTTGGAATCTTTTGACAAATATGCGCAAACTTTTCAAAAAGAGTTTTTTTCTGGTTCCACTTTATTATACCAAATGTGTTTATTTTTGTGGTTTTATATAGTGCAATCTTAGCTGAAGGGCATTGAAGCACTTTTCTAAAGAAGAAAGACCAAAATGCAGATTAGATGTGCCATAAAATAACAGATAAGCAATAGACTAATCCCACAGATCACGTCAGGGGAGAAAGTTCAAACAGTTAATATCTGAATACATTAGAAAAGTGGATACAGAAAAGCGATCACAGATTTATTATTTAGAGTGTCTCTCAAATAGGAGGATTTTGAGTTTATAATTGTGGCAAGACTTGTGGTTGTTCAAGGAGGTTGTGGGAGGGAGTTCCAGATCCTTGTAGCGCTGGCAGAGAAGGCGGGCTTTATAAAGCGTTCTTGCCTGAATGTCGCTTGTTCCAACAGAAGGACTTTACGAATTCGCGATCCTTGTTCAGATCCAGAGATTTTGAGTTTTTCTACCAAGTAGGAGGGTGTGGAGTTGTGGAGGGCTTTGTGGGTGATGCATTCAGTGTTACATTGGTCTGTTGCTTCAATTGGAAGCCATTGTGGGATGCGTAGTATAGAAGAAATGTGATTTAAAAACTTTGTGACCTGTCACAAAGTGGATAACTGTATGAAGCATTTCTCTCAGTGATGATAATTTTCTCAGGGAAGGCCAGACAGGAAAGAGTTCCAATAATCCAGTCTGAAAAGTAGCAGCGTATGGACTACTAAGTTTGTCAGGCACTCTTGTGCTTTGATGAGACATGCTTCTGAAGGTAAATGAGAATAAATATAGGTCTGTAATTGTTAAGGTTGTTCTAGTCGGCGTCTGTGTTGTTTGATTAGGGGGTGACTTGGCCGAGTTTGAGGGAGGTTAGCATGGGGCTTCTCGAAAAGGAGGAGTTGATGATTTTGGTCCATGCAGGCGAGATATGATGTGACTGTGATTATTGACACGCTCAGGAGGGAGGGGATCAGAAATGTTCGATGTTGGTTTCATGCAAGCGAGTAATTGGAGCACTTCTTCTTAAAGGACATCGTCTAATTCAGTCCAGCTGGCATAGGGTGAGTTTGGTGAGACGACCATTAGTTGGAGGTAGGCCCTTGGGTAGACCCTCTTTGCTAGGGGGACATCTTTGGTGTAGGACGGAGAGATGGGTGGGTCAAGAGAGATTTCAATGTTTGATATTTTTTCAGAGAAGAATGTTGCAAACTCTTCGCAGCGCATGGTAGAGTCATTTATTGAGTGTTGAGGGAAAGAGGAGGTTTGTTGTTTGATGATGTTGAGAAGGCCATTAGGTTCCTAGAAGGGTCAAGTTGGGCTCAGAAGAAGGGGGATTTTTCTCTGAAGATGTGTGTTTTGTATTTTATGCGTTTAGCTCCCGATATCGCAAGATGTGTTAACAAGGGTTGTTGTCTCCAGTTTCTTTCAGCCAACCGGAGTTGTTGCCTCTTTGTTAAGGTCTTTGTTAAACCACGATGTGGAAGGGATACTTCTTGATTTCTTGAGTTTCAAAGGGGCGTCTATGTCACGTAGTTCTCCCATTTTTCTGTTGTAGTGGGCAGTGAGATCATCACCTTGTAATTTGGGAACTGACTGATGCTTCTAACTCTGCCTGGGAGATTCAATGTATGTTCCTCGCCCAGTGCTTGTGCCGGGTATTTTGGGGGTGGGCCTTTGGTTCGATGGCATTGAGATTGAAAAGAATTAGGTGGTGGTGAGTCCAGTCAGTGGGTAGGATAGAGCGGAGGGATAAGGTGTTCTGCTTAGAGATGATTGCATCAAGTGTAGTGTAGTTCCTCTATTCACAATAGGCTCTGCGCATTGGAATAACATATACTCTAGTTTAGACGTAGGACTGAGGTCGACTAGGTCTCTAACGAATATATTAAACTTAATTGTGAGTGCCAGCTAGCACAGAGGTCACTAGAAACGTTCTCGAATAGACAAGAAGGGATTCGTTTCAGTTTAAGTTTATTGCTTGATTATTTAAAATCATTACAAAAACCCCCCCTAGCAAAAAGATGAATAAAATACATCTGCACATGCAGCTAAGATTGTTATTATACGAGCGAAAAAGAAAACAATTGTACAATAAACAGTTTTAAAATCCAGTTATATAAGAGAAATAACGAGTATGTACCCTCAATTTAATGTGTGGGGAGGTATTTCACGAGATTATATTTAGTCAGTAAATGCTTGCAATAGGTAACTATTGACAAGTTTCATATATTTGACTCCTCTAGGCCAGGATGCATGTTGAACCCTCCAACCACCTTATCACTGCTTGTCTGCTAGATCGAATGTTCAATTTAATGAAAATCGCCTTTAGGTACTGTCTCCTTTGGCTTAGCATGGCTGGACAAGCACATAACAAATGGATCAGGGTTTCTTTTTTGAATCCACATAATCGACAAGCTTCTGTTTTAAAAGCTGGCATCCATGAGGGAGATAAGTCCTTGGAGTCATGCACACCCATCCTGAACTTTAAAAAGCATATCTTTAAATAAGTACTGAAATGGGCAGACAAATAGGCTTGCGGCTTTGATGTCCTATATGAGTTTATAACTGTCCAAGCGCCATTTTATCTTCCAGTAAAGATTTCTTTTTGGTGGCGACGTTAACTGTTTTGTTAAAAAAAACTCTATCCATCATATTGTCCCATGCTGGTTGAAGTTCCAAACTGGCCAGGGAGGTACTCAGGAAGCTCCCCCAAGAGTTTGGCATTTCTTGCTCCTTCTGTGACCTAACTTCGTCCCAGCAGAGTCTGTTCAATGTGCCCACTTCAGATGATCGGAGAGTGTGGCAGAATTTAATAAAGTTGCTCATTCCCCTGTATTTTTGATCCTGGAGCCCAAATTCCAGTCTTACCTGGGCAGGCGAGGCGCATTTTGGCAAATCTAAAACCAATTTGTAGATTTTTGACTGTAACTCGTTCTGTAAATGCGAATCTTTGCCACACCAGGGAACCAGGCCATAGGACAAGCTGGGCTGGATTTGGGCAGCCATTACTTTTAACAGATGGGAATGATTTGGGCAATCCAGTTTTCTCCGCATTAATCTGTAAGCATAGATCAGAGACTGAGTCTTTGCTCTAAGAGCCAGTTTGTGTTCTTTGTGGCTTGTACCCTGCCCAAGTGTTACATCCAAGTATTTGTATGAGCTTTTTTCTTCTACATGAGCCCCCTTGACCATCCATTTAAAGTTTAGTTTTCTACTGTCAACTAGGCGGACGACTTTTGTTTTAGCTTTTTTTATCTCCAGCTGTTCCGTGTCCAAGTAGAATGCCAGGTTATTTATTGATCTCTGTAACCCCACTGGGGTTTGGCTCAGCAAGACTATGTCGTCTTCGTATTGGAGGATTGCGAGTGGCTCATTGGCCAATTTCGCGGGGTGGCAATCGGGGTTTTCAAAATGTGTGGCAATATCTGATAAATACAGGTTAAAAAGGCTGGGGGTCAAAACGCAGCCTTGTTTCAACCCGCCTTGAGTGTGAATACTTGCGGTGGTGCTCAGCCCGTTTCCCAGCTTGACTCTTGTCCAAGTATCAGAGTACAAGGTTATGATAGCAGAGAGGAGTGCGTTCGGAAGGCCCCATCTTTTGAGTTTGTTCCATAAATGACTCCGGCTCACTCTATCAAATGCAGATTTGATGTCCACGAAACAGGCAAAGAGGCGGAGTTTCCTTCTTTGCGCCTGTTCCGTCAAGAGGGCTAAAGTTGTGAGGTTCGATTGAGTGCCCATGCCTTGCCTGAATCCTGTTATGAATTTAGGGGATGATGTTTTTTTCCTCCATCCAGGCTTGTAAATGGATCAGTCGGGACGAAGCATATAATTTTGCCTCCACGTCAATCAAAGAGATTAGTCTGTAGTTCCCCGGTTTGCCGTGATCTCCCTTTTTGTATATGGGGTGGATTATAGTCCCCCTTCAGGAAACTGGGATGTTAGAAAACGTGTAAATCTCATTGAAAACTGGGGTAAGGATTTCTGACCACATCTCTGGATTGTTCCTGAAAATTGCATTTGGTATTCCATTTGGCCCAGCTGCTCCCTCAGACTTTATTTTATTTATGAGTCTGCTTAGGTCTTTCACGTTAGTCAGGGGGCTTTGTTAATTGAAAAACGAGTTCAGATGGAGTAAGTTATCTTTTGGTGTAGCGTAACTGGATCCGTCTTGAGCATCCATTTGGTCATGGTGTGGCTCCTGATGTAATTGTTCAGGACTCCTCGTGGGATTATTGAACAGGGTGTTTACGTGATCTGTCCAAATTTCTGCGCCGATTCCTGCCTCTGCTGAAGTGTTGTACCAGCTGTTAATGTGTTAATGATCCCCCAGAAATCGCTACTGTTGGGTTTTTTGCTGGCTATTAATAGTTGTTGCCAGATTGATTCTTTATACGCTGATTTTGCTTTTCCCAAGTTCTTTCTGTAAGCACTCCTTAGTGTTTGCAATTTTGTTTTTTCTTGCTTTAGGCCCTTTTCTCCCTCACGGGATAGGCGTCGCACTTCCCTCGCGATCTCTCTTTTGCGCATTTTGAGATCACGATTGAACCAAGGCTCCCTTCTGAGTGTTTTTATTGACCTGTGTGGATTGGGAGCCGGGAAGGTTTGAAGCAAAAACTCTTCCAATTGCTCCCAATGGTTTACGTGCGCCTGTTCTTGACCTGGGCCTTGGGTCTCATTATAGGCCTTTACTTTCTCCTCCATGAACTGTGGGGTCACTCCTCGCCATTTTACTTTGCACAAATTGAACGTTTCTGGCTGCTGCATGATGGCACTGCGCTTTTGAGCAATTATTATACTGTTCTTCAGATTCAAAGTCAGCGGCAGGTGGTCGCTTTCTGCTCGTGGAATTATTCTGAAACTGTTTATCTCTGAGAACAGATTTTTGATAGTTATTATAAAGTCTATTGTCGAGGCGGCCTTTCCGCTCAAGTATGTGGCCGCAGGGGGCGAATCCCACTGGGGTTTGCCATTCATGATTATCAGGTCAAGTGCTGCTAATTTGCATACAAAGTCGGACGCACCCTGTGGAGCTTTACTGTTTCTTGCCCATTTGGACGCTAAAAGATTGGTATTAAAGTCGCCGGCGATCACCATACTGTTGAAAATGGCAATGTATGTGTACATAAGCGACGTTCATTTGTGTTCACTGTACCCCTTGTTGTAAGCAAAACGAATAATTACGAAACACTGACTGTGTTATCCCGCCGGCATAAGACCCATGCACATATGTACACGACAGCTATTTTAGGCACCATGGCCTCTCTGACCATTTGCTAAACCCCCGACACCCCTCCCCGCGCGCACTGCTCATGCATCGGCCACAAGACCCTCTCCCTCTGCGTGACCCTGCTCTAGAAGTAGCACTCCTGCTTGACCCACACCCCCCCATTTCCTCCCAGGAACACCCTTCCCCTCAGCTGACAACCCCCCCGGCGGCACTTGGCCTCTCGACCCGGTCCCAAGTCCTAAAACCAAGCCTCGTGGATGTACATCCCCCTTTTCCCTGCGCAGCATAACAAAACCGTGATACACCAACCGAAGTGTCCGACCTTATCACCTGACCAACCTTTGACCTGATCATCCCCTCCTGTCCTCGTGCCCTGTAGGAATGTCCAGCTGAGAGGTCACAATCTCTTGTTACATTCAGGAGGGGAGGATGACATCTGAGCGACTGGTATGGGAATAGGCCTGAAGCTGGGATTCCAAGCATGCCTTTTCCCTACTTCAAAGCGTCTTTATTGTAATAAGGAATGTTTGTGCATCATAAACATGTGTATAAAAGACGAAGCCTCAGAGAACTTGTTAGAGCACCTCCTGAAGACACTATGCGAGTGTCCGAAATGACAGGCTCTCCTCATGAGAAATAAAACTCTATTTTTGTCTTCCTGCTTCCAGCGCCCGTCTCTTTATTTGGTAATTGTTCAAGATGGGAACTAAGAGGCGTCCTGCGCCAGCAGCCTGGGCATCAGGTGCGATATGGGCTGACTTTTCCTCAATTGGCGCCCTAACGCGGGGTCCATCAGCGACATAAGGTCCGGTAAGAGAGGTCCAGACAATGGGGTGAACATCTAAACGATTGGAGTATACCTGCCTTGAGAGGGCCCTCGTCCGGCTGCCGATTGAATGAACTTCACCGATTCTGAACGGACCTCTCTCAAGTGACCTACTGTCCTGACTGGAATCCCACAGGAATGCTGCGGTAAAAACATGGAGAAAGAGAACGATGGGGCGCTGGAAAAAGGAAGGCGAAGAATTGCCCACATGATCCGGTCCGGGTAAGGTTAAGTAGGACGTCTTTACGTCTGATTGGTAGGATGGCTTACCCATCTGATTGATTGATTGATTGTTTTGGAATCAGTATTTAAAATACTGGTATTGTTCATTGATTGGTTCATTTAGCCTCGGTTGCTACTTGAAGTATTGGTTCTCTTGGAGACATTCTCTGTTTGCAAACAGCGACGAATAGGAACGTTCCTCTCTCTTTGCAAATAGTGAAGGATAGGTAATGCGGACTTTTGTCCCCCGTTGTAATCCGTCATGCCTATTTTTCTCCCCACTGATTGATTGGTTGCTCTGTTGCTCTTTGAGACATTCGCTGTCTGCAAACGGGGAAGAATAGGAATATTCTGTCTCCCTTTGCAGATAGTGAAGGATAGGTAATGCAGACTTTTGTTCCCGTTGTAATCCGTCATGCCTATTTTTCTCCCCATTGATTGTTTGTTATCGGTTTTTATCGATTATTGCTCTTTGAGATATTCCCTGTCTACAAACGGGGAAGAATAGGAATATTCTGCCTCCCTTTGCAGATAGTGAAGGATAGGTAATGCAGACTTTTGTCCCCGTTGTAATCCGTCATGCCTGTTTTTTTCTCCCCACTGATTGATTGATTGTCTGGACATTTATTGTTCAAGGAATAGTTCTTTTGAGGCATTCTCTGTTTGCAAATAACGTGGAATAGAAATGTTCTGTCTAGTCTTTGCAAGTAAGGAAGGGTAGGTAATGCGGACCTTTGTCCCCCGTTGTAATCTGTCATGCCTATCTACTCCCCACTGATTGATAAACCAGTTCCACCCGGACCATTTATTGGAGGTAGGTCATCTGGCTCGGCCAGGAGGGTACCCCTAATACACAAGGACAAATATAAAAATGCGGATTAGCCGCTGTATCGTGCTAGCAAATAAAAGAGAAAAAAAAAATATATAAAAATCGTTAGGGAAAAGAAAAGGAATAGAGTGAAATCAGTAGGCCGCTGATGAGATCTCTTTTTTTAACCTCGCTGAAATAGAAACATAGGGAACAACCCCTCAGAAAATATGAAACTGGTGAGGAAAGCCGAACTCAACGCTATAACTTCGAGACAGTTTGGCTCCACCACCCACCCCGCCCAATTAACGACAAAACTTAGGCGAATAATAGAAAAATATATAACACTCTAGCGAAGTAACATGTGAACACGTTTTATTTTTTTAACAAACAAGAAAAAAAACATTTAAGCAACTATTTACATGACAAACGGCTGCAACGACAAACGAAACCCACAATGCATTCCGCCTTCTGCCTGACGCCGTTCCAGTCCTTCCTTCCCCAAAGTAGCAATGTTGGGCTACTTTGGGCTACTTTCTAGTAGTCTTTGGGCGTTTTTAAGTCTACAAAAACCGTCAGGGGCGGTGGGGAGGAAGGACCACTACGCGAATAGCCCAAAGGCGGCGCCACACGCCAAGGCCTGTCCCCCGGATGAACCAAGGGACCCGTTCCTGGGGCCAGGGCGAAGAAGCGTCCGGCCGCCATCGGCTGTGGGCCCGGCCCGAAACGTGCCAGGCGTCCCCACTTCTTTCATAATGGCTGCGACAACACTGGGGGGGGATGTCTTGCACATGCCTCCGATCCCCCCCCCCTCATCCTCATCGCCTGGTCCAGCCATAACAAATGTCAAGCGAGACGCCGTGGGGTGCACCGGGAGGGAGAGGCGGCGCGAACGAGCCTCTCCCACCTCCCCAGGTGAAGGCTCCCCAGCTGCACCCCCAACGCTCCTCGCACCCGGCAAAGGGTTCGTCCACTCTTACGGTGCAGCGACGCTCCACGCACCCGGCAAAGGGTTCGTCCACTGTGGCGATGCTGCGACGCCTCGCCCGGCAGGTTGGAGCCCGTCTGCTCATTTGACCCCGCGATTGCCGGTGGCTGCCGAACTCTCAAAATGGCGGTCGACCCTGCAAGAGCGGGCCTAGCATGAAGGAATGGCCCGGTTGCTTGTTGACTCCACCATCATAAAAGTTCTCCACGACCTTGAAGATTCAATGGGAGCCGCGGGAGCCCCCGATCCCCGCAGATACCCCCGATGGGGAATGACTGCCATAACTGCCCGCGGAACGATGAAAATGTAGCCGCGGGACGTCGGCGCTCCCATGCTGACGCCAGCCTCAATTTGAATGACTAAAATCCTGCAGACTACAGTTCGGATCGGTTCCGGTGAAAACCCAGTATGACCCGGTAGAAAAATGTTGCTTCCCCTCCCCCCTTTGACTGATGGTTCATACTGCCGATCCCTTTCTGTTGCCCTTTAACGGAACTTTTTGGACTGCCGAAAGAGGTTCTGGGCCAACCACGAGTTGGTGGAGGTTTTGACTATGCCTGGATCTGCCTGGCTGCACCCAAAATGGCGCTGGTACAAATGAAACTTTCAACTCCTTGTTGTACCCCGATTGCTCAACTTTGGTGTCATGAAATATGCATACAGTTTTTAAAAAAAACAATGAATTGATATGGGATGGGTACTGATTATGTGTTCGGACAATGAATTGAAGTGAGATGGGTGCTGGTTGAACATTCAGACAATGAATTGTTGTTAAGTTTGGCGTATCATGATTATTGAAAGTTCGAATTTCAACACTTATGATACTCGCTCACACTGAAGTTTCGATATGATTTTATTGCACTTGTCGCACTTTTTATGAAATCAACGACCACCGACTCCATTAGGTTTTCCACTAATAAGTATCCCCACATGTACAGTTCTGGCCGGCCCACTGGGTTGTAGGCCCGTATTTATGCACCGACATTTTTTATTAAAGATTTTTGGAAAAAACGTACGTAGTTGTCACATGTAAATTGGTACGTTTCAAATAAATGACCACTGTTTCCGATATAACTGAATTACAGGTGAAATGGCTCAGCTCGATTAGTTAAGGGTTAAAAAGTATAGTACGCAGAAATATTGCAAATATGAATGGTCCAGGTTTTTGTTGTATGTACTTTGCACATTTTTGTACAGCCTAAAGCAACCGCTAAAAGACCCTGGAATTCAGTCTATACTTTATATGCTACCTGTATCAGGAAAATTGTGCTAAAATGCCCCTAAGTCGACCCGAAGGAGTGCCACCTGGCCTCCCTACATACGGTCCATAATACCACACTTGGGTGACCTATGCTATCCACCGGCTTCCGATAATCATCTCTCCCGCACTAAAAGGTTCATCTGGGCTTAAATGCCGAGTTGGCAAGAACTGCGTTCCGTGGAGATAGACCGAGTATGTAGTAAGTAAAAGCCTTTTTGGGTTTATGCCTGCTGATGTGTTTTTAAATGCTGCCCCCGCCCCCTTCTTTTTCCCTCTTTCTGCAGGTCACTTTGGAACATCGATTAAAAATACGAAAAAGAAAATGGTGATCTAACGGACGAAGAGACGGGAAAAAGGCGTTCGATTATGGTACCTACACACGATGAGCTAACAATACCCTGAACTTAGCGCTTGAGAGGACAGCCTGAAGCGAAAAATACCAAATGTGACTTCGCTTGGCACCCCGAATAATACAACCAAAAATGACGTGCACTTATGATTAAGCATTCTACACTTAACTAAATAGGGAAGGTTTAAAAGAATATTCTGAGGTGAGGTTTACTCTAGTACCCTCCGTTCGAAGGACTAGGAATGTTGTCAGTGTATAGAAATTACTACATCCTTTCCACACCCTCATGGACCGGAAACTCAGAGCTGCCCTATTGTTCTCCCAACTGACACCCACTGTTGCCTCCGCCTGGAAACGCATTTAGCCCGACCAGGTTAGTTCTTGACCGGTTGCCAAAGGCGTAAGTGTGTAAAACAACAAAGACCAGTAAAGGCAGCCGACAATAAAAGGAAAGAAAAGGGTCAAAAGAGCTTAGGATGCTAAGGATACGCAGCATACAGGAAGAGATCATTATGGCCAATAACGGTTATATGTCTTGTCTTGAATTTTTGTATATAATACATGTACTGTCTCCCTCACCTGAGTATGTGTGTACGTAATGTATGGAGCTACGTCATCCCTCTGCCTGTGTTTCCGTATTACTTAACCCCTGTTGTTCTGTGTTGTGCACGCACTGAATGACCCATTATTGTACACGTCTCTCTCTCTCTCCCTCTCTCTCTCTTTCTCTCTCCATGTCATACGTGTACCGAATGGACCATTTAGACCATCTCTCTCTCTCTCTCTCTCTCTCTCTCTCTCTCTCCCTCTCTCTCCCTCTCTCTCTCTCTCTCTCTCTCTCTCTCTCTCTCTTTCTCTCTCTCACTCTCTCTCTCTCTCTCTCTCTCTCTCTCTCTCTCTCTCCAAAAGCCCCCTGTTCCCTCTTTCCTTGTATGGTGACGTTGTGCCCCCCCGGCACAAAACTTAATTGGGTCTCCTCGAACACAAAGGTGTTCGGCAAAACTGACAGGAACTAAAAACGATTGTGACTTGCCATATTACTACCTCTCCTTTCTGCAAAACGATAGAACCCGAGTTGGTAATGAAGGAAAGGACAGGTAAGACGACGGATGTCCCCTAATCTGGCCTTTTATAGGGGGACTATAACGTCAATGGCCTTCTGTTTTTCGGTTCGCTAAAAATGCAAT
This sequence comes from Lissotriton helveticus, assembly GCF_964261635.1. Taxonomy (NCBI): domain Eukaryota; kingdom Metazoa; phylum Chordata; class Amphibia; order Caudata; family Salamandridae; genus Lissotriton; species Lissotriton helveticus. The sequence continues at coordinate 54,355,730 of NC_136057.1, read as the reverse complement.
TCCCAATGCACAGATTACCTCGCCCCTCTGCACTTAAGTGCGGATGTCCAGAGTACCCCGCTTCTCCCGATCGACCCCAGCTCCCTGTCCAAAGCGTCCCCGCTTCCCCCGATTAACCCCAGCTTCATGTCAGCTACCCTCGAAGCGTAATTGATGACCTTGATTAATGGTCGCTCCCCAAGAAAAGCATGTTTAACATCTGCCCCCCTCCCCCTTCTTCATGACGATAACGCCCCTGCTTGCTTTCTCCGACCCCGAAGGGAAATGTAAGATTGTCAGTACTTGGGTTAAAGAGAAGGGCGAGTCTCTACATAAGGACTCGATTTTGAGTTTGATATAATGCACTGTGTATAAAGGTCCAATTTCTCTCCACATACATCACGAATGAACGCCAAACAGGTTTATAAATTCAATGATAATGCCCTCCTACATACTCCATAAATAATGACTTCTGACTGTAACCGATGAACTTATCCCCCACCTACATAGGATTGGGGACGGAATTGAGATGTATAAATGTCGTCTCCTGCCAGTTTTTCTAAAACTTATTTTGTACCCATTCAAAGATACAATCACCGGAGGAGAGGAGCTGGACGTGACGCACAGCCTGGCCACAGATCATGAAGCACGTGTGACCGTGACCAAAGGTGGAGTCACAGAGCAACGAGACGCGGGACGAGGCACCACTCTCAAACTCGGCAGATTAAGGAATAAAGGGCAGCCTTGAAGCCCTCGATTTGCTGACCCACTCGTGCCTGAAGTCCCCGTCCCTTTTTGAGCCCGACTGATGGGCCTGCCTGCTCGTCATCTTTTGCTCCTTTTGGTCCCTTGATGTGCTCAAAGATCTGATTCCACTCCGCCCTCTCTTCCCTTGATTATTCAACAACATCACACTTTTCGCATAACTTTTGACTATAGAATGAGGTTTTGCCACGGAAAAAGAAAGACACGCAGGTGCCCAGCATGAGGCACCCCTAAGAAAATCAGTTAAGAAACAGGACTGTGATCTAACAGCAGAGGACTGATCGCACCCTGCAACGTGTAAGGATGAATCCGAGCTGGACCTATAGCTCCACCGCCGGTGCTCAACAGCGCCAACAAAAGAAGATGGACTCTGTTAAAAAAAAGACATTGTGACGAAAACCCCCCTTCCTGAACTTTCTACTCACCCCCTTGACCAAATTGCTTGTATCAACTTGAACTCCTCCCTCAGCCATTTTGTATTGCTTTCTAAAATGTTTCATCGATCACTCATGCATTTAGTTTTCCAAAAGTCTCTTATAGCACTGACAAGACCCGAAGGTATCAGAGCACTTTCTACTGTATTTTGATGTCAGCGGAGAGAAAGTCAGAACATGATTCTATAATGTGTCGGAACGTTTTTTTGATTAACCCCGACTAAAAGTATAATATCGATCTATGAAGAACCCAACACATGTAAATTAACATGTATTGCATTCTGCCTATCGTATGGACTATATAGAATTGAACTTGCTTATGTAAAAAAAGCGGCGACTGTTGAAAATGGCAATGTATGTGTACATAAGCGACGTTCATTTGTGTTCACTGTACCCCTTGTTGTAAGCAAAACGAATAATTACGAAACACTGACTGTGTTATCCCGCCGGCATAAGACCCATGCACATATGTACACGACAGCTATTTTAGGCACCATGGCCTCTCTGACCGTTTGCTAAACCCCCGACACCCCTCCCCGCGCGCACTGCTCATGCATCGGCCACAAGACCCTCTCCCTCTGCGTGACCCTGCTCTAGAAGTAGCACTCCTGCTTGACCCACACCCCCCCATTTCCTCCCAGGAACACCCTTCCCCTCAGCTGACAACCCCCCCGGCGGCACTTGGCCTCTCGACCCGGTCCCAAATCCTAAGACCAAGCCTCGTGGATGTACATCCCCCTTTTCCCTGCGCAGCATAACAAAACCGTGATACACCAACCGAAGTGTCCGACCTTATCACCTGACCAACCTTTGACCTGATCATCCCCTCCTGTCCTCGTGCCCTGTAGGAATGTCCAGCTGAGAGGTAACAATCTCTTGTTACATTCAGGAGGGGAGGATGACATCTGAGCGACTGGTATGGGAATAGGCCTGAAGCTGGGATTCCAAGCATGCCTTTTCCCTACTTCAAAGCGTCTTTATTGTAATAAGGAATGTTTGTGCATCATAAACATGTGTATAAAAGACGAAGCCTCAGAGAACTTGTTAGAGCACCTCCTGAAGACACTATGCGAGTGTCCGAAATGACAGGCTCTCCTCATGAGAAATAAAACTCTATTCTTGTCTTCCTGCTTCCAGCGCCCGTCTCTTTATTTGGTAATTGTTCAAGATGGGAACTAAGAGGCGTCCTGCGCCAGCAGCCTGGGCATCAGGTGCGATATGGGCTGACTTTTCCTCAATATGGGAATTTGTATGGCTCTTCTGCAATGCATTTAATAATTTTATTAGAGTTACGTATTTTCTATTCTGCTTCTTTCTCTCCGGATGGATATAAACATTTATTAGGAGGAGTTGTGTACTTTGTTCCTTACGGGTTACCTTGATCACTTGGATCCAGTTTGCTGCTGTGTCTATTTCTTCTGTTTCCCAATTTAACTTTTGAGTTATAAAAATTGATAAGCCCCCTCTCGGATGACCATAGTTTGAGTGTCTTTCTGCCAGGCAAGAAGGGATTAGTTTCTGACAACCGCATAAACATGACAACTTTGTTTCGCAAGAATAAGAAATCAATCTCTAGAGTCGCGGAAACAATAGATAGTTATTTCACTCAGTCAATCGTGCATGCTTCTTTTCACCAGAGGTGCAGAGAAAATAGAGAGACGGGCATTTTCAATAAAAGTATTTCTTATACAGTCTTTTTTCTCAAGCACAAGAAATGAACTGCTACAATCGTGATACTGGTTATAAAGTAAACGGCATATAATACGAAGAGTATTATAAAGTAGTACTGTAAAAGCTTGGTATGGTTTCTAAGCCATATAAAATAACATAAAATACATACATTAATAAAAAATGACTAAAAGTACTCAACTGGTGCTTCTAAAATACGCCTACCCCGGTGGACCTAACCTAGGTCTAGTACAAGGGAAGAAGTAAGTGAGGTGTAGCTTAGTTTCAGTATTCTTTTTGCCAAGAATCTATTCAAAGAATTCTCTAAGGGTCTAATCAGCTCCGTACCTTGGTTTAGAATGAAGGAGGTCTTGTATCTCTCTCTCAGGACTCGATTTCTCAGCAACCCGCAAGGGTAGCCTGGAAACACTGGAGCTGGATTTCTCGGCCAGAGAAAAGACAGCTTCTCTCAGTGCGTCTGCTGGAGGGTCGGCTTCCTTTGTCACTTGCTGCGGTGTGATGCGTCGGCAAGTAGATAGTCGAACTGCTCCAAACCACCGTGTGTTTATCTGGGCAAATGTGGGCATATTTATACCTTGAAGGTGGCGTGTTTGACGTACGGTTGGACATAATAACGTCATCAAAGACTCAGTTCTTTGAAAATCCATGATTTCTTAGATAAATTAGTATTCAAGCAAGGGGAAGTCCCTAGCTGCTGAAGGCAGGTTTTTCCAAGAAATCGTTGTGGATTTCTGAACTAGTGGAAGTAGCCATGCCGTATTTGGGCTGCATAGGCTAAGTCTAAATATGGTATGATTTCTATGCCTATATAAGGATAGAGTAATTTATACGTATATATGGGCATGAATCGGGAAAATTACACTAGGGTCCTAGATTCATATACAACACCCACTCCACGGTATTAAGTTCAATAAAACTAAATGTATAAGTACTGAACATATCTAAGGCATTAAAACAAGAATGAGCCAAACTAGGAGAAAAAGTACACCTAATACAATCCAAAATTCAACCCATGGTGAAACCAGATATGTTTTTTCCAGTTGATGAAAGAGTTCTGTTATTTTTTTCTTTGAAAGATTTGTTTGCTGCCGTTGTTTCAGGTTCACTGGGATCCTCAGAAAAGATATCAAAGTTGATGAAATAGCCGGAGGCAGTTCTGTCAATTGTTGGAATAGCATCAGGATAGTTTTGAATCGTTGGAGCTGCTTCTTCCTTTGTCATATTTGTATAGTCAGACGCTACATCATTGTAGACAGGAGTGTCTTGAGGAACTGTTATTTGGGCCTCAAGAGGCACAAGTTCCATGGACTTGTTGCATAGTCCTTCTTTTCTTACTGCAGGTTTATCAAAGGTGATTAGTCTTTCAGTTTGAACCTCTTGGATTGTAGCAAGATTTGGTCATCTGCTACATCTTGGGAGTCCACTGGGCTTACTACTTATTATCGGCCACATGATGTGGTTTGACCTGGTCAATTGATACAACTCTTTTCTCCCTTTTACCAGCAATCGGCGGTAGTGACACTGATCTTGTTCCGTGGATTGCTAAGACAGGTACTGCTTTTCTGTAAGAAGGCCCAAATTCCTTCTTCACCGCGATCTTTTCCCTAACTAGATCCCCAATCTTTGGAATCCAGACAGGCCTTGCTGGGACAGGTGGTTTTTCTTCAGTGGTTGTTAGCTTTTGTGTTGTGTTACTCAGACTTCTTTTTGTTTCATTTAACTCCTGTAAAACACCCAAACGATCTTTGACATCAAAGGGTTTTTGTTCCACCACTGAAGTTTGACAATCGAGGTCTTCGATTATCATTCTAGTACCAAACAGTAATTCATATGGAGTGATTCCACCCAGAGAATTTCTTGGCAGATTGTTAAGACTACGTTGGGGGGGAGGAGCCAAGCTGGCGACCGAGATGGCTGCGTAGACGCTCGGCTCCGTGAGCCTTCTCACCCCGCGCACACATCCTGGCAACTATCCTGAGCCATAACGGCATATTTAAGTAGGCGAAGGACAACTTTCACTGACCGTTTGCTCCTGAGGCTTTTACGTGCAGCAGACCCATGGAAATGTCTCCGACTGTTTTGCGGCCTTCACGGAGCTGGAACCGGGGTGTCGAGTGAGGAGAGTGGCCAGCCGCGACTGCGACAACAGCGGTCTCTGGTGGGGGTGAAGAGTCGGCCGGAGGGCGCCGGAGATCTGATGGGCCGATGGCGACAGTGCTGACCCAGTCCATTTAGTGGAGTGCCTTGTGGGATGTGCGGTGAAGCAGGGTCGAGGGGAGTGCACGATTCTTGGCCCCCTTTTCCAGTGTTGTGTCCGGGCATGCCTACTGACTTCTCCCGGAATCGGCGGGCGGCTCCCAGGGAGCGGCAGAGATTTTGTTTAGCCTTTTGGTGACCCTTCGCTGGAAGGCCTGCCTTGACTTTTGGGATCCTTGTGGCGATTCCTGTTGCGCCCCGGTGTGGGGCCCAGTCCCGAGGTGGGGTGGAGAAGGACGCGGCCGGATTAGCTAAGATGGCGGACGGCGCCCTCTTACGCAGACCACATCCAGGCAGAGAAGCCGCTGTGCGGGAGAGTCCTGGGGTCTGGCGACACGAGACGGAGCCCACGTCCAGAGATATCATGGCTGCGCTAACAACCCTGCATACGACCCTGCTCCGGGACGCCCGGGATCTGGGAAGAAGGATGGCCGCCATTGTTGACCCGCCGTTCCACACGGGCATGGTTCGATCTCATGGAGGCGCCGATGTGCCCGCCTCTGCGTCAGTGATGAGTGCTCCAGCTACGCCTATGTTCGTGGAGACGCTGGAAGACCCGGTTCATGAGGTCGCTTTGGACAGATCTGTTGTACATGTGAGTGACTCGTTGGGGCCCTTATCTATTCGGCGGCTGGGGAAACAACGTCGATCTATGGTCTGGGCTGCCTCGGCGGCGTTTCGGCGCTTCCCGGATGATGTGCCTCTCTTTCCCTGGCTGATGAGACTGTGTTCGGACTGGAGGATGTTGTCGGGGTCGATACTGACACAGCTGGATTTCCGCCATACATACTCGGCTGGGTTTTTGTGGCTGCAGTCCCATGGAATAACGACACTGCCCGGATCACTCGGACCCTCCATGCTGCTCTGTATGCCGCTTGCTAAGTGGACTTATGTTGGTACTATTGATAGGAAAGGCCAGGGGTGAGACCGTTTAGGGCATAGTGGACTTTATTGTTGGCTGACTGTGATTTGGGGGACACTCTGGGGGGATGTTATTGATTGTGCTATCGGTGATTAATGTTTTCCATGGCTATTCTGATCTCGCTTTTAGGATGTTTACTGAGCGCGGTGGTGGGGCGGGGGGCCGGGTGGCCAGATCGATGGCCCTTCCCCACATTTTTCCTCTTTTTCTTCTTTTTCTCTTTCTCTATATTTCGGGCCTCTTATTTATGGCGACAGGCACGCTGCTGGGGGAGGGGATAGGCCGTAGCCTTCTGCAGGGGTGCAGGGTGGGGGGTAGGGGGATGGGGTTTGTTAATTTGTCCCTTTTTTGTTTCTATGGCCCTTTGTCTTTTTTCCTTTTTGGTGTCATCGTTTTTCATGTTTCCTACAGTATGTTTCGTCTTGAGGGGTGGGGTGCAGCTTTGCTACGTACTGTTTTTGTCTTTGCGTTTATCCTGACTCGTGTGCCTTACCCCTGCTACTTCAAACGTATTTGCACTATTTGCGGATTTCCTGTTTCATGCTTGCTATTGTAGGAACATGTGTGACCGTCTGGCATTGATTCTGAGTTTTTCTTTATTGTAAAATGAACCTTCTCAAATCCTGCATCTTGCACAGTACGCTTGAATACAAGTTATATCCTGGACACTTCTTGGACCCTGATTCTCGAACTGCTGTATTTTTCTACATTGACTTGCTGTACTTACGTCTTGCTAGCGGCCGGCCGGGATGGTTGTAGGCCCATACTTGTATTTACTTGAAGTGCCAATAAAGGTTCTAAAAAACAAAAAAAAGACTACGTTGGACACTTATTAGATATTTGGCCCACCCGTCACCCGAGCCTAATACCCTAGCTGTTATAGATTGCTTTATGTCACGTTTTTTTCTTTCCACTACCGCATTTCCCTCAGGATGGAATGGACTAGAGTACCGCAATGCAACGCCCAAGCTGACCATGACCTCCTTGTAAGCCAGAGAGCTAAACGCAGGACCCTGGTCAGAATGTAGCGTGCCGATTGCGCATGTGCCGATAAAGACTCGCAAATATTTTATTACAGTTCGGGCGTCAGCCGAGCTCTGAGGCCACATCCAAATGAATCTTGTCCTAATAGTTGTGGGACCGCATTCGTCCATGGTGACGTCTGCGTGTAGAAAGTCTAATGCTGTCTAACAGTGGTGTCTGTGCTGGGCTGGCTACACTGTAGTCAGGTACTTAGTGTTTTTCAATGCTATGATCTCTGTAACAGACATCGCAATTAATTCCAAATTCATACACTTCAACGCTCATTCCTGTCCACCAGTACACCTCTTCTAACTCTATTAGAGATTTTAAGATCCCATGATGTGTCAGACCCTCTTCCATATGTGCTTCGTGAACCAAAGCAGCTCTCCGGTTCCTGTTCCTGTTTGGAATTACTCTGTCCCCCACTCCAAGGATTCGAGCAAAAGGAACGGAGTTTGCATCAATTATGTATGTATGTCCGAGTGGATAATTTAGTGGTAATGCCACATAGTTGCCTTTCATTGGGGCATTAACTGCTAGCATTGTTTCGCCGTCTATTGTTGTTTTAGAACGATTGATTGTAGCTAAGGAAGCCATTTGCACAGCTGCCTTCGCGACTTCATCAGCCAATGAATTCCCTGCAACGTGAACGCCATCACGCTGATGATTCAGTGTATGAATCACGTGAGTCTTTTGTAGTTCTTTCTGTAATAGAACTACTTGTTCCCAAAGCTCTTTAGGCTTGATTGTGCCACCTTTTATATTTTTTAAACCATTTTGAACCCTGGTCTGCAGATATTCATCCTAATTTCTGACGCAGTTATACGAATCGCACACTATGAGTGTGGGGAATCCGCTATGGGTATTTTCAAGCGCCATCTTGAAAGCCTGTAGTTCAGCTCGCTGAGCCGTACAGTGTCCGAGTGATTGAGTTTTAGTTACCATCGGTCTAAATTTACCTTCACGCCAGCGACCTTTAACAATCGCGCACGCAGCACTTTAGGCTTGTTTACCCCCAATTACGGGTTGTGCTGAACCGTCTGTATAGATTAAACATCGTAATGTTCTAGAGGCAGAATTTCAGTTGGCAGAAGACATTCGTGTTCGTATTGTAAGAATTCTTATGTTTTCAAGTAGGGGTCAAACACGTATTCAACGTCTGTTGCAGCAAGAGAATTAACCCATTGTATCCATCTCGGAAGTAAAGCTTTTGCATTTGGAATGCTCACTTTCGTCACTGCTTCTAAAGCAGGTACAGGTGTAACGATCATTATGCGTTTACCCTGTACTAGGGCTCTCTCCTTTGCTACTGCAGTTTGAACGCTGTCAGAATTTTTTCTGAAGAAGTGAATTTCATTTCAGCTTGTGTGTACAAGTGTGATTTATAAGCTATTGGTACCTTTTCACCTTCTTTAAAGGTTAGGTATGTGAATCCGTATCTCCCTGGGATGATCCGGATCACAAGGTTGCGCACGTTTTCGCTTCTCTGTAATTGTGTTTTTGCTAACATATCTGTTTGTACTGAGCGCAAAATTTCTGTGTGTTTTTGAGTCCAATTAGTTGGTTTGAAATCAGGTTTGATCAGTTTGTAGAGAGGTTTAACCCTTTCTGCGTTATTTAGAACATAAGTTCTTCCAAAATTCAGGAAACCTCGAATTGACTGTAAGTTTTTCAGTGTTTTCAGAGGTTGGAGCAGCGCACATTTCTCTAGAAAGTTTGCTGCCAGGCTTTTGCCTTCACTTGAAAGTTCATATCCTAAGAATAGGACGTTGTGGTGGGCAATTCGTGATTTCATAAAATTGAATTTGTTCCCTTCAGAAGCGAACCCAAGTATTATGGTGTTCACTCTTTTCAAGTGTACGTCCAAGTCATCGTCTGTAAGATAGATATCATCGACATACGATAATGCTTCATCATCGTACGTTTGTAGTAACTCTGTTACTCTGGCTGAAAATAACCCTGGACTATTCTTGAATCCCTGGGGGAGATGGCAAAATTGACTCTGTGTCTCCATAATTGAGAAGGCGGTCAAATGCCTGCTTTTAGGTGCAATGTTTTGACAGAGGAAACCATACGAAATATCTAATGTCGTTTTTTTTTTTTCTGCACGATGTTATTCATCAGTGCTGTACTGTGTGTATTTTGTACTGCAAATGTTTTGCAACAAGAGTTTAAGTGTCTGTAGTCCAAAACTAGACGATATAAAATGTCTGGTTTGGAGACAGGAAACAGGATTGTTCATAGATGAGGTGTATGTTTCAATCATCCCTTTATATTCCAGTATATTTAGAATCACCCTGACCTGTTTTTTAGCTTCCTGCTTAACAGGATATTACCTTTGCATTGTAGGTTGAGTTTTTAGGTCTCGGGCCTAGCCTACACTGCGCAGCAGTGTCGCGCAGCGAGAGTCCTTTTCTCTGCGTTTTGAAAATGGACCTAGGAATTCCAAGCAGCTCATGCACGTTGTTTCCTAGGTCCCTTTTCACCGGTCTTCGCGTGAGTGTGTTTTTAAAACAGAACACGCAATAGGCCATGGGCGGTTGCGTTGCTCCGCCCATGGCCTATTGGTGTCTGTTACGCGCACAAGAGGCCATATATCTTTAATTATCGCGGCCGTAAGGGCCCCGGTAATTAAAGACATATGCTCGCAGTGGCGCGCGCGTGCGCACCACTCACGAGCATTTTTTTTTTCTGCTTGCATAGTGACCGCAACTAACCAGGAGGACCCCGCTCTGAAAACAAAACTACAGCGTTTTGAATTTTCTTTCTCAGGAAAGAGAAACCTGCGCTGTGTGCAGAGGCGGGAGGGGTCGGTGACTCTGTCCCATGGGGCCGGGCATCAGCTGAGGCTGCACCCCCATTTCTGAGGCTGGAATCTAGAATCCCGACGTCTGTGACTCGGTGCTTCGTTTGAGCTGTGGATTGAGGATTGGCACTTTTCTTTCCGTCATCACAATGTGTTCCGCTTTATCATTCGGCAATGCCTTGTTTCCCGTTTGACATACCGTGGGCAATGCACACACACACACACACACACATTCCGCAACCCGATTTTCTGAACAGAAACTAAAATATATCTTCATCTCCAGTTTTTATAAAGCACTGACTGTTATTTCCTCTCGTACTTTCCTTTTTTTTTTTTTTTAAATATATTTTTATTTATTTTCCATACAGCACAAGATTTTAAACATATACAGCTTCTACATTCCAAAACCATAAATTAATCAAGCAAATATAAATTCAGACATGACCATAGTCGTGAAGATTGTTCATATCGGGCACATACATAGATAAACAAAAAAGAATAAAACAACATATTCAATTTATATTTTAACTTATACAAAAAATTCCTACACATCCCGAGAGTGCTATCCCAACCCTACTCTCCAATTGCTAAGTGGTTCCCAAATTCGGATTCCCATCTGTCTTTTTTTCCTGCCTTTCCTTGCATAGATATGTTTTCTAAATTATATGCTGCTAACAAATTAGACAACCATATTTGCAACCCTGGAGGATTCTTATCTAGCCAAGCCCTGGCGATACAAAGCCTGTACGCTGCCATGGCTATAAAGATAAATTCCCTCTGTGGGATACCATCTTCTGGAACAATTCCTAACAAAATATGTACAGGTCTAAGACTAATCTTAAATTTTAGAGCGGCCTCAAAGAACATCTCTATATCTTTTAGAAGGGTATGCAGCTGCGGACATAGTGCGAACATATGGATTATATCCGCTTCACCTGAGTTACACCTCGGGCATGTAATACCTGTAGTTCCACCCCATTTCGCTATCCTGGCCGGGGTATAATAAAGTGAGTAGAGGGTTTTATAGTGTTGCGACTGCAGTGATGCAGAACATAAAATTGTCCTTCCTAACTCCAACGAATCCTGAAACCATCCTAAATCGCCCTCTAACTTCTCTGCCCATTTCTCATTGTGTTTTTCAATATCATCCTGCTTTGTAACCGTGAGACTGGCATAAAAACATCGAATCGAGCAATCCCCCCCTAGCCTTATTTTCTCAATGATCTCGATTGTATTAAAGCCCACCTGCCCCCCATGCTTATTTTCCAGATAGCTCCTTATCTGTAAATACTTAAAAAAATCCTGCCTATCCAATCCGTACTTGTCCCTTAGATCTGAAAATAGTAGAAATCCCTCCGAATTCCTAACATCTCCAATCTGAGCAATTCCCTTCACCGCCCATCTTTCCATTGTCCTATCCCCAAATATCTCTACCGGAAAAGACCTATTTTTAAACAACTTTGTATACCGGTTAAATCTCCCTATGCCCATTTTTTTCATAAAAGCGCTCCATACCTTAACTCCTGCCTCGACTGTCTTAAACCTGGTTCTTTTATAATAACCATACTCTATACATTTTAGAAAACAATTTTCCACTTCCTCCCCCAGAACGGCAGCATAAATTCTCGAGGAGCAATCTGTTATCCTTTGATTAACCCCACCTCCCCCTATAAGTCCTTGCATATACTGAATTGCTGCAGCCCAGTAATATAATCTGAAGTCCGGTGCCCCCCATCCACCTCTTTCTCTCGGTAATGTCATGAACCTATAAGCCCTACGAGTCTTACCCTGTGCCCAAATAAATCTATTAAGGATACCTTCCAACATATTAAACCATTTCGCTTAAAAAAAAAGTGGAATTGCCCTAAAATGATACAAAAATTTAGGTAATATAAGCATCTTGATTATGTTCGTACAACCCATTAGGGAGAGATGAAGGTTATTTAACCGTTCCAAATCCAATTTTACGCTAGCCATCAGTGGGACCATATTATTCTGCACGACGGCTTCAACATCCGCCGATATTGCCACTCCCAGATACACAGCTGAGACCACAACTCTTGGATCCGTTCTCCCTTGAACATGTTGGTTACAAATTATCTGGGTCTTAGATTTGTTCAAGCTGTAGCCTGAAACCTGGCCAAAATTCTGAGCCTCTATCTCCACCTCCCTAATAGCACCCTCCGGGCTAGATGTTAAAATGGCCACATCGTCTGCGTAAGCCAGTGTTTTTGCTTCACATCCATTCAAACATAACCTGGGGATCCCTTGGTTACTTTCCAGTTTACGCAGACAAGGATCTAGATATAGCACAAATAATAGGGGAGATGATGGGCAGCCCTGTCTGGTTCCTCTTTCTATTTTAACAACTGCTGAATGCCCTCTGTTAACCCTTATTCTAGCCGATGGATTTTTATATAGGGTTTGCGTTGCTGTAATAAACCCTTCCCCTATTCCACTCCACCTCAGGTTACCCCACAGATACTCCCAGGAGACCCTATTGAATGCCTTCTCGGCATCTAGAAATAGTGCCGCCATAGGTTCCCCCAGGATACCGGCTGCATCAAACATTGTGATCACCTGCCTGATGTGCTGTGTTGTCCCTTTACCCGGTATAAACCCATGTTGTGAACCGATTACTAACCCCTCAATTACCCCTGCAAGTCTCTTGGCTAGTATTTTCGAGTAAATTTTAACATCGGCATTCATAAGGGTGATTGGTCTACAAGAGCCAGGCTGATTTGGTGGCTTCCCTTTTTTAAGAATCACAACTATATCTGCCCCCCCCCATGAGTCAGGAATTGCCTCTCCAAGTTGTGCTTGCCTCATCATATTAAACATATCTGCACCTATTACTCCCTGAAATGTTTTTATAAAATTCCACCGGCAGTTGGTCTGGACCTGCGGCTTTACCTGATGGTAAGGTGCTTAAGGCCCATAAAAATTTCTCCTCCTTAAACGGTGCTTCTAGTTCCTCTTTACATTCCGGAGTAATACGCGATGGTGTGACACCCCTTAAATATCCCTCGATCTCTGTGTGGCCTCCCCGCCTGTCCGCCTGATACAGGGATACATAAAACTGCCTAAAGACTTCTCTTACCCCCTCAACCCCTACCACCCTATGTCCATGGTTATCCATGATCTCTGAGATATCTGCTGCTGCGAGCTTCTGCCTAGTTCGTACCGCCAGCAAATGCCCAACCTTTTCACTGAGCTCATATACCCCTTCCTTTTTAATTAAAAAGTTCTCTGCTGCCTTCTTAGATATATGCTCTGTAGCTGCCGCTTTAAGGGAGACAATTCTGAGTAGATGTGTTTCTAATGACAGCCGTTGTCGAATAGCTATCCCCAACTCCTCCTCAGCTTCCATCAGTTTCTGGTTTATTCCCTCTATCCTAGCCTTCTCTTTTTTTTGTGCTGAGAATACATAACTCATCGTTTCCCCTCGGTTACTGGCCTTGAATGTATCCCAGACCACCCCGGGGGTAGCTGATCCTCTGTTAATATCCAGGAAATCCCTAATCCAGCCTTCCATATACTCCCTATATCCCTCATCCTTAAGAAGAGCCCTCTCGAAAGTCCATTGTCTTTCCTTCCTCTGAGCTTGGCCTATTACAACAGTTAGAACTAAAGGACTATGATCAGATACCACACGGGGATGCTTTTCCATCTTTGCCCCTTTCAGCAACGACCCTGATACCAAAAAGTAGTCTAGTCTGACCAATACTCTGTGGGGAGCAGAGTAAAATGTGCTACCATCTCTGTTTGGATGGATCTTAACCCAGGGATCAACCAGAGAGTTATGGGTAACCAGATCGGATAAAGCTCTATGCACTCTCCTTTTCCTTCCTGTATAATGTCCTCCCACCTGTGTGAATGTACTTTTAGTATTGTGTATGTTGAAATCCCCACATATAACTATTGGCTCTACCCAGTGTGCCAATTCTAAATCCAGGTATTGAGGGATCTCTGGATCATCTTCCGTAGATCCGTAGACCGTAGCAAGGGTAAATTTCTCCCCCTTAAAGGTTAACTCTAAAATCACCCATCGACCACCTTCATCCTCCTTTTTCCTGGTCACCACAACATCTCCAGTCCTCCCCAGTATGGCCACCCCCTTATTCCTAGAGTCTTGCTTAGAGTTTGCAAGAAGAACAAATCCCAATTGTCCCAACAAATAACTTTTAGATACCTCAATATGGGTCTCTTGCAAACATACTAAATCCAGACGAAGAGTTTTCAACAGTGCCGCCACCCTAATCCTTTTATTTACATCATTTAATCCGCAGATATTTATAGTAGCAATCCTACAACACATTAAGTTTTTATAATCATTCCTCCCCGGGCTGCATTCCCTTCAATTTCAAATAATGTCCAACCCCACATGTTATTGCCCGACTTGTGGCCATCTCTTGATTGCGCATATTGTGTCCTCATGACCCAATGCTGTATTTGCTGCTCCACTTGTAGACTACTCTGACCTTTCTTGTGCTGAGCCAACCAGTATGACCCAATTCCAGTCAACAGTTTCTCCCCTCCTTGACCCCCTAACATCCCATGTCCCCCTCTGCCCCCCCTTCCTGACCCGCCCTCCTCCCCCCCCTTACAGGCAAATAGGTCAAGTAGACCTATGTGTGGTTGCTACAGTGTGTGGAAGTCGCTAACATCCCCCTCTGCTCCCCCCCAAAAATTAAAGAACCTTAAAATCCCTGTGCTCTCCCTGTGGTCTTAATACTCGTATCCTGACATCCTGTTTCTTATCCCTTGGCCCTTAGTCACTATGGCCAGATAGGCTTTTCATTTTTAACCTCCTTTCTGTGACTTGAGTTGCTCCAGAAACTTTTGAGCTTTAATTTCTGACCAGAACATTTCTACATTTTCCCTTGTCACCACTTTTAATCTTGCTGGGAATAAGAGGTAAGCCCAAGATCCTATTTCTTGAAGTGGCTTTATAAGCTGCCTGAGCCTCCACCTCCTCTCCACGGTAGCATGACAAAAGTCTGGCCTGGCAAAAAAAGTGGTGCCCTCAAATGATCGTCTGTTCTCTGGCCTTGCCTTTTCCATAATCTCTTCTCTAAGAAGATAATTTCCAACGTATATTAGGATTGCTCTCGGAAGAGGTGGTTTGCCTGTCTGACCACCTCCTCTCTGCCCTTTCCTAAGATTGAAGGGAAACCTATGCGCCCGCTGTATCTCCCTTTCACATTGCCAATCTGATTCTGGGAAGGCCCCGCGGAGCAAATGTACGACAAATTTTAAAGTATTCTGGCCCTCTGTCCCTTCTTCCACTCCCAAGAGACGAATGTTATTCCGCCGCTGGCGGTTTTCAAACTCCTCCATCTTCCAAAGCATATCATCGGACATTTTTTCCTGGTTAACTTTAAACTCTTGCCATGCTCCCATATCATCCTCCAGCCTTCCTGTTCTCTCTTCAACTTCAGTGACCCTATTTGCCATACCCTCATACATTTTATTTACTTTCTTCAGCGTGTTATGGATCTTTTTGGTGGCATGTCTGGCTCTTCGGCTTTCGGCCCTGGCCTCCCCCTGAATCTGTTTTAGCGTATTAGTTATTGCATCCAGAGGGGCCTGTAGTTGAGATGGAACAGACTCCTCGTAGGTCTGTGATGTGGCCGAGTAGTCCCAAGCCAGTTTTTTACCCCCAGTAGTAGGAGATCCTAAGCCCGGGTTCTGATGTTTCCCTTTAGTCCATCTTTTCTTCTGCGTACTTTCTTTACCGGAAAGACTAGAGTCCGATATTGAGCCAACCTCCTCCTCCTCTGTCCCAGACTCACTTGTGGCCGTGAAATCCATGTCCTCTTCTACAGAGTAGAAGCACTCCCCCTCTACTGAGCCTCCCTCTGCGCCACCCTCTGCGCCCCCCTCCACTTCTCCGTACCTGGGGACCAAAGACTCTTTGCTATTCAGACTAGTTTTGCTGCCCCATGAGCCCCCGGCCTTCAGCTCAGCTTCAACCTGCATGAGGGCATCCAGCATGTCCATGTTCCCTGGTTTGCTGGCCCCCACATCCTCACTTGTGCTGTTCACGAGTACTCCTTCACTGGATAAGCCAGGAGTCTTACCGGAGTTTCTGAGAGTCTTGGATGTTTCAGGAAGCAGCACAGTCTTGCTTAACCCCAATGGTGTGCCTGGGAGCTCTTCACCTCCAGCGCCGCAGCCGTAGCCGCCATCACCGCTGCCTCCCTCGCCTCCAAGCAATTCTGGAGCCGTGTGCATGCGTTGCCTAGCAACGTCCGGATCTGTGTTTGCGTCCACGTCGGGTTCCACAACAGCGTCCTCGCGGGCGCCCTCCGTGCGGGAGAGGCTCTGCCCGCTTTTCGGTGTGAATGCCTCGGTAAGAGTGGGCTGACGGAGGGCGACGAGGGCGGCTACATCCTTGCCTCGCGGCTGCCCCCCGCCTTCTGTTTTACTGCGGGCGATGCCGCTGCCGGTACTTTGTCCGCGGGCAGCTCGCTCTTTGCCGGCGCCTTGCCTCGGACTTCTACCTTTTTCCCTTTCATCACAGGGACCGGAGCAGTAGCTTTCCGCTGGTGTAGCCTCCTTCCTTGTGGCTTCTGGATGCTGCTTGCTGGTGTTGCCAAAGTTGTCGATGGCATTACTATCCGGCGAGGGGTTCGTCTTCTCTTTGTCCTTCTCTGATCGCTGAGGACGCGGAGGCATGCTATGAACCCTCGCCCTCCGGACGATGGCAAGAACACGGGAGAATCCAAGTCTCTTCTCAGCTCCTATACAAAGAAGCCTAAAATTAAATCTCTTGAAGATGGCTTTCGTCAGAACCTCATAGCAGCGAAGGCTCTCTGTAACCAGGTGCTTAAACATCAATGGGGGATTCACGACCTCAGGTAAGAGCCATCAAAAAAAAAAACCTGGGAGATACAGATGGGAGAGGTTGAGTAGCGACTGTTCACCACAGCCTGTCGGCAGCCATCTTGCCCCTTCGCAACTCCTCTCGTACTTTCCTTGTGAGCAAATGGGAAATGGCTGGTTATTATGTTTTCCTAAGCAGCAGGATGCGGCCTGGTTACGAGGGAACAAGTTGTGTGTGTGCTGTCGAAGGCTCCAATTATTTTGCAAGACTGTAATCCCAAAGCAGGCATTAGGCTAACCGTTATCCCACAGCAGGCCACATTTCACCCCTGGCCCCGGCTTCCTGTGACCGTGGCGCAGCAAGGAGACATCATCGTGGCGTTTTATCACTTTGAAAATATCTATCATAAAATATTACTACGTTGGTTTCATAGTTCTTTCTTAGTCTGGGTGCCCTTTGTGTATGTTTTGGCATTTCCATCGAGCTGTTTTGGTTGAGTATGGTTAGATTTGGTAATCGTTTTATTTAGTGATATAATGTTTTTGCTGTTTAATATGAAAGTAAAATGTGTTTGGTCCTTCCTATGCAAGCATTTTATTGTGTTTTACGCATGTGTTTAGGTGCGCCAAAAGAGTTCAACATTTTTCATTGAGCTCTAGGGTCAATGTCCATAGCCCAGCCCATGCCAGCCTTTGTTTCCTAGCAGTACCATTATTTGGGTAAATGGTTCTAATGTGATTGTGTGTGTGTGTGTGTGTGTGTGAGGCTGTGCTATTTTTATCTCTATATGTCGAACCACGTTGCAGATGTAGGGTTAGCTAATGTCCCTGACAGGCTGATGCCTTTCATACTTGTGTTTCATACTTGAAAGGTTTCAACACAGGCTGTTCAGTCAACAGGTTGTCAGTTTACCCTTTACCTTGAAGGTGCCGAGTTTGACGTACAGTTGGACATAATAAAGTCATCAAAGACTCAGTTCTTTGAAAACTCCATGATTTCTTAGATAAATTAGTATTTAAGCAAGGGGAAGTCCCTAGCTGCTGAAGGCGGGTTTTTCCAAGAAATCGTTGTGGATTCTCGGAACTAGTGGACGTAGCCATGCCGTATTTGGGCTGCATAGGCTAAGTCTAAATATGGTTATGATTTCTATGCCTTTTATAAGGATAGGGTAATTTATGCCTATATATGGGCATGAATCGGGAAAATTACAGTAGGGTTCTAGAGTCATATACAACACAAGAATAGATCCCTTGGTATGAGTTTGTTTATTGCAGTGTTGGGTGAGATCGTTCGCTTCCAGGAGGGTGGATAGGGCTTGTACTGTTGGATCATCGGCATTGTTCAAGTGCAGATTCAGGTCTCCTAGTAGAACGTCTGCGCTGCCTTTAAGGTAGTTTTGCGTTAATAGGTTTGTTTAGTCCTCAAAGATTTGCCATTTTTCACCATGAGGGTGATAGATGACATGAATTTTGATAGAGTTGGGGCCTTTGGACGAGAGTTGAACTCCTACATATTCAAAGGTAGGGTATTTCGTGTTGAGGAATGGAGTTAAGCGCAGATAGTTTTTGTGTATAATGGTTAATCCACCGCCAATACGATCTTAGCGTTCGTACGGATGATTGAGAAGCCCTGTGGGTTGAGGAAATTGATTAAAGAGGATGAGTGGTCATTCAGCCGGGTTTCAGTTGGAAAGCAGAATTCAATTTTGTGTCCTAGGATGGTTTAGGCTATTTGAGTGGCATGATTAACTGCTGACTGACAGTTTAGTAACATGCAGCAACGCGTAGGTAGTGATCTTGGACCAGGCTGACAGGGTTGGATGGTTGTTATTTGGGTAGGCCGCCTGGCAGGGCGAGTGGTGTTCAGGGTTCTACTCGTGCCAAGGATGACCGGGATCTGGCGGCGACAAGGCTTGCTCGGGGCATTGTCATACGTGTTGCTCAGCATTTCAGCTTCCCGTAGCGTGATTTCAGTCGTGGTGCATCTATGTTTGAGTTGGTGATGGATATAGGGGAGAGTTTATCTAGGGGTAAAGGATAGGGGATCAGAGTGTATGTTTGTGGAAGGATCAGTGTTCGCTATAGATGCGCGAAGCTGGGGCAGGAAGTAGGTAATCTTTGCGTTCTTATGAGATTTCATTCAGAATAGTGTTGATTGTGAGTTCAAGCTGGGCTGTTGTAGGGATCAGTTGAGTGGCGTTTGGGTCAGTGGTAGGAAGTGGAGTGCGATGGAGCTCGGCTGAGTTCGGGCGGAGGCTAATGCAGGAGCGGTGGGGCCAGGTGGGGGGATTCAATAGACGAAAAGGAGGGGGAAATGATTTATTTAATTTTCCCTTGTCGTCGTCTGTCGCATTCCCCCTGCCCCCCACTGCTCTTACCTGCACAGGCCACTCCTGGGCTAATGTAGTATCCACCCTGCTGTGGTTGGAGGACTGAGAGAATTCCGGTGGGATAGATAAGTCAAGCTGGGCAGTGGAGGTGTGCCATGCAGAGGGGGCAAGTAGTTTTGGTATCGAAACAGAAGCTTCAGGGCTTCTGGGGATCAGAGATGCTGTAGGGGAGGTAGAGGTGGGGGCAGTGCAAGGGGGTTTGGGAGTAGAAGGTTCAGCTAGTAGATGAGGGCGTTAATGGGAGAGGGTGGAGGGGTGGTGGTGGGAGCAAATGGCATGGCGGCGCAGAGAGCTGGAAAGTGGTAAATAGATCATTTTGTTCAGTGGCTTGGATTAGGATGTTCCCATTTCTGTATATAGTTATGAACCGATCTCCGCTAAAGTTCTGGGATAGGGATATAGTTTATTTAGATCCATAACGGACATTGGTAGCATTAGTTACATGAAGGTGTTGAATGATGTTTTCTCTCCTTTTGGCGGGTTTCGTAGTGTAGAAGATGAAGTCCAATTTAAGACTTCCGTGTGTTGGATTGTACAAGATGTCTGTTATTAGTGTCTCTGGGTGTTCTTTAAGCATTTTGTGTTTGTACTTTTTAGCAGCATGTTTGGAGAGGTTTTGCAGAAATGAGTTGGGGGCGTATCGTTCCACGCTCCCGAAGTTGAAGTGATACTCAGAAGTTGTTTCTGGGGATTACCAAAGTTAGACTTTGGTAATCCCCAGAAACGGTTGGTGGGCACTTCTTTGGAAGAGTGGGATGCGAGTGTCAGAGGCGTGTGAAAAAGGTCACCAAGGCGATCTGGTAGGATCCCTTTGAGGAAAAGGGGGCCTTGAATGCCGAAAAGCACCTGTGGGCCTGTTGATGTCACTGGGTTCTTTGTGGTCATGGTATCTTGGAGCTAGAGGTTGTGATGGAGTTTATTGGTCAGTCTGCAGAAACGTCCTTTATATTCGAGGGCAAATATACAAGTTATACACCCACATCATAGGTAGTATATCAATATCAGCATAGACTCGTAGACCTCACAAGGGATGGGTCACTGCTATAGGCACATGGTAGGATAGGAAGCAGCATCAACTTGAGATAACAGTATATGCACAAGATAATATTGGAATAAGATGGGCAAAACAATGACCATGTAGGCTAAGAATAACAGTGTCGATATAAAGACACAGTATACTCGCAAGAGAACATCTTGCACTTTAGCATTGTAGAACTCCGTTGAGAGTTCATTTTAATGGTGAGATATGTTGGGAGGGATCAATAGGTGTCATTGATGTAAATTGGCTCAGACACTATAATTTTGTGGGACTTTGTTGAGAGTTGTTTTTATTGGCATGAAGTATTAGAAGGGACAGTGGGTGGCACTGAGACCTTTTTTATTCTTTTGCGGTCTGGAGTCCAATATTTATACCTGGCGCCCACTAGTAGGAGTTTCTAGAGGCTTCCACCGCCATGACAAGCCAGGCATCTGATTCCTCCTTGCCCTGGGTCCGGCTTGTCTGGAGTCACAAAAGACCAGTGATAACTCTTTTGTGAGAGTGCTCATGCAGAGCCTTTGTAATGTGCAATTGTGATAAGTGACAGCTGGTCCCCCTCGTTAATTTAAAGAGGCCTATCCTGCCAACACCTCGCTTCTAAATGACCAGAGGAATACCGAAGCACTCAGCGAAGTCCAATGGCCATGCCTTGTGGCCCGTAAAGAAGTACTGCAGGATCAGAGATGTTTGTTGTGATTTATTGTTTCCACAATTATTCACCTTTCTTGCGTCTGAGACGTAAAATCCATTACAGACAGGCAGCTGTCACGTGTTTTGTCATAGAGACTTTTTCAAGGCTGCAAGAGGATATGGAAAGTATCTTACACAATTGTAACAATGACTCAGGGATAAGAAATGCAGCTATTAAGTCACCACCACCAGATAGAACAAGAAGAACACCGTTGTGATCCTGAAGGATACCCTGTGAAGAGCCAAGAGCTGGTTTTTGCAACTTGCTGTAAAATCATACTACTCCCCGGATAAAGTCATTGTTAGCCAAAACAACAGTAATCAAATCTATTAGCATTCCAGAATGCTCAAGTAGAGTGGCGTCTCCGATTTAAAAAAAATGCTGTTTGGCGGCAATACCCCCAGACTTGGAGATACTAGTATATAATACACAGAAGTCCAAGGTAACCAGTATGTTTCTGTCAGTCTACTCACATTTTTTTCTCATTGCTTCTTCAACCCTACCCCCTTTCTGCTGCATACACCAGAAGCAACACTACAAACAACCCCCTCTCCTTTCGCCGCTTCAGCCGTGCTGCTTAAGGTTTATTTTGTAACTTTAAAGCTGAGTGCAGCACTCGCTCTTTCCTAGACTCCACCCACTTTTCATCTGTGTTGGACTTGGCCCTTTTGGCAGGTTCGCCCCCGAACTTTTTGCCTTAAGCTCTGACATGGTGGTATTGATTTTAGACCTCTGTGCACTTTAGCACTGTGGCCCAGTGTAGAGTGCCTGCGCTCTCTGACTGCTGTGGTGAGATTGGCCTGCCCTCCCACAGGAATGCGTGGGGGATGTGTGTGTCCATGGTAATTCCTGGTATGAGAGGAGTGCAGGGTCGAGTTTATTAGGTATGAACTTGTGAGAATAAATGCTGCGCAATGGTGTGCACAGATTTATGGTGAGTGGTGGAGAAATGCCACTTTTAGAAGTTGGCATTGCTGTGTGTCTGCCTGCCTGATTTGAATTGCATGTCTGGCTTGTGAGTGGCATACGCTGGATGGTGCGAGTGGCTCCAGGAGACAGGGTGAGTCAGCCCAGTAATGAATAGAGAGATCTGCATGCAGATGGGAGGTAGGAGTTGCACCTGGGACCTGAATAGGGCTGTGCCTTCCCTCCACAATGCTGGCTCCGCCTCCTGTGGTGCGTCTGATCACTGGACCCCCACCTAACAATAGGGAAGAGGAGCCTGGTAAACAGAGTGCTCCAAAACCAATTGCATCTGGTTTCCCATGTCCAATGCTTTTAACACAAAGGAAATTTTCCAATAAATGTAGGGGCTGTGACCCCATGACGTGTTATGCTTGTTCTGGGAGGACACTCTGCCAGGAGGAACCGCCGCTGCGTGCTGGCCTGCCTCGCTGCACTTTGCTGGGGTCTCCCCTGCACCAAGGACTCTCTTATTCCTGCCTTTTTGAGGACTTTTGAGGCCTTGCGCCTCGTGAGTGCTGTATTTTGATTGCCTAAGGGAAGAGGACTAGGCTCTGCTGCTGTGTGAGGCTGTTAGGGAATCCCGGTGTGTGGGATTCCCCCTGAGCTCCTTATTGAAGCAGGAGCCCACCTTGCATTTGTGTGTGCTGCCGGCAGGTGCCCACCCCGCAATCATCTTTATTGAAAGAGTGGGTGCCCACCTCGCACTGCCGCTGTTTCCACGGATTAGTACTTTTTTTAAAACGAAGCGGGAGCCCACGCCGCCGGTTCTGGCCCCCCGCATGAGGCTGCCGCCGTCGGTGCTAGTGGCATTTTCTCCGCTGCACTGCAGAAGCGGTCAGCTGCAACGTTTTGGACCCTTCTCCAGTCTAATCTCCAAGGAGATTCCTGTGCTCTTCCCCGTGTTGGCAAGATTTTGTTACAGTTGTCCCGCGTGACAGTGGTCAACTGCAACATTTGGGGCAGAGTTTATTTTCAGAGTCCGAGGGCGGGACTACCATGTGCACAGTGCCCGTCCTCATTGCTTGTGGGGCATTGTTTTGGGCGCCAGAGGCACAGTGAGTGCCAGGACTGCCGGTGCATTCCCACAGCTCCCCTGCGAAGCGCAGGCAGCTGCAATGTTTGGGCCCATTTATTTTGTTAGAGTCCCAGTGGGGGACAGAGGGTGCCAGTGCCCATCTTTTTGGATTTCACAGCTGCCCAGCAAGTAGAGGGCAGCTGCCAGGTTTAGGCCAGCACTCCTTTGAGGGCATCTCTGAATAAGGCAGGAGTGAGATGCACTCCTCTGCCCAGCGCAATTGCACACTGCGAATTCCGCTGCATTGGTAGCAACCTGACATTTGAAACATAGGGCATTAGAGCCCCTGAGAAGGCCAGTTGGCCAGGGGGACTAATAGGTTTGTAGGGCGCCAGGCCCTAAGGTGATTTATGAGTATGAGGTCTATCCTAATGTGTTTATGCCTAAGGAGATAGTGTAAAGTGTGTTTGCCCAAAGTGATGCAGAGATAATGTGTTTATTACAGGTGACAATGCTGAGGTCATTATGGTACCAGTAGTTATTGGTTGTTTCATTACTTGTGTTTTACTTACCTGTTCTGATGGTTATGACCAGGGCCCCAGGGCCCGATTGGCCTGGTCCTGTATATAATCCCCTGTGAATATTGCCTAGTGCCAGTTGGCACAGTGTATATTATGTGATTATGTTTCGAATGTGTTTATGACAATACAAAGGCTATTTTTATATAACCTTGTTTGGAGTTCCTTTTGTGGTGTGCCTAGGGTGTTGCTGCTGTGTATGTGTGTGTTGAGCAAACGCTTTACAGATTGCCTCCGGGATAAGCCTGACTGCTCGTGCCAAGCTACCAAGGGGGTGAACAGGGGTTATCTTTGGCGTGTAACTCCCTTGCCCTGACTAGAGTGGTGGTCTCTGCCTGGCTTTGGCGCAAGCCTTAGCCAACCAGAGATCCCATTTCTTACATTGGTGGTCAGCGGTGAGGATAGGACTTGTGTTTGCACAGTACCACAGCGACAACTGGTTGCACTACAAACCCTGCATTTACATAATCACGTGTTTGGGAATTATTGTTTCCGAGTTTTATTTTATTTTTTTCTCCTAAACGTGTCGTTTTTGAATTACGTACCCCTGTTGCAGCTCTTGCACCTAGGTCTCCTGTGTTGCTCGTGTCTCTGAGCGTCCTGCCAAAATGGAGTCTGCCTTTAATTTCTATGGTCTGTTTAGATACTGTATGTGGAAGTTTGTGGGGTTCTGTGAGGAGAGAGACATAGCAGTGAGTGGGTCAGACACCACGTCAAAACTTCAGAAAAACCTGATCCAATGGAAAAAGGACGAATGGGAACGTGAGCACAATGAAGAGATGAGGGCCCTGGCCGCACCCAAGAGGATGGTGGGTCTGAGGGGGGCCCTGTGGAGTTTGAAGGGGAGGAAGAAAATGACAGGACCGGGACGCAAGTAGATAGTGAGGACCCCATAGATAGGGAGTCTCTAGCTGGGTCCAGTGTCAGGGGCAGTGCCCCATCCCTTTCCCTATCCCCAGAGGAATGGCTAGATAAGAGGGAAGAACGGGAGCATCAGCTGGCTGTGGAGAAGCTCAAAAGGGTCTTAGCGCAGGAGAAGATGGCGGAGGCTGAGAGGGCCTTTGCCAGGGAGAAATTAGCTCTGGAGGGTAGATTATCCCCTAAGTGCAGTTGTGGTTGTCTGGATTCACCAGTGAGGGTGGGGTCCAGTGGTGGCAGAAATATGGAGTCCAGTGCAGGAAGTCCCATTCCCAGTCCCCAAAGTATGGTACCTTGTTCCCAAGAAGAGGAGTACAGGTTGAAGTTCAGGGGCAGGAAGAAACTTTCTCACCAGTCTTGTGGGGAGTTTGCGGATGAATGTTATGATGCACTGGTTGATTGGGTGACGGTTAACCCGGAACATGATTTTTAGGGACTGATCAATATGGTTATCCAAGAGCACATGCTCAGTCATTGTTTGTCGGGGTTGTGCCAACACCTGTTGGAGTGTGAATCCTTTAATCCCTGGGAACTTGCACAGGAGGCACCCTTCTGGGTAAGTGCCCGAAGTTATGCCAAAGCATTGGAGAGTGATTCCAAAAGTAGCGGCTTGGGTATCTTCCCGTCCTGTGTGGGGGAAGAGGTTCAGTGTAGCCCAGCTAGGTCCCAGTGTAGTGGGAGGGGAGTAGGGGCTCACGTCCTGTCTCAGTGGAGTAGGAGTGAGTGTGGGACTGTGTGTCCCCAGGTGCCCGAAACCCAGTCTCAGGGACTGGAGGGTTCCCTAAGGGAACACCAGTTTGAGGGCCTAGGCTGTACTAGGAAGCCATTTGAGGGGGATCTCCTAGTGTTAGGAGACCCTGGAGCATCTGTAAATGGAGCACCAGTGGTTCTGGTGTCTGGTAGTACCGCTCCAGTCCGGATTGAGGGGTGAGAGGGGCATGTGTTCCCCAGTGAAAGAACCAGTGGGTCAGGGGCCAGCCAGAAGGACTGAGTCACCATTGAACGGCAATGGTGACACCACTTCTGTCCTGGGGGATCTTTGCGTGCTGTCAGATGAACAGGGGTCGGAGATCTGCGCCAGGCAGACTTTCACACGACACATGAGTCATGTGTTACCCTCATGGGTTGAGGCTGTGTGCGCCCCCAGAAGTCCTGGCGTACCAGGCAAGTATTCAATGGCAGGGGTTGGTCTCTTGGTTGGGAGGACAGGTTCAGGATCTGCCTGACCTGGAGAGAGGGACATCTGTAACCAGTGTCTTGACCAGTTTGGCTTTCAGGGGTACCGCTCCAGTTGGGAGGATGCAGAACTCTGGAAGGAGGTGCAGAGGGAGGGAGCCCTCGTCTCTGACCGTGGTGCAACCTGAGGGTTTAGACCCTAGGTTGGGAGACCAGTTGCTGGAGAGAGGTCCTGAACTGGTGGGAGAGTTGTGTTCTGGAGGGGCCTCTCAAAGGAGGAGAGTGCTGAACCCTAGGAGGAGAGATATGGGGGAAGAGAGCCTCGCCCATGACTTCTGGTCAACCTGAGGATGCGGACCCTAGTCTGGAGGATCAGTGGCAGTCTAGAACTGCCCTTATGAGGGGAAGAGTGGAGCATGGGTACTATATGCCATGGGTAACTACCCCCACTCTGTGGATGGGCAAGGACCAGTGGCATCTGGGTGGCCTAGGGCCTGCTCCTGGCACGGACAGCTAGGAAGTACCAGTGGGGTAGCCTAGTTGGTCCTGAGAGCTTTTACAAAGGGTACCACATGGGTTCACAGTGGCGTAGAACAGGAGGGTGTCCTAAGGCCAACAGAAACAAATTCAGCAATAATAGGAAGGGTGAAGGCACCAGTTTGGGGGTGACCCTGTAGAGAGGGCAATGTCTAACAAATTCAATAGCTGTTTTCTTCAGTGCAACTAACAAGCTTTTTCTTGCAGTAGTAGCATCGATCCTTCATGAGTGACATCCAAGGTATATCATCGGTAAGGACGTAAGCGCTGGAGAGATGAGTTAAAGGCCAGTGTAGAACGTTGAGTTCTGACGTACACGCAGTGTAATCAAGATGTGTTCAACTACTCTCCATGTGTGGCTTGGTTATTGGTGAGTACCTGGGCTGGAAGGAAGCTATAACTGGTGACAAGATAGGGGATACGAAGCCCGTACACTAAAAGCGCTCTTCCAGAGTTTGCCGTGGTCAAGCACACTGCTCGTGCGTGCCACTTGTGCCTCAGTTGAAGTGCAGAATCGATGCTGGCACTGGTAGAGTCTCAGCACAGTGCCAGCCTGCATAAAATGCTTAAAGATAAAGACAGCGATACTGAAAGTCTACATGTCGCTGGACATGAACTGAACGAAACAGCTTCTAATAAAATATATGGCTATATTACGCAAATTAATACATTTACGCTATGTGGAGTAAGAAAACTAAAGGTGGACAAGGAAAGCACGCAGAAATAGTTCAGTTTACATTACACTGAAATTCACATGCTATGAAGCAGAGATTAACCAGGTGTTTGTGAAGAAACATTTAAGCACAAAATCGACCAGTGTTATCTGCTTTCATGTACTTGTAGTGTACAAAGATGTATCTCCTTCTCTAAACCATCAACAAATCATTGTCACAACATGCTGGAGAGCAGTCCCAGAAAGCGGGTTGGGTTGGGTTTGCTGAGTTTCCCCAGACAAAGCAGCCCACCACCAAAGCTGCTGCATAAGGGGCCCAGAACAACTCCTTAGACAGCCATACCATACAGAGCTCCGATGGAGAGCCAGGACGAGATCCAAGCTCCAAAAGTCATTAAGGCTGACCCCGAAGCCAGCACATCACGAGGCGCTAGAGAAGCTCTCTCTGATCAAGTTCCACAGGAAGTGCCTGAGAGAGCACTACTGTCCTCCAATGTATACACGGCTGCTGCATTCTTAAAACCACCAACTGTGTTTGATATTGCAAAAAAACTGAATATTGGCGATAGATGGATGGATATAGACTTTTGAAGATTTCATAGATGCAATAGATGAAAAAGAGTATGAAGTATCTTGAGAAACATGGCCGGTGAAGGAGTGAAAGAAACCATGAAAAAGAATTAACAAGAAGGTGAAAAGACATTTGATCAAATCGAAAAGGCATTTTATGTCAAGTTTAAGCCAGTGCCAAATGTGAATTATAAAAGATACATATTCAGCCAAGATTGCCAGAGACCAGGTAAGACCATTGATGAGTTTGTTGAAAGACTGGATGTTTGGTAACGCACTGTAAATTGAATTAATTTATGATGAGGAGACTACCCTCCAAGGAGTAATCAATGGATGTCTGTCGTATGCATTTCAACGACGAATGCTGATGGAAACTGAGCTTGTATCAAGTCCTCAAGGCTGCTTGCGCTGACAAGCGTGCCTATCGCCAAGTGACTGACATGTAAGCCGTAGGCGCCCAAAGTGCGTCGGTCATGAGCACGAAAAGTAAGCCACGGAACAAGGCCGAGGGACACAATGTCCTGTCTCCACAGAAAAAGAAAACGTGTTACAGATATGGACTGTCATTTCCACACAAAGGTAAATGTCCCGCCATTGGACAGATATGCATAGACAGTGGTAATGCGAATCATTTTGTGACGACTTGCAACGCGAAGAGAAAAGTAAGTGTGTTGCAGCGTGAAGATAAAATGGCCGACCAAACGCTACATCAGTGACATTCGACGTACTAAGGCTAAGCGGTCACACCAATTGAAGCAAATCAACGCCTAATGAAATTGATCATCGTCTAAATCATTGAGAAAGAATTCCTCTATGTCTGTTTACAATGAAAGGGACAATGACAATTGTGCAATATTGATGTTTACTTCAAAAAGGCATGCACATATGGGGCTAGTCGAATGTGAGAAAAAATCCAAAGTGAAGACAATTCAACATGAAGACAGCTGTGCGTCAATAAATATTATGCCGCTGGAGATTAATCTCAAATTATCTCCGGTACCACAACTTACGAATTCAAAGACTAAAGTATACTCATGGGCTGCCTCAACGCCCTTCAAAAGTCAAAAAAAAATTTGTAGCCACGATGAAACATAAGAAAACTGTGGTGAATGCGCCGATTCATGTAATTCAAGGAACAGCTTAGTGTTTGCTGAGTTTCCATAGTGCTGCTGATATGGGACTGAAATTAGTGAACTACACTATGAATGCTCATCGTGAAATTGTAAGTCAATTTCCTTCATTATTTAATGGGTCGGGAAAAGTCAAACAATGAAAGTAAGGTTACACATAAATGAGAATTTTCATCAAAGACACAGACGAGTTGCGTTTCTTGCAAGAAGCTGTTGAAAAGGAACTTCATTTTTTACTGATACGTGGCATCATTGAACTCTCCAGTGGTCCGACACCATGGCTTTCTCCCATTGTAACAGTGCCTAAAAGAGACAGGGAAGGACCTGTACGCATAAGTGTTGACATGCGTCAGGCCAACAAGGCAACTGAGCGAGAGAAACCTCACAGTCCGCACATTGGTGATATAATAACTCCATTGAATGGCGCAGAGTTCTTCTCTCGACTCAACCTAAATAAAGGATCTTACCAATTGGAACTTGAAGAAAAATCCAAATACGTTGCAACCTTTTCTGCGCATATTGGTTTGTTTTGCTAAAAGCGATTGAGTTGTGGTATATCCTCTGCTGCAGAACTTTTCCAAGACGTCATTTGACTTATCATATAGCCTGTAGTAAATGCATTTAACCATAGTGATATATTGGTATTGTGGGCTTGCACAGTAAGAGCATTACAAAACTCTCATGCAAGTATGTCATTTGCTGAATGATCCAGCCTTAACTCTGAATGCTGACAAATGTGAATTCCACCAGAAAAGCTTTACATTTTTCAGCCATGTCTTTTGTGATGGGGGTATGAAACCTGATCCATCTAGAGTACAAGCATTGTCTACTGCCAATCCCCCACAAGGCTTTTCTATCTTACCATTATTTCTTGGAACGGTCAATTACTGTTCTAGGTACATGCAAGACTTTGCTATGGTCATTGCACCAGAACTAACCAAAAAGTATGTGTCCTTTCATCGGTCACATGAGTGTTAGAAGAATGGATGAATTTAAGTTTATATAGCGTGTAGCTACCCTGAGGCCTCCTAGCGCTTATGGACCGAGCGGCAGAGGAACAGCAATGTTAGAGCGATCCCTTGAAGAGATGGGTTTTCAGGAGCTTGCGGAAGGCCAACAGAGCATCCAAAAAATCAAGCTAGCCATTGAGAGCGCCATTGAAATGCCGGACTTTGATCTCAAACTCCATACAGAGGTTGTAGTTGATGCTAGCCCTGTCGGGTTAGGCGCGATCCTTGCACAGCACAAGGGACCTCGAAATTCCCCGAGTCATATTGTGGTACATGCCAATAAGAGTCTGCAACAAACTGAACGTGCATACTGGCACCCTGAGAAAGAAAGTTTGGCACTGGTTTGGGCTTGTGAATAATTTCCATGTGTTTGTGTATGGAAAGCCCTTCACATTAGTGGCTGATCACCAAGCATTGTTGATGGTATTTGGCAATCCCACAGCAAAAATGCCTCCTAGAATTGAGCGCCGGGGTTTGAGGTCACAAGAATTACAACGAAACGATTCTTTATCGTCCAGGGAAAGATCAGAAACTTGCTGATTATGCCCTGGTACCCCATCTAAGACAGTGGAGGATTACATCAAATTTATTGTGAAATCGAGCACACCAACTACCATGTCTTTAGAGCAAATTGCCACTGCCACAAGCCAAGGTAGTGGCATGTCAAGATTAAAACTTGTGAAACCAGTATTCTAGACCTCTCACTAATGACAGCGAGTATATGAAGTTCAGAAATGTGAGATGAACTTTCAGTAACGCAGGAAGGCCTCATTCTGCAAGGTACACAGATTGTTATTCACCAAAGTCTCTGACATCAAGTAGTTGAATTTGCCCAAGAGGGAGATCGAGGAATAGTTGCCACTAAGAGAGCTGTCCGTGATCAAGTCTGGTTTCCGTATCTTGACAAAAGGGTCAAAAAAGATTTGAAGACTTGTCACATATTCAACTGTCTTTCATCTCAAGTTAGTCAGCAACCTTTGATTATGTCAGAATTGCCACATCATGCTTGGGAGAGAATTGCTATTGATTTTTTTATGGCCCTCTGGATAATGGCCATCATCTTCTAGTTATTGTTGATCAATACACCCATTTTCCATTGGTAGAAGACCTTTCATCCACTACACATGAGCAGGGTTATTCAAAACCTAGATGGCATCTTTGCGAAATGACTTGTAGCTGCAATCTTAAAATCTGACAACGACCCACCTTAATAGTCGAGAATTCACAAAGTTCTAAATCACCTCAATATAAAGCATCAAAAAAGCACTCCCCTTTGACCCCAGGCCAACGGTCTGGTAGAACGCCTCATGAGTACTCTAAAGAAAGCTGTTCAGCATTCTCTATTGGGGAAGCTCGACCTCGAAGGTGTTTTGAACACTATTCTTTGAGGTTAGCGTTTGACCCCCTCACTCAACCACAGAGGAAACCCCTGCAACTATCATGTTTGGAAGAGTTATGACAACCAAGCTTTCCCAATGGGGGGGGGCTGGGTGTGACAGGGGATACATCTGCATTCACCTGCACGCTGATAGTCTTCTTGGGCTGGGAGAGAGGTGATTCACACTTACATTTGAATAGGTTGTGTCCTGCCCGCACTCAAAAGGCTGATTTCCCCCCTACTGATCGTCTGGAGCCAGGAATGGGCTGCAAGGGACTGTTGCACACTTCTGAGGGTTCCTTTGAAGTCACCTGTTCATGAAAGACATTTTTGAGTATATGTACTGGAGCTCTGATCCCATGTTTTTAGACGCTGCTTGGGACTTGAGGCCAGACACTGTTGGCTCTACAAACTGCTCATTGCCATGAGAACTGCTGTGCAGCCAGGAGCAACCTCCATTTTGACTAACTGCCTTGTTGTGTTGACCTGCTGCTGCTGGGCTGCAGGAGGGACTGCCAATTTGCAACCTAACTGTATGTGCTGTCTGCTGCCTGCCACCTCCTTTTGTGCCCCTAAGTGCTTTCCAAGTGGTTGTTTGCTTGCCCCCTGTTCTCTCGAGATCTCAGGGCCATCAAAGACCTTGTTGCCTCTTTTCTCCAAGACTTCTGCTGGGTGAGCCCATTTTACAAGGGCTAGCATGTCGCCAGTGCTCCCTTTTGCACCAAGGTAAAACTTTGTGCATTACAGGACAGTGCACCATGGGCCTACAGTGCAGCCTCTGACCAGGGGAGTGCCTTTGTGCATTCTAGGGAAGTGCTCCATGTTTTACAAACCAGCACGTGGTGAGCGTTTTTTCTGCAGTGAGAACAGTGTTGTTTCACCTGGAGGCGTTACCAGTGAAACAAACACGTCCTTGAGCCAGCGTGCTCACTGCAGCTGCATTGGATTGTGAACCTCACCCCGGAGTCTGGCAAGATATCACCACCGCCAGATACCACCAAGAACAAACTAGTGCGGTCCCTCTGGCGGTGAGACTCGAGGAACAGCCCCCTGAAGACTTGTACTGCTCTGAGGTAGTACAGTGGAGCGTCTAAGGCTGCAGAGCTACAGGAGCTGCACAAAGCCTTCAAGGCAGGCCTTTTGACGACATGTTGTTCTGTAACATGTGGCGGGCCAGCATTCTGAGGCTCATTCCAGCCAGCCTCACCCTCTGATTTTAACGCATATACTGCACAAAGCTCTCAACGTCTGGTCCCACTCCCGAGACATGACAACGTTGTTAGCAAGTTACAGATGCCCTGAGGACAGTGACCCTGCACCCACAAAGGTACTGTGAGGCGGGTTGGGTCCAAAAGAGTGGTAAAGCCGCCCTGCACTCCTTCACGGGTTGCTTGGTTTCCCTTGGGCAAAGAGACGCGATTCAAGCGGCTCTGGCGGGCTCCACACTCGCAAGAGCGTGAGGGGCATTTCTTGTTCTGCATTGTCTCTGCTCTGGAGATGACCGCAAGAATGGTGCAAGGCTGTCCATAGAGGAGAACTGCTGGAAGACTCAAGCTCAATTACTGTTTAGCGTTTAGTAGGTACTCCTGCGCCGTACGTTTGGCTTCTAAATGCAATCACTTCAAACACGTTCACTACAGTTACCTTATGAAGTGTAATCGGAGCGCAGGTGCGCAGTGACCTATGTTTTCATATTAATTTGTGTTTTTCTCTGTCAAACCTGCATTATTTGCACGAACGGTGTGATTTAAGTCCTTTTGGTCTTGTTTGATGTACAATATAGAATCTATTTTTACATAATCCTGCGTGGATTCCCTTTTGTGGTTTACTCACTGTGTGCTGCGCTAGTGTGTTACACAAATGCTCTGCACATTGCCTCTTTAAACTATCCTGACTGCTCTGCGCCAAACTACCAGAGGGTGAGTGCAGGTTATCTCGGGTGTGTATCTGGCTTACCCTGAAAAGAGTGGTGGATTCTGCCTGGCTTAGGTGCCTACCCTAGCCAACCAGAAACCCCATGTCCAACAGTGGTTCTTGTGAATCACTTGATTTCCCAGCATGCTCCTGCTGCAGGACCAGGTCAACACACTTTATAATGGAGGACTAGCCACCATTTGTGTCTCAAAGGGAAGTGTGACTCTTTTTCCTAGAACATACATGTTTTTCCCTGAATTGTAACTTCACTTCTCCATATTATATCAATGCAGCTTTTTCAAAAAATATTTTCTTCATGTAATTTTCAATGTTTTTTCTATTTTGCAGCACAACAATCACATCTAGAAAGTATGAATGGGAAAGAAAGCCATAAAGGTTCCGGAGGAAAGATGAATTTTACTCAAAATATCTACTTAAAAAAACGGCGCAGAATGCACATGAGGGAGAGACGCTTTTCTTGTAATGTGTGTGACAAAGGATTTATCAATGAGACACTTCTTGTGAGGCACAAAAAAGGACACACCAGCCTCGGGCCCTATCCCTGCGAAACATGTAAAAAGTGTTTCACTCAAAAGGCAACTTTTTTACAGCATCAAAGAACACACACTGGAGAGAGGCCGTATCACTGCACTGTGTGTTCCAAGCGCTTTGCTTATAAGAAAGTTCTTGTACGGCATCAAAGTGTACACACAGAAGAGATGCCTCATCAAAGCGTACTCACAAGAGAGAGGCCTCATCAAAGCGTACACACTGGAGAGAGGCCTTATCACTGTACTGTATGTGCAAAGAGCTTCACTCGAAAGAAAATTCTTCTTCAGCATCAAAGCATACACACAGGAGAAAAGCCTTATTCCTGCACCATGTGTGAGAAGAGCTTCAATCAAAAGGCAAATCTACTTCGGCACCAAAGAAAACACACAGGGGAGAAACCTTATCATTGCAATGTGTGTTCAAAGTGCTTTTCTCAGAAGGCAAACCTTGTTCGGCATCAAAGAACACACACCAGAGAGGCACCTTATCACTGCACTGTGTGTTCAAAGCGCTTTTCTCAGAAGGCGACCCTTGTACTGCATCAAAGAACACACACCGGAGAGAGACCATATCACTGCACTGTGTGTTCAAAGTGCTTTTCTCAGAAGGGAAACCTTGTACTGCATCAAAGAACACACACCCGAGATAGACCTTATCACTGCACTGTGTGTTCAAAGCGCTTTTCTCGTAAGGCGACCCTTGTGCTGCATCAAAGAACACACACAGGAGAGAAGCCGTATCACTGCACTGTGTGTTCAAAGCGCTTTGCTTATAAGGGAAGCCTTGTACATCATCAAAGAACACACAGTGAAGAGAGGCCTTATCACTGCTCTGTATGTGCCAAGAGTTTCACTCGAAAGAAAATCCTTCAGGAGCATCAACACATACACACAGGAGAAAAGCCTTTTTGCTGCACTGTGCGCGAGAAGAGCTTCATTCAAAAGTCAAATCTACGAACGCACCAACTAATACACACCGGAGAGAGACCTTATCACTGCACTGTGTGCTCAAAGCGCTTTTCCCAGAATGGAGGCCTTGTACGGCATCAAAGCGTACACACATGAGAGAAGCCTTTTCACTGCACTGTATAGCGCACAACTAC
The DNA here is from genome assembly GCF_964261635.1 of Lissotriton helveticus. Classification (NCBI taxonomy): domain Eukaryota; kingdom Metazoa; phylum Chordata; class Amphibia; order Caudata; family Salamandridae; genus Lissotriton; species Lissotriton helveticus. The sequence continues at coordinate 54,321,389 of NC_136057.1, read as the reverse complement.
CCAAAGGCCTCTCGGCACTTGTACGAATACCGCTGAGGAACCCTTCCTGGCCTTTCCCTGTGAAGTGCCCATTCCTGGGCACCCCCATGGTAAAGCCAGGCATTCTAGCGTTGTTGGGGCCGTTGTGGAGATTAAGCAAGCTATTGCCCAGAGTTGCAGAGTGGGACTCATGATTAGAATAGGCACCGAGGCGAGATTCATCAGGTCCGAGGAAATTGAGCCCAAGACCCGCCGAGGCGGAAATTGAACCCTGGTCCCGGGCCCGACTTCTGCATCAGGGTCTGCTGCTCTAACCATTGAGCCACGCTTCTCCATGTTTCGGAGAGAGAGGCTGCAGGGCTTTACAGGCAGCTGTGGCTCTCTGGGCGTGATCTGTGCCTTGCAGATTAATTTATTTTAAAAGGCCATGGTCTAATTAGCATTGTTCGGTATTTAAGGGCATGATGTACGGCATACTGATGTTTAAGTCCCAGCTAAAAGTGTTCAAAGGGCTCAGTGCATAATGGTATGCCTGTAGTAAACTTATTTAGAAAAGTCATTTCTGACCCTGCCGCAAGCATGCTTAGTCATATGTGCCCCCAGTGAGGCAGCATCATTAAGATGAGTCATTTTCCCCGCCTAGACCTGGGCTCTGTAATTGCAGCTCTGGTCACCTGTGAAGCGTGATTGTAAGCAGCCATACAAGAATGTAAGGGGATATGATCGGTAACCAATCACATCCTCGTGTACTTTCTTTATACATGTGCTGGGTCTTTCTCACTACTAGTTGATTCTCTTGTACCAACAGAATATAGGATTCATTTACCACCTCTCTAACGCATTACATGAGGGCACAGCCTCAACGCTCTCACACCGTCTTACAAAACACACACTAAACTACTACTTACACGTCACAACAACTTTTAGCTCACAGCTAGGGCTCTCAGTACAGCCCCCGATTTGCAGATGCCAAAGTCCCAACAAACCGAAACCTATTGCCCCTCTGCAGCGCACAGAGGTACTCTCCTCTCGGAACGGACTTGCTTCCCTCTTCAGCCCAGGTTCCGCTCTCTCTTTGTGGTGCGTGATCACCGTTAGAGCTGCAGAAAGAAACGTGGGCTCTTTTACCTTCCCATCATACCTTTTACCACATATGTTTAAGAGTTAATTGTTGAACTGTGTTTATTGCAGATGTATGGACCTCTTTTCCTAAATAAATCCTGCTGTATCTTGCATTGCAATGGGTTCGAGTCAGCATTCTGTGCATTTAAGATCTTCTCCAAAGGCGCACATTTATTTTTATGTTACTCTGTAAGCTCTACAGCGCTCAGACTTCGGTATTGAAGAGTGCTGCCGCAACTAACTGGAAAGCAGCTAACCCACTGAGCAGCCCCTTATCTATGAGTGCGGCCAGGTATAACTTGATTTACCTCTTCTAAGGAGTAAGTATTGTCTCCAGACTGATTTTTTAATTTATTTTTTTCATCCCAGCCCTTTTTTGCTTTCCTCATTTGAAGAATGCAAAATATAAAAAGACTTAGGGCAGGATGTACTAGCATCAGGAATAACGATTTCCTATTTGTGATTCTCTATGAGTCGCAATTTGGAAATCGGAATTCCTAATGTATGAAACTCTTTTGAGTTTCATTAGCGATTGCTAGTGAGTGACAAATAGACCTACCTCATGCATATTAGTGAGGTAGGTCGCAAGTGAGGTAGGTCGCAATTTGAGACCCATTAGGAATCACAACCATCACAGAGATGGCAGCCTGCTGAGGTCAGCAGACCACCATGTCTATTATTGGTTTTTAATAAAGCAGTCTGTTTTTTGTTTTGTTTTTTAAATGCAGCCCATTTTCCTTAAAGGATAATAGGATGCATTTAAAAAGAAAAAAAAAAGCATTTTCTTTTAATTTTTTAAGAGTAGACAGTGGGGTCCGTGGGACAGCCGCCTGCCCTTAAAAATATTTGTTTTCCATTCTTCAAAGGCACTCTACCTATTTGCAAATGGGTTACCACCTCCTTCAGGGAGTCAGTAAAATTTGACCTTAATTTGGTCGCAAAACTTTCATACAGCCCATTCAGATTCAGTAATTGGAAGAAATGCCGTAAACACGCCCCTTTTAAATACCAAATCGCAAACACTAATTGCAAGTATGTAGCGTGTTACTGAATCACAATTTGTATTTGGTGCATTTGTAAAAGCATTTTTGTGGTTGGGCGTTTCCGACTGCAAAAATGCTTTGTACAAGTGGCCCCTAATGATTTACTCCCCCAGCTGGAGAACTAGCCAATAGGGCACTACACTAATGGTGCAGTGCCAGCTTTCCACGTGTGCAGCAACAGCAGTGGCATGAGCACAGGCACTTAGGATTTTTAAAACAAACAAATTAATCACTGCAAGCATTCATTTATTTGTGCTCCTCATGATTGAAGATATCTCTTTCAGCCTTGGGTTTGGAGATAATATTTTGTTTGAAGTCCATGTTTGTGTTTTCCCAGCGGACGGCAGATGCCCCTGCTGTTCTTGGGCCATTCATCACACACTCCTGCTTGTGCTTGTTGACTCTTCATGCTTCTGTGCACTTTACCATTGGTACAGCAGGTGCAGTGGCACTGGGGCCCAGGACTTTGAGGGGCCCGTTGACCCTGTAAATGACTGTATATTAGCAGCCCAACAACAGTCAAATTGGTGATTTTTTTTTCTTGCACCTGAGCTCATGGCATCCAGGTCTTTCCAAAAATATGCATAAGCCCGAGCTGGGTGTTCCTGCTAGTACTGATGGGGGGGCTGTACTTTTTGGAAGTAGAATCGATTTCTCAGGACCATGCTCAGATAAGATGATCATTATTACGAGTCACTGCAGTGCCGACGCCTGAGCAGCAGCGAACCCTTCGTCTACCTCTTCTTGGTTCATGGTGGACTTCTTTCGACCTAAAATAAGTTTCCTGTATGTTTAATTTACAATAGAGATCTAAAAGAAACACGTTAGTGTTAGATTCCGTACCTTAGAATTACCCCCAGGTGTCAGACTGGATCCGGAAAGTTTTCGTCAGAAGTACCCCTGCGCGTCAGTAGGCGTTGTCTGCGGCTCCACGTCTGTCGTCGGCGTCGTGATCCCCGGGATGACGTCGCTGGAGTACGAGACGCCGCCCTCGCGTGCTGACGTCAGTTCTTTTTTCCGCGCCAGCAAGCAAAGATCCTGGAAGAGCTAGTAGCCTTAATCATCTTTTTACTAACTTTTTAGTCGACTTCGACTCCTGGTGCCGGTAGGGATGACCCGTTTCAAGCCGTGTCACTGACTGATGACGGTTACCGACCACCGCCGCCAGTGTCGCTACTGTCTAGGGGCAGACCACGACGACAAGTCATGCCCGACTGTCGGGCCTTGACTTCAAAAGCTAGACGGGCGCGGTCCCGCAAGCTTCTTGAGATCCGACATTCGGCTCTGCGCCGCTCGAGGTCCCGGTCGAGGAGGAAGTCGAGGGACCGGTCGTGGAGCCACAGCTATCACCGCTCCTCGGGATCAAAGTCCTTGCACTCAGGTAAGTCGAGGCACTCCAAGAAGGAGTCAAAGAAGCGACATCGCTCTTCTGACTCCCCTTGCCGGTCGCGCGACTAGGCCTGGGCGTAGTTTGCATAGCAGCACTACACGTAGCTTCTTGTAGTATACTTTGAACTTCACATAGTACATGTAGTCTGCGTAGCGTAGCTGATGACACTGTGTACTTGTCTGCACTGTGAAAACATCGCAAAAAAAATTGCAAATGGTATCTTGCACAGTGCCAGTTATGATAAAAATAAGCATCTCTATCTTTATATGCTAAAGTGCATATAGTACTTTCACAAAAGCTAAACAGAAAAATTAGCAAGCAGTGAGAGAGGTGATGATTTTGGGATCCTTCCTAACCTCGGGGGAGTACCAAACAGATGCCTTGAAAACAAAAAAGCCCATCTTATTGAACGATTTGGTGGTGGTCCCATCCTCTTAGGACCACCCCAAGCACAGTTATTGACAAAAAAACATTCCCAACCAAAGGCCCTGCAAAGCATTATGGGATGAGATTAGCAGTGAGCAGTGAATATTATATAGTATCCAATATCAAAATAATTCTACAAAGAGCTGCAGTTCAACTGGTGGTTACTAGATGTCCCTCACGAGTCAAATGCAAATGCTTGATGAAAGGGTTTCAATGGTTTTGCATTTGACTAGTGAGGGACATCTAGTAACGACTAGTGGAACTGCAGCTTGATGTAAGAATAATTTCAATACTTTGCATTTGACTTGAGAGGGACATCTAGTAACGACTAGGTGAACTTCAGCTCTTAGTAGAATTATTTTGATATTGGATACTATAATATTCGCTGCCCACTGCTAATCTCGACCCATAATGCTTTGCAGGGCCTTTGGTTGGGATTATTTGTTAGCCAATAACTGTGCTTGGGGTGGTCCTAAGAGGATGGGACCACCACTGAAGTTCAACAAAATGTGCTTTTTGTTTATGCTTCTTCTGTTAAAGGCATCTGCTTGGTCCTCCCCCTAGGTTAGGAGGGACCCCAAAATCATGAGCTCTCTTATTGCCTAATGTTTTCATTGTAAAAGTTCACCTATATGCTTTTAAGCATGTAAGATTGCTTTTTCAAAGCATCTGAGAATGTTGTTGATTTAGCTGCTAAGCTACGTGATTAAGCACAGTTTTGGTACTGTACTACGTACAATTTATGAAGTGTGAATTGGTACAAACTTTGCATGCTCTGTTAGCGTAGCATTATGCCCAGGGTTACGCGCGACTCGGCCGAGGGTTCGGGTGGCACCAACCGCGCGGCTCCGCCGGAACCGCAGGCGCCGCATCCGGTCCCATACCCTCTGGTCCCATGACTTAATGCGACGCCGGGCGAGATTCGTGATTTCCTCGTGGCCATGATCACTCACTTTCTGTCGTCTGAGCCTGCCGGCGTGACTTCGGACCCCGCAGGCCCGACTGGGGGTCCTAGCGTGCCAGTGGCTTCGGCGCCGTCGTCGACATCGGTTCCGATGCCGCAGGACCCCGTGGGATCCAGGCCTGGATTCTGGTCAATGCCAGTTGACCACACGACTCCTCCCCTGGCGCCGACCCCCTCGGTTCCGCTCCCGGTGCCGTCCTCGGATGACGCCGTCCCTGGTTTCAGCCATGGTCCGGGTCTGGCGTCGGTATGGCGCCGCTCGACGCCGTCTCTGGTGTCGATGGGTGAGCACTTTACCTATGACCCGGCTCCATCGTTTATGCCTGTTTATCAGAACATGGATGAAGGGGAGAACTGGGAGGGGTCTGAGGACCCTCTGGCACAGCAGTGCCAGTTAAGCCAGGACTGGCCAGACGAGCTGGATGATGCCAGTGGTCTTGACACATCGCCTGACACTGGTTTCATCTCTCCTCCCTCCGTGGCTACGGAGGAGGGTACTACATATGGTGTGTTGTTGCGCGGGGCAGTCAAGGCCTTGGCTCTTGAGCTCCCTGCTGCGGCCGTGAAGACTAATCTCCTCACTGAGGTGCTTCAACCGCCAGTAAGCTCTTCGGAGCTTAATGAGGCCCTCACGGACGTTCTGATGGGCACTTGGTTCAAGTTCAAGCCTTCCACAGTGCCCCCTATGGATCGGAATGTGGCCCGATGCCACTGCCCAGCTCCAGGCGACCCCTGCTTTCTGTCAGTGCACCCCACCTCCAAGAGTCTGGTGATCCAGGCCTCCACGTCCCAGACCTCATTGCCGACCGCTCCCCGGATCGGGAATCCAAAAGGCTAGATCAGTTTGGCAAGAAACTGCTCTCCTCAGTTAGCCTGGGATTGCGGTCCATCAACACCGCATGCCTTTTGGGCCGTTACACCCACTCTTTGTGGGATACGGTGGTGGACGTCCTGCCCCAGTGTCCGGAGGAGGCCCAGACACGGCTCGCCCAGGCTCTTACTGAGGGGCGGGACGCAGCGCGATATTCCATCCGATGTGGACTCCATACCATGGACTCACTAGGCAGAGCGATTTCCACAGTGGTGGCGATCCGTTAATTTTTCAGGGGATGTCCAGAACATACTCATGGACATGCCCTTTGATGGCCGTCGCCTGTTCGGCGACACAGTAGACAGTGCGCTTGAGCATTTCAAGGACTCCAGGGCTACGGCCAAGTCCTTGGGCCTGTCGGGCCAGCGCCAGCAGACTTCTGCTTTTCGCCCCTTTCGTGGCCAGGGAAGGGGCGCCCCCATACGTTCGTTCAGCCACAGGCTGCAGAACCAACCTCAATGGGGTTGCGGACGTGGTAACCGCCATGGCGGTGCAGGGGGAGAACGGCCAGGTCAGTCCACATCCGCTCCCGCAGCATCCGCCTCAAAGCCTTCCTAATCCGAGGTTTCAGACCCTTTCGATGCCAGTAGGAGGCAGGGTTCGCCATCACCTGCTCCACTGGCGTACCATCACTTCGGACAGGTGGGTGCTGCAAATCGTCCGAAGGGGCTACACCCTCCCCTTAGAGACGACCCCTCCAGCCATGCCACCGCTTTCCGGGGATCACTTGCAACTTCTGCAGGAGGAAGTTACGGCCCTCTTGGCCAAGGGGGCCATTGAGCGCGTTCCTGGACCAGATGTGGGACGTGGTTGTTATTCCCACTACTTTCTGGTTCCCAAGAAGGACAAAGGGGGCCTGCGTCCCATCTTGGATCTCAGGAGCGTCAACGGCTTCCTCCGGAAGGAGAAGTTCAAGATGCTGACTTTGGCTCAGGTCCTAGCTGCTATAGACCCTGGAGACTGGATGGTAGCGTTGGACTTGCAGAACGTATATTTCCACATCCCTGTCCTGCCGGCCCACCGGCGCTACCTGCAGTTCACGGTAGGCCACAAGCACTTTCAGTTTACCGTGCTCCCCTTACCAGCGCCCCTCGGCTGTTCATGAGGGTGATGGTGGTGGTCGCAGCTCATCTGCGCAGATCAGGGGTTCCAGTCTTCCCCTATTTCGACGACTGGTTGTTGAAGGCGGGCTCGCCCCAGACAGTCGTCAACCACCTCCAGACTACGGCCAACCTCCTGCATTTGCTGGGGTTCTCCATCAACGTGCCGAAGTCACACCTGATTCCCTCTCAGAAGCTCCTCTTCATCTGAGCGGTTCTGGACTCGGCGCAGTCTTGGGTTTATCCTCCCGAGCACCGGGTTCGGGATATTCAGGTTCCAATCCGATCTTTCAGCCTTTATCCCAAATTTTGGTCAGGATGACCCTACGGCTCCTGGGGCAGATGGCCTCCTGCATCCTGTTGGTGCATCACACCAGGTGGCGGATGCGGGATCTTGCAGTGGAACCTGAAGTTCCAGTGGGCACAGCATCAGGGCAACCTGTCCGACCACTTCTTGATCTCGGTGGGCACTGCGTTACTGCTGCAGTGGTGGCTCACGAATCGCGATTGGATCAATGGCAGATCCCTCTCCCTTCCCCAACCGGAGCACACAGTGGTGACGATGGGTCCCTGCTGGGATGGAGGGTTCACATGGGAGAGGCGGAGAACAGAGGCCTCTGGTCTCTGGCGGAGTCCCAGCTCTATATCAACCTTCTGGAGCTGCGGGCGATCCGACTTGCACTGAAGGCATTCCTTCCCTCTGTCCGGGGAAGTATAGTGCAGGTGTTCACGGACAACACCACCGTGTTGTGGTATTGCAACAAACAGGTCATGGACCCTATGTCAGGAGACTCAGCCATCAGTGCATGATGGATCATGAATAGCGTCTGAACTTGGACGTGGCGCAGGGTCTCTTTCTACAGTGGGGAGAGCCTTGGTTAGATCTATCCGCCACCGAAGAGAACGCGCAATGTCATCAGTTCTGCGCGTTGGAATTTCCAAGTCGGGACTCGCTAGGCGACGCTTTTCATTGCGAGTGTAGTTGCGGTCTGTTGTACGCCTTTCTGTCTATACCACTTCTGCTCAGAGTGCTGAAGAAGATCAAGCGGGACCGGCCCAAGTCATCCTTGTGGCTCCGGACTGGGCACGAAGATAGTGGTATCCCGAGCTACTCAGTATGTCAATCGATCCCCCGATTCGACTGCCTCTTCTGGAGAACCTGCGGTCACGGCAGCAGGGGACGGTCCTCCACCCGAACCTGCCCAGCCTCCACCTCCATGCGTGGAGATTGAGCGGCGGCAGTTGATGCCATTTGACGTGCCTCATGAAGTCTGTGATGTAATTCTGGCAGCCAGGCGTCCCTCCACAAAAACGGTATACGCCTGCAGGTGGAACAAATTTGTGGCATGGTGCACAGCAAAGCTGTGGATCCCCTTTCTGCCCCTCTTTTAGAGGTTCTCCTCTTCCTTCTTTCTCTTGCCCAGCATGGCTCTGCTGTGGGCACTATCAAGGGCTATCTCTCTGCCATTTCAGCCTTCTTAAGGCTTCCTGATTAGCCTTCTGTTTTCAAGTCCCCTTTTGTAAATAGATTCTTGAAAGGCCTCTGTGGGACTTGAATCTTGTTCTAACTTATCGGATGTGCGCTCCTTTCGAGCCACTTCATAATTGCCCTCTTCGTCCTCTGACTCTTAAAACTGCTTTCCTAGTAGCCATCACCTCTGCCAGAAGAGTGAGTGAGCTCCAGGCCCTTTCCTCTAAGCCTCCTTTCCTCTCAGTCCATCCGGACAAAGTTGTTCTGAGGACTCGTTCTTCCTTTCTACCCAAGGTTGTTACTGCCTTTTACATCGGCCAGTCCATCACCTTGCCCACCTTCTTTCCGCCTCTGCATCCCTCGAAAGAGGAGGAGAGGCTCCACCGTCTGGACCCACAATGTGCGCTATCCTATCCTTTTACCTGAACCGAACACTACAGTTCCGGGTGGATGACCAACTCTTCTTAAGCTACGTGGGTGCTAAGAAGGGACGGGTGGTGCACAAGCCGACCATCTCTCGGTGCGTCGTTTTGTGCATCAAGGTCTGTTATCCCTTGGCTAGGAAGGAGCCTTCTGTAGGGCTGCGCGCCCATTCCACTCGGGCCACGGCGGCTACTACTGCCCTGGGTCAGGCAGCTACGTGGGCCTTGCTGCACACATTTACCAAGCATTACTGCCTGGAAAGCCAAGTCCGGAGAGACGACTTCTTGGGCCGTTCTGTTCTCCAGGACTTTCTGGTGTGATTTTGGTTTGCCTACCCACCACCGGGGTTGGTATTGCTGGGGTATCTATTCTAAGGTAAGGAATGTAACACTAACGTGTTTCTTTCAGCTGCACAAGTTACTTACCTTTGATAAAGATATATCTGTCAGAAAATTAGTTAGTGTTAGATTCCTTACCGCCCCACCCATCCTCCCCATTCTGTGAACCGATATCTAGGGTTAAGGTCATTGAATTTTAGGGCCCTAGTTTCATGTCACCAGTGTCGGTTTCTTGCATGGCTCTGCGTTCCTGGTGCGAAAAGCTATGTACAGAACTGACGTCACTGCACAAGGGCGGCGTCTGAGTACTCCAGCGACGTCATCCCGGCGATCACAACACCGACGACGGACGTGGAGCCACAGACGACGCCTACCGACGCGCAAGGGTACTGCTGACGAAAACTTTCCGGAGGTAAGTAACTTGCGCTTTGCTTCCTAAATGCAATGGCAAAGTTAGATTTTAGTGGGATGAACAGAACATCGGATTATACCTGCAAGCATTTTGGAAATACAAAACAGACACACACGCATCAACCTTTTTTAAGAATATCCACGCCTTATATGCATTACACTCCACTCCATGTGTTGTATAGCGATCCCCTTCATAGGGAGGCGACGCCTTCACAAAAGAATGGTCGAGGATGTATTGCATCTTAAAAGACTTCAAGACTGTGCTCTGGGTGCTGCAGATGTCCACAGTGGGTGCGTTAACCATCTGCGCTACCTTACATGCTTACTACGACACAGGAACAACGGTTTATGTGTGCCAATTGCAACTGAGAATCAACAAACGTTTTGGTTTAGAGGGTCACCTAAACCTTTTTATTTTGTAGCTACAAGCACTTTCTTTCTTTAGCACTTTGCATTTCATGTTCACTGTGCTGCGGCTCACCATTACCAGTCCACCAAAAACTAAATACAATGGATGCGTGACACGTTATTTCATCCTGCTTCATCTAAGAGGATTTGTGTTTCCAAATGTTATGTAGTAGTTTAGTATGCAACACATGGCACTTGTGCAGTGTATACTGTAACTGTGTTGCATCCAGGTGTGTTATTGAGTAGAAATTGTGGGGGTGTGATTATGATGGGATGTGATTGACAGCTCTGGGTTTAAGCTAGAGTGCAGTGTCGGCTTCTCACAGTGCACGTCAGTGGCTCCTTTTGGGGTTCAGACTGCACGCACCTCCACTCTTTGTCCTCTCCACACACCACAGTGAGTGATGGTCACACGTGTGCAAATTGTACCTGTGGGAAAGTGTTTGGAGGAGTTACACAACAGTGCCACAGGGTAACAAAATGCAGTGCTTACTGCAGCCGCTGGTGTTTAATTGGGGGAATGTTGCTGTAAATCAGATGAAAGGATGGTGCTGAAGAGGAGGAAGGAGATGATGCTCTGCGATAAGTATATGGAGGATTTCAAAAAGAAGTGTGGGAAAAGAGGGGTCAAGGTGTCTCTAACAGAGTGAGAGACAGCAGAGAAATGTGGTGTGAATGGCAGAACTTTTCAGTTATTGTTATCAGAGCAAAATCGTTGTTACTCATCTATTTGATACAGATTACAAGCATTGACAAAGCCAATAGGTCTGGCTTGTTTAGGCATTGGTCTATTGTTGTTATGTTCAGATGTAGTAACAGAAAACTCAGAGGTGCCCAAATACTGGCAGGGTTCTCAGTGAAGAACAGGATTCTTGTTCACATGTTTTCAGCTGCACCTTTTTAAAGGATTCTTATCTACGCTTATTTGGCTGTGCACCAATTTCAGTCCGTTGAAATACTGTCACGGCTGAGAATGGTACCGCATGATGTCTGTAGCCTCACCGAAGGGCCAAGATCAAAGTGCTTACACATCTTTTCAGCTCCTCCACACATACACGTGCATTCAAACTCTCTGTTCATACTAATGTTGGGAAAGTAGAATGAACAGTATTCCAATTGAGGATTGGTTGCAGGTTGCAGGTTGCAGGCTCCACTCATCATCCACGTTCCACAAGCAGGTCGTTTGGCGCTTCCATTTATTTAAGGCAGTTCCTGAAATATCAGAAATAAAAATCTTTCACACTCTCAGGACCTTCCTTTCTTTTCTTGTTGAACTCCCTCGCTGGTGGTTTTTTAAAAATTCTTTTTTATTAACATTTTAAAGATCACACATGCACATTTGACCACCTCGTAGTCCCACTGCACAACATAGTTCTTGCATGATACAGAAAGTAGTTGTAGGAGAGTAGGGTCTGCAATCCTATGATCACCCAGATTTTTGCTTTTTGCTGCACTGGTTTACGACTTTCCCTGGCTGTGGGCCTGCTAATCAGACCCACAGCCTAGCTGTTCTCTCTATCCAAATTGTACTCAGGTACTGAATTGGCACTGGGCCCTCTCCAAGTCCCTGTACCCAGGGCTGAGGTGCACCCAGAAGTCTCCCAGGGGCTGAAGCATGTATTATGCCACCCCTGGGCTGACTAACTAAACTGACACAACTGGCTGCACGACAGCTGGGGCAAGGTGGTGTACTCACCCTTTGCTTTAGATGTAGTATACCTATATCTAACCCTAAAATGGACACACAGATCTCCTATCAGTCACTCCTATGGCAGGCCTTAACAATCCTGAAGGCAGAGTGCTGGGAATCGTGTGAGATGGTGCTCTGGCATGAGCTGAGCCTGTCTGCGGCTTTCGGGATCTATCCCTTAGCCGTTTCCATGATATCGCATACCATATACTCTTAAATGCATTATAATCCTCGCGGTTATATGCCAACTCTGGTATCGCTTTATCAAAACATGTCGAGTAAGGTGTCATACGAATTGGAATACTAACCCCTCGCCAATTCTGGCGACGGGGTTAGCATTCCACCCTTCTAGAGGGACACGACATGTATGTAACCCCTAACCCCGGTTAAAGTCAGACAGAGCCTTAGCATCCACAAAATGGATGCTGCCACCGAGACACAAGTCTGCCCTCCTGCTGCTGGGAGTCCTCCCAGAGCAGGAGATAAGGACAAAGGGTTTCCTGCCAGGGGCGGTGCCAGCACCGTCCCAGACAGGGTTTTGTGTATTGTAGGTAGGCAGGGCTTTAGAGGAAGGTGACTGCACGTGGCACCCCGGTGCTCACTGTGCATAGGCTGGCTGGAACCAGTTCCAGGGTCACTCCAGACCCTGTGCTGGGGAAAAGCCCGCCAAGGAAGTGGGTGTAACCACCCCCCTCCTAGTCCCACCCCTAGGGCAGGACTTAGTCGCGTGCCAGCCCCTTTTTACAGGATAAAGGTAGGAACTGGCCCCCTTCCAAATCAGATCATCTTTGAATCCTGAAACTACTTTCCACGAAAGGAACTCAAGACTTCTTCCTAAGATTTCTCCCTTGTGACTAAGGAGTAGTCACCCTGCATCCGCAGGCACCATCTTAAGAACACTGCGGTCTGCTGCAAGTCTCTCCTCCGGATCAAGACTGCCCAGCTCGACGAGAACCGGCTTCCCTGGCACCTCTGACCTCTACCTGCATCATCAGTCACGCTGAGATTCGTGGGTGTGACGAGACCTCGAGGGACCGGCCATCTTCAAGACTGCACGACTTCTTTCCAGCAAGCCCGCCGAGTAATTTCCTGGTGAGTGCTTTGGGGTCCGAGAAGCCCCGACCCTGAGCAGCTCCAGCACCGAAGTGCAGCCTCCCAGCATCTCCACGATCTGCGTGGGGCCCTTCTGCTTTTTGCTGCTCACCGCGTTGTTTGGCTACTAGCCCGCTGGCTTGTGGCCTTCCCGACGACATTTCTGCTGCTGGTCTGGTTGCTCCAGACTGGCCCTTGCTTCCCTCCATCGGAGAAGTACCCTGGACCCTCCTGGTCCGCCCAAGACGCCATTTTAGGTCCACCGCGTGGGCCTTGCATTTGCCAAGACTTGTTGCCCAATCCTGGGTCCAGCGACGTCGACAGCAAGAACCTTCGTGGGACAGCTCGCACCTCCATCCTGGTCGCCGACAACGCCTCCTGGTCCGAGAGACTGCAGAGCCCAGCAGCGCCCACTCACCTGACTGCGGTGACTTCGCCCGGTGCCATCCTGGTGCCCACTTAATCACTGGCTAGTGATTCAAGAACTTGGTCCCCTCTGCTTTCAGGTTTCTTCTTCCTCGATCCAGGCTTGGATCCATCGAACTTTCCTTCACTGGTCGCCTGCCAGCAACTTCCTTCTTCCAGGCTCCTGGTCCGGCAACGAGATCCCCGACGTCTTTTCAGACCTATGCAGCTGCAGCCCCTGGGCTAGGTAACTTCGGCACTTCGGTGTCCCAGCATAGCCTCACTACCCTAGGGTCAGGATCCACTGTCGTTTTCTTCCTACCAGGTCGGGTTCGCCCGTGAACACTAACTTTGCCTTTACTAGCCTCCATAGACTTTGTCCCGCATCCCGCGTGAGAGTGCACACTCTGCACCCGAGTCCCCTGGGCCTCCTAGTAGTAATCTAACGATTCCCTAGTCCAGTCCTAGCGATTCCAAAGCCTATTAGAACTGTTACTTACCTGCTAGTAATTCGCATTCCACTTTTAGAGTATATGGTTTTTCGTGCCCCTCGGGCATTTGTGTATAACGTGCTAACTTAAGTATTTTCGTAAGAGTTTTGTTGTGTGCCTAGCACCCTGTCCTCATAAAGAGTACAGGGTTGTTGTGATTCTAATAAATACACTGTTTATTTTCATAACACTTGTGTGGTGTCCTTTCACTGGGTGTTCAAGGGGTAATGTGATGGTAAAACAGCTGGCTTAACACGCCCTCTAGAGTCTTAGCCTTAGACTGCTCGTATCCATGCTACTAGGATAGCTGGTCTATAAGGTTGACTTACAACCAATCATCAATAAGGGTTGTTTGGACTGATATATAGTGATCACTAGAATAGTGAACACTGCACATCAGGCCAACTTCTCACATTGGTGAGCAGCGGTTGGGATTTGAGCTTGCTGTTGTTTTACCACACATGCCCTAAGAATATCTTGCGAAAGATCACATAAGTACTAAAGGTACATATAACTTAGCTTAGAATACTCTGAGTTCTACTGAACCAGCTGTTGTAGCTCCTAGGGCCTAGCACACCCTAAACTACAACTCTAGCAAGGGATCAGTAGGCAAACATATAGTGTAGGTAAGTGCACCACTTACACCTCACTAGAAAAGCATGTCTACCCAGGGAGAATCTACTGAGACTCCCCTGGTCAGTGTTGACCCTCCACAGGTCACTTCAAGATATGCAGCTCTCAGTTTTCAGGAGATGAGACAAATCTGTGTCTCCAGGAAACTGAAGCAGGGGTCTAACCCCACCATTCCCTTTCTGATAGGTCTCTTAGAGACATATGATGCCAGAAAGCTTTCTCAGTTACATGAGAACATGCCAGCCTTAGAGGGAACCTCTGGGGATCCAGACCTCCCCAACACTGATTCAGCAGTTGAGGAGGAGGAGGATCAGGAGGAACTCTCTGGGGATGAGGTAGACAAAGGTCTTGAGGTAGTCAGAAGGCTAACCAGGACCAACTTAGACTTACTTGGGCTAGGATCTGGGGGCCCCCCAGTACTAACCCGAAGTGGGCCTAACCTTGGAGTTAGGAGAGATAGATCTCTTTCTAGGGACTCCAATAGATCTCTGCACTCTAATGCCTCTTCTCAGGGGAGAAGGAATCCTCCACAGAGGAGATTTACTTCCCCTCAGAGAAAAGAGCATGAAGCTAGAATGAGACAAGCTGAACTGAGGATTGAAAGGGAAGAACTTGCCCTGGCCAAAGAAAAGCTTGCCTTTGCTAGAGAGCAGCAGATGAGTGGGCTAGCTCCCACTGGTGGCAGCAATCTCCCAAGAGATAGAGAGAAGGGTTTAGACACTAAACACCTGACTAAAATAGTGCCCCCCTTTAAGCAAGGGGATGATATCCAGAAATGGATGGCTGCTCTGGAGAGGGCCTGCACTGTGCAGTGCATTCCCCAGAGTCAGTGGGCAGCTATACTGTGGCTCTCCTTTGATGGTAAAGGTAGAGATAAGCTCCTCACTACAAGAGTGGAGGATGCTAACAATTACCAGGTCCTGAAGAATACACTGGTTGATGGGTTTGGTTTAACCACTGAACAGTACAGGTTGCTGTTCAGAGATACCCAGAAAACTCAGTCTCAGGACTGGTCTGATTTTGTGGATTGTGCCACTAAGGCTTTGGAGGGCTGGTTGCTGGGTAGCAAGGTTACAGATTACACAGGATTGTATAATCTAATGATGAGAGAACAAATTTTAAACAATTGTCAGAACCAGTTGCTGCACCAGCACCTTGTTGATTCAGATCTGACCTCTCCCCAAGAATTGGGAAAGAAGGCAGACAAATGGGTCAGGACAAGGATCAAGCAGAACCAGAACCAGAACCAGAACCAGGGTGGTCAGAAGAAAGCAGACCAGAAGGGTAATGTTAAGAATGAGCAAAATGACCAGAAGTCTTCACCAGGTCCCCAACAAACCAAAGAGGGTGGGGGTCAGGCTTCCCAGAAGAAGAAGACTCAAGAAGGCCAGTCAAAAAGGTGGTGCCAGTACTGCAAAAGTAAATCTCACTGGTTTAGTGAGTGCACCAAAAGAGGAGGACAAACTCCTGCCACTACAGCTCCTAAAGCAACTGCACCCCCTAGTACAGTCAGTAGTGGTAGTGTACCTCCCAAGGCATTAGTTGGGTTAACCTTGGGTACTGAGGGGTCTGACAACTTAGTTGGCACACTCACTCAGGCTGTCCTTGTCTGTACAGGGGATATGGATATGTCCCCTGAAATAAGTCCCAATACTTTGGGCAAATACAGGCAGACACCTTTGATAAATGGCAAAATGGCTCAGGCCTATAGGGACACTTGTGCCAGTGTCACCATGGTGACACCTAACTTTGTGGACCCTGGACAGATCATGCCAGGTACTGATTTCCTGGTGACCAATGCCAGCAATGTCACTACTAGTCATAGTGTGGCAATTGTGGCTTTCTCCTGGGGTGGAGTGAAGGGACAAAAGAAAGTTGTAGTCAGTTCAGACCTCCCAGTTGATTGTTTGTTGGGCAATGATTTGGAGTCATCACAATGGTCAGAAGTGGAGCAGAGGACTCACATGGAGATGTTAGGCTTGCCAGCACATGTGCTTGCTGTGACTAGGTCACATGCCAGAAGATGCCCCACTGAACAGGTGCTGGATCCTGAAATTATGGACCAGACACCTTCCAAGAAGAAGAGCAGTAAGGGTAAGGCTTTGCCTTCCCCCTTGCCCCAGGTTGAGGATCAAGTCTCTGAGGAGGCTGATCTAGAAGAACTGAGGGAAACTGAGCCTAAAGAACTTGAACTTGATCAAGTTGAGTTTCTGGGCTCAGGGGGACCCTCCAGAGCAGACCTGGGGAAGGAACAGTTGAGCTGCCCTTCCCTTGAACCCCTCAGACAGCAGGCTGCTGCTGAGGCTGCAGGGAATGCCACAGGTGCCCACAGGGTATACTGGGAAGATGGACTCCTGTACTCTGAGTCAAGAGACCCCAAGCCTGGTGCAACCAGGAGGCTGGTCATCCCCTTGTCTCTGAGAGGTTTCCTTCTCACCTTGGCCCATGAAATTCCCCTTGCAGGTCATTTAGGTCAGACAAAGACTTGGGACAGGCTTGTCTCACACTTTCACTGGCCCCATATGAATGAGAATACCAAGGAGTTTTGTCGCTCCTGTGTCACTTGCCAAGCCAGTGGTAAGTCAGGTGGCACAACAAAGGAACCCTCATACCACTACCTGTGGTGGGGGTTCCCTTTGAAAGAGTGGGGATTGACATTGTTGGTCCAATGGAACCCCAGACAGCATCAGGGCACAAGTTTATACTGGTGGTGGTGGACCATGCCACCAGGTATCCTGAAGCTATTCCCCTTAGGACCACTACAGCCCCTGTAGTGGCAAGAGCCCTAGTTGGAGTATTCTCCAGAGTGGGTTTCCCTAAGGAGGTCGTTTCTGACAGAGGTACAAACTTCATGTCAGGATATCTGACTGCCATGTGGAAAGAGTGTGGTGTGAACTACAAGTTCACCACACCCTATCATCCACAATGCAATGGGCTTGTTGAGAGATTCAACAGGACCCTGAAAGGGATGATTCATGGACTACCTGAACCTCTTAGGAGAAGATGGGATGTCCTGATCCCCTGCCTCTTGTTTGCTTACAGAGAGGTCCCACAGAAGGGGGTTGGCTACAGCCCTTTTGAGCTTCTGTATGGGCATCCTGTAAGAGGACCCCTGTGTTTGGTGAAGGAAGGATGGGAGAGACCTCTCAAAAAGCCTGCAACCAACATAGTGGACTATGTACTTGGTCTCCGCTCCAGGATGGCTGAGTACATGGAAAAGGCATCCAAAAACCTTGAGGCCAGCCTGTGGAAAAGTAAATTTTGCCATGTTCTGTGTCCCTACGCGTCCTCCATCATATGTTATATGTGCATGATTAATATGCATATGTTATTCCCCATGTTTGATTAAAGACGCAATTACAGTTGTGTCCACCTCTAGTATGGCAGTTTCCAGTTCTCGTGAATACTACGAATATCAGGCCTATGTAAAGCTACGTTGCCACGTTTCTCAGTGTGCACGTTATTCCATTGTAAAGTCCCCGTTTCTAGGCCTCAAAAGGGCCCGGACACCAGATTCAGCTCCTGTCTCCTGTCTCCTGAAGCCCCGCGGAGGAGTGATACAACCCCCACCTGTATCCTCGACCCTTCACCTACTGCCTGCCTCGCAGTGCCCGGTTCAGCTTGGCCCTGCCTCTGAGTCTGCCAAGAGTATGTTATGATTCCAGATTATCAGTTCAGTCCTCTTCCTCTGCATTCCTAAAGCTACTGAACTGCATCAATAGTTTCCGTCATTGTCTAGCCTTTACGGCCCCATGTTAGAGAAATACTGTATTAATGGTCATTTAATATTCTTCATCACGCACTACATGTAGAATAATGCATGGTCCAGTCTTAGTGTCTGTTAGCCTTTCCCCTCCTGACTTCTAGTTTATATCAACATGTTCCCTAAACATCAGATACTAGATACTGCTTAGGTACATGTCGCCCTGACTCTCCAGACTTCAGTCTCTGCTCCTAGCACAGAGTTCGAAGCCCCCAGCTTCTCCTAGTGATACGTCATTGCCAGTTTGCGTGCACCATCAGGTTAGAGGTCCCGGCTCCTCAGGTAGCCCCCTCCATGGTTTCCGCCCCATTCATGACATATTCTGTTACGTTTGCATCACATGTCTATGTATACGCCCTGTTACACCTCTTTTCACCCTTATCTTTCGCGACTGCTACGCGTCACGCCTGTTGCTCCACCCACCGCTACGCCTATTGCAATGTAATGCTATGTGTTTGCGTTATGTATATATGCTCATGTACTGTTATTAAAAGTTACGCCGTCATTCCCGATCCTGTCCCCGGCAGCGCTGCCATCCTATTCCTGTGCAGGTGGTCCTATTCCTGTCCTTATGCTGTATTAAACCTGCAAAACTCCTACTACCTCGAATCTTGACTCCTATTTATTGAGCTATCTGTTATTCATTTATTCATTCAAAAATAGGGTATTATTTATTTATTTACCACATAATGGCGCCCGAATAGGGACTTGCCCTTTCCCCACGCGTCGGTGAAGCCACGCCGACCCCCTGACCCTCTGCAGTCGTGACGGAACTCTTCTGCGCACCGGCAGATATTTCTGCTTCAAGTATCCCTCAGGCCCACGGAGGAGACGGAGGAGGCGGTCCAGCATCCAGACGAGACGGTGGAGGAACGCGGCGAGTCCCGACCAGAGCCCAAGCCGAGAGTCCAAGGTCCGAGGTATCCGGAGGTCCACCCGTAACTGAAGTCCGAAGTTCGTCGTCCGTCGTCGTAGCAGTCCAGTCCGATCCGAGGCCTTCCGTTCTTGCTGCCCGGTGAGTACCGTCGCTGGGGTAGTATCTAGACAGGGTCAATCTAAATTGACTCTGGTCCGTGGGTTGGTGGTACACAGACCCACAAACGAAGTGTTCACCTAGGTGGATACGGGTCTTGATGCGTCCCTTTATGGGACCGGTATGTTCCGTACTGTTTCAGCAGTGCATCCAGTAACTCTAGTCTGTTCCGTTCTCGAGAAATTCTTGTGTTTCTGTTCTCAGTATTCCAGGTAATATTCTGTTCGAACTGTTATGTTATGATGTTCTTCATGTATTTTAATGTCGTGGTATGAATGGGGAATAAGTATCGTGTTCATTGTGTATTGTATTGTGTCTAGATTACAGTCCAGTCATGCCCTTGTTTTCTAAGTTACGTCAGTTAAAAACTAGAAAGGGTCTGCTGGAAGCAGCAGTTCCAGTTCCGCCTAGGGACAGTCCAGGTCATTTTATGTATCAGAAGCATGGCATAAGCGCCATATTGTATCTAGATTTATGGGTAGAGTATACCAAACAGTTAGAAGAAAAGTATAGATGGCCCGTATCGGGCACATGGGATGCCGAGTGCATCATGCGAGTAGAAGAAGCATTATGGAAAAAGAAAGCCAGACAGTCACAGAAAGATGCCATCGAGTTATGGCGCAAAGAAGCTCATAAAAGAACCGAAAAAGAAATCAGAAAGTCAGAATTAAGTAGAGAATCCTCAGAACGAGCACAAGAAAAAGAGTTAATCGAGATAGGTGAACGAATTAGAACTGAACAATCAGAGAGACAGAGGAATGCTCTTATTAAGGGTATGTATCCTCTTCTTGCCGAGGGCTTGCCAAAAGCGACCCCGGAGGCATCCAGTAACTTTCCGCCACCATTAGTTCCGACCAAGCTACGTCACAAACCGACCGCAGCTGATATTTTTATTTCGTCCTATTTGGACGACACAGTCCCAGAATATGCAAATCCTGTTCGCGCTCCGCCAGTCCCTGTAGATCAGGCACTTCCCGCTCCTCCAGACACCGGAGTACCTGTTACGGTACCCCCGGTCCAGCCCGCCATACAAGTTCAGCCTACATTTCCATTTCCCACTCTGCCAGGACGAAGAGCATCAGTAGACGACTCTAGTTTAGGGGCCACAGGAGGAGGTCCTCCTCAGACCCCGCCGCCACACAAGCGTTTAACAACAGCCGAATTACATATGCAAGCGTCACAGCGTACGCCCAGACATCAGTCTGTAGGAGAAATAAGAAAAGCCCTTAATGAATGCGGCTATGATCCAGTCCCAGGCGAGGATAATATGGTTTTATATTCATTACGTGTAAGAAGGGTGGCCGAGTATCTAGTCACCCTACCGAATATGAAAGAAGACCTAGACAGAATATATCGTTTCATCCGTACAGGGGATGATCCAGAAAGCATTGGCGAGGCCATGTCTCAAAGGAAAGCTGAGACCCAGCTCATGATATTAAAGTTTCTGATCAATTGTCTAATAAGAGAACAAGATTACCCGTCCAAAGATCAAGTCGAAATGAGAACCCTGACAAAGTGGAGTGATAATATAGCCGAGGGTAAGCACAGAACCATGAGTGCTATGGACAGTATGTACAAGAAAATTCGTAAAGAAATAATAAGGTTACACGATCAACGTAAAGCAGCACAAGTAAGCGAGAAAGAAAGTAACTCTGATACTGAAGAGGTAGAGGACGAGAATCCCGACAGAATAGCGTATGTAGGAAAATCTAGATTTCCAGATCGCCATTTACGCCTAGAACACAAGTCTACTTTCCATCATCCAGCACCAGAACAAGGTTCTCTAGAACAAGTATTCCAAGCTACCGATCACATTCTGAAATCACGAATCGGTTACAGTGAGTTGAGTACCATGCATGAACAAGAACTAGTCCGATCAGCAGTCCGATGGATTACTGATTCTACCACTTTTCCAGACGAAATAGTGGCACAAATGTTTCTGAAATTGCCCCCAGCCGAGCAACGACTGGCGGGTATGTATATGATTCAGCACCTCATTACATTGTATGAGGGTCAGCACTCTGATCCAGGCCCGTTACATGATATCCTGAACGAGTTACTCCAGTATAGATGGAAAGGTTTAGGTACCGATTTAATTAGTGTCGTTCTAGAACAACGTCACAAATATAGAACGTTTTTGAACCCGCATTTTGTTCATGTCTCACCCCCAGAAAGTAAACCATTTTACATGGAGAGACAGAATCCGTTACGAGAAGTCCACCCAGTTAGAGGAACGGGTGGCGAACTAGAACGAGTGTTTGTTTACACTCCGATTACAAAGATGGAACTCCTAGAGATGAAGAAATTAATTCCCTGTCATGATAAAGATCCAGCAGGGTTCCACCGAGAATTAAAAGACATGCTCCGTATGGGAGAATACACGTATCCAGATATAATTAAAATGTTAAAGGTTCTGCTGCCCGCAGGGGTGTATGAAAAGCTCAAGGAAAAAGAATGGGAGGTGGGAGAGAAAAAGATCGATTGGGCAGTTCTAGAAGCTGAAGATAAGGCACGAGTACCAGGTACCGGTCTTGGAGCGAAATGTAAAGAATTACCAGAATTATTAATACAAGTCTTACCCAGATTATTGACAACTAGAAAAGAAGACTGGGATGCAATCTCAGCCTGTAAACAGAAACAAGATGAAGACATTAGTGATTTTTATTCTAGATTTGAGAAATGTTTTAGCATCAACAGTGGCCTCAAGACAAGTAGTGAGTCATACCCTCATCTTTTTGTTACTAAATTAGTCGAGAATTCAAGTCCACAAATTAAAAATCGAGTTTTGAAAGTCGAAAGTACCTGGCAAGCTAATACCCCGTCCCAGATGTTACAGATGCTCCAATACCACCAGAATAGAATCAGGGAAGAGCAAGACCACGAAAGGAAACGTATGAAAGACACGAAAATGAAAGTACTAGTTGCACAATCTGTTCCTCAAGACAGTCAGAAGAGGGGTCCAAATCAAGCCAGTCATCCTGCAGCTCCCGTTAAAGGGAACTGCAATTATTGTAAACAGCCAGGTCATTTTATAAACGAGTGTGCAGTTCTGAAACATAACATAGCTACCGGTAAGACTAAAGAAAGACCACGTCCGCCTAGACAAGAACAAGTTTCACAGACTCCTCAGCCACAGAATGCACCACAGACAGTTACAGCACCGCAGCCCATCGCTGCAACACAGCATGTTACACAGCAGATGTACCAGTATGCACAGTCTGAGTATCCAGAGTACCAGCAGTATTCATGACACAGCCTAGAGAGGGAGGTAGGCTTGCCTCTCATCGAGATACCTGTAGATCAAGAAGGTCCCTATGTTCACAGTCAAGTACTAGGGAAAGATAGAAAGTTTTTGATTGATACAGGGGCAAGTAGGACCACAATTAGTCACGCCGAAGTTCCAGGGGCTCCGCTCTCAGGCTCAAGAAATGTTTCCCTTGGATTTTCAGGAAAACCTATCGTAAATGAAATATCAAAGCCAGTTACTCTAGAAGTAGGTCCATTGTCCCGTACTACTGATCTGTTACTTACTAAGTCATGTCCAGAAAACCTATTAGGCATTAAAACACTGAAAGAATTAGGTGCAGTTATATGCTGTTCCCCAGAGGGAATACGTCTGTTCCTACGTGACTTCAAGGGTCACTATGTATTACGAGATTTTGATCCCAGATTGTCTAATGTTCCGCAGCATTTATGGGCGCAAGGTCCAACTGATGTAGGTTACATGCAAATCACACCCCATCGTGTGACTCTCAAGCCAGGTGTAGTGTTACCACGAATCAGACAGTACAGATTGCCACCTGAGGCTGTAGCAGCCTTATCCAAAATTATTGACGAGCTCATCGCTCAAGGAGTAGTTGTAGAAACTGACTCCAATGTATGCAATTCTCCGATCATTCCAGTCATGAAACGTACTGATCCAAATGCAACCCCAGTATATCGATTAGTGATTGACCTACGAGAACTTAATAAATGTATTATTCCCCAGTATCCAGTAGTCCCAGATATCTCTTCCCTATTAACAACCATTGATTCCGAAGCTTCATTTTTCACTGTCATAGACCTCAAGAATGCATTTTTCAGTGTCCCCATTCATCCAGACAGCCAGTTCCTTTTCGGATTTTGTTTAAATGGAAGGAGCTATATGTTCACACGAGCTCCTCAAGGTTTCACAGAAAGTCCTAGTATTTACAGTCAAGCACTCAAGAGACAACTAGACAACATTCACATGCCAACTGACACTGCCCTGCTCCAGTATGTCGATGATCTACTGATCACAGCCCGTTCTGAACGTGATTGCGAGCGAGCATCCCTTACAGTCTTGTATTTCCTAGCCGAGATGGGGCACAAGGTGTCCCCTTCTAAGCTTCAATTCTGTGTCCAGCAAGTGGTCTACTTGGGACACTTACTGTCCAAGAGGGGTAGGCAGTTGACACCAGACCGTATCCAGTTAATAGCGAGTCTTCCTCAGCCCAAGACCCAGAAGGAGGTACGTGCTTTTATCGGCCTCACTTCTTATTGCCGACAATGGATTCCTCAGTATGCATTCCTAGCCAAGCCACTGATACAGTTAACGACACAGGAGGCAGCCGTATCGACTGTCCTCCCTTGGACATCTGAACATACACTCAGTTTCAATGAGTTAAAGAAAGCCCTATGTCAAGCTCCAGTTCTAGCTACACCAAACTACAGTAAGCCTTTTACACTTTTCGTCACTGAACGTGAAGGTACAGCATTATCTGTTCTCACACAAGATCAAGCAGGACAATACAAGCCATGTGCTTATTTTTCGAGCACATTAGATCCTGTAGCCCAGGCTCTGCCTGCGTGCCTCAAGTCAGTTGCAGCCACAGCACTAGCTATCAGACAAAGTGATTCCATAGTCTTAGGACACTCCCTGACAGTACAAGTTCCACACTCCGTGGAAGTTCTTTTAAACCGAACACAGACTCAGCATTTGACAATTGCACGTTTAACAGGTTATGAATTGACACTGTTCCAGCCACACATAGAAATCAGACGCTGCAACGTTTTAAATCCTGCTACATTGTTACCATCAGTTACTTTAAGTCCGGACACACATGACTGTGTGGAAGTAGTTAACATTACGACAAAGCCAAGACAAGATCTGACAGATATTCCGTTACCAGATCCCGACCTGACACTTTATGTGGATGGTTCATGTATGAGAACAAGTACAGGAGAACTAGTCGCCGCATATGCAGTGACTACCGATACCGAGGTTATTGAAACACACCGTATTGACACCCTGTCCGCTCAAGCAGCAGAGCTAGTTGCTCTGACACAAGCCTGCATACACGCTAAGAACCGGAAAGTTAATGTGTACACAGATTCACGCTACGCATTCGGAGTTGTACACGACTTTGGAGTGCTCTGGCAGGAGAGAGGTTTCATGACTTCTCATGGAACCAAGATTCAGCATGGTCTCCTTATTCAAGCTCTGTTAGATGCCATACATTTACCGACATCCATTGCTATCATGAAGTGCAAAGCACATACGAAAGTTACTGACATTATTTCCCAGGGTAACGATCTAGCAGATCGCACAGCCAAGCTTACAGCACAGACTCCAGACATTCCAGTTAACATGACACACACTCCAGATCCGACTACATGCATGACAGTTAAGGACCCTACACAAGATGTCATAGATATCCAGTTACATGCTACTCCTGAAGAAATCAAGAAATGGTCCGAACAAGGAGGGGTCCAGACAGATCAAGGATGGTTAACGAAGGGTAGAGCCACATGGTTTCTCCCCGACTCTATGGTTCAAGTCATTATCAATACCGCACATAGTCCAGCACATTTAGGAGAAAAAGCTATGTTAGACAGTATCCAGAACATTTGGTTCAACAAGCATTTACGAGCTGCAGCCAAGCAGAAAGTCCGTACCTGTATGATATGTTGTCAGTTTAATCCAGGTAAAAGTGTCCCGGTGGAACAAGGGGGATTCCAGCCTCCTGACCACCCTTTTGAAGTCCTCCAGATGGATTATATTCAGATGGAGCGATGTCGAGGTTTCAAGTATGTCCTTGTAGTTGTATGCGCTTTGTCCAGGTGGACAGAAGCATATCCAGTCCCAGATTACACAGCTGCGACCACTGCCAAGCAGTTGGTTCGTGAGTTCTTCCCCCGTTATGGACTCCCTAGGGTCGTATATTCTGATAACGGCCAGCCATTCTCATCAGAGTTAATGAAACACGTTTCCCTATTGTTAGGGTACCAGTGGAAGTTCCATTGTGTACGCCATCCTGAAGCAGCCGGTCTCGTAGAGAGACATAACCAGACCCTGAAAATTCGCATCGCAAAAATTTGTAAAGAGAAAGGTGTGGACTGGCTAGTAGCTCTGCCAGTTGCCTTGTTCTATATGCGCATGGTCGCACATTCCAGATCAGGTCTGTCCCCGTATGAGGTCGTTTTCGGCCGCCCCCCTAACATGTGGGGTACTCCTAGACCCCAAAGTATTACCGATGTTTCAAGTAATATGCTGACAGATTACCTAGCTTCCTTGATGTCTGCCCTCAACTCTTGTCGTTCACAGGTTGCCGCCGCATTTCCAGACAATACCGAGGTGGCACCGCATGAAATCGTTCCAGGATCCATGGTCCTTGTCCGGAATTTTGACCGCTCAAGTCCGCTGGAGCCACGCTGGAAGGAGCCCCGACAGGTCCTCCTCGCCACCCGTACGGCCGTGAAGTTGGAGGGTCGCAAAGGCTGGGTGCACCTTTCGCACGTGAAGAAGTTTTATGGACTGAAACCCGTCTCAAAGAACATTTCCCAGGATTTGAAGGATTGCCAAAATATTGTTCTCAAGGACTGTCCCGCAAAAGACATTGCTACAAACCCTCCCCTGTTAGAGAAAACTCCGCAGCAGGAGTATAAGTTGAAACTCCGGTCTAGTAAAATAAGTCAGCCAGTTTGATTGTCTAAGTCCTCCCCTAGGTGAAACGGTTAGACTGTTTCTGACATGTATAAAATAGACCCCCATAGTGAGAGAGTTAGTCAAAACTCAATCCGATGTATCATTTTTCTATGTTTCATATTATTTCTCAGCATTATGATTTCCTGCACCAGTTATGCATTTTACCTGTGTTTCCCAGTTTCTCATGTAAATACGTCTTCTAATGCTACAGTAGAACACACGTTTAGTGATCTGCCTCCTCATGAACTCTCTTACCGCCTCGCTATGCGAAATAATTCTTTCATCCGCATGTTACATTATTCACACCAAACCAGCAATGCCACTAATTGTTGGGTGTGTGGTCGACTCCCCCCTTTCCAGACACCGAAGGGAGTTCTGCCACTCTTTCCTTATCCTTTTTCACATAATGGTTCGTGTGGAGCATGGTCCACGTTAACGTCATCCTCAACAGATATGTCTTTTCTTAACAGTACATGTTTTCCAGACAAGCAAGGTCTTCCCCACAGAACCGGGTTAGATCTAGAAAATGAAGTTTACAATTTAGGTAATTATTCTTCGAATTTCATGGTCCTGAATGTTCAGTCTGATTCCACTCCAGATTTACCTGCAATTTCAGTACTACCAGTCAAAGGCGAATTATGTGTCCGAAATAATGGTTCCATACACGTAGGACATAGTGATTGTACTACTATTGTCAAGTATAGTGACAGTGGGAAATCTATCTTCAAAGCTTCACGTCATTCTTATTTTATTTGTGGTCAAACTGCATATGTTCGTCTGCCCCTCGATTGGGAGGGAACCTGTTACATTGCCTTCCTACTGCCACCAGTTTTCCTAGCCCCATCTGATTATCATAGAAACACACATCTAGTACACATTAGACATAGAAGGGAGTCCCCAATTGTCGATTATACTGAAACTGCTCTAGAACAGTATACAGATTTCAATAGAGGTTTCTTTTTCTTTATAGGACCTATCCAGAATAGTAAACTAATCCGCAGGTTAACCAGAACCCTTGAAGCTGTAGTAAATGAGACTGCCTCTGCTCTAGGTAACTTAACCGAAGAGCAATCTGCTATGAGATTTGTAGTTTTGCAGAATCGTCTCGTCCTTGACGTCATACTGGCCGATAGGGGCGGGGCCTGTAGAGTCATCGGATCTAGTTGCTGCATTTTCATTCCAAATAACGCGCCGTCTGTTTATTCAGCTATAACCAGACTCCATAAAATTGCCCATCTGTTACACCAAGATCCAGGCACCTGGACATGGTCCGGTTGGTTCTGGAATATAATTTCCGCCTGGGGATGGAAAGTCTTGTCCTTTCTAGGTATTGCAGTAGCGATCATATTTAGCTGCTGCCTCTGTATACAATGTGGCCCTGCACTTTGCGGCATTTGTGCTACCTCTTGTATTCCTAGTCCCAAGCCCCGTTCTAAATCCCGTTCCAAGAAAATTCGAGACGAGCAAATGATACTGTATGAAATGATAGATGGTATCATGAATATTGATGTTTCCTGATGAAACGTAGTGACAAGGAGGGAATGTGGAAAAGTAAATTTTGCCATGTTCTGTGTCCCTACGCGTCCTCCATCATATGTTATATGTGCATGATTAATATGCATATGTTATTCCCCATGTTTGATTAAAGACGCAATTACAGTTGTGTCCACCTCTAGTATGGCAGTTTCCAGTTCTCGTGAATACTACGAATATCAGGCCTATGTAAAGCTACGTTGCCACGTTTCTCAGTGTGCACGTTATTCCATTGTAAAGTCCCCGTTTCTAGGCCTCAAAAGGGCCCGGACACCAGATTCAGCTCCTGTCTCCTGTCTCCTGAAGCCCCGCGGAGGAGTGATACAACCCCCACCTGTATCCTCGACCCTTCACCTACTGCCTGCCTCGCAGTGCCCGGTTCAGCTTGGCCCTGCCTCTGAGTCTGCCAAGAGTATGTTATGATTCCAGATTATCAGTTCAGTCCTCTTCCTCTGCATTCCTAAAGCTACTGAACTGCATCAATAGTTTCCGTCATTGTCTAGCCTTTACGGCCCCATGTTAGAGAAATACTGTATTAATGGTCATTTAATATTCTTCATCACGCACTACATGTAGAATAATGCATGGTCCAGTCTTAGTGTCTGTTAGCCTTTCCCCTCCTGACTTCTAGTTTATATCAACATGTTCCCTAAACATCAGATACTAGATACTGCTTAGGTACATGTCGCCCTGACTCTCCAGACTTCAGTCTCTGCTCCTAGCACAGAGTTCGAAGCCCCCAGCTTCTCCTAGTGATACGTCATTGCCAGTTTGCGCGCACCATCAGGTTAGAGGTCCCGGCTCCTCAGGTAGCCCCCTCCATGGTTTCCGCCCCATTCATGACATATTCTGTTACGTTTGCATCACATGTCTATGTATACGCCCTGTTACACCTCTTTTCACCCTTATCTTTCGCGACTGCTACGCGTCACGCCTGTTGCTCCACCCACCGCTACGCCTATTGCAATGTAATGCTATGTGTTTGCGTTATGTATATATGCTCATGTACTGTTATTAAAAGTTACGCCGTCATTCCCGATCCTGTCCCCGGCAGCGCTGCCATCCTATTCCTGTGCAGGTGGTCCTATTCCTGTCCTTATGCTGTATTAAACCTGCAAAACTCCTACTACCTCGAATCTTGACTCTTATTTATTGAGCTATCTGTTATTCATTTATTCATTCAAAAATAGGGTATTATTTATTTATTTACCACAAGCCAAGAACTTCAAAAAGCTTGGCATGACCAAAAGGCTGTTCTGACTGTGTACCAGCCAGGACAGAAGGTGTGGGTGCTGGAGCCAGTGGCCCCAGCAGCTCTGAAAGACAAATGGTCTGGGCCCCACACCATCATTGAGCAAAAGGGAGAGGTTACCTACTTGGTGGACCTTGGAACTCCCAGGAGCCCTCTCAGAGTGCTCCATGTTAACAGGCTCAAGGCATATGTTGACAGGAAGGACATGAGCTTGCTCATGGCCACAGATGAGGGACAGGAGGAAGAGAGTGACCCTCTCCCAGACCTGCTCACTCAGAATCCTGATGATGGATCAGTTGATGGTGTTGTCTTTTGTGGCAGCCTCACTGAACATCAGCAACAGGATTGCAGGCAAGTTCTGCAATCCTACAGACATATGTTCTCTCTGACACCCAGCCAAACTGATTGGTGTACCCATGATGTTGACACTGGAGACAGTCTGCCTGTCAAGAGTAAAATCTACAGACAGCCTGATCATGTTAGAGACTGCATCAAAACTGAAGTGCAGAAAATGTTGGAGCTGGGAGTCATTGAGCCCTCAGATAGCCCTTGGGCTAGCCCAGTAGTTCTAGTGCCAAAGCCTCACACCCAGGGTGGTAAGAGAGAGATGAGGTTTTGCGTAGACTACAGAGGCCTCAATGCAGTCACTAAGACTGATGCCCACCCAATACCAAGAGCAGATGAGCTTATAGATAGATTGGCTTCTGCCAACTTCTTAAGCACATTTGATTTGACAGCTGGGTATTGGCAAATCAGGTTAGCTGAGGAAGCCAAACCCAAGACAGCATTTTCTACCCCTGGAGGGCATTATCAATTTGTGGTAATGCCCTTTGGACTGAAAAATGCACCTGCCACCTTCCAAAGGTTGGTGAATCAAGTCCTCACTGGGCTGGATGACTTCTGTGCAGCATATCTGGACGATATTGCTGTCTTTAGCTCCACCTGGGAGGATCACCTGGTCCACCTGAGGAAAGTGTTAGAGGCTCTGCAAAAGGCAGGCCTCACTATCAAGGCCACAAAGTGCCAGATAGGGCAGACACAGGTTGTATACCTGGGCCACCTTGTAGGTGGAGGCCAGGTTCAGCCCCTGGAGAGTAAGATACAGGCCATCAAGGACTGGACTCCTCCAATCACCCAGACTCAGGTTCGAGCTTTCTTGGGCCTGACTGGGTACTATAGGAAGTTTGTCAGAAATTATGGGTCCATAGTGACCCCTCTTAATGACCTGACAAGCAAAAAGATGCCAAAGAAAGTTCAGTGGACAGCAAGCTGTCAGAAAGCATTCAATGACCTAAAGCAGGCCATGTGCACAGCACCTATCCTAAAGAGTCCAGATTACTCCAAGCCATTCATTGTCCAAACAGATGCTTCTGAGTTGGGTGTGGGGGCTGTTCTGTCTCAACTGAATTTTGATGGTAATGATCAGCCTATTGCTTTCATTAGTAGGAGGTTGACACCCAGAGAGAAAAATTGGTCAGCTATTGAGAGGGAGGCCTTTGCTGTGGTCTGGGCCCTGAAGAAGCTGAGGGCCTACTTGTTTGGCACTCACTTCACCATTCAGACAGACCATAAGCCCCTCTTGTGGCTAAATCAGATGAAGGGTGAAAACCCCAAACTGCTTAGGTGGTCCATTTCCCTACAGGGGATGGATTTTACAGTGGAGCATAGACCTGGGACTGATCACAGCAATGCTGATGGGCTCTCCAGGTATTTCCACTTAGAGCAAGAAGACTCACCTGGTCAAGGTTAGTTTATTGTCCCAAAGTTTGGGGGGGGGTCATGTAGGAGAGTAGGGTCTGCAATCCTATGATCACCCAGATTTTTGCTTTTTGCTGCACTGGTTTACGACTTTCCCTGGCTGTGGGCCTGCTAATCAGACCCACAGCCTAGCTGTTCTCTCTATCCAAATTGTACTCAGGTACTGAATTGGCACTGGGCCCTCACCAAGTCCCTGTACCCAGGGCTGAGGTGCACCCAGAAGTCTCCCAGGGGCTGAAGCATGTATTATGCCACCCCTGGATTGACTAACTAAAACTGACACAACTGGCTGCACGACAGCTGGGGCAAGGTGGTGTACTCACCCTTTGCTTTAGATATAGTATACCTATATCTAACCCTAAAATGGACACACAGATCTCCTATCAGTCACTCCTATGGCAGGTCTTAACAATCCTGAAGGCAGAGTGCTTGGAATCGTGTGAGATGGTGCTCTGGCATGAGCTGAGCCTGTCTGCGGCTTTCGGGATCTATCCCTTAGCCGTTTCCATGATATCGCATACCATATACTCTTAAATGCATTATAATCCTCGCGGTTATATGCCAACTCTGGTATCGCTTTATCAAAACATGTCGAGTAAGGTGTCATACGAATTGGAATACTAACCCCTCGCCAATTCTGGCGACGGGGTTAGCATTCCACCCTTCTAGAGGGACACGACATGTATGTAACCCCTAACCCCGGTTAAAGTCAGACAGAGCCTTAGCATCCACAAAATGGATGCTGCCACCGAGACACAAGTCTGCCCTCCTGCTGCTGGGAGTCCTCCCAGAGCAGGAGATAAGGACAAAGGGTTTCCTGCCAGGGGCGGTGCCAGCACCGTCCCAGACAGGGTTTTGTGTATTGTAGGTAGGCAGGGCTTTAGAGGAAGGTGACTGCACGTGGCACCCCGGTGCTCACTGTGCATAGGCTGGCTGGAACCAGTTCCAGGGTCACTCCAGACCCTGTGCTGGGGAAAAGCCCGCCAAGAAAGTGGGTGTAACCACCCCCCTCCTAGTCCCACCCCTAGGGCAGGACTTAGTCGCGTGCCAGCCCCTTTTTACAGGATAAAGGTAGGAACTGGCCCCCTTCCAAATCAGATCATCTTTGAATCCTGAAACTACTTTCCACGAAAGGAACTCAAGACTTCTTCCTAAGATTTCTCCCTTGTGACTAAGGAGTAGTCACCCTGCATCCGCAGGCACCATCTTAAGAACACTGCGGTCTGCTGCAAGTCTCTCCTCCGGATCAAGACTGCCCAGCTCGACGAGAACCGGCTTCCCTGGCACCTCTGACCTCTACCTGCATCATCAGTCACGCTGAGATTCGTGGGTGTGACGAGACCTCGAGGGACCGGCCATCTTCAAGACTGCACGACTTCTTTCCAGCAAGCCCGCCGAGTAATTTCCTGGTGAGTGCTTTGGGGTCCGAGAAGCCCCGACCCTGAGCAGCTCCAGCACCGAAGTGCAGCCTCCCAGCATCTCCACGATCTGCGTGGGGCCCTTCTGCTTTTTGCTGCTCACCGCGTTGTTTGGCTACTAGCCCGCTGGCTTGTGGCCTTCCCGACGACGCCCGACGACATTTCTGCTGCTGGTCTGGTTGCTCCAGACTGGCCCTTGCTTCCCTCCATCGGAGAAGTACCCTGGACCCTCCTGGTCCGCCCAAGACGCCATTTTAGGTCCACCGCGTGGGCCTTGCATTTGCCAAGACTTGTTGCCCAATCCTGGGTCCAGCGACGTCGACAGCAAGAACCTTCGTGGGACAGCTCGCACCTCCATCCTGGTCGCCGACAACGCCTCCTTGTCCGAGAGACTGCAGAGCCCAGCAGCGCCCACTCACCTGACTGCGGTGACTTCGCCCGGTGCCATCCTGGTGCCCACTTAATCACTGGCTAGTGATTCAAGAACTTGGTCCCCTCTGCTTTCAGGTTTCTTCTTCCTCGATCCAGGCTTGGATCCATCGAACTTTCCTTCACTGGTCGCCTGCCAGCAACTTCCTTCTTCCAGGCTCCTGGTCCGGCAACGAGATCCCCGACGTCTTTTCAGACCTATGCAGCTGCAGCCCCTGGGCTAGGTAACTTCGGCACTTCGGTGTCCCAGCATAGCCTCACTACCCTAGGGTCAGGATCCACTGTCGTTTTCTTCCTACCAGGTCGGGTTCGCCCGTGAACACTAACTTTGCCTTTACTAGCCTCCATAGACTTTGTCCCGCATCCCGCGTGAGAGTGCACACTCTGCACCCGAGTCCCCTGGGCCTCCTAGTAGTAATCTAACGATTCCCTAGTCCAGTCCTAGCGATTCCAAAGCCTATTAGAACTGTTACTTACCTGCTAGTAATTCGCATTCCACTTTTAGAGTATATGGTTTTTCGTGCCCCTCGGGCATTTGTGTATAACGTGCTAACTTAAGTATTTTCGTAAGAGTTTTGTTGTGTGCCTAGCACCCTGTCCTCATAAAGAGTACAGGGTTGTTGTGATTCTAATAAATACACTGTTTATTTTCATAACACTTGTGTGGTGTCCTTTCACTGGGTGTTCAAGGGGTAATGTGATGGTAAAACAGCTGGCTTAACACGCCCTCTAGAGTCTTAGCCTTAGACTGCTCGTATCCATGCTACTAGGATAGCTGGTCTATAAGGTTGACTTACAACCAATCATCAATAAGGGTTGTTTGGACTGATATATAGTGATCACTAGAATAGTGAACACTGCACATCAGGCCAACTTCTCACAGGTGTTGATCTGTGCGACTAGGAAGGTCTTCATCTGTTCTGGTTCCATTGAGGATTTTCCCCAGTGTATTGCGAATCCCAGTTCTGTCAGCGTCTCTGTGACCCGCTGTGCATGTAGTTGGCATTGTTTGTAGGAGCTTGCCTTTATTAGCCATTCGTCGAGGTATGGGTATACACGAATCCCTTCCCTCCATAGGTGCGCTGCTACTGCTGCGAGGCATTTGGTGAAGACCCTTGGTGCGGATTTTAGTCTGAAGGCCAGGGCTGGGAACTGGTAGTGCGCTTTGTTGATGGCATATCTCAGTAGATGTTTGTGTTTCCTGTTCATGGGAATGTGTAGTTAGGCGTCTTTGAGGTCTATGGTGGACATAAAGTCTCCGTCCCTTATCTGAGGAATAATCTCTTGTAGGGATGTCATCTTGAACTTTTGAGTCTTTATGTATTTGTTTAGGAACCGTAGATCCAGGATGGGTCTTAATGTTTTGTCCACTTTTGGTACGAGGAAGTAGTTTGAGTACACTCCCTTGTTCCTTTCTTGGAACGGTACTGTTTCTATCACCGGGTACAACATTTTTTGAGAGAGACCCCTTGTACACCAGGGGAATAAGGTACTAATACGTAGTAGTGAAAAAGAAATCCCTTGGTAAATTTGAATACCACAACAAATGTCCAAAAACGACTATGCTCTAGCCCATATATTAGAAGTGAGTGTCAATGATCAACTGAAAAAATTATTAAAAAATTGTTTTACTTTTATTTTCAATTTTTTTTAAAAAAAACAGAGGACAGTTTCTTTGTACAAAACATCACCTTAAAAAAACAATAAATCATAATTACATTCAAATGTTCAGCAAAATTGTCTCTTCATAAAAACATTAAAAACAATTAATCCTAAAAATAGAAAGGACAGAGGAGAGAACAAAAAAACATAGACAGTCCTATTTGTCATAGACATCATAAGTAAACGTGTCCTGGATTAGTCGCTTGTATTTGTTTTCCAAGATATGTATTGTGATGACAAATAGGACTGTCTATGTTTTTTTTGTTCTCTCCTCTGTCCTTTCTATTTTTAGGATGGGGTCAGTCCTCTTACTTTTCTTGTCTGGAGATGGGCCTGAGTTTGTGGGAAAGTTGGCCCTCTTTCTGGCTGTTGCTGCAATGATGGAGTCAGCCGTGACAGACCCCTGGATGTATGGTGGGTCCTTGGAGGAATGTTTATACTTCTCTGTCCTAGGTGTGACACACCTGCAGCTTGATGATTCCTTGAAAGCTCCCTTCCCTGATCCAGGACACTTAGGAGCATGGGGAGTAATTGGAAAGGGGAGACCCCTCGGTCACCCCAAACGTATGGCCGGGTGCCCCGCCCGCCCGCCCGGGAAACCTTCTGCAGGCAGGGGGCGTAGCTCCGGCTGGTATGCCCAAAGTGGTGTGGCTGGAGCACGCCCCCGCCGCATAAGAGGGTTGTCCTAAATCCCCGGGCACTTTGTGGGCGGGGGGGATGCCGCCCTGCCTACCCGACGAAGGTTAAATGGCGCGGGGCCCAAGCAGGCGTCCTCTTGTTCCCGCGCTCTGAAGGTTGCACCACTCGTCGCTCATGAGCCCTCAAGGGAACAAGCAGCAGTTTTTGACCCACACACCAGCCCCTGATTCAGAAGTTCGGGATTACGCAAAGGAGTGATCAGCATGTGATTAGGGCGCAGAGAACGTCGTGTCCAGACTGATTCGGAGATTGTCTATGCAACTGACTACCTGTTCATAGGCCTCTTTTCCTTTGTAGTGTATAAACGGTATCATATGACCTTTTCTCCATTGTAGCAATGTTTATAGGATTGGGGACTTCCGCTCCACAAGGACGGGGGTAACAGTGAGAAATATACCTAGTTGTGATATAAATTTTTGCATAGGTTGTCTTTTCTCCATTTAGTAGGTTCTTAAATTGTCGTATTTATTAGTCTTTGGTCGGGCGGTAAGGTCATGATCGGTGAGCAGTTTTCAAGGTCCCTAGTGGGGGCGCCACCCAGTATGGATGAGAGCGCCCGGGGGGAGGCGGCCATTGGCCCCTCCCACGGGGGGGGCGGCACCCAGTACGGATGGGATCGCCCAGGGGGAGACGGCCATAGGCCCCTCCCAGGGGGAGACAGCTATATGCCCCTCCCACGAATTTCCCGGGGGCCGGATATCCGCTGCGGCGGAAGAGAGTGCGGGGAAAGGGGGGGAGTCTACGCTGTCCTTCTTACGGTTACCCCGCACGGGAACTCGGACGACCTTAAGATGGCGTCGAGTGGAAAAGGGGCCCCCAGGACTAGGTAAGTTACGGTGCTACGAGGGTAGAGCCCTCTGCGCATGCGCCCCTACGAGAGGGCGGATTTGGTGATAGGGATTTGACACCGGTTAAGACCTTGCCGTTGGCCCTTAACGATAGGATGTACAAAATTCATATACAATGCACGATCCCATGATGTTAGACTCGGCTAGGAAAATCTTTGTAGAAACCATCGCAATGGACCGCACACCGCTAGCCCCTCCTCCGGATCGCCCCTAGGGACTCTGGTACATGGAGTTCTTGAGTGGTTCACCCATGTGGGTGCAAGTAGGTACTTGTTGAACTGATGATCTCTAGACCCGATACATGTCCCGGGTTTTTGGATATCGCCCGAGACATGGCTCGGGTTTCGGGATAACTTCCCTCATCAGTAGAGAAAATAGTTAGGGGAGGAAGAGAAGGCCGCCAAACACCCGTCAATGGCCTCGATGCCCGAACCGGCACGCAGGTGCGTCGTCCAGGAGCCCGTCAGCTCAAAGCTCAAGGGAGCCAATTTGTAGAAACCATCGCAATGGACCGCACACCGCTAGCCCCTCCTCCGGATCGCCCCTAGGGACTCTGGTACATGGAGTTCTTGAGTGGTTCACCCCAGTGGGTGCAAGTAGGTACTTGTTGGACTGATGATCTCTAGACCCGATACATGTCCCGGGTTTTTGGATATCGCCCGAGACATGGCTCGGGTTTCGGGATAACTTCTCTCATCAGTAGAGAAAATAGTTAGGGGTGGAAGAGAAGGCCGCCAAACAACCGTCAATGGCCTCGATGCCCGAACCGGCACGCAGGTGCGTCGTCCAGGAGCCCGTCGACTCAAAGCTCAAGGGAGCCAATTTGTAGAAACCATCGCAATGGACCGCACACCGCTAGCCCCTCCTCCGGATCGCCCCTTGGGACTCTGGTACATAGAGTTCTTGAGTGGTTCACCCATGTGGGTGCAAGTAGGTACTTGTTGAACTGATGATCTCTAGACCCGATACATGTCCCGGGTTTTTGGATATCGCCCGAGACATGGCTCGGGTTTCGGGATAACTTCCCTCATCAGTAGAGAAAATAGTTAGGGGAGGAAGAGAAGGCCGCCAAACACCCGTCAATGGCCTCGATGCCCGAACCGGCACGCAGGTGCGTCGTCCAGGAGCCCGTCGACTCAAAGCTCAAGGGAGCCAATTTGTAGAAACCATCGCAATGGACCGCACACCGCTAGCCCCTCCTCCGGATCGCCCCTAGGGACTCTGGTACATGGAGTTCTTGTGTGGTTCACCCATGTGGGTGCAAGTAGGTACTTGTTGAACTGATGATCTCTAGACCCGATACATGTCCCGGGTTTTTGGATATCGCCCGAGACATGGCTCGGGTTTCGGGATAACTTCCCTCATCAGTAGAGAAAATAGTTAGGGGAGGAAGAGAAGGCCGCCAAACACCCGTCAATGGCCTCGATGCCCGAACCGGCACGCAGGTGCGTCGTCCAGGAGCCCGTCGACTCAAAGCTCAAGGGAGCCAATTTGTAGAAACCATCGCAATGGACCGCACACCGCTAGCCCCTCCTCCGGATCGCCCCTAGGGACTCTGGTACATGGAGTTCTTGAGTGGTTCACCCATGTGGGTGCAAGTAGGTACTTGTTGAACTGATGATCTCTAGACCCGATACATGTCCCGGGTTTTTGGATATCGCCCGAGACATGGCTCGGGTTTCGGGATAACTTCCCTCATCAGTAGAGAAAATAGTTAGGGGAGGAAGAGAAGGCCGCCAAACACCCGTCAATGGCCTCGATGCCCGAACCGGCACGCAGGTGCGTCGTCCAGGAGCCCGTCGACTCAAAGCTCAAGGGAGCCAATTTGTAGAAACCATCGCAATGGACCGCACACCGCTAGCCCCTCCTCCGGATCGCCCCTAGGGACTCTGGTACATGGAGTTCTTGAGTGGTTCACCCATGTGGGTGCAAGTAGGTACTTGTTGAACTGACGATCTCTAGACCCGATACATGTCCCGGGTTTTTGGATATCGCCCGAGACATGTACCAGAGTCCCTAGGGGCGATCCGGAGGAGGGGCTAGCGGTGTGCGGTCCATTGCGATGGTTTCTACAAATTGGCTCCCTTGAGCTTTGAGCCGACGGGCTCCTGGACGACGCACCTGCGTGCCGGTTCGGGCATCGAGGCCATTGACGGTTGTTTGGCGGCTTTCTCTTCCACCCCTTACTATTTTCTCTACTGATGAGGGAAGTTATCCCGAAACCCGAGCCATGTCTCGGGCGATATCCAAAAACCCGGGACATGTATCGTGTCTAGAGATCATCAGTCCAACAAGTACCTACTTGCACCCACTGGGGTGAACCACTCAAGAACTCCATGTACCAGAGTCCCTAGGGTCGATCCGGAGGAGGGGCTAGCGGTGTGCGGTCCATTGCGATGGTTTCTACAAATTGGCTCCCTTGAGCTTTGAGCCGACGGGCTCCTGGACGACGCACCTGCGTGCCGGTTCGGGCATCGAGGCCATTGACGGTTGTTTGGCGGCCTTCTCTTCCACCCCTAACTATTTTCTCTACTGATGAGGGAAGTTATCCCAAAACCCGAGCCATGTCTCGGGCGATATCCAAAAACCCGGGACATGTATCGGGTCTAGAGATCATCAGTCCAACAAGTACCTACTTGCACCCACTGGGGTGAACCACTCAAGAACTCCATGTACCAGAGTCCCTAGGGGCGATCCGGAGGAGGGGCTAGCGGTGTGCGGTCCATTGCGATGGTTTCTACAAATTGGCTCCCTTGAGCTTTGAGCCGACGGGCTCCTGGACGACGCACCTGCGTGCCGGTTCGGGCATCGAGGCCATTGACGGTTGTTTGGTGGCCTTCTCTTCCACCCCTAACTATTTTCTCTACTGATGAGGGAAGTTATCCCGAAACCCGAGCCATGTCTCGGGCGATATCCAAAAACCCGGGACATGTATCGGGTCTAGAGATCATCAGTCCAACAAGTACCTACTTGCACCCACTGGGGTGAACCACTCAAGAACTCCATGTACCAGAGTCCCTAGGGGCGATCCGGAGGAGGGGCTAGCGGTGTGCGGTCCATTGCGATGTTTCTACAAATTGGCTCCCTTGAGCTTTGAGCCGACGGGCTCCTGGACGACGCACCTGCGTGCCGGTTCGGGCATCGAGGCCATTGACGGTTGTTTGGCGGCCTTCTCTTCCACCCCTAACTATTTTCTCTACTGATGAGGGAAGTTATCCCGAAACCCGAGCCATGTATCGGGCGATATCCAAAAACCCGGGACATGTATCGGGTCTAGAGATCATCAGTCCAACAAGTACCTACTTGCACCCACTGGGGTGAACCACTCAA
The DNA here is from genome assembly GCF_964261635.1 of Lissotriton helveticus. Lineage (NCBI taxonomy): Eukaryota > Metazoa > Chordata > Amphibia > Caudata > Salamandridae > Lissotriton > Lissotriton helveticus. Next base: position 54,282,461 of record NC_136057.1, on the reverse strand, counting down.
GAACTCCATGTACCAGAGTCCCTAGGGGCGATCCGGAGGAGGGGCTAGCGGTGTGCGGTCCATTGCGATGGTTTCTACAAATTGGCTCCCTTGAGCTTTGAGCCGACGGGCTCCTGGACGACGCACCTGCGTGCCGGTTCGGGCATTGAGGCCATTGACGGTTGTTTGGCGGCCTTCTCTTCCACCCCTAACTATTTTCTCTACTGATGAGGGAAGTTATCCCGAAACCCGAGCCATGTCTCGGGCGATATCCAAAAACCCGGGACATGTATCGGGTCTAGAGATCATCAGTCCAACAAGTACCTACTTGCACCCACTGGGGTGAACCACTCAAGAACTCCATGTACCAGAGTCCCTAGGGGCGATCCGGAGGAGGGGCTAGCGGTGTGCGGTCCATTGCGATGGTTTCTACAAATTGGCTCCCTTGAGCTTTGAGCCGACGGGCTCCTGGACGACGCACCTGCGTGCCGGTTCAGGCATCGAGGCCATTGACGGTTGTTTGGCGGCCTTCTCTTCCACCCCTAACTATTTTCTCTACTGATGAGGGAAGTTATCCCGAAACCTGAGCCATGTCTCGGGCGATATTCAAAAACCCGGGACATGTATCGGGTCTAGAGATCATCAGTCCAACAAGTACCTACTTGCACCCACTGGGGTGAACCACTCAAGAACTCCATGTACCAGAGTCCCTAGGGGCGATCCGGAGGAGGGGCTAGCGGTGTGCGGTCCATTGCGATGGTTTCTACAAATTGGCTCCCTTGAGCTTTGAGCCGACGGGCTCCTGGACGACGCACCTGCGTGCCGGTTTGGGCATCGAGGCCATTGACGGTTGTTTGGCGGCCTTCTCTTCCACCCCTAACTATTTTCTCTACTGATGAGGGAAGTTATCCCGAAACCCGAGCCATGTCTCGGGCGATATCCAAAAACCCGGGACATGTATCGGGTCTAGAGATCATCAGTCCAACAAGTACCTACTTGCACCCACTGGGGTGAACCACTCAAGAACTCCATGTACCAGAGTCCCTAGGGGCGATCCGGAGGAGGGGCTAGCGGTGTGCGGTCCATTGCGATGGTTTCTACAAATTGGCTCCCTTGAGCTTTGAGCCGATGGGCTCCTGGACGACGCACCTGCGTGCCGGTTCGGGCATCGAGGCCATTGACGGTTGTTTGGCGGCCTTCTCTTCCACCCCTAACTATTTTCTCTACTGATGAGGGAATTTATCCCGAAACCCGAGCCATGTCTCGGGCGATATCCAAAAACCCGGGACATGTATCGGGTCTAGAGATCATCAGTCCAACAAGTACCTACTTGCACCCACTGGGGTGAACCACTCAAGAACTCCATGTACCAGAGTCCCTAGGGGCGATCCGGAGGAGGGGCTAGAGGTGTGCGGTCCATTGCGATGTTTCTACAAATTGGCTCCCTTGAGCTTTGAGCCGACGGGCTCCTGGACGACGCACCTGCGTGCCGGTTCGGGCATCGAGGCCATTGACGGTTGTTTGGCGGCCTTCTCTTCCACCCCTAACTATTTTCTCTACTGATGAGGGAAGTTATCCCGAAACCCGAGCCATGTATCGGGCGATATCCAAAAACCCGGGACATGTATCGGGTCTAGAGATCATCAGTCCAACAAGTACCTACTTGCACCCACTGGGGTGAACCACTCAAGAACTCCATGTACCAGAGTCCCTAGGGGCGATCCGGAGGAGGGGCTAGCGGTGTGCGGTCCATTGCGATGGTTTCTACAAATTGGCTCCCTTGAGCTTTGAGCCGACGGGCTCCTGGACGACGCACCTGCGTGCCGGTTCGGGCATTGAGGCCATTGACGGTTGTTTGGCGGCCTTCTCTTCCACCCCTAACTATTTTCTCTACTGATGAGGGAAGTTATCCCGAAACCCGAGCCATGTCTCGGGCGATATCCAAAAACCCGGGACATGTATCGGGTCTAGAGATCATCAGTCCAACAAGTACCTACTTGCACCCACTGGGGTGAACCACTCAAGAACTCCATGTACCAGAGTCCCTAGGGGCGATCCGGAGGAGGGGCTAGCGGTGTGCGGTCCATTGCGATGGTTTCTACAAATTGGCTCCCTTGAGCTTTGAGCCGACGGGCTCCTGGACGACGCACCTGCGTGCCGGTTCGGGCATCGAGGCCATTGACGGTTGTTTGGCGGCCTTCTCTTCCACCCCTAACTATTTTCTCTACTGATGAGGGAAGTTATCCCGAAACCCGAGCCATGTCTCGGGCGATATCCAAAAACCCGGGACATGTATCGGGTCTAGAGATCATCAGTCCAACAAGTACCTACTTGCACCCACTGGGGTGAACCACTCAAGAACTCCATGTACCAGAGTCCCTAGGGGCGATCCGGAGGAGGGGCTAGCGGTGTGCGGTCCATTGCGATGGTTTCTACAAATTGGCTCCCTTGAGCTTTGAGCCGACGGGCTCCTGGACGACGCACCTGCGTGCCGGTTCGGGCATCGAGGCCATTGACGGTTGTTTGGCGGCCTTCTCTTCCACCCCTAACTATTTTCTCTACTGATGAGGGAAGTTATCCCGAAACCCGAGCCATGTCTCGGGCGATATCCAAAAACCCGGGACATGTATCGGGTCTAGAGATCATCAGTCCAACAAGTACCTACTTGCACCCACTGGAGTGAACCGCTCAAGAACTCCATGTACCAGAGTCCCTAGGGGCGATCCGGAGGAGGGGCTAGCGGTGTGCGGTCCATTGCGATGGTTTCTACAAATTGTCTCCCTTGAGCTTTGAGCCGACGGGCTCCTGGACGACGCACCTGCGTGCCGGTTCGGGAATCGAGGCCATTGACGGTTGTTTGGCGGCCTTCTCTTCCACCCCTAACTATTTTCTCTACTGATGAGGGAAGTTATCCCGAAACCCGAGCCATGTCTCGGGCGATATCCAAAAACCCGGGACATGTATCGGGTCTAGAGATCATCAGTCCAACAAGTACCTACTGGCACCCACTGGGGTGAACCACTCAAGAACTCCATGTACCAGAGTCCCTAGGGGCGATCCGGAGGAGGGGCTAGCGGTGTGCGGTCCATTGCGATGGTTTCTACAAATTGGCTCCCTTGAGCTTTGAGCCGACGGGCTCCTGGACGACGCACCTGTGTGCCGGTTCGGGCATCGAGGCCATTGACGGTTGTTTGGCGGCCTTCTCTTCCACCCCTAACTATTTTCTCTACTGATGAGGGAAGTTATCCCGAAACCCGAGCCATGTCTCGGGCGATATCCAAAAACCCGGGACATGTATCGGGTCTAGAGATCATCAGTCCAACAAGTACCTACTTGCACCCACTGGGGTGAACCACTCAAGAACTCCATGTACCAGAGTCCCTAGGGGCGATCCGGAGGAGGGGCTAGCGGTGTGCGGTCCATTGCGATGGTTTCTACAAATTGGCTCCCTAGAGCTTTGAGCCGACGGGCTCCTGGACGACGCACCTGCGTGCCGGTTCGGGCATCGAGGCCATTGACGGTTGTTTGGCGGCCTTCTCTCCCACCCCTAACTATTTTCTCTACTGATGAGGGAAGTTATCCCGAAACCCGAGCCATGTCTCGGGCGATATCCAAAAACCCGGGACATGTATCGGGTCTAGAGATCATCAGTCCAACAAGTACCTACTTGCACCCACTGGGGTGAACCACTCAAGAACTCCATGTACCAGAGTCCCTAGGGGCGATCCGGAGGAGGGGCTAGCGGTGTGCGGTCCATTGCGATGGTTTCTACAAATTGGCTCCCTTGAGCTTTGAGCCGACGGGCTCCTGGACGATGCACCTGCGTGCCGGTTCGGGCATCGAGGCCATTGACGGTTGTTTGGCGGCCTTCTCTTCCACCCCTAACTATTTTCTCTACTGATGAGGGAAGTTATCCCGAAACCCGAGCCATGTCTCGGGCGATATCCAAAAACCCGGGACATGTATCGGGTCTAGAGATCATCAGTCCAACAAGTACCTACTTGCACCCACTGGGGTGAACCACTCAAGAACTCCATGTACCAGAGTCCCTAGGGGCGATCTGGAGGAGGGGCTAGCGTTGTGCGGTCCATTGCGATGGTTTCTACAAATTGGCTCCCTTGAGCTTTGAGCCGACGGGCTCCTGGACGATGCACCTGCGTGCCGGTTCGGGCATCGAGGCCATTGACGGTTGTTTGGCGGCCTTCTCTTCCACCCCTAACTATATTCTCTACTGATGAGGGAAGTTATCCCGAAACCCGAGCCATGTCTCGGGCGATATCCAAAAACCCGGGACATGTATCGGGTCTAGAGATCATCAGTCCAACAAGTACCTACTTGCACCCACTGGGGTGAACCACTCAAGAACTCCATGTACCAGAGTCCCTAGGGGCGATCCGGAGGAGGGGCTAGCGGTGTGCGGTCCATTGCGATGGTTTCTACAAATTGGCTCCCTTGAGCTTTGAGCTGACGGGCACCTGGACGACGCACCTGCGTGCCGGTTCGGGCATCGAGGCCATTGACGGTTGTTTGGCGGCCTTCTCTTTCACCCCTAACTATTTTCTCTACTGATGAGGGAAGTTATCCCGAAACCCGAGCCATGTCTCGGGCGATATCCAAAAACCCGGGACATGTATCGGGTCTAGAGATCATCAGTCCAACAAGTACCTACTTGCACCCACTGGGGTGAACCACTCAAGAACTCCATGTACCAGAGTCCCTAGGGGCGATCCGGAGGAGGGGCTAGCGGTGTGCGGTCCATTGCGATGGTTTCTACAAATTGGCTCCCTTGAGCTTTGAGCCGACGGGCTCCTGGACGACGCACCTGTGTGCCGGTTCGGGCATCGAGGCCATTGACGGTTGTTTGGCGGCCTTCTCTTCCACCCCTAACTATTTTCTCTACTGATGAGGGAAGTTATCCCGAAACCCGAGCCATGTCTCGGGCGATATCCAAAAACCCGGGACATGTATCGGGTCTAGAGATCATCAGTCCAACAAGTACCTACTTGCACCCACTGGGGTGAACCACTCAAGAACTCCATGTACCAGAGTCCCTAGGGGCGATCCGGAGGAGGGGCTAGCGGTGTGCGGTCCATTGCGATGGTTTCTACAAATTGGCTCCCTAGAGCTTTGAGCCGACGGGCTCCTGGACGACGCACCTGCGTGCCGGTTCGGGCATCGAGGCCATTGACGGTTGTTTGGCGGCCTTCTCTCCCACCCCTAACTATTTTCTCTACTGATGAGGGAAGTTATCCCGAAACCCGAGCCATGTCTCGGGCGATATCCAAAAACCCGGGACATGTATCGGGTCTAGAGATCATCAGTCCAACAAGTACCTACTTGCACCCACTGGGGTGAACCACTCAAGAACTCCATGTACCAGAGTCCCTAGGGGCGATCCGGAGGAGGGGCTAGCGGTGTGCGGTCCATTGCGATGGTTTCTACAAATTGGCTCCCTTGAGCTTTGAGCCGACGGGCTCCTGGACGATGCACCTGCGTGCCGGTTCGGGCATCGAGGCCATTGACGGTTGTTTGGCGGCCTTCTCTTCCACCCCTAACTATTTTCTCTACTGATGAGGGAAGTTATCCCGAAACCCGAGCCATGTCTCGGGCGATATCCAAAAACCCGGGACATGTATCGGGTCTAGAGATCATCAGTCCAACAAGTACCTACTTGCACCCACTGGGGTGAACCACTCAAGAACTCCATGTACCAGAGTCCCTAGGGGCGATCTGGAGGAGGGGCTAGCGTTGTGCGGTCCATTGCGATGGTTTCTACAAATTGGCTCCCTTGAGCTTTGAGCCGACGGGCTCCTGGACGATGCACCTGCGTGCCGGTTCGGGCATCGAGGCCATTGACGGTTGTTTGGCGGCCTTCTCTTCCACCCCTAACTATATTCTCTACTGATGAGGGAAGTTATCCCGAAACCCGAGCCATGTCTCGGGCGATATCCAAAAACCCGGGACATGTATCGGGTCTAGAGATCATCAGTCCAACAAGTACCTACTTGCACCCACTGGGGTGAACCACTCAAGAACTCCATGTACCAGAGTCCCTAGGGGCGATCCGGAGGAGGGGCTAGCGGTGTGCGGTCCATTGCGATGGTTTCTACAAATTGGCTCCCTTGAGCTTTGAGCTGACGGGCACCTGGACGACGCACCTGCGTGCCGGTTCGGGCATCGAGGCCATTGACGGTTGTTTGGCGGCCTTCTCTTTCACCCCTAACTATTTTCTCTACTGATGAGGGAAGTTATCCCGAAACCCGAGCCATGTCTCGGGCGATATCCAAAAACCCGGGACATGTATCGGGTCTAGAGATCATCAGTCCAACAAGTACCTACTTGCACCCACTGAGGTGAACCACTCAAGAACTCCATGTACCAGAGTCCCTAGGGGCGATCCGGAGGAGGGGCTAGCGGTGTGCGGTCCATTGCGATGGTTTCTACAAATTGGCTCCCTTGAGCTTTGAGCCGACGGGCTCCTGGACGACGCACCTGCGTGCCGGTTCGGGCATCGAGGCCATTGACGGTTGTTTGGCGGCCTTCTCTTCCACCCCTAACTATTTTCTCTACTGATGAGGGAAGTTATCCCGAAACCCGAGCCATGTCTCGGGCGATATCCAAAAACCCGGGACATGTATCGGGTCTAGAGATCATCAGTCCAACAAGTACCTACTTGCACCCACTGGGGTGAACCACTCAAGAACTCCATGTACCAGAGTCCCTAGGGGCGATCTGGAGGAGGGGCTAGCGGTGTGCGGTCCATTGCGATGGTTTCTACAAATTGGCTCCCTTGAGCTTTGAGCCGACGGGCTCCTGGACGATGCACCTGCGTGCCGGTTCGGGCATCGAGGCCATTGACGGTTGTTTGGCGGCCTTCTCTTCCACCCCTAACTATATTCTCTACTGATGAGGGAAGTTATCCCGAAACCCGAGCCATGTCTCGGGCGATATCCAAAAACCCGGGACATGTATCGGGTCTAGAGATCATCAGTCCAACAAGTACCTACTTGCACCCACTGGGGTGAACCACTCAAGAACTCCATGTACCAGAGTCCCTAGGGGCGATCCGGAGGAGGGGCTAGCGGTGTGCGGTCCATTGCGATGGTTTCTACAAATTGGCTCCCTTGAGCTTTGAGCCGACGGGCTCCTGGACGACGCACCTGCGTGCCGGTTCGGGCATTGAGGCCATTGACGGTTGTTTGGCGGCCTTCTCTTCCACCCCTAAATATTTTCTCTACTGATGAGGGAAGTTATCCCGAAACCCGAGCCATGTCTCGGGCGATATCCAAAAACCCGGGACATGTATCGGGTCTAGAGATCATCAGTCCAACAAGTACCTACTTGCACCCACTGGGGTGAACCACTCAAGAACTCCATGTACCAGAGTCCCTAGGGGCGATCCGGAGGAGGGGCTAGCGGTGTGCGGTCCATTGCGATGGTTTCTACAAATTGGCTCCCTTGAGCTTTGAGCCGACGGGCTCCTGGACGACGCACCTGCGTGCCGGTTCGGGCATCGAGGCCATTGACGGTTGTTTGGCGGCCTTCTCTTCCACCCCTAACTATTTTCTCTACTGATGAGGGAAGTTATCCCGAAACCCGAGCCATGTCTCGAGCAATATTCAACAACCCGGGACATGTATCGGGTCTAGAGATCATCAGTCCAACAAGTACCTACTTGCACCCACTGGGGTGAACCACTCAAGAACTCCATGTACCGGAGTCCCTAGGGGCGATCCGGAGGAGGGGCTAGCGGTGTGCGGTCCATTGCGATGATTTCTACAAATTGGCTCCCTTGAGCTTTGAGCCGACGGGCTCCTGGACGACGCACCTGCGTGCCGGTTCGGGCATCGAGGCCATTGACGGTTGTTTGGCGGCCTTCTCTTCCACCCCTAACTATTTTCTCTACTGATGAGGGAAGTTATCCCGAAACCCGAGCCATGTCTCGGGTGATATCCAAAAACCCGGGACATGTATCGGGTCTAGAGATCATCAGTCCAACAAGTACCTACTTGCACCCACTGGGGTGAACCACTCAAGAACTCCATGTACCAGAGTCCCTAGGGCCGATCCGGAGGAGGGGCTAGCGGTGTGCGGTCCTTTGCGATGGTTTCTACAAATTGGCTCCCTTGAGCTTTGAGCCGACGGGCTCCTGGACGACGCACCTTCGTGCCGGTTCGGGCATCGAGGCCATTGACGATTGTTTGGCGGCCTTCTCTTCCACCCCTAACTATTTTCTCTACTGATGAGGGAAGTTATCCCGAAACCCGAGCCATGTCTCGGGCGTTATCCAAAAACCCGGGACATGTATTGGGTCTAGAGATCATCAGTTCAACAAGTACCTACTTGCACCCACTGGGGTGAACCACTCAAGAACTCCATGTACCAGAGTCCCTAGGGGCGATCCGGAGGAGGGGCTAGCGGTGTGCGGTCCATTGCGATGGTTTCTACAAATTGGCTCCCTTGAACTTTGAGCCGACGGGCTCCTGGACGACGCACCTGCGTGCCGGTTCGGGCATCGAGGCCATTGACGGTTGTTTGGCGGCCTTCTCTTTCACCCCTAACTATTTTCTCTACTGATGAGGGAAGTTATCCCGAAACCCGAGCCATGTCTCGGGCGATATCCAAAAACCCGGGACATGTATCGGGTCTAGAGATCATCAGTCCAACAAGTACCTACTTGCACCCACTGAGGTGAACCACTCAAGAACTCCATGTACCAGAGTCCCTAGGGGCGATCCGGAGGAGGGGCTAGCGGTGTGCGGTCCATTGCGATGGTTTCTACAAATTGGCTCCCTTGAGCTTTGAGCCGACGGGCTCCTGGACGACGCACCTGCGTGCCGGTTCGGGCATCGAGGCCATTGACGGTTGTTTGGCGGCCTTCTCTTCCACCCCTAACTATTTTCTCTACTGATGAGGGAAGTTATCCCGAAACCCGAGCCATGTCTCGGGCGATATCCAAAAACCCGGGACATGTATCGGGTCTAGAGATCATCAGTCCAACAAGTACCTACTTGCACCCACTGGGGTGAACCACTCAAGAACTCCATGTACCAGAGTCCCTAGGGGCGATCTGGAGGAGGGGCTAGCGGTGTGCGGTCCATTGCGATGGTTTCTACAAATTGGCTCCCTTGAGCTTTGAGCCGACGGGCTCCTGGACGATGCACCTGCGTGCCGGTTCGGGCATCGAGGCCATTGACGGTTGTTTGGCGGCCTTCTCTTCCACCCCTAACTATATTCTCTACTGATGAGGGAAGTTATCCCGAAACCCGAGCCATGTCTCGGGCGATATCCAAAAACCCGGGACATGTATCGGGTCTAGAGATCATCAGTCCAACAAGTACCTACTTGCACCCACTGGGGTGAACCACTCAAGAACTCCATGTACCAGAGTCCCTAGGGGCGATCCGGAGGAGGGGCTAGCGGTGTGCGGTCCATTGCGATGGTTTCTACAAATTGGCTCCCTTGAGCTTTGAGCCGACGGGCTCCTGGACGACGCACCTGCGTGCCGGTTCGGGCATTGAGGCCATTGACGGTTGTTTGGCGGCCTTCTCTTCCACCCCTAACTATTTTCTCTACTGATGAGGGAAGTTATCCCGAAACCCGAGCCATGTCTCGGGCGATATCCAAAAACCCGGGACATGTATCGGGTCTAGAGATCATCAGTCCAACAAGTACCTACTTGCACCCACTGGGGTGAACCACTCAAGAACTCCATGTACCAGAGTCCCTAGGGGCGATCCGGAGGAGGGGCTAGCGGTGTGCGGTCCATTGCGATGGTTTCTACAAATTGGCTCCCTTGAGCTTTGAGCCGACGGGCTCCTGGACGACGCACCTGCGTGCCGGTTCGGGCATCGAGGCCATTGACGGTTGTTTGGCGGCCTTCTCTTCCACCCCTAACTATTTTCTCTACTGATGAGGGAAGTTATCCCGAAACCCGAGCCATGTCTCGAGCAATATTCAACAACCCGGGACATGTATCGGGTCTAGAGATCATCAGTCCAACAAGTACCTACTTGCACCCACTGGGGTGAACCACTCAAGAACTCCATGTACCGGAGTCCCTAGGGGCGATCCGGAGGAGGGGCTAGCGGTGTGCGGTCCATTGCGATGATTTCTACAAATTGGCTCCCTTGAGCTTTGAGCCGACGGGCTCCTGGACGACGCACCTGCGTGCCGGTTCGGGCATCGAGGCCATTGACGGTTGTTTGGCGGCCTTCTCTTCCACCCCTAACTATTTTCTCTACTGATGAGGGAAGTTATCCCGAAACCCGAGCCATGTCTCGGGTGATATCCAAAAACCCGGGACATGTATCGGGTCTAGAGATCATCAGTCCAACAAGTACCTACTTGCACCCACTGGGGTGAACCACTCAAGAACTCCATGTACCAGAGTCCCTAGGGCCGATCCGGAGGAGGGGCTAGCGGTGTGCGGTCCTTTGCGATGGTTTCTACAAATTGGCTCCCTTGAGCTTTGAGCCGACGGGCTCCTGGACGACGCACCTTCGTGCCGGTTTGGGCATCGAGGCCATTGACGATTGTTTGGCGGCCTTCTCTTCCACCCCTAACTATTTTCTCTACTGATGAGGGAAGTTATCCCGAAACCCGAGCCATGTCTCGGGCGTTATCCAAAAACCCGGGACATGTATTGGGTCTAGAGATCATCAGTTCAACAAGTACCTACTTGCACCCACTGGGGTGAACCACTCAAGAACTCCATGTACCAGAGTCCCTAGGGGCGATCCGGAGGAGGGGCTAGCGGTGTGCGGTCCATTGCGATGGTTTCTACAAATTGGCTCCCTTGAACTTTGAGCCGACGGGCTCCTGGACGACGCACCTGCGTGCCGGTTCGGGCATCGAGGCCATTGACGGTTGTTTGGCGGCCTTCTCTTCCACCCCTAACTATTTTCTCTACTGATGAGGGAAGTTATCCTGAAACCCGAGCCACGTCTAGGGCGATATCCAAAAACCCAGGACATGTATCGGGTCTAGAGATCATCAGTCCAACAAGTACCTACTTGCACCCACTGGGGTGAACCACTCAAGAACTCCATGTACCAGAGTCCCTAGGGGCGATCCGGAGGAGGGGCTAGCGGTGTGCGGTCCATTGCGATGGTTTCTACAAATTGGCTCCCTTGAGCTTTGAGCCGACGGGCTCCTGGACGACGCACCTGCGTGCCGGTTCGGGCATCGTGCCCATTGACGGTTGTTTGGCGGCCTTCTCTTCCACCCCTAACTATTTTCTCTACTGATGAGGGAAGTTATCCCGAAACCCGAGCCATGTCTCGGGCGATATCCAAAAACCCGGGACATGTATCGGGTCTAGAGATCATCAGTCCAACAAGTACCTACTTGCACCCACTGGGGTGAACCACTCAAGAACTCCATGTACCAGAGTCCCTAGGGGCGATCCGGAGGAGGGGCTAGCGGTGTGCGGTCCATTGCGATGGTTTCTACAAATTGTCTCCCTTGAGCTTTCAGCCGACGGGCTCCTGGACGACGCACCTGCGTGCCGGTTCGGGCATCGAGGCCATTGACGGTTGTTTGGCGGCCTTCTCTTCCACCCCTAACTATTTTCTCTACTGATGAGGGAAGTTATCCCGAAACCCGAGCCATGTCTTGGGCGATATCCAAAAACCCGGGACATGTATCGGGTCTAGAGATCATCAGTCCAACAAGTACCTACTTGCACCCACTGGGGTGAACCACTCAAGAACTCCATGTACCAGAGTCCCTAGGGGCGATCCGGAGAAGGGGCTAGCGGTGTGCGGTCCATTGCGATGGTTTCTACAAATTGGCTCCCTTGAGCTTTGAGCCGACGGGCTCCTGGACGACGCACCTGTGTGCCGGTTCGGGCATCGAGGCCATTGACGGTTGTTTGGCGGCCTTCTCTTCCACCCCTAACTATTTTCTCTACTGATGAGGGAAGTTATCCCGAAACCCGAGCCATGTCTCGGGCGATATCCAAAAACCCGGGACATGTATCGGGTCTAGAGATCATCAGTCCAACAAGTACCTACTTGCACCCACTGGGGTGAACCACTCAAGAACTCCATGTACCAGAGTCCCTAGGGGCGATCAGGAGGAGGGGCTAGCGGTGTGCGGTCCATTGCGATGGTTTCTACAAATTGGCTCCCTTGAGCTTTGAGCCGACGGGCTCCTGGACGACGCACCTGCGTGCCGGTTCGGGCATCGAGGCCATTGACGGTTGTTTGGCGGCCTTCTCTCCCACCCCTAACTATTTTCTCTACTGATGAGGGAAGTTATCCCGAAACCCGAGCCATGTCTCGGGCGATATCCAAAAACCCGGGACATGTATCGGGTCTAGAGATCATCAGTCCAACAAGTACCTACTTGCACCCACTGGGGTGAACCACTCAAGAACTCCATGTACCAGAGTCCCTAGGGGCGATCCGGAGGAGGGGCTAGCGGTGTGCGGTCCTTTGCGATGGTTTCTACAAATTGGCTCCCTTGAGCTTTGAGCCGACGGGCTCCTGGACGACGCACCTGCGTGCCGGTTCGGGCATCGAGGCCATTGACGATTGTTTGGCGGCCTTCTCTTCCACCCCTAACTATTTTATCTACTGATGAGGGAAGTTATCCCGAAACCCGAGCCATGTCTCGGGCGTTATCCAAAAACCCGGGACATGTATCGGGTCTAGAGATCATCAGTTCAACAAGTACCTACTTGCACCCACTGGGGTGAACCACTCAAGAACTCCATGTACCAGAGTCCCTAGGGGCGATCCGGAGGAGGGGCCAGCGGTGTGCGGTCCATTGCGATGGTTTCTACAAATTGGCTCCCTTGAGCTTTGAGCCGACGGGCTCCTGGACGACGCACCTGCGTGCCGGTTCGGGCATCGAGGCCATTGACGGTTGTTTGGCGGCCTTCTCTTCCACCCCTAACTATTTTCTCTACTGATGAGGGAAGTTATCCCGAAACCCGAGCCATGTCTAGGGCGATATCCAAAAACCCGGGACATGTATCGGGTCTAGAGATCATCAGTCCAACAAGTACCTACTTGCACCCACTGGGGTGAACCACTCAAGAACTCCATGTACCAGAGTCCCTAGGGGCGATCCGGGGGAGGGGCTAGCGGTGTGCGGTCCATTGCGATGGTTTCTACAAATTGGCTCCCTTGAGCTTTGAGCCGACGGGCTCCTGGACGACGCACCTGCGTGCCGGTTCGGGCATCGAGGTCATTGACGGTTGTTTGGCGGCCTTCTCTTCCACCCCTAACTATTTTCTCTACTGATGAGGGAAGTTATCCCGAAACCCGAGCCATGTCTCGGGCGATATCCAAAAACCCGGGACATGTATCGGGTCTAGAGATCATCAGTCCAACAAGTACCTACTTGCACCCACTGGGGTGAACCACTCAAGAACTCCATGTACCAGAGTCCCTAGGGGCGATCCGGAGGAGGGGCTAGCGGTGTGTGGTATATAAATAAATAATACCGGATCTATTTTTGTCTAGGCATAGCAATAACAGATAGCTCAATAAATAGGAGTCAAGATTCGAGGTAGTAGGAGTTTTGCAGGTTTAATACAGCATAAGGACAGGAACAGGACAACCTGCACAGGAATAGGATGGCAGCGCTGCCGGGGGCAGGATCGGAATCGGCGTAACATTTAATAACAATACACGAATATATATACTAAAACAGTTGCATTACAATACATATGATAGGCGGAGCAGTGGGTGTGGTCAATAGCAGTCGCGAAAGATAAGGGTGAAAGTAGGTGTAACAGAGGCGTATACATAGACATGTGATGCAAACGTAACAGAATATGTCATGAATGGGGTGGAAACATGGAGGGGGCTACCTAAGGAGCCGGGACCTCTGACCTAATGGTGCGCGCAAACTGGCAATGACGTGTTACTAGGAGAAGCTGGGGGCTTCGAACTCTGTGCTAGGAGCAGAGACTGAAGTCTGGAGAGTCAGGGCGACATGTACCTAAGCACTATCTAGTATCTGATGTTTAGAGAACATGTTGATAGAATCCAAAAGTTATCGGGGTAAAGGCTAACAGACTCTAAGAATGGTGCATGCATTATTCTACATGTAGTGCGTGATGAAGAATATTAAATGACCATTAAATGCAGTATTTCTCTAACGTGGAGACGTGAAGGCTAGACAATGACGGAAACTGTTGATGCGATTCAGTAGCTTAGGAATGCAGAGAAGGAGGGCTGGACTGATAGCTAGAATCATAACATACTCTTGGCAGACTCAGAGGCAGAGCCAGGCTGAACCGGGCACTGTGAGGCAGGAAGTAAGTGAAGGGTCGAGGATACAGGTGGGGGCTGTATCGCTCCTCAGCGAGGCTTCAGGAGACAGGAGCTGAATCTGGTGTCCAGGCCCTTTTGAGGCCTAGGAACGGGGACTTTACAATGAAATAACGTGCACACTGAGAAACGTGGCAACGTAGCTTTACATAGGCCTGATATTCGTAGTATTCACGAGAACTGGAAACTGACATACTAGAGGTGGATACAACTGTAATTGCGTCATTAATCGAACATGGGGAATACATATGCATATTAATCATGCACACATAACATATGATGGAGGACGCGTAGGGACACAGAACATGGCAAAATTTACTTTTCCACATTCCCTCCTTGTCACTACGTTTCCATCAGGAAACATCAATATTCATGATATCATCTATCATTTCATACAGTATCATTTGCTCGTCTCGAATTTTCTGGGAACGGGTTTTAGAACGGGACTTGGGACTAGGAATACAAGAGGTAGCACAAATGCCGCAAATCGCAGGGCCACATTGTATACAGAGGCAGCAGCTGAATATGATCGCTACGGCAATACCTAGAAAGGACAAGACTTTCCATCCCCAAGCGGAAATTATATTCCAGAACCAACCGGACCATGTCCAGGTGCCTGGATCTTGGTGTAACAGATGGGCAATTTTATGGAGTCTGGCTATAGCTGAATAAACAGACGGTGCGTTATTTGGAATGAAAATGCAGCAACTAGATCCGATGACTCTACAGGCCCCGCCCCTATCGGCCAATATGACGTCAAGGACGAGACGATTCTGTAAAACGACAAATCTCATAGCAGATTGCTCTTCGGTTAAGTTACCTAGAGCAGAGGCAGTCTCATTGACTACTACTTCAAGGGTTCTGGTTAACCTACGAATTAGCTTACTATTCTGGATAGGTCCTATAAAGAAGAAGAAACCTCTATTGAAATCTGTATACTGTTCTAGAGCAGTTTCAGTATAATCGACAATGGGGGACTCCCTTCTATGTCTAATGTGTACTAGATGTGTGTTTTTATGATAATCAGATGGGGCTAGGAAAACAGGTGGCAGTAGGAAGGCAATGTAACAGGTTCCCTCCCAATCGAGGGGCAGACGAACATATGCGGTCTGACCACAAATAAAATAAGAATGGCGTGAAGCTTTGAAAATAGATTTCCCACTGTCACTATATTTGACAATAGTAGTACAATCACTATGTCCTACATGTACGGAACCATTATTTCTAACACATAATTCGCCTTTGACTGGTAGTACTGAAATAGCAGGTAAATCTGGAGTGGAATCAGACTGAACATTCAGGACCATGAAATTCGAAGAATAATTACCTAAGTTGTAAACTTCGTTTTCTAGATCCAACCCTGTTCTGTGGGGAAGACCTTGCTTGTCTGGAAAACATGTACTGTTAAGAAAAGACATATCTGTTAAAGATGACGTTAACGTGGACCATGCTCCACACGAACCATTATGTGAAAATGGATATGGAAAGAGTGGCAGAACTCCCTTCGGTGTCTGGAAAGGGGGGAGTCGACCACACACCCAACAATTTGTGGCATTGCTGGTCTGGTGTGAATAATGTAACATGCGGATAAAGGAATTGTTACGCATAGCGAGGCGGTAAGAGAGTTCATGAGGAGGCAGATCACTAAACGTGTGCTCTACTGTAGCGTTAGAAGACTTATTTACATAAGAAACTGGAAAATACAGGTAAAATGCATAACTGGTGCAGGAAATCATAATGCTGAGAAATAATATGAAACTTAGAAAAACGATACATCGGATTGAGTTTTGACTAACTCTCTCACTATGGGGGTCTATTTTATACATGTCAGAAACCGGTCTAACCGTTTCGCCTAGGGGAGGACTTAGACAATCAAACTGGCTGACTTATTTTACTAGACCTTAACTTAAGCTTATACTCCTGTTGCGGAGTTTTCTCTAACAGGGAGGGTGCAGTATCATTGTCTTTTGCGGGACAGTCCTTAAGAATAGTACTTTGGCAGTCCTTTGAATCCTGGGAAATGTTCTTTGAGACTGGCTTCAATCCATAAAAAATTTTAATATGCGAAAGATGCACCCAGCCTTTGCGTCCCTCCAACTTCACGGCTGTACGGGTGGCCAGGAGGACCTGTCGGGGCTCCTTCCAGCGAGGCTCCAGCGGACTTGAGCGATCGAAATTTCGCACTAGGACCATGGATCCGGGAACGATTTCATGCGGTGCCACCTCGGTATTGTCTGGAAATGCGGCAGCAACCTGTGAACGACAAGAGTTGAGGGCAGACATCAAGGAAGCTAGGTAATCTGTCAGCATATTACTTGAAACATCGGTAATACTTCGGGGTCTAGGTGTACCCCACATGTTAGGGGGGCGGCCGAAAACGACCTCATACGGGGACAGACCTGATCTGGAATGTGCGACCATGCGCATATAAAACAAAGCGACTGGCAGAGCTACTAGCCAGTCCACACCTTTCTCTTGACAAACTTTGGCAATGCGAATTTTCAGGGTCTGATTATGTCTCTCTACGAGACCGGCTGCTTCAGGATGGCGTACACAATGGAACTTCCACTGGTACCCTAACAAAAGGGACACGTGCTTCATGAGTTCAGATGAGAATGGCTGGCCGTTGTCAGAATATACGACTCTAGGGAGTCCGTAACGGGGGAAGAACTCACGAACCAACTGCTTGGCAGTGGTCGCGGCTGTGTAATCTGGGACTGGATATGCCTCCGTCCACCTAGACAAAGCGCATACAACTACAAGGACATACTTGAAACCTCGACATCGCTCCATCTGAATGTAATCCATCTGGAGGACTTCAAAAGGGTGGTCAGGGGGCTGGAATCCACCTTGTTCCACCGGGACACTTTTACCTGGATTAAACTGACAACATATCATACAGGTACGGACCTTCTGCTTGGCTGCAGCTCGTAAATGTTTGTTGAACCAAATGTTCTGGATACTATCTAACATAGCTTTTTCTCCTAAATGTGCTGGACTATGTGCGGTATTAATAATGACTTGAACCATGGAGTCGGGGAGAAACCATGTGGCTTTACCCTTCGTTACCCATCCCTGATCTGTCTGGACCCCTCCTTGTTCGGACCATTTCTTGATTTCTTCAGGAGTAGCATGTAACTGGATATCTATGACATCTTGAGTAGGGTCCTTAACTGTCATACATGTAGTCGGATCTGGAGTGTGTGTCTGTGTCGGATTAACTGAAGTGTCTGGAGTCTGAGCTGTAAGCTTGGCTGTGCGATCTGCTAGATCATTACCTTGGGAAATAGTGTCAGTAACTTTCGTATGTGCTTTGCACTTCATGATAGCAATGGATGTCGGTAAATGTATGGCATCTAACAGAGCTTGAATAAGGAGACCATGCTGAATCTTGGTTCCATGAGAAGTCATGAAACCTCTCTCCTGCCAGAGCACTCCGAAGTCGTGTACAACTCCAAATGCATAACGTGAATCGGTGTAAACATTAACTTTCAGGTTCTTGGCGTGTATGCAGGCTTGAGTCAGAGCAACTAGCTCTGCTGCTTGAGCAGACAGGGTGTCAATACGGTGTGTTTCAATAACTTCAGTGTCAGTAGTCACTGCATACGCGGCTACTAGTTCTCCTGTACTAGTTCTCATGCATGAACCATCCACATAAAGTGTCAGGTCGGAGTCTGGTAATGGAATATCTGTCAGATCTTGTCTTGGCTTGGTCATAATGTTAACTACCTCCACACAGTCGTGTGTGGCAGAATTCGATATGACTGATGGTAACAATGTAGCAGGATTTAAAACGTTGCAGCGTCTGATTTCTATGTGTGGCTGGAACAGTGTCAATTCATAACCTGTTAAACGTGCAATTGTCAAGTGCTGAGTTTGTGTTCGGTTTAAAAGAACTTCCACGGAGTGTGGAACTTGTACTGTCAAGGAGTGTCCTAATACTATGGAATCACTTTGTCTGATAGCTAGTGCTGTGGCTGCAACTGACTTGAGGCACGCAGGCAGAGCCTGGGCTACAGGATCTAATGTGCTCGAAAAATAGGCACAGGGCTTGTATTGTCCTGCTTGATCTTGTGTGAGAACAGATAATGCTGTACCTTCACGTTCTGTGACGAAAAGTGTAAAAGGCTTACTGTAGTTCGGTGTTGCTAGAACTGGAGCTTGACATAGGGCTTTCTTTAACTCATTAAAACTAAATGTATGTTCAGATGTCCAAGGGAGGACAGTCGATACGGCTGCCTCCTGTGTCGTTAACTGTATCAGTGGCTTGGCTAGAAATGCATACTGAGGAATCCATTGTCTGCAGTAAGAAGTGAGGCCAATAAAAGCACGTACCTCCTTCTGGGTCCTTGGCTGAGGAAGACTCGCTATTAACTGGATACGGTCTGGTGTCAACTGCCTACCCCACTTGGACAGTAAGTGTCCTAAGTAGACCACTTGCTGGACACAGAATTGAAGCTTAGAAGGGGACACCTTGTGTCCCATCTCGGCTAGGAAATACAAGACTGTAAGTGATGCTCGCTCGCAAGCACATTCAGAACGGGCTGTGATCAGGAGATCATCGACATACTGGAGCAGGGCAGTGTCAGTTGGCATGTGAATGTTGTCTAGTTGTCTCTTGAGTGCTTGACTGTAAATACTAGGACTTTCTGTGAAACCTTGAGGAGCGCGTGTGAACATATAGCTCCTTCCATTTAAACAAAATCCGAAAAGAAACTGGCTGTCTGGATGAATGGGAACACTGAAAAACGCGTTCTTGAGGTCTATGACAGTGAAAAATGAAGCTTCTGAATCAATGGCTGTCAATAGGGAAGAGATATCTGGGACAACTGGGTACTGGGGAATAATACATTTATTAAGCTCTCGGAGATCAATCACTAAACGATATACTGGAGGTGCATTTGGATCAGTACGTTTCATGACTGGAATGATCGGAGAATTACATACATTGGAGTCGGTTTCTACAACTACTCCTTGAGCCATGAGCTCGTCAATAATTTTGGATAAGGCTGCTACAGCCTCAGGTGGCAATCTGTACTGCCTGATTCGTGGTAACACTACACCTGGCTTGAGAGTCACACGATGGGGTGTGATTTGCATAAAGCCAACATCAGTTGGACCTTGCGCCCATAGATGCTGCGGAACATTGGACAATCTGGGATCAAAATCTCGTAATACATAGTGACCCTTGAAGTCTCGTAGGAACAATCGTATTCCCTCTGGGGAACAGCATATAACTGCACCTAATTCTTTCAGTGTCTTAATGCCTAATAGATTCTCTGGACATGACTTAGTAAGTAACAGATCAGTAGTGCGGGACAATGGACCCACTTCTAGAGTAACTGGCTTTGATATTTCATTTACAATAGGTTTTCCTGAAAATCCAAGGGAAACATTTCTAGAGCCTGAGAGCGGAGCCCCTGGAACTTCGGCGTGACTTATAGTGGTCCTACTTGCCCCTGTATCAATCAAAAACTTTCTGTCTTTCCCTAATACTTGACTATAAACATAGGGACCTTCTTGATCTACAGGTATCTCGATGAGAGGCAAGCCTACCTCCCTCTCTAGGCTGTTTCATGAATATGGCTGATACTCTGGATACTCAGACTGTGCATACTGGTACATCTGCTGTGTAACATGCTGTGTTGCAGCGATAGGCTGCGGAGTTGTAACTGTCTGTGGTGCATTCTGTGACTGAGGAGTCTGTGTAACTTGTTCTTGTCTCGGCGGACGTGGTCTTTCTTTAGTCTTACCGGTAGCTATGTTGTGTTTCAGAACTGCACACTCGTTTATAAAATGACCTGGCTGTTTACAATAATTGCAGTTTCCTTTAACGGGAGCTGCAGGATGACTGGCTTGATTTGTACCCCTCTTTTGACTGTCTTGAGGAACAGATTGTGCAACTAGTACTTTCATTTTCGTGTCTTTCATACGTTTTCTCTCGTGATCTTGTTCTTCTCTGATTCTATTCTGGTGATATTGAAGCATCTGTAACATCTGGGACGGGGTATTAGCTTGCCAGGTACTTTCGACTTTCAAAACTCGATTCTTAATTTGTGGACTTGAATTCTCGACTAATTTAGTAACAAAAAGATGAGGGTATGACTCGCTACTCGTCTTGAGGCCACTGTTTATGGTAAAACATTTCTCAAATCTGGAATAGTAATCACTAATATCTTCGTCTTGTTTCTGTTTACAGGCTGAGATTGCATCCCAGTCTTCTTTTCTAGTTGTCAATAACCTAGGCAAAACTTGTATTAATAATTCTGGTAATTCTTTACATTTATCTCCAAGACCGGTACCTGGTACTCGTGCCTTATCTTCAGCTTCTAGAACTGCCCAATCGATCTTTTTCTCTCCCACCTCCCATTCTTTTTCCTTGAGTTTCTCATATACCCCTGCGGGCAACAAGATTTTTAACATTTTAATGATATCTGGATACGTGTATTCTCCCATACGGAGCATGTCTTTTAATTCTCGGTGGAACCCTGCTGGATCTTTATCATGACAGGGAATTACCTTTTTCATCTCTAAGAGTTCCATCTTTGTGATCGGGGTGTAAACAAACACTCGTTGCATTTCACCACCGTCTGTCTTAATTGGATGTACTTCTCGTAACGGATTCTGTCTGTCTATGAAAAACGGTTTACTTTCTGGGGGTGAGACATGAACAAAATGTGGGTTCAGAAACGTTTTATATTTGTGGCGCTGTTCTAGAATGACACTAATCAAATCGGTACCTAAACCTTTCCATTTATACTGGAGTAACTCGTTCAGGACATCATGCAACGGACCTGGATCAGAATGTTGACCCTCATACAATGTAATGAGGTGCTGGATCATATACATACCCGCCAGTCGTTGCTCGGCTGGGGGCATTTTCAGAAACATTTGTGCCACTATTTCGTCTGGAAAAGTGGTAGAATCAGTAATCCATCGGACTGCTGATCGGACTAGTTCTTGTTCATGCATAGTACTTAACTCGCTATAACCGATTCGTGATTTCAGAATGTGATCGGTAGCTTGAAATACTTGTTCTAGAGAACCTTGTTCTGATGCTGGATGATGTAAAACTGACTTGTGTTCTAGGCGCAAATGGCGATCTGGAAATCTAGATTTTCCTACATACGCTATTCTGTCGGGATTCTCGTCCTCTACCTCTTCTGTAGAAGAGTCATTTTCTTTCTCGCTTACTTGTGCTTCTTTACGTTGTTCGTGTACCCTTATTATTTCTTTACGAATCTTCTTGTACATACTCTCTATACTACTGATAGTCTTATGCTTACCCTCGGCTATATTATCACTCCACCTTGTCAGGACTTTCATTTCGGCTCGATCTTTGGTCGGATAATCTTGTTCCCTTATTAGACAATTAATCAGAAACTTTAATATCATGAGCTGGACTTCAACTTTTCTTTGGCACATGACGTCACTAATACTTTCTGGATCATTCCCTGTACGGATGAAACAATATATTCTGTCTAGATCTTCTTTCATATCTGGTAGGGTGACTAGATACTCGGTCACCTTTCTCACGCGTAATGAATATAAAACCATACTATCCTCGCCTGGGACTGGATCATAGCCACATTCATTAAGGGCTTTTCTTATTTCTGCAACAGACTGATACCTGGGCGTACGCTGTGACGCTTGTGCATGTAATTCGGCTAACGTTAAACGCTTGTGTGGCGGCGGGGTTTGAGGAGGACCTCCCCCTGCGGCCCCTAAACTAGAGTCGTCTACTGATGCTCTTCGTCCTGGCAGAGTGGGAAATGGAAATGCAGGCTGGACTTGTATGGCGGGCTGGACCGGGGGTACCGTAACAGGTACTCCGGTGTCTGGAGGAGCGGGAAGTGCCTGATTTACAGGGACTGGCGGAGCAGGAACAGGATTTGCATATTCTGGGACTGTGTCGTCCAAATAGGACGAAATGAAAATATCAGCTGCGGTCGGTTTGTGACGTAGCTTGGTCGGAACTAATGGTGGCGGGAAATTACTGGATGCCTCTGGGGTCGCTTTTGGCAAGCCCTCGGCAAGAAGAGGATACATACCCTTGATAAGAGCATGCCTCTGTCTGTCTGACTGTTCGGTTTTAACTCGTTCACCAATCTCGATTAATTCCCTTTCTTGGGCTCGTTCTAAGGATTCTCTACTTAATTCTGACTTTCTGATTTCTTTTTCGGTTCTTTTATGAGATTCTTTGCGCCATAACTCAATGGCATCTTTCTGTGACTGTCTGGCTTTCTTTTTCCATAATGCTTCTTCTACTCTCATGATGCACTCGGCATCCCATGTGCCTGATACAGGCCATCTATACTTTTCTTCTAACTGTTTGGTATACTCTACCCATAAATCTAGATATAGTATGGCACTTATGCCATGCTTTTGATACATGAAATGACCTGGACTGTCCCTAGGCGGGACAGGAACTGCTGCTTCTAACAGACCTTTTCTGGTTTTTAACTGACGCAGTTTTGAAAATAGCGGCATGACTGAACTATAATCTGGGCACAACACAATACACAATAAACAATAAACACGATAATTACTTCACACTCATACCACGACATTAAAATACATGAATAACATTCAGAATAACAGTTCGAACAGAATACTACCTGGAATACGGAAAACAGAATACATGAATTTTCTCGAGAACAGAACTGACTAGAACAGAAACTAGATGCACTGCTGAAACAGTACGAAACTTACCGGTCTCATACAGAGACACGTCAGGACCCGCATCCACCGAAGTGGACACTTCGTTTGTGGGTCTGTGTACCACCAACCCACGGACCAGAGTCAATTAGATTGACCCTGTCTAGATACTACCCCAGCAACGGTACTCACCGGGCAGCAAGAACGGAAGGCCTCGGACTGGACTGGACTGCTTCGACGCCGGACGGACGAACTTCGGACTTCTGTTACGGGTGGGCCTCCGGATACCTCGGACCTTGGACTCTCGGCTTGGGCTCTGGTCGGGACTCGCCGCGTTCCTCCACCGTCTCGTCTGGATGCTGGACCGCCTCCTCCGTCTTGTGGTAAATAAATAAATAATACCTCTATTTTTGAATGGATAAATGAATAACAGATAGCTCAATAAATAAGAGTCAAGATTCGAGGTAGTAGGAGTTTTGCAGGTTTAATACAGCATAAGGACAGGAACAGGACAACCTGCACAGGAATAGGATGGCAGCGCTGCCGGGGGCAGGATCGGAATCGGCGTAACATTTAATAACAATACACGAATATATATACTAAAACAGTTGCATTACAATACATACGATAGGCGGAGCAGTGGGTGTAGTCAATAGCAGTCGCGAAAGATAAGGGTGAAAGTAGGTGTAACAGAGGCGTATACATAGACATGTGATGCAAACGTAACAGAATATGTCATGAATGGGGCGGAAACATGGAGGGGGCTACCTAAGGAGCCGGGACCTCTGACCTAATGGTGCGCGCAAGCTGGCAATGACGTGTTACTAGGAGAAGCTGGGGGCTACGAACTCTGTGCTAGGAGCAGAGACTGAAGTCTGGAGAGTCAGGGCGACATGTACCTAAGCACTATCTAGTATCTGATGTTTAGAGAACATGTTGATAGAATCCAAAAGTTATCGGGGTAAAGGCTAATAGACTCTAAGAATGGTGCATGCATTATTCTACATGTAGTGCGTGATGAAGAATATTAAATGACCACTAAGTGCAGTATTTCTCTAACGTGGAGACGTAAAGGCTAGACAATGACGGAAACTGTTGATGCGGTTCAGTAGCTTAGGAATGCAGAGAAGGAGGGCTGGACTGATAGCTAGAATCATAACATACTCTTGGCAGACTCAGAGGCAGAGCCAGGCTGAACCGGGCACTGCGAGGCAGGAAGTAAGTGAAGGGTCGAGGATACAGGTGGGGGCTGTATCGCTCCTCAGCGAGGCTTCAGGAGTCAGGAGCTGAATCTGGTGTCCAGGCCCTTTTGAGGCCTAGAAACGGGGACTTTACAATGGAATAACGTGCACACTGAGAAACGTGGCAACGTAGCTTTAAATAGGCCTGATATTCGTAGTATTCACGAGAACTGGAAACTGGCATACTAGAGGTGGATACAACTGTAATTGCGTCATTAATCGAACATGGGGAATACATATGCATATTAATCATGCACAGATAACATATGATGGATGACTCGTAGGGACACAGAACATGGCAAAATTTACTTTTCCACATTCCCTCCTTGTCACTACGTTTCCATCAGGAAACATCAATATTCATGATACCATCTATCATTTCATACAGTATCATTTGCTCGTCTCGAATTTTCTTGGAATGGGATTTAGAACGGGGCTTGGGACTAGGAATACAAGAGGTAGCACAAATGCCGCAAATCGCAGGGCCACATTGTATACAGAGGCAGCAGCTGAATATGATCGCTACTGCAATACCTAGAAAGGACAAGACTTTCCATCCCCAAGCGGAAATTATATTCCAGAACCAACCGGACCATGTCCAGGTGCCTGGATCTTGGTGTAACAGATGGGCAATTTTATGAAGTCTGGTTATAGCTGAATAAACAGACGGCGCGTTATTAGGAATGAAAATGCAGCAACTAGATCCGATGACTCTACAGGCCCCGCCCCTATCGGCCAATATGACGTCAAGGACGAGACGATTCTGTAAAACGACAAATCTCATAGCAGATTGCTCTTCGGTTAAGTTACCTAGAGCAGAGGCAGTCTCATTAACTACTGCTTCAAGGGTTCTGGTTAACCTACGAATTAGTTTACTATTCTGGATAGGTCCTATAAAGAAGAAGAAACCTCTATTGAAATCTGTATACTGTTCTAGAGCAGTTTCAGTATAATCGACAATGGGGGACTCCCTTCTATGTCTAATGTGTACTAGATGTGTGTTTCTATGATAATCAGATGGGGCTAGGAAAACAGGTGGCAGTAGGAAGGCAATGTAACAGGTTCCCTCCCAATCGAGGGGCAGACGAACATATGCGGTCTGACCACAAATAAAATAAGAATGGCGTGAAGCTTTGAAAATAGATTTCCCACAGTCACTATACTTGACAATAGTAGTACAATCGCTATGTCCTACATGTACGGAACCATTATTCTTAACACATAATTCGCCTTTGACTGGTAGTACTGAAATAACAGGTAAGTCTGGAGTGGAATCAGACTGAACATTCAGGACCATGAAATTCGAAGAATAATTACCTAAATTGTAAACTTTGTTTTCTAGATCTAACCCTGTTCTGTGGGGAAGACCTTGCTTGTCTGGAAAACATGTACTGTTAAGAAAAGACATATCTGTTGAAGATGACGTTAACGTGGACCATGCTCCACACGAATCATTATGTGAAAATGGATAAGGAAAGAGTGGCAGAACTCCCTTCGGTGTCTGGAAAGGGGGGAGTCGACCACACACCCAACAATTTGTGGCATTGCTGGTCTGGTGTGAATAATGTAACATGCGGATAAAGGAATTGTTACGCATAGCGAGGCGGTAAGAGAGTTCATGAGGAGGCAGATCACTAAACGTGTGCTCTACTGTAACATTAGAAGACTTATTTACATGAGGAACTGGAAAATACAGATAAAATGCATAACTGGTGCAGGAAATCATAATACTGAGAAATAATATGAAACATAGAAAAACGATACATCGGATTGAGTTTTGACTAACTCTCTCACTATGGGGGTCTATTTTATACATGTCAGAAACCGGTCTAACCGTTTCACCTAGGGGAGGACTTAGACAATCAAACTGGCTGACTTATTTTACTAGACCTTAACTTAAGCTTATACTCCTGTTGCGGAGTTGTCTCTAACAGGGAGGGTGCAGTATCATTGTCTTTTGCGGGACAGTCCTTAAGAATAGTACTTTGGCAGTCCTTTAAATCCGGGGAAACTGGCTTCAATCCATAAAATTTTTTAATATGCGAAAGGTGCACCCAGCCTTTGCGTCCCTCCAACTTCACGGCTGTGCGGGTGGCCAGGAGGACCTGTCGGGGCTCCTTCCAGCGAGGCTCCAGCGGACTTGAGCGATCGAAATTTCGCACTAGGACCATGGATCCGGGAACGATTTCATGCGGTGCCACCTCGGTATTGTCTGGAAATGCGGCAGCAACCTGTGAACGACAAGAGTTGAGGGCAGACATCAAGGAAGCTAGGTAATCTGTCAGCATATTACTTGAAACATCGGTAATACTTCGGGGTCTAGGTGTACCCCACATGTTAGGGGGGCGGCCGAAAACGACCTCATACGGGGACAGACCTGATCTGGAATGTGCGACCATGCGCATATAAAACAAAGCGACTGGCAGAGCTACGAGCCAGTCCACACCTTTCTCTTGACAAACTTTTGCAATTCGGATTTTCAGGGTCTGATTATGTCTCTCTACGAGACCGGCTGCTTCAGGATGGCGTACACAATGGAACTTCCACTGGTACCCTAACAAAAGGGACACGTGTTTCATGAGTTCAGATGAGAATGGCTGGCCGTTGTCAGAATATACGACCCTAGGGAGTCCGTAGCGGGGGAAGAACTCACGAACCAACTGCTTGGCAGTGGTCGCGGCTGTGTAATCTGGGACTGGATATGCCTCCGTCCACCTAGACAAAGCGCATACAACTACAAGGACATACTTGAAACCTCGACATCGCTCCATCTGAATGTAATCCATCTGGAGGACTTCAAAAGGGTGGTCAGGGGGCTGGAATCCACCTTGTTCCACCGGGACACTTTTACCTGGATTGAACTGGCAACATATCATACAGGTACGGACTTTCTGCTTGGCTGCAGCTCGTAAATGCTTGTTGAACCAAATGTTCTGGATACTGCCTAACATAGCTTTTTCTCCTAAATGTGCTGGACTATGTGCGGTATTGATAATGACTTGAACCATGGAGTCGGGGAGAAACCATGTGGTTCTACCCTTTGTTACCCATCCTTGATCTGTCTGTACCCCTCCTTGTTCGGACCATTTCTTGATTTCATCGGGAGTAGCATGTAACTGGATATCTATGACATCTTGAGTAGGGTCTTTAACTGTCATACATGTAGTCGGATCTGGAGTGTGTGTCGGTGCCTTATTAACTGGAATGTCTGGTGTCTGAGCTGTAAGCTTGGCTGTGCGATCTGCTAGATCATTACCTTGAGAAATAGTGTCAGTAACTTTCGTATGTGCTTTGCACTTCATGAAAGCAATGGATGTCGGTAAATGTATGGCATCTAACAGAGCCTGAATAAGGAGACCATGCTGAATCTTGGTTCCATGAGAAGTCATGAAACCTCTCTCTTGCCAGAGCACTCCGAAGTCGTGTACAACTCCAAATGCGTAACGTGAATCGGTGTAAACATTAACTTTCAGGTTCTTGGCGTGAATGCAGGCTTGTGTCAGAGCAACTAGCTCTGCTGCTTGAGCAGACAGGGTGTCAATGCGGTGTGTTTCAATAACTTCAGTGTCAGTAGTCACTGCATAAGCGGCTACTAGTTCTCCTGTACTAGTTCTCATGCATGAACCATCCACATAAAGTGTCAGGTCGGGATCTGGTAATGGAATATCTGTCAGATCTTGTCTTGGCTTTGTCATGATGTTAACTACTTCCACACAGTCGTGTGTGGCAGGATTCGAAGTAACTGATGGTAACAATGTAGCAGGATTTAAAACGTTGCAGCGTCTGATTTCTATGTGTGGCTGGAACAGTGTCAATTCATAACCTGTTAAACGTGCAATTGTCAAGTGCTGAGTTTGTGTTCGGTTTAAAAGAACTTCCACGGAGTGTGGAACTTGTACTGTCAAGGAATGTACTATGGAATCACTTTGTCTGATAGCTAGTGCTGTGGCTGCAACTGACTTAACCCCTTCGACGCTCATGACGAGCTGGGCTCGTCATGCAGTAGCCTCCTGCTACGCTCATGACGAGCCCAGCTCGTCATGTAAAGTGCATCTGCTGCTTTTCCAGCACAGGGGAAAAATCCCCATAGCGTTCAAGGTGTTAAGGCACGCAGGCAGAGCCTGGGCTACAGGATCTAATGTGCTCGAAAAATAAGCACAGGGCTTGTATTGTCCTGCTTGATCTTGTGTGAGAACAGATAATGCTGTACCTTCGCGTTCTGTGACGAAAAGTGTAAAAGGCTTACTTTAGTTCGGTGTTGCTAGAACTGGAGCTTGACATAGGGCTTTCTTTAACTCATTAAAGCTAAGTGTATGTTCAGATGTCCAAGGGAGGACAGTCGATACGGCTGCCTCCTGCGTCGTTAACTGTATCAGTGGTTTAGCTAGAAATGCATACTGAGGAATCCATTGTCTGCAATAAGAAGTGAGGCCAATAAAAGCACGTACCTCCTTCTGGGTCTTGGGCTGAGGAAGACTCGCTATTAACTGGATACGGTCTGGTGTCAACTGCCTACCGCTCTTGGACAGTAAGTGTCCTAAGTAGACCACTTGCTGGACACAGAATTGAAGCTTCGAAGGGGACACCTTGTGTCCCATCTCGGCTAGAAAATACAAGACTGTAAGGGATGCTCGCTCGCAAGCACATTCAGAACGGGCTGTGATCAGTAGATCATCGACATACTGGAGCAGGGCAGTGTCAGTTGGCATGTGAATATTGTCTAGTTGTCTCTTGAGTGCTTGACTGTAAATACTAGGACTTTCTGTGAAACCTTGAGGAGCTCGTGTGAACATAAAGCTCCTTCCATTTAAACAAAATCCGAAAAGGAACTGGCTGTCTGGATGAATGGGGACACTAAAAAACGCGTTCTTGAGGTCTATGACAGTAAAAAATGAGGCTTCGGAATCAATGGCTGTCAACAGGGAAGAGATATCTGGGACAACTGGATACTGGGGAATAATACATTTATTAAGCTCTCGGAGATCAATCACTAATCGATATACTGGAGGTGCATTTGGATCAGTACGTTTCATGACAGGAATGATCGGAGAATTACATACATTGGAGTCAGTTTCTACAACTACTCCTTGAGCGATGAGCTCGTCAATAATTTTGGATAAGGCTGCTACAGCCTCAGGTGGCAATCTGTACTGTCTGATTCGTGGCAGGACTACACCTGGCTTGAGAGTCACACGATGGGGTGTGATTTGCATAAAGCCAACATCAGTTGGACCTTGTGCCCACAGATGCTGCGGAACATTAGACAATCTGGGATCAAAATCTCGTAATACATAGTGAGCCTTGAAGTCACGTAGGAACAATCGTATTCCCTCGGGGGAACAGCATATAACTGCACCTAACTCTTTCAGTGTTTTAATGCCTAATAGATTCTCTGGACATGACTTAGTAAGTAACAGATCAGTAGTGCGGGACAGTGGACCTACTTCTAGAGTAACTGGCTTTGATATTTCATTCACAATAGGTTTTCCTGAAAATCCAAGGGAAACATTTCTTGAGCCTGAGAGCGGAGCCCCTGGAACTTCGGCGTGACTGATGGTGGTCCTACTTGCCCCTGTATCAATCAAAAACTTTCTGTCTTTCCCTAATACTTGACTATGAACATAGGGACCTTCTTGATCTACAGGTATCTCGATGAGAGGCAAGCCTACCTCCCTCTCTAGGCTGTTTCATGAATACGGCTGATACTCTGGATACTCAGACTGTGCATACTGGTACATCTGCTGTGTAACATGCTGTGTTGCAGCGATAGGCTGCGGAGCTGTAACTGTCTGTGGTGCATTCTGTGACTGCGGAGTCTGTGTAACTTGTTCTTGTCTCGGCGGACGTGGTCTTTCTTTAGTCTTACCGGTAGCTATGTTGTGTTTCAGAACTGCACACTCGTTTATAAAATGACCTGGCTGTTTACAATAATTGCAGTTCCCTTTAACGGGAGCTGCAGGATGACTGGCTTGATTCGGACCCCTTTTCTGACTGTCTTGAGGAACAGATTGTGCAACTAGTACTTTCATTTTCGTGTCTTTCATACGTTTTCTCTCATGTTCTTGCTCTTCTCTGATTCTATTCTGGTGGTATTGAAGCATCTGTAACATCTGGGACGGGGTATTAGCTTGCCAGGTACTTTCGACTTTCAAAACTCGGTTTTTAATTTGTGGACTTGAATTCTCGACTAATTTAGTAACAAAAAGATGAGGGTATGATTCGCTACTCGTCTTGAGGCCACTGTTTATGGTAAAACATTTCTCAAATCTGGAATAATAATCACTAATATCTTCGTCTTGTTTCTGTTTACAGGCTGAGATTGCATCCCAGTCTTCTTTTCTAGTTGTCAATAACCTAGG
Organism: Lissotriton helveticus; assembly: GCF_964261635.1. Lineage (NCBI taxonomy): Eukaryota > Metazoa > Chordata > Amphibia > Caudata > Salamandridae > Lissotriton > Lissotriton helveticus. The sequence goes on along the minus strand of NC_136057.1, from coordinate 54,251,936 downwards.
CAAAACTTGTATTAATAATTCTGGTAATTCTTTACATTTATCTCCAAGACCGGTACCTGGTACTCGTGCCTTGTCTTCGGCTTCTAGAACTGTCCAATCGATCTTTTTCTCTCCCACCTCCCATTCTTTTTCTTTGAGTTTCTCATATACCCCTGCGGGCAACAAGACTTTTAACATTTTAATGATGTCTGGATACGTGTATTCTCCCATACGGAGCATGTCTTTTAATTCTCGGTGGAACCCTGCTGGATCTTTATCATGACAGGGAATTAACTTTTTCATCTCTAAGAGTTCCATCTTTGTGATCGGGGTGTAAACGAACACTCGTTGCATTTCACCACCGTCTGTCTTAACTGGATGTACTTCTCGTAACGGATTCTGTCTGTCTATGAAAAACGGTTTACTTTCTGGAGGTGAGACATGAACAAAATGTGGGTTCAGAAACGTTCTATATTTGTGGCGCTGTTCTAGAATGATACTAATCAAATCGGTACCTAAACCTTTCCATTTATACTGGAGTAACTCGTTCAGGACATCGTGTAACGGACCTGGATCAGAATGTTGACCCTCATACAATGTAATGAGGTGCTGGATCATATACATACCCACCAGTCGTTGCTCGGCTGGGGGCAATTTCAGAAACATTTGTGCCACTATTTCGTCTGGAAAAGTGGTAGAATCAGTAATCCATCGGACTGCTGATCGGACTAGTTCTTGTTCATGCATAGTACTTAACTCGCTATAACCGATTCGTGATTTCAGAATGTGATCGGTAGCTTGAAATACTTGTTCTAGAGAACCTTGTTCTGGTGCTGGATGATGAAAAATTGACTTGTGTTCTAGGCGCAAATGGCGATCTGGAAATCTAGATTTTCCTACATACGCTAATCTGTCGGGATTCTCGTCCTCTACCTCTTCTGTAGAAGAGTCATTTTCTTTCTCGCTTACTTGTGCTTCTTTACGTTGTTCGTGTACCCTTATTATTTCTTTACGGATTTTCTTGTACATACTCTCTATACTACTGATGGTCTTATGCTTACCCTCGGCTATATTATCACTCCACCTTGTCAGGACTTTCATTTCGGCTCGATCTTTGGTCGGATAATCTTGTTCCCTTATTAGACAATTAATCAGAAACTTTAATATCATGAGCTGGACTTCAACTTTTCTTTGGCACATGACGTCACTAATACTTTCTGGATCATTCCCTGTACGGATGAAACGATATATTCTGTCTAGATCTTCTTTCATATCTGGTAGGGTGACTAGATACTCGGTCACCTTTCTCACGCGTAATGAATATAAAACCATATTATCCTCGCCTGGGACTGGATCATAGCCACATTCGGTAAGGGCTTTTCTTATTTCTGCAACAGACTGATACCTGGGCGTACGCTGTGACGCTTGTGCATGTAATTCGGCTAACGTTAAACGCTTGTGTGGCGGCGGGGTTTGAGGAGGACCTCCCCCTGCGGCCCCTAAACTAGAGTCGTCTACTGATGCTCTTCGTCCTGGCAGAGTGGGAAATGGAAATGCAGGCTGGACTTGTATGGCGGGCTGGACCGGGGGTACCGTAACAGGTACTCCGGTGTCTGGAGGAGCGGGAATTGCCTGATTTACAGGGACTGGCGGAGTAGGAACAGGATTTGCGTATTCTGGGACTGTGTCGTCCAAATAGGACGAGATGAAAATATCAGCTGCGGTCGGTTTGTGACGTAGCTTGGTCGGAACTAATGGTGGCGGGAAATTACTGGATGCCTCGGGGGTCGCTTTTGGCAAGCCCTCGGCAAGAAGAGGGTACATACCCTTAATGAGGGCATTCCACTGTCTGTCGGACTGTTCTGTTTTAACTCGTTCACCTATCTCGATTAGTTCCCTTTCCTGGGCTCGTTCCAAGGATTCTCTACTTAGTTCTGACTTTCTGATTTCTTTTTCAGTTCTTTTATGAGATTCTTTGCGCCATAACTCAATGGCATCTTTCTGTGACTGTCTGGCTTTCTTTTTCCATAATGCTTCTTCTACTCTCATGATGCACTCGGCATCCCATGTACCCGATACGGGCCATCTATACTTTTCCTCTAACTGTTTGGTATACTCTACCCATAAATCTAGATACAATATGGCGCTTATGCCATGCTTCTGATACATAAAATGACCTGGACTGTCCCTAGGCGGGACAGGAACTGCTGCTTCTAGCAGACCTTTTCTGGTTTTTACCTGACGCAGTTTTGAAAAGAGTGGCATGACTGAACTATAATCTGGACACAATACAATACACAATAAACACGAGAATCACTTCGCACTCATACCACGACATTAAAATACATGAAGAACATTATGAATAACAGTTTGAACAGAATACCACCTGGAATACGGAAAACAGAATACATGAATTTTCTCGAGAACAGAACTGACTAGAACAGGAACTAGATGCACTGCTGAAACAGTACGAAACTTACCGGTCTCATACAGAGACACGTCAGGACCCGCATCCACCGGAGTGGACACTTCGTTTGTGGGTCTGTGTACCACCAACCCACGGACCAGAGTCAATTAGATTGACCCTGTCTAGATACTACCCCAGCAACGGTACTCACCGGGCAGCAAGAACGGAAGGCCTCGGACTGGACTGGACTGCTTCGACGCCGGACGGACGAACTTCGGACTTCTGTTATGGGTGGGCCTCCGGATACCTCGGACCTTGGACTCTCGGCTTGGGCTCTGGTCGGGACTCGCCGCGTTCCTCCACCGTCTCGTCTGGATGCTGGACCGCCTCCTCCGTCTCCTCCGTGGGCCTGAGGGATACTTGAAGCAGAAATATCTGCCGGTGCGCAGAAGAGTTCCGTCACGACTGCAGAGGGTCATGGGGTCGGCGTGGCTTCACCGACGCGTGGGGAAAGGGCAAGTCCCTGTTCGGGCGCCATTATGTGGTAAATAAATAAATAATACCTCTATTTTTGAATGGATAAATGAATAACAGATAGCTCAATAAATAAGAGTCAAGATTCGAGGTAGTAGGAGTTTTGCAGGTTTAATACAGCATAAGGACAGGAACAGGACAACCTGCACAGGAATAGGATGGCAGCGCTGCCGGGGGCAGGATCGGAATCGGCGTAACATTTAATAACAATACACGAATATATATACTAAAACAGTTGCATTACAATACATACGATAGGCGGAGCAGTGGGTGTAGTCAATAGCAGTCGCGAAAGATAAGGGTGAAAGTAGGTGTAACAGAGGCGTATACATAGACATGTGATGCAAACGTAACAGAATATGTCATGAATGGGGCGGAAACATGGAGGGGGCTACCTAAGGAGCCGGGACCTCTGACCTAATGGTGCGCGCAAGCTGGCAATGACGTGTTACTAGGAGAAGCTGGGGGCTTCGAACTCTGTGCTAGGAGCAGAGACTGAAGTCTGGAGAGTCAGGGCGACATGTACCTAAGCACTATCTAGTATCTGATGTTTAGAGAACATGTTGATAGAATCCAAAAGTTATCGGGGTAAAGGCTAATAGACTCTAAGAATGGTGCATGCATTATTCTACATGTAGTGCGTGATGAAGAATATTAAATGACCACTAAGTGCAGTATTTCTCTAACGTGGAGACGTAAAGGCTAGACAATGACGGAAACTGTTGATGCGGTTCAGTAGCTTAGGAATGCAGAGAAGGAGGGCTGGACTGATAGCTAGAATCATAACATACTCTTGGCAGACTCAGAGGCAGAGCCAGGCTGAACCGGGCACTGCGAGGCAGGAAGTAAGTGAAGGGTCGAGGATACAGGTGGGGGCTGTATCGCTCCTCAGCGAGGCTTCAGGAGTCAGGAGCTGAATCTGGTGTACAGGCCCTTTTGAGGCCTAGAAACGGGGACTTTACAATGGAATAACGTGCACACTGAGAAACGTGGCAACGTAGCTTTAAATAGGCCTGATATTCGTAGTATTCACGAGAACTGGAAACTGGCATACTAGAGGTGGATACAACTGTAATTGCGTCATTAATCGAACATGGGGAATACATATGCATATTAATCATGCACAGATAACATATGATGGATGACTCGTAGGGACACAGAACATGGCAAAATTTACTTTTCCACAGTCTCCTCCGTGGGCCTGAGGGATACTTGAAGCAGAAATATCTGCCGGTGCGCAGAAGAGTTCCGTCACGACTGCAGAGGGTCAGGGGGTCGGCGTGGCTTCACCGACGCGTGGGGAAAGGGCAAGTCCCTGTTCGGGCGCCATTATGTGGTATATAAATAAATATTACCGGATCTATTTTTGTCTAGGCATAGCAATAACAGATAGCTCAATAAATAGGAGTCAAGATTCGAGGTAGTAGGAGTTTTGCAGGTTTAATACAGCATAAGGACAGGAACAGGACAACCTGCACAGGAATAGGATGGCAGCGCTGCCGGGGGCAGGATCGGAATCGGCGTAACATTTAATAACAATACACGAATATATATACTAAAACAGTTGCATTACAATACATATGATAGGCGGAGCAGTGGGTGTGGTCAATAGCAGTCGCGAAAGATAAGGGTGAAAGTAGGTGTAACAGAGGCGTATACATAGACATGTGATGCAAACATAACAGAATATGTCATGAATGGGGTGGAAACATGGAGGGGGCTACCTAAGGAGCCGGGACCTCTGACCTAATGGTGCGCGCAAACTGGCAATGACGTGTTACTAGGAGAAGCTGGGGGCTTCGAACTCTGTGCTAGGAGCAGAGACTGAAGTCTGGAGAGTCAGGGCGACATGTACCTAAGCACTATCTAGTATCTGATGTTTAGAGAACATGTTGATAGAATCCAAAAGTTATCGGGGTAAAGGCTAACAGACTCTAAGAATGGTGCATGCATTATTCTACATGTAGTGCGTGATGAAGAATATTAAATGACCATTAAATGCAGTATTTCTCTAACGTGGAGACGTGAAGGCTAGACAATGATGGAAACTGTTGATGCGATTCAGTAGCTTAGGAATGCAGAGAAGGAGGGCTGGACTGATAGCTAGAATCATAACATACTCTTGGCAGACTCAGAGGCAGAGCCAGGCTGAACCGGGCACTGTGAGGCAGGAAGTAAGTGAAGGGTCGAGGATACAGGTGGGGGCTGTATCGCTCCTCAGCGAGGCTTCAGGAGACAGGAGCTGAATCTGGTGTCCAGGCCCTTTTGAGGCCTAGGAACGGGGACTTTACAATGAAATAACGTGCACACTGAGAAACGTGGCAACGTAGCTTTACATAGGCCTGATATTCGTAGTATTCACGAGAACTGGAAACTGACATACTAGAGGTGGAAACAACTGTAATTGCGTCATTAATCGAACATGGGGAATACATATGCATATTAATCATGCACACATAACATATGATGGAGGTTATGTGGTATATAAATAAATAATACCGGATCTATTTTTGTCTAGGCATAGCAATAACAGATAGCTCAATAAATAGGAGTCAAGATTCGAGGTAGTAGGAGTTTTGCAGGTTTAATACAGCATAAGGACAGGAACAGGACAACCTGCACAGGAATAGGATGGCAGCGCTGCCGGGGGCAGGATCGGAATCGGCGTAACATTTAATAACAATACACGAATATATATACTAAAACAGTTGCATTACAATACATATGATAGGCGGAGCAGTGGGTGTGGTCAATAGCAGTCGCGAAAGATAAGGGTGAAAGTAGGTGTAACAGAGGCGTATACATAGACATGTGATGCAAACGTAACAGAATATGTCATGAATGGGGTGGAAACATGGAGGGGGCTACCTAAGGAGCCGGGACCTCTGACCTAATGGTGCGCGCAAACTGGCAATGACGTGTTACTAGGAGAAGCTGGGGGCTTCGAACTCTGTGCTAGGAGCAGAGACTGAAGTCTGGAGAGTCAGGGCGACATGTACCTAAGCACTATCTAGTATCTGATGTTTAGAGAACATGTTGATAGAATCCAAAAGTTATCGGGGTAAAGGCTAACAGACTCTAAGAATGGTGCATGCATTATTCTACATGTAGTGCGTGATGAAGAATATTAAATGACCATTAAATGCAGTATTTCTCTAACGTGGAGACGTGAAGGCTAGACAATGACGGAAACTGTTGATGCGATTCAGTAGCTTAGGAATGCAGAGAAGGAGGGCTGGACTGATAGCTATAATCATAACCTACTCTTGGCAGACTCAGAGGCAGAGCCAGGCTGAACCGGGCACTGTGAGGCAGGTAGTAAGTGAAGGGTCGAGGATACAGGTGGGGGCTGTATCGCTCCTCAGCGAGGCTTCAGGAGACAGGAGCTGAATCTGGTGTCCAGGCCCTTTTGAGGCCTAGGAACGGGGACTTTACAATGAAATAACGTGCACACTGAGAAACGTGGCAACGTAGCTTTACATAGGCCTGATATTCGTAGTATTCACGAGAACTGGAAACTGACATACTAGAGGTGGATACAACTGTAATTGCGTCATTAATCGAACATGGGGAATACATATGCATATTAATCATGCACACATAACATATGATGGAGGACGCGTAGGGACACAGAACATGGCAAAATTTACTTTTCCACATTCCCTCCTTGTCACTACGTTTCCATCAGGAAACATCAATATTCATGATACCATCTATCATTTCATACAGTATCATTTGCTCGTCTCGAATTTTCTGGGAACGGGTTTTAGAACGGGACTTGGGACTAGGAATACAAGAGGTAGCACAAATGCCGCAAATCGCAGGGCCACATTGTATACAGAGGCAGCAGCTGAATATGATCGCTACGGCAATACCTAGAAAGGACAAGACTTTCCATCCCCAAGCGGAAATTATATTCCAGAACCAACCGGACCATGTCCAGGTGCCTGGATCTTGGTGTAACAGATGGGCAATTTTATGGAGTCTGGTTATAGCTGAATAAACAGACGGTGCGTTATGTAAATGTAAATGTATTTCGATTTATATAGCGCACAAATCACCCAGGGGTCTCAAGGCGCTTGCTTAGGGAACCCGTCCTGGTATTCCCCTGTGAGATACCCCGGCAGGGTATTCACAAGGTGAAAGCCAGGCATCCCGCCGCGAGGGGCCGTAGTGGAGATTAAGCAAGCTATTGCCCAGAGTTGCAGAGTGTGACCCCATGAGTCGAGTAGGCACCGGAGCGAGAATTGTCGAGTCCGTGGAATTTTTGAGCCCGAGACCCGCCGAGGCGGGGAATCGAACCCTGGTCCACGGCTGATCTCAGCTTCCGGGTCTGCCGCCTCTAACCACTGAGCCACGCTTCTCTTATTTGGAATGAAAATGCAGCAACTAGATCCGATGACTCTACAGGCCCCGCCCCTATCGGCCAATATGACGTCAAGGACGAGACGATTCTGTAAAACGACAAATCTCATAGCAGATTGCTCTTCGGTTAAGTTACCTAGAGCAGAGGCAGTCTCATTGACTACTACTTCAAGGGTTCTGGTTAACCTACGAATTAGCTTACTATTCTGGATAGGTCCTATAAAGAAGAAGAAACCTCTATTGAAATCTGTATACTGTTCTAGAGCAGTTTCAGTATAATCGACAATGGGGGACTCCCTTCTATGTCTAATGTGTACTAGATGTGTGTTTTTATGATAATCAGATGGGGCTAGGAAAACAGGTGGCAGTAGGAAGGCAATGTAACAGGTTCCCTCCCAATCGAGGGGCAGACGAACATATGCGGTCTGACCACAAATAAAATAAGAATGGCGTGAAGCTTTGAAAATAGATTTCCCACTGTCACTATATTTGACAATAGTAGTACAATCACTATGTCCTACATGTACGGAACCATTATTTCTAACACATAATTCGCCTTTGACTGGTAGTACTGAAATAGCAGGTAAATCTGGAGTGGAATCAGACTGAACATTCAGGACCATGAAATTCGAAGAATAATTACCTAAGTTGTAAACTTCGTTTTCTAGATCCAACCCTGTTCTGTGGGGAAGACCTTGCTTGTCTGGAAAACATGTACTGTTAAGAAAAGACATATCTGTTAAAGATGACGTTAACGTGGACCATGCTCCACACGAACCATTATGTGAAAATGGATAAGGAAAGAGTGGCAGAACTCCCTTCGGTGTCTGGAAAGGGGGGAGTCGACCACACACCCAACAATTTGTGGCATTGCTGGTCTGGTGTGAATAATGTAACATGCGGATAAAGGAATTGTTACGCATAGCGAGGCGGTAAGAGAGTTCATGAGGAGGCAGATCACTAAACGTGTGCTCTACTGTAGCATTAGAAGACTTATTTACATAAGAAACTGGAAAATACAGGTAAAATGCATAACTGGTGCAGGAAATCATAATGCTGAGAAATAATATGAAACTTAGAAAAACGATACATCGGATTGAGTTTTGACTAACTCTCTCACTATGGGGGTCTATTTTATACATGTCAGAAACCGGTCTAACCGTTTCGCCTAGGGGAGGACTTAGACAATCAAACTGGCTGACTTATTTTACTAGACCTTAACTTAAGCTTATACTCCTGTTGCGGAGTTTTCTCTAACAGGGAGGGTGCAGTATCATTGTCTTTTGCGGGACAGTCCTTAAGAATAGTACTTTGGCAGTCCTTTGAATCCTGGGAAATGTTCTTTGAGACTGGCTTCAATCCATAAAATTTTTTAATATGCGAAAGATGCACCCAGCCTTTGCGTCCCTCCAACTTCACGGCTGTACGGGTGGCCAGGAGGACCTGTCGGGGCTCCTTCCAGCGAGGCTCCAGCGGACTTGAGCGATCGAAATTTCGCACTAGGACCATGGATCCGGGAACGATTTCATGCGGTGCCACCTCGGTATTGTCTGGAAATGCGGCAGCAACCTGTGAACGACAAGAGTTGAGGGCAGACATCAAGGAAGCTAGGTAATCTGTCAGCATATTACTTGAAACATCGGTAATACTTCGGGGTCTAGGTGTACCCCACATGTTAGGGGGGGCGGCCGAAAACGACCTCATACGGGGACAGACCTGATCTGGAATGTGCGACCATGCGCATATAAAACAAAGCGACTGGCAGAGCTACTAGCCAGTCCACACCTTTCTCTTGACAAACTTTGGCAATGCGAATTTTCAGGGTCTGATTATGTCTCTCTACGAGACCGGCTGCTTCAGGATGGCGTACACAATGGAACTTCCACTGGTACCCTAACAAAAGGGACACGTGCTTCATGAGTTCAGATGAGAATGGCTGGCCGTTGTCAGAATATACGACTCTAGGGAGTCCGTAACGGGGGAAGAACTCACGAACCAACTGCTTGGCAGTGGTCGCGGCTGTGTAATCTGGGACTGGATATGCCTCCGTCCACCTAGACAAAGCGCATACAACTACAAGGACATACTTGAAACCTCGACATCGCTCCATCTGAAAGTAATCCATCTGGAGGACTTCAAAAGGGTGGTCAGGGGGCTGGAATCCACCTTGTTCCACCGGGACACTTTTACCTGGATTAAACTGACAACATATCATACAGGTACGGACCTTCTGCTTGGCTGCAGCTCGTAAATGTTTGTTGAACCAAATGTTCTGGATACTATCTAACATAGCTTTTTCTCCTAAATGTGCTGGACTATGTGCGGTATTAATAATGACTTGAACCATGGAGTCGGGGAGAAACCATGTGGCTTTACCCTTCGTTACCCATCCCTGATCTGTCTGGACCCCTCCTTGTTCGGACCATTTCTTGATTTCTTCAGGAGTAGCATGTAACTGGATATCTATGACATCTTGAGTAGGGTCCTTAACTGTCATACATGTAGTCGGATCTGGAGTGTGTGTCTGTGTCGGATTAACTGAAGTGTCTGGAGTCTGAGCTGTAAGCTTGGCTGTGCGATCTGCTAGATCATTACCTTGGGAAATAGTGTCAGTAACTTTCGTATGTGCTTTGCACTTCATGATAGCAATGGATGTCGGTAAATGTATGGCATCTAACAGAGCTTGAATAAGGAGACCATGCTGAATCTTGGTTCCATGAGAAGTCATGAAACCTCTCTCCTGCCAGAGCACTCCGAAGTCGTGTACAACTCCAAATGCGTAACGTGAATCGGTGTAAACATTAACTTTCAGGTTCTTGGCGTGTATGCAGGCTTGAGTCAGAGCAACTAGCTCTGCTGCTTGAGCAGACAGGGTGTCAATACGGTGTGTTTCAATAACTTCAGTGTCAGTAGTCACTGCATACGCGGCTACTAGTTCTCCTGTACTAGTTCTCATGCATGAACCATCCACATAAAGTGTCAGGTCGGAGTCTGGTAATGGAATATCTGTCAGATCTTGTCTTGGCTTGGTCATAATGTTAACTACCTCCACACAGTCGTGTGTGGCAGAATTCGAAGTAACTGATGGTAACAATGTAGCAGGATTTAAAACGTTGCAGCGTCTGATTTCTATGTGTGGCTGGAACAGTGTCAATTCATAACCTGTTAAACGTGCAATTGTCAAGTGCTGAGTTTGTGTTCGGTTTAAAAGAACTTCCACGGAGTGTGGAACTTGTACTGTCAAGGAGTGTCCTAATACTATGGAATCACTTTGTCTGATAGCTAGTGCTGTGGCTGCAACTGACTTGAGGCACGCAGGCAGAGCCTGGGCTACAGGATCTAATGTGCTCGAAAAATAGGCACAGGGCTTGTATTGTCCTTCTTGATCTTGTGTGAGAACAGATAATGCTGTACCTTCACGTTCTGTGACGAAAAGTGTAAAAGGCTTACTGTAGTTCGGTGTTGCTAGAACTGGAGCTTGACATAGGGCTTTCTTTAACTCATTAAAACTAAATGTATGTTCAGATGTCCAAGGGAGGGCAGTCGATACGGCTGCCTCCTGTGTCGTTAACTGTATCAGTGGCTTGGCTAGAAATGCATACTGAGGAATCCATTGTCTGCAGTAAGAAGTGAGGCCAATAAAAGCACGTACCTCCTTCTGGGTCCTTGGCTGAGGAAGACTCGCTATTAACTGGATACGGTCTGGTGTCAACTGCCTACCCCACTTGGACAGTAAGTGTCCTAAGTAGACCACTTGCTGGACACAGAATTGAAGCTTAGAAGGGGACACCTTGTGTCCCATCTCGGCTAGGAAATACAAGACTGTAAGTGATGCTCGCTCGCAAGCACATTCAGAACGGGCTGTGATCAGGAGATCATCGACATACTGGAGCAGGGCAGTGTCAGTTGGCATGTGAATGTTGTCTAGTTGTCTCTTGAGTGCTTGACTGTAAATACTAGGACTTTCTGTGAAACCTTGAGGAGCGCGTGTGAACATATAGCTCCTTCCATTTAAACAAAATCCGAAAAGAAACTGGCTGTCTGGATGAATGGGAACACTGAAAAACGCATTCTTGAGGTCTATGACAGTGAAAAATGAAGCTTCTGAATCAATGGCTGTCAATAGGGAAGAGATATCTGGGACAACTGGGTACTGGGGAATAATACATTTATTAAGCTCTCGGAGATCAATCACTAAACGATATACTGGAGGTGCATTTGGATCAGTACGTTTCATGACTGGAATGATCGGAGAATTACATACATTGGAGTCGGTTTCTACAACTACTCCTTGAGCCATGAGCTCGTCAATAATTTTGGATAAGGCTGCTACAGCCTCAGGTGGCAATCTGTACTGCCTGATTCGTGGTAACACTACACCTGGCTTGAGAGTCACACGATGGGGTGTGATTTGCATAAAGCCAACATCAGTTGGACCTTGCGCCCATAGATGCTGCGGAACATTGGACAATCTGGGATCAAAATCTCGTAATACATAGTGACCCTTGAAGTCTCGTAGGAACAATCGTATTCCCTCTGGGGAACAGCATATAACTGCACCTAATTCTTTCAGTGTCTTAATGCCTAATAGATTCTCTGGACATGACTTAGTAAGTAACAGATCAGTAGTGCGGGACAATGGACCCACTTCTAGAGTAACTGGCTTTGATATTTCATTTACAATAGGTTTTCCTGAAAATCCAAGGGAAACATTTCTAGAGCCTGAGAGCGGAGCCCCTGGAACTTCGGCGTGACTTATAGTGGTCCTACTTGCCCCTGTATCAATCAAAAACTTTCTGTCTTTCCCTAATACTTGACTATGAACATAGGGACCTTCTTGATCTACAGGTATCTCGATGAGAGGCAAGCCTACCTCCCTCTCTAGGCTGTTTCATGAATATGGCTGATACTCTGGATACTCAGACTGTGCATACTGGTACATCTGCTGTGTAACATGCTGTGTTGCAGCGATAGGCTGCGGAGTTGTAACTGTCTGTGGTGCATTCTGTGACTGAGGAGTCTGTGTAACTTGTTCTTGTCTCGGCGGACGTGGTCTTTCTTTAGTCTTACCGGTAGCTATGTTGTGTTTCAGAACTGCACACTCGTTTATAAAATGACCTGGCTGTTTACAATAATTGCAGTTTCCTTTAACGGGAGCTGCAGGATGACTGGCTTGATTTGTACCCCTCTTTTGACTGTCTTGAGGAACAGATTGTGCAACTAGTACTTTCATTTTCGTGTCTTTCATACGTTTTCTCTCGTGATCTTGTTCTTCTCTGATTCTATTCTGGTGATATTGAAGCATCTGTAACATCTGGGACGGGGTATTAGCTTGCCAGGTACTTTCGACTTTCAAAACTCGATTCTTAATTTGTGGACTTGAATTCTCGACTAATTTAGTAACAAAAAGATGAGGGTATGACTCGCTACTCGTCTTGAGGCCAGTGTTTATGGTAAAACATTTCTCAAATCTGGAATAGTAATCACTAATATCTTCGTCTTGTTTCTGTTTACAGGCTGAGATTGCATCCCAGTCTTCTTTTCTAGTTGTCAATAACCTAGGCAAAACTTGTATTAATAATTCTGGTAATTCTTTACATTTATCTCCAAGACCGGTACCTGGTACTCGTGCCTTATCTTCAGCTTCTAGAACTGCCCAATCGATCTTTTTCTCTCCCACCTCCCATTCTTTTTCCTTGAGTTTCTCATACACCCCTGCGGGCAACAAGATTTTTAACATTTTAATGATATCTGGATACGTGTATTCTCCCATACGGAGCATGTCTTTTAATTCTCGGTGGAACCCTGCTGGATCTTTATCATGACAGGGAATTAACTTTTTCATCTCTAAGAGTTCCATCTTTGTGATCGGGGTGTAAACAAACACTCGTTGCATTTCACCACCGTCTGTCTTAATTGGATGTACTTCTCGTAACGGATTCTGTCTGTCTATGAAAAACGGTTTACTTTCTGGGGGTGAGACATGAACAAAATGTGGGTTCAGAAACGTTCTATATTTGTGGCGCTGTTCTAGAATGACACTAATCAAATCGGTACCTAAACCTTTCCATTTATACTGGAGTAACTCGTTCAGGACATCATGCAACGGACCTGGATCAGAATGTTGACCCTCATACAATGTAATGAGATGCTGGATCATATACATACCCGCCAGTCGTTGCTCGGCTGGGGGCATTTTCAGAAACATTTGTGCCACTATTTCGTCTGGAAAAGTGGTAGAATCAGTAATCCATCGGACTGCTGATCGGACTAGTTCTTGTTCATGCATAGTACTTAACTCGCTATAACCGATTCGTGATTTCAGAATGTGATCGGTAGCTTGAAATACTTGTTCTAGAGAACCTTGTTCTGATGCTGGATGATGTAAAACTGACTTGTGTTCTAGGCGCAAATGGCGATCTGGAAATCTAGATTTTCCTACATACGCTATTCTGTCGGGATTCTCGTCCTCTACCTCTTCTGTAGAAGAGTCATTTTCTTTCTCGCTTACTTGTGCTTCTTTACGTTGTTCGTGTACCCTTATTATTTCTTTACGAATCTTCTTGTACATACTCTCTATACTACTGATAGTCTTATGCTTACCATCGGCTATATTATCACTCCACCTTGTCAGGACTTTCATTTCGGCTCGATCTTTGGTCGGATAATCTTGTTCCCTTATTAGACAATTAATCAGAAACTTTAATATCATGAGCTGGACTTCAACTTTTCTTTGGCACATGACGTCACTAATACTTTCTGGATCATTCCCTGTACGGATGAAACGATATATTCTGTCTAGATCTTCTTTCATATCTGGTAGGGTGACTAGATACTCGGTCACCTTTCTCACGCGTAATGAATATAAAACCATACTATCCTCGCCTGGGACTGGATCATAGCCACATTCATTAAGGGCTTTTCTTATTTCTGCAACAGACTGATACCTGGGCGTACGCTGTGACGCTTGTGCATGTAATTCGGCTAACGTTAAACGCTTGTGTGGCGGCGGGGTTTGAGGAGGACCTCCCCCTGCGGCCCCTAAACTAGAGTCGTCTACTGATGCTCTTCGTCCTGGCAGAGTGGGAAATGGAAATGCAGGCTGGACTTGTATGGCGGGCTGGACCGGGGGTACCGTAACAGGTACTCCGGTGTCTGGAGGAGCGGGAAGTGCCTGATTTACAGGGACTGGCGGAGCAGGAACAGGATTTGCATATTCTGGGACTGTGTCGTCCAAATAGGACGAAATGAAAATATCAGCTGCGGTCGGTTTGTGACGTAGCTTGGTCGGAACTAATGGTGGCGGGAAATTACTGGATGCCTCTGGGGTCGCTTTTGGCAAGCCCTCGGCAAGAAGAGGATACATACCCTTGATAAGAGCATGCCTCTGTCTGTCTGACTGTTCGGTTTTAACTCGTTCACCAATCTCGATTAATTCCCTTTCTTGGGCTCGTTCTAAGGATTCTCTACTTAATTCTGACTTTCTGATTTCTTTTTCGGTTCTTTTATGAGATTCTTTGCGCCATAACTCAATGGCATCTTTCTGTGACTGTCTGGCTTTCTTTTTCCATAATGCTTCTTCTACTCTCATGATGCACTCGGCATCCCATGTGCCTGATACAGGCCATCTATACTTTTCTTCTAACTGTTTGGTATACTCTACCCATAAATCTAGATATAGTATGGCACTTATGCCATGCTTTTGATACATGAAATGACCTGGACTGTCCCTAGGCGGGACAGGAACTGCTGCTTCTAACAGACCTTTTCTGGTTTTTAACTGACGCAGTTTTGAAAATAGCGGCATGACTGAACTATAATCTGGGCACAACACAATACACAATAAACAATAAACACGATAATTACTTCACACTCATACCACGACATTAAAATACATGAATAACATTCAGAATAACAGTTCGAACAGAATACTACCTGGAATACGGAAAACAGAATACATGAATTTTCTCGAGAACAGAACTGACTAGAACAGAAACTAGATGCACTGCTGAAACAGTACGAAACTTACCGGTCTCATACAGAGACACGTCAGGACCCGCATCCACCGAAGTGGACACTTCGTTTGTGGGTCTGTGTACCACCAACCCACGGACCAGAGTCAATTAGATTGACCCTGTCTAGATACTACCCCAGCAACGGTACTCACCGGGCAGCAAGAACGGAAGGCCTCGGACTGGACTGGACTGCTTCGACGCCGGACGGACGAACTTCGGACTTCTGTTACGGGTGGGCCTCCGGATACCTCGGACCTTGGACTCTCGGCTTGGGCTCTGGTCGGGACTCGCCGCGTTCCTCCACCGTCTCGTCTGGATGCTGGACCGCCTCCTCCGTCTCCTCCGTGGGCCTGAGGGATACTTGAAGCAGAAATATCTGCCGGTGCGCAGAAGAGTTCCGTCACGACTGCAGAGGGTCAGGGGGTCGGCGTGGCTTCACCGACGCGTGGGGAAAGGGCAAGTCCCTGTTCGGGCGCCATTATGTGGTATATAAATAAATAATACCGGATCTATTTTTGTCTAGGCATAGCAATAACAGATAGCTCAAAAAAAAAGGAGTCAAGATTCGAGGTAGTAGGAGTTTTGCAGGTTTAATACAGCATAAGGACAGGAACAGGACAACCTGCACAGGAATAGGATGGCAGCGCTGCCGGGGGCAGGATCGGAATCGGCGTAACATTTAATAACAATACACGAATATATATACTAAAACAGTTGCATTACAATACATATGATAGGCGGAGCAGTGGGTGTGGTCAATAGCAGTCGCGAAAGATAAGGGTGAAAGTAGGTGTAACAGAGGCGTATACATAGACATGTGATGCAAACGTAACAGAATATGTCATGAATGGGGTGGAAACATGGAGGGGGCTACCTAAGGAGCCAGGACCTCTGACCTAATGGTGCGCGCAAACTGGCAATGACGTGTTACTAGGAGAAGCTGGGGGCTTCGAACTCTGTGCTAGGAGCAGAGACTGAAGTATGGAGAGTCAGGGCGACATGTACCTAAGCACTATCTAGTATCTGATGTTTAGAGAACATGTTGATAGAATCCAAAAGTTATCGGGGTAAAGGCTAACAGACTCTAAGAATGGTGCATGCATTATTCTACATGTAGTGCGTGATGAAGAATATTAAATGACCATTAAATGCAGTATTTCTCTAACGTGGAGACGTGAAGGCTAGACAATGACGGAAACTGTTGATGCGATTCAGTAGCTTAGGAATGCAGAGAAGGAGGGCTGGACTGATAGCTAGAATCATAACATACTCTTGGCAGACTCAGAGGCAGAGCCAGGCTGAACCGGGCACTGTGAGGCAGGAAGTAAGTGAAGGGTCGAGGATACAGGTGGGGGCTGTATCGCTCCTCAGCGAGGCTTCAGGAGACAGGAGCTGAATCTGGTGTCCAGGCCCTTTTGAGGCCTAGGAACGGGGACTTTACAATGAAATAACGTGCACACTGAGAAACGTGGCAACGTAGCTTTACATAGGCCTGATATTCGTAGTATTCACGAGAACTGGAAACTGACATACTAGAGGTGGATACAACTGTAATTGCGTCATTAATCGAACATGGGGAATACATATGCATATTAATCATGCACACATAACATATGATGGAGGACGCGTAGGGACACAGAACATGGCAAAATGTACTTTTCCACAGGTGTGCGGTCCATTGCGATGGTTTCTACAAATTGTCTCCCTTGAGCTTTGAGCCGACGGGCTCCTGGACGACGCACCTGTGTGCCGGTTCGGGCATCGAGGCCATTGACGGTTGTTTGGCGGCCTTCTCTTCCACCCCTAACTATTTTCTCTACTGATGAGGGAAGTTATCCCGAAACCCGAGCCATGTCTCGGGCGATATCCAAAAACCCGGGACATGTATCGGGTCTAGAGATCATCAGTCCAACAAGTACCTACTTGCACCCACTGGGGTGAACCACTCAAGAACTCCATGTACCAGAGTCCCTAGGGGCGATCCGGAGGAGGGGCTAGCGGTGTGCGGTCCATTGCGATGGTTTCTACAAATTGGCTCCCTTGAGCTTTGAGCCGACGGGCTCCTGGACGACGCACCTGTGTGCCGGTTCGGGCATCGAGGCCATTGACGGTTGTTTGGCGGCCTTCTCTTCCACCCCTAACTATTTTCTCTACTGATGAGAGAAGTTATCCCGAAACCCGAGCCATGTCTCGGGCGATATCCAAAAACCCGGGACATGTATCGGGTCTAGAGATCATCAGTCCAACAAGTACCTACTTGCACCCACTGGGGTGAACCACTCAAGAACTCCATGTAGCAGAGTCCCTAGGGGCGATCAGGAGGAGGGGCTAGCGGTGTGCGGTCCATTGCGATGGTTTCTACAAATTGGCTCCCTTGAGCTTTGAGCCGACGGGCTCCTGGACGACGCACCTGCGTGCCGGTTCGGGCATCGAGGCCATTGACGGTTGTTTGGCGGCCTTCTCTCCCACCCCTAACTATTTTCTCTACTGATGAGGGAAGTTATCCCGAAACCCGAGCCATGTCTCGGGCGATATCCAAAAACCCGGGACATGTTTCGGGTCTAGAGATCATCAGTCCAACAAGTACCTACTTGCACCCACTGGGGTGAACCACTCAAGAACTCCATGTACCAGAGTCCCTAGGGGCGATCCGGAGGAGGGGCTAGCGGTGTGCGGTCCATTGCGATGGTTTCAGGAAAATCTTTGTATTAGAGATTTGTTAAGGTTAGCCTCAATACCTGTCTTCATCAAGTGTAATGAAAGTTTAATTTTGTACATGATAAATGAAACGTTTTATTTAAAGTTTAACATTTTTGTTTCATATTTTAATAAATACGGCCGTGGGGGTCACGAGGCCCCCCCTGCCTTCCAAAAGCTCATAACTGTGTCTGTCTCCTACCATTGGGATGGATGGTGGAAGGGGTGGCGGGCATACCGGACCATATGACTCCTAGTTTGAGTGGGGAGTAGGGTCTCTAAGAGGAAGCAGGCTTTTGGTTTCTCTTCCTCCAGTTTCACCCCATATGCTGCTGCTGCATTTCTGATGACCATATTGTAGATCACAATGTCATCTGGTGGTGAAGGACTCGAAGGATACATTTCTACGGCCTCTTCCGGGCTTTCGGCGTCGAGGTCCTGCCAATCCAGGTCCTGTGCCACACAGGATGCCGACCCCAAACCTGTTGCTGGTCTTCCTCGCCTTCTCCCTCATAATAGTATAGGCCCTCTTCCTCTTGGTGTTCCTGGGACTCCAGAGTTTTCGGCGGCTCTTCGGCTTTGAACTTCTCTTCGTCCTCGATGAACGTCGTCGGCTTCGACGGGATGGTGAACCTTTTCATCCGCTCGTCAAATTCCTTTTTCCTTTGCAGGATACTGTCCATTTCAGCCTCGAGGCTTCTCTTTTTTCTCTCCATCTCGGCGGCATGTTCAGCGTCGAGAGTTACGGGCGATCTCTTAGATATCGACGTCGAAGTTTTCGGGTCCTTTTCCTTCGGTGTCGAGCGCACCTTTTCGGGGACATGCTTCGACGACCTAGGCTTGTCTTGGGTTTTCGCCGACTGGGAGTCCTTTTTGAAGGATCCCCTGGGCTGTTTGTTCCTGGATGCAGCTGCGTTCGTCAAATGTTTTGGTGCCAGTGCTCCTTTCGAGGACTTTGACTTTGTTTTTCGAGAGTCTGACTCTGATTTTTGAGAGTCTGTCTGGGTCTTAGGGGTCGACGTATCTCTTTGTGATTTTCGTATCGGTCTCTACGACCGTGTAGTCATCTGGCCCCTTGGCGATGTTGTCCTCTTCCCCACTGGAGAGGCCCAAGTCCCGGAGCGACGGATGTTGACCTTGGCCTTGCATGTTGTAGTTGTCTCTCCTTTGTCTTTCTCTTATCCTGAGTGTCTTCGGGGTAAAATCCGAGCAGGCATTGCAATCCTTGCTCTCGTGGTAGGCCGGCAGGCAGAGGTTGCAAACCGGATGCTGGTCCTTCTGAGCGTATTTGTGGTGGCAATTACGGCAGAATTTATAGGGTGTTTTGTCCATTCCTGCTCTCAGGAGGCCCCCTGTATGCGAATTCTCCATTGGACGTCGAAGTTTTCGATATTCTCCTCCTTCGTCGTCCCGGTTCAGTGGTGTTGATTGCAAGATGTATTCGCCAATTTTTCTGTGGTTTTCTGTCTTTTTCTTCTCCTTTTCTACAAAAGCTCTGGAACCTCTCGGTGACGATCCAGACCCAACTGCGGAAAAAATAATCTGAAGATGGCGCTTTAAGGTGGGAGCGTCCGCAGGAAGCGGGCCAACGTCACAGGAAGGACACCAAATGGTGGGACGTCAACGCCCACCTGGGCTATGAAAAAAAAAGAGAGAAAAAATACTATGATTCCGGACCCAACCACTAGACCGCGGAATAATACACAGCATAGCGAATCCAGAAAGATTCATGCTGCAAAACTTTGAAACTTTGAATCTCCTTACCATTATTCAGTTCAGAGTAGTAACAGAAATCCTAAAAATGTAAATGCATTTCTTTAAAATGTGCAGTTTCTAATTTTGCGTAAGGAGGGTGCTCTTTAAAGCATTGTAAAACTCCTTGAACAGGCAATATGTTCTTGTTCTAATTATGGATATATTGAAATATCACCAATACACAATGACAAACACATGGAAAAAGGCTTGAAGTAAGTCATTTTTGATTAAAAAATAAATAAAATGAAAGCAACCAGGTCATTTCAGAGCCTAAAGGTATGACACATTACTCATGGAGCCCATATTTAATCCAAAATGTGGTCTTCCACTCACCTCTATCTTGAGATGTGATAAGATGGTACAACCCGGGCAAGTCCACTTTGGAATAAATGGTGTCTTTGCATACCTGATCAAATAACACTTAAAGGCAGAGGATACAATAGTGTTTTGTTTTTTTTAAAAGTTTTTATTGTTGCATTGTAGTACTCACATTTATACTTATCAGTTGTCGTCATTGTAGCTTCAACATTCAGCCACAATCAACCAGTGTCGCAACTTACATTTTCTGTTTTTATAACTATTAACTAACAATGTCACTGATTGGATACTTGGCATCGATTATAACAAGCCTCATTACATTATTCATGAGCTAAGCATTAGTATAGGCTGAACATTCTATGTAGTGTATAATCTGCAGCCCCGCCCGGTGATCTTACAGTGTTTGTAGCTTTCCCATTTTCTGCACCATTCCCTCTCCCCTTCAACCCCTATTCCTCGTCGTCATCCTCCCTCGAGCTATCCATGTCTTCTTCCTCCGGCAGAGGCTCGCATAGATCCCCCCTATATGTATTCCAGGGTAGCCATATTTTATTCCATTTACGTGGATTAGCCCTTTGCTTATACACCGCCCTCTCCGTCACCATTGTTATGTCCATGTTCTTGCACCATTGTGCCAGGGTAGGCGTGTCTGCTGCACCCCATTTTTGCGCTATGTCACGTTTTGCCAACATCATGCCGATCACCGCCCATCGCCTCCCATAGGTCGTCAGATCATTCGGGCCCCATATATTTAGTAAGCAAACCTTGGGGTCAGGTTTGATGGGTAGTTGTAAAGTTTGAGCCATAGTGCGTGTTATTCTCCGCCAGTAATCCATGATGTTAGGGCAATCCCAAAGAGTATGGAACAGTGTCCCCTGTGCTCCGCATTGCCGCAGGCAGTGTGGGTTGTCAGCTCTATGTATTTTGTGAAGCAAGGTACGTGTGTAGTAGACTCGGTGCAGTATTTTAAACTGCACCAGTCTAAATCTCGCCGATATGCCGGCCTCCCTGGGCGATGCCAGTGCGGCATTCCAACCTTCCTTATCTAACTCCCCAAGCTCCTCTTCCCAGGTGTTTTTTAGTTTCTGTAATGGGTCAGGCAGGTTATTTATTAGTTTACGGTAAGTGAGAGAAGTTGCCTTGTCCTCCATGTAGCCTGTCAATAAGCGGTCCTCCAGGGGAGCCGACTCCGGGACCGTAGCATCAGGTTCTAATGAGGTCATTAACGCGTGTCGGATCTGTATGTATGTTTCAGTTACCCTCAGCTCGTATTGTTCCTTGAGTGTTTCAAATGGCACTACTCCGCCCCCCGTCCATAGATCCCCAACTGTAGAGATCCCTATGGTGTCCCATTGATCAAAGCCCTTGCTGTGTCTTAGACTACCCAAGATCTTGGAGTCCCATAACGGCGTCATACGTGTGATCACACCCTCCCATTTCAGTCGTGTCTGGGCTTTATGCCACAGCGCTACAGTGTGTCTAGTGGGCCCTGTCAGCCTCCCAATCATGCCTTTGTTATAGAGCGGGGCTAAAAGGGTGGCAGTGCCTAGTTGCTGTCTATCTGCCATCAATGCCGGGTCATCCTGCGGCCCATGTAACCATCGGTTGATCACCTTGAGGTGTGCTGCCCAGTAATACAGTTCCAGGTTAGGGAGTGCTATCCCTCCACTATACCAGTCCCTGACCAATTTCAAATGCGCCACTCTCGCTGGCTTGTTCCCCCATAACAAGCCCGAAAGTTGAGCAGAAACTTGTCTAAAGAATCGCGCTGGGACGATCGCCGGTGTATTTTCCAGGACATAGAGGAAACGGGGCAGTGCCATCATCTTGAATAGCGCTGCCCTGCCTAGTAATGTCAAGGGGAGGGTCTTCCAGTGTCGCACGTCTGATTTCAGTCTCTCGAGCAGTGGACGCAGATTCAGGTCCTGGAAGGTATCATGTTCACGTGTAATATGGATCCCCAAATATCTGAAGGAGACGTCCTCCATTATCAATGGACAGTCTGTGCTCAGAACCGGCGGTGTGCCGTGTAGCATGTAGAGCACCGATTTGGCCCAGTTTATTTTACAACCCGACGCCGTCCCATGCCTCTCACACAGTGCCAGTAGTGTCGGTATACCCACCTGTAAATCCATCAGGTAGATTAACATGTCATCCGCATACAATGACACCCTGTCTTCCCATCCATCACTCCACTGCACTCCTCGTAGTAGCCGGGTAGTCCTAATAACAGTAGCCAATGGTTCCAGGACCAGGGCGAATAGCAGCGGCGAGAGCGGGCAGCCTTGTCTCGTGCCTCTCTTCAATGATATTTCTCTGGAGAGACGGCCATTGGTCGTCACTCGCGCCACCGGGTTTTGGTATAGTAGTTTGACCCATGCTATAAATTTCGGGCCGAAGCCCATGTGTTCCAGTACTGCAAATAAATAGCGCCATTCTACCAGGTCAAACGCCATCTTAGCGTCCAGTGAGAGGATCGCCGCCGGTTCCGTTAACAGTGGCGCCCGTGCCGTCACCCCATGCAGCCGCCTGAGGTTCATCGCCGTGCTTCTACGCGGCATAAACCCTGATTGGTCAGGGTGTATTAGAAGCCCCAGATGTGGCAGTAATCTATTGGCCAGTAATTTTGCCAGGATTTTGTTCTCGGCGTTTAGTAGGGAAATTGGGCGGTATGAGCCGCAATTCTCAGGCGGTTTGCCTGGCTTTGGTATCGTCACTATAGTTGCCGCTCGTTGGTCAGGCGGTAGTTGTCCCCGTTCCAGACTATCCTGAAACATATTGAGTAGGGGTGTGGAGAGCGTTTCGGACATTATCTTATACCATTCTATCGGTATACCATTGGGACCTAAAGCTTTCCCTGGGTGCAAGGCTGCTATAGCCACGTGAATCTCCTCAGTGGTCAAATCTACTTCTAGTTCATCTACTTTGGCCTGCGATAGGATGCGGGTGGGTATCCCTACGAGAGACGTCTCCGCCATCTCCCGAGTAACCTCGGTTTCAGGGGTGTAAACTGCCTGAAAGTGGTCCGCCAGAAGTTCGACTATCAGAGAAGGGTGGGTCTGTAATGTACCCGTGCGATCCTTCAATTGTAGTATGGCCCTTTGTCCGTCTCTCTTCCTGTCTAGCCAGGCGAGGAGTCTGCCTGCCTTGTCGCCCATATCGTATATCCTTTGTTTTGTGGTCGTTAAACTATCCATCACCCTGCTGCGCAGATGGTCAGTGTGACGCCGCTGGCACAAATGGAGTGTGTGTCGTGTGTCTGCTGTCGGGTCCGCCTCATGGTCAGTACTGGCCTTGCCCAATTCGCTCTCTAGATCTAAAAGTTCTTGTTGTTGTGTACATTTGTGTTTCGTGATCACAGAGATGGCCTGCCCCCGAAGAACCGTTTTATAGGCCTCCCATAAAGTGGTGGGAGACTCCACTGATCCCTCGTTTTCGGTAAAGTAGGACCTCGTACCCTCCCTTAGTGTTTTGGCTATCAGTGGGACTTTAAGGTACCCTGAGTATATCGGGAAAATTCGTGTTCTTGTCTTTTCAGGGTTTGAGATAACCAGTGTTAACGGTGAATGGTCTGAAACTCCCCTAGGTCTAATTTGTACATCATTAATAGTGAGGAGGCCATGTCCTAGTGTTAGAAAATAGTCAATTCGTTAAATGGGCTGTCATGGACCGCCGAGTGATAGGTATACTGTTGCACCTCCGGATGAAAGTGCCTCCAAAGGTCCACCAGACCTTGTGCCTCCAGGAAGCCATGCAGGCGGGAAGGCCCAGGGTTGTGTGTTCGTATCGGGAACCTATCTTGTGTGTTGTGAGCCACAGCGTTAAAGTCCCCTCCCAAGACCAGATCTCCCTCAGGCAGTTCCAACAGAAATTTTCCCAATTCAGGGAGAGCAACTGCGTGCAGTGCCGGTGGAATATAGACCGAGACAACATTCAGCGGCCTCCCTTCCCATTGACCATGTACGGCCACGAAGCGACCCTGTGTGTCTGTTTTTGTGGATCGAACAATGAACCCCGAGGAACGGTGCATGAGTATTCCAGTACCACGGGATCCCCTAGTGAACTCCGCGTGGGTGATCATACGGTAGCCTTTCCTGTCTAGGGCTCTTGTAGCTGTGCCCGTTAGGTGTGTTTCTTGCAATAGAACCAAGGCTGGACTAAGGCGTCGTATACTCTGTAATACCAATCCCCGTTTGACTTTGTCCCCCAATCCCCGTACGTTCCATGACATAATGCCTAACTGAGATATTCGCCTCGATCCCGTGTCCTCCCTCTCCTGCTCAACTCGTGTCGTTCCTGCCATGGGCTCCGTGTGTGAGTGCATCATCGTGTCGCCCCGACTGAGCTCGATTGTTTTGCCTAGTACCTGCTATGTGGTATGAGTATGCCGTGTATTTCCAATCCCCATCAGTGTAACCATCTTGAGAACATAAACCCCCCCCCTCCCCAACTACCCCCCACCCTGCCCCCCTGCTCAACGGACTTAGAACTGCCCGCCCCCCCAACTCAGCAGAGTCCCTGATCCCTTCCCAAAACATAGTACTTGCACGCTGGGGTGAAGGACCCTCCGGAGTCAGCGGCCCCCTTCCTCAGTCCCTGAGGTCCTCCGCCCAGTGTCCATGGCGACACACCCGGTCAGCGGTGCAGTCGGTCTGTAACTGTAGTCGTGAGAAGTAATTGTTCTTCCGTGTCTTCTGTTTCCGGAATGTCGTGCAGAGGTGAGCGGCGGTCCGTGTCTCCTCCGGATGCTTGGGAGCTCGGAAGTGAGTCCCCGTTGTTTTGCATACTTGTCCTGTTAGAACGGCGCGGGCGGGTCGTTGATCTCCATCCCTCCAGCCAATCCTGTGCTGTCTCTGGTGAGTCAAAGAACCATGTTTTATTGTCCGCTACTATCCTGAGCTTAGCTGGGAAGAGCATTGAATAAGGAATTTCTCTGGCCCTGAGTTTTTTCTTCACTTCGAAAAATGTTCTCCTCCTTCAGGCAACTTCCGCCGTATAATCCGGGAAAAATGCCAGCGTAGAGTTGAGAATTCGAACTGGTGGGGAGTTCCTCGCCGCTTGCAGGATCGCATCCCTGTCTCTAAAATTGAAGAGGCGAGCGATGATCGGCCTTGGGTTAGCTCCCTGTTTCGGGCGGCCTCCGGGAACCCGGTGCGCCCTTTCTACCGTGAAAAAGGCAGAGAGTCCTTTTGGTCGCAGGTGTTGCTTGACGAGTTCTTCTACGTACAGGTCCATAGCTCTGGTGCCTTCCGATTCCGGAACCCCGATTATACGTATGTTATTTCGTCTTGAGCGCCCTTCTTGATCATCCAGCTTGTCGCGCAGGGCCTTATTCTCCTTTGTGATCCGTTCCATGCTTAGTTGTAGTTCCGAGACATCCTCCACCAAAGATTTGGTTACTACTTCCATTGATTGCACTTTCTCTGACATTTTATGGAAGTCCGCTCTTATGAGTGTGATTTCAGTCGATATTGATCCCACCGTAACCTGCACCTGAGCGAGGGCCTTCATGACATCATCTATGGTCGCCTTTTTGCCTCCCGCCGCCTCCATTGTCTTGCCCGGTGGTGTTTTGGGATCTTGCGAAGAGGAGGGAGCTCTGTCATAAGCATATTTTTCCAGCCGGGCTTGTGCGGCTCCGCCTTTTGTGCCTTTACCAGCCATCCCGGTGTTTACTCTCGACTTGGTATTCAAGAGTGTGGTTTTACCCCCACGTGCAAAGTCGCCGATGGTGCAGGGGCCAAAGGGAAGTTACCTCTGTGTCGACCCCTCCGGAGTCGTGTGGGTCGATTTCGTATTGCCGCTGCCTCATTGAACCAGTGGTGTGCGCGATCCTTGCTCCTCGCTGCTTGCTGACAATCTGGGGGGTATGCTGTGGATATTGGAGCAACTGCGTTCTGAGTTCCGCTGCGCCCTTCCAGCCTCAGACCCCCGTTGCGTGCACTCCGAATCGGCACTTTCTTCTCTGTCCCCCAATGGCGGGTGCAGCCAGAGGCACGATCTGTCTGGGCGCTAGTGTCGCGTTTGTTATAACGGCGATGCCACCATGAGGCCAGCCAGGTGAAGCTGTGCGTCGCTTCTTCCCTATGCCGAGTTGAGGCGCAGCCGTGTGCACACCCTCGTCCCGGTGTTCAAACCATGTCTCCACGGTGACCCCCCGCACCCGACGGGACACGGGGCTCCGTGGTGTCAGGTCCGCACCCAGGAGATAGTGCGTTTCGTGTAGTGCTTGGGGTGTGTTAAGCGCCAGTTCTGCTGTTCTAGCGTTCGCGTCTTTGCCGTCTGCTAGACGTGCCTACTTCAACCCCTCTCCCCCCCGGGGAGGCTGTTGTCCATATGATGGGTCTCTTTGCTCTTGGGGGCGGTGGGGATGCACAAAGGCCCGCGCTGCTGGCAGTCTGTTTAAGTCCTCGGACCTCACCGTGTTCGGTGCACAAGATGGTGCCCTTGGCTCCTGCGTCTGCCTAGGTGTCTCCGCCTCGATCGCCTGGTCGGGTGAGCTGTGCGAGTCTCGGAATCCCGTCGAGTCTCTGCCTGCAGCCCCCGGTCCTCTGCACCCGGGAAACTCCGATCTGTTGTCGGTTCCGCCTCGCCGTCTCCGTTACCTTCCCAGTCTCGTCTCCGAGCGGGCACTTCCGGCGGCGCCTCTCCCCAGTTGGTGCACTTCCTGCCCGATCTCTACTGCAATTGACGCCCCGGCTCCAGCCTGTACCAACGGCCCGGACTGGTCACGTTGGGAAATGCCTTTCTCACCGTCGGATTCAGGATCCGCTGGTCTCCGCTTGTGCCGCCCGGTCCTGGGCTTCAGTACCCTTCCAGAGTCAATGGGTGTTGTACGGATTACTGGTCGGATTTCTAAGGAGGCCGCTTCAACCGCGGAGCTCGCCTTCTACGCTGCCGCCATCGTTGGCTGCTGGCCACGCCCCCCCCTACAATAGTGTTTTTTAATTATAATTTTGTTTAATGCCCACTGCAGGTGCAGAGGCCCCCTGGTGAAGACACCGGCAGCGATGAATGTCGTTAGCAGAGGGTCAAAGTATTATTTCAGGTGCTCACTTTCTTGCTCACTTAAAGTAACGACTACATGATAACAGTTCCTGGTTGAAGATCAATACAGCAGTCTGAGTGTTGGTGGGATACTACTATGTACATCGTGAAAGCTATCAGAAAACTCCTGATATAAAACTAGTATTTTGCCATAGCTTTTAAATGAAGCACAAATTAGTGGCATCCTTAACATTTGATGACAGTTTGTGACTTCATCATGCCTCAAGATAGTTCAGTGTAAATTACAGACTGAACTGGCTCCCATTCAGTCCCCCTATGGAGTCAGCTGTATATCTGGTGAAGCACCTGGAGAGCACGGGACCCACAGCTGGGCATACCCGTCCCACTTAGGGCGACAAATGCAAAAAGAACAATTGATGGTCGTAATACTGAACAATGTCAAATATTCACCCCGTGTTTGCTGTGCCACTGGATTCAAGCTAGCCTGGCTGATGAGAAGTGATACCCCACAACTAGTCCCAGGATGCTTGTTTACCAGTCAGGGGACGACCTGGCAGTTCGGGATGGACTTTTCCCAAGGGGAGCAGGTTCACGTTTGATTTGCACATTCTGGGTCTAAACTGGGGTGATGAAGTGATCTAAAGAACGATGAAATAAACCCAGATCTGTGACTGGGAGTGAATGCTTGCCAATGTTCAGCATTTTAGAAAGTGTGCATTTCTCTCTTAGCTCTTTGTGTGCCTTACAGCCTGTCTCCAATACACATCTGGGCTTAGGTGACAACTACACTTTGTGCATTCCCTCGAGGTAGCCACAAACACGGGTCACTCAGCTGTATCTGGATACATCTGCATTCTGAGGGGGCTCCCTGGGCAGGATTTGGAGGAGGTAGCACACTTCAATAGGTAGTGTATTGCCCTCACACAAATCACTGATAAATCCCCTAGGGTAGCCTGGCAGACAGGACTGGGCTGAATGGGGACCTGTGCTCATCAATAACTTTCCTTTGAAGACACCTCCACTCCAAAGGCATTTTAAGGTATAAGTACTGGGGCTCTGACCCCTTCTAATCAGACACGTTTGGACCCGTAACCAGACATCACTGGCTCTAATTCTACACATTGTCAGAAGGCACTGTTGTGCTGCCAGGAGGGACTACCACTCTGTTACCTGCTTTGCTGTGTTTTGGCCTGCTGCTTGTTGAGCTGCAGCAGGGAATGACACTTTTTTGACTTGCCTTGCTCTGCTGGCCTGCTGCCCACTACCTCTGTGCTGTGCAACCTATTTGTGTTCTTCAAGGGCTTGTTCACTTGCCCCCTGTTCCTAGAAGTCTGAAGGCCATGAAAGAGTTAGCATACACAGCGCTTGCTGCTGGGCTGTACCAATTTCAAGTTCAACTCTGCTTGATTTTCTTCAGCGAGATCTAAAGTCAGGGCAGAGTGCCTGCAGCTGTTTTGGGTGTACAAATCACTCGCACTGGTGCTGTGCGATGTCCATGTATCCCTGTGCCTTACAGCTTGATTGCCGACCATTGCTTTTCCCTGCAACATCGAAGATTGCCCAGCCTGGCTCAGTGCACACCACCCTCAAATTTGGGATGGATTCCTCGTACCAGTGCTGTGCAACCTGCCAAAGAATCAATTTGCCTGCCGGTCAATCACAGATTGAGGTACGATGCCACATCAAAACCCTGTGCCTCGGGTTGCCGCGCCTGCTTTCTGTGTGGCTCCGCACTGCTTCGGATTGCATTCCAAGAGGCTCCCACCATCCTGGACTGAAACCGAAGACCAACAACATGAAAGGAAAGGAATTGAGACTGCTGAGACCTATGTGGTCTCCACTGCCTACCTGCACTCTCGTGGGCAGCCCACCCTGGGTGATTTCCTAAGCCTCCCGTAATCCGTTAGGACAGTTTGTCCTTTAGCAACTCCCAGCAAGTACTGTTTTTGCGCTAACATGGAAAGGAAGCCGAGGGTCTGATCCGACTGGGACCATAGCAGCAGTGAGTCCTCCGCTATGGCAGACAAGCATTGCCACCCCGCCAGCACTCTCAAAAACATGAAAAATATTCCTTATAGACCTCCCTGAAGGTGACACAATCATAGGGGGTGACCTCAATGCAATAGTGGACCCTGCACTGGACGCCTTTCCCTTCAGAACCAGCTCAAGAAGGACTGCACCACTCCCTGACTTTCTAGAAGCATTGGGTATTGTGGATGTATGGCGACATCTACACCCAGCAGCGACTCAATACACTTTTTACTCCGCCGTGCACGACAGCCTATCTCGCATAGACTATTTTTTGTTCCTGGGGGTGGGTATGGGATCGGTAGACAGCATTGGCATCCTACCCAGAGGTATATCTGACCACTCCCCGATAATTCTCACTCTTGCCACTAGAGAACGGAAATGCGCAAGGATCTACCCAGTTTACCCCAACTATTTAAAAATCCCTAAAATACGGAAGAAACTGAAACTAGCAACAACACACTATTTTGCTGAAAACACTGGGACGGTGGCTTCACCATCAATCCTCTGGGAAGCTTACAAGACCGTCCTTAGGGGGACTGCAATAGCGGACATTACGGGACACAAACGAGACTCCCAGAAGGAACTTACAGAAATAGAATTAGCACTCCACAACGCAAACACTGCACATATGCTAGACCCCTCCCCAGCTACGACACACACGCTGCAGCTACGACAACAACAGTACCAGGCCCACCTCAAAACGACAGTGCGGGGCTACATCGCCAACACAACACATAGAATTTATGATGTGGGCGACAAAGCAGGGAAAATGCTGGCATGGCTGGAAAAGAGAGGGGGAGGCACAAGAGGTATTCAGAGACTGTATACTGCGGACGGCCGAGAACTAACGCACCCGGAAGACATTGTGCACACTTTAGCAAATCATTTTCAGAACATATACACCCCGGACCACATCGTCACAGCACACATGGCGACACTCTCACTGGCAGACGTTGCCATTCCCAGCATATCACCAGAGACTATGCAAGACTTAGAGGCAGATCCGTCAGAGGATGAAATTCAACTAGCGATACAGTCGCTGCAATCGGGCAAAGCATTGGGTCCTAATGGACTGCCGGTGGAATGGTATAAATCAATGGCATCGGAACTCAGTAGACCCCTACTGAACATGTATATGGAGAGTAGGGAGAAGGCAGAATTACCGCTGGATCAGCGCACGGCCACAATCGTAGCTATACCGAAGCCGGGTAAACCCCCAACCGAATACACCTCATATCGCCCGATATCATTACTAAATGTGGAAGCCAAGGTGCTGGCTAAACTTCTGGCCAACCGTCTGATGCCACACCTGGGCACCCTGATCCACCCCGACCAATCAGGCTTTATACCCCACCGAAGTACGGCGCTGAATCTCCAGAGGGTTCATGGAGTACTGGCTCGTTCACACCTCCTCCCAGAGCAGGCCGTAATTCTCTCCCTTGACGCAAAAATGGCTTTTGACCTGGTTGAATGGGAATACCTCTTCGAGGTGCTTGCACGTATGGGCTTTGGGCCGAAATATATAGCCTGGATACGACTACTCTACACGAAACCGGTGGCACAGGTAGTGGCTAATGGCCACATCTCGCCGGTGTTCCCGTTGGGCAGAGGGACCAGACAGGGATGCCCATTGTCACCCTTACTCTTTGCGTTAGTACTTGAACCCTTAGCGATCTTGATCAGGACAACGCCCTTATTCAAAGGCATCCAATGGGAAGAGGGCTGGGAAGACAAAATTTCCCTATATGCTGATGACATGCTCATATACATGGTAGACCCTGATGACGGAATCCCAGCCCTGTTGGAAATATGCAACACTGGTCCAAATCGGTGATATATACATTAAAAGGTCCGGCACCGAGATTGCGAGAAGACTGCCCCCTGGCGGCGCCGACGACCTCCTTCAAATACCTAGGCATTGTCATCGCACATTTTGAAGCAGATTTCTTCGCTAACAACCTCCAACCACCTCTGGATCGCTTACGCGCAGACGTTAAGCACTGGGCGACCTTGCCCCTCACCCTCCTGGGAAGGGCAGCCTTATATAAGATGATGGCGCTTCCCAGGTTTCTATACATATTAGAAAACACCCCATATCCTGTCCCACCGCGGTACTTCAAACAAATTGCTGCGTTAGTCTCCAACCTACTCTGGAACAATGGCCCAGCACGTATAGCATATGACAAGTTAGTGAAGGGTTGGTATGAGGGAGGGATTGCGCTTCCCAATATTCAGCTTTATTACTGGGCAGCCCAACTCAAAATAATTAACCAATGGCTACACACCCCGAGAGACGACCCAGCCTACAGGGCAGACTGGTCACAGCTAGGGACGAACTGCATGCTCTCGACACTATATAATAAAACGCAACTCAAACATCTGCGCGGCCCGACACAACACACGGTGGCCCTCTGGCATATAGCACAGGCAAAACTGGGCTGGAAAGGAAGAATCACCAAAATGACACCATTATGGGACACGAAATCACTGGGAAACCTTAGAGGGTGTGCAGGATTTACACAGTGGGACTCTATAGGTATTTCCACGGTGGGGGACCTCTGGGACAAAGACACGGTTATACCGTTCCCACAACTCCAGCAGCAGTATGACCTCGGACCCACGGAAACATTTAGGTACATACAAATTAGGCACGCACTGCTCCAAGCGATCCCAACGGGCACTGCTCTGCCGGAATCCTCACCACTTGAGGACAGGCTATTGACAGACTTCATGCAACAGAGCGCGACTTCACTCACATACAAAAAACTGATCAACAACTTAGAGGACCCCACGCTGAAACTTAAAGACAGGTGGGAAGAGGACATAGGTGTAATGGACGAATCGGAATGGAACGAAGCTTTGGCCTCCCCGAAAGAAGTAGGCATTTCGGCAAAGTTCAGACTGGTGCAATTAAAAATTTTGCACCGCATCTATTACACCAGGACGCTACTCCACAAAATCCATAGAGCGCCCCATCCCTTCTGCTTGAGAGGCTGCGGGGAGGAGGGAACACTATTTCATACACTATGGGACTGCCCACGCATACAGGAATTCTGGAGGCAAATCATGCGCACAATCTCCCAGGCGCTCAAGATTTCCATTTTACCAGAACCTCGTAAGTGCCTTTTGAATATCTGGGACCCAAATGACCTAGATAGGTATGGGATAATTTGGACTACGCTAGCCATAACAGTGGCTAAGCGTGATATCGCACAGAAATGGGGGGCTCCGGATTTGCCCACTGCGAGCAGATGGACTAGAAACATGGATGTCCTGATGGTCACGGAGAGAACTGTATATGTCCTTCGAGTTTCCCCCCGCAAATGGAATAAGGTGTGGTCAGCGTGGAATGTTTATAGGGGTGAGATTATGTGAGCCCTTACCAGAGGGAGACGATCTGGACTCGGAGGGGGAGGAGGAGTAGCGAATGGAGTTGGGGATGTCCGCTTACCTCGTGCTACACGCAGCAACGTATTGCATTAACTTACCTATGAGAAGACAATGGGGCGGGGGGACCTGATGTTGGGAGAGGTAGTGGGAAACGTACATAAAAGTGATGACCTGAGTTTGGGGGGATGGAGGGGGGAATGTCTCTTAGAGTTTTACGAGAGACCCCCATGTTGGGCAACATTTAACGGGGAAACACTGGTATATTTTATTAACTTAGGTGAGAAACTACGGTAGAGCATGCATAGAATTTATAAGAGAAGAAACGAGCCATAAATGCAGGTTAGAAAATATCATATAAGATTCCAGGACTACACCGTACATATATGAAAATGCCAGCTTGAATGTATCGTACTAACTCTATACTATGCCTTCATATTAATAAAGTTTAAAAAAAAAAAAACATGAAAAATAAAACTATAATAAAATGGGGTTAAAACCGGTTTTATTCTTCTTGTGCCATGTCTTGGGGTGCGGCCAGGGCGATGACAGGCTGGAGGGGGAGTGGTAGGCACTTCCTTCACTGTGCATGTGGGTTCGGCCGGTCTTCTCAGGCCAGCCAAACTCACATGCGCAGTGACGCTCTCTCCAACCCCATCTGCATTGCCGGGTAGGAGAGTGCATGTACAGGCTCCCAGTTTGTAAGAGAGCGCAAATCCTCGGCGCTCAGGCCAATCCTAAAGCTGCTGTCGTACATGAGAGCAGCTTCATGATTGGCTGCAGGGCAGTCTGGGAGGATGTGCATGCCAGTGGAGAGGAGAGGAGCAGAAGAGTGCGGTCCTGGAAGGCGGCAGGTAAGTTGCTATAAAAAAGTTTATAATTTGTCTCCGTTGTCCCCCCCCACACCCCTCTTTTCCCTGACATGAGCCGCTTCTGGATCATAGTCCATTCCCCCTGTGTACCGTAAGGAACAGACTAAACACTCAAGTGCTCTTGTAGCACCATACCTGCATACTCCCTTTAAAAGCTCATTTGCCTGCTCTAATCATAAAGTATTGAAACCCAGAGCAGCTAGTTTAGTTTTAGCGCTAATGTTATTGTTTTTAAGCATTGAATGTGATACTTACAAACACGATAACTTGAAAAGTACGTATATTATTTTTATAGTTTTGGTCTTATATGTTCAGAATATAACAATCTATATTTATAAACCTGTGTGGAGTCTTTTTGTGGTGTATTCATTGTGTTACTCTGTGTGTGTGTGTGTGTGTGAGTGTGAGTGTGTGTGTTGCACAAATACTTTACTCTTTGCTTCTGATGATAAGCCTGCCTGCTCTGCACGAAGTCACCAGAGGGTGGGCCAAGGTTATCTTCATTGTGTTTCTAGCTTGCCCTGAATAGAGTAGGGGGTTTCTTCCTGGCTTAGGTACATAGCCTAGCCGACCACAAACCACATTTCTAACAGGGACCTTTCATTGGATATCCCCCGTAGGCAAACCGCGGCAACAGAGGAAGGAGTGGAGGTAGAAGAAGCGCCCTGTCCATGCCCATCAGATCTTTACGATTCTGCCTCTTCGAGCCTCTGTGGATCATCCAGGAAGTCCCTTTAGTTGTATCTTCTCTGGGTCTTTGAAAGGCCTCGTTGAAATCTTACAGAATTCTTTGAGAAGAAGGAAGGCAAACAATACAAACTGCCTGAGGGTGTGTTTGAGCTTCATTTATCCCACAGTTAGAAAAACAACATTTTGTGAAGAAAAAATATTTTTTCCGGCTAGAAATAGAACAAAATGTGCTGCCTGTATTTAAAGACATTGAGTGAACACATTTTTCAAAGATTTGCAAAGGTTTACAAATAATAAAACATCTAAAAGGTGAAGCTCAGTGCTCCAGGTTTCTTGCAGCAGGAGCAGGAAAACAAACTAGTGGCCCACCTGCAATCTCCAGGGCATGATGGGATACTGGAGGTATCCTATGCCTTCAAGGAGCAGCAGAGTTTTACCAGCTTCTCAGTCTTGAGACTATTAGTCAACATTGTACCTGTTTTTTTCATCCTTCCTTCCTTTAAAAACGGGTTGTATACCTAGTGAGTACCTAATAATTGTTTTTAGGTAAATAGCTGAAAATTGGCCAATATGGCACTTCATAGGTTGCCGTAAAACTTTTCATATTCTTTGGTGTTTTCCAAAATAAAAGCGTAAATTGTCATGTGTGTTTTGTAATAATTGCTTGTGGATCCCACGCGTGGGTGGGTCAGTTCAGTGCTCATGTCTATTAATGACGATCCCCTCGGGTGGAGCAGAGTTGCAGCCACAGGTTGTGGTAGTGACTCGATTGGGTGAGGAGCTGTAGTCAAGGGCTCAGAAACACTTGAGGTGGATGACCTGTTTCAAAAGAGACAGAGTCAATGTAGGGCCCAGGTTGTGTCTAAGGTGCTCAAGGAGGGGCAAGGGCCAAGGTTTTCCCTGTGATCTATATTCTTCTGATTCTTTGGTTAACCTTCAGATTTTCTGAAGTTTGTCTGCAGTTCCACTTGTACGGCTGGTAAAAAAGCAGCCAACACCTTCATTGCTGAAACAGGATTATTTCCCCGCGCATCTCCTGGAGCCGCAGTTTGAGTCACGTCACCTGGGAAGCAAAACTATTGTGCTCAGCTTGCGATCAAATCACCAGCCTGCTTCTCCACAAGCAGATTTTGTGAATCATCCCAGTCACTCTCCTGGTCCACAATAACATAACGTGTATTTGTAAAGTGTGCGTTCACCCAGAAGGGCCTCTTGGCACTGAATGATAGAGGTTTATGGTTACCCAACTCAATGGTACTCATTTTATCAAACTCAGAAGGAGTAAAGGCTGGGTGGACCCACCGGGATTTGAACCTAGGACCACAAGGTCAAGCACAGGCCCCTACAGAGGAAGCATTTGTCTATTAAGCCACCAGACCCGGCTATCAATCACCACAGTAGCCAACTTGTTTGACTCAAAAGAGTGCACATGGCCTGTAAGCCCCATATGTGTCACAGTCAAATCAGTGCCCTGCTCTCTGTGGTAAATGAAGTGAGCATCTGTCCATATGCACATGGAGAACATGGCGGAAAGGACACATCTTCACTATTATAATTAGGGCTCCCGGTTTTATGGTATTTATTTTTTTAACATTTCCGTCTGTATTTATCCTTATTAATTTTTTTGTCATTTTATCTGTATATATTCGCATTTATTTTTGTCGCTAGCCAAAAAAGACGCTGCAACTAGTATTTTTCCACATTTATTTAAATAGGAAGTGCACACAGTTGTTATAGGATTAGCTATATGTATATATGTATATATGCTCCAAATTAAGTAAACACAATACAATGTGTGAGAGTCTATTATAGACATTTGGAAGACCAATGTTGTGTATGTTTCATACAACTTTCACAAAAAAACTTTACTGTTAGATCAAAACAGGACCTCGCATATGCGAAATGGGAGGGTGTCACAGAGATTATTGGAAAGTAATATTAGTGTCAGCTGCTGTGTTACAATATTGAAAACAATCTCACAGGCCATAATAAACACATTTAGAATTTAGATGAGTGCACATGTGCACTTTCAGTGACCTGGCTAAAGATTGCATGAAAGTGCTGTCTACGTTCTTCATATATTATTTATTTATTTATTTCATGTTTTTTATAGTGCGAACATGACCCTGTAAGGGGTATCAGAGCGCTCTACAGAAATGTCTCAATAATAGAACCATTATTAACCATAGATTGCAGAAAACAAACAAACTCTTTACAACAGTACATTTCGGGAAAGTGTATAACAGATATATCCAAAGCGCAATTAAATCACCCCACCATGTATGTTACGACTGTGCCCTCTCCAAAGAGTGAAGAGAGATGCTGGCGTGTGAATGGAACAAATATGGAGAGATTATATCCAGAGTTAATGATGTCAGGACTCATTGTAGAAATGTTCCCATATAGAACAATTTCGCTTCTTTTTTTAATGCTGCGGTGGATGGAATTCTTCTAATGCTAGGGGGGAGAGCGTTCCAAATTCGTGGTGCTGCCCCAGAGAACGCTCGGTCATATGTGTTTTTCTTACAAAAACGAGCTGGTTGCAGAAGAAGATTGTCTTTGCTCCTGGTGCCTCCGTTTCCTCCTGACAGCGTGAGTTTTTGTGCAAGGTAGACCGGAGTTTTATGGTGCAATGCATTATGGGTGATGCACGCTAACTTGAAGTGAATTCTTGCCTCGAAGGGTAGCCAGTTGAGTACTTTCAGATGGGGGGAGATGTGGTCGTACTTTTTTGATCCTGATATCAGTCTTGCGGCTGCATTAAGACATGCTTTCAAAGGGGCTGTTGTGATCTTAGGAAGCCCTGCCAGAGTAGTGCACCCGTATTCTATTCTTGAGATGACCAGTGACTGGACTGCTGTTTTCAGATCTGTTTTATTTAGGAATGGTTTTAGTTTCCGCAGGTAGATTAGGTGGAAACGGGCGTTCTGTTAATGTGTGCAGTCATGTTCAGATTTTTGTCAAGAGTAATTCCCAAGGATTTAGTTGAGTCGACAATCTTCGGGGTGCATTTTAGAGCTGTGATAAAGTTGGACCACTCTGCTGACTTAAGTTTACTTTTCTGAGGTGTAATCAGTAAGAATTCAGTTTTTTGCGGGTTTAGCTTCAGGTGATTTAGGGTTAGACATTGGAGGGTACTCGTAAGGGCTTGGATCATAGTTTTTATGTCTTCCGTTGATGTCACCTTGATGTACAGTTGCGTGTCATCAGCGTACATATGGAATGCAATGTTCACATTTTGTAGTATAGCCGTTAGTGGTTCTACATAAAGATTGAAAATCGCCGGGGATAACGTAGAGCCTTGAGGAACTCCAATTGTGTTTCTGGTAGACCCTGACAGGGTTTGGTTGACAATGCATTTTTGAGATCTATGCTCTAGGAAGGAGCTGAACCACTTAAGTACTAAACCATCTAGCCCCATTCTCTTTTTCAACCTATCCAAGATTCTGGCATGATTTACCGTATCGAACGCAGATGATAAATCCAACAGTATTAGGAGACATGTGTCATTGTGATCGAGAGCTCTTAGTGCGTCATCTACTATTTGCAGTATAGCAGTTTCTGTACTATGGTTCGGTCTGAACCCTGATTGGTAATCATTTAGAAGATTGAAATCCGAGATGTGAAGACTCAATTGTTGCTGGACACATTTTTCCAGAACTTTGGCAAGCATAGGGATGTTAGTAACAGGTCTGAAGTTGTTTGGATCGGAAGGGTTTTCAGTTGTTTTTTTTAGAAGAGGAGTGACTTGCCCAGTTTTTAGGCAGTCTGGGATTTGACCTTGAGATAACGAGGCATTTATGATCTTAGTCCACGATGGGATTAACAAATGGTTAAGTGAGGACCAGCACTTTGCTGGAAGGGGGTCGTTATAATGGTTGTTAGGTTTAGTAGATGCAATGATCTTTGAAATGTCTAATTCGCTAATTGGCTTAAATCCTGACCATCGCTCGTTGTTTTTAGGATTGTCATCTTCTTGTTGGAATCGTGGTTCATCCAAGTAACCTTTCTCCCTTTCCAAGTCATCCGCTGATTTTTTAAGTTCCCTTTCTAGAGAGTTAGCTTTGTTGTTAAAGAAGACTGAGAAATCCTCACTATTTAAGCTTGTTTTGGCGAAGATCGGTGCTGATTTGATAGATTCATTCGACTGTTCTTTGAGAATATCGAATAGTTTCCTAGGTCTGTTTGTAGCATTGTCTAGTTCTTTACTAAATAAGTCTTTTTTTGATTTAAGGATGCTTTTGTTATAAGCTTTCCTGTATTGTCTCAGTTGGCCTAAGTTTGATGCGGTAGGGTATTGACGCCATTTACGCTCAGAGAGTCTGAGTGAACGTCTTTCTTCGTTTAGGGAACTATTGAACCATGGATTTTTGTCTTTGTCAGAGATCCTTTTAAGTTTTAGAGGGGCGACCTCCTCGATGATGCTTAAAATAGATTTATTATAGTGCAAAGTGAGGTCATTGACATCAATCATGTTCTTGGGTGTCTGCAATTCATTTTCACAACGAGCTGCTATGTTTTCCATATTGATTCCTCTGGTGTCCCTGGTCCATTTTTTTGGCTTAACAGCTTGTGAAGTCGGTTTAGTTTTTCTCAGAGGAATTTCGAATGTAATTATGTGGTGATCGGACCAATCGCATGGTGTGATTGTAATGTTCTCAATTCCTTTTTCTTTGGCTATGATCCAGTCTAACGTTGAACCTTTGGAATGGGTGGGGAGATGACATCCCTGGACTAAGGATTGTTCTTCCAGGAAAGATTTAAAAAGTTTGATTTGATTGTCAGCATGATTCTCCCAGTGAATATTGAAATCACCTAGGGTATTCAGTTGTTGAATGCCTACAGATATTGAATGCCTCGTTCTCCTTATTGTCAGTTTCATGCGTCTCTCTGTGGTGCGCGCTGACTATCCACAGCTGAGAGAGTAAACTACCTCCTCTAGTGTGAAGCAGGGAG
Source organism: Lissotriton helveticus (assembly GCF_964261635.1). NCBI lineage: Eukaryota > Metazoa > Chordata > Amphibia > Caudata > Salamandridae > Lissotriton > Lissotriton helveticus. The sequence continues at coordinate 54,212,922 of NC_136057.1, read as the reverse complement.
CTCTCATTTCAGAAATAAATTTCAATTTAAGGCCTGAAAGTATCCCAAAGCTAATGCGGCTTAATTTCCCTAATGTGTTTATGCCTCAGGGACTTTCTGGCCTTTTTGGGTCACACTCATTTCTGCCAGTCCTACATTTGCGCAAAGTACTGGCGCTGCTAACACCTTCCCCCGCCTTCTCAAAGTTAAACTGCCTTAGAGGTGCAAACCGTGAAACACATATTCACCTCCACCCCCACCCTTTCACTTCACAGTAACTTAAAACAGACTGCTGTGCTGGCGCAGCGCTCACTACAAAGCCAGAGCTCCGGAGATGATGAATGATCAGCTGATTGGCTAAAAAGATGTAACAGCCACATCATCAGGGCTATGGTGGGCAGGTCAGAGGCAAGAGCTCCTAGGAAATGTTTTCCCGCGCCTACCAAAGATTAATGGCCCAGCAGGTGTTAAAGTGGGCAGGCATACAGGGCAATCAGGAAGAGGGGCGTGGGGAGGCATCCCTGGGCTGGAGCACGATCGAGCAATTCTCAGACTCCAATTTGGTCGTATTATTCCGTTTCTATGTATAAATATAGACGGAAGAAAAATATTTTTCCGTCTGTATTTATATGTAAAAATCTGTTTAAACGGAAAACCGGGAGCCCTAATTATAATGTAAGAAGGCGTTGTTGAGAGTGTTAAAGTATAATGACATTCATCCTGCACTCACATAGAATTACTGTCTTTAACCGATTCATCTTGGTTTGTCCTTCAGACGATATAGTCGTAGTTAACGAAGAGTATATCTCCAGGATGTTTCTGTTTAGCCAGACACATTATATGACAGGTTCGATTGCGATCATTTCAGCAATAGAGAACAGTTGTTTTAAAAATTAACTGCTGCCCTGAAAAACAGCTGCACAATGAAAGACTTGCAGGCACTGATTACGACTGAATCAAGAGGAATAATTCTGGAATATGATCTATTATCGTTCACAAAGATATATTTTGGTCCCTCTCATATTATTTGTGTGCATCGACATAAGTACGTGTTTATAACATCACAGTGAGGCCTCTCTGGAACAAGACCGAAAAAACATAATTTTACTGTTTTTATCAGTGCCGGCATCCAAATCTTCCTGAAAAATGGGTTCTGCTGTAAGAATCTCCCTGGTATATTATCCTTGTGTACTACAGAAACAGACAATGAAGCTGATCAGATAATCACTACACGTACAAAATCCCACCAATTTGCCTCTTGAAATGCAACAGGTTAGCTATTACTCACCTTATACAGGCATATGTGAAGATCTTTACAAATATAGAAACATATTTTACTCTCACTAAGGTCCACTCACTAATGCCAGAAGAATTTCTTGCAAAACAGGAGTCCATATTTTGCACTGCCAACATTCTGACATGTGCATTCCACACGTTCTGAGCAAACTGAAGGACAAGAACTCAGCTCCCTTCAGTAAATCAGCTGTTTGAATAATACCCTTGAATGAACTCCATTATCAGTTTCTTCTTCCGAAGTGATGGGGATTCATCCAACCACTATATTTTAATAGGAACCGTGTCCGACCGGAAAATGTGGATTACGTGCACAGTGTGGCTTGTGCCTTAGGCAGACCAGTAGCCATGGACGTTGCTTTGTGAAAGATCACTCGGTGACTCCTACATCAATAAGATAGATTTCTGCACACAGTATACTTTTATACTTGTAATGTACTTGTAACACTGAAATACTTGTATACTTGACTTGTAATGTACGTGTAATATTTGTATACTTCAAATATACATGTAGTACCTGTATACCTCTAATATACGTGTAATACTTGTAATGTAGCTGAAGTACTTACATACTTGTAATGTAGGTGAAATATTTGTATACTTGATATGTACGTGTAATACTTCTAATGTACGTGTAATACTTGTAATTTACATGTAATACTTTTATACTTGTGATGTATGTGAAATACTTGAATACTTGTAATGTATGTGAAATACTTGTATACTTGTAATGTGCGTGTGATACTTATAATGTACTTGTGATATTAGTAATGTACTTGTGATACTTACATTACATATTCTACAGCATGTCAGGTTCAAGGCAAAAGTAAAATCTAATGTATATCCATTTACTGTGGATTTGGGCCAGTGGAAAAGTGTCAATGTTTACTGGTAATGTCAACAAATATATTATACTAGGGAAGTCCTATTACAAATAAAAAAAGAAGAGAGCATTTTCGGTGCATTCTATATTTGCAATACATTATACATACATGCTTGAAATGTACTTTATAAACTGATTAATTTCTCAGCTAATTATATAAATTGAAATCAAGGTGTGATTGTTTCCATTACAAGATTATCAGGAACTGCCAAAGGGCCCATTTTGTAATTGTTTAAAAGAATTCTGAACAAAGAAATGTTTTTTACCTGCACTGCAAGAGGCAGGGAAATACTGATTTAAATGCAATTATTCCCTAGTAAGACACAGCAGATAAAAAAATACGTCTTATGAGCCACTTAGTTCAAAGACCACCTAGGGTAGTACAAAATTACATATAATGCTTGCGAAATTATAGTTCACTCTGTTGAAGGAGAAATCAAACGTCAGAAGTTCGGTCGCCGAATGAATTAAGGGCCAACAAAGATGCTGTACGTCAGTGCATAACATAAAATCAATTAATGTCAGCAGAAAACGGGATGTTGCCAGCATAGTTAAAGGATCTGTGTCCTTAAGGAGCGGCACTCTTCGTTACACCAACTCCATCTTTCTTCTCCGCATGTAGTCTCAGATGTCGTGAAAGAGATTGTTTTGCAGTGAAACTCTTCTCACACTCAGTACAATTAAAAGGCCTCTCTCCCGTGTGTGTTCTCTGGTGTTGTATTAGAGTTGTGCTCAGAGTGAAACTCTTTTCACACACAGTGCACTTGAAGGGTCGTACACCTCTGTGTATTCGTAGGTGTTGTATGAGGGATGGTTTCAGAGTAAAACTCTTATCACACTCGGTGCAGTTAAAAGGTCTCACTCCTGTGTGAATTCTTTGGTGTTGTAAAAGAGCGGTCTTATCAATAAAACATTTCTCACAGTTTGTGCAGTGAAAGGGCCTAATCTCCTTGTGAATATTTAGATGCCGTAATAGAGCAGATTTAACAGTGAAACATTTTGTACACTGGGTGCAGGTAAAGGGCCGCACTCCTGTGTGTATTCTTTGGTGTTGTGTAAGAGCTGTTCTCACCCCAAAACTCTTTTCACACTCTGTGCACTTGAAGGGCCTCACTCCAGTGTGTATCTGTTGGTGTCTTAGAAGAGAACCCTTTTCAGTAAACCTTTTCCCACATTTTGTGCAGGGAAATGGCCTCACTCCGGTGTGCGTTCTCTGATGATTTAGGAGATTTCCTTTTTTAGTAAAGCTTTTCCCACAGTCAGTGCACTGAAACGGCCTCTCTCCTGTGTGTATTCTTCTGTGAATTACGAGATCAGACTTTAGAGTAAAGCGTTTTTCACAGTCTGTGCAGGGAAAGGGTCTCAGCCCTTTGTCGGGTCTCTGATGTGCCGCAAAAAATATCTTAGTCCTATATGCCTTCTCCCACTCACTGCTGGTCAAGCGTCTTTCTGTTGTCTGGAGATCGTGTTGTTGATTTAGGATGAAATTGTCAGTAAACGTCTTACACTCCGTGGATGTACTGGTCTCTCCCCAGTTCACACTTCTTTCTTCTGACTGGAAGGCTGCTGAATGAAAAGAAATGTAAAGAAACAGGGAAATAGTTTACATAAACGAGCACCAATGTGTGATATTACATCTCAGTGGTTGGCAGTACTGCTACAGGAATGTTTTGCATGTTACAATGAGAGGCAGTACCAAGGATTCCTTTGATACACAAATGTTGGATACTCAGGTAATGTCAGATAGATAACAGACTCTTGTCGCTCATGAGGCATACTTATGTCAGTCATGTGACAGACCCACATTAGTCAAATGAAGGACGCATGTTGGACAGCCATGTGGTATGCCATGTTATGCAGATTTGTAGACGGCACAGTCCTGGCCCTGAGCAGGTTTGAGTCTAACCAAACCTATGGACTAGTGGGACTACTCGAAAAATCAGGTCTTCATCTTATTGTTGCATTCAAGAAGTGAGGGGAAGGCTCTTATGTGTAGTGACAGGTCCTTCCACACTTTACGAGTGAAGTAGGAGAAGGTGTGACTGACAGATATGGTTTTTCGTGTCTGTGGGATTTGAGCAAGGAGTGCGGACGAGCAGAGGTGTCTGGAAGGTTTCTTTGAGCAGATGCAATTGTTGAGGCATGCTGGGCCAGTGCTATGTAATGCTTTGAAAGTGTGGGTGAGGAGTTTGAATTGTGTTCGTTTGTGTATGGATAACGAGAGGGGGTCCTTCAGGTGAGGAATGATTTGAGTTCGGCATAGGAGGTTGAAAGTGACTGGTGTAGAGTTCTGAATGGTCTGCAGGCCTCTGAGTTTTTTGTTGATCCTGGCATAGAGGATGTTCTCGTAGTTCAGCTTGCTTGTCACCAGGGTGTGCATGACGGTTTGGCTGGTGCTGATTGAGAGCCGTTCAAAAATCATCTTCAGCATCTTCAGGGTATGGAAGCATGAGGTTGTGACGGCATTGACTTGAGCTGTCATGTCGAGTTTGCTGTCGATGACAAGCCAGAGGTTCTTGGTGTGGATGGTGGGGGTGAGAGTCAGTCCAAAAACTATTGCCCACCACGGAAAGCCCCATGGTGAAGTGCTCTTCACGAAGATCATGATTTCAGTCTTGTCAGCTTTAGACAACTGGTTTTCATCCAGTGGGTGATTTCAGTCATTCTGGTCTGTGAGGGAGGGCTTGAGCTGTGTGTCGTTGGCATAGGAGAGGATGTTGGGAGAGTGGATGATGCTGGCTAAAGAGATCATTTCTGCGTTGCAGAGGGTCAGGCTCAGGGAGGATCCTTGCAGAACTTTGCAGATGAGGTCACCGGCATCCGAGGTATCAGGCTAGTTGCCTGGGTCCATCCAGTCAGGAAAGAGCAGATCCATCAGAGTGTGTGTCCTTAGATTTCAATGTTGTGCGGGCTTTGGATGAGGATGGGGTAGGAGACTGTGCCAAATGCTGCAGAGTGTTCCAGGAGAATGAGGCCACCATGTTTCCTCCATCCAGAGTCATGCGGATCTCATCTGTGGCAGCGATGATGGCAGCTTCTGTGCTGTTGTTGGGTCTGAAATTAGACTGAGTGATGTTGAGACGTTTGTAGTCATTGAGGTATTCAGTGAGGAGTTTGTTGATGATTTTCTCAAAGATTTTGGGCGGGAACAGTAGCAGGGAGATTGGTCTTCAGTTGGTAAGCATTGACGGGGCAGTGGGGGGTTCCATCAGCAATGGGAGAACCGGTGCCTATCCAAGCATCTGGGAAGGTTGTGGAAGAGGAGGAAGCATTCAGAATGAGTGTGAGCATGGTGCTGATGGAATGCAGTACTCTGGAGATGGTGTGGTGGGGGCAGGGTTCTGATGGGGCTCCCGAGTTGATTGACTTCATGCTGGGAGCAGTTCTTATGAGGTGATGGCGAGCATAAGTTATTTGGATAAGATCGGGAGGCCTTTGGAGAGGTCTGTCCGGTCCATTTGAGGTTTGAAGTTGCTGTAGATAGTGGTGATTTTGTTGCTGAAGAACTGAAAGTGCTGCAGAGGTCCTGCGAAGGGGTGATTGAGTTGAAGGCAGCGGCCTGTGAGGTCAAATCCTTCACAACGGTGAACATTTCTTTGCTTCTGTTGGTGCTGGTATTGATGCGATCCACCGGAGCGGCACGTTTGGTGGCTAGTTCACTTTAGTGGACTTGTCTGAAGGTGGATTTGGACAGTGCTCCTGTCTGCATTCGTGTTGGATCTGGCCTCGTGGCATGGTTCTCCCCGTTCCTCAGCGCCCCGTTAGCCTAGCCCTGCACCCAGAAACCCCTGGTCATCCCGTTCCCTGTCCGCCCCGCTCCCTACACGACCCTACCAACGGACGACCATTCCCACATTCTCTTCCCGGTACCGTGCGCCCAAACCTTCATCACCCCACAGGGCCACCGGCCGCCATTACCCTTCCCGAGGCCCCTGACTCCAAAGTCCTTGCCTGACCCCGGCCCCAGCGAAACTTAGGCTGCAGACGTGTGGTTCTGAAATTCTGGACCCTGCTGTTGTCCCGGTATCGAGGTCCGATACCCGTGTCCCGAAACATCAACGTACCATGACGAATTTGGTGTCAACAGACCGATAATGATTAGGACATCATCCCTATGCATTTGCGTCATGATTGGGGGATGCCAACACCCTTAAATCATAGTTTCCGTTCCGAACCCTTAGACTCCATTTTGTGAACGGCATCCATCTTGTGTCTTGCCCTCATGATAAGTCAATTAAGTAAGGCCGAGTCTGATCTAAAAGGACACGTCCACCTTTCCTTGACTTCCCCCTGACCTGTCCCAACTGACTCCATTGCCTCCAGCCAAACCTGTTTGGGCAGCTCCTCGCCCAGTGGCCGAATACGATAGCATCGATGCACAACATACCACAAACCATTCACTACATCCAGATCATGTTTTTACACACACACACACCTGTCCACGCACCCTGTTTATGGCCAGTTTTATGACTAGGAGGTGCCTTTCTTTATTGGGGTTTCGTCGATATCTGATGGGAGTACCGGGCCTGGCCGGGTAATCTATCACGAATTGGACGTCTAAAATAGGGGCTTGCCTACATGACTTCGCTCTTTTGTATTATTGTAGAAATATGTGTATAGCCATATCATAAACTCAGGAATTCTTGCTTGCAGCTATTATTTTTGTATATAAGGAGACGGCTGGTTCTGTAAAAACGAACAGTCTCCTGAGAACACACAACCCGTGCTGTCGTGTTTTTAGGACACCTGTTACTTGGTAGCTGCCAATAAAACTTGATCTCTGACGGTAACTAGAAGACTCCGTGTTCCTGTGGTCCGGAACAAGGGAGAACTCAGAGGTCTTCGGGCGTTATCCCCTGGCATCAGTTGGCGCCCAACTCGGGGCGGTATCAAGCGGCGACGGTCCAAGCCAGATGTTCGTGAGGAGCTTCGTGTGAAAATTCCAGAGGACGGCCAGCCACTTCAGCGACCCCTGTATGTCGACGTGGTTCCGAAGGTCTTTGCTGCGAGGTTCCCCGCGTCCCGACGGCTACGAAGGACTGCTGCCCTGACTATCGCCTTGTTTTGGACCCAGTGATCCTTGGTAGAGCGAAACGATAGACGAGTCTTCTAGCGACATCACAGATCTTCAAATACTTCAGTTAAGTATAAGTGGAGCGTCTCCCAGTTCTTAGTTTGTCCTTAGTTTTTGGTATCCTTGAGATACGCTTTGATTTGGTACTTGCAAGCCCCAAAGCCGAAGGACTCGTGTATTCACGAGAAATATCGTAATAGATAATCCTTTGAAGTTTGAAGCTAGACTAGTGAGCAGAGATGCCTGGTTTTAGCAGACTTGGAAACTTGTTTTGTCTTGGTTGTAGTAAGGACTCCCGATTAGAGGATTCTTGTCCGGTTCCTCCAATTGGAACTCCAACATATGAGCTCTATGTAAAGCACGGCGTAGGTCCTATCACATATAATGAAGTATGGATAAAATACACCCGCAAGGATGGTGTTTTAAAATGGCCCCAATATGGTAGTTTTGATTCAGAAATATTAGATAACCTAGAGGTCAAATTGTTCAAGAAAAAAGCCCGGCCGGCGATGTTTGACTCTTTTCGCTTATGGCGCAAAGAAGCCAAACAGAAAGAAATAAAATTAGCAAAAAAGAATAAACGAGGAATGTCAATGGTGCAAGCTGCCATTTCATACAGGGATAACGAGGAAGAGCAAGAAAACGAACAAATGCTTAGGAGCAAGAAACTTGCAGTAGATAAATGCTACCCGATGTTACCACATAAGGGACAAGGTCAAGAGGAGAGATCCGAGAAAAATTCATTAATGTCCCACTTATTAAGCTCACCTCCACCGTATGCGTTAGACGCTACGGCACCCCCAAAGCGTTTTACTATACCGCGCCCCGGCGCACGTAACACAGCTCTTGCACAAACGCCAGCTACTGTTCAGCTGGTTCCTACTTCGCCGGCGCAGCCTTCTCAAAGGCCGCCGTCTCTGCTACCTACTCCATCTACTTCTACGACTTTGCCTACAGCTCCAACTATTCTCTATGATACTACGTCTGCTACCGCTCCAACTTCCTCTGCTATTGCCTCTACTTCTTCTTTGCCTCAGCATGTCTTTTCCGATGCACTTGCCCTTCCGCAAGGTTCTCCATCTACTAGACAAAGAGTGACAGGTACCGTCACTAGTCTGTTTTCACCTTTCTTTGGGTCGCCTAAAACGACCCCTAAAACAGAACATAGACAGTCACGTAGTCAACTGCCTGATTACGAGGAAAGAAAAGTGCTGAATGAACTAGCCCGCCAATGGATTACGGATACTGTTAGATATGATGTTCAGCATGTTATGGACGTTTTTCGTCAATGGAATGCACCCACTCAGAGACACGTATTCTAAGAAATGTGTGTATATCTGTGCGAAGATGTGAAGACAAATGATCCCAAATGCACAATGGACGAACTATGGCGTACACGCTTTAAGTTCTATGAAGGTATGATTGTAGGTGCAGATATTGAGAAAGCGATAGAGTTATTGCTCTCTTATAGGAGTAAGGGAAACGTCTCTAGATCATTGTACCAAGACGACGTATCAGGTAGGAAAAGAGCGAGACAGTACCCCATGAGAGAGGTTCCTCCGGTTTGGAGGGAAGGTGATGCGAATACAAATCCACCAATTCTGCCTCATTTCCAGCGTGTATGGGTACATGTCCCCTGGAAAAGATCCGAAGTTTTAGCACTCAAGCAGACACTGCCTGATCCTCGTAAAGACCCGACTGGGTATTATAAGGAGTTATCGCAGACTGCAAACTCATGCATAATGAATTTAGCAGATGTAGACATGTTGTTTGGGAACGTTGTTCCACATCCTTTATGGAGTAAAATTCGTCATACGGACCATGACCAAGAACTAGGTGATTCATGGGCTAATATTACCGCTATAGATGCTAGACAAATTGGTGGTTTTAAACCTGAGCCGTTAATAGCTGAACTTCCCGGTAGGATTATCGCGTACATGAAAACAATAATGCCTGAAGTACGCGTAAACTGGGACAAGCTATCTGCGTGCAAGCAGAAGAAGGATGAGAATGTGTCTGACTTTTTCACGAGATTTGAGGAAACTTTCACCGATCATAGTGGTCAGGATATGGCTACCGAGGGTGGCCAAAGATTGTTTGTAGACAAATTCGTACATAATTTGCTTCCTGAACTGTGTACTAAACTAAAAGATTCAGAGAGTGCTTGGGCTGTCTCTACGTCAGCGCAGATTTTAGCTACAGCCCAGTACTATGAAAATAGGCGCAAAGACGAGCTAGATAAGGCAGACAAAAAGACGAAAGATTTAAAAACTAAAGTTCTTCTCCAGCAGGCCTATCCGCCTCGTATGGCTAGTCAGCCCAATTATCAACAACAACAGCAGTATTCGAGAAACGCGCAAGGAAACGAGTTTTCCCATCAGCGTCTTCCGTATGGCCCGAATCAATGTGCGTATTGCAAGGAAGAGGGTCACTTCAAAAGTAATTGTCCGGCTCTTGCGCGACGCTTAAACGGCGTTTCAGGTGTAAGGGGAAGAGGTGTTCAACATGCCCCTAGAGGTAGGGGCCGTGGAAATTTCACCCAGAATACAACTTCTTTTCCGCCTCAGAATTCCATAAACAGCTTTGACCAACAGAATAATGCATTGTCTAGGTCAGCTCAGTACTATGCTGACGACTATTACACCGAACACGAAAATGAGGACAACGATTGCTAGGACAGCCATGGACAAAGAGAGGGAGTCGTTTCAGTTCCAGTAGATCAGAATGGACCTTATGTCGAGGTAATTATCTCAGGAGTGTCAGAGCCATTTCTGCTGGATACTGGTGCTACAAAAAGTTCTATTATGCACTCGAAACTTCCTGGCGCACCTTTGTCTGGCAAAATGAATGTCTCAGTAGGTTTCTCTGGCGCCCCTGTTAGAAACCCGATCTCTGGTCCTATATCACTTTCTGTTGGCCCATGCGAGTTAGAAGCACCCCTCATTCTTACAACAGGTTGCGGTGAAAATTTGTTAGGTTTGGATTTGCTAAAAAGGTTATATGCGACTTTATACTGTTCCCCCTTGGGAGTACAACTTACTTTAGGTAAGAAAGTCATTTCTCCAATGTATTTGTCAAAGGAAAATATTCCAACTGAATTGTCATCACTTCCTGATATACTTTGGGCTAATGGTTCTAATGATGTCGGTCGTTTGGAGATAGCACCGTATGTCATAACTTTGAAAGCCAACGTTAGGTTGCCACGTATTCCCCAATACAAAATATCTAGCGAATGCGAAAAGGCGTTGTTGACGATCGTTTATGATCTGATCGATAAAAATGTCATCGAAGAGACAACAGGTAATGTTTGTAACAGTCCAGTTTTTCCCGTCTTAAATCGTACTGATCCTTCACAACCGCCTGTGTACAGGTTCGTGATTGATCTCAGAGAAGTGAATAAGGTAGTTATCCCGCAGTTTCCAGTTGTCCCCGACATTACTGCTTTATTGACAATGGTTCCAGCTTCAGCAGCTTGGTTCTCGGTGATTGACCTGAAGAACGCTTTCTTCAGCATCCCGATTGCTGAGGAGAGTAGAGACATTTTTGGCTTCAATTTAGGAGGACGAAGCTTCCGCTTCAAGTGCGCTCCTCAAGGCTACTGCGAAAGCCCATCAATATTCAGTCAGGCTCTGAAAACACAACTGGACACGATTATTCTACCAGATGGTTCAACTTTAATTCAGTATGTAGACGATCTGCTGATCGCTGCAGACACTGAAGAAATTTGCAAGAAAGCTACGGTATCATTATTACGTCACTTATGTGACATGAAGCACAAAGTCTCTCTTTCCAAACTACAATTTTGTCGACAAGAAGTAACCTACTTAGGTCACATCTTATCGAAGGAGGGAAGGAGACTGACACCAGAAAGAATACAGGCAATTGCAGAACTGAGTGCCCCAAGGACACAGAGAGAGGTTTGAGCCTTCTTGGGCATTACATCGTACTGTAGACAATGGATACCGAATTTCTCACTACTAGCTAAACCCTTGCTGGCACTACTCTGCAAAGACACGCCCAATCCTATGCCCTGGTCTGAAGATTGCCAAACGAGTTTCCACGAGTTGCATGATGCATTATGTTCGGCTCCTGTGTTGGGAAACCCCAACTACAGTAAGCCTTTTACATTATATGTCCATGAGAAGGAAGGTTGTGCATTATCAGTCTTAACACAACACTTTGGGAACAAACAGCGCCCATGCGCGTATTTTTCGGCAACTCTAGACCCTGTGGCTAAAGCCCTACCAAGTTGTCTGAGGGCTACCGCCACAGCAGCTGTCTGCATTCGACAGTCTGCTGGATTAGTCATGAATAATACTCTGATCGTTATGGTTCCGCATGCAGTAGACATCTTGCTAAACAGGACGAAGACACAACATCTTACTAGCGCTCGACTATCCAGTTACGAACGTACACTGTTAGCAAGTCACATCCACATAAAGAGGTGTGATACACTCAACCCCGCTACGCTACTACCCATCCCGACAGAAACAGACGAGATTGATAAACATGACTGCTGCTTTAGGACAGAAGAAGAGACAAAAGGGAGAGTAGACTTACAGGACACTCCCCTTCCTGAATGCAACGATACTTTATGGGTTGATGGTTCATGTTTCAAATTGCCGAATGGTGATACGACTGCAGCATATGCCGTAACGACATTACACACCATTATAGAGACCGCGCGCATTTCCCACAATTCTGCACAAGCTGCAGAGCTAATTGCACTTACAAGAGCATGTGTGTTGGCGAAAGGAAAGCGAGTGAATGTGTACACTGACAGCCAATACGCCTTTGGTGTGGCTCACAGTTTTGGGAGATTGTGGCGTGAACGTGGGTTCCTTACGTCACATGGTGCAAAGATACAACATGGTCAGCTAGTTAATGAACTCCTTGAGTCATTGACCTTGCCACTACAAGTTGCAATTATGAAATGCAGTGCACACAAAAAGATTCAGGATGATGTTGGCCACGGGAATGCATTTGCAGACGAGGTTGCGAAAGAGACTGCAAGGAACACGATGAGTCGGATGTATGTTGTAGGTCCCGCTAGATGGATTACTGATGTAGGAATGTGTGAGGACACCATTGAAAGCGTGAAATCTATACAAGCCGAGGCGACTGAGAAAGAGGTGAATGAATGGAGAGAAAGTACAGGTAGATTAGATGCGAATGGTTGTTGGGTCGAACTGTCGGAACACCAGCGATGGCTATTACCTAACGCATATGTACTTGCAGTAGTAACAATGGCTCATGGAATTGCACACATCAGTTCGAGAGGAATATGTAAACTATTGGCCCCAGTATGGCAGAATAGTAATATCCCAAAATATGCAGAGAATGTGGTCAGAAACTGTATGGTGTGTTTGAAGTACAATCCCGGTAGAGGAACCCCAACTCCAGCTGGTCATTTTGCATCTCCTACGTATCCGTTCGAGGTTTTGCAGCTAGATTTCATACACATGGAGAGGTGCAACAACTTAAAATACGTGCTTGTGGATGTTTGTGCTTTTTCCAGGTGGATAGAAGCGTACCCCCTTAAGGACAATACCGCCTTGTCAACTGCCAAGGCCCTTGTCAAAGAGTTCTTCCCTAGATTTGGTATGCCTAGAATTGTCTGGAGTGATAACGGAAGTGAATTCGTAGGACGCGTGATGAAGAGAGTGTGTGAGTGTCTAGGCATACACCAAAAGTTCCACTCTGCAAACCACCCCCAATCAGCTGGATTAGTAGAGTGCTACAATGGCACGTTAAAGCTCAAATTAGCCAAGATCCAAGCCTGTACAGGTCTTAAATGGCCTGACGCCTTGCCTCTAGCACTCTTGTCAACCAGAACGACCGTCCATTCCAGATTAGGACTTAGCCCCCATGAGATAGTGTTTGGCCGCCCAGCCAACGTCTGGGGCGTGCCAAGGCCAAAGAAACTCAGCGAAATAGAACACCCCGTACTGCTTGACTATTTGTGCGAATTAACAACTAAATTGCGTGTCTTACACCAACAGGTTCACAGTTCCTCTCCGCCAGCCTCTGACGATCCAGGTCACTCCATCGAACCCGGCACGTGGGTCTTGGTGCGGAATTTCCAGCGCACAAACAACGGACAACCGAGGTGGACCGGACCGCACCTGGTACTTCTTTCCACCAGATCAGCTGTTCGGGTGGAAGGCAAAAAGAACTGTGTGCACGGGAACCATTGTAAACGGGTCCCTCTACCCCTCCCATACGACCGGTGGGTCAATGAAGGACTTGCCGACTCTGAGACAGAATCCGTACCTCGCTTCATCCCTTTCAGCGATGCACGTTTGAAAGAGACTGGTTCCGAAAAGGAGAGTGATCATATTTTACAAGGACTTGTGCCACCGTCTATGCAGTTGGACACTACCGAACCTGAAACATTGTTTGAAGACCACACCGTACCTAGGAAACGACGATACAATCTAAGGTCTAGACAAAGAGACGAATAAAAAGCAAACCAATGTGATTTCCCTTTTCCCCTAAGAACTATTTTTGATTTTTTCAGCTCTCTCTCCCAGGGAACTTGCTCATTTTTGATTTTCGAACCGCCATCCGGTTCTGCTGCTAGGGTCGCGGTTGAAGTCTGGGGAGTGCAACTGGGGACGTTTAGGTCAACGGTTCTGGTTGGTCCACGGGAGTTACCCCGGACTGAACAGAGCGCACTCCCTGGCAGAATCAATCTACCACCGCGGGCAGCAACTAGAGGATGGAGTTTCCTAGGGTAAAGAGACCTATCAGATTCACGAACTTTGAAAGACAATTATGCACGATACTGTCCAAAAGAAGATTACTGATAATATGTGTTTTAATGCTGTGTAGCATAGCGATGTTCTTGACTGGTTATGCTCTATTCGTATTTCGAGTTTCCTTGTTTTCAAATGACACTCGGCCAACGCCTCCTCCCACTCTCTCTCCGCACTCCTTTCACCCTCTACCTGAACACGAGTCTGCCAGAAGACTCGAATTTGTAAATAACTCATTCATTCAACTTCTACACCAACACCAGTCCATAATGAACACATCAAACTGTTGGATATGCGGACTCATGCCACACACAACTGATAAGGGTATCCCATACTTTATCCTGCCATTCAGTTATTATGGTTCTCTGTGGGCTTTCCAGACCATGTTCCTATTCGCCCTAGAACCATACCCGACCCGTTCCACTGAGAGCGATTCCAGTAACAAGGCACTAGTGGCAGGGATAAGAAATATGAGTAGGGAGTTCGAGACTTATCTTGCGATCCCAAAAGATGAACTCAGTCCCTACACTCGTTGGAACGTAACTAAATATGGGGTTTACCTGAGTAAGAGCCAGACAGCAAAGAAATCCCGCCCAGTTTGGATAGTACCCCACTGAGGTCACTTATGTTTACAAGGTATCGGTAGGGATCCCAAAGCACAATTAGGAAAAAGCATATGCACGGAAACATATGTGTTCGCTTCCCGAACTTCCCCTATACTCTTAGCAGCCAAAGGCACGTATTTCGTCTGCCACGACCAAGCCTACACATGGTTGCCCCCTGACTTCTCAGGTACATGTTTTATCTCATTTCTGCTGCCTCCCACCTACACGGCCAGAGCAGATTACCATCGGACAAGGACAGCTAGGGGTGTCGTGAGTAAAGACGACACCGCGGGTCAGGAATTCGCTGACTTTGCAAAGGGTTTTCTGCCATTTTGGGGGCCTATGGTGAACAGCAGGAATATTCGTCAATTAGCAAGGATAGTTGAATCTGCCGTGATTGAAACGGCCGGAGCCCTTGGCAATTTAACAACCGAGCTTCAGTCAGACTTATGACCCTTCAGAACCGAGTTGCCCTAGATATCATACTCGCCGATCGTTGTGGTGTGTGTAGAGTGATCCAATCCAGTTGTTGCATTTTCATCCCTGATAATGCGCCGACAGTGTACCAGGCCATCTCTAAGCTACATGAAATATCTGGTTCCCTTCACGTAGAAAAAGGGGACTGGTCCTTGCTAGGGTGGTTCTGGGAACTGATTACTGCCTGGGGATGGAAAACACTGATCTTCATTGGGATGATCTTAGCGCTTCTGTTTATGTTCTGCCTGTGTGTACAGTGCGCTCCTGCACTATGTGGCCTCTGTGCTACCCCATGTGTACGGAAGCCTGTGTCAAGGGACGAACTGAGCAACAGAATGATGCTACAGCAGCATCTCCACGAATTTCTCCATACAGATTTAGACTCAGATTAACATGAGTTATTGCCTTTTATGAGGGCAAAAGGAGGGTGTGTGGTTCTGAAATTCTGGACCCTGCTGTTGTCCCGGTATCGAGGTCCGATACCCGTGTCCCGAAACATCAACGTACCATGACGAATTTGGTGTCAACAGACCGATAATGATTAGGACATCATCCCTATGCATTTGCGTCATGATTGGGGGATGCCAACACCCTTAAATCATAGTTTCCGTTCCGAACCCTTAGACTCCATTTTGTGAACGGCATCCATCTTGTGTCTTGCCCTCATGATAAGTCAATTAAGTAAGGCCGAGTCTGATCTAAAAGGACACGTCCACCTTTCCTTGACTTCCCCCTGACCTGTCCCAACTGACTCCATTGCCTCCAGCCAAACCTGTTTGGGCAGCTCCTCGCCCAGTGGCCGAATACGATAGCATCGATGCACAACATACCACAAACCATTCACTACATCCAGATCATGTTTTTACACACACACACACACCTGTCCACGCACCCTGTTTATGGCCAGTTTTATGACTAGGAGGTGCCTTTCTTTATTGGTGTTTCGTCGATATCTGATGGGAGTTCCGGGCCTGGCCGGGTAATCTATCACGAATTGGACGTCTAAAATAGGGGCTTGCCTACATGACTTCGCTCTTTTGTATTATTGTAGAAATATGTGTATAGCCATATCATAAACTCAGGAATTCTTGCTTGCAGCTATTATTTTTGTATATAAGGAGACGGCTGGTTCTGTAAAAACAAACAGTCTCCTGAGAACACACAACCCGTGCTGTCGTGTTTTTAGGACACCTGTTACTTGATAGCTGCCAATAAAACTTGATCTCTGACGGTAACTAGAAGACTCCGTGTTTCTGTGGTCCGGAACAAGGGAGAACTCAGAGGTCTTCGGGTGTTATCCCCTGGCACCAGCGGGTTCCTAAAAACCCGTTACCTCAGACGCGCCATGCCCGGCTGGGGGGTAGAGGGTTTCCTGAGTGAGATAAGACCAATGAGTTTTGATGGCACCTCTGGCCTCCCCGAGAGCTGGCTCCAGAACCTTCTGGGCGTCTGGGAATCACCGGACGCATCTTCAAAAGGATCAAAGGGCCAGCCGATGGAACACTCCGACGACCAGGCCCGAGGCATGAGATCTCTGCCTGCGAGGGTTCGGACATCAAAGGGCCACTGCGCTATATCAAGGCCCGCCCAAGAACTAGCGGGCAGTTGTATCCTGGACAAGAGAGCCCTGCTGATCTGATCGCGGCTCAACCCTTGGGGAGAAGACTGAACTTTGGAACTTATCGAGCCCTGCTGATGTTGTCGCGGCTCATCCTCGTGAAGAAGGAACTGGAACCTCAGAGCCCTGCTGACCTCGTCGCGGCTCATCCTTGAACTTTAAGGACATTCGTGGAACACCCTGAGCCCTGCTGACATGGTCGCGGCTCCTCAAGAACCAACAGACACTCTGTTCACTCTGGATCGAGCCCTGCTGACCTCGTCGCGGCTCGAGGAGTACTCTGGTCCGGCTGGACCATCGACGCTACCAACACGACCTGGCTCGAGAAGAAGTGCGTGGAGCAGCCAGTACGACCTCCATCTTCCGTATCCCCCGGCTCAAGGATTGAGAGCTGTGCGCAGGGTACGTTTCGTACTGGCCTAATACTGAGACTGTCCCGCTTCCCTCCTCCTTACCACTGAGACTTTACGATCCCTCGATTGCTTGTAAATACATGTTCATTTTGCCTCAAACTCTACTGTGTGATAAAGAACTTGCTTACTGAAATCCACGGTGTGGTGTCCGTTCATAAGTGTGGTTTGAGCTCAGTGTGTACGATCTTAGACACAAAGTCCTCCCCGGCGAGGACCTCACGTTAGGACTCTGCAGTATTCCTGGGAGAGGTGGGTCACGGGTTGTCGGGAGAGCATATCCTGGCCTCTGGGATCGCCCCTTCTAACAATTGTCCTGGCTCGTTCTCCGTTTGCTCTCCAGTTGTTTTCAGTGGTGATTCATCCGTCTGAGTGTCCGTGTACCAAGTGTCCTGGGGTCTGGATCTTGCTGTGCTGCTGTGTTTGGGGTGAAGGGGGGAGGAGTCAGTGCAGGAGCTGACAGATGTACAACATTGGGGGCCCTAAGGGTCCAAGGGACCCATCTCCCGCCCCAGAGGCCTGCTATCAGGAGGCTCACTGTCAGCACACCTCCTGACAGCTTCTTTGCCTGTGCGCCCGCATCTCCAAAGGGAGAATGCAAAGGGATTCCCTCCTTTGCATGGGCCATGCCCCCATGTAAATGAGAGAACACACTCTGGTGATAGCATTGGCACTATATTGGCGCAAGCACTATCTGTATTACAAAAAGGACAGCACAAGCGTCTGTGGCCCTTTCAGTAATACCAAAGTGCCCCAGGGCACGTAAAGTGGGCAACCATGTTCATTGTGCCCCTAGGACACTTTCCATAATACGACCCTGTAAGTGTAGATGGCCAGGTGCTCGGTTGATGCACGTCTTCCCCTAATACCAGAAGTGATGATAGGCAGACACTTACTGGAGGCATGTGTCACTGTAATCCCAGCTGGAGCGGTCAGCCTTCGCGTGATTCTATGTAGGAAAGCATAATTTCTTACCTGGAGCACAACTGACGTTTTGTGTTTCCTCTGGCCTCGGATAGGTAGTGGGATGGCTCTCCTCCTCCTCCTCCTCCTCCTCCTCCTCCTCCTCCTCCTCCTCTTTAATGATGACCGAAATTATATTGGTCATCGTCCCATAGCCTAAAATGAATTCAAACCAAAAAATAATTACAACATTTGCATTTCAATGTACTGTCTGCATGAGTGTGAAATCTGCTGACTGACTGCACAAAGCCCCAATGCTTTGCACAACTGGAACATACAACTCTAACTTGATGAGCAAAGAATGAAGGAAAAGGAACTCTTTACACAACCCCCATAAGTGTATCTGTGCAGGTGCCGTATTATGAAAAGTGCCATGGGGGCTCAATGGGCATGCGTGCTGGCTTTGCACACGCCTGTGGCACTTTGGCATCACCGGAATGGCCGCAGAAGTTTGTGCGGCCCTTTCTGTAATACAGATAGCGCTGACTCACATATAGCGCCAGTGCAATTACCGGAGGACGTTCCCTCATTTGCATGGGGGCGTGGCTTCTTGCAAATGAGGGAATCTCTTTGGCTCTGAGCCCGCTTATGATTATAGACACGGGCGCGGAGGCAAAGAAGGTGTCAGGAGGTGCTATGACAGCTAAAGACACCCAAAAGGTGGTGCAATGTCAGTGCAGCCCCAGATAGTAGCCCTCTGGTGGGTGGAAAAGGGGGTTCTATGCACACCCCCCAGACATCCCCGGGCAGGCAGATGCAGTCACTCACTGCACCCACCTGCAAGGTGGTCTCTTTCCCCTCTTAAAAGTGCAGGGGGTTGCCACCTGTCTAGTGAAACACAGGGTGGCTGCTTCAAAGCTGCGCTGTATTTCACTGAATGCACAGCCCTCAGGGCAGCACGAGTTTGCAGCTGCCCCGCGGGGCAGCCCATTGAACATAAGAAAACGCTTTCCCGGGTTGCACCTGGCACACCTTTTAAAAGCTGCACCAGGCACTAACAAGGAAAATGCACCACATTTAAAAACGCGTCCCCAGGTCTTCATGTGCATCTTGGCTATGAAGCAGACTCCTAAAAGTACAAGCTTCTCTTCCTCCTGAACGATGGACTGACACACTCATCTCTCTCCCAAGTGTACCTACAAAGTCCAACCTTCTCTTCCTCCTGAACGATGGACTGACACACTCATCTCTCACCTCCTAAGCGTGGCATGAGTTACAGTCAATAAGTGTCTGCCGCGATGTTGTGATGCATCCAGCATTCAATCAGAGTGACGCTATTGTTTATTGCAGCCTGATCTTGGTTTGTATCTTTAGTTTATACGATTTGTTGTATGGGTGTCAGCTGAGGAGTTAGATTGGAGTTGAATAGGTTTTTCCGCTGCGGATTTAACCGCTCGTCTTTAAACCAGCGGCTGCCACATCCCTCACTCTCTCTAGTAAGACAGAGCTACCCAGATTATGAAAAGCCCCAAAAAACACAAACATATCAGTCGCTGGGGTGAAACCGATACTCTTTCTGAATCATAGTTGGCGAAGCATTACACCTCATGTAAAACATGGAGGGCTGAGGACTGTGTACAAACACCTGTCTCATCTGAATTACGCACCTACCCAGCAGTAACAGCAGACGACAGGGTGTAAAGCAAAACACTTAAAAATTGGTTAAATAATTAAATGGAAGACAGCTTGTCACACTCCTTTCTACATGATAATCTGTATATATTGCACCGGTAGAGTTCAAAGCAGGGGAGCCAAAACCAACTGACACCGATGTACATTAAACTGATTAAATGTGTTTGCAAGAAATTTCAAACTTGTATTAATGTAATCTGTTTTGTGAAAATAAAGACATGTACTATCCATGTCTCATAACTCAAGTGACCTCTGAGTTCTGTGATCTTGCAAAACCACTTGCCCTTCAGCCTCATTCATCTGTTGCACAAGGGAAGTCCTTGGTGACTTGTAATATGTTTATAATTACAGCAGAGGATACTTCATCCTGTTTTTAGGTCTCGCCTAGACAGCAATAGCGCTGTCTCTTCGAGACATGCAGTATCTAGGGTAAAGGATTGTAAAAATACCCATCATTTTCACAGGTTCCCTATTGCTGTCCTTTAGAAATGCTGTCTTTTCATTGGTGAATACACTTAATAGTCCCTGCTTTTAGAATTTTGTATCCTCCCCTGAGGACTGGCACTCTTACACATGTTCTTACTGTTCAGGTTATTTATTTAGGCAGAACTCTTTTTTTTGATTGGGCTGTGTCTTTGCTCCTTAAGTGTTCTGTTTACTTGTGCAATTAAACTTCCTTTTGCTTAATTTGCTTGTGGTGGGGTCCCAGTGCCTCCCCCTGACTCCTCCCACAGCACTACTCCAGACCCCCACACCCCTCTGAGGCCGTTGATGTTTTCCTCACAACACTGCTTTTATGATATTTAAAAAATGTTGCTTTTATTTATATAGCGCACTTGCTCATGGGGGGGGGGGATTAAAGAATCCAGCTGACTGCAGACTCGATTCGGGATCCCCAGCTTCCCAGTTTGCAGCTTCCACCGCTGCGCCATATCCTTTCCTTGGCCAGGTTGCAGGTGAAGTACTGTATGTGGTCAAAAAGTTCCCTCAGGACACCTACTGACAGTCTGTGGTACTGCACCCTCACAACACTGCCTGTTACTTGCTGATGTGAGGCTTCTTGCATTGCAAAGGTTTAGCCCGCATAAAGACAAGCTACATTCTTGCAGGGAACAACCAAAAAACAAGTGTTCTTTGTGAGTGCCAGAAGCACCTGTGTGCCTCAGCTTGTGCATGTCGTATGTTTGAGTAAGCGGAGTTTGGGAAGTTGCCGGAGTTCTTCCTGCTCGTTATAAAGAAGCTTGCACAGCTAGTGCCCAGGCTGCACCTGTTCTGTTTTAAGGACTCATAGTTCTTCTGCCTGCACTGTAACTAATCTGCATGCGAGGGGCGCTTGGAAACCACCCGTGCCTATGCTACTACCCATCCCACACATACCTATGCTCCTGCCCAGGCCACCAGTACCTATGCTCCTGCCCATGCCACCCGTGCCTATGCTACTGCCCATGCCACCAGTGCCTATGCTACTGCCCATGGCACGTGCCTTTGCTACTGCCCATGCCACCCTTCCCTACGCTGCTGCCCATCACACACATACCTATGCTACTGCCCATGCTACCCGTGCCTATGCTACTGCCCATGCCACCCGTGCCTATGCTACTGCCCATGGCACACATGCCTATGCTACTGCCCATCCCACACATACCTTTGCTACTGCCCATGGCACGTATACCTATGCTACTGCCCATCCCACACATACCTATGCTACTGCCCATGCCACCTGTGCCTATGCTACTGCCCATCCCACACATACCTATGCTACTGCCCATGCCACCCATGCCTATGCTACTACCTATGCCACCCATGCCAATGCTACTGCCCATGCCATCCATGTCTATGCTACTGCCCATGCCACCCAAGCCTATGCTACTGCCCATGCCACACATACCTATGCTACTGCCCATGCCACACATGTCCTACGCGTGAGAATCATGTGCAGTGTTTGATCTGTGTTTGCAATCCTGTTCGCTACACAAAAGCCAAAATGATGGCCTTTGCCACTGCTTGTTTTATTATTGTTGCTGCGTAGAGTTGTTGTTGCTGTTCGGCCATTGTTGTTGCTTGTTATGTAATGCACTATGCTTGCAGCGCCTGGAGGTCCTGCAGAGAGCCCAGTTGGTTTAGTGGTGGCACATGAGCCCCTTCTGAGATTGTATCCGAAGGAGCGGAGTGGTTGGGCATGGGGTACGCAGGGCACTGCTCTCTTGCCGCCGCTTTGTGGTTGGTGTGTTGTCCACCTTCATCCAGTTCCATTAGCCAAGCGTTGGCTTTGTCTAGAATAATGAACTGATTTTATTTACTTTTCCTGACATATTTTGTCGGACTCCCTGCCGGGATTAATGCATCTGATTTCAAAGGGGGTTCTGGGAAAGCAGAGCGTGCAGCAGGCGTAAAAAACAAAAAACAAATACCCACTACTATAAATGAATAAAAGTTACAGTTCTGTTGAAACTAATTCTATGGCAGTCCACGGCGGCTTCAGATTATGCTTCTCTTTCTTTACTGAAAAAACACAGCAGCCAATCAAACTTTAAATAGCATAACCCGGAAGGACTGCCCCTCCATAGTATGCACCAATCAGGTCCCCCCAAAGGTATAAATGTCCTGAACACTAATCTTCTTTCTCTTTCTTTGCTGCTGCAGCAGCGAGTTAAGTGCATTAATTTTACTATATCTAGAGTGATATGTGGTTACTATGCGATTTATTTCAAATGTATACTGTGTTTTAATGGTCACGATCAATCCGCGTTACAAGTAAATTGCTGTATTGTTGCCGATATATATTTACTGGTGGCTTGAGTGGAGCAGGACAGACGCGCTCTGGACGTCAGGGGAGCAGTCCTCTTTTCATTGCCACTGGATTCGTGCATGCGCAAACAGCTGTATCAGGTTTTTATTACCGATTGGCTGAGTGCGCATACGCGTCTAAGGACAGCTCAATCCCCGGTCCTCAGTGAACGCGCGACGGGGCGGATAAGCGTTGCAGGGCACTGCCCTAAAGGAATAAAGGGGTGGCTCCCTCCACACTTAAAGTAAATAGTTTTTCCTAGTTAGTTAGTCTCCTAGTTAGTTGGGATACAGAGTTTTTGCAAATATATTGGATATAAAAGAGATAGGCTTTGGTCCTGGAATAACTTATACTCAGGTTAGGGAGGGATTGTAGGGCCTTTTTCACCACTGGGTCCCCCCCTCTGGAACCTTCTCCACACCTCCAATAGCACGATGGCGTACTACCCGAGGAGGTTGACCAGTGGGCAGATTATAATGACTACGCGGAATTTGAGGAGGTGCCCTATGAGCAACAGATGGAGGAGCAGTTGGTGGAAGCCCTGGATACCCACGTCAAGGGGTCTGTGAACAGGGCGCTGGTCGAAGCTTTACAACCATTTACTAAACCCCTGGAGAACTATGGAAAGCGCAAATTTAAGGCATCTCGGGGCGAGCCATCATTTCACTCTTCAGCTGAAGTCCTTTCCCTGGTGGCGCCTAATGTCATTAAAGACCATGGCTATGGCGGGTCCCTCCCTTCTGGAATTTCAGCTCTACTGAACCCAGGGGAGGCGGAGGAGTCTCCTCCTGCTGCCCCGGACATCTCTGACTCTGAGCAGGACAGGACAGAGAAGAGCCTAAAAAGCGAACAAAAGAAAGCCCAAAACTCACAATGTGAGTAGTGGCCCACCTAATAAAAACCTGCTATTCGAACCCCGAAACATTACCACCCAAGGTCTACCTAATGGGTACCGCGTGTTGAGGTAGCACACCATGTACAGGAAAATCTCAGACAGGGATCTGAGGGCGAGGTGCGTGCTACATTGAGGTCAGAATACCCTAGACCATCCTTATTGGGCAAAGTGGCGGACACGCTAGAATTGGATCCTAATATGGCTACATTTATGAAAAAGTTGCTAAAGAACAAAAAAAAAGGCTAGACGGCATGGAGAGGGTGCCAGGATAAACCACTGGATATACCTGGACCGCTCACTAAGATCCTTGATTCAGCCATTCAGGCTAAAGATTCCAACACCCCAATAGATGCAACAGAGATGCTAGAAAGGGGGCAGAGAGCACTCTGTTTTCTTCGCAATCCAAATTGCGCTTTATCAACTGATAGGAGACGGTCATTCCTAATGCGAATTGACCCTCAATTTGCGGACATGGCTACGACGGAAGCTGGTACCCTGGCGAATGAGCTACAATTTGGTGACAAATTTGTAAAAGAGTTGGGGAAATATGTGGCGACATTCTCGGCACTAGACAAAGCCCAAAGTAACATCAAGAAGGTTTTTACCAGGGTCGGACGCTTCAGGGGTCGAGTGACCGGCCGTGAATTCAATCAGACATCCAGAAGCTTTGATCAAAGAGGACGTGGTTGAGCCCAGCAATCCAGCCTCTACCCCACTCGAAACCGTGGTGGCAGAGGCAGGCAGCACAAGGGAGGGTATTGAGGACAGAATAACAGCAGAGACGGCTCCTGCTCAGGTAAACCTGGTTCAGTGTGGAGGTCACAGTGGGAGACCAGATTGCCTTGTTTCTACACAGGTGGGAGAGTTTGACGAGCGACCCGTGGGTACTTCAGACAGTACAGGGTTTACAGATTGAATGTTTTATGCGGCCCCACAACAGACCAACTTCTAAGTTTTTCCAGGTCAGAAATGTCTTTCATAGACAACGAAGTGGCGTACCTGATGAAAAAAGGGGCAATTGTAGAGACAGCCCCTCACAATCACAGTTACATCAGCACCGTATTCTTAGTTCCAAAGACGGATCAGGGGTTCAGATTAGTTTTAAACCTCAAGGAGTTCAACTCTTCAGTAGTGTATCGCTACTTCAAGATGGAGGGCATACATTTACTTTGAGATCTGCTCTTAGAAAAAGACTGGATGGTGTGTCTCGATTTAAAAGACGCGTATCTAGCGGTGCCTATTTTCCCTCCACATCAGAGGTTTCTTCAATTCCAATGGTGAACCAAATGGTACTAGTTTTCTGCCATGCCGTTCGGACTTTCATCCGCTCCTTGATGTTTCACCAAAGTCCTCAAACCAGTGGTTCAATTCTTGAGGGAGAGAGGTGTGAAACTCATCATTTGTTTAGATCACATCCTTATTATGGCACAGAATGGGAATACAGTTCTTTGACATCTAGCATGGACGACTCAACTCTTACAAGATTTGGGGTTCGTCATCAATTCAGACAACTCTATTCTGACTCCGGCACAATCAACTGAGTTTTTGGGGTTCCAGGTGAACTCAATAGTGGCAGAGTTATTGCTCCCATTGAAGTAAAGAATAGCGATCAAGAAGGAGTTGAGGAGAGCACTTGCTTCTCCGACTATATCCTTGAGGATGTTAGCCCGGTTAGTAGGCCTGTTAGCCTCATCGATTCTAGCTATCTTTCCGGGTCCCCTTCACTACACGGCTCTCCAGAGGTTGAAAATTATGTATTTACACAAAGGCCTGGGCGCAGGGGTCTCCAACCTTTTCTGTACTGAGAGCTACTTATGTTCAATAAAACACATTAACAGCTACTAATATTATTAGTGCAGTATAATTTCAATTTCTTTATATGTATATTCATTCAACTAAGCAAAATCTTTCTAATTTAATAAGCTGGGCTGCACACAGGTGAGCTACTCAGAGTTAGCTCAAGAGCTACAGTAGCTTACCTGAGTATGTGGAACAGATTCTGCTTTCCGAGGAGGCCAAGACAGAAGTCTCTTGGTGGTTGGAGCACATGGACACATGGAATGGCTTGGCCATATTTGCGTCAGTGCCAGAAGTAGTGATAGAATCAGATGGAAGCAGATGGGGCTGCAGAGCCCGCTGCGGCTCAGTGGAGATGGGGGGCAGATGGTCCGCGGAGGAATTGAAACTCCATATAAATTGTCTAGAGTTTTTGGCGGGCATGTTTCTCCACAGAAGGCGAGTTGCTGTATTCTCCTGCGGATGGACATTTCTCAGCAGTGAGATACATCAATCGTCTAGTTGGCACGAGGTCCTGTCTTTTTATTAGAAATGGCCATAGAATGTTGGCACTACTGCCTCCTACGTCACACCTCGGTGACAGCGGAGTACATTCTGGGCACCTGAAATGTGGTGGCGGATTGGAACTCACGTTTCCTTCGACACTCCAGTGATTGGAAACTTCATCCAAGGGTATTCCAATAGCTAAACAACAAGTGGGGTCCTTGTTCGATTGATCTGTTTGCGTCCAGACTGAAGACGCAATTGCCTCAGTTTTATAGTTGGCGACCAGATCCTCTGGCGATCAACTCAGATGCATTTCTTCAAACGTGGATGACGGATATGCTGTATGCATTTCCTCCGTTTGTCAGTATCCAGAGAGTATTTGTGCAGATCTGTGGGCTGGAAGGTGAGGTGTTGTTGAAATCTAAGTGTTGGAGAGCACAAGCTTGGTTCCCAGCAGCGCTGACCTTGTGTTGTACTCCTCCAAAAAGTCTGCTATATATGCAGAGATATTGACGTACCCTCAGGGTCAACCGTTTTCCTTAGTGGTTCAGGAACAATTGTCCATCATGGCATGGAAACTTTCAGGAGACGTTGGTAAATGCCGGGAGTTTCGCAGGAAGTAATGTTTTTCCTGTCTCAATCTTGGGCTCCCTCTACGCATAAACGATATGAATTAGCTTGGCGTAAGTGGGTTGGTTTGTGTTCTGAACGACAGGGGGATCCCGTGGGTTCAGGAACTCATATGATCGTTAATTTCCTGTCGGAGATGGCGACTAAAGTTTTGGCCTATCGGACAGTTAATAATTTAAGGTCCACCATCTCAGCCGGTCATCTTCATGTGGACGATAGGCTGGTGGGGTAGCATCCTTTGGTATGCAAGATAGTGAGAGGCATCAGATTGGTGAATCCTCCAAAACCACGATATTCACAACTGTGGGATGTAGACGTAGTTCTGTGTTTCCTCAGGAATTGGCCTTCAAATGATGGTTTGTCGCGTAAGCAACTGTCGGCGAAACTGACACTTTTGTTATGTTTAGTTTCATGAAGAGGAGTATCTGACGTGCGAGCACTGGACTTAGCAGGTAGGGTTTTCACTCCTTCGGGGGTCTTATTTACAATCTCAAAAAACAAACTCTAAGTGTATTTCTTATCCTGTGTTTCCTCTCCATAGTAAACTGTGTATTGTACAATGATTAAAATGCTATTTGGATTGTAATTGAGAGTTTAGAAATGACGTTGCAGGACAGTTGTTGATTTCCTTATAGAGACCTTTTCGCCCAGTCACTGCAGCAACCTTAGCCGGGTGGGTCACTAGGTTTTTTAGGTCTGGCAGTTATTGACACTTTGGCTTTGGGAGCCCATTCGGTGAGAGGAGCTATGGCTTCTAAAGCTTTTGCTACAGGTTCAGGATTAGAGGACATTATGACTGCGGCAGATTGGTCTTCCGATTCTACTTTTAAGACATGTTATCATAAGCCATTTTTTGATGTGGCATCTACAGTGGGGGAGTAACTTTGTACTAGCATAATCCGAAGCCTCCGTGGACTGCCATAGAATAAAAAGAATTCTAGCTGATGCGTCAATAATTTTCAATTCTATTAAGGACACGGAGGCGAGGATTAACCCACCCTAGAAACATTAATATTCAATATGTGATATGGATTGTTCATATTGGAAATTGTGATTTCATGCATTGTTCTGTATAATGATGTTGGGTTTCTTCCCGCCCGTAATAATGTTTGAAGTATATCCAGTGAGTGGTATGTTACGGCTTTCTCTGATCTCCTGAAAATATAAGAGAATATAAGCCGTAATATACCACTCACTGGATATACTTCAAACATTATTACGGGCGGGAAGAAACCCAACATCATTATACATAACATTGCATGAAATTACAATTTTCAATATGAACATTTTGATGTTTTGTAAAGAAAGAGGAAGACGATTAGTGTTCAGGACATTTATACCTTTGGGGGTTACATGATTGGTGCATACCATGGCGTGGCGTGGCAGTCCTTTCGGGTTATGCTATTTAAAGTTTTATTGGCTGCTGTGTTTATCAGTAAAGAAAGAGAACCAAAATCCTCGCCTCCGATTCCTTAATAGAATTGAAAATTCTTGACGCGTCAGCTAGAAACATTTTTATCCCTGTGTTTCTTCTGAAAGGCTGATGAAGTTAATTATCTTTGATTTCTTTTGGAAATTTATTTCTTGCTTTGGGAGTCTAAATGGACTGAGTGACTCCTTTGTGGTCTTTGGCTGTTTTACACCGGGCGGCTGAGGCTACAATATCTCTCCTCTGCGCCTTTTTGCTGTGGGGCCGCTAGTGCAATAAACGGCCATGCATGCGCCGTCCCAACCCAGTGCCCCGATCACAAAGGTGGTAAATCAACTTTAATGGAAACCAGAACAGTTTCATTATTGTCATGCCCACACCACCAAGATATTTTTTATAAATAAACGGGGCCAACTTTTTATTCTGCAGCAAAATTTTCTAAATATGTTCGGTGAAAATAGAATTTAATAAAAAGGCCCCAACGATACATGTACAAAATATTAAAATCTGGCACAGTGCCCATGAGCAGTGTGAAATAACGCGCCCACACTTTGCCTAAAGGTGGTAAAATAAATGACTTTATATTTTCTGGTGAATAAAAACAGCATGTACTCTGGAAAGACCCTTCTAAATTAGACCACACATGCTCTTCATTTTCATTCTTTCTCACATAGACTGCACACGGGTGCCAGCCTTACCCTTGAGCTTACATCACGAATGGGAACTCCACCACTGCCACCTCCCACGCCCAGTCTCCAGCCGCCATGAAAGAGCCAGTGAACCTGTCGACAGGAGAGGTGGGAACAGATCTTAACTCCAGTCCCCATCACATACCAGAGGGCTACAGGCGTTCTACGCTCAGTGCTGACAAATACCGTGATCTGCAGGTCACGAGTAAGGCCAACTCGCGCTTTCATCCTTTCGAGGGTGGCAAACTGAGTGCCATTAATTTAAGTTTTCGAAACACACCTTATTTATAGCACTTAGAACCAGTAGAAGTACTGTACAAAGTGCCACATAAAGATGTTATTATAATAAACGTATTTTCAATCTCAAAAACAAACATGATCTTTGGAACAGCTATATTAAAAAAACTGAAGCAAACTTAGTTTGCACTATTTAAACTACGTTTATAATAGGAAACAATAAAAATTCATTTTGACCAAAGTTTAGTTTCACCATTCACATTTTAAAAGTAGAGGCATGCCCGTTTCTTCCAATATTTTTAGTATGAACGCAACAAATATAGAGCACATTGAGTTAGATCTATTATTTTAAACTTACAGTGGCCTTCAGGCCCGCCCATTGCTTACCATTGGTTGTCTTTACCCACATTTGCTTGACTCTTATTAGTCAGCTTTTGTGGCTTTCCTTCCTCTTCTGGTATGTGTTCCTCTCCTGGAGCACAGACTGATTACTTGCATCTCTCCACTGCTCCCTTTTCAGGCTTCTACTTTTTATCTTTTTGGTTGAGCATTCTAGGAGAGTGCATGTGTTTTCCAGCTGTCTCGCTCATGCACTTCGAGTTCCTCATCCTCTTTCTTGCCTTTGGATTTCCCCTTCACTCTCCTTCAGTTGCCCCTCTTGCTTCATTAATTCCCACCCACCTTCTTGCCGTTCTTGCATGCCACCACCCTCTGATGTCTGTGTGCGTCCCTATCATTCCTTTGTCCTTTTACTTCACATCAACACGCACCCTAGCTCCGTTGCACGTGCGTTTCCCCAAGGCTACTTACCTTCCATTGTCCATGTGCTTCCCGATCCCAGCACGTTTACACTTTGTTGTCTGTTTTAGGCACTGTCTGCTATCCCCTGCTTCTGTATCGGTTCCCAGCAGTAGCTTAAGTAATAAAATAAAATCCACGAAGCAAGAAAAGGGTGCAGTACCACAGGCTGTTACTAGGTGTCCTGTGGAGTTGTAAATCCATATAAGGTCCTGCACCCTTAATGCAATTATAAAGAGAAAGATTGCAACTGAGCAAACGTTTCCATTTGTTATTATTGGAAATGAGATGCTAAATAAACAACAATAGTGCATTTTTAAAACGCAAGGCAACAAAAATCTCACGTCCAATAAAACAAAATAGAAACTTGTGCTCAGCTACAAGGTTTCTCTTTATAATTGCAGTACGGATGCAGTACCGTATGTGATCAATAGAGGTCCCTTTACAATGTCACAGGGACACCTCTTAGCAGCCTGTGGTACTGCACCATTTCCTTGCTTTGTGGATTTTCTTTTATTCCTTATGCTACTGCTGGGATATTTTTTGACAAACAAAAATAATTTAACAGACGTTATCACTTGCAACGGCAATAGCTCACTAATGCGAGACTTTTGGACTTGGCCCTTTTCCGTAAAATTTTTCGCTCCCCTAATTCAGGATGTCCCCCCATTGTAACGAAGTTGTATAGGCCCTGTGAGGTTGGGATGCCCTGTGTAATATTAAAATCAATGCTAAGGTGCAGGTGCTCTCTACTTCCATCATGGCTGCCACTAACCCCTGCTACTGCGGCGTGGTCTTTTTAGTCACACTCTAGTTGCCAGGAGCTGGCTGGAACCCCTAAACATTGTTACCATTCCAGCCTGCCTTGCCTGCCCGTAGCTGGAGTAGGGAAGCTCCTGGAACATTCTAGAATAGGGGCGGAGCCTGTTTTTGCCACCTTAGAGGGCGGTCACCTGACCTTGGCCTATATAAGGAAAAAGAGGGAAAGTTTTCAGTCAGTTGGGGCATCACTGACCTGGGGGACCCTACGCAGGAGACTTAGGCGGTAGGGCCTAGTCAGAAACCTATACCACTGGGGGTGACAGGGTTTAGGCGCTGCCCACCAAGCTGTATAAGGAACACTGAACTAGCCCACTGATCTGGCCCGGCGGGAGGGGAACCCAGGGACCACCTGCAGCGACCTGCTGAGGAATCCTGTCAGCAGCCTTCAACTCAACCCTCCCCCTTCAAGAAACAAGGAACCTGCTTCCACAAAAGGGCGCCAGAACCATCAAGCGACAAGAAGAAGCCTAACTGCGCTAACCAGGACTACTGGGGATCAACCAGGTACAGGGCCGTGTCCACTCTGCGTCCCTTTACCTCAACCTGGGCCCCTGCGCTGTCCTGCATCATGCCCTCTGCTGTCCTGCCTTGACTGAACTGAACTGGGCTGCTCCTCAGTGCTCCACTGAAGAGCTGTCTGCCTACCTACCCCAGCGCTGTGCCCCGTGAAGCGCTGCCTGCGAGGAGTGCTGTGATCCTCGAAGCGCTGTATCCCTCCGACCTGCTGGGGCTCTGGAGACCGATGTGTCCCTAAGGAAAGCGCTGTGAAGCGAGAGACCACTGTTATGCCCCAAGCGCACCTTTGCCCCTGGAAGCGCTGTATTAAAGGAAGCGCCGCCTACCTGTGACCCTGCTAGCGCTGCGGTCCGCTGTCCTGCCATCTGAGCGCCGCCTGCATTCCTGCCGCCGCCCGAAAGCTCACTGAGGGTCCGCCTTCCCCGCTGCTGCCCAGCGCTGGGCTGTCCAGGCCCCCACTTCTGCCCGCATCGCCCTGGCGGCCCTCGGAGCCAGGAGAGGGCTGCCGCATCGTGTCAGTCAGGCCGCGGTAGGCCTCACTGGGGTGAAGCCTGTATCACCCCCGTCACGTGGTGTGGGGGACGCCTGCCACGTCACCGGCCGCGTCCCCGCCTTCATTGCCGGCGATTGGAAGAAGGCCGGGACGCCCCGCAGGCCGCGCTGCCATTGGCGGCCGCGGGCGCGCCCCTCCCCTGGAGCTCACTGATTGGTCCTGGGCTCGGTGAGGCTTGGGAGGCCCGGGACCGAAGGAGAAGCCAGCACCAGCGCTCGAAAGGAGCGAGAGCCCCAACCAGCCTCAGGAGGAGCAGCGGAGCCGAGCGGGCCTCCCTGGATAGGCCCCCTTCCTCCCGAGGCCTGCTGAAATCGCCGAAAGGGCCCTGGAGGACCAAAGAGGCAGGTAATGCCTGGGGAGGCACGCGGGAGGCCCCGAGTGCGCCCCTCCCCCCGGAAAGACTGTTGTTGGGCCCCGTTGGCCCCTATTGCACCCACAACGCGCTCTGGACCGGGCAAGTGCCCCCAGTAAACATTTAGTAGTTGTGGGCTAAGAGAGAGGTAACCCCTGATTAGGGGCTGTTGGGAGATGCCTGGCTAAGATGGCCCAGTTAATGAAATGTCTTCCCCATGCTTATGAGATTCTGCCTGCCTAGTCAATTACTGAAACGGTTATTCTGACTCACGGACCTGAGGATTGAAACGCCTACAGTTCTATAATGGAAAGGTTGCTTACATAATGAAATGGTTATTCCCAATGAAATGTTTTACTCCTGCTTCAGGGAATGTGTTACCCCCGCCTAATGAAGTGGCTCCTGAATGCCTCTAGATACTCCATTGGGGCGTTTACCACTCCAATGAAATGAGTAATGCTGAGTCACGAAACGTTTAAGTGCCTTATGAAATGGTTATTGAAACATGTCGATTGATGATTGAATTGCTTCCTGTACTCTCCTGGAGAACTACCTTAATGAGTTACTGCTAATGGAATGCTTTACTCTGCCCTAATGAAGTGTTTGGTTTTACCCTAATGACATGTTAACTCCTGCAAAATGCCGGGTTGAGGAAATGTCCATCCCTGATTAATGGGGATAGTCTAATGTCCAGTCCTGCCTCAGGTAATGTGTTGGTTTTACCCTAAGGAAATGGTTGTTCCTTATAGAAGTCACTAAATGCCTTCAATATCCCCGCTTTAGAATCTTGAATTCCTCCTGTCATATCTGTAATTTTTGTTATCTCGTTAGCAGTGGCCTTTTGCCTTAATTTTGTAGCTAAAATTCTCCCCGTTTGCTCGTTGAATTCATAACACTCCGTTTTATATTGTTTATATTTAGCAGGAACCTGATCTGCTATATGAGAGTATAACACAGCTCTTTCAATAGTTAGGAGTCTTTGAGCCTCTTCAGCATTCTGACCTGTTTGGATACTGGCAGCCAAATTTATTTCTAGAATCATTATTCTTTCAAGTTTATTCTTGAAGTCTACCAGTGTCTTCCTCCGCTGAAAGTTAGAGTAACTAATAGTTTCCCCCCGGACTATAGATTTGAAAGCGTCCCACACGACTTGAATTGAAGCTGTATTGTTATTTCGTTCAAAAAAATCTTTAATAATTTCGGCCATATGACGGAGATAATTTTCATCAGACAAAAGGCTTCTTTGAAATGACCATTGATTACGGGTATAACAGCGATAAGAGGGTAGCAGTAATTGCAATATGACAGGATTATGATCTGAGACCAGCTGAGGTAATACTTCAATTTCAACGTTTTCCAGAAGCGAAAAGGAGATAAAAAAATAATCCAATCGAACAAACTTATTGTGAGGGATCGGAAAAAAAGTATAACCGGGATCACTGGGTTGTAATTTGTTCCAAACATCATACAATCCGTTAGTTAATACCAGATCTCTTAAGGCTCTATAGGTCCTGCTCTTATGACCTCTATAATTCCCAGTGGTTCTGATGTCACAATTAGAATCAACATGAATATTTAAGTCACCACAAAAAATTACCGGTTGGCAACAGGATGCAAACTCTAAATTGACTGTGTTAAAAACCTCGTTGTCATCCAAGTTAGGACCATATACACAATAAATTTGTTAACATCAACAACTACTTCTGCCAACCCCCACCTTCCCCGTTTATCCGCTAATGATCTGAGACATTTCCCGGTCCCTTGCTTCATACATATTGCTATTCCTCTTTTAACACCAGTTTGCTTAGAAGTTACTAGGACCTCAAGACCCAAATTCTTCAGTGTGTTCCTTTTGTCCCATGAGATATGGGTTTCTTGAATGCACAAAATATCTACACATAGTAGCTGAATAAATCTACGTAAAACCCCTATTTTCTTTGGTCATTGAGGCCATTGGCATTCAGTGTGCATAACTTAATCTTTCTAACCATTTTAGCGAACATTCAGATCTAAACTTAACAAGTCGTACCTTCCGTTTTCTTAAAATTGTACAAAAGAACCAAAGAAGCCAAAAAAAAAAAGATGAGCCATCTTGCTGAATGTTCCCCTAGCAACTATAAGTTATTATACAATAAGTCAAGTAACGAAATCCATAGCGCCAAAGATCCATCAGAATATTTGAGGAATATCGATAATGCGTCATTGACGGAAGGAGATATAACTATCTTAGCAGCACCTATAACTTGGGAAGAGATCGAATTAGCAATCCTCAGTCTAGCTCCTAGGAAAGCAATGGGGACGGATCAAATCCCGCTAGAATTTTATCGTAGCTTTAGAAACATCCTTAAACCTGAATTACTCAAGATATTCCACCAAGCTTTTTTAGGTCATCCACCCGCCTCAAGGTCTCTGGCTACTATTGTGGTATTCAAAAAGAAAGGGAAAGATGCTAATGAACTAGGGTCATACCGACCGATTTCACTTATTACAT
This sequence comes from Lissotriton helveticus, assembly GCF_964261635.1. Classification (NCBI taxonomy): domain Eukaryota; kingdom Metazoa; phylum Chordata; class Amphibia; order Caudata; family Salamandridae; genus Lissotriton; species Lissotriton helveticus. Next base: position 54,178,747 of record NC_136057.1, on the reverse strand, counting down.
GAGATTGTAAGATTTTCTCTAAAGTACTAGCCATTAGACTAAATGCTATAATGCCTATCCTGGTCTCAAAGATTCAGCATGGCTTCCCGAACATACTAAGAAAACAGTTATCAATGCCTTAATAACCTCTAGGCTTGATTATGGTAACGTGTTATACTTAGGGGCAAAAAAGGCTACAATCCGCAGACTGCAGACAGTCCAAAATGCAGCAGCGAGACTACTGTGGAAAATTCCCATCTCCACATCAACCTCCAAGTACATCCGGGAGTTGCACTGGCTGAAAATTGAGAATCGGATAAAATTTAAATCCCTATGCTTTATGCATAAGATCTTCACTAATAATGCCCCAAAGTATCTACAAAATCTTGTACGTCCCTATCGTCCATCTCGAACCCTTCGATCAGCCACGGCTAACCATTTTGTAATTCCTAAAATTAGGCTGTCACGCATGGGTGGCAAATCCTTTTAGTTTCTTGGACCCTCACTCTGGAACACTCTACCACAGACACTACAGAATGAGACAAGTTACATGAAATTCAGGAAAGCCTTAAAAACCTGGCTGTTTAACATCTAAAAAGACCTGCTTCAAATCAAACTACTGGATCCTTAGCGCCGGGAAACCCTTTGTTGGGTAGCTGTTGCGCTATATAAATGAACTAAATAAATAAATAAATTTATTAAGAATAGGGATACCACTGATCATATGAGACGTATTATTACCTTGCTGGACTGGGGACAGGCCACGGGATCCCCGGTCGGCGGCGTCCTGTTGGACGCCGAAAAAGCCTGCGACAGGGTCGACTGGGGATTCTTGTGGTCTGTTTTGGCCTAGAAGGGGTTCCCTGCAGAATATATTACGGCCACTCAAGCGCTATATTCTTATCCTAAGGCTGTAATTCGTGTGGGAACCGAAGCCTCTAGTCCTTTTCCGATCACTAGGGGGACAAGACAGGGTTGGCCCTGTTCCCCCCTTTTGTTCGCGCTATACATTGAACCATACTTGAATAGACTTATAAATGAAGATGGAATTCCTCCTGTCATATTACATCAGTTAGAACACAAAATTCTTGCATACGCTGACGATGTCGCGATTGTCACTTCTGATGTAACCTTAACATTACCCAAGATTGTCGAACTTGCTCAGGAATTCGGCGAGTTATCGGGATATAAATTGAATATTTCAAAGACCCAGGTTATTCACTCGTCCGAAGGAAGACCAGAAGGAGGTTTATATGCACCTACCGCCTCATATCTTGGGGTTACAATTTCCGCTAAAGTTGAAGACATTGTCAGCCTTAATTCTGATCCCCTATTACTTTCCACTAATAGGACACTTGAGAGATTGAATAATTTGCATCTATCTCTCTATGGCCGTACCAATGTAATTAAAATGATTATTTTTCCAAAATTTCTTTACTTATTTCGCTCTATTCCTCTCTTGTTTTCTTCGCTTTTTTTTAGTAAACTGGAACGAATTATTTCTAGATTTATATGGGGCTATCGGAGAGCAAAACGATCTCTGAAGTGGTGTATTTTACCAAGACTAAGGGGAGGCTTGGGAATTCCGAGTTCTCGATTATATTACTGGGCAGCTACATTGAGACTAATGGGTATCTTAATGTTCCAAGATTTGAGTATAGATGAAGCGACACAGCCATCAATCTATGAAATGTTGCGTGGGGCAGAAGCTCGACAATGTTTTTTTAGGATCTTAGAACCGAGTTATTATAAAAAAACTAAATTTAAAATAATGGTCTCGGCGATACAGATATGGAAACAAATTAACAAAAGATTTCATCTTCTGTCTAATCTGAATTACTATACGCCCCTCCTAAAGAATCCTTTACTGCCCGGGATTTTTAGTGATTCGGTCATGCATAGATGGAATGTTCCTAACATCTGTCTTCTAGGTTCCATGTATCAAGATAAGCGATTAGCATCATTTACCGAGCTTCAGAAAAAATATGGTCTTAATAGAGGGGACTTCTTTAAATTTTTGCAGATTCGTAGTTTTCTAGAGTCAAAGAATTTACTAAGTACCGAATGTATGAATAAAATAGATTTGATCGAAAGCTGTCGGTAAAAAGACTGCATCGGTATAATATATCAAATGATGCTAAGCAGAATACAAGATAATCTAGATGTTTATATAGACAAATGGCAAGGAAATCTGGGTATAGAGAATGTGGATATTGTTAGGTCGTTAGAAGTGGGCATTAAGGTCATATTTAATGGATCATTCAAGAGTCAACATTTCATGTCTACCTTTGATTTATACTATACACCTTCTAAATTGTCAAAATGGAATGCTCAGAAGGGTACCAACTGTAGCCGCTGTGGTCTCTTAGCTGCGGATTCGATTCACATGTTTTTTCAGTGTCCAAGACTAACTCAATTTGTATCTAAAATACAAGATTTTCTAAATTTGATCGTGGAATCAACTGTTGTTTTATCACCAGAATTAGTCATTCTCGGAATTCAAACTGATCAGATTGGGAATAGAACTTTAGAAGAAGAAGGTTTTCTATTTCTGGTTATGTCTGTATATCGATTCTGTATAACCTCGCAGTGGCTGGACGTTGATCCACCGTTGTTTCATCAATGGCAATTGAAACTGCTTAGTACTTATCGTTTAGAAAAGGCTGTGTATAAACTTAAGGGCCGGAAAAGAAAGTTATTTGGCCAAAAATTATGGTCACCGATTGAAAAATGGATCAAAACTCCATTTTTTTTTCTGACTTAACACTATGTTAATCTCTCAAAAAGAGAAAACACGCTGTACAGGTTGAATGGGGCGAAATAAGAGGGCATTCGGCCAAAAACTTTGGCTCACCCATTAGTAACCGGATTTAATTTGTTTCTTTTGTGTTATAATCTGACAGCTGAATATATTGCATTTTTTTTGTAAATATTAGTGTTTATTCTTCTTGATGTCTATTTTATTTTATTTTTTGGGATCTGTATGTACTGTGCAACTTTCCACTGCCATAAAATCAATAAAAATCATTTAAAAAAAAAAAAAAGGAAATGGTTGTTCCTGCCTAAGGAAATGTTTTTATTCTTACCAGATGAAAAGTTTTAATTCCTATCTAATGAAATGTTCTTCCCCTGCCTGAGGACAGGTTTATGCCGGAGTTCAAATGAAAGGCTTATTGCTGAGAAATGAACTGGTTCTTCCTGTCTTATGACCAGTTTATTCCTGCTAAAGAGTTTAATGAAATGTTCACCCTTGCTCGGTGAGAAGTGAATTTATTTGCCTACTGAACAGGTTACTTACCTGATGAAATGTGTACTCTTGCTACATGATATGCTCATCCTTGCCTGACGAGCTGGTTGTTCATGCCTAATGAGATGCTCACCTTCGCTGGGTGCCTGGTCATTTAATGCCTAATGAAATGTTCTTCCTGGTTAAGGAGATGTTCACCCTGGCGTAAGGGAGTGTCTATCTCAGCGCAAAGTGATTACTGAGAGGTTTACTTCTAACAAATGAAATGTTTTCCCCTGGTTTAATGAGATGCTGATTTCTGATGCAAGGAAATGTTTATTGTGAAGAAATGGAATGCTAATCCCTTAATGAAATGGTTATTGCAAGACGCTACATTGATTATTGAACTGCTCCCTTTACTCCCCTCTGATGAAATACTTTGCTGAAATAGAAATACTTTAATTTTTTATTACCCTGAACCTTGATCTTATATAAAAGCATATTGTTTTAAATCAAGACTCACTGGTGTGGACTCAGTCTTTGCGTGCATTTATTGTCTCAGTGGATGTGTGTGCTGTGTAGTCTGGAAAGACCCTTCCAAATTAGACCAAGTTCAAGTTCGGGCATTTATATAGCGCACTGCTCACCCAGAGGGTCTCAAGGCGCTTGGGAAGGGGTTCATTATATGTCGAAAAGCCAGGTTTTAAGTTCTTTTCTGAAGGAGATGTGGTTTTGAGTAAGGCGGAGGCGAGTGGGGAGTGAGTTCCAGGTCTTGGCCGCCACGAAGGAAAAGGATCTTCCTCCCATGGTGGATTTTCGGATGCGCGGGACTGCGGCGAGGGCTTGATTACACGATCTTAGTTGGCGGGTGGGTTTGTAGAAGGATAGTCGAGTGTTGAGGCATTCGGGTCCTAGATTGTAGAGGGCCTTGTGTGCGTGGGTGAGAAGACGGAATGTAATTCTTTTGTTGACGGGAAGCCAGTGGAGGTCTTTTAGGTGTCCGGTGATGTGCTCTTGGCGAGGGATGTCCAATATGAGTCTCGCTGATGCATTTTGGATGCGTTGGAGTTTTTTCTGTAATTTTGCTGAGATCCCGGCGTATAGAGTGTTGCCATAATCCAGTCGACTTGTGACCAGTGCGTGGGTGACAGTCTTTCTTGTCTCGAGGGGGATCCAGCGGAAGATCTTTTTGAGAATTCGAAGTACGTTGAAGCAGGAGGATGATTCTGCGTTGACTTGTCTGGACATCGAGAGAGAGGAGTCTAGGATGAAGCCAAGGTTACGTTCATGGTCTGTGGGTGTGGGTGCAGTGCCCAGAGCGGAAGGCCACCAAGAGTCGTCCCAGGCAGAAGGGGAGGATCCTAGGATGAGCACCTCCGTTTTGTCTGAGTTGAGTTTTAGGCGGCTGAGTTTCATCCATTCGGCTACTTCTTCCATGCCTTCGTGAAGATTGGTTTTGGCGGTGTTGTGGTCTTTGGTGAGGGAAAGGATTAATTGGGTGATGTTGGCATAAGAGATGATGTTGAGGTTGTGTTGGCGTGCAATGGATGCGAGTGGGCTCATGTAAACGTTGAAGAGGGTGGGACTGAGTGATGATCCTTGTGGAACTCCACAGATGACTTCAGTGGCCTCTGAGTTGAATGGGGGAAGTCGTACTCTCTGAGTTCTCCCGGCTAGGAACGAGGTGATCCAGTTCAGGGCTTTTCCTTGTATGCCGATGTTGCTGAGGCGTTGTATGAGGGTGCTGTGGCAGACTGTGTCGAAGGCGGCCGAGAGGTCGAGTAGGATGAGGGCCGCTGTTTCTCCGTTATCCAGTAGTGTTCGGATGTCGTCTGTTGCTGCAATGAGGGCGGTTTCGGTGCTGTGTTTGGCTCGAAATCCGGACTGAGAGGGGTCAAGGGAGTTGTTGGATTCAAGGAAGGCGGCGAGCTGGCTGTTGACGGCTTTCTCGATGACTTTGGCTGGGAATGGGAGGAGGGATATGGGTCGGTAGTTTTTAAGTTCAGAGGGGTCTGCTGTGGGTTTCTTCAAAAGGGCGCTGAGTTCGGCGTGTTTCCAGCTTTCTGGGAAGGTGGCAGAGTTGAACGAGCAGTTGATGACATCACAGAGATGGGGTGCGATGATGGAGTCAGCTTTGTTGAAGATGTGGTGGGGGCAGGGGTCGGTTGGCGAGCCAGAATGGATGGAGTTCATTAGGCGGATGGTGTCTTCAGTGGTGATTGGGTTCCAGGCGCTAATGTTGTTGGTTGGCGGAGTAGGAGCTGAGGGGGGTGGGGAGGGTTGATCGCTGGGAGTATTCTCGAAGCTGTTGTGGATGTCGGCAATTTTGTTGTAGAAGAAGGAGGATAACGCATCGCAGAGGTCTTGGGAGGGAGAGATGTCATTAGATGCTGCGGTGGGGTTGGTGAATTCTTTGACGATGTTGAAAAGTTCCTTGCTGTTGTGAGTGTTGTTGTCGAGACGATCCTTGAATGCTGATTTCTTGGCGGATCGAATCAGTTGGTGGTGTTTGCGGGTGGCTGCCTTAAGGGTGGCCATGTTGTCGGTGGTTGGGTTTTTTCTCCATGTGTTCTCCAGGGTGCGGCATAGCTTCTTGGATTTTTTAAGGTCATCATTGAACCAAGGAGCCTTTTTGCTGGCTGATTTGATCTGGTGCTTTTTCAGGGGTGCTAATTCGTCAGCACTGTAGGTGATCCATTGCTTGAGATTGGTGGCCGCTTGGTTTGGGTCCAGTGAGAGGGGGGGAGGGTTTTGGTTGAGTGATGTGAGGAGTTGGTCGGAGGTGATTTTGTTCCAGTTTCTTCGAGGAATAGGTTGTGGGCGGTGGTGGGTCAGGGTGGTTTTGTGGCTGAAGTGAACACAGCTGTGGTCCATCCAGTGGAGAGCTGTGGTGCGGTCGAAGGAGATGTGTTTGCTGGAGGTGAAGATAGGGTCGAGCGTGTGTCCGGCTATGTGGGTGGGGGTGTCAACAAGTTGTTTGAGTCCGAGGTTGGCTAGGTTGTTCAAAAGGGTGGAGGTGTTGCTGTCGTGTTTGTTTTCAAGGTGGTAGTTGAGGTCTCCCAGTAGAATGTAGTTCTCGGAGGTGAGGGCATGTGGGCTGATGAAGTCCGTGATGTCATCGCTGAATTGAGTGCGGGTACCACGAGACCGAGCGGGTGTTAAGCAGGATGCACTTCAGGTGGTTAGATTCGGAGCTATGTTTGGAGGAAGTGGATTTGGTGAGGGTCCTGAAGCAGTTGAACTTGCAGGAGAGGCAGGAGAATGGGCCGTGGGTACGTCCTGGGATGGCATCGCAGCATTGTGGTGTGCGTCCGGGGTTGAGGGCGAGGAGAGTTGCGGCATCATATGTGACTCTAGTGGGTTGGGTGCGGCGGGGACCAGGGGGTCTGGCGCTGGGCGCGATCCAGGCACGGACGGGCGTAGACAGGCTTACCTTTGGCGCACCTTCGGCGCGCATGGGGCGCGACCGCTGCGCGTGAACGCTGCGCGAAGACGCATCTGTCATGAATGGGTGGTGAGGGAGGGAGGGGCGAGGGAGGAGCAGCTGGGAGGCGGGTGCGTGGTGGAGGGGGCGGGCTCCGGGCACAACAACAACAATAATGGCGGCGAAAACGGAAGCGCAGGCCGGGTTGGGGGAAATTGATTAAATATTTACGCGGTGGTCAGCGAGGCGCCTGAGGAGCGGAGCACACAAGCAATGGGTCACAGCAGCAAGTAAACAAACGATCCGGCAATGCGAGCAAGCACAGGCACTCAAAATCAATGAAACAGTGCAAGGCAAATAATACAGGCACTTAGAAATAATAAAATAATGCAGGCACGGTCTAGCGCTAAAAATATCAACAGAGCAGCGCTAACGATACCCAGGTTGAGTAGGCAGGAGAGGGCAAGGGCAATAGGGAGCGACCGCGTCTGACGAAGTCAGGACGGTCACAGTGCTTCGGTGGGCAGGGAGAAGCCTTGCCTCTTAGTGGGAGGGAGGAGCAGCTGGGAGGCGGGTGCGTGGTGGAGGGGGCGGGCTCCGGGCACAACAACAACAATAATGGCGGCGAAAACGGAAGCGCAGGCCGGGTTGGGGGAAATTGATTAAATATTTACGCGGTGGTCAGCGAGGCGCCTGAGGAGCGGAGCACACAAGCAATGGGTCACAGCAGCAAGTAAACAAACGATCCGGCAATGCGAGCAAGCACAGGCACTCAAAATCAATGAAACAGTGCAAGGCAAACAATACAGGCACTTAGAAATAATAAAATAATGCAGGCACGGTCTAGCGCTAAAAATATCAACAGAGCAGCGCTAACGATACCCAGGTAGAGTAGGCAGGAGAGGGCAAGGGCAGTAGGGAGCGACCGCGTCTGACGAAGTCAGGACGGTCACAGCGCTTCAGTGGGCAGGGAGAAGCCTTGCCTCTTAGTGGGAGGGAGGAGCAGCTGGGAGGCGGGTGCGTGGTGGAGGGGGCGGGCTCCGGGCACAACAACAACAATAATGGCGGCGAAAACGGAAGCGCAGGCTGGGTTGGCGGAAATTGATTAAATAATTACGCGGTGGTCAGCGAGGCGCCTGAAGAGCGGAGCACACAAGCAATGGGTCACAGCAGCAAGTAAACAAACGATCCGGCAATGCGAGCAAGCACAGGCACTCGAAATCAATGAAACAGTGCAAGGCAAACAATACAGGCACTTAGAAATAATAAAATAATGCAGGCACGGTCTAGCGCTAAAAATATCACCAGAGCAGCGCTAACGATACCCAGGTAGAGTAGGCAGGAGAGGGCAAGGGCAGTAGGGAGCGACCGCGTCTGACGAAGTCAGGGCGGTCACACATGCTCTTCATTTTCATTCTTTCTCACATAGACTGCACACGGGTGCCAGCCTTACCCTTGAACATACATCACGAATGGGAACTCCACCACTGTCACGTCCCACGCCCAGTCTCAAGCCGCCATGAAAGAGCCAGTGAACCTGTCGACACGAGAAGTTTGAACAGATCTTAACTCCAGTCCCCATCACATACCAGAGGGCTACAGGTGTTAAACTCTCAGTGCTGACAAATACCGTGATCTGCAGGTCACGAGTAAGGCCAACTCGCGCTTTCATCCTTTCGAGGGAGGCAAACTGAGTGCCATTAATTTAAGTTTCAGAAACAAACCTTATTTATAGCACTTTGAACCAGTAGAAGTACTGTACAAAGTGCCACATAAAGATGTTATTATAATAAACTGATTTTCAATCTCAAAATCAAACCTGATCTTTGGAACAGCTATATTAAAAAATCTGAAGCAAACTGAGTTTGCACTATTTAAACTACGTTTATAATAGGAAACAATAAAAATTCATTTTGACCAAAGTTTAGTTTGACCATTCACATTTTAAAAGTAGAGGCATGCCCGTTTGTTCCAATATTTTTAGTATGAACGCAACAAAGATAGAGCACATTGAGTTAGATCTTAACACCTGAGCTTTCGGGTGCCTACCTGCTCGTGCCAGGCTACCCCCGGGGAACTGGTGACCCCAGTTCCTACAGAGACCTACTGCATTGCAAATGCTTGTCTATATATATGGGGGTCCACAGTAATGTGGTGTGGCCGGTAGGCGGGACTTTTGAAACACAGACCTCCTCTGTGAATCCAGACATGCTGTCCAGTAAAGAACAGTTACAGGGAGAAGTCCCACCCACCACAGACCGTATTGTGTTCAGTCTGGAAGCACCACAGGGAGAGCGTTTTTAAAGGGCAGGGCCTGCGGGTTAGAAGAAATACAACTTAACACTCTGGCCAAATTAGGGCACCCCTGACACCCATACAGGACCCTCAGAGAGCCTCCCCAGGGGAGAGCAGGTGGTAAGCTTCCTTGGTGTGTGTCATGTGAGACCATGTGTGTGTTTGTGCTCTGAGACTTCCACCACGTGTCACTCACCCGAGGGACAGTCACTGCCATGTTTACTCTCGGTGTCATCATCAACAGGTCTCAGATCTTCTGTCTCTTTTAATGAAGACACACAGCAGGCGGTCATAGAGTCTGTTTCAAAGGAGCACAGCATTAATATGATCATAAAAGTAAAAAAATAAACCTAATTTAAAAAATAAAAACATTTACTAAATAAATTAACTAAACTAACCACATGGCTTCTAATTAAATTTAGTAAGTATTATTTAAAAATAAAAATGTCAGTGAGGGTAGGATTTTCTAAATACAATTATTAAATCGTTATTTATAAATTAAACTAATATATTTAAATTAGTTATTAAAAAAAACATTTAATCTAATGAGTTGTTCTGTAAGAACATTTCTTTTTATTCGTTCTAGGTGAATAAAAATACATATTGCTCATTATTTTTTGAAGAACAATACATTTTAATAATTTTCCTTGCACTTTCCTATAGGGAGATTTCCACCACATTGCCAAAGACCCCCACCTATGTGTGAAAAGTTACTATTAGTACCAATACCCTTGTAATTCGTTTTAAAGAAAGCTTCACCCCCTTAATTTGAGGGGGTGTAGACATCTAAGTGAACAAGTAGATGTAAATGTGCACTCAGGAATGGTGATCCTCAAACAAGTGCAGATTTACACCTGGGTGCAGGAGTAAGTCTACACAAGTAATTGCAGCTTCGTGACTTGGCCACTAACTAGGTTTTGTGCACAACAGAAGAGTGTAAAGTAAGTGTTTTCACTAATGCTAATGGCCTTTTAATGTCGCTGCCACACCCCTGCACGGCTCCTTTCTAATCTACACGACACCAGGGCTGGTCTGCGGTCACTAAACCGGTCCACACCAAAAGAAGGGGGTTCTCAGTGTCCAAGTGTAAGCGCGTAGACCTTATTCACAGCTCCAGAAACGATCAGTAGGTCACATTGTCATGTTGCACCGGTTAACAATAAAGTCAGTTGCGCACTCGCTCTACATATTTGATGCCCCGTGGTGGTGGACTGGTTCCAGAGGCAGCGGTGTATGACAAACTATGAAAGGGACATCTACTGGAATGGTACCGCCAGACCTAAAGCTTGCTATGCTGGGCTGCCTCAGTGTGTGCTGTGTTGGACTGCCTCGTGGAAGGTGCTATGATGAACTGCCTCAGCATGTGCTATGCTGGACTGCATCGGCGTGTGCTATGCTGGACTGCATCGGCGTGTGCTAGGCTGGACTGCCTTGGCGTGTGCTAGGCTGGACTGCCTCAAAGAAGGTGCTATGCTGGACTGCCTCAGGGAAGGTGCTATGTTGGACTGCCTCAGGGAAGAGACTGTATAGAACTCTCTCACCCCTGGCAGACAGTATAGGTGACTCCATGAGACAGTACAGAACGCTCTCACACATAGCAGACAGCATAGGTAACTCCATGCGAAATTACGAAACGCTCTCTCCCCTAGCAGACAGTATAGGTGACTCCATGAGACAGTACAGAAAGCTCTCGCCCCAAGCAGACAGTATGGATATGGGTCCATGAGATAGTGTAGAACGCTCTCGCCCCTAGCAGACAGTATAGGTGACTCCATGAGACCGTACAGAACGCCCTCGTTCCTAGCAGACAGTATAGGTGACTCCATGAGACAGTACAGAATGCTCTTGCCCCTAACAGGCAGTATAGGTGACTCCAGGAGACTGTATAGAACGCTCTCGCCCCTAGCAGACAGTATATGTGACTCCGCTCTAGCCCCTAGCAGGCAGTGTAGGTGAGTCCATGAGACAGTACGGAACGCTCTCGCCCCTAGCAAACAGTCTAAGTGACTCTGCTCTCGCCCCTAGCAGGCAGTATAGGTGACTCCATGGGACCATACGGAACTCTCTCGCCCCTAGCAGACAGTATAGCTGACTCCATGAGACCGTACAGAACGCCCTCGTCCCTAGCAGACAGTATAGGTGATTCCATGAGTCAGTACAGAACGCTTTTGCCCCTAGCAGGCAGTATAGGTGACTCCATGAGATAGTACAAAATGCTCTTGCCCCTAACAGGCAGTATAGGTGACTCCATGAGACCGTACAGAACGCCCTTGCCCCTAGCAGACAGTATAGGTGACTCCATGAGACAGTACAGAACGCTTTCGCCCCTAGCAGACAGTATAGGTGACTCCATGAGATCGTACAGAACGCTTTCGCCCCTAGCAGGCAGTTTAGGTGACTCCATGAGATAGTACAGAATGCTCTTGCCCCTAACAGGCAGTATAGGTGACTCCAGGAGACTGTATAGAACGCTGTCGCCCCTAGCAGACAGTATATGTGACTCCGCTCTAGCCTCTAGCAGGCAGTATAGGTGAGTCCATGAGACGGTACGGAACGCTCTCGCCCCTAGCAAACAGTCTAGGTGACTCTGCTCTCGCCCCTAGCAGGCAGTGTAGGTGACTCCATGAGACGGTACGGAACTCTCTCGCCCCTAGCAGACAGTATAGGTGACTCCATGAGACGGTATGGAACGTTCTTGCCCCTAGCAGGCAGTATAGGTGACTCCATGAGACGGTACAGAACTCTCCCGCCCATAGCAGGCAGTATAGGTGACTCCATGAGACGGTACGGAACTCTCTTGCCCCTAGCAGGCAGTAGAGGTGACTCTGGTCTCGCCCCTAGCAGACAGTATAGGTGACTCCATGAGACAGTGTAGAACGCTCTCGCCCCTAGCAGACAGTATAGGTGACTCCATGTGACTGTATAGAATGCTCGTGCCCCTAGCAGGCAGTATAGGTGACTTCATGAGACAGTACTGAACTCTCTTGCCCCAAGCAGACAGTATGGGTATGGGTCCATGAGATAGTATAGAACACTCTCACCCGTTGCGGCAGTATATGTGACTGCACCGTGCAGAGTACAAGGCCCTATGGGACTGTCGGTGCATTGGGGTGTCCAGGGCAATGTGCAGAGTACGAGGAGAGTTGAATATCAGGGGTGGTCTGCAGGATGTTAGGAGAGGGCAGACCACTTCTGATATTCAACTCTCCTCAAACCGAGAACAGAGACATTTTCTGATTTCAGACCCTCTTGTACAGTGCACAATGCCCGAAACCAGTCCACAACCACAGCCCCTTCTTAGTTTCCAGGGCCCTTGCACTGGACATATTGTCCCACACACCACATCACACAGGCTCCGTCTTGTACGCGGAGGTTCTTGTAGGGTGCGCATTGCCCGTCCCAGCACCCGCAGCCCATGCCTTACACCTACAGATCTTGAAGTGTGCACATTAACCAACAAACCACCACCACACAGCCAAGTACCCTTCTGCGTAAACACAGACTGTGAAACAAATACCTGGCATGGCTGGTAGTAGAACCGATTCCAGACTTCTTCTCGCCAATGAGCTTGTGAGAGCCGTCCCACCTGCACGGAGAGTGTCCCGTCCGAGGCATGATGTGGGTGCGGTTGTACTGTGGGCATCAGTACATGGTGACACTACCTTGTAATCCACATCTGCCTCATATACATCAGGATGCACCGGCTGCGTGCGCTGGTTCCACTCTGGGCCATGCCCACCAACGGGCAATGAGTCTGGCTTTAGGTGTTCACCTGGTTCCTTCCCATCTGGAAGCATTAGTTCCAAGCTGTGGTGCTGCTGTGGCTCATGCCCTGGTTCCTTGCATGGGTCCCGCTGCAGTCCCTGTCCAGCTGGAAGAACTAGATGTATGCTGAGGTCTTGCCCCCCCAGCAGTCCTGGATGTAGGTACAGTTCCTTCTGCTGGTCCAGCCGAGTCTGCAGCATGGGCCCTGGTCGTTGGTCCTTCTGCGAGTCATGCACCCCTGGGGATGGTGGCTTCATGAATTGGCTGTCTTCTGGGTCCCAACTATCAACAGACAATGGCTCTTGCTTCAAGGGTTCATCTAACTCCGGCTCACTTGAAAACACTGGTGGTAAGCCGGGGGCCCGCATTGGGTCATGACTATCAGGAAAGACTTGTAGACTTGGGCTAGGCACCCCTGGGCGCGCTGGACGAGCAGTTGGAAGGGACCTGGGGAAGCTACAATCTCTGACGCCTGCTGGACTCACTGCCTCCAAAGACACTGCATCACCTTCTAGGAAATCTCGACCCTTTTCTACCCAGATCTTTTCCATAAGATGTGCAACTCGAGAAGGCACCTCTCCCACTGAATTGTGCAAGTTATCGAGTTTGGTTTCCAGCCGCTCTAGCATGGCAAACACTCCCAGAGTGGGAGGGTGCCCCACATGGGACTCTGGATTAGGACCACTGTGCGCATCGGAGGTCATGTTAGGGGGGGTGCGAGTCCTGCTTACAGTTGTGCTGTAGTTGTTCACATCCTTCTCCAAAGCATTTATGAGGATGCTTTCTTGGCAGGACCCAAAAAGCAGAGTGTTTGGCATTGGTAGCTTTCCAAACTCTTCCTGGGCGGTCCATCCACAGATCTGGGAGCCCAGGTTGTTGGCGCCTCCAGGTCTGTGGAGATCTTCAGGTCGTGGTCTTGCAGCAGAGAAGTTATGACTTGGAAAGGCTGCAAGTGTTGCTCTTAGACCTTCAGGTGAATTTAGGACTTTTCCATCCCTTTCTGAAGCCTGCGCTCTCCACATTCTGAATGTTGATGTTCTGCGATCCACTGTCTGCAAAGGGAATGAAAAAAGAACAGAAACATTTTAAAACGAGAAAATCAAGGGAAAAAGTTCAAAGTAACAAGAGAACGGCCAACCTATATAAAATCTCCCTTGGTTTTGTGATGCACCTCACTCCTTATAGAATCTCCTCAATAGTTTTAACTGAAAACTGAGCCTTCTGCTCACAATGTGTGCAACTCCCCTGCCCCTGCCGCTCCTCTGGGGCGGTTAGAACAACCCAAATACACTTTACCAACTCTAGGTTGCAGCACCTAACATATGAAGTCCATAAAGAAGTAAATATACGAATGTCCACCCGATGTTGAGAAAAATCAGAGTTCTTTATTCTTCTTTACAATATTGACAATTGTACACCAAACAGCCAACATGTTTCGTTCTATACGAAGGACTTCATCAGGGCTAGTTAAACACATATGTAATACAATATAATGAAATGCATATTTTTATACATATAATTCATTGTATACAAACAATTAATAGCATAGCCTAAAAAACAGGAGATCCTGACTTATCTCCAAGAGATTGACAATACTCTCATTCTTAACCTAAAAACCTCACGGATGATTATATTTGTCAGTTAACATCACTCACTTTTATTGCCTTCGTGTCTTTTACCGATAACCTAATTCCTACTTGTTGACGTTTTTCACAAGTGTTCCTTGCTAAGACCTTTAAAAAGTATACATTATTGCTCATTGGTTGGACATAATTTCTCTCCAGAGTGAAAAGAATTGTACATTAAATCTGCATTTTTTTTTAGAAGAAGAGTCAGCATCAGAGCATTTTAGAAAGCATTCTCCAGTTTCTGAACTCAGGTATACCGAGTAATCAAACTCAATTTCATCAAATATAACCCTCATATTAGACAGCCAAACCCATTGTTCATAACGACAGAATTGCACCTACCAAATCAATTAGATGTTTCCAAATTCCGACTCAAAATGTGCATGCGTAGTTTTCTAATGTATTCCACTGGTCAATCACCGTGGCCTACCGGTTTTGTTTACAGTGTCTGCAGGCAGAGACTAATTAAGTCTAATTATGCCTGCAAAATATCAAAGAGAGAAAATATAAAACGATAGTCATGTTCTCAAGGCCTTTGGCATACTATAATGTGCTGGTTCTAGCACCCTTGAAAAGGGAATAACAAAAAAACGCATCGTTCATAGAACCCGTCGGAACTCCAGTCTCCAAATGTATATTTATGGTAATTCAACCCCATTTAGCAATCTCAGCCCTTCCAATCTATTCTGATGCCCAAAATAATGAGCACCCGCTTACCTAATAAAAGAACTGCATCAGGCCAGTATCCGATTCGGAAAAAATATGAACGGCTGATGTGCCTGTAATAAAATTATACACCATTAAGCGGCCGGCCTCAATTCGTCTCATATGTAATATATATTCTCTCATCAGTAAAGGCGCCCATTCCTATTTCGTAGCTATACATATTTGGATAGTTTACGACATACACATACCCATATGGAGAGACATTTAGGTTCCCCCACTGCATTAGATACACTATTGCTCTACAAACGACTCCTGTTCTCAACCCTCTGTAATTATCACTGTCCCGTATGCCAAATCGTCCTCAAAGGTAGCGCAAGTAGCAAGATATTAGCCTTCCAGTTGAAATCTATCTCAGAGCAATCCCACCAGGCCAAACCAGAAACGTACGTTGATTTGGTAGGTTCAATTCTGTTGTTATGAATAATGGGTTTGGCTGTCTAATATGAGGGTCATATTTGATGAAATTGAGTTTGATTACTCGGTATACCTGAGTTCTGAAACTGGGGAATGCTTTCTAAAATGCTCTGATGCTGACTCTTCTTCTAAAAAAAATGCAGATTTAATGTACAATTCTTTTCACTCTGGAGAGAAATTATGTCCAACCAATGGGCAATAATGTATACTTTTTAAAGGTCTTAACAAGGAACACTTGTGAGAAACGTCAACAAGTAGGAATTAGGTTAAACTAACAAATATAATCATCTGTGAGGTTTTTAGGTTAAAAATGAGAGTATTGTCAATCTCTTGGAGATAAGTCAGGTTCTCCTGTTTTTTAGGCTATGCTATTAATTGTTTGTATACAATAAATCATATGTATAAAAATATGCATTTCATTATATTGTATTACATATGTGTTTTACATATTGTTTTAAAGCCCTGATGAAGTTCTTCGTATAGAACGAAACGTGTTGGCTGTTTGGTGTACAATTGTCAATATTGTAAAGAAGAATAAAGAACTCTGATTTTTCTCAACATTGGACGGACATTTGTATATTTACTTCTTTATGAACTTCTTATGTAAGCTGGTGCAACCTACAGTTGGTAAAGTCAAGGCAAAATGTTGCATCCAGTCTAATGCAGCTCCCTAAGTTCTACACTAAAGTGTTTTATAAAAATAAAGACTGATCACTTTCCGTATTCATACAGCTAAAGCGTGAACCGTGGTTCAAACATAGAACAGTTTAAGAGTTGAACCACCAGCTCTCGAACAACCACCTCTCAGAGATACCATTGGCAGAATTCAAAATGTTGGGGCCAAACGTGTCGACCTACTTTAAAGAGGAGTCTGGACAGACGAGAGCGCAGACAGGTAGGGAGGGAATCAAAACAGGTAACTGGAAGAACTGGTGATGGGCAGGCATCATTAGCATGGCTACTCGTCTAGGTTTAGAGGGGCTTGTGGTGGCACTGTGAACTAGCTGGCCTAAAGGACAACACATCCTGAGGGGGTGCTTGGAATCAGTCTGGCACCATCCCAACAGTTATGCCATCCACAAACGTGCAGTTCCTACCGTAGAGTGGAAATTATACGGCAAAGTCATGGTTGGAGTAAGGTAAGAGCCTGTTGTTCCCCCTAAATGAACATTACCATGCAGGCTTGTGGTGGCTCTTTAAAGGACCAGTTACAAATCAAGAACTTTATCATCTTTCTTAGAGGTGAAAATGCCCTGCTCGGAATGGATTTCTATTAAGGACATAAAGTTTCCTTCCAGCTGGTAGGTTTCTTTTTTTGTTTAGGACATTTCCTGCCTCTCAGACGCACTTCCATTAGTTGACCTGGGACTTCCATTGTTTCAGTCTGCAAAGAGTGGTCAGCTCCATGGCCAAGACAGGCAAACCATACATCTAGGCACTATTGGGAAGGTCTTTGCTGGGATAATCTTGTGTCACCTAGATCCTTAAATTGGTATTGAGTGACATCGTGTGGCGTTGGAAGCTGATTTTGGAAAATAACATTCCCTCTATGATCTGGTTTTGTCAGCTCTTAAAAGCTCTGCAGATGCTGCATAACACATGCTTGGCAATGAGGCTTTACCATGACCAAGCACAGATTAAGAATCCTTTTGCCCAGTCACTCGTGCTCTCGTCCTCTCAGAGAAATATATTAGGAATACACAGTGGGATGTTTTCAAAGTTTATTGAACCAACGTGATTCTTGTGTAGAATATATGTGCTGCAATGAGCAATAGACAGAAGCAAATGAAAGTTATTAGAAGTATTAGGACAGTAAACAGAATGAAAAGTTCCACCATAGTGCTAAAACAATTTATACATGCAAGCATATAAAACAATATAGAAATCTGGCGTACTCCAAGTATGCGTCCCTAACCTAAGTGGCAAGGGCGTGTGTGTGTTCTGCCAAGAATCCACGTACTGGATGATCCAACCCTTGTTACCTGAAGGGAAAGAATGGAGGTCTCCATTGTGGTCAAGAGCAGGACACCCCTTGCAGAGATATCAGCAAGCTACTGGGCCGAAGCATCATCATGTAGAGACCTCGCCAATGACGGCAAATCGCTCTTCTTACAACACCAGGAAACGGATGTTTATTTATAATGTAAAGCATCCTTGCGAGTCCTGTGCAAGACAGCGTTGTTATGGTCTACAGATAGCTATGTCACCCGTGAATGAAAAATAGAACATTTGCACAATGTATGTCGGGCCTTGGTGTTCAAGGAGTCGTGATATTCTTAACCACTTGGCTGCTAAGGGGTTTTACCGTGCTGTGCTGCATATTTGAAAATCCCATTTTACATGACGAGTTGACCTTGTCATGAGCACAGCTTAGCTGTGCACCATGACGAGTTGACCTTGTCATTAGCATGCAAGTGGTTAAGCAAAGTGGACGCTGTAAGCGAAGAGGTTTCAAAGAAACGAATCCAACATTGTCACACACGCACATGTGTGTAAAAGGTTATTGTGTGAAAGGGAAGGCAACTTAAGAAATATGTTCATGATGAAAGACAGCATTGTTTCTATGTGAGCCTAACAACTTTGCAGAAATGCTTGGGCAGGGTTCATATACCTCCCAACACTGACCCTTTGTTACAAGACACATAATCGCTCTTGCATCCCGCAATCAATGACCTTACACAAGACACCAAAGCACTCTTGCATCCCACTATCAATGCCTTTATACAAGACACCAAAGTGCTTGTGCATCCCACTATCAATGACCTTCTACAAGACCACAGTAAGTAAAACTATTTTTCCTTTTTTTTAAAAGAAGATGTCTCTAGTGATTGTGGACTGTGACACCTTCCTCAGTCCCCTTAAGGGCACAACCAGAACAAAGAGCTGGGCTGATGCTGAACGGAGACCTTGTCCTCAAGGTCTGAGATCTCGAGTTCTGACAACCACTTTCCCCACTATAACCAGTGCTCTGCCCAGGAGTGGATTCTCCAGCGTACATATTTGCCCTTGGAATAAACTTGGAGGTCTCTGAAACCCCTATTAGCCTTGGCCGCCCAATCACATAACGTCAAAGGAAGCTACCTATGGAATAGTACTAGAGCATTAAGACTAAGCCTAAGAGATTTTTGGGAAATTATGATCACTTTTATAAGTTTAAATAATTGAAAATATTAATGAAGATTTTCAGAAACTTCAGAAAGAAGACGTGAGTTAATGAAGATCCTCCAAAAGACAGAATAGTATTCACCGTGGATGTGACAGCAAAGTAACTCATCTAACATTTCCAGAGTTTATTGAAAGGACGACTGAGTGACAGCAAGGAGAAATCCATCTCTCATGACCAGAGGTTACTTAAAGGACAGCTGAGTGACAGCAAGGAGAAATCCATCTATTATGACCAGAGGTTACTTAAAGGACGGCTGAGTGACAGCAAGGAGAAATCCATCTATTATGACCAGAGGTTACTTAAAGGACGGCTGAGTGACAGCGAGGATAAACCCATCTAACATGACCAGAGGTTACTTAAAGGACGGCTGAGTGACAGAAAGGATAAACCAATCTAACATGACCAGAGGTTACTTAAAGGACGGCAGAGTGACAGCGAGGATAAACCCATCTAACATGACCAGAGTTTTCTGAAAGGACGGATAAGTGGCAGCAGGGATAAACTCATCTAACATTACCAGAGGTTACGGACAGAATGGCTGAGTGAAAGCAATAACAAACCTATCAAACATGACCCAAGGTAACTTAAAAGGATGGCTGAATGACAGCTGGAATAAACCCATCTGGCATGACCAGAAGTTACTAAAAGGACAGCAGAGTGACAGCGAGGAAAACCCATCTAACATGACCAGAGGTTACTGACAGGATGGCTGAGTGACAGAAAGGAAAAACCAATCCATCATAACCCGAGGTTACTGCCAGTACAGCTGAGTGACAGATAGGCTAAACCCATCTAACATGACAAGAGGTTACTGACAGGACGGCTGAGTGACAGCAAGGATAAACCCATCTATCATAACCAGAGGTTACTTAGAAGTCGGCCATTTTAAATTGCGGTCTAGTTGTTGAAGCTTGGTCTGGCCCAAAACTGAAGGCATAATGCAGCAAAGATGCAAGCTTTGCAACTGTCTCCAGTTGCCAGCATCTCTCCTGAACTGCTAATATCACGGACAAGTGCTGCTAATATACTTTCACTTTTGAAATAGGGAATTTTAGGCGTCCGGTTTTTTTTGTGTTTTACGGTGTTTGGGTTGAGCATTTTTTTTATATTTCTTTTTATTGAAACAAACATCAGCAAAAATATACATTACAGAGGGTCAAATATGGCAGCTGAGCATACATCGTGGGATACAGGTAAGACAATATTCCCAATTACATTGGAACTTCACGGGGAGGGGGATTCTTCCAGGACAGCGGCCCTTGGTGGTGTACAAATTTCTCCCCTATAGCTGTTCCAAGGCCCGACACCAATGTCCACTTCTGGGGGCGTCCCTTAGCTAGGTACGTAGTTTTTTCTCTAAACATAGACCAATCTAAATCTCTCTCCCACCCCTCCAGGGAAGGTGGCTGCTCCGCTCCCCACGGCTGGGCAATATTTCGCTTGGCGATCATATGACATAGAGTGACCCATTGCGTCTGTGAAGTGTTTAAATCAGTGGGCTCCCATACATTAAGCAAACATCTCCTGGCCTCTAGAGATAGGAACAGTCCAAGTACTCCATGTATGATGTTATGAATGCTACTCCAATAGGAGGCAACATGCTCGCACTCCCAGATGATATGCATAAAAGTACGGACTTGACCACATTTCCTTTTACACAGTCCAGATTCTGAAAGCCCCATACGTACCAATCTGGGTCCCGTAAGGTAAATTCTATGCAAGATTTTGAGTTGCACCAGCCGGAGGCGAGCTGGGATTGCCACCTCCCTAGGTGAGGACACAGCTATCTGCCAGTCTTCCTCATCCAGCTCAATGCCGTCCTGCACCCACGTATCTCTTAATGCCTTAACGGAGTCAGTCCTATGATTAATCAGCTTTCTATATGTTTAAAGAAATTGTCTTGTCAGGAAGGTGTCCATCTAATATTCTATCTACCAAAGGGGAAGCCTCCGAAGGTTCCGTCTCACCGGGCAACGCCGAGCGGAGGGAATGTCGAACCTGTCCATATCGAAAGTACTCTGATTGTGCGGGTTTATATTCCCTTTGCAATTCTTCAAATGATTTGATCTTCCCCTTCCCCCAGATATCTCCAACCGTGGAGATGCCAATGAATTCCCACCTGTCAAAGCCTTTCGACTTCCACAGCTTACCAAGTTGTTCGGAATCCCATAGTGGGGTTGCCATGGTCACTTTATTTCTCCAACCCATGGATCCCGTGGCCACATGCCAGATATGTGTAGAATGTTTAGTGGGACCTGTTAACAGCACCCTGTTGGGACGAGAGTATAGGGCCCTATTGTAATTACCGCCCGGAAAAAGCCACTTATCCATGGCGTAGCCTGGGTCATCGACTCGGCCATAGGTGCAGTGATTAATTGCTGCAAGGTGGGCAGCCCAATAATATCTCTTGATATCCTGGAGGGAAATGCCTCCGTCATACCAAGAAAGAGTCAGCTTATCTAAGGCAATACGAGGTCTGCCCTCCCGCAACAAGTCCCGCTGTAAGCATTCAATTTTATGGAAATAACTCTAGGGGACTACATCTAAGGTATTTTGCAGAGCGTATATAAAATGCGGGAGAGCCATAATTTTAAAGAGGGCAGCCCTACCCAGCAGTGAGAGAGGAAGCTTCTTCCAGTTGGAAACATCACTCCGAAGCCGATGAAAAGGGAGAAGAAGATTTCGGGAATATCTAATGGAGGGTTCCAAGGACACGAAGATCCCAAGGTACTTAAACCCCTCTGCATTAACCCGAATGGGACAGTTTCTAAGAGGTACTGGGGGGTCCCCTCTTAATACAAACAGGACCGAGTTCTTCCAGTTGATTGATAGCCCCGAATTGATCCCAAAGGATGCCAAGACATCAAAAACCACCATAAGTGATTTTCGTAAGTGAGTAACGCAAACGTATCCAGGCAATGAACACTGGTCCAAACCCAAACTTAGCCAAAACCGCCCATAAATAAGGCCATTCAATCGTATCAAATGCCATTGTTGCGTCAAGTGACCCGATTATAGCTGGTTCCTGCAATGTTCGGGCCCTGGCCAGAACACCGTGTAGTCTACGCAAATTCAGAGCCGTGTTCCTGTGGGGCATAAAGCCCGACTGATCGCGGTGCACTAAATTGATGTGCACGCTACAGAACGTGTCAAGTGTGTGCATGGTGTGCACGCTACAGAACGTGTCGTGCATGCTACAGAACTTGTCAAGTGTGTGCATGGTGTGCACATTGGTGTGCACGCTACAGAGCGTGTCAAGTGTGTGCATGGTGTGCACGCTACAGAACGTCTCAAGTGTGTGCATGGTGTGCACACTACAGAGCGGGCCCAGTATGTGCACAGTGTGTGCATGGTGTGCACGCTATAGAACGTGTCAAGTGTGTGCATGGTGTGAACACTACAGAACGTGTCAAGTGTGTGCATGATGTGCACGCTACAGAACATGTCAAGTTTGTGCATGATGTGCACGTTACAGAACGTGTCAAGTGTGTGCATGATATGCACGCTACAGAATGTGTCAAGTGTGTGCATGATGTGCACACCACAGAATGTGTCGAGTAGGAAGACTGGGAATGGAGGAGGTTAGTAAGAGAAAAAGAGATGGAGAAAACTGAAGAGATGGAAACATAGTAAGGGAGAAAGCAGAGGAGATAAAGGGAGATAGGTGACAATGCGTTGAAAAATTATCATATGGAAGGGTGAAAGGGGAAGGGTTACGGAGGCAGAGAACAGGAAGAGAAGTGGAAAAGAGGCAATGAGAATAAAAAGGTACAATATTAGGCAAATTAAATATGCAGTTAAGTGGCAGAAAACTAAACCACAGGATTGTCGAGAAAGGACAAGTAACTGCCAACCAGTGAAGAAAGACGGGTGGGGGGAGAGGGCAAAAGTGAGTGATCCGGAGATAGGCAAAAGAGTCGGAAACAGGCAAATGGAAAAATAGATATGGCAACATTTAGATGTTAGTGAATTGGGTAAACAGCAAGTTTTCGTGCTTAGCAGAAGAGACAAAAATAGGGAGAAGGACAACAACAAACAAGCATTGGCATAGCCAATAGGTCTCGCCTGTGGGACCTTATAAGTGTTCAGCCAGCAACAGTTGATGTTGTTGTTGCACCAAGGATATTGTGCTGCATAACTAAACACTTATAAGGTCCCAAAGGCGAGAGCTATTGGCTATGCCAATGCTTGTTTCTTTTTGTTTGTTTGTTGTTGGGTGGCCTGAAGTTAGGAGTAGAGGCCCTTGTAGGATTACGTTTTTTTAAGGGGCAATGCATATTTGTTTTTTGGGATGCTGACGGCCTTGGGCTATAAATAGGTTTTCTCAATTTCCTTTCATTCTGTGTGAAATTACTTTTCCTCAAACTTTCTTTATTGAGTTTTTAAAGCACAAGTAAGCAGTATGACAATGTTACAATAGATGAGGACCCTCTGTCCCTTCATGGAGCTAATGAAAGGTTCAGATTCATAGCGAGTCGCTCTCAGTACCTAGTAATATAGGGAACAATTGCATAGCAGTAGATACATGCAACATCATCTGCCCGGTAGAGAATATTCAAACATGTCAGTTGCCCATTAAAACAATAGCACCAAAACATCCTAAACAAGGGATAAATGAAAACAATTAACATGAGTGAGAGGAATACTAATAGTTTACATCATCGGAAGGAAGGCTCAGGATAAGCAAATGGATGGCGAGAGCCTATGTTATTTCGCAGGGATTTGTGAGGTGACAATGAAGTCTGGAGACGTCAAATTTGAAAGAGATAGAGTGCCCTTTTGTGGGCGGGGCAGGAGAAAAGTGGAAGTCCCGAAGAGAGGAACTGAACCAGAGGAGCCTAAATAAAGTCAAAACTCTACTTAGTGTCTGTAAGAATGGCAGACATACGCTCCATCGTTATGGCCTGCCAGAGGCGAGCATGCCAGTGCAACATTGACGGGCTGCAGATGTTTTCCACACCGCTAAAACCCCTCTGTAGGGCTGGAGCCATTTTGCTTGCGTAACTCAGCTGTGCAGATGCATCGGCAATACAGGAAACACACGTTTAATATAAAGCAGTAACCCGTAATGGAAAGTATGCTAACTTTTTGGTCAACTACCAAGAGCATCAGCGTTCTTGAATAATTAGCGCCATTAAAGCAATCTGTTTTGATTGTTGCTGCATTGCCAACAATTTCAAACAGCAACATGCGCACCCGCTTAAAAGGGGAATTCGCGTTTCGCTTAACTACCCTGGGGATTATTGATTTGCAAGCAAGGGGCGCTGATTTGCATCGAAATGAAACACACAGGCTCTGGCCATGGCAAACCCCTACTGTCCCGGTGCAGGGAGAACGACTGTCTGACATCACGGCCTCATTAGCATGCAGAGAAGGCTAGCACTGCAACACAAACGACTCTGCATCCAGGAGCAAGCTGGCAATTACCCTCAATGGGCTGACTATGTCCCTTTAAAGCCGGGTGCTTAAAACGGTATTACAATCGGATGCTCGTGTAAAGCGCCCTAATGCCCTTGGGCCAAGTTCGCGCTATGCACAGGCTCCAGGCCTCTAGGGAAACCCAGTAAAATAAAGTGGAAAAAAGAATACAGAGGAGTAGGAGCAAAGTACATAGAGGTGCTTGCTATAGGGGAGACCAAGGCATAGGGGACAATTATTTCTAAGCTCTGTGTCAGGAACCAATGCACATCTGGGAGATCAGTCGAGTCGACCTGTAGTCACTGCGCCTGACACCAAATCACTTATGAGTCTGTCTGAGAGACCAAAGCATTTTTGGGCTCGGTCTTAAGAATGACGCGATTCGAGAAAGTGTGTGTAAGAAACTGGAAGCCTTCTAGCCATCATGTGAAACCTGATATTTTTTAAAGAATTGTAAAGAGAACACCACACAAGCAGTGTGAGAGACGATGGATAACTGCCTCTGGAGGTCATATAAACAAGAAGAGAGCGGCCGCGCGGCAGTAAAAGTAATGGTTGCGCGGCCGTGAAAGCAAAATTGATCGCGATCAAAGTGAAAGACGTGCGGCCGAGTGGTGCTAATAAAAGACAGATGGCCGGCCTGCGCGCATGAACGCAAGCGCTAGGCCAGCCAGTAGCACTTTGAAAACTCACCTACTAAATGTCTCTCCGAGCAGCGCATGCGCTGGCTCAGGGAGACCTAAAAAGACCTAATGGTGCAAAGTCACTTCCCACGAGGCAAGTTTACACATAGTGCACCACAAACAATTGACAGGCCAGTTTCTGATCCATATAGCTGCATGAAATGTAATTTTCCAAAAGGTTTAGTTGATCAAATGGGGTGGGGTCTGTTACGGAACTTGTATGTTGTGTTAGGCTTTTTTTTCCACTCAAAGTGAGCCAACTAGTGGATCTTCTGGGACTGGCTCGACTTGGATCATGTCAACCATTAATAGCTGAACTACAAACCTGAGCCAGTTCTTGAAGCCATCCATGCAGTAACCAGGACTGTATGAAAATGATGCCTGGTGTGACGGTTATAAAGGTTGGACTGTAAAGGTTTATAAAATGTTTAGTAAAGCGAATGTTCAAATGGAAACTTATTCTGGCTGGATGATAAAATACAACTTTACTTTAATTAACATGCCCCGATTGGGGGGGGAAATACTCAAAATTAAATACATGGCATCAAAGTACCTGGAATTTGAAATGCCCAAAAAAAACACACAAAAACCCACAAGGACCATAGAGTGGGGCGATATTGAAAGCATGCATCATTTGTCAAGGACAACAACAAAAGTGAGATGCTGATCTATGCACTGAACTAAATCCCATCTTGCAGATGTAGTCAGTTCTAAACATCCTGGGGATATCCAACTCTGATGTACCAGTTTCAATGTATAGCTAACTTACTGTATTTAGTTCTATGTCCATTAAAATGGAGTACCTGCAGGGCTGCACCAGCTGAGAGAAGCCCCCCTTATCTTGCCAGAGGTGGCATCAGAAGTGATAATAGTAGAATCCTGGCACGGTTGTGGATTCTAGAGTACATGAAGATTAAGAAAGTACTCACTCCAGGCTGAGAACCCCAGTGGCTCAGAAGCTCTTCTCAGGAGTGGGGAATGCATTATGGAACCACATACTCTTCTGCAAGTAGACTTACAATGGGATGTTGTGAGGGGCTCTGGGAGCCCAATGCGTGCATAGGGGATGGGACGGAGCAGTCAGAGCAACTCTTCTCCAGAGATCCCTGTGGTATTGTGGTGCACTGCAAGGTTCCTGCCGCAGGCCTACGTATAGGCAGCAACAAAAGGCACTGGACATGGCCCATCGCAAGAAGCCATGCGCGTTCTTCTGCTCGACTAAGATATGGAAGACAACTCCATAGACAACTGCAGGTTATAAAAGAGCACAGGTTTCAGCAGGCTGGGAACTAGAGTTACAAGTTGAGGATTCTCCTGCAGTGCAGCAGGCTGCTTTCCCCTCAGTTACTGAACACTAACTCACCCAAGGGACAGAATTCTGTGTGTGTGTGTGGATGTGTAAAATCCACGCAATTTGTTTTTGTGCAATTATGCACAATTTCAAAAATCTGCACAAAAGAGAAAGCAACACTGACTTTTAGCACCATATTTTAGCTCAAAATGCACCCTTGCGCCATTTTCTGCAGCACGGGTGAATTTCAGTGTGGGGTTATTTTAAGGTGCTGTAAATTTACTGTAAACTGTGAGCCCTTGCATGATGTTGCATAATGATGCAGTTTCGAACAAGCATGTGCGACATTACCCACATGAAACTAGTCTCATTTACATTCCAGCCAGCCTTAGTGCAGAGCTCTTCTGGAGAAAGGGGCTTTGTTTAACCCAGTGTCAATCCTCTGAAACCCTTCACCTGAAAAGAGGAGCGGGGTTTGAAGCAGGGGGTGAGACTCATCATGGACTATTACAACTTGCAAATGTACAGATTTTGAAGACCTTGAATGCCTCCAGAACTTCAAGTATTAAGAATAGTGCCTATGCCAGAAGTCTGGAAGAAATAATGGAGTCACCACACTGGGCTAGAGTCAAATGGCTAACTGATATGAAAACCTTATTGTCGAGCCTGGGCCTATTGGATTCCTGGTCTAGCAGAACCTCTCCTCCAAAACAAGTACTTAAAAACCTTTATCGGGATTGGACATGCTCCCAAAGGCACTCTAGCTCATCCATTGGCAGGCTTACAGAGGCTTTTTTGATGTTTAAAGACTGTCCCAGGCGAGAACCCTACTTAGACATAATTGGGAAACCGTTTGCCCGGTCCTTGTATTTTAAATTCAGAACGGGTACTCTCCCACTGAACACTTTCACCAAAACATGGAAATCCTGTACAGACAAAACTGATTTGTGTCCATCATGTTCAGCCCACCCAGAGACATTAGCCCACTTCTTATTTGTCTGCAAGGAATATGCCAATCCAAGAAGGGCGTGGCTGAAAAACTTGTGTCGGCAACTGGGAACTAGGAGCCATGATGAGGCAATCAGGATACTTGTTTCGGACAGTTATGTACCCTATGCCTGTGCCCTAGCAAAATTTTTATTTTGGGCTTGGGCTATTCGAGCCAGAAAGCTTAAATACTCTGTTTAATCTTTTCTTAAACAATATTTATTTTAGTAAATGTTATATTTCGTGTTATTAACTGGATATGTGTTACTTATTTTATTATTAATTACCATTTCTTTTTAAACTGCTTTTATGATAATGATATTTTATCGAAATAAAGCTTTTTGACTTGACTTGACTATTAAGAATAGTTCAAACCCGGGAAAGAGGCATGGAGACAACTGTGGCTATTTGGCAATCATGCAACAGAGAAGCCAGGACCAGCAGACACTGGAAATAGTCAAAGGAACCAGCAAGCTGCCTTGAAAAGCCATAGAAAGAGTCCCAGGGGTGAATACAGATTTGAAGTCTGACACTCTACTGCTGAATGTCAGACCAGGCTTTTGCGGTCCATCAACCCAGTCATGCAGCATTGACCGTACACAGAGCAGGTGCTTGTGGGTAATTATGGTAGGTCTCATGCTTTGATTGCAGAAAAATGAACCATTTTGTGCCCGATTCACAAAAGTAATCTGAGGCAAAATCCTAACTTTACGACTTTCGGCATTCACAAAAAGTATTTAGGCGTAGTAAAGTAAGGATTGTGACTCAAATTACTTTTATGACTCAGGCCCTTTGTAGGCAAATGTTGGGCAGTAGGACCACTGTCCTCACAATCTTGATGCAAAGATTGGTGCAACAGACCCAAGCGCGGCCATATGCCGAATATACACAAGAAGGACACCTGTGAAGTGAAAGTGAGGTCAGATCACTGCACGAAGGGTCTCACTTTGACAATCAGCAAATATCTTGACTGGGGGGGGGGGTGAGTGCAGTTACTCCCCACTTGTGTTCACTAATGCAGTCAAATGAAACCTCTTTTGAATATGACGTTCTTGGTTGTGGGTGTAGGCTCCCCAGGGATTTGGAAAGTAGTAGAAACAGGACTCGATCATTATGAAGACAGACAACAGAAAGGGGTTCATGAAGGCTTCATTTTAACCTTCAATGCACTTGGCAGTCCAAAATGAAGAGCCCCCTATTATTTGATTTTTTACAGAATTTTATATAGCGCGAAGTTGACGCAAAGGAATCAGAGCACTTTACATAGCACCAGTTGCGTCACATGAGGACTTATTCTCTCCTTAACTTTACAGCTGGTGTGAAGGGAAGTAGAAGGAATAATAGCCAGATCCCTGTGTGTTGATCTGATTTTCGCAGATTAGGGGCAAGCAAAGAAGCCATTTGACAGGGTCAGGCAGGGGCGGCTTTGGCGCTGTGCCTGGTGAGACTCTCTTTGTTGCCCCTCCCCCTGGTATCGCTTACCCCATAGATTCCATAACTACCACCCTCAAACAAAGCCTGTCATCTCCCCTCTCACATGTATTCTATTTATAGCACTACAAGTGCAGTGTGTCCAAACACTTACCACACACATTACAAAGACGATCTGAAGTGTGTCAAACTGTGTATACATAACAATGAAGTCTGCAGGGCGTAAAAGTAATGTCAGCCATACTGGGAGGCAGGATACTTCAAAACTGCTTGGTCTGCTGAAGCACACACACAAGATTTAAAATGTAATACAAGAATGGCCTTAAGAATGTATTTCTACCCAAACAAAATCCATCAACATTAGGATACTGAAAGACTTAAAAAAATATACATAACTTTCTAATCTTTACCATACAGCTCTGATGAGTTCATAGCTCAATGCGTTATATGAGGATTGTAACTTATGAACTGTAAGAAAAGGATCTGTGACATAAGCAGTAGCCCAGTGAGCTATCTACAAAAAACAGTTCCGTGATGTACAGGTTACACATTCTTTGTAGCAGGCATATAAACCTTCTATGCAGGGTACATGTCCTAAAAAAAGAAGTGGGGGGACGCTGTCACCGGAAGTGATGTCACAACAGGAAGTGACATCAGAAAAGGTGGCTTGCCCCATCGGGCTCATTGCCTCCCCTCGCTCACCCCTTAGATCCGATTGCATCTGAGAAATCAGCGCATGAGCAGCGTGCTCTGAGCTCCTCGTTCCAGAGAGGCCAAAGAGTGAAGTCCAGCTGTTTGGCGGGGGGACGCTGTCCACCCGGTAAAATAAGTGGGAGGACGCCGTCCACCTGGTGGTACCCCGACTCGAGCCCTGCTTCTACGATACTTTAGGATGACCCACCAGACTCCGCTGGCTCTCCAGCAGAAAGATCATTTGAGTTATCTTAAAATTTTTATAGTTGCCTGCTGGACAGAATGAGTTGTGCAGCAGGTGCGTTGACACTCCCAGCTATTTCTGAAGAAGCTTGTATCCAGGGCCTGGTCTGCAGGGGACGGTGGAGTGTGCTCAATGCCACCGATGGCTTAAATGCCCTTTGGGGCCTTGAACATCACCCAGGTGCCTGCACTGCCCCAAGATACAGCTTCTCTTCGAGAGTAAAACTTCATGACTTGGTCAAGCGCAGGGTTTGGGTTCCCTTGTCCAGGCAGTTATTTATTTATTTATTTTTTGCATTTATAATGCGCGCAGATACCCACAAAGGGTTTCCCGGCGCCAGGACTACGAGACCGACAACACAGAAAGCAACACGGCCAAGGACCACAATTATTTATTGAAAAGCCATGTTTTAGCGCTTTTCTTAAAGCTGGCAAAGTTCTCCTCCTTTCGTAGAGCTGGGGGAAGGGAGTTCCAAAGGAGTGGTCCCAGATGGGAAAAGGATTTCCCTCCCACTCGGGCCAGTTTAAATCTAGGAACCACAAAATTTGCTCCATTTGAAGAGCGGAGATTGCGTGCAGGAGAGTAGGGCCTAACTAGTTTTTGCAAATATTTTGGTGCGGTTCCTGTCTTGATCTTAAACATATAGGTCAAAGCTTTGAACCGAACCCGGTTCTCAACCCTGAGCCAGTGTAGGTCCTTAAGGTGCTTCGAAATCCTTGCTGTCCTGGGGATTTTACACAGCAGCCTGGCTGCGGAGTTCTGGACTAGCTGAAGCCGCCTGATCACGGCTAAGTTGGAACCCAGGTATAAGATGTTACCGTAGTCAAGCCTAGATGTAATAAGTGCATTGACTACGGTCTTCTGGGTATCAACAGGCAGCATCCAGATAATCTTCCGCAGCCATTTGAGGATAGTGAAACAAGTGCCAGCCACTTTATTGACCTGCTGTTTCATCGATAGTGAATCATCGATGCACACCCCTAAGTTTCTGACCTGGGTAGCCGGGATAGGAAAAGCGCCCAAAGATGGCGGCCAATGAATATCCTGCCACAGGTCTCTGTTTTTACCTAAGAGAAGGATCTCCGTCTTCTCCCCGTTGAGCTTCAGCTGGTTCGTTGACATCCAGCTGAAGACTTCGTGAAGACCTAGTTTCAGCGCAGAGGGGGATGAAGGCTCCGAGTTGGTGAGAGAAAAAATAATCTGCGAATCATCCGCATAGGTCATGAGTTCTAGACCTACTCGCTCTGCTAGATCGGCGAGAGGGCGGAGATACAGGTTAAAAAATAGCGGACTCAAAATTGAGCCCTGAGGCACGCCATGGGGTGAAACAAAGGTGCCTGACTGAGCCTGAGAGGACGAGATCTGAAACGTCCGGTTGCACAAATAGGACTCGATCCAGTCCAGCGCTGTCCCTCCGACACCATCCTCACTCAGCCTGGCAAGCAGTCTGCTGTGCGAGATGGTGTCGAAGGCCGCGCTTAGATCAAGCAGGACAAGCGCAACCGTTTGCCCATCGTCCAAGAGCCCCCTGTTAGCCCCCAGTTAGCAATAAGCCTCATCTCCATGAGGAAATCCAGTTTTCAAACTGCTCCTCTGACTATGCATCTTTTAAAAAGTATCACCATACACCACATGGTCTACCTCACATCTCACACAATCACCTGTTTCACTCCACTTCATTTATAGGAATAGGTACTTCTCAAGTCAGCGTCACCACAACCAAAAGCTATTTTAAATAGATTTCCTTCCCTTTATTGTGAGTGTCTATAGGCAACAATGTCACCGGAGAGCATGGCATTGGGGGGAGGGGAGAAAAGAGGGCAAAGATGCATAATTATCTTGATTCCCTTGGGTATCACCGTTCTACAGAGCCCAACGGGTGTTGAGGAACGAACAAGTATTCATTCCCTTGCAAAGGTAGGACGGCCTGATTTACATCTCGGTGAGCGACTAGCCGCCACCGTACCTTTTGAGTGGTCAGAGGCCTCCCTGAACCCTAGTTGGACTCCTGTCCTGATAAAAGTGGAGTTAGAGCATTAGGTGATCCAGCCCATCAAATACACCACTGGGAAGCTTGGCCAAAGCTGCTGCAACTATCCTCACAGCACTTACCCAGAGGAAACCATACGCCAAACCTTCCCAGAGGGTGCAGTTAGCACCAGGCTGCCTGCCAGGCCTGGGATAAGGACCCAATAATAAGTAGGTCAGCTGCAGATGAAGCCAATGCTAGGAGTGCCAGCCTGGGGGGGATGAAGAGATTGACCCGGTGAGTGTATGCCACTTCCCTGGTGCTCCGCCAGGTACAGATCTGGAGGTCTTATGCCAACCGTCACGGAGTAAACCAGTTTGCATTTGCTCCATTAAGAGTGCCCCAATAGAGCCCCCCCCCCCCGGTCTGCACGGCCTTTCATTCAAGACTGCCCATGCGCTCACAACGACGGAAAGGTGATCTAAAGGCAGCTACACTGGAATCACCGGATTCTATACCATGGAATACTAGTAGTTTTACTGCAAGTGACATAAGTCACCATCCCTGCAGCATTACACTGTCTTGCCTGTTTTGAAGGCCCTAAAGAAGGGTTAGTTTGAAAAATATTTAGTTTTAAGTACCCTTAAGAGCCCACCTTCCTCTTCACACTGCTCCCTACACCCCCTCTTGTCCTGCTTTTCATGGTCTATTTTAACAAGCATTGCAGTGAGATTGTTCGGAAAATCAGAACTTCATTGCACCAATCTTACTGACCAAGCTGTGCCCTTGGCCTGAGCAAGACAGTACATGACAACCACAGGAAGAGACTCAGAAAGCAAAGTACGTGAAGCTGTGATCTGTGGAGAGATAACATGCAGCTCCTAGAATGGGAGAGAGATAGAAAGCCCACACACTCTTTGGGGTCACTCATGTATTATGGGGTTTTTATGCCCCACGTGCCCACAGCGATGGGCATGACCCCAGGGCCACTCTAGTTCAAACACAATAGGGGAGAACTGAATATTACTCACAAGCAGTGGGTTGAGTGCAGACGAATCACTGCATTATAGACAACTGGGTTTTCCAGAATAAATATTTATCCAGACTGGATGAAGCATTCTCAGACCACGGGCTGGTTTTGTATCCTCACAGGGTGAGTAAGGAAGACCTTCATGACATGGCCACTTACCTCTGTGCAAACCACGTGACGATGGTGTACTCACCAACAACCCTCCCAAACCAATCAAACTTTTTACTAAGAACATGTGGACAAAGGGAGGAATGGCTCTCCCATTAAAGTGCAATAACCACCCTCTACAACATCTACCCTGGGAGACTTAAATCTAGCCCGTCCCTGCAGCCTCTGCCTCTAAAGCAACAATCCCTGGCTACAGAATAGCGCTCAGCATCCGTTTCTGCACTCTCCCCTACCTCCTGCGCCTCCACAACTAACATTACACAGAGCCTGCATACGTCCGAAGGCGCATCTCTCCAGAGATAAGCAGCCACGAATTGTGAATGTGCAGGGCCTGTGCAACAGAGTGCATTCAGCTACTGCCACCTCCTTGCTCCCACGTCGCACCTTCACACCGCCAAGCACTGAAAAGCACACTCCTAGACACACAGGACCCCAAAACACGAACGCAATTCAACACACATTCGTTCATCCAAACACTACCCCATGGCCTACCGTGCTGGCTTAAGCAGATGCTCCTCGACACCTCAAGAGGGTTTAGGCGCTATACAAATGCAATTACAACAGGGACAGTCAACGTAAGGGTGGGGTGGGGGGGCTGAAGGTACCAGGTTCAACACCAAGCAAGATAATGAATAGACTAACGTCCTCTTGTTGCACATCATGCATACAACCTGCCGCCTGGAGCTGGGACAAAATGCCGCATTTGAGCCATTAAGCCACACCTTTTGTGATGTGACCGGCTATTGTTGACCTGGATCCCGTTTAGAGTGGCTCAGCCCCATCAGGCTTCAGACAGCACCACAGAAAAGTAGTCAACAAACTTTACTGTCCAACTCCCTTCAAGCATCATTAGGCGGGAAATAGCGTCCAAGCTCTAACACAAGAGGGAACAACTATGTTTAACTCTCGCAAACGCATCAGAAGAGACAGTGTGAGGAGGCAGGGATACTACAGGGGCAAGTTCAAGTTCATGTATTTATAAAGCGCACTACTCACGCAGAGGGTCTCAAGGCGCTGGAGGGAGCGGTTTACTTTTTATCGAATAGCCATGTTTTCAGTTCTTTTCTGAAGGAGATGTGGCTCTGAGTAAGGCGGAGGTGGGTGGGGAGTGAGTTCCAGGTCTTGGCAGCCAGGAAGGAGTAGGATCTGCCACCCATGGTGGTTTTTCGGATGCGCGGGACTGCGGCGAGGGCTTGATTGGATGATCTTAGTTGGCGGGTGGGATAGTAGAAGGACAGTCGGGTGTTGAGGCGTTCGGGTCCTAGATTATAAAGGGCCTTGTGTGCGTGGGTAAGAAGGCGGAAAGTAATTCTTTTGTTGACGGGAAGCCAGTGGAGGTTTTTTAAGTGACCGGTGATGTGCTCTTGGCGTGGGATGTCTAATATGAGTCTCGCTGATGCGTTTTGGATGCGCTGGAGTTTTTTCTGCAATTTTGTTGTGATTCCGGCGTAGAGTGTGTTGCCATAGTCCAGTCGACTCGTGACCAGTGCGTGGGTGACAGTCTTTCTTAGTTCGAGGGGGATCCAGCGGAAGATCTTTTTGAGAATGCGAAGGACGTTGAAGCAGGAGGACGATACGGCGTTGACTTGTCTGGACATTGAGAGGGAGGAGTCTAGAATGAAGCCAAGGTTACGTGCATGGTCTGTGGGTGTGGGCGCAGATCCCAAAACGGAAGGCCACCAGGAGTCGTCCCAAGCTGAGGGGGAGGATCCTAGGATGGGCACCTCCGTCTTGTCTGAGTTGAGTTTTAAGCGGCTCTGTTTCATCCATTCGGCTACTTCTTTCATACCTTCGTGAAGGTTGATTTTGGCGGTGTTGGGGTCTTTGGTGAGGGAAAGGATTAGCTGGGTGTCGTCGGCGTAGGAGATGATGTTGAGGTTGCGTTGACGTGCGATGGAGGCGAGGGGACTCATGTAGACGTTGAAGAGGGTGGGACTGAGTGAGGAGCCTTGAGGTACGCCGCAGATGACTTCGGTGGGCTCTGAGTAGAATGGGGGGAGTCGGACTCTCTGTGTTCTCCCGGCTAGGAATGAGATGATCCAGTCCAAGGCTTTTCCTTGTATGCCGATGTTGTTGAGGCGTTGTATGAGGGTGTTGTGACAGACAGTGTCGAAGGCGGCGGAGAGGTCGAGTAGAATGAGGGCCACTGTTTCACCGTTGTCCAGGAGTGCTCGGATGTCGTCGGTCGCCGCAATGAGGGCGGTTTCGGTGCTGTGTTTGGCTCGAAAGCCGTTCTGTGAGGGATCCAGGGAGTTGTTGGATTCAAGGAAGGCTGCTAGTTGGCTATTGACGGCTTTCTCGATGACTTTGGCCGGGAAAGGGAGGAGGGAAATGGGTCGGTAGTTTTTCAGATCTGAGGGGTCTGCTGTTGTTTTTTTCAGAAGGGCGCTGAGTTCGGCGTGTTTCCATATTTCTGGAAAGGTGGCGGAGTCGAAGGAGCAGTTGATGACATCGCGGAGTTGGGGAGCGATGATGGAGTCAGCTTTGTTGAAGATGAAGTGGGGGCAGGGGTCAGAAGGGGAGCCAGAGTGGATTGAGTTCATGAGGCGAATGGTGTCTTCAATGGTGATTGGGTTCCAGGAGTTGAGGTAGTTAGTTGGAGGGGTGGGATCTGAAGTGGGTGGGGTGAGTTGGTCATTGGGAGTATTCTTGAAGCTGTTGTGGATGTCGGCAATTTTGTTGTAGAAGAAGGAGGATAGCGCATCGCAGAGGTCTTGGGAGTTAGTGATGTCGTTGGATGCTGCGGGAGGGTTGGTGAATTCTTTGACGATATTGAAGAGTTCCTTGCTGTTATGAGAATTGTTGTCGAGACGGTCCTTAAGTGTTGATTTCTTGGCGGATCGGATCAGTTGGTGGTGTTTGCGGGTGGCTGCCTTGAGGGAGGCCATGTTGTCTGAAGTTGGTTCTTTTCTCCAATTCTTCTCCAGGGTGCGGCATGTCTTCTTGGATTTTTTAAGGTCATCATTGAACCAGGGAGCTTTTTTGCTGGATGATTTCGACTGGTGTTTTTTCAGGGGTGCTAGTTCGTCCGCACTGTGGGTAATCCATTGCCTGAGGTTGGTGGCCGCTAGGTCTGGGTCCGTTGCCAAGGTGGGAGTGTTTTGGCTGAGTGATGTGAGGAGTTGTTCGGTGGTGATTTTGTTCCATTTTCTTCGGGGAATGGGTTGTAGACGGTTGTGGGTCAGGGTTGTTTTGTAGCTGAAGTGAACACAGCTATGATCCGTCCAGTGGAGGGCTGTAGTATGATCGAAGGAGATGTGCTTGCTGGAGGTGAAGATAGGGTCGAGCGTGTGTCCGGCTATGTGAGTGGGGGTGTCAACAAGTTGTTTGAGTCCGAGATTGGACAAGTTGTCCAGAAGGGTGGTGGTGTTGTTGTCGAGAATGTTGTCAAGGTGGTAGTTGAGGTCTCCTAGAAGAATGTAGTTCTCGGAGGCGAGGGCGTGCGGGCTGACGAAGTCAGTGATGTCGTCGCTGAATTGAGATCGGGTGCCTGGGGGCACCCGATCTCAATTCCTCAACCACCCCAGTCTCAGTTCCTGAACCACCCCAGTGAGATTGTGAGTATTTACTGGTGTTTTTAAATTGAAAGAGAACATTCTATATACATTGTCCTGATGAAGGTGGTGCATAATAATATAAAGGCCATCGAAACGCGTCGACGTACTATTGGGTGTTACATCCAAGGATTTGATTGGGTTGTGACTAAATGAAATGATTCATGGACACCCAAGAGATAATACAACAATGAATCCTACATGGAGTAACAAATTCTTGATTTTTTTTGATTATACATTGTTGTTTGTTGTTCTCTCATTTTTTATTTTATTTTTTTATCTTGCTAGCACACTGGTGTTTTTTATTACGTATGTATCAGATGAAATACCTTTTTGTGTAAGTACTTTTAATCATTGTGTAAGTTCTATACATTATATTAATTCATTTACTTTTGCATATCATGTGTTTATGAGTATTGTTCTGCCTAGCTGACTATTGGGGCCCTGGTTGTCCCTATATGTGGTTGTGATCAGTGACGTTATAATCTAGGGGATAAATGATTTTGAGTACATGAGTATGGATGGTTAGGATCAATTAGTACAACGAAATCAATTTCCCAGGAGAGATTTGCTCTTTAATTACCTGTGGTAACCCTTCTCTTGGGTGTGGGGTCGCTCCCATTCTCCCTTTTTATCGTCTCTTTAGTGTGCGCCTCTCTTCATTCCTCTCCTTACCAGCGGTGCGACGCGGCGGCGGAGGGACGAGGGGGTGCGGGGACTTGGAGAGGAGCCCCCTCGGCCCCCACACCGAGCTTGGTTCTGGTCTTTGCCCCCTCCCTGGTGCTCCCCAGTCTCCTCCCTGCTCCCTGTCCCTACCCCCTGCCCCGGTGCTCCGGTCCCCGCCTCCCTCTCGTCTGCTTGTCACTCCCTGGCAGTGTCTGCCAAGGGTACCTCAGGACACATCCCGTCCCCCCCCCCCGGGCTGCTGGTAATTAGGGTGAGAGCCCGGGGAGCCCAGGCACGGCCGGGGTTGGAGGGGTGAGAGCGCACGGAGCGAGGCCCCTCCTCCCCAGAACCTGTGCATGGGGGGGGTCAGACTGGCGCCACCTCCCCCCACACCTACACAGATGATACTGAGCGGAGTAGTTCATGCTGGTGCGTAGTTTCAGGATTTCAGCGCTCCATGATTTCAGCACTCCAACCTCTAGATAAAACTGCTCTAGCCGCTGTGAAAAGACTCCCGCGAGACTCCCTACCAATAAAACCCAGGGAACGACATCAAACGAGCCCTCACATCCCACCGAAAGGTAAAGCACCCAAACTATCATCCACATGTGCGCAAAACGCAACCCCTGGTAAAACACTTCAGTGCACCCCTCCTTTGAGCATGACCACCAACATGTGCTGGCAGCAGATAAACAAAGTAAGTGCCATCAACATCACCATCAGATGAAGGACGATGTAGATGCCAGTAAGGTCAACTCCCAACCAGCCCTCTCGCCCATGCATGCTCCCTCGAACCAGCCCCACTCTCCAGTCAGTCGATTTAAGCAGTCCCCACACCCAGCCAACATAAGACCAATTAACAGCTACTTTCCAACATCCCGTGTGTCTAAGTAAGTCCAACCCTCATATCTACCCACCCTCTTCCAAACAAACCTTACTATCAGCACAGCCATGCACCACATGCAACCAAAACAATACCAATCAAAACTCAATTTCAAGGTACACCAAGCCCAACGTCCTGAACAATCCTCCGCAACAGCGCCCACGCAATATCCCATAGTGATTCCACGTCAATCAAGAGCAAACCACCAAATGGACTGACACCGTGGCAAGCTCTTCCCAAGCTCTACATTGCATAAAACCAAAATAACACTTCCCCAACCAGTCCCAAAAGCCAAGCAAAATTAGCCCTGTGAACACCCACATCTTAAGGAGAACACCCCATCCATTCCCCATATTCAACCATATAGCCACCTGCCACGACCCACACCCATTGGAGACTGCCCCCAGCAACCCACATGCCTACACAATACCCCAGAGAGCCCCACGCCCAAAGAAACCAGCCCCAACAACCCATCAAGCTCTTCACAACCAGTCTCGACTTCCAAGCAAACTATTTCCCAACGAACCCCCCCCACACACACAATGAAAATAACAACCCTCAACAGCCATTCGATGAAGACACCCAATAGGTTTGTGTCCAAGCAATACTCTATTGAGCCACAACTTCCAAGCAGGGACCCCCCATACACAGACACACACACGTCTTGTCAAGCACTTTCAACAAGCCACAGCATACTACTATATTTTCCAGATAATCAGATAGATTCTCCTTGAGTTGCAGGGCCTTTTTTTCTAACCGTTCTTTGGGTTCTGAGGAATTTCCTAACCTAATTTTCTCTTCCATTAGTTTAATTTCGTTTTCCATGTTTCTGATTTCTTGTTTCTTGATTTTAGATTTGTATGCTCCCAAGCTTAGCAGCTTCCCCCTGACGACCGCTTTATATGTGTCCCAAGTAATTTGTTTTGATGTTCCAATTTGATTATCCTCAAAGAAATTTTCAGAGACCTTAATTAGTTCCTCAATGCTTTGTGGGTCAGATAATATAGTTCGATCCACTGTCCACCTCGGTGGTTGATAGTTAATTGTAATGTTTAGTGATAGTTGAACTGCGGAGTGATCAGACAGATGTTCTGGTATGTGTTCGATACTCTGGCGCTTTTTGATAGGCTCTTATTTACCAGGAAAAAGTCTATCCTAGATCTATGGCCCAGTTTTTTGTTATGATATGTGAATGGCTGCTTGCTATCCCCCTTTTGTTTCCAGATATCTATCAGGTTTAGGTCTTTTTTATAGACTCCTAGCCATTCCCTCATCTTGGGTAAGTTCACATGTTTACTAGGAGGCGATCTGTCCGTTTTAGGATCCAGTAGTATATTAAAATCTCCTCCTAGAATTATGGGGCCAGAGGTGGATAGAAGCTCCGAATAAAGTTTTTGCAGTGGTATTGGATCGTCTAAGTTAGGACCATAGTATCCGGCTATGGAAAAGGTGTTATTGTCTACTCTCACTTTAGTGATGGCCCATCTTCCGTTGCGGTCTACTGCTTCGTATTCAGTTTTTGCTTTAAGAGATTTTTTGATGAGGATTGCTACCCCCTTGATATTACAATTCTGTGTAGTGCAGACACAGGCATCCACCCAGTTTAGTTTTTTCACTATTTGGTCCCACTCCTTTCTCAAGAGATGAGTATCTTGTAGTATAATTAATTCACTATTAGTTTCCTTTAGGTATTCTAGAATTCTATTCCTCCTGTTAACCGTTCTTAGGCCATTGACATTCCAAG
Organism: Lissotriton helveticus; assembly: GCF_964261635.1. NCBI lineage: Eukaryota > Metazoa > Chordata > Amphibia > Caudata > Salamandridae > Lissotriton > Lissotriton helveticus. The sequence continues at coordinate 54,139,363 of NC_136057.1, read as the reverse complement.
AGAGGATGTTAATTTTTTTCTGGTCTGTCGTCATTTATTTATGTGATCTGAGTTGAGTTGGATTATGTAGTTCCCGATAACTCCTTTTTTGTTAGTTAGAGAGGACATTTTTTTCTTTTTTTTTCCCTATCTTGCTCCCCACCCGTGTTCTAGTTTTATTTTGAAATAATGAATTAGTTTCTCCCTCCCTGAGGGAGCCTCCCTTCTTCTTTTTGGGCGGTATTCTTCTTCGCCCTTTTCGAGCTCCTGTTTCACCTGCAAAAGTTTTACTTTTTCCTCTTTATCTCCCACTTTTTTTGTCGTTAGTTTCTTCTTTTCTCCTTTTATTTCTCTGTTCGTAGTTGGTCCTTGATCTGTTCAATGAAAGTTTCTACCTCACTGGGGTCCCTTATGTTGTGCATTTTGTTCCGCCACATAATTCGGAGAGCTAAAGGCAACTTCATTTGTACTGTGGCTCCAAGGGATTTTAGTTCCTGCATGAACTGCCCCAGTTCCCATTGTCTGTCCTGAGTGGCTTTGGACATATCAGAGCGGATCCTAAAAGTCCAGTCGTCTTTTTTGAGCGTTCCATTTTTCAACCCTTCACTTAGAATTCTTTCTTTTAATGCAGTGTTTCCCAAACTGTGGTCCGCGGACCCCCAGGGGTCCGTGACACATTCCCAGGGGGTCCGCAGGCAGCAGTTTTAAAAGCCCTGCAAAGTTCCTTCTATAATTAGCAGTTTTCGAGCAACTATAAATGTGTCAAGATAATAACAGTGATTAATGTACCTGCTGGAGTGAGATGAGTGTTTTGTCCAGTGGCAGCTTTGAGTTGTCTAATGTAGCACAGAGGGTTGATATGCCTACTGCAAAGAACGTGTACCCTGCATTTAAAAACAAAGTATTTTATGTGCAGAGGTGAGTGGGTAACTGTTCTTGCCACAGAGACTCTTTTGTTACTGTGCAGTTCAAAAGCGACAACCATAATCTAGCAGTGTCCTATAAACTTTCATCAAAGCGCTGCCTGCAAACTGCATGGTACAAGTTAGTAATGTATGGTTTTTCCCAGTCTTTCATTGTCCTGATGCTGCTAAAAAGGTTTATTTGGGTGAAAATAAATTGTTATTGTTAAAGTCAATGCTAACCACTGTGTTATGTTGTAAATACCACGTTGGTGCTTCTCCAGATCAAGCACTCTTTAAAAATGCCTACCAGTATGAATGACATGCAAATCCTACATCTTGTAGTCCCCTTTCCCTAATGTAACATTTCTATACACTGATTTACTCGTATGATTCATTGTCTCTATATGTGTGTGATGTAAAGTGCTCTAATATCCTACAATGATACGAGAGATGCTATAAAACAAATGAAATACGTGTGACAACCGGGGCTATGGAGAGATTAGAGGTACTGTTGGAGGGTGATAATATGGGAACCATTGAAGAACCCCAACAAAGATTGTCATATCCTGGTGCATAGTAAGGTCTTCATTTACTATTCGTTAAAAGCTAATACAATTCAATATATAATGATACATGTGTTTTAGACTGCACCATTGTTTCCTAGATTTCTTGGGGGGAGAGACTCACAAAGCCCACTTGGTGGTGGTCAGGCTCACTCACTGTACTTGGTGTGCACTGTATGGGGACTGGTCTGAAAACATTTTCCAGGGCTGCTTTGGATTTCCAGTCTGGCCCTGGCAAGAGTCTCGTACTGAGAAATAAAACCAACCATTTAAAAGTTAGTTCCAGGGATGCAGCACCAACCTTCCCATTAAAATGTTTTGTGTTTTGCAAATTCTTTCAATGTAAAATACTAAGGGGGATATTTACAACAGAAGACACGCTCTGCCACTTCAGAAACTCAGGACTGCACCATATTTACAAGAATATTGTGCATCCCTGCTTTCCTCCCGTGCTGGCACTACACTTAGCAGTGTAGCGGCAACGCAGACACCCTTGCACCACAGTGCAAGGGTGTGTGCGTGCAGGGGAAGATTGTTTATGTACAGACAGGTCGCCCTTCCTGCACTTAAACAATATTGCAATGCAGTTTTGTCACTTCTATGTGTGCTGCTTAATGCAGCCCACATGAAAGATACAAAATGCTATTTTTTTTAAATATTGTTTATGTGCAGGAAGGGTCACCTTCCTGAACATAAACAATCCAACGAGTTTTGCTTTTTCCATGTGTGCTGCACAAGTCAGCACACATGGAAAAAGCAAATACAAGGAGAAATAAAGCATTTCTCCTTGTTTTGTTTAGCAAAGTTAAGACCTAGTTTTTCCTGGTCTTAATTTTGGCGCTGCATCCTATTTACGCTGCCTTTGTAAATAAGGGACAACATCAAAATCAATAGGTGTTGCGGTGGAATGTCCACCGCAAAACCCACTGCCCACCCCTTTCACGCTAAGCATTGCATGAAAGGGGGCCTTATTTACAAAGCAGTGTTAAGCCATGTTTAGTGGCTTAACACTGCCTTGTAAATAAGGCGATGCACCTATCGCCACGGGATCGTCACAAAAAGTGACGTTCCCATGGCAATAGTTGCTTATAAACATGCCCTAAAATCCTGCGTAATTTGAGTTTTTGCTGTGTGTGCACATGTGTGGTTTTTTTTCTTCGAATTACTGTTGTAATGTTTGAAATTTAAGTCACACAAATTTCTTGGGGGTCCCCGGCTTCCAGTGGCGACTCACTGGGGGTCCTCAGGAGTCAAAAGTTTGGGAACCACTGTTTTAATGTGTATGTTTTAAAGTTAATTAGGATCTTTCGTGGTGACCTTCTTTCTTTCCTCTTTCCAAAGGGATCTCTGTGGACCCTTTGAATGTCATCCCTCAGATTAGTCTCCTTGGTCCAAGGAAAGGATTCTTCTAATATTGAGACAATGAAACTTTTAATGTCCGACCCTTCCAGATTTTCCGGGACATTTAAGATTCTTAAATTATTTTTTCTCGCTTGATTCTCTAGCGATTCTAGTTTTTCTTTAATGATCCTGTCACTGTCTTTTAACGATCTTATCTCTTTATGGTTTATGTCAACTTTTTTGCTGAGTGACTCTACTGTAGATGCAATTGCAGTGACTCTTTCTCCTAGGTCGTTTAGTTTTTGATCTAGGCTCTCACACATCTCATGTATTTTATTCTGATTTGTTTCTGACACTGTGAATCTCTCCTTCATTTCGCTCATCATTTTGTCCAGAATTTTTTCCATCAGCTGTTCGGTCTGATTAAGTGTGAGATCGGACCTTGGTTCCTCTAGGGTCACTTCGAGCTGTTCTGTTATGTGAGGAGTATTAGGGCTCAATGTTGATTCCACTCGAGAAGCTTCTTGTGAGGTCTCTCCCCTACTTACAGCAGCAGTATCTTTTGCGTTTGCTATTTCCATTCTGCCAGCCATTAGGGGAGTCAATTCCCCAATTTTACTCATATGTGGGTTCAGGTGACCGTTTTTATCTTGTTGGGCAGTACCTCTACCCCTGACTTGAAGTAGCTGTTGGACTTTAAAGAAAGATCTTAAAGAAGGGGTGACTTTAACCTTTTGCTCTAGTTGAGGTTTTCCTTGTTCTTTCGCTTTAACTGCTCTGGTCTTTATATTTTGCGATAAACTTTCCAGTTGGGGAGACCCTTTGTGTTTTCTTTTTGTAGTTTTACGGACTATGATCTGTTTTGTTGATGGGAAGTTTAGCTTGGAGAATTGTCTGTTCCTGAGGCAGTAGGATGATTGTATTTTGCCACTGATCTCACTGCAGGGTTGCACAATCTTACCCCCCTCTACTTTTTTTGCTTCCTGGGTGCTTGGTGTAATATCTACCTCTCTGTTTGTGTCTCTAGTCCACACCTCCTCCTTGCGTCCCCCTGTAAAATTACCTTGCCCAGCCCCAGTCCCAGTCCCAGTCTCAGCCCTGGTCCTAGTGCTAGTTAGTGCCCGTTGTTGTGTACCCTGGAGCTCTATTTGGTACTCTGCAGGGTCGCGCTGTTTACACCCGGTGATTAAATCTGGAGCAGCTGATCTCCCACCTCCTTCTTCCCCCTGTACCTTAAGCATGGGCGTGTAGATCGTCATCTCAGGCTTTTGCTGCAGTGCTTGATGGTTTGTTCTGTGGGTCTGTGACTTCTTATGACGTCTTATGAATTTGAGCTTTGACTCTGTCTCCTCCTTCCACTTTGAAATTTTAGGTGGATTTCGGCGCCACCCCGGGTTGGGGTCTCTTGCTGTCACCGCTTCTTCTCTTATTCCCTTTCCCGGATCTCCAGACCTTCCGCCGCTGCCGCTGCTGGTGTCACTCAGGAGGCTGAGGGGGTTCTTGCCAGACTGGGAGATTCTGCTTTTTACTGCTCGATATTGCGGTGATCGCGCTCTTTCTATGTCCGCGCTACTGCTGCCTCTGAAAATACTGCAGATACTTGTAGTTCTGAAAATTCTGGACTCGAGAATTAAACTTCATCGTAGCATGACGATTTTTATATCAAAAGACCGAAAATGGCTAGTACACTATGTACAAGCATTTTCGTCATATTCGAGTGACGATTTCAGCTCGAAATCGTCATTTCCGTTCTGAACCCTTGGCTTCCATTTTGTGTACGGCAGCCATTTTGTGAGTTGCCCTTTACATAGGCTTATAATCCAGCTAAATTCGATTCCAAAAGGACACGTACACCTTAATTGACTTTTCTCTGACCTGGGCAGGTTAGAACCATTGCCCCAGGCCAAACCTGTTTGGTCAGTTCCTCTCCCAGTGGCCGAACGAGATAGCATCAAGGCTCAACAGGCCATAAACCCTTTTCATCGCACACACACCCTGCCGAATCTTGCTCACACCTGTCCCTGCTCTTTTCTCTCTCACTTGCTTTATGATGGGGAGGTGCCGTTTTTATTGGGGGTCCACCGGTATCTGATGGAAATGATGGGCCTTGCCGGGTAATTTATTGTGGGCTGGACGAAGTGAAATATGGGCTTGTCACCATGACTCTGCTTTTCTTTTGTAATGAAAATATGCGAATACTATACTGTAAATCCAAGAATGGTTGCCTGAAGCTGAATATTTCGTATAAAGAGAGAAGCCTGACTTTGTAAATTTGAGCAGTCTCCTGAGAACATACACCCCGAGTTGTTGTACTTCTAGGACCTGTTACTTGGTTGCAGCCAATAAAATCGATCCTTGACTTCACCTAGAAGACTCTGAGTTTCTGTGGTCTGAATCAGGAAAGTACTCGAGGTCTTTGGGTGTGTTCCCTGACACCACTGGGTTACCGGTTCGGTACCGGTTCTGAAAAACCCAGTACCTCAGTTGGCGCCCAACGTGGGGCGATACCAGCGGTACCGGTCCAGCCAGAGGTTCGTGAGGAGCTTCGTCTGAAAATTCTGGAGGACGGCCAACCACTTCATCGACCCCTGCATGTCGACGTGGTCCGAAAGTCTTTGCTGCGAGGTTCCCCGCTTACCGACGGCTACAAAGTACTGCTGCCCTGGCTATCACCCTGATTTGGACCCTTGAAGTTTGGTAGAGCGAAACGATAAGACGAGTCTTCTGGTGACGTCGTCGATATCTCAGTTAAGTATAAATGGAGCGTCTCCCAGTCCTTAGTTGCTCTTAGTTTTGGATATCCCCTTGGGATCACTTTGTTTGGAACTTGCAAGCGCCAAAACCGAAGGACTCGTGTATTCACGAGAAATATCGTAATCGATAATCCTTTGAAGTTTGAAGCAAGACTAGAGAGCGAAGATGCCTGGTCTTAGCAGATTTGGAAATTTGTTTTGTCTTGGTTGTAATAATAGGGACTCCCGATTGGAGGACTCGTGCCCGGTTCCTCCGATTGGAACTCCAACATATGAATTATATGTGAAACATGGAGTAGGCCCCATCACATATAACGAAGTGTGGATCAAATACACCAGAAAAGATGGTGTTTTAAAATGGCCCCAATATGGTAGTTTTGATACCGAAATCTTAGATAATCTCGAAGTTAAACTTTTCAAGAAGAAAGCCCGGCCGGCGATGTTTGACGCTTTCCACCTATGGCGTAAGGAAGCCAAACAGAAAGAAATTAAATTAGAGAAGAAAAATAAGAGAGAAAGGGGTATTTCAGTAATGCAAGCTGCTATGCAGTTTAAAGACAATGAAGAAGAACAGATAAGTGAGCAGTTGCACAGGCAACGTAAAATGGTAATAGACAAATGTTATCCAGTTTTTCCGACTCTTAAGCAAGATGCAGCAAAAGATCTTGAGAAAGATCCGTTAATGACACATTTGTTAAGTTCGCCACCCCCCATGCACAAACTGCCACGGCACCCCCGCAACCTTTAGTTGCGCAACCTGTGATGGCATTGCCTCCTGTTCCTCCACAGCACCCACCAGCTGTTCTTCAGCTGGCTCCTGCCCCCCTGGTGCAGCCTCCTCAAGGCCCACCGATCACATCTGCTTCAACTGTGTTTTCTACGACTTTGCCTAGTGCACCTTCCACTTCTCCTAATGCTCCCTCTGCTATTGCCTCTGCTCCTGCCTTATCTCACACTGTTGTTCCGCCCGTTCTTCTGTCAGTTTCTCCTTCCGTTCGACAGAGAATGGCCAACACTGTTACTAATCTTCTCTCACCTTTTCTCGGGTCGCCTAATACGACCCCTAACCCGGAACGAAGACAGTCGCAGAGTCAACTGCCTGACAATCAAAAGAGAGATTTACTGAATCGTTTAGCGCATAAATGGGTTATGGACACTGTAAGGTACGATGTAGAGTCTGTCAGGGAAGTCTTCCGTCAATGGGAAGCACCAAAGCAGAGATATGTTTTTGAACAGATGTGTGTTTTTCTCTGTGAGGATTTGGAAGACAATGATCTGGAATGCAACCCGCCCGAGTTGTGTCGTGTGCGGTTCGATTTCGCAGAAGGCATGATTGTAGGTCCCGATGTTGAGAGAGCAGTTGAGATATTGTTGTCGTATCGGAGTAAGGGGAGCACTTCTCAATCGCAATCTGAGCGTGGTGCATCCGGTAGGAAAAAGGCACGACAGTACCCATGAGAGAGGTTCCCCCACAATGGAGAGAGGGTGACGCAAATGCTAACCCACCTATTCTGCCACACTTTCAGCGTGTTTGGGTACATGTGCCATGGAAGCGAGCTGAAGTTTTAGCCCTTAAACAGACATTACCTGATCTCCGTAAAAATCCCGCAGGGTATTACAAAGAGTTGTCACAGACTGCTGGGTCATGCATCACGAATTTAGCCGATATCGATATGTTATTTGGGAATGTTGTTCCACAGCCTTTATGGGGTAAGATTCGTCATACAGATCATGATCAGGAGTTAGGTGACTCATGGGCTAATATTGCTGCTGCAAATGCCCTACAAATTGGTGGTGCTAAACCTGAGCCTTTAGTAGCAGAACTTCCTGGTAAAATAATTGATTACATGAAAACTATAATGCCTGCGATACGTGTTAACTGGGATAAGTTGTCTGCGTGTAAGCAGAAGAAAGATGAAACGGTGTCAGATTTCTTCACCAGGTTCGAAGAAACTTTTGTCGACCACAGTGGTCAAGATATGAGCACAGAAGGTGGTCAGCGATTGTTTGTTGATAAATTCGTGCACAATCTGCTTCCAGAGTTGTGTAAAAAGTTGAAGGATTCAGAGAGTTCTAGGGCAGTTTCTTCTTCAGCACAGATATTAGCTACTGCACAGTACTACGAAAATAGAGACAAAGATGAGAAAGATAAAGCAGAAAAGAAAACTAAAGTGCTGAAAACAAAGGTTTTGTTACAACAAGCATATCCGCCACGTGGTGGTGGTGGTCAAAATAGTGGTGGTCAGAGTAACTATCAAAATAATTATCAACAGCCTCAACAGTATCAGAGGAACTCGCAAAGAGTCGAGTATACTCAACCACGTGTCCCTGTAGGTCCCAACCAGTGTTCATATTGCAAGGAAGAAGGTCATTTTAAGTCTAGTTGCCCTATTCTGTTACAGCGCGCAAATGATGGTTCAAACACGAGAGGTAGAGGTGCTCAGCAAGCGCCTAGAGGTAGAGGACGTGTAAACGTCCCCCAGAACGCACGTCCCCTTCCACCTCAAAATTCTATGAATAGGTTCGATCAGCAGGATAACGCATCTGGTAGGACAGCTCAGTATTATACTGATGATTACTATACAGAAGATGAGCATTGGGAAGGTAATGATTGCTAGGACAGCCATAGACAAAGAGAGGGAGTTGTTTCAGTTCCAGTAGATCAGAGTGGACCATACGTTGAGGTGATTACATCAGGTGTGTCAGAGCCTTTTCTGTTGGATACTGGTGCTACAAAGAGTTCTATTATGCACTCCAAACTCCCTGGCGCACCTTTGTCTGGCGAAATAAATGTTTCTGTAGGTTTTTCTGGCGCCCTGCTTAGGAACCCGATTTCTGACCCTTTGTCTCTTTCTGTTGGTCCTTGTGAATTCGAAGCACCCCTTATTCTGACAACAGGTTGTGGTGAAAATTTGTTGGGATTGGATCTGTTAAAAAGATTGTATGCGACTTTGTACTGTTCTCCTTCAGGAGTACAACTTACTTTAGGTAAGAAAGTGGTTTCCCCAATGTATTTGTCAAGGGATAAACTTCCAACAGAATTGTCGTTTCTTCCTGATATTCTTTGGGCTACTGGTTCTAATGATGTGGGTCTTTTGGAAATACCACCATATGTTGTAACATTGAAAGCCAATGTTAAAATGCCACGAATTCCCCAATATAGAATCTCTAGTGAAGGTGAAAAAGCTTTGCTAGCGATCGTTTACGAGCTAATTGAAAAAGACGTGATTGAAGAGACAAGAGGCAACGTTTGCAATAGCCCTGTTCTGCCTGTTTTAAAACGAACTGATCCCTCTCAGCCACCTGTGTACAGATTTGTGATTGATCTTAGAGAGGTGAATAAAATAGTTGTGCCACAATTCCCAGTTGTTCCCGACATTACTGCCCTGTTAACTATGATTCCAGCTTCTGCAACTTGGTTTTCGGTGATTGACTTGAAGAATGCTTTCTTCAGCATCCCGATCCCATCAGACGTGGGGACTCTAAAATGTGGGGTGCCCCAAGGCTCCGCATTGTCCCCACTATTGTTCAACCTGTATCTTCAACCCCTGATCGCATCTTTGGCTAGCATGGGCTGTAGAGTTTTTAACTACGCTGACGATACTCAGCTTCTACTGAGCATCGATAATACCGAGGCTGCGCAGCAGCAAGCGCAGAAGATCTTGAGGTTCACGGTCGGCTGGATGACGAGAAATCTGTTAAAGATCAATCCAGACAAGACTGAGGTTTTGGTAATTTCATCAGTCACCTCACCTTGGAATGATCTCTACTGGCCTCAGGAGCTAGGCCCAACCCCGACTCCAAAGGCAAATGTAAAGAGTTTGGGGATCAAGTTGGACTGCGACCTGTCAATGGGCAGTCAAATCTCTGCCGTTGTCGGGAGCTGCACGAATATTATCAGACAGCTACGTAAGTTAGCACCCATCCTTTCCCAGTCTATGTTGCGAACAGTTGTGGCAGCAACAATTATGTCAAGAATAGACTATGGAAATGTCCTTTATCTAGGCCTCCCAAAAACGTTCATGAACAGACTGCAGGTCGTCATGAATGACGCAGCGCGACTGATTTTTAGACTCCCCAGAAGGACTAGAGCATCTCCTCTGTTACGGAACCTACCTCGGCTCCCTATAAAGGAGAGAGTAGAGTTTAAGAGCATGTGCACGGCCCATAAGGCTATTTATGGCCATGCCCCAGTATATATTAGAGATCGGCTGGAAGTATATTGTCCAAAAAGAAATCTTAGATCCTCTGAATCTCAGCTGTTGACCTGCCCTCGGTTTAGGCTCGTAACTAAGGGAGGGAGAACTTTCTCTGTGTTGGTTCCTCAACTGTGGAACAAGCTGCCTGAGGAACTACGCAGAGAGGTGAATCTCCTGCGATTCAGAAAGTGTCTAAAGACATTACTTTTTGGGAGGGTTCTGGGCACAATGTAGTCCGGCTGCTGTATTACCTTCTTGTGGGACACATAGTTATTGTATGAATCCATCGATTTCCGAGCGCCTAGAGACCTGTAGGTGATTGGCGCGATACAAATCTAAATTAACAATAACAATAACAATAACGATTGCTGAGGAGAGCAGGGACATTTTTGGCTTCAGTTTAGGAGGACGCAGCTTCCGCTTCAAATGCGCTGCCCAGGGCTACTGTGAAAGTCCATCAATATATAGTCAAGCTCTAAAGACACAGCTTGATACAATTGTTTTACCTGACGGCGCTACCCTCATTCAGTATGTTGATGATTTGCTTGTTGCTGCAGATACTAAGGAAATATGTAAATAAGCCACGTTGTCATTGTTGCGTCATCTGTGTGATTTACATCACAAGATGTCACTTTCCAAATTACAATATTGTCGACAAGAAGTGACCTACTTAGGTCACCTCTTATCGAAGGAGGGAAGGAAACTGACCCCAGAGAGAAGTCAGGCAATAGCGAAATTGAGTGTGCCAAGAACACAGAGAGAAGTGCGTGCTTTCTTAGGCATCACATCGTACTGTAGACAATGGATACCAAATTTTTCGTTATTAGCCAAACCTTTGGTGGCATTAACGTGTAAAGATACACCCAATCCCGTTCCTTGGTCTGAAGAGTGTTCAGAAAAACTTTTCTGAATTGCGCACAGCATTATGTTCGTCTCCTGTGTTAGGTACCCCCAACTACAGTAAGCCCTTTACATTGTATGTCCATGAGAAAGAAGGTTGTGCATTGTCAGTGTTGACTCAGTTGTTTGGAGATAGGCAGCGCCCATGTGCGTATTTTTCATCGACTTTGGATCCGGTAGCTAGAGCGTTGCCAAGTTGTTTAAGAGCCACAGCGGCAGCAGCTGTTTCTATTCGACAGTCTGCTGGTCTAGTAATGAATAATACGCTAGTCGTGATGGTTCCACATGCAGTAGACACGTTGTTAAATAAAACCAAGACACAGCACTTAACTAGTGCTCCATTGTCAGGTTACGAATTAACATTGTTAGCGAGTCATGTGCACATAAAAAGATGTAACGTGTTAAACCTAGCTACGTTGTTGCCAATTGTAGAAGAATTAGGCGCCTCAGAACAGCATGATTGTTTTCTTAGAACAGAAGAAGAAACGAAAGGAAGAGTAGACCTCCTAGATACTCCTCTTGCTGAATGTGATGGTACATTATGGGTGTATGGTTCATGTTTCAAGCTCTCGAATGGTGATACGACTACAGCATATGCTGTCACGACTTTGCATACAATTGTTGAAGCTGCACGTATTCCACATAATTCAGCTCAAGGAGCAGAATTGATTGCACTCACGAGAGCATGTGTGTTGTCGAAAGGAATGAAAGTGACTGTCTACACCGACAGTCAGTATGCATTTGGAGTGGCTCACAGTTTTGGACAATTGTGGAAAGAACGTGGGTTCCTGACTTCGCATGGAGCTAAGATTCAGCATGGTCAGTTGGTGAATGAGCTTCTTGAATCACTGACCTTGCCTCTGCAAGTGGCGATTGTGAAATGTAGTGCTCACAAGAAGGTGACTGATGATGTTGGTCGTGGAAATGCATTTGCCGACGAAATCGCGAAAGAAACTGCAAGGAATGTGATGAGCCGAATGTATGTTGCAGGCCCTGCAAGATGGGTTGGTGATGTTGGAATGTGTGAAGACACGATAGGGAGTGTGAAGTCTATTCAAGCTGAGGCCACAGAGAAAGAGTTGAGCACGTGGAGAGAAAGTACGGGTAGAATGGATGCAAATGGTTGTTGGATTGTATTGTCAGAGCATCAGAGATGGTTGTTGCCCGATGCGTATGTGCTTGCAGTGGTTACAATGGCTCATGGAATGGCTCACATCAGCGTGAAAGGGATTTTCAAGCTATTGGCTCCAGTATGGCAAAATTCAGGAATTCCAAAGTGTGCAGAGAATGTGGTCAAGAGTTGCATGGTGTGTCTGAAACACAATCCTGGTAGGGGAACCCCAACTCCAGCTGGTCATTTTGCGCCTCCTACGTATCCGTTCGAAGTTTTGCAGCTAGATTTCATCCACATGGAGAGGTGCAACAACTTAAAATACGTACTTGTTGTTGTTTGTGCCTTCTCGAGATGGGTAGAAGCATATCCCCTAAAAGACAATACTGCCTTGTCCACAGCTAAAGCCCTTGTGAAAGAGTTCTTCCCCAGATTCGGAATGCCTAGAATGGTCTGGAGTGATAATGGAAGTGAATTTGTGGGTCGAGTGATGAAGAGAGTATGTGAAGGGCTAGGCATCCAGCAAAAGTTCCACGCTGCAAATCACCCCCAATCAGCTGGACTAGTAGAATGATATAATGGCACGCTTAAGTTAAAATTGGCCAAAATTCAAGCGAGCACAGGTCTTAAATGGCCTGACGCTCTACCCTTAGCACTCCTATCCACCAGAATGACTGTACATTCGCGAGTGAAACTTAGTCCCTATGAAATTGTCTTTGGCCGCCCGGCCAACATATGGGGAGTGCCAAGGCCCACTAAGTTCAGCGAACTCGAACACCCTGTTTTGCTTGATTATCTGTACGAATTAACGGCTACATTGCGTGTTTTGCATCAACAGGTTCATGACGCCCTGCCTCCGGTCTCTGAAACTCCAGGCCACGCAATCGACCCTGGATCCTGGGTCCTCGTGACAAACTTCCAGCGGACCAAGAACGAGCAGCCCAGGTGGACCGGACCGCACCTCGTCCTTCTTTCCACAAGATCAGCTGTTCGAGTGGAGGGGAAGAAAAACTGGATCCACGGGATCCATTGCAAGCGGATCCCCCTGCCTCTGCCGTACAACCAGTGGGTCCAGAAGGGTGTCGCCGACTCAGAGACTGAAACTGTGCCACGTTTTCTGCCTTTCAGTGACAAGATAGTCATAAACTTTTGCAACCAGCTGTATCACCGTCAATTCCATTGGACACTACAGAACCTGAACTCCTTTTCAAAGACCAAACAGTACCTGGGAGAAAGCGCTACAATTTGAGACCGAGACCTATGGACAAATAAAATAAAAATGTATCCTGCTATTTTTGAAAGTGCAGCTCTCCCATCTGAGAAACTTGCTTATTTTTGTTTTTCGAACCGCCATCCGGGTTCCGCTGCTAGGGCCGCAATTGCCCAAAGTCTTTGGGGTGCAGCTGATGACGTTAGGTCCGCAGTTCTGGTCGGTCTAAGGGAGTTGCCCTGGACTGACAGAAGCATTCCTTAGCAGAACCAACCTCCCATCGCGGGCAGCACTTTAGAGAGGATGGAGGTTTCCGAGATGGAGAGACCTGCCAAAAGAGTGAACTTTAAAGCCAAGATATGTAATATAATGACAAAGAAAAGCTTCTTGATATTGTGCATTTTTATGTTATTCAGTGTGATGATATTTTTAATAAGCTATGTTTTGTTCTCTTTTCGAGTAACATTTGCACCCACTACATCGCATATACCTCCTCCTTCTACTGTTTCCTCACATTCTTTTCAACCCCTTTCTGAACACGAATCCGCTAGGAGATTAGAGTTTATTAATAACTCCTTTGTTCAGCTCTTGCACCAACACCAACTTGTAATGAACACGACTAACTGTTGGGTGTGTGGTCTTATGCCTCACACCATGGACAAAGGTATCCCTTATCTGGTCCTGCCATTCAGCCACAATGGTTCTGTGTGGGCATACAGAACAATGTTCATATATGCCCGTGAAGTCCACCCCCTACGTTCTGTAAAAGACAATCCTTAGAATAGTGCTCTAGTTAAGGGTATAGTCGACATGATTAAGGAAGATATTTCTTATGAAACTACCCCCGAAGATGAGACACTTGCCTATATAGGATGGAACGGAACAGGATATGGAGCTACTCTAAGTGAGAAACAGCAAGCTAAGAGATCGTCCCCGATTTGGATTGTACGCCATCAGGGTCACCTGTGTCTGCAAGGTACTGGCAAGAATCCCAGAGCTCAGTTAGGGAAGAGTGTCTGTACTGAAACGTATGTTTTTGGATCTCAGACTTCCCCTGCATTTTTAGCAGCTAAGGGTACCTATTTCATCTGCCATGATAGAGCCTATACATGGTTGCCCCCTGACTTTTCGGGCTCATGTTTTGTTTCATTCCTGTTGCCCCCCACCTACACAGCAGCGGCAGATTACCACAAGACGAGGATAGTTAGAGGTGTCTTGAGTAAAGAAGACACTGCAGAACAAGAATTTGGGGACTTCGCAAAGGGTTTTCTGCCGTTCTGGGGACCAATGGTTAACAGCAGGAACATAAGGCAATTGACAAGGGTAGTTGAGTCCACAGTAGTTGAAACTGCCGGTGCCCTTAGTAACCTGACTGCTGAGCTCCGGTAGGATCGTCTTATGACCCTTCAGAACAGGGTCGCATTAGATGTCATACTTGCAGACCGAGGTGGGGTATGTAGATTGATCCAATCGAGTTGCTGTGTTTTCATTCCAGATAACGCTCCAACAGTGTACCAGGCCATCTCCAAACTACATAAGATTTCCGAATCTATTCATGTGGATAAAGGAGATTGGTCGTTAATGGGATGGTTCTGGGAACTGATATCCGCCTGGGGATGGAAAATTCTGATGGTCATTGGGATGTCTTAGCCATTCTTTTCCTGTTCTGTCTGTGCGTGCAGTGTGCTCCTGCAATATGTGACCTCTGTGCTACATCATGTGTAAGGAAGCCTGTGTCAAGAGACGAACTAAGTAATAGAATGATGTTACAGCAACATCTCAATGACTTTAGGAATATAGATCTGGACTCAGATTAGCATGAGGATAGATTAATTGCCTATGTAAGGGCAAAAGGAGGGTTTGTAGTTCTGAAAATTCTGGACTCGAGAATTAAACTTCATCGTAGCATGACGATTTTTATATCAAAAGACCGAAAATGGCTAGTACACTATGTACAAGCATTTTCGTCATATTCGAGTGACGATTTCAACTCGAAATCGTCATTTTCGTTCTGAACCCTTGGCTTCCATTTTGTGTACGGCAGCCATTTTGTGAGTTGCCCTTTACATAGGCTTATAATCCAGCTAAATTCGATTCCAAAAGGACACGTACACCTTAATTGACTTTTCTCTGACCTGGGCAGGTTAGAACCATTGCCCCAGGCCAAACCTGTTTGGTCAGTTCATCTCCCAGTGGCCGAACGAGATAGCATCAAGGCTCCACAGGCCATAAACCCTTTTCATCGCACACACACCCTGCCGAATCTTGCTCACATCTGTCCCTGCTCTTTTCTCTCTCACTTGCTTTATGATGGGGAGGTGCCCGTTTTTATTGGGGGTCCACCGGTATCTGATGGAAATGCTGGGCCTTGCCGGGTAATTTATTGTGGGCTGGACGAAGTGAAATATGGGCTTGTCACCATGACTCTGCTTTTCTTTTGTAATGTAAATATGCGAATAGTATACTGTAAATCCAAGAATGTTTGCCTGAAGCTGAATATTTCGTATAAAGAGAGAAGCCTGACTTTGTAAATTTGAGCAGTCTCCTGAGAACATACACCCCGTGTTGTTGTACTTCTAGGACCTGTTACTTGGTTGCAGCCAATAAAAATCAATCCTTGACTTCACCTAGAAGACTCTGAGTTTCTGTGGTCTGAATCAGGAAAGTACTCGAGGTCTTTGGACTTCAGACTGGTGGCCCGCCAGCCTAGGAGTGGCACCTTCTCCTAAACAGGAGGTGAAAAATCTGGGGGTCCGCCTCGACCAAGACCTCACACTTCAACATCATACCAACATCATTGTGGGGACCTGTTTTCACGTCATCAGTCTTCTTCGAAAGGTGTTCCCCCTCCTACCTGATAGCTCTAGGAAGACTCTGGTTCAGGCTCTCGTGTTGAGTCGCCTGGACTATTGTAATGGTCTTCTATTGGCGGCTAATGAGGGAATTTTGAACAAACTGCAGGTAGTACAGAACACCGCCGCTCGACTGGTGGTAAATGCCCCTCCCAGAACTCCGTCCCGGCCCCTTCTTGACCAGCTACACTGGTTACCAATTCGAAAACGTATCGAATTTAAGATCTGCTGTGTGGTGCATAAAAGCTTGCATAACCTGGGACCGCTCTATCTGGCTGATAGATTTGTCCCCCACCGCCCCACACGCAACCTCCGTTCCAGTAACCAGTTGTTACTTCAGGTTCCCCGAGTCCGAAAAGCCAGACAAGGAGGACGTGCCCCCTCTGTTATGGGCCCTTTGCTGTGGAACAACCTCCCTCTCCCCCTTAGACAATGCACCAACCATTTAATTTTCAGGAAACTTTAAAAACAGTGCTGTTTCAGTACTAAATGCCTCATCCCATCGCACTCTCATTGTACAGCTCTGCGCGGAGATACACCTTCGGGTGTGATTCCGGCGCAATACAAACCCATAAATAAAATAAAATAAAATTTGGGTGTGTTCCCTGACACCACTGGGTTACCGGTTCGGTACCGGTTCTGAAAAACCCAGTACCTCATACGGCCACTACTCTGACTGCCCCGGAAGAGGAAGGAGATTCTTCCCAGCGCCCTCCGGCAGTTTCTACTAGCCTCCTGCGCTGCTGCCCAGGTCCCGGTGCGCGGCGTCTCGTCTGATTCAAGGCTGCTTCGTCGAAGGGAAAATTGCATCCCGGGGGTCATCCGATAGAAGCACAAAAGTCCAGGTATGCTCGATCGAATCGGTATTCATGTAGTGGTTGTCATTCAGTTTTGCATGGGGGCAAAGTGAGGAAAAGGCATGTTTCTGCTTAACGTTATGCTAGGTGAATTCGGAGCTCCCGACCAAGCGTCCTAGCCGGCCGCCATCTTCCTCCTCCCTCTCCTAGAAAAGTGGGAAGGAAGCAAACTGTCAAACCACGAATATGGGTAAGGATGCGGAAAAATCCTGGCGTGGGGAACTAAGACAGACCAGACAAGAAATACAATATCTTGTATTCAGAACAACCAAATGACTCTGAGTTTTGAGGACTCCGTGATAAAGCAGGAGTTTGCAATGTTTTTCTCCAAACTATATGAAGAAGATATAAATCCAACTGACGACCTAATCAAAAATTATTTAGATACTGTTTCATTACCATCACTAACGAAGGAGGAGGAGAATGAATTAAATTGTGAAATCAAAAGTCGAAGAAGTAAGAGCGGTGATAAAGAACTTAAAAAGAGGAAAAGCTGCTGGCCCGGATGCTTTGCCAAATTTTACTCAGCACTGAAGGACTCAGTAGTAGTTCAGCTAACAGATTTAATAAATAAAGTTTATATGGACCAGGAAAATATTCCTGACTCGTGGAATGACGCCACGATCAGTATTATCTTAAAAACAGGAAAAAACCCGAAACAGTGTGAATCCTACAGGCCAATCTCATTGCTAAATTGTGATTACAAAATATTCATGCAAGTCATAGCAAAAAGGCTATCCACAGTGATGACTAAACTAATCCATCCAGATTAGAAAGGATTTACAAAAGGTAGACAATTATATGAAATAACACATGAACTATTTGCAGATGACATAGCCATCTGTGAAAAAATGCCATTAACTATAATCACCTTCGATGCAGCCAAAGCATTCGATAGAGTAAACTGGGCCTTTTTAAACCAAGTCATCAAAACATACAACCTAGGGACAAGATTTGGCGGAACGATAAAAGGAATTTACAAGAAACCAAGAGCAAAAATATTAATTAATGGGTCACTCACCAGCAAAATTGAAATACAAAAAGGGACAAGACAGGGGTGTCGACTATCCCCCCTCATATTTAACCTTTACATCGAGCCACTCGCATGCTCCCTGAGAAATCACATCTCAATATCCCCTTTCATTTATCGCGGATGGTCAAAGAAAGTGGCAATCTATGCAGATGACTTGATGATATTTACAGTCAACTATGATATTTCCACCAATGCAATAGAGGACACGATCTTCAAGTTTGGCAACGTATCAGGATATTTAACAAATCAAGAAAAAACTGAAGCCATGAGTTGGAACACACAACCCAGTACAACATACTCCAGAAATAAAATAAAGTATTTGGGGCTAAACCTGGTCGATGAGTTGGAAAAAATCCCTCAACTAAACTTGAATAGAGTCCTCACAGAAACAAGAAGACTACTCAAAGTGTGGGAAAGGCTACCCCTAACCTTTCTGGGAAGATCTAATATCATTAAAATGTCAATCCTACCAAAGTTCACATACTTATTTAACACCATTCCCCTGGAATTCCAGAAAGATGCATTAAAGAAAATCCAGGGTGAACTAGCCAGCTTTATTTGGGCATCTAAATGTACACGAATCGCATGGAGTAAATTAAGAAGAAAGAAAGTTCAAGGAGGAATAGCCAGCCCAGATCTTTTTGAATATTACAGGGCTTTCCACTTTAAGAATATGAGACCCTTGCTTAGAAAATATCAAGCCTAGCCAAACTACCTACATAATATGACAGGGAAAGTGGATCATTTTTTGTTCAAATTCGGCCACCCAAAATTTAAAAAAATAAATAAAACGAAAGATGTTATACAACGTGGCAAAAATTTGGTACCAAATCAGAAATACAGTGAATATACCATACTACAGCAACATGGCACCAATATGGGATTCCCCCGGTACACCAGATTGTTTAAAAGATTCACTGGCTCTACCTCTGAAAGTAGCTGGATTTCAAACTTGGGGGCAACTCTTAATAATCAAATGGGATCAAATTTTCTTAGCCACTAATTTAAACTTATCAAAATTCAAATTTTACCAGTTGACCAGTTGGGCTAATGCTCTAACAGAAAAAAAACGGGCAACGAAGGCTTAGAGAAGGAAATGATAAAATCCTCAGCAATAAAAAAAAGAAATATCGAAATGGTACTGGGCCCTTGTAGAGGTCGGAGAGGAAGAATGCTCAGTTCCCGAAACAACATGGAGGAAAGACATGCCGGACCTAGACCTTCATACCCTCTGGCAAAAATCGCTAGAAAAATGCTGGTCAAGCTTAAAAGCAGCAGCTTTGAAAAGAAACCACTTGTTAACAATCCATAGGTCATACTGGACCCCAAAAAGACTGTCGAAATTCAAAGGAGCAAACATAAAGTCCTGCCCCAAATGTGGATTGGAGAAGGCTAACAATGTCCATATGTTCCAAGAATGTCCACTACTCACCGCTTTTTGGCATGAAGTTGGTAAGACAATAACTATGGTACTGGGTCATCAAATAGATGTAAGTATTACTTTAATTATTTTGGGGATTCTTCTTACAAATGAATTGGAGATAAGTAAACTTACCAAAAAGCAGGAAAAGCTATTGTTTGTATTAATATTATTGGCAAGGAGAGAGATTTGTATTAACTGGATTAAATCAACACCTCCTTTGCATGCAAACTGGCTAAACTCTATAATGACAACGAATAAACTGGATAGGAAGGGGAACAAAAGTAAAAAGTTGAATTTCTGGAAACTATGGGAACAGCACTTACAAGCAGCTAACTAATACTTCCGAAAGACCCACTAACCATTCCAATGATTAAAGCGATGACAATAATTCAGGTGGATTAAATTCTGCTGAGTAGCCAGGATGGCTAGCTCCTCTCCTACATAAGAATCAGAATTATTGACAATGATAAAGGATAAAGGAGAAACCTGTTTACAATCAACACGTAAAGGGATACTCCCCATCCAAGTATGAGAAATACGGGGCAGTGACGGCACAGAACGTTGAAACAACAGACTCCTGAAACTCCTTATACATACAATCGCAAAATGAGGAAATAAAAAAAAAGCCACAGCATACTAGAAGGTTCTTCACCAACCATCCCCACACCAAAACAATATTTCCCCACCTGCTCCCACATTCAAACAAGACGACCCCAAGTAGCTTCACGTACTCTCATCCACAAGCCAACCCATGCAACAAGGCCCCTACAAACAGCCCCTCGAAAAACTAAGCTCCCCACAACAAGCTCCCACATACAAAGGTCCCCCCCCCCCAAACACCATCCCCTTGCAAAAAAAGGCAAGCATTGACATAGCCAATAGGTCTCGCCTTTGGGACCTTATAAGTGTTTAGCCATGGAACAGTTGATGTTGTTGCACCAAGGATATTGTGCTGCATAGCTAAATACTTATAAGGTACCAAAGGCGAGACCAATTGGCTATGCCAATGCTTGTTATTACAAGTTTGTGTTTTTTTCTGTGGTAAACGGAACAAAGCATTATGAGAACGCCACTCTCGTCGGCCACATACTGACGCAATTCCACGTATATCTTAAAGCGGCTTTGTGAAATAGTCCATCAGGAGTGGGAACCCCCAGCACTGCGCCCAACACTGACAGCACGGGGAAAGAGGTATTTTACTGTAACCTGCACTAGTGGGTGTAAGACGGGGGAAAGAGGTATTTTACTGTAACCTTCACTAGTGGGTGTAAAACAGGGAAAGAGGCCTTTCACTGTAACCTGCACTAGTGGGTGTAAGACGGGGAAAGAGGCCTTTTACTGTCAAACCGACTCACGGCCGAGTTACAAGAATTGCAGTAAAAGGTCTCACATCTCTGAGACATAACGTGTTTCTTGGATAGCGCATGTTCACCTCGAAGGGTATCTTCTATAACAGATATTTATTGCTGAGCGAATCATCACTAATAACATTCTAACATATGGTACAAGAATATTTGGATATGATATTTAAAAATATCTATAGAAGGCCAAGTCTTGCCTTTTTTATTTCACTCCCACCTTAAAGCCCAACGGGTCCACTAAGACACCCCCCTCTGCCCGCCTCCTCTGCCTCAGATGCTCCTAAGATCCCCCTTACTCACTCCTCCCCGTCCCTCCTCTGCCCCCCTCATCCCCCTTCCTCTGCCCCTCACCCCCCCGTCGTCCCCCCCCTCTTCCTCTGCCCCTCGGCCCCCCTTCCTCTGCAACCTTACCCCCCTCCTCTGCCCATCTCCCCCTCTCCTCTGTGCCCACCCCCTCTGCCCCCAACTCTCCCTCCTCTGCCCCCTCTGTGCCCCCCTCTTCTCTCCCTCCTCTCTCCCTCCCCTCTTCCTCCTCTGCCCCCTTCCCTCTTCCTCCTCTGCCCCCCTCACCCCCTTCTCTGTCACCTCAACCCCTCCTCTGCCCCCTCTTCCTCTACTGCCCCCTTCCTATGCCCCCTCCTCTGCCGCCTCCTCTCCCTCCCTCCTCTGCCGCCTCCTCCCTCTCCCTCCTCTGCCCTCCTCCTTCCTCCTCCTCTCCCCCTTCCTCTGCCCCCTCCTCTGCCCACCTCGACCCACTCCCTCATGTCCCCTCCTCCTCTGCCCCCTGTGCCCCCCCTCCTCCCCTCTGCCCCCTCTGTGCCACCCTCCTCCCCTCTCCCCCCTAAGACTCACCCTCTCTCCTCTGCCCCCTCTCAGTCGCCCCCATAAATAAAATTCTCTGCCTCCTCTCCCTCCCCTCCTCCTCAGTCTCACCCTCTCTCCTCTCTCCTGGGTTTCTTCTCCTTCACTGTTGGATACTCATGAACAGTTTCACTTCCGGGCCACCCGGGGCAGAGTCGGCAGAAGCAACGGAGCCGATGGAGCTCTCCTCAGGCCTGAGAAGAACAGTGTCCGGGTCACCGGGGGCAGCATCAGCACGAGCAGCAGAGGCGGAATGAAGCCCCGCCCCCGCCCTCTCACACGTGTCTGCTTCCGGGTCGGCGGCGGCAGAATCAGCACCAGCAGCGGTGCCCAGCCTGCAGCAGAGGAGGGAGAAGCCTTGGTGCTCTGTCCGTCTGTCCAGCGCAAGGAGGAGCCTGTCTGCAGGTCCCTTCACTTTCAGCAGGCCAGTGAGGCGTTAGATGGAGGGGGGGCTGTGAATGCAGCCTGCAGGTGTGTGTGTGATGTTTAATAATTGTGAGACTACATGGCCCACTGTTGTATATGAATCCCTTCATTTAGCCATGGCTCTTTAAAGAACATTGCATTATGATATTTAAACACCCATATTAACAGTGTTTAGATCCAAGCTACATGTCCCAGAATGCTATGTATTCTTGCTGAAATTCAGGACTTGAAGTGTACTGTGCAAGGGGGTCACTTTGTGACCTTCTTATAATACATCAAAGATTTACTGTGGCCTCAGTGTGTGGTCTTAACTCCTTTATATCTGGAAAATGGGAAACAACCTTTACAACGCAACCATTGCATCGCACCACCCTTACAACGCAGGCATTGCATCGCAACAACCTTTACAAGGCATGACACAACAACGCAGGCATTACAACGCATGATACTACATCGCAATTCACTACTACGCAGGCATTACAACGCATACCATTACAACGCATACCATTGGAGATAGAATAGTAATTTTTACCCCTCCACTATCCAACACTTACCCTACTGTTGCACCCTCAGGAGTTGGAATAGTAATTTGTATCCCCATACTATCCAATACTTACCTTAAATGCAATGTAATGGTTTGCGTTGTAAAGGTAGTATGCGATGTAATGAAATGCGTTGTAAAGGTAGTTTTTTAAAATGCAATGTAGTGTCGTGCGATCCAATGGAATGCGTTGTAGTGGATGTTGCAATATAAAAACTGCGTTGTAAGTGCATGTGTTGTAAATGTATACGTTGTAACATCATACATTCGTCCAGAATGGGTCCGTTTGGAGTTGTTACTGATTTTCACCAATACCTGCTCAGACCTTGTTCTTTGATGTTTGTATTCAGTGGGAGGTTGTCTCTGCAATGGATTAAGAGGTATGCTAGGAGGAATCAAAAGCATATTTTTACAGAACAATATTAGTTTCTTCTCTCAGTATACATGTCTTTATTAAGCACCTTTGTCCACAGTTCTGTACATTGAACCCTTTGATATCCACACTTTGTTCCCTAAAGTAAGGTGGTTGTTTTATTCATAACTAGCAAATGAAGCTGACTTCTAGTTCGTTGATATACTAATGATTTGTGGGGCCCGGGCAACACATATTTGCGGCTTCCTATTTGGAATTGAAACATTGCTAGCTGTATCTTGGTGAATTCTAGCAGAATAGAGCAAAACTAATAAAGTAATTTTGGAAAATATGTCATCTTAATTACATTGCATCTTCCCACTATTGTAAGGTGCAGATTGTCAATTGCCTTAAGGGACTTTTTCGTATCAGTGGCCAAAGGGACTAAGTTCTCTGCTACCAGGTTGTCCAAATTTGCAGATATAGTCACTCCCAGGTACTTTGCTTTTGTTACTACCCTGCTGTTATTCCAGTGAATTTCACTATTAGGTATTATCTGAGTTTTGGAGATGTTTAGCGCGTATCCTGAGATTTTTCCAAACCTATAGGCCTCTGCTTCTAGTGCCATCATAGCAATTTCGGGATCAGGGGTGGTAATGGCCAAGTCGTCTGCGTAAGCCAGTATCTTTGTTTGCAGTCCCTGTGTGCTCATGGATCTTTCTCTATTTTTTTATTAGGGGATCTATATAAAGAGCGAACAGCAGAGGGGAGCAGGGACAGCCCTGCCTGGTGCCTCGTGATATACTAAAGTTTTTGGATAGCCTCCCGTTTAACACTAGACAGGCTGTCGGATGGTAGTATAGTGCTTGCACTGCCTGCGTAAACTTTTGTCCAAACCCCATCCTCTCCATGATGCCCCACAGGAACCGCCAGGAGACCCGGTGAAAGGCCTTTTCGGCATCTAGTAAAATCAGGGACATCGGCTCTCCTGACACCTGTGCGGCATCAAACAGGGTGATGGCTCTCCGTATATGCTCCGTGGTACCCTTTTTTGGAATGAATCCATGTTGCCACTCGGAGACCAGAGATTCTATTACCATGGACAGTCTGATTGCGAGCAACTTATAGTAGATCTTAGAGTCGCAGTTTATCAAGGTAATGGGTCTATAAGAACCCATTTCTAATGGTGATTTATCCTTTTTTGGGAAGATAGAATTTTTTGCATTAGACCAGGACGCAGGGGGTGGCCCTCCGTTAAAAATAGTGGTGATTATGTCACGAAAAATGCTTTATTTGGGGCGCAAAGACCTTATAAAATTCTACGGGGATACCATCTATACCCGCCGCTTTACCATCCAGTAAACTGAATAGGGCAGCTGTAATATCGTCCCATTCTGGCACATTCTCTAACTGGGCAGAGTTGCCTGTATTAAGTTACCTTAGTTAGATTTCCTGCAAGTAGTTAGTAATTTCTTGCTCTGCTAAGTCGTCAGGCTGGGTGTTTCCTTCTGAGTAAAGAGTTCCATAGAAATCTTGAAAACCCTCTTGTATTTTATTAAAATCACTGGTTTCTATCCCTGAAGGTAGACGGATTGTACATATTTCGCAGTTTACCGTTTTTTGTCTTGTTTTGACGGCGAGGTGATGGCCAATACTGTCGCCACACTCATATAGTGTCTCACGGGCGGCTGCCCACTTAGATGCAGCTCTTTCCGAGAATATTGCTCCTATTTTAGCCTTAATCAGTGTTGCTTCAGTTTGTATATTCTCTGTTTCAGCTCCGTTCTGGACCCTTTGGATTAATGCGGTTTCTACTGCAGTTAGCTTTATTTGTAGGTCGGTTATTAACTGCTTTTCTGTTTTATTCTTCCTAATTGAGAATCTTAGCGTCTCCCCCCCGGATACCAGCTTTTACCGTGTCCCAAACTACTGTGTTGGATGCTGACCCCACATTTATTTCATGAAACTCCTGAATCCAGGCTTGCATATGGGTCCGATAGCTAGTATCCTGTAGAAGTGCTTTCTCAAAGCTCCACCTGGGGGTGTCCTTCCCAATCTCGAACCCCCTAACCGTCAGAATGAGTGGGTTGTGGTCTGACATAAAACGTGGGGCTAGGCCTATTGTGCATTTGTCTAGCAGAGAAGTTGAGATCAGGAAATAATCTAACCTGGCGAATGTTTGATGTGGAAATTAGAAATATGTGTATCCAGGTTGTGAAAGGTTAAGTTTAGACCAAACATCCCTAAGCCTGTGTGTTTGCGCTAGGTTAATTAATGCTTTATAGACTAGAGGCTTCCTGCCTTTGTAATTCCTTTCACTTCCTAGTTCTAGATTGTGCGGCAAGTTGATGTTAAGATCGCCACATAGAATTATTGGAGTGGGCCAATGGGCTAGCTCCCCGGATATCTGATTAATAATGCTTGGGTTGTCAGTATTGCTGTCGTAGATTGAGCATAGTGTGAAGGGGGTGCCTGTAGGAAGATGACATTCCGCTATCACCCATCTACCTAGTGCGTCGGATTTCACCTTTGGGCTCTTAATAGATAGTTTTCTTTCAGCCAATATTCCCACCCCTTTAATTTTTGCTCCTTGTGTGGTAGCTCCTGTGATTTTTTAGCCTAGTTTGTCCAACAGCTGTTTTTGTGATCCCTCCAGATGGGTTTCTTGGAGACATATAACATCCCCCCCTAAAGACCTTAATCCATGCGCCACTTTCTGTCTTTTCCCGTTATCATTCAACCCACAAACGTTAACAGAAATAAATCTAAGAATTCATTTGCTAGCCATTAATGGTTTGTTTTAAAGAGATGGCGAGTCGGAAAATCTCTGCAATTGTATTTCTCTCCTCCCTCCTTTCCTTTCCAATTTCCCCCCCAGTCTCCTCTCCCCCCCTCCTCTCTAAAGCGAACGTGGACGTAGTCTTCGTTACAAGTATCTAAATAGGTGAATAACTGTGAAACAAAGGATGTCCCTGAAACATGCTGATCTTCTTTGTGTTCCCCCCCTCCTGCCCCCCTCCCCCCTTGAGACCCTAGCAATCAGGTATAACCTGAGTGATGGTTGCCGTGAGTGAAGTACAGCCACCCCCCACACCTCTTTAATCATAAGGTCAAAAAACAGCTAAGTGCCACCCTGTGTGACTGAGGCCAGTATTTTCAGTTAAGCTGAAGAAGTACCCCTTATAAAATATATCTCGCACGTGGAAAGGTGAAAAAGCAAATGCAAAAACCGTGATCTGAATTATTCCTAAGATTAGTACGACATTTTTAGAGAAAAAAGAAAGACATTTCATGTTAATATCTGTTAATGTCTATATTTGACAAGTTCCTTTAGCATTTCTCTTGATGCTTTTAATCTAGGTACTTCTTTTTTTAGATTTAATCTCGTCAAGGTATTTGCCGGCTTTAATTTCGGACAAGAAGACCTGAGAGTTCCCGCTAAAGATGACTTTGAGCCTGGCAGGGTTCATGAGATAGGCTTCTGCTCCTGCCTGCTGAAATGGAGAAATCAGTTGCCTTAGGCGCCACCTTTGCTCCACTGCCTGGTGACAGAAGTCTGGTTTAGCAAAGAAGCTGATCCCATTAGCCCCTTTTTTGGAGTTAGGACGGGCTTGATCGTAGATGAGTTGTCTTAGTATAAAGTTTCCAAAATAAACTAGAAACACCATTGGGTGCCCACTTTCCGTGCCGCTGTTGACGCCGCCGCGCTGTCTCCTTAGGTTGAAGGGGAAGCGGTGGGCCCTCTGCACCTCTCAGTCCCAGTCCCCGGTAGGATGGTCTCGTAGGAGCTTCACAATAAACCTTCTGGGGTCCTCCCTCTCTTTACCTTCTGGAATGCCCAGCAGGCGTAGGTTGTTCCTTCGCTGGCGATTTTCCTGCTCCTCCATCTTTGTCATTATATCTCCCAGGCAAGCGGTGGTGGCTTTGCTTTGCTTTTTGACTGCCGTAACCTCGGTCTCCAGATATTCCGTGCGCCCCTTTATCATAGTAACACGATCACTTATGTCTGTGCATGTTTTATTTAGACGTCTGAGGCCACCTTGCACTTTCTTAGCTGCATTCTTTGCTGCCTGGCTGTCCGCCCGCACCTCCTCTTGGAATTCTTTGATAGACACCAGTATTGAAGCTAAAGAGGGTTCGGATGAATCAATGGCGGCTAGCAGTCTCTTTACCTTTTCCCAGTCAGTCTGCTGCGCCTCCTCATCTTCATCCAGGGGGTAGGACATTTGCGAGTCTGAGTAGTCCCACTTCAGTTGGCTCCTTCTTTTTCCTTTGCTTCTTCCCTTTTTGGCGCGCACTGTCCCTGTGTCTTTGGCCTGTTCCTCACTGTCGCCATCCCCTTCGCTTGAGCCAAGGCCCCCTTTGTCTGAAGATGCCCCGGTACCATCAGAGACAGAATAAAAATGTTCGGGCCCTACGTCCGGGGTCCAGGGTGCTTGAGAGCCAGCCGCTGCTTCCAGGGCCTGGATATAGTTGATTATCCTGGCCTCGTATGTACTTAGTGGGGCTCCAGGCTTCTCAGACCTCTGTGCAAGTAGATCTCCCTTGTGTGTTCCATTTAGACCCAGTTGGCTTGCCTGGTCAGTGTCAGTGTCGGTGTCAGCTGGGGGAGATGAGAGAGTAAAGTCTTCCACTCCAACTACTCGTTCTGATGCAGCCACAGGGTTATTTTTAGACGATACCTCCAGCCCCCCATGTACTACGTCAATCTCAGGGTCCTGGGCTAATGTGGGTACAAGAGTTTTAGACAGGGTTATGTCCAGGTCTGGGGAGACTATCGGCAGAGGGTTATTGTTTGCACTAATGTTATGGCTTAATCCTTTACTCTGTCCTTTAATCTGCCCTTTGGCCCCTTGGAAGATTTTGGCTAGTGTGGGCGCGCCAATTGTATTAGTACAGTCTTTGCCTGCGCCTGCGTCTGCCCCGGCCCCACCGGGTTTTCCAAGCAGTTTTTTAGCACCACTAACCTCTTGCCGGGTGCGGCTGTTGCAGGTGTCGCCCTCCATTGAAGCATTGTCTCGAGGCTCCGTGACGTTCTTGGCTTTGCTCCCTCTCTTGATCCCCCTGCCGCTCATATTAATACAGTTTTTCAGGCCCCTCCGGGACTCCCCTGCTCCACACCACTTTTATATCACTTTTATTGATGGACTGCACGATTACTTAAAATCTTTACAGTAAAAAAACTTAATGAACATCCCCCCCGACGTACCCCATCCACACATAAAAAGTAGATATCACTTTGAGTTAAAATAGTGACAATTAATACTGCTCAATTGTCCAGAGCAGAGTTCTTTTAAAAGGAGGAGACTATGGTCACTCTATTGTTCCACAACAGATGAAGAGAGGCGCATAGAAGTTCAGTAGAATCAATTCATACACCAAAGCCAGTTGACGATAGGTGGGTTCCTCGTTGGGCCCTTAGACCAACCAAGATTAAATGACTGGGGCCGATGAATTCCAGTTGCTTTACAGGCACACGCTAAGTTAGCTGTGAGCTAGCATCATTGGGGCCACCGGTAGGGCGCAGACCCCAATATCGGATCCCTTAGGATTAGTTGCCGTTAAGTGGGAGTCGAGAGCCATTTTTACCAGATGTATGAATTTCCCAATTCTGGCTATCAGACAGGTCGTGGAGACAGAGAGGCACCAGTCCGAGGCCTCTCTGCAAGTTCTGTAGCCTAAGTTCCGTAAGGTCGGACGCAGCAAACGATGACGGTCGTTGGCCAACTTTGGGCAACAACACAGCAGGTGTAGCCAGGATTCTCTGCGATAATTGCATAGACGACAGGCTATGGCGCCATCCGTTCGTGGCCATTTAGGGTTAAAGTCCGCGGTCCTGAGGGCCAAGAGGCGAAAATACAGAATTTTCTTTCTCGCGTGGGTGGATACTGGGTCTTGCAGGTATATTTGGGGTTTTCCAGAGATATATGATTTGTCCAGGGCCTGAGTTAGTGGGTTGTGCCGAAGGGATGCAAGGTCAAGCCCGAAAGAGATGGTCTGGACTTGACGCTTAACGGCTTGGGCCCAGGCTGAAAATGGAATCTCATGCAGGGGCAGGCTCCTTCTCTCGATTTTCAGTGCATCAATGGCTTGTTCCACCTTGGAGTGCCATGGGGAGCCCACTTCACCAAAGATTGTTTTTAGGAAGTGCTTTAGGGTGTGTTCTGGCGCTTTCAATACTCTAATATAGAATTTTAACAGGTCCCCCAGTAGTGCCAGCTCTGGTCGCTTAAGGCCTATTTCTAGCCTTAGCCTATTGTTCCTTGCATGTCTGGGGGCCTGTAGCACCATCTTGTAGGCTTTCGCCTGGGCCGCATTGACCACTTTGTCAAATGCGCCTGGGTAGGCTATATGCCCATACGAGATGGCGGGGATCAGTTTAGCCCTGAGCACTCTCAGCATTGGTTCAGCTGAGGGACTGGCCAAGCGATGACTTAAGCGTCTTAGCGACAGTATGGTTCTGTCTGTTTTTGGTTTAAGCTCCTTCAGGTGTTTGACTCCTGTGGCACTCTCGGAGACCCAGGTGCCCAGATAGTTGTAGGATGAGGCAGTAACGATACGGTGCTCCCCCAGGGTCCATGAAGCTTCTTTTTGTGGGGTTATTTACCAAAGATGACGATCTTAGTCTTGCTCACGTTGATCCGTAAGTCATTTGCCTTATTATATGAGGCAAGGCTACTTAAAGCTCTTTGGAGCCCCACCCTAGTGTGGTCCATGATCACCGTGTCGCCAGCATACTGGAGCGTTCCCAAGACGAGCTTCCCCAACCTTGGGGGTGCTAAGTTGGCATCTTTCAGGGCTGTCCCCATGTCCGCAGTATACAAGTTAAAAAGCATGGGGGCCAAGACGCACCCCTGCTTGGTGTCGATTCTTGCCGTTGTTATTGTAGGACTTAATTTCACCTTGACCCAGGTCCCCTCGTAGAGCGCTTTTATGGCTTTTAGCAGGACTTGTGGTAGCCCCCAGGAATCAAGTTTTACCCAAAGCCGACCTCTGTTCACACGATCAAAGGCTGTAGAGTAATCTATAAAACAGCAAAACAGGGGCGGCTTATTCCTCATATTGGCCTTCTTCGCAAGGTAGGAAAGGGCTATGATGTTATCGAGGGTGGAGCTGTTAGCCCTAAAGCCGGTCTGTGTGGGCAGAGGGGCAATGGAGTGCCTCCCTGGCAAATGGGCGCCTTTCTTTTGTGCCCTAATTGCCTTGTTGAGAGCACGCTTACTCTGTATCAGGCACTGCGGATTTGAACGGCGAGACCCAGTATGGAATTGGCAGCTTCTTAGATGGTGATTATTGCCCAGACGTTTCAATATGTCGGAGGTCAGTGTTTCCCAGAGGTGTGTGATGTTCTCAGTGTGGACTGGGTTTAGTTCTTCCTCCCTTCTGGCTACATAACCTAACAGTCCATGGCTGAGATTGGTTGACCATTTTATTCTTTTAAGGACTTTGTGATGTTCTTCGCCCGTGGTGGTTCCAATGACTTCTTGTGATTCCGTTTGTTCCCGCGCCAGGTTGAATGTGGCGCGGAGGGGCCTGTGGTCGCTTTCAACTCTGTCGTCCACTATGAAGTTGCTAAGTTTGCGGGCCAGCCCTTCGTTGGTGAAAATGTAGTCTATGATGGAGACGTTTCTAAAAGTTGACTTGGCGGTCCATTCTGGGTGGCTCTTTTTTTGTGTTCTGTGGGTGGAGTGCAGATTAAAATTAGCGAGAAATTCAATCAATGGGGCTGACTTCTTGCTTGGTGGTGCCTCCGGGATTAGACCCAGGCCTCTGAAATTGAAGTCGCCCGCGATTATTACATCTTGGTCCTCCCAGTTTATTAAAAGATCTCCCAGTGTTGTGATGAATGATTCCATGGCCTGGAAGGTTTGATATTTAATTGGGTTGAAATAACAATTGATTAGTAGAAGGGGACGGGATTTTTGACCCGATAACAACCCCTCTATTTTGATGGCTTGAAGGTCAGGAGACCCCAGTTTTAATTCAGTTGTATACAGGCATGACTTACATAGATGGAAAGGCCCCCTGATGGGCGGCCAAAGATTTTCCTTTTAGTCGCTGGTTTAAAATGTTCGTAAAAGCCACCAATGGCGGTCGTTGCCCTTGCCCAGGTTTCCTGGATGCACAATATTTCCCCCTGTGCAAGGTAGTCAAGTGTAGCAGTGTCCCTAAAAATGTAGCTCAGCCCGGCGATGTTCCATGAAATAATGGTTAACTCGCGAACTAGTCCCCTGAGTGGGTTTGCACGGGCCTTGTTTACATTGCTGTTAGTTAGGTTAGGGACCCTGTCTCCATGTGGCCTCCGGGTGATCTAATACCTGCTGAGGCCGCTGCACTCTCCGTTGCCAGTCATTTTGCTGGATTTTGATTTTTAGCGGGGTTCTTGCCCGCCCTGATTTCGCCCCCCATCTGGGCGGGTGGACCTTGTGCCCTTGAGAACAGATGTGGGTTCATGTATGTCATGATGAGGCATCAGGACGTGTGGGTATTTCGGTGCCCTTGGGGCGGCGACTTCGATGCCCCATTCAGCAAATAGTGATGCTTCCTTAAGGACAGCCTGTTGAGCTTGCTGGGTCACAAATCCGATTATGGTGGAGTCGTCGTGGGTGTCTGTCTCCAGTCTCTTGAATGTCACCCATTCAATATTTTCTGAGGTGATTTGTGCCAGCGAATCAATGTGGCCAAAGAGGCGGACAATGTTGGACCTGTTCAAGATGTCAAATGAGCCTTTAGCTATATACCTTGGGGTGAATAGCAGCTCGTAGGTGATTAATTTATTTTTATGTGCGATAGAGCACCAGCTCGCCCCTTCTCCCGGGAGCTTTGGCCTCTGGTTGCTTAAATTTGGAGGGTTTTTATGGGTGGTTTCTAGCTGCTGCCCATTAGGCGCCATGCTAGATCGACCATCCGCACACGGCCATCCTTGCCACTCCCCCAGGTCAGGTGTCAAATTTGGGTGATTTTTGATTGTGTCGCCTGGCTGCTGATTTCCTGGCCCCTCAATCGGTGGTCCTACCACTCTTGGCTGTTCTGGCTGGACCCCCTGATTTAGTTTAGGATTTATTTCAGTTTCATGTTGAGGAACCCAGCCGAAAGGGCTGGGGGCACTTGGTGGTACGGCGACTGCCACCTGTGAAGGCCTTTCTTGAGAAACCTTGTTGGTTTGACCCTCCGTCAAAGGGATTTGTTGTCTTTGGGCTTTGCCAAAAACGAGGGATGCGTCATAAGACTTGCCGATCTTAGATGCCTGTTTAGGTATGAAAATGGGAAAGAGTGGTTTGGGGGTGCTTTTAGTTTCAGTGGCACCCGAGATTAATGACGCCGGTGATCTGTTTCTGCTTCTGGCTTTGGATTGCTTTAGTTGTTTTTTAAGTTTTTTTTAACTCTTCTTGACAACGGAGCTTTAGCGCTTGCTGATGCTCCTTCGGCCTTCTCCTCCAGAGGAGTAATGACAGACAGGTCGTCACTTGCGGTATCAAAATCCGATACCTCGGGGTTACCATTCCATTGTTCAGCCAAAATGAGATTATTACAGGGCCCTACTAAAAGTTCCTTTGGGGCACTGTTGGCCGCCGTGCTATAGGTTGTCATTTCAGCATGCTCTGTTGTCAATACTGGTAGCATTTGTGCGGCTTGTTCTTGCGAGGTTGTCTCGCCCAGACCCTTGGCTAGTGCGAGCATCTCTTTTAGAACTTCTGGTAGACTTGCCCATTTATCGATTATTGCAGCACAGGAATTAGTACTGGCAGCGTGAGCATGCTGAGCGTCGAATAGGGCTTCCAGCTTTGCCAACTTATCGTCTGGGCTATCCACTGCAAGAGATCGATTTGGACTTCTCTAAATACGGACAAGTTAAAATCTTTAAAAGTGGCTTCTTCAATTGGGTCGGTTAGGTCTTGGTGATGAGTTAAGCCGAACGGGCTCCATCCCTCCGTTTGTGCGATTCACGGGACATTAGCTCTTCCTGGATTTATAGGTGTTGTTTCAAGTGTGCGTTCGATTGACTGTTCCAATTTTAATAGAAACGAAATTGTTGGTGCCTCCGTTCCCTGGGAGTTTGGCCTCTGTGTTTCCCGGGATGTCACAGTTGCATTCAGACCCTTGCCTGTGCTCTTTGGAGAGGAGGGTGCGACAGCCTCATTTGGCCTCTCAGTGTCTGTGACCGCATTCACCCCCAATATGGGCCTGTCGTGAATGTCGGCAGTGATCCTAATCGGGCTCTTCACCCTTGCAACGGGCTGAAAACGTGCTTTAGGGCTCCCAGTTGTCTCGAAGTTGACAGACTCGCAGGAGAGAGAGTCCCTTTGGGCCTGGAGGATCTTTGGGGGCCCCGGTGTGGCACACCTCACAGGACCTTGTGGTGTTTCTTCCAAGGGTGATGGGCAGATTGAGGCCTGAAAGAATTGTGTAATGAGGCCTTGAGGGAGGGAATTGCCAGTGCAAGTGACTGGGTCCTGGAGTTTTTGAGTACTTATACTTCTGGTTACCCTTCTTTGTGCTAAACTCTCAGGGTTCACTTCCGCCTCGTCCTCCGTGCAGGATTTAGTCTTCCTCAGCGTCATCTTTTATACTTTTATACTCCGTTAGCTGGGACTGGGGCTGGGGCCAAAAAGAGCGGTGAGATTCGCTGCTTGTAAGCCGCCTTGTTAAGAGGGTTAAAAGCATTGAGGGAGAGACCTGTGAGTGCGTGCCTTATGTACCTATTTAGTGTCTTGTCTGGGTGACCGAATCTACAGACGGAAAGCTGGGGGGACTGCGTCGCCTAGAGTTCTTCGAGTGCTTTCATCCAACCGTCGTCGTGCCTGAAACCCTCTAACAGGAAGCGAGGAAGCACATTTCTGAGGGAAGCTTGTTCCCCCTGTTGATAATGTTGATTGCTTGGCCAAAAAGGATTCTGAAATTAGTGGCCGCAAAAGGTCTTGCCCATCCCAGCGAGATAGACCTGATAGGTGTGAAAGCAGGGAGAGTGTTGAGGCTTTGGACACCGCCTGCCCGTATGCTACGAGCTACGAAGCTGCAATATTACAGAGCTAAATAGTTGGAATGGCAATTGGTAGCTCTAAGTCTCTGTGTCTCTATATGTCTCTATGTCTCCGGGCAAGTTCGTGCCAGTTCGTGCCAGTTCGTGCTGGGGGAGGGGGTACTTGTGTAACCCCTGTGTTGAGCTGTGTTTCTTGAGGGAGAGGGAGGGGGGGGAAGGGAGGGGTGGGTGAGCGGGGCACGCGGTGGGGCCGCAAGCTGGGAGACCTAGTCTAGCAGCCCCTCAGACCACACCCCCGGGCTCTTACTTCGCTGCGGCCTCTAACGGCTGCCGCGCTCACCACCACCTCTTACCTCCCACACCGGCAGCTGCTCTTGACACACTTGATGCTCCGGTCGCCCCAGGTACACAAGGTGCTCCGGATACTGCTCAGTGACGGTGGATAGTCACTACCCGGTGTGCACCGTCGGCTCGGCTCGGCTCAGTCTAAGGGCAGGCACGAAATCTCCGAGCCCTATGCTCTGCGCTGCGGTCGCGGTCGTAGGCGTGGTCGTGGACTCGGAACTCTGAGCTCTGAACCGGAACCGGAAGCAGTGCCCTGCAAAATTCACCCAATGGCCAATACTTCGTCTGATGTGCAGTGCGTCCGTGCCCACAGCTCCAACACTCTGTTCAGCTCCTCATGTGTGTTGCTGCTTGCTGCTGTCTGGAATTATTTGGCAGCACAATGATGGGTGGGGCCAACCTGAACGGTGGGACGGTGGGGGGCCGAGGTTCGGCAGATTTAACGCACCCAGCCCCACTTAGCGGCCCGCTGCCTGCAGTCCACGGGTTGATGCCCTCTCACCGCAGAGAGGAGAGATGGTTAAGGAGAGCAGCCGATTTTCCGTGCGGAGGGGGCTGCGGTTCGAGGGAGCTGCGGTTCGGCGCCTCTACCGCGCCCTTCCCGCTTGCTCTGTCTGTACCCTGGTTGTTCTGACCGGCTCACTCGCCCCCACTTGACCGCCCGCAACCGCAAGGAAAGGCAGCAATGTCAGCGGGGGATCGGCGGTTTTCAGCGTCTCCCACGCCCTCCCTGGTTGCTCCTGCTTGCTCTGAGCTGCTCTGTTCACTCAATCGGTGATCGGCAATCTCTGTCTCATAAGGATTATATCGCCTGCTCGCCACCACGAGCTGCAACCGGTCGCCAAGTTTCCCAGAATTATAAGGGCGGCCAGGGAGAAATCTGCCAACAGCCAGGTCAGCGTCTGTATGTAGTGGGTCCTCTGAGTCTGCTCCCGCTCCCGAGGATTGCGTGGGTCTCGAGGCAGAGAGCAGAAGCCCCAAGGACTTATTCTTGCCAAAGCTACCACTCTGCTTCTTCTTAGCAGCGCGTCTCTCCTCGCTGCCTGCCAGCGCCTCTGCTCGCGCATCACAGGCCGCCTAGCCAAGCGAACGCAACTGGCGTGAGGCAGATGGCTGCTCGACCGCTCTTCACTCCGGAACCATCATTGTTCCCAAATTACTCCAACTGAAGGAGTAGATCTGCTTTCCGTTCTCAAGTTTCGAGTTGATGACGAAAACTTGGTCCCTAAAGATAATGAATTTGCTGATTTAATGATGTTGAATTTACACCAGCACATTACATGCTCAGATCACATAAAACGAAATCCCTTAGATCTGATCTGGGCGTATAATTCGAATTGACTGAATATAATCTTCCTTCCTTGCATATGGTCCAATCAGTATTTGATCAGCGTTTGTATTCGGTAGATTTTTCTAACTTGATCCACAAGCAGGAAATAAAACCATACACACATGGCGATACATTAACAGAGCCAGTGTTATCAACACTTTCAAACCCCTCCCCCCTCTTCCCATCAATTGAAGACTTTCTCTCCAAAGAAAAATAATCCACTCTGAGGCTCAGACAGGGTAGTGACCCACACCCCTCAAATCCAACAGCGTGTTATAAACCGCACCAGACCAGTGCCCTGGTACAAGCCAGAGTTAAAGGAGGCAAAACCTGCATTGCGTCAACAGTGGCGGGAGAGGGATGCTAAAGAGAGCAAAATCACATTTTTAAATTGAGCTTGAGGAATATAAAGGCAACCCCGTTCCATGCAAAGTCCTCTTAATAGGCAAAACAAATCTTAGAAGCAAATGAAAATTGTTTTTTAAAATCCTGAATGATTAGTCGCTCCCAGATGAAATGAGAACTTCCCTGACTCCTATTGAGGCATTCTGTGACAATCTAAATACTTAACAAAAAAAATTTCTTTAAAGATAGTATAAACAAATACAGCAGCAGTAATTCTGAAGTTGAGTCTGAAAAAACTCAACCACCTTATCCATGTTTGAAGAAATAAACAGGCTTCATGAATTTAATGATCAAGGTCAAATCTGGGTCACCAACTGACCCTTGCCCTCCAGCAGTCATGGAATCTCTGACCTCATCAATCAATCAATCAGCATTTATAAGGCACACCCCAAGGGTATCTGGACACTGAGGATGCTGTGTCTCCATCTAAAAGCGAGGTCTTGAGCAGTCCCCTGCAAAGCGTTTTCATCAATTCAGCAGCTCAAGCTGTCGCTCCAAGCGCGTTTCAAAATGCTGTAGAGCTCTTGTTACTGAAAAACCAGGGAGAAGTCCTGGATATAACCAAGAATTTCAGGGCAATACCTCTGCTCCCTTAACCTGCAAAAACTATTGGCCAGAGAACTGTCTTCAAGAGGTTCCAGGCTTTATAAATACACCAGCTCTCAGATTATTATTATCAATGGAATGTCAGCCTCACAACTCCAGTCTCAAAATATGATTCAATTTGATGATTACTTGATGAGGTTGAATCAGCTAAAACTGAATATTGACCAAACTGAGATTGTAATTTGAAAGAATAAGACCAATGTTTGGAGCCAACTTTACTCTCCAACAAAAATGAGATTGCTACCGGAGCCTAAACCCACCGCTAAAAGCCTCTGAGTGATAATCAATAGCAATCTTAGCAAGAACCAGCTGCTGGAGCAGTAGGATCTAAATGCAGATTTGTGATGAAACTGCTTCAGAAACTAACCCCACTCCTCCCCCTTTAGACAAGAAAATCAATAGCGCTGGCCGCAGTCCTATCTAGAGCGCATTATGCCAACAGAGTATATGTAAGAATACCCAATATCACCATTCATAAACTACAAGTAATTCACAGCGACGCAGCTTGTGTACTACATCATCTTCAGAGGTGGGCACGCGCCACACCTATATTGAAATAACAAATCCACTCCGAGACCTTCTGCCTCAGCCCTAAAGGGGTGAGAGGTCTAGCCCCTCATTTCATTGCAAACCAGGTGGAAATGCATACACCCGTACAAAAGCAGAGATATCCTCGCTTGAATTTACTTGCTATTGCAAAATTACAGAGGATCAGATCAGGTGGACGCAGCTTTGGTACAAGTTCCTTTCATCCAGAAATCTGACAGCCCACAAGACTATTCAGACTAGATTCTTCCCCGTTATGGTTCGTTTTCTCCTCTTTCATGTATTTCTGATTCAGTTCCAAGAAACCCCAGGTTGAACATGCTCTCTTTATATGCAATGACATAACACGCGTTTTGTAGATCCTGTAGAGGTTTGGTATGTTGGCGCGTGCTTCAGTCACTGACCTGAATACTGCAAAAGAGAGGTGTACAGTGCAATTGAGGATGATAGCGCAGTCTTGTCTGCCAGGGTATTATAAACCTTTCATTGCTGCAAGGCAGTTACTGTATTCTCTTTTTGTGGTTGCACAGTGTACAATTTGAGCAGGAACAGACGTAATGTTGGAAACACATTTCAAATCCGTGCCTTTCATAATATATGAACTATGTTGCGGGTATTGTGAAATTTTAATGATTCCATTTTTTTCAGGTTTTAGAAATTCGCAATTCTCTCTGATCAGGAGTATTGTGAGCTAACTGTCCTGTGATAACGTGTTGTCTTTTCTCTTTTCCTCTCCTCTGCAGAAACTTGAGACTTGAACATTAATTTACCAGAATGGGCAGAAGACGGGCTCCAGAAAAGAAAGTGACAGCGCAGTGTTCACGTGAATCCGTAAGAGCCACAGTCCCATCTTTACCTCTTCATGATGTCTCAACTTCAAGATCCCGAAATGATGCTCAGAGGGACCAGGACCTGGAACCGCTTTCGGAGAACCTGCCCCACATTATTCTTCTATCCATGCTGGAGGAGTTGGAAGCCAAACTGGATAACTAGATGAATACTGTGGAGGGCGTACCTTCTAGAGTCGCTGGGCTGATTAAGAAAATCTGGATAGAAAAGGATCAAGGTTATCTAGACAATGGTGCAGTGTCTTTGGAGATGGTCTGTCCGGCGAGCATTAGAGATTGTGCTGTTAGCCAGTCTCCTGCGACACCTCAACTGGACAGGTCAGAGGAACCGAGCTTGTGTCTTCAGCCGGTGTTCTCTGATGGGCATGCACCAAAGCAGGAGTGTACGCTCTCCTCGCCAACTGATGTTCAAGGGCGTCCAGAGGAGCCAAGCCTTTGTCTACAGCCAAGGTTTCCTGATCGACATCACCCACAGCAGGACCAGTGCTTGCAACCTGGGTTTCCAGATAGAAATGGAGTACAGCAGGATTGTCCTCTATCCCGGTGCCCTCAGACAGATCCTTCAGGCAGATCACTGGAGGCAAAGCTGTGTCTTCACTCAGAATTTGTTGATGGGCAGAGACCAGAGCAAGACCAGAGCGTACAATTAGCGTTCCCAGAAGAGTGGGAGCCAGATGAGCCCCTGAAGCAAGAACCATCTCCATTGTCTGATAATAGCTGGGACCAACAACAGAACCTCTGCCCACACCCACTATTTCCTGATGGACACGAACTACAGCAAAACCACTGTACACAACCCGCTCTACCAGATGGGAATGGACCTGATGATCCCTTGGAGGAAGAATTGATGTGTTCTGATTTCCAAGATCGCCAGGAGAACCAGTGCCTACAACCCGTGTCACCTGATGGGAAGTCATCAGACGAACACTTAGAGTCTGGGCTGTTGTCCTTTGATGATTTGGGGTCACAACAAACCCAGTGCCTACAGCAACACCTATGCTTGAAGCAGGAACTTCCTTTTGCGCAGGATCCAATCGTGAACTATGAGCTGGAATCTATGCGCCCTGAAGCACTGGAACCAGACAAACATGACAATCTAGACCCGGCCTATACTGATGCACATGGTTCAGATCAGAAGTACAAGCTAGAACCAATGCACACTGCAGCACAGGACCGAGAGCTAGAGTCAGTGCTTCCTGAAGCACAGGAACCAGATAAAAATGACAATCTAGAACCGGCCTGTACAGATGCACACCGTTCAGATCAGAAGTACAAGCTAGAACCTCCCTGTACTGATGCAGAGGGTTCAGATCAGAACTACATACTCGAACCACTGCACCCTGAATCACAGCATCAACATCAGAACTGCAAGGCAGAACTGCTCTGTCCTGATGAGCGGGGTCAGTGTGTGCCTCCATCATTCCTAGGACTGGATACAAATACTGCAGATGAAGACTCAATGGAGAGAGGAAATACAAAATCACATTTATTGCTGTTTGAAGCTACCCCAGGTATGTGTTTCACTATAAATGGTCTCTCGGAGTGCATACTAACACATGTAACCTCTTCAAAATGCGTATGGTCAGATTTTTGAAAGTCTCTGAAGGGAGGATTATGGTTTGGAATGAACCCACTGAGCGATACTGACCCCCAGCCTCAACAGCAGGGCTGACCAGGGATGTTGTTGTCACTGCAGAGTTCTCCAGGAGTGCACACCACCTCGTGATAGACAGATACACAAAGGTTTTTGGAACTCTGACGTGACTTGAAATAATCTTATTATATGCACCAGGTGGTACTTTATCCTGTATAATACATGGTCACACCATCACCTTTCCCTCAAACCTTGGTCTGTAGCTCCTATATATGCAGCAAACATGAAGAATGAACTTAAAACCTCTTGTGCAAAAGTAAAAATAAAAACTGTTAGATATTTGTTGCAAAAAGATGTTAGAAACAGTTCAATAAATGTCCATTGAAAAAAAAAAAAGCTGCAGTAGCTCGGAACGTGTAGAAACATGCAGAAAGATTCCACCCTTTCTTTATCTAAGGAAACTAATAAACATATTCCCTCTGCTTCTCATAGTAAGCTAGTAACATACAGCAGAAGTAATAAAAGCAAAGTTCTGTTTGTTGCTTTAAACAGCTGCTTCAATTATGCTTCGTGACTTGACCTTCTTTTCACATCAGCTGCTGGCGCTGGCAGCAGACATTGTGCCCTCAGAACTCGTCTGTAATAACTTATAAAAGCTGAGTTCTGACGTCTTTTCTTCATAATCACTGACTTGGTGCATCACAAATTCCTGATTATAAAGAAATTAGAGGCTGCCATTTATACAGGGATTACAGAATCCCATGTAATATAATTATATATATACACACATATAATAACTTTGGTACAGTTCAATGAATCTGCACAAAACTATTTGGGATTGGCATGGCTAGTTTCATGCAGTGTTTTTTTGTGGTCCTCAAATCAAGCCGCTAGTCATTTAAGATAGAGCTAGCGGGACCTTTAGCCCATGAATGGTCCGTGCATCTGGACTCGCGGACACAAATGTAAAAATATATTGGATCCAATTGGATGAGGAAGCTTTTTCGCCCATCCATTTCGGATACGTAAACCCAAAGTTGGGTCTGCGGACCTGAAGCTCCCTGATTGGCTGGCTACATCTTGAACCATTACATGATGAAGAGACTTGTTCCCCGCATCCTGTAAAAATACTAAAGAAGCCATAAAGAGCTGTGGTGGCATCCTGTCTCTCCCTGGCACAGGGGCTGCCTAATGTTAAAATGTAGTAAGAAATTGCTGATTTTGAACAGAGGTTGGATTCCACATCATGACCCTTGAGGTCCGCAAACCTTAGGCAGGTGTCTGCGCAGGCACAGTAATTGGCCTTGTACCCTGGTGGACATTTGTGATGTTCGGAGACCTGCTGCTCGGTCTGAAACCCTATCGATATCCAATAAGGATACACAAGTTTGCAAGGGTCCGAGAACCCCAAGAAAGTGTCCGGGAACCCTTAAAAATAAAAAATAAAGAAACATAAGCCAGGCCCTTTAGGGAATCCCCTGCTGTGCCCAGGCACAGTTGAACACCTGTGCCTGCTTGGAGTTGGCTGTAGGCTGTTCTGTGTGAATATGATGAAAAAAACACCCACTGAAAACAAGCATTGTCAAAACAAATAGGTGTTTCCTATCCGAAAGCTATTGGCTTTGGCAACGAGTTTTATCCATTATGTACACCAGTGTGACTGCTGTTCGACATGGCTAAAAGTTAGTGGCATGAGGTTGGTGGGGTAGATAGAAGGGGGATAGATTGGGGTAGAGTTGTTTGTCCTTCTTGATTCCGAGAAGCCTGACATACTTCTCCTGACCGAAACCTGGTTTTGTGATTCTTCCCTTCCCGCACTGTTGGCTGCCCTCCCCCCTTCCTATGTTGCTCTGCGCGCCGACCGCCCTGCAGGCAGGATAGGTGGTGGTGTGGCTTTAATTGCTCGGTCTGAATTTAATTTTCAACTTCTTTCCTTCCCTCCTATCCCCCCTACCGAATTCCTTGTAGTCCGTTCCCTTTCTTTTTCCCCTCCTATCACATGCCTATTGATGTACCGTCCACCCCAGCCTTCATCTCTGTTTTTGCCAGCATTTCAAGACCTACTAGCCACTCTGGCGGTCAACTACGCCTCGGTCTTAGTGCTAGGCGATTTTAACTACTGGCCCTCGGACCCTTTAGAGTGCACCGCATCTAAAGAATTTACCGAATCTCTCCTTTCCCTTAACTTTGTCCCTCACATTTCCGTCCCCACACACTCTCACGGTCATATACTTGACCAGGTCTGGTCCCTCAATCTTCCTGTTTCCTTGGTGTCTGTATCTCCCTGTCCTTGGTCCGATCATGCCTTTATTTCCTTTTCCATCTCTCTCAACTCGGTGTCCAAGGTTCCACATGCCAAAAACACCTGGGCGCGGAATTGGAACCGAGTTGATCTTCTCTCCTTGACCTCCCTGCTTTGGAATTCCTGTCCGACCCTCTCCGGTCTTTCATCCAACTCTCAAGCCATTGCCATTAATACCTGGCTGGCTGGAGGTTGTGATTCGGTTGCTCCTCTACGCCGTATTTCCACCCGTCGACCCAAGGACTCCAACAGGTGGTTCACCGACCACCTAAAAGATCTAAAACTGACCGTACGGCAAGCAGAGAGGCAATGGAGAAGAAATTACTGCCCCTCATTAAAAACTCACTATTTAACATCTCTTACTGAGTATAAAAAAGCTATTATAGCTGCCAAAACCATCTATTTTTCAACAAAAATAATGACAGCGGAAAATAAACCTAGGGAGATCTTTGGCATAGTGAACGACCTAGCTTTCTCCGATAGAGTCTCACCCCAAATCACCCCTACCCAGTTCCTTTGTGATCAATTAAATACCTATTTTGTGGACAAAATTGTAACCATCAAAGCCAACATCCCCCTCCCCTCCTCTACCTTTGTTGATCCTTCTCCCCCCACTGTTCAAAACCATCTTAATGTCATTCCCCCCATTACTGAGGAAGCATTCTTAGTGATACTCTCGAAAGTTAAATCGGGTTCTCCGGCAGATATCTGCCCGGCAAGAATCCTACAACAGATTTACTCTGCCTGTCCCCAGCCCCCCACCACTTTCCTTAATAGCTCTCTTACTCAGGGAGTGGTGATTCCCGCTCTTAAATCAGCCACAATAGTGCCCTTTTTAAAGAAGCCCGGCGCTGACCCCTCTATCTCAGCAAACTACCGCCCCATCTCTTTGTTACCCTACCTGGGCAAGGTGCTTGAGCGCCATGTCACCTCGGTACTCAGCGCCCACGTAGAAGCAAATGGCGGCTTAGCTTCTTGCCAGGCCGGCTTCCGTCCCAGGCACTCCACCAAATCGGTCGTGGTGTCGGTCCTGGACAACCTCAGGGAGGGTATGGATCACGACAATCGTCAGGCGCTGGTGCTCCTCGACCTCTCCGCCGCCTTTGACACGGTGGACCATACCATCCTGTTGTCACGTGTCAGGGCGGCGGGAATAGAGGGCTCAGCCCTGGTCTGGCTCTCCTCCTTCCTGAGGGACCGCACCCAGGCGGTTCGGTTGGGGGATTTCACTACCACACCTCTACAAGTCACTTGTGGTGTCCCCCAGGGTTCTTCTCTTTCTCCCTTATTGTTTAACCTTTACATTTTTCCTCTAATCTTTGCACTTCAGCAGCTGGAGGTCACCGTGTACAATTACGCGGATGACCTCCAGCTCATCTTCAATCTTTCCTCCTCACCCCTTTCTATCTTAAACTTCCAATCTATTATGATTTTCATCAGGGACTGGATGAACCACAACCATCTCAAACTGAACCCGGATAAAACCGAGTTGGTTCTCACTGGTGGTTCTTCCAGTCCCTGGAATTCACTTTTCTGGCCTTCCTCTTTTGGTACTTCCCCCACTCCTTCTTCCACAGTCAAAACCCTGGGTGTTAAAATTAATAACCAACTCACTCTACACTCACAAATCAGCTCAGTTGTCTCTTCCTGTTTTCTCACTCTTCGAACCATTTGCACTGTCTCCCGTTTCTTTTCCCCCCAAGCACTTAAGTTGATCAAGTCCGCACTAGTGATTTCGCGGCTGGACTATGCCAATGCCATATACAACGGCATCCCTGCATACAGCCTGCGGAAGCTCCAGATGATCCAGAACCAAGCGGCCCGGTTGGTGTATGGTCTCCCCCGCTTTCACCATTCCACACCCCTCCTAAAGAAGCTTCATTGGCTCCCTGTTAAGGAACGTTCCCTTTTCAATACCGGCTGTATGGTCTTTCAGGCTCGCCAGGGCACTGCCCCCGCTTTTATTTCCTCTCTGATCCACGATTATGTCCCGATCAGAGAGCTTCGCTCCTCCTCCAAATCCCTCCTGCAAATTCCACGTTTTAAGCGTAAAAAGTGGGGTGGAGCCAATTTTTCAACTTTGGCTCCCACTTTCTGGAACTCCCTCCCTGATCACCTACGCTTGGCCACACAATATTCATCTTTCCGCAAAGATTTAAAAACGTTCCTGTTTCGACAGGCTTTTCCCTTGTAACCTGCCCATTTTCCTTTGCGCCTGGTTACTCCGCCCTCAGTGGCTGGACCTACTACTATAGCGCCAAGAAACCGTATGGTGAACGCTGCGCTCTACAAATGTTTTAAATTCTAAATTCTAATGGGGTAGATTGGAGTCAAGTGGGGTAGATTGAAATGAGGTAGATTTGGGTGGAGTGGAGTAGATTGAGGTGGAGTAGGATGGATCGGGGTGGATTGGAGTGGGATAGATTGGGAAAGAGTGGGGTGGAATGAGGTAGATTGGAGTAGAGTGGAGAAGACTGGAGTGGAGTAGATTAGAGTGCAGTATATTGGGGTAGTTTGGATTGCGGTACATTTGACTGGATTAGAATGGAGTGGAGTTATATAGAATGGTTTAGGGTA
This sequence comes from Lissotriton helveticus, assembly GCF_964261635.1. NCBI lineage: Eukaryota > Metazoa > Chordata > Amphibia > Caudata > Salamandridae > Lissotriton > Lissotriton helveticus. Next base: position 54,095,162 of record NC_136057.1, on the reverse strand, counting down.
GATTGGGTTGGGGTGGGGTAGAGTGTGGTGGAATTGATGGGAGTAGATTTGAGTGGGGTAGATTGGATGGGGTAGATTGGGATAGGTAAGTTTGGGATGGAGTGGTGTAGGGTAGATTGGAGTAGGGTGGAGTGGATTAGATTCGACTGGAATGAGGAAGGTTTGGGTAGAGTTGGGTGGAGTAGAATTGGTTAGATTGGAGTGGAGTTTTGTGGGGTAGATTAGGATGGAGTGGAGTGGGGTAGATTGGATGAAGTGGGGAGGGATAGATTGGGTGGAGTGGGGTAGATTACAGTGGAGTGCAGTAGATTATGGTAGATTGGAGTTGGATAGATTGTGGTAGTTTGGAGTGGGTAGATTCTGGTAGTTTGGAGTGGGTAGAGTGTGGTAGGAGTGTAGATGAGTTGAATAGATTGCAGTTGGATACATTGAAATGGAGTGGGGTAAATTGGACTGAAGTAGAGTGAGGTAGATTGGGGTGAAGTCAGTTAGATTGGAGTAGATTAGAGTTGGGGTAGATTGAAGTTGAGTGGGGTAGACTGGGGTATATTGGAGCAGAGTAGGGTAAATATGAGTGGAGTGGGGTAGTTTTGAGCGGGATGGGGTAGATTGAGTTAGAGTGGGGTAGATTGCGGTGAGTAAATTGGTACTGGATAGATTGGAATGGGTTGAATTGGAGGTGGATGGATTGGGGTACTTTGGAGTAGAGTGGGATAAATTTGAGGAGTGGATTGGAGTGGAGTGGGGTAGACTGGGGTATATTGGAGCAGAGTGGTGTAAATCGGAGAGGAGTGCGGTAGATTGGGGTGGAGTCGGGTAGATTGGGTTAGATTGAGTGTATTAGGGTAGATTGGAGTGGAATGGGGGTAGATTGAGTTAGAGTCGGGTAGATTGCGGTGGGTAAATTGGGAATGGATAGATTGGAATGGGGTGAATTGGAGTGGGATGGACTGGGGTACTTTTGAGTGGAGTGGGGTGGATTTGAGTGGAGTGGGGTGGATTGGTGTGGGGTAAGTGGTGTGGAGTAGAGGGGTTGTGGAGTGTTGTTTCATGGGGTGAGTGGCATAGATTGGAGTGGAGTGGTGTGGAGTTGAGTGGCGTAGTGTGGAGTATACTTGGTGTGGTAGCGCCCTGCCATTACAGACAACACATTCTCAATTGAAATGATCATTATATTTACACCGAAATATGGTTTTACTGCGCATAAATGATAATGTTTGCAAATGTCATCCCTTAGTGTATTAATGTGTTTCAATCTTATTCAAATATTTTTCTCCACACTTCAGTAATACAAAACAAATGTGCTTCATTTATACCAATTCTGATATATTCTGAAACATCCGCACAGTTCTTTTTTTTAGGTCTTGCCGCAACAGCGCTTAACTTTGTGGGCTTACTGCCCGCCATTACTTTTTATTTGTTTCTTCGAATCTCCTTTAAACAGCCTTACTTCCAAATGGCTAATCTTTCCTACTTGTCCCTCCTTTTTGTAGATTGTTCCCTCCCACGGAGAACCGTCCCGTTACTTGTATACTTGCAATGGTCCCATATTATCAACTGCTTTAGGCACTTTTTCTTTTTTCTTTGTCTAAGAGCACTTCATATGAGCACTTTTTTCACTCGCTCCAAGCTTTATTGTAAACGGCTGTAATTCTTGTTCATATCTCGTCACATTTGCTGTTTATTCACAGACCGAGTTCAAATGTCAGACGATGTTTCCCCTAAACAGCCTGTTCTTTCTCTGACTTCAAAGTAAGAGAGCCAGTTCCTCACCATCTCACTCATCGCTGCTTGCCTCTCCTTGCTTGTTATTTACAAAAGCAAATGACTTCATTTTCTTGCCTTCACCACCTCCCCTTCGCATAATGGTAGCAGCCGTTTCAACTAAAGTGCTCATGTCTACTGCTTCCGACCAGAAACTTCACTGTCGACTGTAAAGTTGGCACCTAAGGTACTGGAAGGACAGCTTGTGGTGGAGGGGACATTGGCATGTACAGAGGGCCATGCCATTGAAGCATCCTCTGGCAGCTCCCACCAGCAGCATCATGACGCGACCCTGCCCCATCTGTACAACGTGTCCGGGCCGAAAGCAGTATAGGATAACAGCTATATATTCTGTAAACAGTTGCTTGCTGCGTACAATCCACTGTACTAAATGATATGAGGTATTCTTAGTACATGTATTTCTAAAATATCACATGTTGTAATATTTAGGACACATACTATTGTAATGCATGTTGATCTCTAGTAATGTTTAGGACATGTATTATTTGTAAAGTAGAAATGCTTTCCACGTAAAATTGAATATATATACTTGGTAGTTTGTTTAATGGACTAATCAAACCAAATGTCAGAAGTACAGTCCTATAGAATTGTGAAGCACTCTGATACCCAGTTGGGTCACGTTTGCGCTATATAAAACACTTAATTAATAAATAAATAACACACCTGAGTGCGGGGAGATCCCCCCCACACACACCTGGTGCCTGCTGTGAAGAAGGTGTGTGAGGGCTGAAAATTTACATTCATGCCTGCGTGGTGGCCATATTGAAGCAGAAAACCATCAGGACATCTCAGGCATTTACACCCAATACTGTGAAAGACAGCAAGCCCGTAGGCTGATTTGGAATTATTGGGCACTTTGCTAGTGGTATCTTGAGGAAAATAATCCAATACCGGCGACGAGGCCAAACTACTTTTCAAAAATAACCTACTCACCTTGGGGAGGGACTTCTCAGGCTCTGATTGTGGGCTGGGATTCCCTGCAACAGAGAGCAACCATTTGTAGCTTCTTATCAGACTAATAGTCCCCTTTCCCGGCGTTCTGAAAAAAAATGTAATATCAGCATTTTTAGGTGCAGCACCTAAGGAGCTTATTGATGGCACAGTAATAACTCTCTGTTCCCGGCATTCTATTTTCGGTGTACAGTCTTAATATCGAGTCATTTATTTCGACTGGACATAATATCGACTAGAGAATATCGAGATGGCATTAATATCGAGGTAAGTAATATCGATTTTTTTTTTATCGATTGTTATGTATGTAAAAAATATCGACATAAAAAATATCGAGTAAGTAATATCGTCAGTAAAAAATATCGATATGTTTATTAGTTTAAAAATATCGAAAGTTGTGTTATCGACTGTCACAATATCGACTCTCATGATATCGAATTTTAATATGTATATATATAATATGTAATAGTTCAATGTACATTGTTTTAATGTTTTATAATAGCATTTTGTGTTAAAATGTATTAATTTTATTTATTTATTTATATAGAATTAATGTTAAAAATAATTAATAAATTAAAAAAAAATTATATTACTATAATAATTTCTAGGAGCGGGTAGTGGGTTTTTAGGGGAATAGGGTGGGAAGTATTTTAAATATAATTAATTAATTATGTAAATATATTAATTGGTATTAATTAATTAATTATGTAAATATATTAATTGGTATTAATTAATTAAATATGTAAATATATTAATTGGTATTAATTAATTAAATATGTAAATATATTAATTGGTATTAATTAATTAAATATGTAAATATAATTATTGGTATTAATATGTAATTAATTGTTAAATTACTATTTAATTAAATATATAATATGTAATTGGTAAATATGTTATTTTAATAGCTTATTTGAGAATTATGCTTATTTAAATCATTTTTTTCATGTAGCCGGTTGTGGGATTATAGGGGATTAGGGTGGGAAGTAATTTAATAGTAAGTAATTAAATCTGTTAATTAATTAATTGGTAAGAATAAGTAAATACTTGTTATTTATCTAAAATATGTTAATTATATATAATTTAATTGTTAATTTATTTAAATAAATGGAATTATTGTTGAATATGTAAAATCAAACTTTTTTAGGATATGTAGTGGGTTGTGGGATTATAGGGGAATAGGGTGGGAAGTAATTTAATTGTAAGTAATTAATTATGTTAATTAGTTAATTGTTATGAATAATTAAATATTTGTAAAATAAATTAAATATGTTAATTATATTTTATGTAATTGTAAATTTATTAACATTAATGCTATTATAGTAAATTATGTTACATCTCACATTTTTATGTTATGTAGTGGGTTGTGTGTTAATAGGGGTATAGGGTGGGAAGTTAATTAATTATAAGTAATGACATATGTTAATTAATTAATTGGTATTCATAATGAAATAATTGTTAAAGACTTAAAATATGTTAATTATATAGATATAAATAGATATAACTAATATTATAATAATTAAATATAAAATATATATATATATGAAATATAATTGTCTAATTACATTTAATTACATATATATAATATATTTATAATTAGATATATAAAGATATATATAACATATATATATATAATTATAGATATTCTCATATATATATTATTTTGTATTTGGGGAAAGAGGTTGGTTTAGTCTTCTGGGTTACTTTTCTGTTTGGTTATTAAGGGGTATATGTTGTGTGCAGAGTCAGTTGTCAGTTTTTTGGTAAAGGTGTATTTGTAGGGGTCAGGGTCAGTTTTCATTTAGTGGGTAAAGGGGTATTTTTAGGGGTCAGGGTCAGTTTTCAGTTAGTGGGTAAAGGGGTATTTGTAGGGTTCAGGGTCAGTTTTCAGTATTTGGGTAAAGGGTAATTTTTTTCTTTCAGAGTCAGTTTTCAGTTTGTGGATAAAGGTGTTTTTAGGGGTCAGGGTCAGTTTTCAGTTTTTGGGTAAAGGGGTATTTGTAGGGGTGAGGGTCAGTTTTCAGTTAGTGGGTAAAGGGGTATTTGTAGGGGTCAGGGTCAGTTTTCAGTTAGTGGGTAAGGGGCTATTTTTAGGGTTAAGGGTCAGTTTTCAGTATTTGGGTAAAGGGTATTTTTTTGGTTGCAGGGTTAGTTTTCAGTTTGTGGGAAAAGGGGTATTTTTAGAGGTCAGGGTCAGTTTTCAGTTTTTGGGTAAAGGGGTATTTTTAGGGGTCAGGGTCAGTTTTCAGTTAGTGGGTAAAGGGGTATTTTTAGGGGTCAGGGTCAGTTTTCAGTTAGTGGGTAAAGGGTTATTGTTAGGGGTCAGGGTCAGTTTTCAGTTAGTGGGTAAAGGGGTATTTTGTGGGTTCTGGGTCAGTTTTTAGTTTGTGGGTAAAGGGGTGTTTTTAGGGCTTTGGGTCAGTTTAGGGTTTTAGGTTAGAGGGATACAGGGTAAAAATATGGTCAATTTAAATGTCTATTAAATTAGTTACTTTTTCATATATTTTATATAAAATATTTCAATTAATATACATTAAAACAATTATTGGTATTGTAGGACTTTAAATATTAATACAATTTTTAAATATATTTAAATGTATAAGGTATTTTTAAATAGATTATTTAATATGCAAATAATATTTATATACAATAATAAAGAAGGAAACATAGACAGGGTTAAATGCCATAAATGAAAAATTGTTTATTCACATATAAAAATTTATTTGTAAATAGAGAATCATTTTTTATTTATAATCAAAAATTTTCATTCAATGTTTTTATTAACATAACAAAAATATGAAGTACATGTATATGTTTTTAACACATAAATTATATTAACATAATTTTTTTATCTTTTACATATATTAACATTTAAATAGTTTCTGAAACAAATTGGTAATATGTACTTTTTATTTAATAACAAAATATTTATTCAGATACACATTGAATTTATTGTGATTGCAAATTATGTACATTTTTTTGTAATTGTAACATTTTTGTTTATTACCAAGTCATGTTATATTTTTGGAAATAATTATTATGAATATTGAACATATTTATAATATTCATTTTTAAATACATAAACACCAAAAACATTTATTATATACATACATAATGTTTTACATAATATTTGCAAATTTAAAAATAAAATTTCTTGTAACAAACTTATATATGCAATTTATTTTTACATTAACATTATTTACTAAATGTATTTATAAATCAAAAATTAATTTTTTAACTATAACATAACAGTTGAATAATTATTTCAAACTTATGAATATTTATGAAATAATTTTATACACTTTAAATAAATATTTACACTTAATATAATACTCTGTGTATTTTTTAAAGTGTTGGAATATAGAAATTAAATAGCATTTAGCTGTATACAGGGACTACTTTTTAACCGCGTAATGTTACTTAGGCGTATTTGGTGTTTCAACAGATCGCGGTTGGGTGCTGCTTCGCGTTAGAGAGGGTAAGTTTGTTTTAATTGTGTTTTATAAGTTTCTGAACTTATTGCTAGTGTATGTGTGCTGTGTTTATGTTTATGTAGGTAGAGTTAATTAGAGAAGATTGTGTGTTCGGTGTTAGGTAGAGTGTACGATATTGGATTTTTACCGCGTTTTTGTTGTAGGTGTGTGAGGTGAGGTAATATGTTTAAATGTTACTAAGATAATATGTTTGATGTATAAATATGTGTTTTTATATATGTATGGGTGTTTTTATGTGGGTGGGTATGTTATTTATTTTTTCTAGGTTATCGTCGCGTTTCGCTGTTTTGGAGGACTCCCTTCTTTTTTGATCACAGCTGTGTAACGAGTATTATATACTCTTATTTTTGCACACTATTTTTTGGGTTTTTACATTTTCTTGGAGCGTTTATTTTTCGCCATTACGGATTTTTGGGTTTTCTATGGTATCTGGTGTCTACTGAAGTGGAAAGGAGTCGCTATGCATTTGTTTGTATTTTTGCATTTTTTTGGGCTTTCATGGATTGTATGGGTTTTTGGAATGGTGTCCTATGGATTGCTTGGAATTGGATTACGTTTGAAGCTGTATCAGAAATATAAGTATTTTCTGGATTTTTAATGGGTGGGAAAACTGTTTTTAATTTTGCTTTACTTACGTTGTATGTAACATTTTGTAAATACATTATCTAAATACATTTTATATATGTTAATATTATGTATTTGATAATTTAATTGCAATTTGTTACATATTATAATGAAGAATTTTAGGAAAAATATGTTTAGTTTTACGTGTATAGTTATGTAATGTTTTAAAGAATAGTTTTGGCAATCATTGATAGATATTCTAGTCCTTTGCTAGTTGGATAGAGGGTAACTTGACTTTGGAGTGTGTTATACATTTTTTTAGTTTCTTTGGTGAGTTTAGGTCCAATCAAAGTTACTGATTGCTCCATTCGGAGCTCCTGGTAACTTTGTTCTTTTTGTAAGGATTGTATTAATTTGTGAAGGGTAGGCGTTCCTCGGCCTGTAGTTGCTTGGAAGGCATTGTGCCATCCTTCAACTGCATTGTTTGTTTTTGCTTCCTTATTTAGTGTGCTAAGGTAGACATTCCACCAAGCTATTTGGTATTTGGGTTGTCTTCTATGGCCTGATCTGTGTAGCCTTCCTACCCATGTGTCTTCGAAGTAGTCAAGCATAGGGCTTAGTTTATCTTCGTTTCTTTTATAGTAGGGGCTGTCTATTAATAAGTTATAGTGCTCAGTTACATCTGTTAGTGGAACATAGGCTAGGGCGATGAGTTTTTTGATTTGATAAGCAAATGTGCTATCAGTGGCGTATTGGATACTCAAGGTTGATTTTTGTAGATGTCGCCAGATACATTGATTAAAGTGGTAATAGCAACCTTGTATTGCTGTGTGTGGGTATGTTTTAAGGATGCTGTTTATCATAGCTTTTTCAAAGTCAATGATAATTTTTTGTGGAAAATAGTTGTTAGTATGTTGCTTGACTTCAGTTAGTATTTCTTGATAGGTAGTTTGCTGTTTGTTTGGTAGAAGGGCATAAAGGAATGGAATATTTGCATTTTGGAAATGACCATGGATGGTGTATAATTGATAAAAAGGTTTGGGGCATACAGAAAAAGTACCGTCCATCATCCAAGTTTGGCATTGGGTAAGTTTTGTCATGTTGTTTGCTGTGGCAAACAGTATAATTCTTTTATCTTTAGATTTGTTGTCATAGAGTATAACATTTTCTTTATTGTGAGTTACAGAGAGTTCAGGTGGAATTTGGACTTCTTCTAAAGTTTTTGGTGTGGGAGGAGTAGTGCATGTTGCTCTTTTTTGTCTAGCTACTGTTCTTTTAAGGGATTCTATAGATGGTAATTGGCTAGAAGCATGTTGGGGAAGTACACTTAAATGGTGTTTCAGAATAGCAGTTGTTGGTTGATCAGTGCTAGTACTAGCTTCTTTAAGGGAATCTAGCATTTGTCTAATCTCTATTTCTGTTACATTGGGTGGGTGATTATGTTCTTTAGTATAAGTAACAGTAGTTTCCTGAGTTATAGCTCTACCATAACATTTGTTGGCATAATATTTCGTACACTTCCAAAACACTTTCAAATCTTTTTGTTTCTCTTGAGTGTAGACATATCCCATGTAACAAAGAAGCATTTTCCCTTTTTGTGAATAAATGAATTTAGCTCCTTCAGTCATGATAGTATTGTAGTGCTAGGAGGTAATTAAAAGAGAATGTAAATATTTTTTAAGGAAAAAAAATGTTCTAATCACATTATACAGTTTCACACATTTGTATTTTACCTGTAAATGTTTTGATGCTTTCAAGTCGTTATTTTCAGCTGTTGATGTTCTTCAAACTGTTATTTTCTGTGTATATCTTTTTGTACCTGTGGAAGTTGAGAAAATGTGTAGAAATATTTTATTACTATTTATGATAATTTGTTCGACGTTTTTTGCTAGTTTAGATTTAGTTACCTATCTATTAATTCTCGATTTTACATTTCTAATATATACTTACTTTTTTATATGTAACTTTTGATGTCCAGGTGTTGTGTAGGTCTTCTGTTTTTTTTTTTCATCTGTAGGATGAGTGCTAAAAAAAAAAGATATATTTGATGTATTTTGCTTTAAAATATAGGTGTGAGCTTTGAGAGTTACATTTTCGCTGACTAATAATGTAGTAGTACTTACTTTAGATATGTGTAGGTCTCTTTCTGTTGAAGTCCATCAGTTTTCTTCCAGAAATCCAGCAGAGTTTCGTCTTCCTTTACTTAGGAGATGTATACTGCGTTTTTAGTTACTTATTATTTCATTTATATAGTATTAGGTTAATTGTTTCAGAAATAGGATTGGTTGTTTAAATGGATAGTCTGTTTTTATTTGTTGATTTGAATTTTTTTTTCTGTTATGCTAATTGCTTTCCTTATATGGGTGACGCAAATTAACGTTTATTGAATGTGTAAGGATTTATTTTGTATAGGTAATGTTCTAGGTAATGTTATTTTGATATTTGTAAAGTGGAGGAATATATATAATTAGTTGTAAAAAATGTGTAGAAGGTCGAAACATTGTTTATGTATTATAAAATGTATGTTAGTATTTATTGTGTGTTGTAAATGTTATGAAAATAAATAATATATGTCATCTATTTATATTAACTAAATCTGTTTTTTTATGATCAGTATGACTTAATTATTAAATAATAAAGTCATTTATTTTAGGATCTATTAATGGCGATTTTTTTACAATCGATAAATTTGCTATCTATGTTTGTGTAATCGATATTTTGACTGTTGTTATATAAATATTTAATAATCGGTGTTTTAGAAATCGATAATGTTGTGAGTCGATATTGTTGTAGTCGTTGTTTTTAGTAGTCGATATTGTGTAGTCGATATTTTTGATGTTTGTTGTGTAAGTATAGTAAATCGATAATTTTGTTGTCGATAATTAGTCATCAATATTTTGTCCAGTCGATATTCGGTCTGTCGAGGTTATGTCAGTGATCCTCTATTTTCATTAATCATATCCACCACATTTGATTGAAATTCAAATGGTAGGCCTCAGTAACTACGTGTCAATCTTTGTAACCCGGCAAAATGCAGTAGGATATTTCTTTTTCAACTGATGGTGTGGGACACTGCTAAAAGTAATTTGCAAAGTCAGTAGGTTTGCAAGGCAAGACCAATTGGCTTTGCCAGTGCTTGTTTTTTGTTGTGTGCTAGTAAAGAAATCTTACACCTTCTCCACTTGTGTGGATACTCAGCAGAATTGTCACATACATTCTCTCATTTTGAAGTCATTGGAAGAAAAGTAAACACCAAGCTTTCTCAAAGAGAGAAAGCTTGACATTTGACCTCTGTCTTTGAATGCACAGCAAATGTGACCAGATAAAAACAAGATTTAAAGGCCTTTTTAAAGAAAGCGTGTTTGTGGAAGAATACAGTAAACAAGGTTTGGGCAGCGGGAGGGACGGATGTGAATTACAAACCACAAATCCAATGATAAGGAATGGGTGGAATGTATTCCCACTGATGCTTCCTGAATATCATATCCAGGAAATGGGGTGTGGAAATCGCACACGAGTTAAATGAAGATGGAATCAGTTCATAAGTTGGGTGGTGCATAGAAGTAAAACCCCCTGTGCTGAGGGTTGGAGAATTGCGTGATAAGCGCTGTTTCCCTCAGGAGCAGCGTCCCTTCAGTGCACTTGGAAGAACGCGTTCTTTAATTGCTTTAATAAAAATTTCTTGAAATTAATTCTTGTGTAATCTTTTTATTCTTTTTCTTAGCTTTTCAATATTTTTCTTATTCCACATTATTCATTCATAATTTATTCTCTCTTGTCAGCCCAATGCATTTCGGGCGTTCGCCCTTCGTCAGGGAACTTAATTCTGAAACCAACCAAGTGAGGCACACATTTAATATGTACAAGTACATATGCTTATAATTGCAAATTAACATCATGCATTAAATCATGTTTATCGATTTTATCATGCAAAAAACGAATATCGGGTTGGATTTTAGTTAACAAATGAATCTTGGTGGAAAGAAACAAATGAGGAAATGTTAGAATGAAGGAAATTGAAGGAGGGAAAAGGTAGCCAGTTCACTGAAAGAGTGCAGAATGAGAACATAGTTATCCCGGCTAGATACACCCAGGTGTGTGTGAATGTTATACGCTGTGATTGTCAAAAAAATGTGACTCATGCGTATGCATATGGAGTAGACCAAGTGAATCCCTTGGGTCTGACCTGTTGCTGTTGCGTAAGCATACGTTCAATGCCGTATGTAGAGCGTAGATGGAGTCTATAAAAGATGTAAAATCGTGATAAAACTAATACAATGAAATAACCTGATCGCAGGGGTCGTGTGTTTTAACGCGTGGAACGGCTTTGGTGCTTACCGCGGGTTCTTGACGATGTGGCGTTTAATCCTCTCCGCACGAATGTGTGAAGACGGAGTGTTGAACGGCCGACGCTGTAATGTAAGTGACTCCGACATGAGTGTTGGATTCTGATTGGGACAGCGCTCGGACATGTGACCAGAGAAATGCGTAATCCTTTCCGATAGGCGGAAAAGCAGTCATAAGGGCTGTTGCTACGGTGACCGCGTTTTTTGAGCGTGAAACTTTATCCTTCTACCTATGTTTGGTACTCATTTATAACATGCACACGTCACTTTTCTCTTGTATCACACTGTTTGCTACCTCTTACATTTTGTTTGCTTTCGATGCTTTCGATTCTTGCACAAGTGCCACCATTGCCTACTGAATGTTTGTTTTTAGTTTGAGTGTCCTCCATTTATTGACGCTTTTGTAACCTGCACACATGTCACTTTTTCCTCCTGGAAATTTAAGAGAGATACCACTGATTATCGCACTGGAGAAGTATAAAGTTGGGCTGACATTTATGCCCGCCGACAACAACAGAGACCAACTCATGACAGGTCATCAGATGATACTTCGTCCGATGACTCATAGCATCACAGAAAAGGTCCCATATTTCAAAGAAAAGAAACACAGGCCCAGGGTGGCACACTCACGGAAGAGAATCGAAGACAACAACCAACGATACCTTTTTTAGAGAGAGGCCGAGGATCCCAGGAAGAACCAGGAGGGGCAGGAACAGGAGCAAAAACAGGACTCTCAACAGAACCAGTCTCCAAAAACACGAGGAGTCACAGAACTTAATAATCAATATATCCAAACACGAAATAACAAGATTCCAAACACACAATCATTACAAAAAGGAACATCTTTTGTCCCCACGAATCATTCCAACATCCTAGAGATACAAGTTTGCGTTTACAAATTCTTAAGGAGTTTGCGCCTCAGACTATTTTTTTACTAACATCATTGAGAGACTGAACCAAGAGGAAACGAAGAAACCGGATATACTTATGGGACTCAGAAATCCTAGCAGACTTTAACCCCCCGTCAGTCATAAAGTACTCAATGCATTTGAAACAGTAGTAGGCCAGGATATCATCAAGATCTTCAAATCTACAAGAAACAAAAACACCAACATGACACAAAAAGAGAGACAGGCAATTCAAACCCTAGAGAACAATAAAGACATCACGATACGCCAAGCAGACAAGGGCGGCGCCCTAATAATCATGGGCACCGAGTTTTACGAGAAAAATGTCATGGAACACATCAATGACAAGGATACTTACATGCGATTGGAGAACGATCCGACCAAGGAATTCGTTAAAAGCCTAACCAAAATCATCGACACCGCCATCGACACAGGTGTCATTACCAGCAAGGACAAAGAATTCTTGGTGAAACAAAACCCATCCATTCCATATATTTATATGATCCCTAAAATCCACAAACATCCAACCACTCCTCCATTCCGTCCAATCGTGTCTACCATCAATTCCATCCATGAACCGGTGGGAAAATTCATCTATAAGCACTTACAACCATTAGTCCAAAAGATACCCACCTACATTAAAGATACCACTCAGTTTTTGAACATTCTGGAAGAACATAAAACATCATTCACCACCAATATGATCTTAAGCACCATTGATGTCAAGGCATTATACACCTCCATCCCTCACAATCTGGGTCTAACAGCGATTGAGAATGCACTGCTTAACAGCGATAAGGAGGAAAACCTGAAATTATTACTGATGGAACTGATGCACCTCACGCTGTTTCACAGCTACTTTCAATGGGAAAATCAATTCTACGCTCAATGTTCAGGTACATCCATGGGAAATTGTGCGGCCCCATCGTACGCCAATATTTTCATGCACCAATTTGAAACTGAACATATACTAAGCAACACGGAGTGGCAAGACAACCTCATCCTATATAAACGTTAAATCAACGACATTTTCATCTTATGGAAGGGATCAACCGTCGAGTTACAAACAGCAATTCAAAATCTCAACAATGTCAATGACCGAATTCAATTTACATCCAACATCAGTGACACACAGCTATCTTTCTTGGATGTCCTGGTCACCAACAACCAGGGCATATTACAAACCAGCGTATACCAGAAACCAACCGACAGAAACAACCTCCTTCATTTTCACAGTTTCCATCCTCCATCACTCAAAAAACATTTACCGTTTTCACAATTACTTCGAATGTAGCGTATCGCCTCCTCTCAAGAGATCTATGAACAACAGAAAATTACCACCATTCCAACATTCAAGGACAGAGGGTATCCTGAAACCACGTTACATCAGGCCATTGACAGAGCACAGGAAATACATAGAGATCAACTGCTACGACCATCCCATGCAAAGGACGAACAGAGGGCTGTATTTGAATCCAAATACTCCAGCAGAAGCCAATACATGAAAAAAGCAATTCTAAAACATTGGCCATTACTAGCATCGGAGGAAGACTTCAATGGCATATTTTCATTAAACCCAAGATTTGCCTATGAAAGAACTAAAAACATCAAGGAACTATCAAACTATAGGATTAATGTTCCCGCAAAAGAATTTAAAGGAACGTTACCGTGTCATAACTGTGGTAATTGCAATTCCATCATTAAAGGCAATGAAATTACTCACCCACTACATGGGACCAAAATCAAACTCAATACGAATGGAACATTTGATAGCACAAACTTGGTGTATATGTTAAAATGCCCGTGTGGCCTCATAACGTGGGAAAAACCGCAAGAAAAATAAAAACACGAATAGTGGAACATAAAAGTAACATTAGTTTAAAATCAACGAAATCCACAGTGGCCGCCCATTTTAATGAATACAATCACAACCCCAGTCAACTACGTTATTGCATCCTAGAAATGGTACCAATATTACCTGGAAGAGACAATACCCAGTACCTACTCAGAAGAGAACTGTATTGGATACACCGGACTCAATGAATGCTTGGAATTTAGTTGCCATTTATAAATGAACTCCGGAGTTAGCAGTTGTTGAACTATAGTGTTTTCATCAAACTTGTCTTTATTTAATTTGTTTTCATCCAATTGTGTTTACAACCATGTTTATTGCCCTTGGTGTTCACTTTTAAGTCTTTTGCCTTTACCGTTCCCATTACATTCGACTACCACTTTTTCCCTCTTTGTATTCCTGCACACATCCTGTTCTAACATGTGATCCCACATCTACATTTCTGAATAATAAAGTTTCACGCTCAAAAAAACGCAATCACCGTAGCAACAGCCCTTCTGACCGCTTTTCCGCCTATCGGAAATGATTACGCATTTCTTTGGTCACATGACCGAGCGCTGACCCAATCAGAATCCAACACACATGTCGGAGTCACTTACATTACAGCATCAGCTGTTCAACACTCTGTCTTCCCACATTCGTGCGGAGAGGATTAAACGCCACATCGTCAAGAACCCGCGGTAAGCACCAAAGCCGTTCCACGCGTTAAAACACCCGACCCCTGCGATCAGGTTATTTCATTGTATTAGTCTTATCACGATTTTACATCTTTTATAGACTCCATCTACGATCTACATACGGGATTGATCGTATCCTTACGCAACAGCAACAGGTCAGACCCAAGGGATTCACTTGGTCTACTCCATATGCATACGCATGACTCACATGTTTTGGATAATCACAGTGTATAACATTCACATACACCTAGGTGTATCTAGCCGGGATAACTATGTTCTCATTCTGCACTCTTTCAGTGAACTGGCTACCTTTTCCCTCCTTCAATTTCCTTCATTCTAACATTTCCTCTTTTGTTTCTTTCCACCAAGATTCATTTGTTAACTAAAATCCAACCCGATATTCGTTTTTTGCATGATAAAATCGATAAACATGATTTAATGCATGATGTTAATTTGCAATTATAAGCATATGTACTTGTACATATTAAATGTGTGCTTACTTGGTTGCTTTCAGAATTAAGTCCCCAAGGGCGAACGCCCGAAATGCATTAGGCTGACAAGAGAGAATACATTATGAATTAATAATGTGGAATATGAAAAACAAAGAAAAAGAATAAAAAGATTACACAAGAATTGATTTCAAGAAATTTTTATTAAAGCAATTAAATAACGTGTTCTTCCGAGTGCACTGAAGGGACGCTGCTCCCGAGGGAAACAACGCTTATCACGCTTCCTGAATATCCCCACGATGTCTTTAGCGCTGTCTGGTAGTCTTGGATCAAAAGCACAAAGGTCACGTTGAAGTTTATTATTGGGATTGCTTTTAACATCTTAATTTATTTTTTAAAATGATTTGCAACTCACTTAAACCATGGTGTCTCTCTCTCTCTCTCTCCCTCTCTTTCTCTGTTTCTCTTTCTTTCTATCCTTCTCTCTTTCTCTCTATCTTTGTCTCTCTCTCTCTCTCCTTCTCTCTCTCTGTCACTCTTTCTCTGTTTCTCTGTTTCTCTTTCTTTCTCTCTCACTCGGTGAGGGGGAGCGGTGGGGCCGGATGGGGGATTCAATAGACGACAAGGAGGGGGGATTGATTTATGTAATTTTCCCTTGTCGTCATCTCTCGCGTTCCCCCTGCCCCCCACTGCTCTTACCTGCACAGGCCGCTCCTGGGCTAATGTAGTATCCAGCCTGCTGTGGTTGGAGGACTGAGAGGATTCCTGTGGGAAGATAAGTCAAGCTGGGCAGTGGAGGTGTGCCATGCAGAGGGGGCAAGTAGTTTTGGTATCTAAACAGAAGCTCAGTGTGTCTGGCGATCAGAGAGGCTGTAGGGGAGGTAGAGGTGGGGGCAGTGCAAGTGGGCTTGGGAGTAGAAGGTTCAGCTAGTAGAGGAGGGCGTGCATGGGAGAGGGTGGAGGGGTGGTGGTGGGAGCGAATGGCATGGCGGCGCAGAGAGCCGCAAAGTGGAAAATAGATAATTTTGTTCAGTGGCTTGGATTAGGATGTTCCCATTTCTGTATATAGTTATGGACCGATCTCCGCTAAAGTTCTGGAATAGGGATATAGTTTATTTAGATCCATAAGGGACATGGGTAGCATTAGTTACATGAAAGTGTTGAATGACGTTTTCTCTCCTTTTGGCGGGTTTCGTAGTGTAGAAGATGAAGTCCATTTTAAGACTTCTGTGTGTTGGATTGTACAAGATGTCTGTTATTAGTGTCTCTGGGTGTTCTTTAAGGATTTTGTGTTTGTACTTTTAGCAGCGTGTTTGGAGAGGTTTTGCAGAAATGAGTTGGGGGCGTATCTTTCCACGCTTCCGAAGTTGAAGTGATACTCAGAAGTTGTTTCTGGGGATAACCAAAGTTAGACTTCAGGAGAAGCATTCAGAGCTGTGCATAGTGGTCAAGAGGCAGCCTCCAACAGCTGAGATGGCCGCCTGATTGTAACATTGGGCCCTTTCTATGGACGGTTGGTGGACACTTCTTTGGAAGAGCGGGATGCGAGTGTCAGAGGCATGTGAAAAAGGTCACCAAAGCGATCTGGTAGGATCCCTTTGAGGAAAAGGGGGCCTTGAATGCCGAAAAGTGCCTAGGGTCTGTTGATGTCACTGGGTTCTTAGTGGGCACGGTATCTAGGAGCTGGTGGTTTTGAAGGAGTTTATTGGGCAGTCTGCAGAAACGTCCTTTATATTCGAGGGCATATATACAAGTTATACACCCACATCATAGGTAGTATATCAATATCAGCATAGACTATTAGAAATCACAAAGGATGGGTCACTGCTATAGGCACATGGTAGGATAGGAAGCAGCATCAACTTGAGATAACAGTATATGCACAGATAACAGTATATGCATAAGATGTGCAAAACAAAACTAACCCTGACAAACCACATTAAGAACTCGGCGAAAAGCGCATTCTTCAACCTCAGACTTTTGAACAAAATTAAACCTTACATTCCCAACAAGGACCTCAAACTAGCCACGCAATCTCTAGTTCTATCAAGACTGGATTATGGGAACTCAATCCTAACAGGCATCCCCAAATCGCACCTGGCACCACTAAAAACAACACTTCACGCGGCAGCGAGAATGATCACAGGCTGCAAAAAATTTGATCACATCTCCCCGGCACTCAAAGAACTTGAATGGCTCCCTGCGGAAATGCGAAGTACCTTCAGAACGGCCTGCCTAACCCACAAGGCCCTACACACCGGCAAACCGGAATACCTGGCTAACAAGCTCAAAAAAGCAGGCCAAGCCAGAAATTTGAGAAGCTCTAACTCCCACCTGCTCATCCCACCAAAAACCAGAAGGAAGAGAACTGCGGACTGCTCTTTCTCAGGAAATGCCCCCAAAATATGGAACGCCATCCCCCGCACATCAGAACTCTACCATCCTATGCAGAATTCAAGAGTCAACTCAAATCCTTGTGCCTTATCCGCTCCCTCGGTTGTGGATAACTTGGAGCTGCAAACGTCCCAGAATCCATTCGGTAATGTAGATTCCTGTACCAAGAAGCCCTGTTGTCCGAACTTTTCTTCTTTCCAAATTGTCACCCGCTGATTTCTTTTATTGGGTTTGTTTCATGTTGTTCTCCTTATCATTCCCTCTACTGTAAAGCGCTCTGATACCTTCGGGTCTGGTCAGCGCTATAGAAAACTTCTAAATAATAATAAATACATAATGTACGCTTAGAATAACAGTGTAGATATAAAAACACAGTATATTCGCAAGAGAACATCTTGCACTTTAGCATTGTGGAACTTGGTTGAGAGTTCATTTTAATGGTGAGATATGTTAAGAGGGGTCACTTGGTGTCATTGATGTAAATTGTCTCTGACACTATAATTTTGTGGGACTTTGTTGAGAGTTGTCTTTACTGGCATGAAGTATTAGAAGGGAGAGTGGGTGGCACTGGGACCTCCTTTATTCTTTTGCGGTCTGGAGGCCAATATTTATACCTGGCACCCACTTGTAGGAGTTTCTATGGGGTTCCACCACCATGACGTGTCAGGCATCCCCTTCCTCCTTGCCCTGGGTCCAGTTTGTCTGGAGTCACATAAGACCAGTGATAACTCCTTTGTGAGAGTGCTCATGCAGAGCCTTTGTGATGTGCAATGTGATAAGTGACAGCTGCTCCCCCTCGTTAAGTCAAAGAGGCCTATCCTGCTTCCAAATGAGCAGAGGAATACCGAAGCACTCAGCGAAGTCCAATGGCCATGCCTTGTGGCCAGTAAAGAAGTACAGCAAGATCAGAGATGTTTGTTGTGATTTATTGTTTCCACAATTATTCACCTTTCTTGCGTTGGAGACGTAAAATCTATTACAGACAGGCAGCCGTCACGTGTTTTGTCATAGAGACTTTTTCAAGGCTGCAAGAGGATATAGAAAGTATCTTACACAATTGTAACAATGACATAGGGATAAGAAATGCAGCTGTTAAGTCACCACCACTGGATAGAACAAGAAGAACAACGTTGTGATCCTGAAGGATACCCTGTGAAGAGCCAAGTGCATCGGGTGAAATCCTAAAACAGATTGTGCCTGATAATCTGGCCATGCTAAGTTATTGCAACTTGCTGTAAAATAATACTACTCTCGATAAAGTAATTGTTAGCCAAAACAACAGTAATCAAATCTATTAGCATTCCAGAATGCTCAAGTAGAATGGCGTCTCCGATTTAAAAAAAAATGCTGTATGGCAGCAATGCCCTCAGATTTGGGGATACTAGTATATAATGCACAGAAGTCCAAGGTAACCAGTATGTTGCTGTCAGTCTACTCACATTTTTTTCTGATTGCTTCATCAACCCTACCCCCCTTCTGCTGCATACACCAGAAGCAACACTACAAACAACCCCCTCTCTTTTTGCAGCTTCAGCCGTGCCGTTTAAGGTTTATTTTGTAACTTTAAAGCTGAGTGTAGCATTCGCTCTTCCCTAGACTCCACTCACTTTTCATCTGCATTGGACTTGGCCATTTTGGCAGGCTCACCCCTGAACTTTTTGCCTTAAGCTCTGACATGGTGGTATTGATTTTAGACCTCTGTGCACTTTAGCACTGTGGCCCAGTGTAGAGTGCCCGCGCTCTCTGAGTGCTGTGGTGAGATTGGCCTGCCCTCCCACAGGAATGCATGGGGGATATGTGTCCATGGTAATTCCTGGTATGAGAGGAGTGCAGGGGCGAGTTTAGTATGTATGAACACGGGAGAATAAATGCTGCACAGATTTATGGTGAGTGGTGGAGAAATGCCACTTTTAGAAGTTAGGAAAACAGGGGTTGGGCCCACTGGGAAAGAGGGTAGGTCGGGCCTCAATGAACTATGTAACTGGGGGAGTTTACCTAAGCCTCTATTGTAAATTAAACAATGAATGTTTCTTGAGGATAAACATACATTTTTTTATTGGTCTATCCTGGCATTAAATTCTGCCAATTTCTTTCAACTAAATTTTTGATTTTTTTATATATATGTAGACTAGACAAAAATCGACATCGACTTCATGTGTTGCCATATAACAACATTTTACACAAGTAGAAAAAATCATGAATATTTACAATGAAATAAACACATTAGTGAACATATAATACAATAGACAATTACAGTGTGCTCACAATTTCAATAAAACATGGAACTATTACTCATTATTGGAATCTCAGTACTCAATACAAGACCAACAGTTAGAAAGAAATCTTAGACAGTGTATCAACCCGATACAATATCAATCCGCTTATATGCAAGTCAGAAGGATATAAGCTAATTAGTATACATGAATCGCTGGCATTGAATGTCGGTGAAAGGAAAATGCCGACGCGTTTCGAGTCCTGTTCTATGATTCAAAGGACTCTCATCAGGGCAGTATGAGTCTGGTCCATGGGAACTGTTTACACAACAAAAAAAGAACAAAGGGGAATTTTAGCTGAAAGGTCTTCGATCCATTAACTATTTACAATGATTGCATCATGGTGCAGCCTACCTTGTTTATTCATATCCAAGGCTGCACTTGTTATGGAATGCGGTCTCTGCCATGGGTACACGCTGCAATAGAATGAGTTTTTTAGGAAATTGTTCTACGAACTAGTGCTCGATAAAGAGGGAGGGGGGAAGGCGAGTCTTTACCTTTAGTCGTTTTGTTCCAGCGGCGTGTGTGCCGTCGTGCTGGAATTTGGATCTCTTAGTTGGGATCACATTTCTGTAAAAAATATATATGAACATGCATTGGAGATGTTGTTTGTATTAGGTCGATTGTAAGTTTATGGTAAGTTAAGAACTCACTCGTGTCTCGACCCTCGAGATGCGGAATTAACTGCCGCTCCTTTGGCTCGAATGGGATTTTGTTCTGTAGAAACAGAAATTTGAAACAAAGGCGTGTAAGGAACTCTTCACATTTCTTGCATGGATAAACTACTTAAATCTATCCTTTGTATATTCGAGCATACCTGAGTTATCACAATTGGAAGCGTGTCTCATTCACACACGGACGCGGAGTAGATCTGCTTGCGATGATTCCGATCGTCACAGCAAGTTTGAAAGACGATCATGTGATATTCATGTAGCCTATCAGAGCGGTTGAGACCAAAAAGACCTGAGTGGTGTCTTATGGGACTGGTAGTTGTGCCCAGCTGGTGTTGTTGTTTAGAGTTCTCATGCTCTGTTAATTTCACTTAGGCAGTTGAGACCTTTATTCACACTATCGAATTTCATGATGAGATAAGCCTCTTTTTGAAGTAGAGCTGTTTCCACATTAGTATGATGTTTTGGGTCAATCCAAAACAATATAGTCCATTTGAAATCATTTTCATTATGATTACTGTTCACGAAGTGCTCCACCATTGGTGCAGTTAGAACCTTTTTCTTTATTCGTGAACGGTGTTGTGTGATCCTGGTATTGACGGCCTGAGTTGTCTTCCCAATGTACACTCTATTGCACGTGCATACCACAGCGTAGACCACATTCTTGGTTCTACAATTTGTAAATACATCATGTTTCCATGTAACACCATCATGGGAAAAAACATTTCCTTCCAATGTCGCTGCACAAGAAACGCAATTACCACATTTACGGTGCCCACATATAGGTTTTAAATTCCACTGTGCAATGAGATCACTTTTCTGCTTTGGAATATAGCTGTCTGCTTTTATGAGTTGTTGTCCTATGCTTGTGTTTTTCCGCATGGCGAAAATCGGTTTTTGGAAAGGAGGTTCTATGGTTTCCAACAAATGCCAATTACTGAGAATGATGCGCTTGAATTGGTTTGTATGCTGACCGAAGGTCGTCACACAGGCCAATTTGTCAAGCTGTTCCTTCTTTTTCACTCGTAGAAGAGTCTCCCTGGGGATGAATCTAGCTCTTTTTTTAGAGTGAGTGAGCAATTTTTTTGGGTAACCTCTTTTCGCCATTTCATTGCAGAATGATGTAGCGTGAATCTCAAAATCAGAAGTATTTGTGCAATTACGCCTTATCCTTAACAGTTGCCCATAGGGCAGATTTTCTTTTAGACATTGTGGATGTGAGCTCGTGTAGTGCAGAATTGTATTCCTGTCTGTTTCTTTTTTATGTATAGTTGTAGATAGCATTCCATCGCAACGGTCTACTGTGACGTCTAGGAAAGTCATTTTCTGTGGGCTGGAGTTCAGGGTGAATTTTATGTCATTATGGCGGGAATTTAACCATGCATGGAACTGATCGAGCTCAGTCTGGCTCCCCTGCCACAGGAGCCAGACGTCGTCGATGTATCGTAACCATTGGTTTATGTGGCCAAAAAATGGATTATTCTTGTAAATGAATCGTTCTTCATATTGGGCCATATAGAGCACTGCCAGCTCCGGCGCATAAGGACAGCCCATGGCCGTCACTTTGATTTGTATGAAGAAATCGTTTTCAAATTTGAAGTAATTGCTCCGTAAGGTGATTTCTGCCAGTGACACAATAAATGTAGTCGGTACCTGGTGGGGTCTGTCACGCTGGTCAAGATATACTTCTATAACCTCAAGTGCCTCGTCTTGAGGAATTTGGGTGTATAGTGAGGCGACATCCAATGTGACCATCAATTGTGTTTCTTTATCAAATGTTTGCCCCTCTACTTTGGTGATGAAATCCGTTGTGTCACGGAGATACGACTTCACTTGCACTATGAAAGGTTTTAAAAAGAAATCAATGTACTTGGACACTGGCTCTAGTGCAGAGTCGCAGCCCGAAACAATGGGTCTGCCTGGGGGTACCTGTTCATTTTTGTGAATCTTTGGTAAAAAATAAAGAACTGGCGTTCTTGGCAATTTCTTATTGAGGTATTCAAACTCCTTTAGGCCCAAAAAACCTTCATCTAGCCCTGTTCTGGAGATTCTAGCAATTTAATCTTGAATTGCGTGTACGGGGTCCTCTTTTGACGGCCTATACCACTCGCAGTTGTTGACATGTGACTGCCCCTCGGTAAGGTACATGGAGCGGGGCCACAGCACCACTGCCCCACCCTTATCAGCCTGTTTTATTATGATTGATGTGTCTGATTTGAGATCACGAATTGCTGTGGTCATGCCCTTACTGATATTGTTTTTCATGAAGCTTTTAGTTTTTTCCAATTTAGTGAGAGATGATAGGACCGCTTGCTCGAAAGCAATGATTTGCTTTGGAATGTTTTGTGTGGGGGTAAACCTCGATTTTACTCTCAGACCAGTGATTTCTTGACTAGACGTCAAATAAATACCAAGTGCAGCAGAGATTTAATGGTGCACACTATAGAGACAGCATAACAAATCTGTAGTCAAGAAGAGAGTGAAATAGAGGAACTTATTAAAACTATTAATGATACACATACCGTCACTGAAGCAAAAGCACTCCTAGATAAGATTGAGAAAGAAATTGCGACTTTTAAAGATAACACTCTGAACATCAAATCAGCTCAATTTGATAGAGATTCTACATCTTTCAAATTAGAACAAGTGTATCCTTTTCTCAAAGAAGATTACTACACTTCAGGAGAGTCACGGGGGGCACTCACGTCCGTCCAGGGCAGATCAAGGAATAGGTTCCTCACATTTTCTGATACTACTTCATCTGATTCTTCTTCAGATTCCAGGCAAAACAATTCTAAAAGACGAGGTGCCCAAGCTGCATCTTCTTCTTTTTTAGCCAGGGGCGGCCAATCGCGTGTCCGATTCAAGCAGCCATGGGAGATGCGAACCAGCAACAAGACTTACAACAATTGAAGATGTCTGCTATAGTCAATCTTTCGGAAAAACAACTCACGAAGGATGAAGAAATGCTCTTGAGTCTTGGCCTCAAGTTTGTCCCTAACAAAAAAACAGATTTCACGAAACTCAAATTAGAGGCGTTAGATTTCTGTCGTAAAATACGATTGAAAGCCTTCTTCGCTTCTGCCGAAGTGACGTCTAGTCAAGAAATCACTTGTCTGAGAGTAAAATCGAGGTTTACCCCCACACAAAACATTCCAAAGCAAATCATTGCTTTCGAGCAAGCGGTCCTATCATCTCTCACTAAACTGGAAAAAACTAAAAGCTTCATAAAAAACAATATCAGTAAGGGCATGACCACAGCAATTCGTGATCTCAAATCAGACACATCCATCATAATAAAACAGGCTGATAAGGGTGGGGCAGTGGTGCTGTGGCCCCGCTCCATGTACCTTACCGAGGGGCAGTCACATGTCAACAACTGCGAGTGGTATAGGCCGTCAAAAGAGGACCCCGTACACGCAATTCAAGATAAAATTGCTAGAATCTCCAGAACAGGGCTAGATGAAGGTTTTTTGGGTCTAAAGGAGTTTGAATACCTCAAAAAGAAATTGCCAAGAACGCCAGTTCTTTATTTTTTACCAAAGATTCACAAAAATGAACAGGTACCCCCAGGCAGACCCATTGTTTCGGGCTGCGACTCTGCACTAGAGCCAGTGTCCAAGTACATTGATTTCTTTTTAAAACCTTTCATAGTGCAAGTGAAGTCGTATCTCCGTGACACGACGGATTTCATCACCAAAGTAGAGGGGCAAACATTTGATAAAGAAACACAATTGATGGTCACATTGGATGTCGCCTCACTATACACCCAAATTCCTCAAGACGAGGCACTTGAGGTTATAGAAGTATATCTTGACCAGCGTGACAGACCCCACCAGGTACCGACTTCATTTATTGTGTCACTGGCAGAAATCACCTTACGGAGCAATTACTTCAAATTTGAAAACGATTTCTTCATACAAATCAAAGTGACGGCCATGGGCTGTCCTTATGCGCCGGAGCTGGCAGTGCTCTATATGGCCCAATATGAAGAACGATTCATTTACAAGAATAATAAATTTTTGGGCCACATAAACCAATGGTTATGATACATCGACGACGTCTGGCTCCTGTGGCAGGGGAGCCAGACTGAGCTCGATCAGTTCCATGCATGGTTAAATTCCCGCCATAATGACATAAAATTCACCCTGAACTCCAGCCCACAGAAAATGACTTTCCTAGACGTCACAGTAGACCGTTGCGATGGAATGCTATCTACAACTATACATAAAAAAGAAACAGACAGGAATACAATTCTGCACTACACGAGCTCACATCCACAATGTCTAAAAGAAAATCTGCCCTATGGGCAACTGTTAAGGATAAGGCGTAATTGCACAAATACTTCTGATTTTGAGATTCACGCTACATCATTCTGCAATGAAATGGCGAAAAGAGGTTACCCAAAAAAATTGCTCACTCACTCTAAAAAAAGAGCTAGATTCATCCCCAGGGAGACTCTTCTACGAGTGAAAAAGAAGGAACAGCTTGACAAAT
Source organism: Lissotriton helveticus (assembly GCF_964261635.1). Taxonomy (NCBI): domain Eukaryota; kingdom Metazoa; phylum Chordata; class Amphibia; order Caudata; family Salamandridae; genus Lissotriton; species Lissotriton helveticus. The sequence goes on along the minus strand of NC_136057.1, from coordinate 54,070,301 downwards.
TGGCCTGTGTGACGACCTTCGGTCAGCATACAAACCAATTCAAGCGCATCATTCTCAGTAATTGGCATTTGTTGGAAACCATAGAACCTCCTTTCCAAAAACCGATTTTCGCCATGCGGAAAAACACAAGCATAGGACAACAACTCATAAAAGCAGACAGCTATATTCCAAAGCAGAAAAGTGATCTCATTACACAGTGGAATTTAAAACCTATATGTGGGCACCGTAAATGTGGTAATTGCGTTTCTTGTGCAGCGACATTGGAAGGAAATGTTTTTTCCCATGATGGTGTTACATGGAAACATGATGTATTTACAAATTGTAGAACCAAGAATGTGGTCTACGCTGTGGTATGCACGTGCAATAGAGTGTACATTGGGAAGACAACTCAGGCCGTCCATACCAGGATCACACAACACCGTTCACGAATAAAGAAAAAGGTTCTAACTGCACCAATGGTGGAGCACTTCGTGAACAGTAATCATAATGAAAATGATTTCAAATGGACTATATTGTTTTGGATTGACCCAAAACATCATACTAATGTGGAAACAGCTCTACTTCAAAAAGAGGCTTATCTCATCATGAAATTCGATAGTGTGAATAAAGGTCTCAACTGCCTAAGTGAAATTAACAGAGCATGAGAACTCTAAACAACAACACCAGCTGGGCACAACTACCAGTCCCATAAGACACCACTCAGGTCTTTTTGGTCTCAACCGCTCTGATAGGCTACATGAATATCACATGATCGTCTTTCAAACTTGCTGTGACGATCGGAATCATCGCAAGCAGATCTACTCCGCGTCCGTGTGTGAATGAGACATGCTTCCAATTGTGATAACTCAGGTATGCTCGAATATACAAAGGATAGATTTAAGTAGCTTATCCATGCAAGAAATGTGAAGAGTTCCTTACACGCCTTCGTTTCAAATTTCTGTTTCTACAGAACAAAATCCCATTCGAGCCAAAGGAGCGGCAGTTAATTCCGCATCTCGAGGGTCGAGACACGAGTGAGTTCTTAACTTACCATAAACTTACAATCGACCTAATACATACCACATCTCCAATGCATGTTCATATATATTTTTTACAGAAATGTGATCCCAACTAAGAGATCCAAATTCCAGCACGACGGCACACACGCCGCTGGAACAAAACGACTAAAGGTAAAGACTCGCCTTCCCCCCTCCCTCTTAATCGAGCACTAGTTCGTAGAACAATTTCCTAAAAAACTCACTCTATTGCAGCGTGTACCCACGGCAGAGACCGCATTCCATAACAAGTGCAGCCTTGGATATGAATAAACAAGGTAGGCTGCACCATGATGCAATCATTGTAAATAGTTAATGGATCGAGGACCCTTCAGCTGAAATTCCCCTTTGTTCTTTTTTTGTTGTGTAAACATTTCCCATGGACCAGACTCATACTGCCCTGATGAGAGTCCTTTGAATCATAGAACAGGACTCGAAACGCGTCGGCATTTTCCTTTCAACGACATTCAATGCCAGCGATTAATTTATACGAATTAGCTTATATCCTTCTGACTTGTATATAAGCGGATTGATATTGTATCGGGTTGATACACTGTCTAAGATTTCTTTCTAACTGTTGGTCTTGTATTGAGTACTGAGATTCCAATAATGAGTAATAGTTCCATGTTTTATTGAAATTGTGAGCACACTGTAATTGTCTATTGTATTATATGTTCACTAATGTGTTTATTTCATTGTAAATATTCATGATTTTTTCTACTTGTGTAAAATGTTGTTTTATGGCAACACATGAAGTCGATGACGATTTTTGTCTAGTCTACATATATATAAAAAAATCAAAAATTTTGTTGAAAGAAATTGGCAGAATTTAATGCCAGGATAGACCAATAAAAAAATGTATGTTTATCCTCAAGAAACATTCATTGTTTAATTTACAATAGAGGCTTAGGTAAACTCCCCCAGTTACATACTTTTAGAAGTTGGCATTGCTGTGTGTCTGCCTGTCTGATTTGAATTGTATGTCTGGCTTGCAGTGACATGATTCAACAAGCATTTACAATGCAATAGGTCTCGCATTGACACGAGTTTGAGCTATTGGCATTGCAAATAACAATGCCTTTTATTTTTGTTTTCTTTAAAAATATAAATAAAAGGCATTGTAATTCACAATGCCAATAGCTTAAACTTGCGTAACTGAAAGGCCTATTGCATTGCAAACGCTTGTTTGTCTTGTTGAGGGCTTGATGCTCTTACTGGATGCTTTGCGAGGATGAGAAATTGTGCCTATCTGCGCCTTACCTGATGTATATGGTGGGTGAGTGTTTATTGTCTAAGTTATACTGTGCGGGAATCATTATGTGTCTTGTCACTTAATCGTGTTGATGGCACTTGTCTGCATGTACTATCCCTGCCTGGTCTCTTTGTGGGATATTCAATGTTGCCTCATATGAGGAGAGCGTGTGATGTAGAATATTCTAGGGAGGGATGGAGGGGGGAACGGTCTAAGTTTTACAACTCCAGGTAAGATTTTGTAATCTTTATGGATCTTGGTGGGAGAGTTACGGAGATGGTCTGTCTCTGCTGCACAATCCACCTTAGGAGGTCCCACCAATGTGACACTCAACAAAGCATCTGGCATGAAGCCAGTCTTGGCCTGAGGGTCCTTCTAGGACTGCCCTTCCCCCACCTAATTCTGCCTCCTCCACAAGCTGGTTTGACTTTTGATAAAGCGCTTGTGAATGATCTGTCCAACTTCTTGCAGGAAATTGACGATATTATTAGCATCACAGCCCTCGCTAGTATCCTGTAATATGGTACAAACAAACTTAGAACTGTTTATATGGGAAAAGGGGAAGCTGATAGAGAATTGCGCTAATGAGTGAAGCCGACCGTAGATAGATACTGCCTAGGACCCTTGCAACAGGGGATACAAGAACACCTGAATACAGTAACAGATGCTCGGGTAGATTTTATTTAACCACACTACACTTATTGATGCTTCATTACCTAGTCACAGTCCCAAAATCAGAGGCATGGATATAAAAAAAGGGTTAAAACGCAAACTCACCGCAGCAGCCCGGCTTCAACAGGAAGCCAGGCAACCTTTGTTGGGACGGGGGCGGGGCCGGACACGCGACCGGAGCTTCCCAGGAGGCAGGCTGCAGTGGCTGGCGCATGGCTCCGGTGCAGAGAGAGGAGAGCCCTGCGTGCAGCCGGCGTCCGCCCGGGAAGCCAAGGAGCGGAGTGCCGGTGTCCCTGTGCCCGTTGATGTCGGAAGAGTCCTGCGGAGTAAAAGTCCCGGTGAGTGGGGCTGCAGCGTGTGTATGTGTGTGTGTATGTGTGTGTGTACGCGCGCGCGCCTGTGTGTGCGTGCGTGCATGCAGAGGGGTGGGGGCTGGATGTGTCCGGTGAGTGGGGCTCCGTGCTTGCGTGTCTGTGTGCACTGCTTGTGCCCGGTGAGCGGGGTTGGGAGTGTGTGTGTGCGGGTTTGTAACAGGGGAGAGGGGGGGTGCGCACGCTTGTATGTGCCTGCGTGTATTGTGCCTGTCTGCGCGCGCGCGCGCGCGTGTGCCTGTAGGGGATGGGGCCTGCCTGTGTGCGCGCCGTGTTTGCATGCAAGCCCTGCGGTCTGCGCAAGCGCGCTCGCTCCCGCGGTGAAATCCGACACTGGGAAAGCTCGTGACACTTTGGTGTCCACTCTCCCAAATACGGATAGCATTAGTTGGCGACCTGACAGCATTCATGCTTCGCATGAATGCTAACGTCAGCTCGCCCTAAAAAGGGGGTGGTGATGGACAGAGTATCTGAGTTAATCAGAACACTCATACCCAGTCAACAGATCAGGGCTTGATCCATCACTGTTTTTTAGCTCACTGCACCATCCCAGTTCAGAACCTGGCTATATGCAAATTAGTCTGTCCCTGGCCCAGTGCATCATGGCAACAGGGCAGACCAAACTACCAAGCCAATTCTTTACTGGAAAGGAAACAAGCTTCCAGGGACCGGTTTCTGGCATTACAGCCGTCTTCGGCCTGGCTTGCTTGAATCCTGATGGTGCAGTGAGCAAGGGACTCATGTCTGAGCATACCCTTCCACACTTGTAGTGGCCAAAACGATTAAAAAAGGGGGTGGTGATGGACAGAGTATCTGAGTTAATCGGAACACTCATACCCAGTCAACAGATCAGGGCTTGATCTATCACCGTTTTTTAGCTCACTGCACCATCCCAGTTCAGAACCTGGCTATATGCCAATTAGTCTGTCCCTGGCCCAGTGCATCATGGGAACAGGGCAGACCAAACTACCAAGCCAATTCTTTACTGGAAAGGAAACAAGCTTCCGGGGACCGGTTTCTGGCATTACAGCCGTCTTCGGCCCGGCTTGCTTGAATCCTGATGGTGCAGTGAGCAAGGGACTCATGTCTGAGCATACCCTTCCACACTTGTAGTGGCCAAAACGATTCAAAAAGGGGGCCTGTCTTTAATTTCTATGGTCTGCCTAGATACAGTATGTGGGAGTTGGTGGGATTCTGTTAGGGGAGAGACACCACATCAAAAGTTTGGGAAAACCTGATCCAATGGCAGAAGGGTGAATGGGAATGTGTGCGCAATGAGGAGATGAGGACCCTGGACGCATGCCAAGAGGGTAGTGGGTCTGAGGGGGCCCTGTGGAGTTTGAAGGGGAGGAAGAAAATGACAGGACCGGGACACTAGTAGATAGTGAGGACCCCATAGATAGGGAGTCCCTAGCTGGGTCCAGTGTCGGGGGCAGTGCCTCATCCTTTTCCCTATCCCCAGAGGAGTGGGTAGATAAGAGGGAAGAAAGGGAGCATCAGATGGCTTTGGAGAAGCTCAGGTTAGAGCAAGCCAAGGAGATAGCACAGCTGAGGGTGGAGAAGAAAAAGCTTGAGACCAAAAGGGTCTTAGCACAGGAGAAGATGGCAGCGGCTGAGAGGACTTTCGCCAGGGAGAAATTCGCTCTGGAGGGTAGATTATCCCCTGAGTGCAGTTGTGGTTTTCTGGATTCACCAGTGAGGGTGGGGTCCAGTGGTGGTAGCAATATGGAGTCCAGTGCAGGAAGTCCCATTCCCAGTTCCCAAAGTATGGTACCTTGTTCCCAAGAAGAGGAGTACAGGTTGAAGTTCAGGGACAGTAAGAAACTGTCTCACCAGTCTTGGGGGGAGTTTGCGGATGAATGTTATGATGAACTGGTTGATTGGGTGACGTTTAACCCGGAGCATGATTTTGAGGGACTGATCAATTAGGTTATCAAAGAGCACATGCGCAGTTGTTGTTTGCCGGGGTTGTGCCAACACCTGTTGGAGTGTGAGTCCATTAATCCTTGGGAACTTGCACAGGAAGCAGACTTCTGGGTAAATGCCCGAAGTTCTGCCAAAGCATTGGAGAGTGATTCCAAAAGTAGCGGCTTGGGTACCTTCCCGTCCTGTGTGGGGGAAGAGGTTCAGTGTAGCCCAGCAAGGTCCCAGTGTAGTGGGAGGGGTGTAGGGGCTCACGTCCTGTCTCAGTGGAGTAGGAGTGAGTGTGGGACTGTGTGTCCCCAGGTGCCCGAAACCCAGTCTCAGAGCCTGGAGGGTTCCCTAAGGGAACACCAGGTTGAGGGCCTAGGCTGTACTAGAAATCCATTTGAGGGGGATCTCCTAGTGTTAGGAGACCCTGGAGCATCTGTAAACGGAGCTCCAGTGGTTCTGGTGTTTGGTAGTACCGCTTCAGTTGGGAGGGTGCAGAAGTCCGGATTGAGGGGTGAGAGGGGGATGTGTTCCCCAGTGAAAGAACCAGTGGGTCAGGGACCAGCCAGAAGGGCTGAGTCACCGATGAATGGCAATGGTGCCACCACTTCTGTCCTGGGGGATCTTCGCATGCTGTCAGATTAACAGGGGTCGGGAGATCTGCGCCAGGCAGACTTTCACACGACACATGAGTCATGTGTTACCCTCATGGGGTTGAGGCTGTGTGCGCCCTCAGAAGTCCTGGCGTACCAGGCAAGTGTTCAACCGCAGGGGTTGGTCCCTGGGTTGGGAGGACAGGTTCAGGATCTGTCTGACCTGGAGAGAAGGACATCTGTAACCAGTGTCTTGACCAGTTTGGCTTTCAGGGGTACCGCTCCAGTTGGGAGGGTGCAGAACTCTGGAAGTGGGTGCAGAGGGAGGGAGCCCTTGCCTCTGACCCCGGTACAACCTGAGGGTTTAGACCCTAGGTTTGGAGACCAGTTGCTGGAGAGAGGTCCTGAACTGGTGGGAGAGTTGTGTTCTGGGGGGGCCTCTCAAAGGAGGAGAGTGCTGAACCCTAGGAGGAGAGGTAGGGGAGGAGAGCCTCGTCCCTGACTTCTGGTCAGCCTGAGGGTGCGGACCCTAGGCTGGAGGATCAGTGGCAGTCTTGAACTGCCCTTATGAGGGGAAGAGTGGAGAATAGGTACTATATGCCAGGGGCAAATACCCCCACTCTGTGGATAGGCAAGGACCAGTGGCATCTGGGTGGCCTAGGGCCTGGTCCTGGCCGCGGGCAGCTAAGAAGTACCAGTGGGGTAGCCTAGTTGTTCCTGAGAGCTTTTACAAAGGGTACCACATGGGTTCACAGTGGCGTAGAACAGGAGGGTGTCCTAAGGCCAACAGAAACTAATTCAGCAGTAATAGGAAGGGTGAAGGCACCAGTTTGGGGGTGACCATGTAGAGAGGGCCATGTCTACCAAATTCAATAGCTGTTTTCTTCAGTGCAACTAACAAGCTTATTCTTGCAGTAGTAGCATCGATCCTTCATAAGTGACTTCCAAGGTATATCATCGGTAAAGACGTAAGCGCTGGAGAGATGAGTTAAAGGCCGGTGTAGAACGTTGAGGTCAGACGTACACGCAGTCTAATCAAGATGTGTTCAACTGCTCTCCATGTGTGGCTTGGTTATTGGTGAGTACCTGGGCTGGAAGGAAGCTATAACTGGTGACAAGATAGGGGATACGAAGCCCGTACACTAAAAGCGCTCTTCCAGAGAGTTTGCCGTGGTCAAGCACGCTGCTCGTGCGTGCCACATGTGCCTCAGTTGAAGTGCAGAATCGATGCTGGCACTGGTGGAGTCTCAGTGCAATGCCAGCCTGAATAAAATGCTTAAAGATAAAGACAGCGACACTGAACGTCTACATGTCGCTGGACAGGAACTGAACGAAACAGCTTCTAATTCAATATATGGGGCCATTACGCAAATTAATACGATTACGCTATATGGAGTAAGAAAACTAAAGGTGGAGAAGGAAAGCACACAGAAATAGTGAAGTACATATTACACTGAAATTCATATGCTATGAAGCAGAGATTAACCAGGTGTTTGTGAAGAAACATTTCAGCACAAAATCGAACAGTGTTATCAGCTTTCATGTACTTGTAGTGTACAAAGATTTATCTCCTTCTCTAAACCATCAACAAATCATTGTCTCACAACATGCTGGTGAGCAGTCCCAGAAAGCGGGTTGGGTTGGGTTTGCTGAGTTTCCCCAGACAAAGCGGCCCACCACCAAAGCTGCTGCATAAGGTGCCCAGGGCAACTCCTTAGACAGCCATAACATACAGAGCTCCGATGGAGAGCCAGGGTGAGATCCAAGCTCCAAAAGTCATTAAGGCTGACCTCGAAGCCAGCACATCACGAGGCGCTAGAGAAGCTCTGTCTGATCAAGTTCCACAGGCAGTGCCTGAGAGACCACTACTGTCCTCCAATGTATGTACGGCTCAGCATTCTTAATTCCGCCAACTGTGTTTGATATTGCAAAAAAACCGAATATTGGCGATAGATGGATGGATAGAGACTTTTGAAGAGTTCATAGATGCAATAGATGAAAAAGAGTATAAAGTATCTTGAGAAACATATCCGGTGAAGGAGGAAAGAAGCCATGAAAAAGAATTTACAAGAAGGTGAAAAGACATATGATCAAATCCAATAGGCCTTTAATGTCAAGTTCAAGCCAGTGCCAAATGTGAATTATAAAAGATATATATTCATCCAGAGACCAGGTAAGACCATTGATGAGTTTGTTGAAACACTGGATGTTTGGTAAATCACTGTAAATTCAATTAATTTATGATGAGGAGGCTACCCTCCTCAGAGTGATCAATGGATGTTTGTCGTAAGCATTTCAATGACGAATGCTGATGGAAACTGAGCTTGTATCAAGTCCTCAAGGCTGCTTGCGCTGACAAGCGTACTTATCGCCAAGTGACTGACATGGAGGCCGTAGGTGCCCAAAGTGCGTCGGTCATGAGCACGAAAAGTAAGCCAAGGTACAAGGCCGAGGGACACAAGGTCCTGTCTCCACAGAAGAACAAAACGTGTTACAGATACGGACTGTCATTTCCACACGAAGGTAAATGTCCCGCCATTGGACAGATATGCATAGACTGTGGTAAAGCGAATCATTTCGTGACGACTTGCAACGCGAAGATAAAAGTAAGTGTGTTGCAGCGTGAAGACAAAATGGCCGACCAAACGCTATATCAGTGACATTCGACGTACTCCCACAAGGCTAAGCGGTCACACCAATTGAGGCAAATCAACGCAAAATGAAGTTGATAATCGTGTCTAAATCATCGAGAAAGAATTCCTCCCTGTGTGTTTACAATGAAAGGGACCATGACAATTGTGCAATATTGATGTTTACTTCAAAAAGGCATGCCCATATGGGGTTAGTCGAATGTGAGAAAAAATCCAAAATGAAGACAATTCAACATGAAGACAGCTGTGCGTCGATAAATATTATGCCGCTGGAGATTTATCGCGAATTATCTCCGGTACCACAACTTATGAATTCAAAGACTAAAGTATACTCATGGGCTGCCTTAACACCTTTCAAAAGTCAAATAAAAAATTTGTAGCCACGATGAAACTTAAGAAAACTGTGGTGAATGCGCCTATTCATGTACTTCAAGGAACAGCTTCAAGTGTTTGCTGAGTTTCCATAGTGCTGCTTACTTGGAACTGATATCAGTGAACTACACTATGAACGCTCATCGTGAAATTGTAAGTCAATTTCCTTCATTATTTCATGGGTCGGGAAAACTCAAACAATGAAAGTAAGGTTACACATAAATGAGAATTTTCATCAAAAACATAGACGAGTTACATTTCTTGCAAGAAGCTGCTGAAAAGGAACTTCATTTTTTACTTATACATGACATCATTGAATTCTCCATTGGTCCGACACCATGGCTTTCTCCCATTGTAACAGTGCCTAAAAGAGACCGGGAAGGAGCTGTATGCATAAGTGTTGACATGCGTCAGGCCAACAAGACAACTGAGCGAGAGAAACCTCACAGTCCGCACATTGCTGATATGATAACTCAATTGAATGGCGCAGAGTTCTTCTCTCGACTCAACCTAAATAAAGGATCTTACCAATTGGAACATGAAGAAAAATCCAGATACGTTGCAACCTTTTCTACGTATATTGGTTTGTTTTGCTACAAGCGATTGAGTTTTGGTATATCCTCTGCTGCAGAACTTTTCCAAGTCGTCATTTGGCATCTAGTAAATGCATTTAACTGTAGTGATATATTGTTTTTTTGGGGCTGCACAGAAAGAGCATTACAAAACAATCATGCAAGTATGTCGTTTGCTGAATGATGCAGCCTTAACTCTGAATGCTGACAAATGCGAATTCCAGAAGAAAAGCTTGAAATTCTTCAGCCTTGTCTTTTGTGATGGGGGTATGAAACCTGATCCAGCTAGTGTGCAAGCACTGTCTACTGCAAATCCCCCACAAGGCATTTCTATGACAGTCATTTCTTGGAACGGTCAATTACTGTTCTAGATACATACAAGACTTTGCTAAGGTCATTGCACCAGAACTAACCAAAAAGTATGTGTCTTTTCATTGGTCACATGAGTGTGAGAAGAGCGTCCAAAAAAATCAAACAAGCCATTGAGAGCGCCATTGAAATGCTCGACTTTGATCCCAAACTCCATACAGAAGTTGTAGTTGATGCTAGCCCTGTCGGGTTAGGCACAATCCTTGCACAGCACAAGGGACCACAAAATGCCTGGAGACATATCGTGGTACATGCCAATAAGAGCCAGTCACAAACTGAACGTGCTTACTCGCACCCTGGGAAAGAAAGTGTGGCACTGGTTTGGGCTTGTGAATAATTTCCATGTGTTTGTGTATGGAAAGCCCTTCATATTAGTGGCTGATCCCCAAGCATTGTTGATGGTATTTGGCAATCCCACAGCAAAAGTGCCTCCTCGAATTGAGCGCTAGGGGTTTGAGGTCACAAGAATTACAACTAAACAATTCTTCATCGTCCAGGGAAAGATCAGAAACTGGCTGATTATGCCCTGGTACCCCATGTAAGACAGTGGAGGATTACATCCAATTTATTGTGAAATCGAGTTCACCAACTGCCATGTCTTTAGAGCAAATTGCCACTGCCACAAGCCAAGGTAGTGGCATGTCAAGATTAAAAGTTGTGGAACCAGTATTCTAGACCTCTCACTAATGGCAGCGAGTATATGAAGTTCAGAAATGTGAGATGAACTTTCAGTAACGCAGGAAGGCCTCATTCTACAAGGTACACAGATTGTTATTCACCAAAGTCTCTGACAACAAGTAGTTGAATTTGCCCAAGAAGGAGATCGAGTATTGGTTGCCACTAAGAGAGCTCTCCGTGATCGAGTCTGGTTTCCGTATCTTGACAAAAGGGTCAAAAAAGAATTGAAGACTTGTCACATATGCAACTGTCTTTCATCTCAAGTTAGTCAGCAACCATTGATTATGTCAGAATTGCCCCATCATGCTTGGGAGAGAATTGCTATTGATTTTTTTTATGGCCCTCTGGATAATGGACATTATCTTCTAGTTATTGTTGATCAATACTCCCATTTTCCATTGGTAGAAGACCTTTCATCCACTACACATGAGCAGGGTTATTCAAAAACTAGATGGCATCTTTGCGTCATGACTTGTACCTGCAATCTTAAAATCTGACAACGACCCACCTTTTAATAGTCAAGAATTCAAAAACTTTCTAAATCACCTCAATATAAAGAATCAAAATGTTATGTTATGTTATGTTATGGGAATTTGTATAGCGCACGGCTGCCCCAGCCAAGCCAAGAAGCACTCCCCTTTGACGCCAGGCCAATGGTCTGGTAGAACGCCTCATGAGTACTCTAAAGAAGGCTCTTCAGCATTCTGAATTGAGGAAGTTCGACCTCGAAGGTGCTTTGAACACTATTCTTTGAGGTTAGCGTTTGACCCCCTTACTCAACCACAGAGGAAACCCCTGCAACTATCATGTTTGGAAGAGTCATGACAACCAAGCTTTCCCAATGGGAGGGGCTGGGTGTGACCGGGGATATATCTGCATGCTGATAGTCTTCTTGGGCAGGTAGAGAGATGGTTCACACTTACATTTGAATAGGTTGTGTCCTGTCCTCACTCAAAGGGCTGATTTACCCCCTAGTGATTTGTCTGGAGCCAGGAATGGGCTGCAAGGGACTGTTGCACACTTCTGAGGGTTCCTTTGAAGTCACCCGTTCATCAAAGACATTTTTGAGTATATGTACTGGAGCTCTGATCCCATGTTTTTAGACGCTTCTTGGGACTGGTAGCCAGACACTGTTGGCACTACAAACTGCTCATTGCCGTGAGGACTGCTGTGCTGTCAGGAGCAACAACCATTTCAACTAACTGCCTTGTTGTGTTGACCTGCTGCAGCTGGGCTGCAGGACGGACTACCAATTTGCAACCTAACTGTATGTGCTGTCTGCTGCCTGCCACCTCCTTTTGTGCCCCAGAGTGCTCTCCAAGGGCTTGTTTGCTTGCCCCCTGTTCTCTCGAGATCTTAGGGCCATCAAAGACCCTGTTGCCTCTTTTCTCCAAGACTTCTGCTGGGTGAGCCCATTTTACAAGGGCTAGCATATCGCCAGTGCTCCCTTCTGCACCAAGGTAAAACTTTGTGCATTACAGGACAGTGCACCATGGGACTACAGTGCAGCGCTCTGACCAGGGGAGTGCCTTTGTGCATTCTAGGGAAGTGTTCCATGTTTTACAAACCAGCACGTGGTGAGCGTTTTTTCTCTAGCATGAACAGCGTTGTTTCGCCTGGAGGCATTACCAGAGAAACAAACACGTCCTTGAGCCAGCGTGCTCACTGCAGCTGAATTGTTTTTTGAACCTCACCCCCGGAGTCTGGTAGGATATCTCCACCATCAGAAGCCACCATAAACTAGTGTGGCCCCTCTGGTCGTGAGCCTCGAGGAACAGCCCCCTGAAGACTTGTACTGTTCTGAGGTGGTACAGTGCAGCGTCTAAGGCTGCAGAGCTACAGGAGCTGCACAAAGCCTTCAAGGCAGGCCTTTCGACGACACGTTGTTCTGTAACATGTGTCGGGCCAGCATTCTGAGGCTCATTCCAGCCAGCCTCGCCCTCTGGTTTTAAAGCGTATACTGCACAAAGCTCTCCACGTTGGGTCACACTCCTGAGACATGACAACATTGTTAGCAAGTTACAGATGCCCTGAGGACAGTGACCCTGCACCCACAAAGGTACTGTGAGGCGGGTTGGGTCTAGAAGAGGGTTAAAGCCACCGTGCTCCCCTTCACGGGTGGTTTGGTTTCCCTTGGGCAAAGAGACGCGATTCAAGCGCCCCCGGCGGGCCCCAAATTCGCAAGAGCTTGAGGGGCATTTCTTGTTCAGCAGTGTCTCTGCTCTGGAGATGACCGCAAGAATGGTGCAGGGCTGTCCATAGAGGAGAACTGCTGGTAATGTGTTTTTATCTAGGAACCTATATCGATAATTCTATTTTATGCCCTTGCTCGGTTATAATCAATAATATCCCTATAACGGCATAGTAATCATATCCATATTCAGTCGTAGCCCATGCAGTCACATTAAGCAAGCCTACTTCTCCGGACCCCTAGAAAGCACAAAGAGTTCTCTAAACAAACCAAATCTCCAGCAACCTGGGAAATCCCCCTTGATTTTGTTTTGATTTCGTCCTAGAACTCCGGTGAAACACTGTAAGAACGGCCAGTTCTTAGTGACATCTTTATTGACGTCTTATGTCCAACCTTACGTCAAACCCGGCACCTTTCAGGTATAAATATACCAACGTTGCCTTAAGCAAACACACGGTGGTGGTTTTGGAGCAGAGCAGCTATCTACTTGCCCGAGAGCCCAGCTGATGCGAGAGCCCACGGATGCTGCCCCTCCCCTTTGACGCACTGAGAGAGACGCTGTCTTTTCTCCTGCCGAGAAATCCAGCTCCGGTGTTTCCAGATACCTTCGCGGGTTACTGGGATATCGAGTCCTGAAAGAGAGATACAAGACCTCCTGCTTTCTATTACCCAAGTACGGAGCTGACTAAACCCTTGAAGAGAATTCTTGAGTCAGATTCTTGGCAAAAACAAACTTAACTTAAACTGCTACTTACTTACTCCTTCCCACGTGTTAGGCTTAGGTCAGGTACACCGGGGTAGGCGTATTTAGAAGCACCAGTTGAGTACGTTAGTCAATGTATATATGTATGTATATATTTTATCTATTTTAAAGTATCATATGGCTAAGAAACCATATCAATGCTTTTACAGTATTATTTTATAATCCTCCTTTTACTGTACGCACTTTACTTTACTATGAGTATTGCAATTGTGGCAATTCATTTCTCTTGTATGAGAAAACAGACTGCTCAATGAATCACACTTTTTATTGAAAACGCCCGTCTTTCTTTTCTCTGCATTCTGGTGAAACTAATTACGCACACGTGACTGAGTGAAATAACTGTCTATTGTTTTCACACGACTCTAGAGATACACTCTTATTCTGAGGGAGCAAAGTTGTCATGTTTTATGGTCAGAAGCTAATCCATTCTTGTCTATCCAGGGAGGTTAAACTCCTCCTCGTTTATTCAAGAAAGTTTCTAGTGACCTCTGAGCTAGCTGGCAAACCTTAAGTCTAATATAGTCAGTAGAGACCTAGATGACCTCAGTCCTACGTCTACACTGCTGTTTATATTATTCCAATGCGCAGAGCCTATTGGGAATATAGGAACTACACTACATGGCGCCCAACGTTTGGTAAGGCGATAAATCTAACGCAAGACGTTAGATTAACTCAGTCGTGCTTTTTCACACAGACCCTTTTTCCCGTAAATACTCCAAAAGACGTCTGGAGTGGGTAAAAGGTTAAAATCCGCCGGAACTTAGTAGGAAGAGATTTCTATGTATAGTTTTTGGTTTAGTCAACGTTGAAGGATACAGTGTTCTAAAATATAGTGCACCTAATCTTTGTTTCCTTGAAACCTGATCTGCAACAAAAACCTTTCTGTCAGTAAAAATGTCAGAAAGTGACGACGAAAGGGAGGCAGCTACAATAGCAGCTCAACTCCTAGCGGATGACACAAGTCTCCAACAGAATGACCCGGATGCTATACTCATTCCGGTCACCATAAGAGAAACTATAACTCTTAAACTTATAGAAAATGGACTGACACCAAGAAGTGGTACAGTCATATTCGTAATTGAGGCACACGAATATCAGCAGACAGAGGTATTCTATTCATGGATAAACTTTCCAGCAGCAAACGCTGTCACACACGACTTCCACTATTACAAAATAGAGGAACCTCCGGAAGAATACACCCCTTTCGAGGAGGTGGAAATCCCATTAAATTACCAAGAGCACCTGCTCTGGTTTAAAGGCGCCCTAAAACATAATAAGCACATCAACAGGCTCGGTCCACTAGGTAGACCAGGAGCAACGTGGCTGGTTCTAGCCGGCTACACACCACATCCCGACATAGAAAAAATGTTAGACCGGGAATTATTAGCACAGCTAAAACAACTGATTAAAATACATAGACAATTAGTCCAATATGTAATGCGGACTTCAACAGTCCAACCAGCTATTAACATTCCACAGCTGACCCCTCATCAGGGGAACACAAACAAAATTACACCACAGAACATACAATCATGTCTGGGTAAAGTACCCGCAAAACAGGAACAAATTCCATTCTGGTTAGCACAAAAAATCACTCAAATAGAGGCAGTATTTCCGGATACTACCCCTTCTGAGAAACACAGAATTCTGACTATCTGCCTTCCAATGGGGATCGCACGACATGTGGAGGACTGTGACACTTGGGGCACAGTCTTTGCTTCCATTTACACAAAAACACATGGTGTTCCGTCTATGGCGATAATACCAGATGTACTGAGACAGATTCAAAACGAATACGGTCCAGAACCTGCTTTAACTCTGGGTATGAAATTACTGAAAGACATCAAGCAGGTCTTGGCTATATTATTAGCCAACATAAAAGGAGAAGCAGCAACTGTGGCGATCCGCCAGAAATTGAAAGAAACAGATATAGCAGAACAGCCATTTGAACTTGCCAGAATCATAGAAAAATCCTATGAAGAACTAGGAAGAGATAGTTTGGGTGGGAAACCAGTAAAACCCCAACTAACTGAAAATCCTGAAAAGATATTTATTAAAAATAATCTAAACACTCCAAAAAAGAGCTGGGATGGAAATAAACAATCCACTCCCAAAGAAAAAAGATTCCAGTCCAGAGGAAGGTCTCCTCGGCGGAGAGAAAAATCTCCGGACCAAGGACACAAGTCTCCCTAGAGGGAGCCCTCTGAGAAAAGATAGAACCTTAGAAATAGGGATAATCTGAAGAAACCTGATAGATATCAAGATATTGATACACGTCCCTCTCGATCTTTTCAGACCTCGCAGAAATCGGAAAGAAGAGGACGGTCAGAACACAGGGAGGAGCACATCAAGTCCAAAGACAAGGAACCTGCTCATCAAAGTAAAAAATTACACTTTCCAAAAAAGAAGGTAGCCAGTATTAAAATAATCAAACATGCCGTGGATACTGAGTGCACAACTGAAAAACGGAGAGTGGGCCCAGACAATGCTAGACAGTGCAGCAGAAGTGACCATAGCTCGCAAGATCCTGATGAATCATCTGGAGACAGTGGACACGAATGAATACATTCAGGTGGAAACTGCAGATACCAGAGTTAGCAAACCTCATAAAATATACGAAATACCATTACGTATTGAGGGAGATAAGACTAGGAAAGTAAGGGGTCTATTTTGGGATAACCTTTCCAAAGGCTATGACATCCTTTTAGCTGAGAAAGACTGGCCACCAGAGTTTGTCAGGGAGTGCCCTCGTGGCAAAGAAATGATTATGCCTGCCTTCTCAAATCATATTTCAATTAATAAAAAATACACATATGCAAGAAAATGGGCAGTAGCCCAAGCTCCTGCATTATATAAAAATCATGTGGGATGAGATGAGGACTCTCCTCCTCACAAAATCCAGTTAAAATGTCAACTGACTGCACAAAGGCAGTACCCAATTAAGCAAGAAGCTAAAAAACAAGTCAGGGAGATCTTAGATCAACTTGAATACCAGGGGGTGATTGAAACATGCACCTCACAAATGAACAATCCTTTATTTCCTGTCTCCCAGCCAGACGATTCATATCGTCTAGTTTTGGACTACAGACACCTCAACTCATGTTGCAAGACTTTTGCAGTACAAAATTCACACAGTGCAGCACTGATGTATAACATCGTGCGCAAAAAATAAGAAACGACATTAGATATCTCTAATGGATTCTTTTGTCAAAACATTGCACCTGAAAGAAGGTATTTGACCGCTTTCTCAATAATGGGGTTGCAGAAAAATTTCTGTTGACTCCCACAGGGATTCAAGAATAGCCCAGATTATTCTCAGCAAGAGTAACAGAGTTACTACAAATATATGATGATGAGGCATTATCATATGTCGATGACATCTATCTAACAGATGATGACTTGGATACTCACTTGAAAAGAGTGGACACCATTATACTTGGGTTTGCTGCAGAGGGTTACAAATTCAACTTTAAAAAGTCACGAATTGCCCATCTAACAGTCCTGTTTTTAGGATATGAATTATCAAGTGAAGGCAAAAGCCTAGCGGACACTTTCTTAGAGAAATGCGCGGTACTCCAAGCACCAAAAACGCTGAAAAACTTACAATCAATACTAGGTTTTCTGAATTTCGGAAGAATTACATTCTAAATTATACAGAGAGGGTTAAACCTCTCTATGAACTAATAAAACCTGATTTTAAACCAATCAATTGGACTCAAAAACACACAGAAATTTTGAGATCATTGCAAACAGACATGCTAAAAGAGTGGACACCATTATACTTGGGTTTGCTGCAGAGGGTTACAAATTCAACTTTAAAAAGTCACGAATTGCCCATCTAACAGTCCTGTTTTTAGGATATGAATTATCAAGTGAAGGCAAAAGCCTAGCGGACACTTTCTTAGAGAAATGCGCGGTACTCCAAGCACCAAAAACGCTGAAAAACTTACAATCAATACTAGGTTTTCTGAATTTCGGAAGAATTACATTCTAAATTATACAGAGAGGGTTAAACCTCTCTATGAACTAATAAAACCTGATTTTAAACCAATCAATTGGACTCAAAAACACACAGAAATTTTGAGATCATTGCAAACAGACATGCTAAAACAAAATTGCAAACTCGCGAAAACACACGCAACCTTGTAATCCAAGTCATCCCAGGAAGATGCGGATTCACGTACCTGACCTCTAATGAGGGAGAAACGGTACCAATAGCTTACAAATCACATTTGTACACACAAGCTGAAAAAACATTCAGTCTTGCGGAAAATATTGTAAATGCGGTTCAAACAGCTGTAGCAAAAGAAAGAGCCCAAGGCAGACAGATAACAGTTTTAACAGCAGAATCAGCCTTTGAGGCATTAACAAGCCCACGCAATTTAACTACCGTGGCATTAGATCCAAAATGGATACAATGGGAAAATTCTCTTGCAACAGAAAAAGTGAAATACTATTTTGACCCGAACATAAAAAAAGTGAAAAATCTAACATATGAAAAAGAATATCCTCTGCCAATCGAAATTCTGCCCCTACAACTTTACGCCTGTGTAATATATACAGACGGATTAGCACAACCCTCAGTTTGGGGTAAGCAAGCTTACAGTGCTACGTGCGCGGTTGTTAAATGCCGGTGGCACGGAGGTAAATTGAGACCACTGGTAACTATGTCTCAATCTATAAAAGACAGTTCAGGTCAACGAACTGAATTATTGGCTTTAAAAATGGCGCTCGATATTGCCGATCGCGAATTCCCGACACTAATAGTGTGCGATTCGCATTACTGCGTCAAATCCTACAATAATGACTTGCAGAACTGGGTTCAAAATGGTTACAAAGATGACACAGGTGCCACAATCAAGCATAAAACGCTTTGGGAACAAGTAGTTCTTTTACAAAAAGAACTACAAAAGACTCACGTGATACATACACTGAGTCATCATCGTAATGGCGTTCACGTTGCAGGGAATTCATTGGCTGACACAGCCACAGCGGAAGCAACTAATACGGCTTCCGTAGCCACAAAAAAAGTTCAGAAAAATACATAGACGGGGAAACCATGCTGGCGGTAAAAACGTCTTCAAAAAGCGACTGTGCAGCACTACCCGTAAACTATCCACTCAATTATACATACATAATTGATGCAAACTCCGTTCCTTTTGCTCGAATCCCTGGAGTGGGGGATAGAGTAATTCCAAACACGAACAGGAGAATCTTGTTAATAGCAGACGCACACATGGGTGAGGGTCTAAGACACCAGAAGATCAAGGAATCTCTGAAAGAATTGCAATCAGAATACTGGTGGCCGGGAATGAGCCTGCAACAACACAAATTTGCAATAAACTGTCCAAACTGCAACAGAGATCGCAGTGGCGAACCGACCGGAGTATTGCCATGGCTCTTCTAATAGATAACGCAAAAGGCTATCTATACACAAAACCCAGCGGGAAAAATGTGTCACATTAACATATAGAGACTAGATTCACTTAAAAATGTAGACACCAGCACTTGGCTGATGCCAGAACTGTTATAAAAGATTTGCGAGTCTATATCGGCACATTCGCAATTGGCATGCTACATTCTGACCAGGGTCCTGCTTTTAGCTCTCGAGCTTATAAGGAGGCCATGACCAGCATGGGCATTGCATTGCGGTACTCTTGTCCCTTCCATCCTGAGGGAAATGGGATTGTGGAAAGAAAAAACCGAGACATAAAGCAATCTATAACGGCGAGGGTATTAGGTTCGGGTGATGGGTGGGTCCAACATTTAACAAGTGTCCAACGTAGTCTTAATAATCTGCCAAGAAATTCTCTAAAAGGTTTCAGTCCGTACGAACTATTGTTCGGGACTAGAATGCATATTCAGGACTTAGATAGACAGACTTCAGTGGTAGAAGAGAAATGCTTTGATATCAAAGATCATTTGGCTATTTTACAGGACCTAAATGAAACAAGAAAAGGCCTGAGCAACGTAAAGTTAAAACAGCAGCCAACAGCCACTGAAGATAAGCCATCTGTCCCAGCAAGGCCTGTCTGGATTCCAAAGATTGGGGATCTGGTCAGAGAGAAGATCGCGGTGAAGAAGGAATTTGGGCCTTCTTACAGAAAAGCAGTACCTGTCTTAGCTGTCAGCGGAACGGGATCAGTTGTGCTACCGCCCCTTGCTGATAAAAAGGAGAACCGAGTTGTATCCATCGACCTGGTAGAACCACAATCATGTGGCCAATAATAAGTAGTAGGCCCAGTGGACTCCCAAGAAATAGCAGAGTACCAAAACTTGCTACAATACAAGAGGTTCAAACTGAGAGACTAATCACATTTGATAAACCTGCAGTGAATCAAAAAGGACTATGCAACAAAGCCATGGAACTTATGCCTCTTGGAACCCAAATTGCAACAGTTCGTCAAGAAACACCTGTCTACAACGATGTAGCCTCAGACTATGCTAATGAAACAAAGAAAATTCCAAAAGCAAATGAAAATCCGGAAGCAATTCCAACAATTGACAGAACTGCATCTGGCTACTTCATCAATTTCGATAACTTTTCTGAAGATCCAAGCGAACCGAAAGAAACACCAGCAACAAAAACTTTTAAAGACAAAGTAACTGAACTATTTCATCAACTCAAAGAAACCTATCTGATTTCTCCATGGATTGAATTTTGGATTGTGTTAGATGTACTTTTCCTCCTGCTTTGGCTCATCATGGTTCTTTGTTTGGGAAAATTAATTGAGGGAAAATACAGTACAATGGACACAGCAAGTCAGAATATCAACTTGGTCCTAAAGCCACACAAGTCATCACACATCGAGAAAAGAGAACTATCATCAGTGAATGTCACAGCCAATCCAATACCCGGTGGGGTAGCTTGGGACAAAACAGATTACGAAATCTATGGCCCGGTCGAGCTCTTGAAGTATCCACACCAGTTTAAGGTTTCATTAAGTGACTTTGTAAAACCGAGCACATTCTCTGATGATTGAGACTTTGAAAGCATTAATGCCAGATCTCAGATTTAGTTATGTCAGCAAAATTCACAGAACAAGATTACTTACAGGGTTCATCTAATTATGAAGAAATGTACTGCTACAATCACTTTGCACACCATTATTTGCATAAAACTGCTCAACCTAGAAATGTGTTTAATTATAATCAATGGGAACATTGTGCAACTCCCCCAAAAGGTAGTTCGATAACATTTTACGAAAAATTCCCATACTTCTCAGGGCTTAACACAAGTGAAGCAGAAACATTTTATTTCAAACTGTTAAATAAGACAGGGGTAAAAACAATGCTGACAAACACTAAATTAATCTATTCGGAAACATTTTATGAAAAAATGACTACATTTGTTTTTGATTTTTGGAAACATAACATTGAAACGAAAAACATCTGGGGTACGAAAGATTGGCAGGTCCAAGGTTTAGAAGCATTATTTAGAGCCTGCATGATCCCAGAACAAATTATATTCTTGAATGACACAATTCAACAGACAACCTGTCTTGGCCTAGCCAAAATTAAAGACTTAAACAAACCGTCTATTCCAAAGCCAACACCTGACAGTAATAGCACTACAGATGTTGAGATAGACGTATCCCATATTTTTAACCAAAACAGAACACATCCTGACTGGAAAAAATGGTTGATCTGGCCCACAGACACAAATAACTGTCAAGATAGATTCCTGAACAAAATACAGGGGTTCAAATTGACCAGGCCAGACCCTAGATACTCCCAGAGACAACATCCAGGGATAGTTACAACATACAGTGTAGGGAAACTATGCCTCTAATGGCTACAAAAATCCTCACTGGCAGAAATTAAGCAACACTTGACTTTACTTAAAGACGGTGCTGACTTGCGTGATTTCATAATGGGACCACGCAAACAGCGTCAAAAACGTTTCATAGCGGCCGGTATATACGCCGCGTACAACGAAGCTTGGAAAGAAACACAAATTGAAACAGCAGAAAAAATATACGAGAAATTGATCGTATTAATTTGGAAAAATCACTTTCTGTTGTGGACAATGGGTTAATGACTCTGTCCTCCAGAATTTATTCACTGGACAGTATTGTATCATCTGCTATTGATATAATAGAGCAGGACTTACTAATGTTACAACACGGTCAGTCCCAATTACGTTCTATTGTACAGCTTGGCTGGACGTTGCAAAATCTGCGTTCAGGCTACGTACCATGGCGTTTAATCAATACAAAGTCATTATTCTCTATCTTTAACCTTACTGATAAACAAATCAGTTTGGCACAAAAAGGAGCAGACTATACGATTCTGAGCATTGAAAAACTTGAGAGATTACCATTGACAATGTCAGAAAGACCTGTCATTGAATGGATAATACACGGGATAATAACAATTCCGATAACAACTTTCCAATTTAAATACTGTCAGGAGTATATACCAGCGGGCCAGTATGAAAGGTTGGGTAAAGGGTACATTAAGTCATCATGGAAATTGCCTTATACACACACATGTTATAGTGAAAAGAAACAGAATGTATTTCTTAGTGGTAGCAATTGTAAACGATCACTAAGTGGTATACTTCTGTGTCAAGGTATTAATTTGCATGGGGCCTGTGAGGGGACTTCAAATAACCTTTCATGTCACCAGCATGGCACACCTGCAACACAAATAGAGCCATTCTTTAGACTGCTTTCTAACGGGAGCTATATTCTAATAGTGGACCACAGCTGTTGTGGCATGGTGCCAGGGAAAGCTTATCTTGTGAGCGTTAGTTCCATGGTCACTTGCTGTATGCAAGTATTGTATCCAAGCAAAAATTTGGCCTTCTTTGAATATCTCTTCTATTCGAATTGATACTTTAAGCAGAATGAAGTCTGTTTTTTTACAGACAACTGTGCCCATAACGTCATCAAAAGAAACGTATGATCTGCAAGTTGCAAGGACAATGGCAGAGAGACATAGCCTTTTATCAACAAATTGCCCGGTCCATTTCGCAGAAATGCTGCTAAGCCAAATCTTAAATATGTCTGATACCAGTGGTATCCCACATGTATTTAAGACAATTGTTTCGGGACTGTTAACACCCTTCAAAACAGTTCTGGGCATTTTTCCTAATTTTGTCCATTCTGTCTTTGGCGGCCTACCACTTGTTTTGGGACTCGTAGCAGGAATTTTATTTTTGATACTTCTGCTCCGATATGGCAAGCCAAGTCGCAGACAAGACTCCAGCAACAATGGAAGAAACGATCCTAGCTATACGCTATCGGGACCGCATAACTAAAGTCCTTGGATTAGCCCGGCTAAGAGATCTGAATATGACCTGGTTTCTTTCATTCAGACCCATCTGGCAGAATTGCATCTTACCTGTGCTTCGATGTATGCTATGCGGAGAAGAATGCGTGTTGGACGTCTGTCTTACACTACCATCAGCAGTACCATTGGATACAGATACTTTGCTAAGTCCTGTAACGGCTCATGCATCGTGTTGTCCCCAGCGGCCACCCATTCTGATGAAGGCATTCGTTGAAACTTCGCCACTACGATTAGGTGGTAGTGAAGTACGAGATGAGAGCAACATCACCCAGGTACGACCTTCTGTGAGCATTGCTGATCCTGACATCGACGATAGCAATCATGCTCGAGACTGCTCAGTTGCGGCATTTTCAAACTTGGTCGAACTTTCACCTGAAGCCGTAGACAACTTTTTAGCGAGTCTATCTGAAATTATGTTCTCCCCTGAACCAAAAGAATAAACTTTTAAGCAACAAGCACACAGCGTTCCCTGAACTCTGAATTTGGCCTTCAGCTTTGATAAACAAAAGCAACTGAAAATATTTGGAACTATTTTCTCCTGAAAACAAAATTATTTTTTCCCAATTCCAAAATATTTACCTTTTTTTTCTGGCACTTGTACTCTGCTTAAAGTAGAACTATTCTTAAAGAACAGAGCTTCTATTTTTAGTAACTTTAGAGACAATATATTACCTCAGCCTCTAGCACATTTCAGCAACTGTATTTATATGTGATGGAATGGTCTCGACCTTCTTTTCTGTATTAAGAGCCATTTCATGTGTAAGTTTCGCAAATCATTCAGCTAATTATATATATGCATCGTTTTGACTGAATGATTATACTGCTTGCAAAGCGTACAGTACTATTAATCATTTTCATGTATTTCGCATACTCCATTTCAAATGCAAAATACACATGCACCTTTAAAATGTTTACTATTGCTTAGTTTTAGTAATGATGGACATTAGATCGTGGAGTGGGTATTGTGTTTTTATCTAGGAACCTATATCGATATTTCTATTTTATGCCCTTGCTCGGTTATAATCAATAATATCCCTATAACGGCATAGTAATCATATCCATATTCAGTCGTAGCCCATGCAGTCACATTAAGCAAGGCTACTTCCCCGGACCCCTAGAAAGCACAACGAGTTCTCTAAACAAACCAAACCTCCAGCAACCTGGGAAATCCCCCTTGATTTTGTTTTGATTTCGTCCTAGAACTCCGGTGAAACACTGTAAGAACGGCCAGTTCTTAGTGACATCTTTATTGACGTCTTATGTCCAACCTTACGTCAAACCCGGCACCTTTCAGGTATAAATATACCAACGTTGCCTTAAGCAAACACACGGTGGTGGTTTTGGAGCAGAGCAGCTATCTACTTGCCCGAGAGCCCAGCTGATGCGAGAGCCCACGGACACTGCCCCTCCCCTTTGACGCACTGAGATAGACGCTGTCTTTTCACCTGCCGAGAAATCCAGCTCCGGTGTTTCCAGATACCTTCGCGGGTTACTGGGATATCGAGTCCTGAAAGAGAGATACAAGACCTCCTGCTTTCTATTACCCAGGTACGGAGCTGACTAAACCCTTGAAGAGAATTCTTGAGTCAGATTATTGGCAAAAACAAACTTAACTTAAACTGCTACTTACTTACTCCTTCCCACATATTAGGCTTAGGTCAGGTACACCGGGGTAGGCGTATTTAGAAGCACCAGTTGAGTACGTTAGTCAATGTATATATGTATGTATATATTTTATCTATTTTAAAGTATCATATGGCTAAGAAATCATATCAATGCTTTTACAGTATTATTTTATAATCCTCCTTTTACTGTACGCACTTTACTTTACTATGAGTATTGCAATTGTGGCAATTCATTTCTCTTGTATGAGAAAACAGACTGCTCAATAAATCACACCTTTTATTGAAAACGCCCGTCTTTCTTTTCTCTGCATTCTGGTGAAACTAAGTACGCACACGTGACTGAGTGAAATAACTGTCTATTGTTTTCACACGACTCTAGAGATACACTCTTATTCTGAGGGAGCAAAGTTGTCATGTTTTATGGTCAGAAGCTAATCCATTCTTGTCTATCCAGGGAGGTTAAACTCCTCCTCGTTTATTCGAGAAAGTTTCTAGTGACCTCTGAGCTAGCTGGCAAACCTTAAGTCTAATATAGTCAGTAGAGACCTAGTCGACCTCAGTCCTACGTCTACACTGCTGTTTATATTATTCCAATGCACAGAGCCTATTGGGAATATAGGAACTAGACTACACTGGAAGACTCAAGCTCAATTACTGTTTAGCGTTTAGTAGGTGCTCCTGCGCCGTATGTTTGGTTTCTAAATGCAATCACTTCAACCACGTTCACTACAGTTACCGTATGAAGTGTAATAGGAGCTCAGGTGCGCTGTGACCTATGTTTTCATATTAATTTGTGTTATTCTCTATCAAGCCTGCATTATTTGCACTAACGGTGTGATTTAAGTCATTTTGGTCTTGTATGATTTACAATATAGAATTTATTTTTACCTAATCCTGCGTGGATTCCCTTTTGTGGTTTACTCACTGTGTTGCTGCGCGAGTGTGTTGCACAAATGCTCTGCACATTGCCTCTTTAAACTAGCCTGACTGCTCTGTGTCAAACTACCAGAGGGTGAGCGCAGATTATCTCAGGTGTGTATCTGGCTTACCCTGACTAGAGTGGTGGATTCTGCCTGGCTTAGGTGCCTACCCTAGCCAACCAGAAACCCCATGTCCAACAGTGGTTCTTGTGAATCACTTGATTTCCCAGCATGCTCCTGCTGCAGAACTAAGTCACCGCACTTTATGTAGGAGGACTAGCCACCATTTGTTTCTCAAAGGGAAGTGTGACTCTTTTTCCTAGAACATACATGTTTTTGCCTGAATTGTAACTGTTCACTTCTCCATATTATATCAATGCAGCTTTTTCAAGAAAGATTTTCTTCATGTAATTTTCAATGTTTTTTCTATTTTGCAGAACAACAATCACATCTAGAAAATATGAATGGAAAAAAAAGCCATAAAGGTTCCGGAGGCAAGATGAATTTTACTCAAAATATCTACTTAAAGAAACGGCACAGAATGCACATGAGGGAGAGACGCTTTGCTTGTAATGTGTGTGACAAAGGATTTATCAATGAGACACTTTATGTGAGGCACAAAAAAGGACACACCAGCCTCAGGGCATATCCCTGCGAAACGTGTAAAAAGTGTTTCACTCAAAAGGGAACATTTTTACAGCATCAAAGAACACACACTGGAGAGAGGCCGTATCACTGCACAGAGTGTTCCAAGCGCTTTGCTTATAAGAAAGGCCTTGTACGGCATCAAAGCGTACACACAGGAGAGAGGCCTCATCAAAGTGTACACACATGAGAGATGCCTCATCAAAGTTTACACACAGGAGAGAGGCCTTATCACTGCACAGTGTGTTCCAAGCGCTTTGCTTATAAGAAAGGCCTTGTACGGCATCAAAGTGTACACACAGGAGAGAGGCCTCATCAAAGTGTACACACAGGAGAGATGCCTCATCAAAGTTTACACACAGGAGAGAGGCCTCATCAAAGCGTACACACAGGAGAGAGGCCTTATCACTGTACAGTATGTGCCAAGAGCTTCACTCAAAAGAAAATTCTTCTTCTGCATCAAAGCATACACACAGGAGAAAAGCCTTTTCACTGCACCATGTGTGAGAAGAGCTTCCGTCAAAAGGCGCATCTACTAAAGCACGAACTAATACACACCGGAGAGAGACCTTATCACTGCACTGTGTGTTCAAAGTGCTTTTCTCGTAAGGAGACCCTTGTACAGCATCAAAGCGTACACACAGGAGAGAGGCCTCATCATTGTACTGTGTGTTCCAAAACCTTTTCTCAGAAGAGAAACCTTGTACTGCATCGAAGAACACACACAGGAGAGAAGCCTTATCACTGCACTCTGTGTTCCAAGCGCTTTGCTGATAGGAGCGCCCTTGTACGGCATCAAATTGTACACACAGGAGAGAAGCTTTATCACTGCGCTGAGTGTTCAAAGCGCTTTTCTCGTAAGTCTTACCTTGTACTGCATCAAAGAACACACAACGGGGATACGGCCTTATCACTGCACAGTGTGTTCCAAGTGCTTCGCTGATAAGGGATCCCTTGTACAGCATCAAAGCGTACACACATGAGAGAAGCCTTTTCACTGCATGGTGTGCGAGAAGAGCTTAAATCAAAAGTCAAGTCTCGTAACACCAAACACACTGGAGAGAAACCTTATCACTGCAAAGTGTCTTCCAAGCGTTTTCCTTAGAAAGAAAGGCCATGTATGGCATCAAAGGGCACACACAGGAAAGAGGCCTTATCACTACAGTGTGTGGGAAGAGCTTTACTGGTAAGGCACATATGCAACGGCACCAAATAATACTCACTAAACTGAACCCTATCACTGCGCAGTTTATGCCAGGAACTTCACTCAAAACGAAAGTTTCTACAACACCAGTTAATAAAAACAAAATAGATCCATTTTCACTGTAACAATCTTATGTCCTGCTTACCCCAAAGTAAGTTTTACTGGAATGTTGCAACTTAGCGAGGGCTTATAGTCATAAATTCCTAATGGCCAGTGTTCCCTGTAAGGAGCGTGCATTTAGTGTAATAACCCTGAGTGCGCAAACTCTGTTGCGAAGCACATACAATTCACACATCACTGAGGCACCATTTGCAGCTCTTGCTTTTAAAAAGCGAGCAGCGTGGAAAAAAAGATCTCTAGCGTGAAGGAGCACAGAGAGCAGATCTTGGGCCTAGCAAGATACCACAGTGGAAGAGGGGAGAACGTTGCAGCGTGCCTCTTAAACGGCAGGTATCAGATTGCCGAGGGTCACAAGTTGTGCAGCATGTTTCTTCTTCGCATGCTGTTTGCTGCACTAGTTTCTGAGAGAGGCTGTAGGGCTTTACAGGCAGCAGTGGCTGTCCGGGCATGATCTGCGCCTTGCAGATTAATTTATTTTAAAAGTCCATGCACTAATTAGCATTGTTCGGTATTTAAGGGCACGATGTGCGTCATACTGATGTTTAAGTCCCAGCTAAAAGTGTTCAAAAGGCAAGCACTCGGTGCATAATGGTATGCCTGTGCTAAACGTATTTAGAGAAGTAATTTCTGACTCTGCCGCAAGCATGCTTAGTCATATGTGCCCCCAGTGAGGCAGCATCATTCAGATGAGTCTTTTTC
This sequence comes from Lissotriton helveticus, assembly GCF_964261635.1. Classification (NCBI taxonomy): domain Eukaryota; kingdom Metazoa; phylum Chordata; class Amphibia; order Caudata; family Salamandridae; genus Lissotriton; species Lissotriton helveticus. The sequence goes on along the minus strand of NC_136057.1, from coordinate 54,042,362 downwards.
CCGGCTCCGTAATTGCAGCTCTGGTCACCTGTGAAGCGTGATTGCTAGCAGCCATACAAGAATGTAAGGAGATATGATTGGTAACCAATCACATCCTCGTGTTAGTTCTCTATAAATGTCCAGAGCATATCTCACTGCTAGTTGATTCTATTGTACCAACCGAATATAGGATTCATTTACCACCTCGCTCACGCCATTACATGAGGGCACAGCCGCAACGCTCTCATGCCATCTTACGAATCACACACTAAACTACTACTTACACGTCACAACAACTTTGAGCTCACAGCTAGGGCTCTCAGCACAGCCCCCTATTTGCAGATGCCAATGTGCTAACAAATCGAAGCCCGATGCCCCTCTGCAACGCACAGAGGTACTCGCCTCGCGGAACAGACTTGCTTCCGTCTTCAGCCCAGGTGCTGCTCGCTCTTTGTGGTGTGTGATTACTTTTCCCTTCCCTTCATACCTTTTACCACATATGTTTAAGAGTTAGTAATTGAACTGTGGTTATTGCAGATGTATGTAGACATCTTTTTCTAAATAAATCCTGCTGTATCTTGCATTTCAATGGGTTCGAGTCAGCATTCTGTGCATTTAAGATCCCCTCCTATAGGGCGTACATTTATTTTTGTGTCGCTCTGTAAGCTCTGCAGCGCTCAGGCTTCGGTAATGAAGAGTGCGGCCACAACCAAATGGAAAGCAGCTAACCCACCGAGCAGCCTCTTATCTATGAGTGCCGCCAGGTATAACTTGATTTACCTCCTGTAAGGAGTAAGTACTCTGTCCAGACTGATTTTTTAATTTCTTTTTTTCAGCTCCCAGCCCTTTTTTGCTTTCCTCATTCGAAGAATGCAAAATACAACAAGACTTAGGGCAGGATGTACTAGCATCAGGAATACCGATTTCCTATTTGCGAAACTCTACGCGTCGCAATTTGGAAATCAGGATACGTAATGTATGAAACTCTTTTGAGTTTCATTAGCGATTGCTAGCGAGTGACAAATAGACCTGCCTCATGCATATTAGTGAGGTAGGTCGCAATTTGAGACCCATTTGGAATCAAAACCATCACAGAGATGGCAGCCTGCTGAGGTCAGCAGGCCACCATGTCTATGATTGATTTTTAAAAAAGCAGTCTGTTGTTTTTTTTTAATGCAGCCCGTTTTCCTTAAAGGATAATGGGATGCATTTAAAAAGAAAAAAAATAAGCTTTTCCGTTTAATTCTTAAGATAAGTAGGGGGGTCCGTGGGACTGCTGCCTGCTCTTAAAAATATGTGTTATCCATTCTTCAAAGGACCCGTACCTATTTGCAAATGGGTTACCACCTACTTCAGGGAGTTAGTAAAATTTGACCTTGATTCAGTCGCAAAACATTCATACAGCACATTCAGATTCAGTAATTGGAAGAAATGCCGTAAACACGCCCCTTTTAAATACCAAATCGCACACACTAATTGCGAGTAGGTAGCGTGTTACCGAATCACAATTTGTATTTGGTACATTTTTGTAAAAGCATTTTTGTGGTTGGACGTTTCCGACTGCAAAAATGCTTTGTACAAGTGGCCCCTAATGATTTACTCCCCCAGCAGGAGAACTAGCCAATAGGGCCCTAAACTAATGGCGCAGCGCCAGCTTTGCATGTGTGCAGCAACTGCTGTGGCATGAGTACTGGCACTTCGTTTTTTTTTTTAAACAAATGAATCACTGCAACCATTCATTTATTAGCGCTCCTCATGATTGAAGATGTCTCTTTCAGCCTTAGGCTTGGAGATAATATTTTGTTTGAAGTCCGTGTTCGTGTTTTCCCAGCGGACGGCAGATGCTCCTGCTGTTTTTGGTCCATTCATCGTACACTCCTGCTGGTGCTTGCTGACTCTTTATGCTTCTGTGCACTTTACCATTGGTGCAGCAGGTGCAGTGGCACGGGGCCCAGGACTGTGAGGGGCTAATTAACCCTGTAAATTACTGTATATTAGCAGCCCAACAACAGTCAAATTGGTGATTTCCTTTGCTTGCACCTGAGCTCATGGCATCCTGGTCTTTCCACAAATATGCATAAACCCGAGCTGGGCGTCACTGCTAGCACTGATGGAGAGGGGGGCTGTACGCTTTGGAAGGAGAGTCGATCTCTCAGGACCATGCTCAGATAAAATGATCATTATTACGAGTCTCTGCACTGCTGACGCCTGAGCAGCAGGAACCCTTCGTCTACCTCTTCTTGATTCATGTGGGACTTCATTCTGCCTAAAATAAGGTTCCCGTATGTTTCATTTAACAACACAGTTTGTTTCCTAAATGCAACGGCAAAGTTAGCTTTTAGTGGGAGGAACAGCACATAGGATTATACCTGCAAGTGTTTTGGAAATACAAAACAGACACACATACGCATCAACCCTTTTTAGAATATCCACACCTTATGTCCATTATACTCCACTCCATGTGTTGTATAGCATTCCCCATCATAAGGAGGATACGCCTTCACAAAAGAAGGGTCGAGGATGTGTTGCATCTTAAAAGGCATCAAGCCTGTGCTCTGCATGCTGCAGATGTTCACAGTGGATGCGTTAACCAGCTGCGCTACCTTACATGCTTACTACAACACAGGAACAACGGTGTATGTGTGTAAATTGTAACTGAGGATCAACAAACTTTTTGGTTTAGAGGATCGCCTAAACCTTTTTGTTTAGTAGCTACAAGCACTTTCTTTCTGAGGCACTTTGCATTTCATGTTCACTGTGCTGCGGCCCACCATTACCAGTCCACCGAAAACAAAATGCAATTGATAATTGGGAGAGGTGTGGGAGAGGTGGGAGAGGTGTGGCGCCGCGGCCAGGGCGACTGACGCTGGAATCTGGGGACCACGGTTCGATCCCCGGCTCCGGCGGCAGGTTAGCCCAGCACCATGTGACTCTGGGCAATAGCTCGCTTAATCTTCCCGACGGCCCCCCAGCGCCTAGAGACCCTTACGGGTGATTGTGCGCTTTACAAATGTGGACTTTACTTTACTTTATAATTGGTTGCAGGTTGCAGGCTGCACTCATCCTCCACCGTTCCACGCGCAAGTAGTTTGGAGCTTTCATTTATTTAAGGCAATTCCTGAAATATCAGAAACAGCTGTATAGTCCAGAAACATCTTTCACACTCTCAGGGGCTTCCTTTCTTTTTTTGCCCAACTCCCTTGCTGCTGTTTTTTTTAATTTTATTCTTTTTTATTAACATTTTAAAGATCACATATGCATATTTGACCACCTCTTAGTCCCACTTTACAACATAGTTCTTGTATGATACATAAAGTAGTACAAAGCATTCAGTGGTAAGTGGCGCTCTTCAGTATACCTTTCTGCTGCTGACAATCATTCGATAGACCTCTCCCCACACATCTGCCCCAGAGGACCTGTCGTCCGTACATTCTTCAACTGTATACATTCGTTCGTCCTTTGCGGGGGTCTGGTGTTACCGCAGCCCCATTCCATAGCCCACCACGCTGCAACCTGCAATCCTCTTTTAGTATCCTGTGTCCAGCATCGCCCCTCTGCGTGCCCTTCCTCCTCGGCATTTTTGCATTTGTCCACTAAGTATGCCTTATAAAGGGCCCAGTAGTCCCTAGGGCGGTTCTGCACAGACTGAAGCTCATTAAAAGTGTCCAACTACTCATTACAGTATGCCATGTCCGAGTGCCGATCCCCCAATTTTGGGGTAGGGCCCCTTGCCCAGCGCATCGCTTCTCTGCGCTTAGCTAATAGTAGTCCTTTAGCTACTAGCTTTCTTTTTTTGTGTTGAAATGGTTTATTAGCATTTATTAAATATAAGACAATAAAAGCAATAAAATACAGAAATGTGCAATATGATAACATAAATTACATTGGAAGTAATACATAAAGGTAAATATATAGGAATTCATAAGGATGAAGACTGTATCTTATTTTAATACAAGTAATACAATAATAAGATGAAAGGAGGATAAAAGAATTGAGTTGTGAATAAAACAATAAGCTATTTGATTGAAAAACTCTAATGACTTATGCTGAGATACAAAGTAATTTTTAAGCAAATGTGGGTAGAAAGAAAATGAAGAATAATAAAGGAAAGGTATCAATGCAGAAAATTATAAAAGAATAGAACGTATAGTATAGAAAATTATACAGGGAAATTAACCAAAGATAAAAAGGAAGAAATTGGAGGAAATAAGATGAGAGCATTGGTTCCATTTGTATAGTGAGGCCGTCAATACCTGGAAAACTCCCTCCCAGAATAGAAGTATCGCTGGACAGTATCAAGCTGCATGTATAACCCCTGCTTCCTGCTCATTGCATCGCAGGCAGTTTGTAGATCCCCGTAGGCCAGTGTTTCCCAAACTGGGGTCCGTGACACAACCCCAGGGGGTCCACAGTCCGCAGTTTTAAAAGCTCTGCAAAGTTCCTTGTATAATTAGAAGTTTTTGGGCAACAATAAAAGTGTCAAGAGAGACTGCGGTGCATTAGGCTTGTTTAGTTGGGACTCTTCTGGGGCGGGACATGCTCTACGCTTATGGGGGGAGGGAGGAGGGGGGGTTTGTAATTTGTCTGTGCTGCTGGGTTCAAAATTGGAGATCTACTGGGGCTTCTTCAGTGTGTGGGGGGAGGGCAAAGGCGGGGTGGCTGGGGCGAATTGATTTTTATTTATTGACTCTGTGGCCGATTTTCTGTATGAATTCTCAATGAACCTCCGTTGCTAACTGATGTGTGCATGTTATGGAGCTGATTTGTTTCAATAAAAAGATTCCCCCCAAAAAAAGTGTCAAAAGAACACCAGTGATTAATGTACCTGCTGGAGAGAGATTAGAGTTTTGTCCAGTAGCAGCTTTGAGTTATCTAAGGTAGCACAGGTGGTTAATATGCCTCCTGCAAAGAACGTGTACCATACAGTTTAAAACACTTGTATTTGCATAGCTCAGTAAGTTACTGCTTTTCTCACTGATATTCTTTTGTTACTTCACAGTTCATAAGTTACTATTGTAATCTAACACAGTGACCTGTAAACTGTTAAAGAGCTGCTTGCAAACTGCATGGTACAAGTTAGTAACTTATGTTTTTTCCCAGTCTTTCATTATCTTCATGCTGCTAAAAAGGTTTATTTGTGCAGAAATACATTTTTTTTTAATAAAGTCCATGCTAACCAATTTATGTTCTGAATCCTGGGGTTTTGGTTCTCCAGAACAAGCACTCTTTCAAAATGCCGACCAGTGGGATGACGTGTGGATCCTACACCTTGTAGTCTCCTTTGCCTTATGTAACATTTTCTAAACGCTGATTTACACGTATGATTCATTGTCTCTATATGTCTGATATGTAAAGTGCTCTGACATCCTACACTGGTATAAGAGGTGCTATAAAACAAATGAAATACATGTGAGAGAGGGGCTAAGGAGAGATGAGAGGCACTCTTGGAGGGTGATAGTGAGGAATCATTGAAGAACCCCAGGAAAGATTGTCATATCCTGGTACACAGTAAGGCCATAATTTACGATTCTTTAAAAGCTAAGACAATTCAATATATAATGATAAATGTGTTTTAGAATCACTATTGTTCCCTACATTTTCTTGGGGGAGAGCCTCCCAAAGTCCCCTTTGTTGTGGCCAGGCTCACTCACTGCACTTGCTGTGCACCGTATGTAGACTGCTCTGAAAACATTTGCCAGAACTTCTTTGGGTTTCCAGTCCGCCCCTGACAGGAGCCTCTTATCGTGAAATAAAACAAAGCATTTAAAAGTCAGTCAGGGAGACGCAGCACCAACCTTCCTATTAACACATATCACTTTTAGCAATTCTTTCAATATAAAATACTAAAATCCTTAGTAATTCGAGTATTTGTTTATTGTGCACATGTGCTTATTTTTTTCAAGTTAATGTTTTAATTAAATTTAAATCATGCAAATTGCTTGGGGGTCCCCGTCTTCCAGTGGTGACTCAATGGGGGTCCTCAGGAGTCAAATATTTGGGAACCACTGACGTAGGCCATATCGGAACAATCTTTCCAGCGTATAATACACACAGTTTATGTACTTAAAGTGTATTAACTGGTGTCTCCCATTTACAGCCATACCTTCTCTTCTACGGGCCTACCCAAGTCTCTCTGCGAGTCCGATCTTGCTTCAATCGCACTGGGTCTGCGCGCTTCCTGCACATCAGCATAGAGCACTCTTACTAACTTGTCAGGGGCTTTGTCTGTATCACGGCAGAACGTGCCGGAATGTCTGTTGGCTCTTGCAAGACTTGCCCTAATAGTTCTCTCAATTCATACCGGACTCCATGGCAGTGATAAAGAGTCAGGGCTGATGGCGGGGTGCCTTGCTCAGGGATATTCCTCCAATTCCCAACCTTTACTGTGTGAAAAAGATCTCCCATCTTTGTTACCCCTTGCGTTTGCAGGGCAGTTCTCATATTTCTTACCAGTAATAACGAGAGCCAGGTGCACCGCTCCAGTTTAACATGTGGGAATACAAGAGTGTGTCCCTTGTTTATCTCACAAGCTCCACCCTGCATTGGCAGCACTGTGAGAAACATGTCGAGCCGTCAGTCTCCGGACTCTCAATCGTGCCCATCATAAACACCCAACCACAGTCTGAGCTCACCCAGACCTGAGGGGGACGGCTTTACCATTTGTAATACATTATAGTCATATGTTGTATGTAATAAAGACACAGAAACACATCATCTGAACAAACAAAAATCTTTTAGGAAATGGAAGATGGATGAAAGCATGTGAAATGTGAGCGGGGTCTGCTCTGTTGACCTGGGTGACGTTAGGGTTTTTAAGTCATCTCTGAGAAATGAAGTTAAGAGCATGAACATGAAGTTTTAAAGCCCTAGGTGGGTCAAAGGTGTGAAGAGACTGCAGAGGCTCATGGGATTGTCCAGGCCAGCAGTGGTATGAGAGCGGCCCGCGCTAATGATGAAGGGGAATGGAGTGGGATCGGATAAGAGGTGTGACAATATCAGGAGAGTTGAGGGAGTGTTAGTGAAATTAAATTAAATGTTATTGGTATAGACCTCTTCCAAGATCCAGAATATGTTGAATAGTTTATACATGTTTCCAATTCCATAGTACCATGATATATCATGAAATACATTATATACAAAAGAGATTATTATTCTTAATTTAAACATCTCTAAAATAGTGGGAGAAACGCTTTAAAAAAATGTAAAACTTTGTGACATACAAATTAATCTGGTGGGGTTCTTATAAGCTCAAGCAGATCCATTGTTCTAAAAATATTATAATTAGTGCAAATCGGTTTTAAGAATCAATTGCGTGCATCAATTTGGACAGATAAATAGGACATGTACCAAATCTTGGATTCCTCCTCTACACAAATCACATTGGCTGGTTTTATCAAAATTACTGCCCCATTTTATTGTTATATCTTTTAGCGGTAATGTCCTCAGTCTAAGCATCAGGATGCAACGCCTACCCTTACTGTCTAGTGTAAAACTCAAATATTTTGGGATCTTTTTATACTCCACCCTGGCTAGTGAGAGCTTATAATGCAATAACTGTTGACAATAAAGTTTATCCATTTCACAGCGCAAGCTCGGAGAAGATTATTTCTGAAAAAACTTTAGGAGTACTGGAGACCAACTTTCTAAAAGATTCTTGGAGCACTGGGAGTGCTCCAAAGCAATCTCTAAATTTCCTTTAAACGTATTTATTTCTGGCCCAGCCTTAAAAGTTTCTTGACATATAATTGCTCTCAATGTTCCTTCAGGTGCGTGCAATATGTTATAAGCCCACCTGACAAGGTTTGCAAAGGCTCTTGTAAATGCACTCACTACCCCTAATTCCAGTTGAGGTGCGCGAACAGGAGTGGCTTGACTTGTAGTAGTAAGCATACGTAAGAGTTTTCCCTCCTTGAGATAAAAAAAAACCCATCGATTTATAGGAATATATTCTAAACCATACGTTAAAATAGGGGTAATCTTTGTTCGATAAATTTCCAAGAGGGCTGAAAAATGTTGCCTCCCAGTAACTTTTTTATAGCGCTAGCATGGGATACTATTTTTAATTCAGTCCATTGAAAATGCAACACAGTTCCAATAGACTGGGAGAAAACTCTCCCTAAATAAATGTAAGTATCTACTGGATTTCCTCCTAATTTCCAGGCAAAAGGTACTATTTTTTTGTTTTTGAGATATTTATTCTGAAACAAAATTTCTTGGAGGGCGTGGCTTGGAGCGTAAAGATGGCGGTCGCACTCTGAGAGTGCTCCGGACCCCTATGTCATCCGCTCCGAGTATCCGCCACCATAGGCAGCTGTCCTCCCCTTCCAGCGGAGATACCATCTAACCCCAGCCAGGGGGGGGGGGGTGTTGGCATGGAGCAGAACCAAGAAATGCGAGGGGCAGCAGTTGGATCTGCCCGGGCCTCCCAACTGCACCCCTGACAAAATGGCGGCTCACACTCACCACACCAAATCATAAAGGCCAGAGATCACCCTCCTTCCTCACAGCGATGTAGATGTGGCCCGACACATTCCTGAGGCCCCCGCATCAAACATAAGCAGCAATCGGAGGCCACAGGAGTACTGGGGACAAAACTAGACGGTGATTGAGTCCTCGACCTCCGAGGTGGGCCCAGAATGGAGTATTTGTGACGTATGGAGGACATTGAACCCGCAGGACACCCAATACACTCAACCTCAGCAGCACCCAACACTCACGCCCACATCGACATGATCTTTATGCCAGCTCCCGATTGTCGCAGGGTCAGAGAAATAGTTATCCTCCCCCCGAGGCATCTCGAATCACTTACCTTTGCTCCTAACCTTAGGTGACCGCCCTGATACACTTTGCCTCATGTGGAGGATGAACGCTTGGTTTCTCCAAGACTAGAATTTCAAGGAAGCAATCAGAGTGGGAACTTAGGCAGTACTTTCTCACTGATCAAGATTCTGTCTCCTCCCCGGGTACCCTTTGGGAGGTGGGTAAGGCCACCATACTCGGTTTCACCACGGGCCACCTTAAAGCCCAACGAGCAGCCCAAGATAGCTCAGTCAACTGGCGATATCTGGATGATGTCCAGGCCGCTATGGGCATGGGCCTGGACTTCCGCCATCTGGTTCAGGTCCTGTACTCCAAACCGACCACAAGAGTGCTTGTCAATAAAGCACTCTCGGACACATTCAAAATAAGGAGGGGGACGAGGCAGGGATGTCCTCTCTCGCCCCATCTCTTCGCCCGGCAATCTTGCCCCTGGCCAGGCTTATTCGTGCTGATGACCGGGTCCATGGCTGGAGGCTCTTATGAGGACAAAATCGCTTTATACGCAGTTGACGTCCTACTCTTCCTTGCAGAGCCGGCAAATCTGGCCCCAGAGTCCTCGTCTCTTCTGGGTCTAACATTATGTATCAGTCGGAGGGTGGAGATATGGCAATGTAAACCACCATAATATTGTTTTACTTGCCTTTTATCATCTGTTATTACACTGCTGAAGGTGCTATGCTGTTTATGTTATGTTATGTTATGTTATGTTATAACAATTTATAATGCGCTCAGCGACCCCAGCGAAGGGGCATCCCGGCGCAGAGACAACGGAGCAACACAACATAACTAGGATACAGTGCCACGGAGAGGAAGCTAAAACAAGAAAGTCTTGATGGCTCTGCGGAAGGACAACAGGTCCTCAAGCAACCGGATTTCGACTGGGAGGGTGTTCCAGACTAATGCTGCTTTCACCCTGAAAGAGCGACCTCCCATCCTGCTGAGCCTAAACCTAGGAACAACGGCAAGGGCCTGACCTTGAGACCGGAGGTTGCGGGTGGGGGCATAGAAAGAAATGGAATTGGCCAGAATCTCAGGACCTATGCCTCTTAGAATTTTAAAGGTCAAACACAGGACCTTGAACAGAATACGTTTCCTAACCGGGAGCCAGTGCAGGGAGCGGAGGACATTGGTCACCGGAGAAAACTTAGGCAAGCCAACAATGGCTCTCGCCGCGGCGTTCTGCACCCGCTGCATGCGGGTTAACTCAGCCTGGTTAGCCCCGACCAGCAGAGAGCTAACATAGTCCAGACGAGAGATGATAGTTGCCTGGACTACAAGCTGTCTGGTAGGGGCATCAAAGAACCTAAGCACTGGCCGTAAGCCTCTTAAGAGTCCAAAGCAGCAGGCTGCGATTTTTTTGGTGTGCCCTATGAATGTGAGACCGGCGTCTAACCAGACCCCTAGATTCTTCACCTCCGACACCGGGGTCGGAGTGGGGCCCAGCTCCGAAGGCCACCACTGATCGCCCCAAAGCTCCACTCCCTTCCCGACAACCATGACCTCTGTTTTTGTGGCATTAAGCTGGAGGCAGTTGCCTGTCAGCCAGCTGGCCACCGCCTTCAGTCCGGACTGGAACCTGGGGGCATCCTGTTCCGCATCCCCGCTGAGAGTAACCGCCAGCTGTGTGTCGTCGGCATATGAGACCAAAGTTAGGCCCCACTGCCTTGCGACATCAGCCAGCGGTCTCACGTAAAGGTTAAACAACGTGGGACTCAGCGAGGAACCCTGCGGAACCCCCGAGGCCAGCGGCTGGAACCTGGACTTGAAGGGAGGGATGGCAACACAGAAGGAGCGGTTGTCTAGGAAGGAGCGGAACCACTGCAGCGCCTGGCCACCGATACCAGTCTCCTCGAGCCGCTGGAGGAGGATGCTGTGTGATACAGTATCAAAGTCGGCGCTGAGATCTAACAAAATCAGCGCCGCTGTCTGACCTGCATCCAACCTCGCACGGAGATGTTCCACCATCACCAGTAAGGCAGTCTCCGTGCTGTGACCAGCACGGAAGCCATTCTGTGTGGGGTCGAGGGCGTTGGATCGGGCTAGGTGTTCAGACAGGGCCAGGTTGACATGGGCCTCTGTCAACTTGGCTGGCCAGGGTAGCAGCGAAATGGGACGGTAGTTATCCGGTTTAGACGGGTCAAGAGTAGATTTTTTAATGATCGGAGACACCACCGCCTGCTTCCAACTAGTGGGGACTACCCCCGTCTCAAGGGAGAGGTTGACCAGGGAACGTATGGCCGTACGTCCCAGGAAAGTCTGGTCGCGGAAGAGGGCCGGCCTCACTGGGTCAGATGGAGACCCAGTTTTAACTTGCACAGCAAGTTTGTCAAACCCTTCCTGAGTGAGGGGGGGGAATGAAAGCAGGGTGGTCTGGGGTAGTGTCTCCTTAGGGCTACCCAGCACATTACCCGTATTCGGGAATGTCCGATATATAGCCTGGACTTTTCCCACGAAATATGAGGCGAGAGATTCACAATGTGCGACAGAGCTCTCAGCCGTAACAGTTGACCGCTTAGACATAAGGTCTTTAACCGCCCTAAAGATGGCCTTCGCCGGGTTCGTGCTGTTCCGAAATTCCTCAGCGTAAAAAGCTGCTCGGGCACGACAGATAGCCCGGTGGTAGAGCTTGACGGACATGGCATATGCAGCTTTTAACTCAGCCCCATACGTCTTCCGCCAAGCCCTCTCCGCCCGTCTGCAGGCTCCCTTCAGGGCACGCAAAGCGTCATTATACCAAGGGCTCGACACACGAGGATTGATCTTCGTCGTTACAACTGGTATCAAGGTGTCCAGAGCCCCAGTGAGCCAGGAACAGAAGAGATCGTACCCTTCTTCTACGTTGTTAAAAGGGCCCAAAGGTGCCAGAGACAAAAGATGGTAAAAGTCTTCCAGCTTAAGTTTGCCCCAGGGTCTCCTGGGTACCCGTATAGCTGGAGCAGTAAAGGTCGTGGCTGACATAGGACAATAAATTGATACCAGAGAGTGGTCAGACCACTCTACAGGAGAAATCGACGTGACTTTGGCCTCTGTCAGGTTAGTAAAGACCGGGTCGAGAATATGTCCCCCGGAATGAGTAGGCTGGGAGATCAGCTGAGATAGTTGAAAGGCCTCTAAGTCCATAAGAATAGTACGTGCTGTCAGACAGGATGGGTCGTCAAAATGCAGATTTAAATCGCCAAGAATGGAAAAATTGGCGCAGTCAGTGACCAAAGTGGCAACAGTGTCCGGGAAAGCATTCCTGAACGCCACGTCACTGCCCGGCGGACGATATACCGCCATCCCAGAGAGTGTAAATTCTGGGCTGACAAGGACTTTAAAGGAGGCACTTTCACATCCCGCAGTCTTAAGGACAGTCCATACACAAGCAAAGCTAGATCTCACTATTAAGGCTATGCCCCCCCCTCTGGACGGCCTATTCGCAACATACATCGAATAGCCAGGAGGGCATACAAGATTGGGGATGGCAGTGTCAGCTGCCTGAAGCCATGTTTCGGTTAAAGCGAAAATGTCCGGGGCTTCATTCTCAATCAGATCGTACACATTCTGCTGATGTTTCAGAAGCGACCTGACATTGAGATGCAATATCCGCAATGATGATGGCAAGCCTCTACTACGCTGAGCGGCGGAAGGACTACACCGGGAGAGAGGCAACGGGGGACCAAGCACCAAACCATTGCAAGGGCAACGGTAAGAACCATATAGGGGTAAAACGGGCTGCAGAGTACAGTGACAACTCACCTTGCCGATGGAATACAATCGCTCCCTAGAGTATGTTATCATGGCGGTAGAAGGGGCAAAGGCGGGCCAGAGCCCGCCGCGTCCTGCGCGTCCTTAGCGCGGACGGGCGCAGACGGGCAGGACTCTGGCACGACTCCGGCCACGCGAGGACACGCCCGCTACGCTAGGGGAGGAGCATTAAGTAGGCGTCCTGTCTCCGCTCATGCGCAGTCACGCGCTGGTCAATGCAACCTCCCCTGCCCAGGCAAAGATGGCGGCCACCCGGGAACCAAGCCCGCCAAACGGCGGTGTGGGCACAGATTAAAATGCAAGTGAGTGGGTAATTAAAAACGGACAGCCCCTAGGACCAATAACTCGCAAAGCGAGTCTAAGAATAAAATTAAAACACGAGCGCACGAGACGCTCAGTACAGCAATGCGCTCCGCTGTCTTGTCAGGAAGAAGTTGTCAGGACTCGCCTTAAGTAGGCGTCCTGTCTCCGCTCATGCGCAGTCACGCGCTGGTCAATGCAACCTCCCCTGCCCAGGCAAAGATGGCGGCCACCCGGGAACCAAGCCCGCCAAACGGCGGTGTGGGCACAGATTAAAATGCAAGTGAGTGGGTAATTAAAAACGGACAGCCCCTAGGACCAATAACTCGCAAAGCGAGTCTAAGAATAAAATTAAAACACGAGCGCACGAGACGCTCAGTACAGCAATGCGCTCCGCTGTCTTGTCAGGAAGAAGTTGTCAGGACTCGCCTTAAGTAGGCGTCCTGTCTCCGCTCATGCGCAGTCACGCGCTGGTCAATGCAACCTCCCCTGCCCAGGCAAAGATGGCGGCCACCCGGGAACCAAGCCCGCCAAACGGCGGTGTGGGCACAGATTAAAATGCAAGTGAGTGGGTAATTAAAAACGGACAGCCCCTAGGGCCAATAACTCGCAAAGCGAGTCTAAGAATAAAATTAAAACACGAGCGCACGAGACGCTCAGTACAGCAATGCGCTCCGCTGTTTATGTTCTTTTCTTGTCTTTTTCTCAAAATCAATAAAATTGATTATTCAAATAAAAAAATCTCTGTGTAGTTAAAAAGAGCCTCCATATTGCGCTGCAGCCCAATTGGGGTTAAGTCAAATATAACCACGTCATCACCGTACATTAAAATATGGATTTTTTGTGATGCTAATTGAAGTGGAAAATGATTTACCTTCTGGAAACAATTCGGTAAGTTGCTAAGAAATAGTGAAAAGGGGAGGGGATTAAGTAAACATCCCTGTTTAAGGCTGTTTTGCATGGAAATCTCTTGAGTTAAACCCTTATCTCCTCCCATTTGTACCTTACACCACGTGGATGTATGAAGCGCTACTATTAGTCTAAATAAGGAACACCTAACTTCAACATTTTTCTCCACAGGGAAGGCCTATCCACCTCGTCAAAAGCTGCAGATAAATCCACAAATAAACTCTAGACTACCTGAGCTTTACTAACTACATATTTATCAATAATAGTTTTCATGCTAGCGATATTATCAATCTCAGTGTGATTTCGACGGATGCTTGCTTGTACCATAGGAATTACCCCCCTGGCTGTAGCCCAGTCGTTCAGAAGGTCCAAAACGCTGGCTGCAAATATTTTACCTTTAGCATCAAGGAGGGCAATTTGGCGATAATTATTTGGGGGAAAATTGGAACCTTTTTTCAGAAGAGGGACCACTATACTGCCCGTCCAAGAGCTCGGAATTTGGACAGTTTGGTGGCAGTACATAAAACGATGGGCCAAGAATTTACTCCATCCTTCGATGTTTTTCTTTAGGACCTTCACCGTGATCCTGCCTGGTCCCATTGCTGCTATATCTCTCGCTTTCCTTATATATACGGCAATTTGGTGTTCAGTAGGCAACTTTATCTGCTGATAGATCTTGCTGCAGGTTCCATCACGTAGAGATTTCCCAATGTCGATAGTTGATAGGTTTTTTCCATACAGTTTGGATAAATTAGCAACCCATTCTTTTTGTGTGACTGGAGTTGCTGTCAGGGATATTTTGTTTACGCTGGCTTCTGTAAATATACCCCAGAAGGCCTTGGTGTTTTTTTGTTGCACTGCTTCTGGCAGGTCTACCCAGTATCTGTCCATTCTTCTTCTATTTTCTTTCATGCAGAGCCTTTTTAGTTTTTTCTTCAATGTTGAAATTTTGGCCTTCCCAGCCGGAAAGAAATTTGTAAATTGCGGCTTGATTAGCTTATTTAATTTCCTAGAAAGGAGGTTTGCTATTGAGTCTTTCTTTTATTAAGGGACTATTTTTAATGGGAAGTGACTTCCTCTGTATAGTACTCGATATCAAGATTTTAGTACTTTCAAACTAGGAGATTGGATTGGCTCTCTTGTTGGTGTGCTCAAGCGACCGGAACTCAATTATCCTATTAATTATTTTGTTAATTTGTTTCTGATTCTCGCTATTCCAAAATATTCAGGCTGGCTTTTGTTTGACTAATACCTCTCCTCTACCATGTGATAGAGACCATTTAGAAACTGGCTGAAGACGGAGGTCTGTTTCCAGACGAAGTATTGCGCGGTCACTTCTTTGGACAAATTGTGTAGATAAACTGCAAAATGTATTGAATAAGTCGTAACTGCTGATAATATAGTCCAATATAGATAGCCCTGATGGACCCTTCCGCTTATATGAACCTGGCACATCTCCTCTTGTTCTTCCATTTTAAATTATCCTGTTGATTTCATTGATTCGTTCCAAGATGATTTTCCCTCTTTTATTAGTTTTGACATGGTCTGGGAAAACTGCAGCTGGGATAGAGCAGGAAGGAATTCCGAAATGCATGCAGTAAAGAATTAGAAATGTTTGCATTAAAATCACCCATTTGGAGTATCTGTGCATTCTCATTTGAACCTAGGGTGATATTTATTTGGTCGAATATGTTTAAGACTATTGTATCATGTTCAAACCCAGGAGACACATAAATAAATGTTAAACAGAAATATTGACTTAGTACGATCATTTTTATCTAAGTGCTTTAGGTTAAGCCATTGTACATTAGGGCTAGTTAGGTGAAATATTTCTTGGTCCCAGCTTAATTCTTCTGATAACAGCATAGCCAGGCCTCCCTTTGCATGTCCCCGTCTGGTCCCTGTGGCTGCAGTTTTGAAGACTAAGTAGTTTTATTGGTCAAAATTATCGACTAACCAAGTTTCCTGTAGGCATACTATTGAAAGTTGGAAACCTAGGAACTGAGATATTTTATCAAGGTTTAAACCCGCTATGTTTCACAAGACGATAGTGGAGCTGTTGCCAAAAAGGAAGCTTAACAGTCTTTTCATGTTTGTTTCCATTTAAGTTGTTTGGAAACCACGACCATACATTGTCATTTTGACTGGTACTTGTGTGGTTTTCATCATCTTGGTTCCATATCCGTCTACCTCCAACCTCAATGTTTATTATTAGTTTATCCGGCAGTCCCAGGTTACACTTAACAGCATATGCATTCCTAAAACGACCGCTTCCATTTCATACAGCCAAGAACCAAAATATTGGCGCATTGTGGACTGCCTGCATTGAAACGTTTGATGATTTCATTAATGCATTGGAAGAAGTAGATAACAAAAAGATAATCAAATACCTCAAGAACCTTGCAGGTGAAAGAGTGAAGCAACTGATAAAGAATATATTACAAGCGAACGAGGCTTCTTACCATCAAATCACAGAGGTGCTCAATATAAAATTCAATCCAATGCCAATTTTTTATTATGAGCAATATATTTTCAGGCAAGAAAAACAGAACGTTGGTGAAACAATCGGCGAATATGTGGAAAGACTTGATATTCAATTCAATCCAAATACTTTATTGTGGTCATTAGACCATAAAAATGCAAGTGCATAAAAATTATAATACAAGTATCCACCAGGGCCTAAACTCAAGGCCCCAGGGTCCTATATTACTATTGCAAGTTATTATCCCACACCCCAATAAATAAGCAAGGTACATAACAACACATACATAGTGCCGTATTAATAAAATATACAGTTAATACACAGAAATAGATCTGATACATCCGAGAATAATAAAACATTAAAAAACACTCTTTAAAATCACATATAAAAATTACTTTAAGAAAGATAGAGGGAGCCCGATTAAAAATAGAAAAAGATGGTCTTGTCAGGTTAATCCTGTGCATTAATTTTCAGAAGCGACGTGCACATACACTACATAGAGAGCAGGAAGTGGACACTGCGCATACAGTTGGGGATAGAGTGTTGTATTTCATCAATCTAAAAGCCTCTTCACAGTGTTGGGTCCCAAGGTTTCTACATATTTGGATCAGCCAACGGCTTCTGGATTTTCTTTAGCCATGGCAGAAAAAGAATACATTCAGCTCTGACTCCACTGCTTTGTTACAGGACAGACAACCTGGAGAGAGTGTACATGCCCATTTGTAGAGAAAGCGTGCAGCGGGAGAACCTCATGTCTAAACTGAATACACAGTTTCCTCGCTAGCGCAGGTTGTATCTTATCCAGGACAGACTCGAAGATGTACTGGTCTTTGATTCTCAGAAACGCAACTGTTAGTGAACCTGTTGCTGCGCAGCCCTGTAAACGGGCAAGTTTGCCCTCCCTGTAGCTCCAAACCAGGTCCTTTCTAGCGATTGTAGTACAAGCTACCTCAGAGTTATGCCATAAACTCGCTCTGCCCAGCTCCAGTAATGAGTTCCTGACATACGCTAGCCACGGTAGTTTCCCTGCGCCCTGTAGGCCCAGTATCTCCTTTAACTCGTCCCTATACACAGCCAGTTCCGGGGTTACCCATATGTGACGCCAATAAATCAGGGCTCTAAGGCCAATTTCGTTTGCAATTGGCTTAACCCCCAAGTCCAAACGAAGCGGTGTAAAGGGAGAGCTGAGGGGTAGACCAAATAAGTGCCTGGTAAAGTGTTCTCGGACTTGGTGATATTTCTGAGAGAACTATGGGGCGATAATTTTAGCGATGTTCTTGCTAATATGCCCCTGTATCCCCAGAGTTCATCCCGTACATTGCAGCGCCTCTTGTTTTCACTTTATAGATTTCCAAAAGTGGTCCTATAGGTTTATGGAAGGAGTTCCTGAATATCTACATCAACCCTCCTGTGTTCTGCGCTAGCTTCAGACTTCGATTAGGGCCCCCAGTCCATTTTTTCCTTTAGAGTGACCCCAAGGTACTCAAATACAGAGACCCTATCCAGTGGGATACCGTGCAAGCTGGGATTAGGGCAAGTTGAGCTAGTTGTATTAAAGAGCATATATTTGGTCTTTTGGAAGTTAATCACAAGACCTCTACTGTCACAGAAAGCCTTGAAGTTGTCGAGGAATCTGTATACCCATCGGTGACTTTGAAAGCAGGAGAGTGACGTCGGCAAACATCATGGAAGGTACTTTGTAGTTCGCTATCTTGGGTGCATCATTATCCTTCCACACATTCTATGGATCTACAAGTCTATTTATAAATAGACAAAAATGCAACCCCTCCTTCCCTCGCTTCAAAAAGGACCTGAAACTACTGCTCCTCAACCAATACCTCTCTGACCAATTCAACCAACCTAGGCATTAACAGACTAATGGTCTCCCTTCTGACTCAGACTTTCAAGGAGGGGGGTTATCTGACTGTTTCAACCTCCTGCATTTTTCACTCCTTCAATATATATTTAAGTGTGATGTCTTTGCTTGTATATTTTATGCATCCTCTTGTCCTACAATGTAGTGCAACATTTTCTTTTCCTTTGTGCATTTAAAGCGCTCCTATACCCCCGGGTCTAGCTAGCGCTATATAAAACTTTCTAAATAAATAAATAAACACTGGGCACTAGCACACATCCCTGTCTTACCCCTCCATCTATAGCTATGGGAGTGGTAAGTTCACCATGTTTGATGAACCTGACTTGGGCATAATTGCCTTCGTGCAAACACCTAAACATATAACAAACATAGGACGGCACTCACAGATCCCTTCAGACAACCCACTGTTTATCTCTTGGTACCAGATCGAATGCGGATTTTAGATCCACAAAGATCAGATAGAGGCCCCTATGGTCATTGTTTTCCAGGACAAGAGTTAGAGCCTGAATATTTGGTCTATAGTGCACCTGTTTTTCCTAAAGCCAGCTTGGAATGGGCTCCATCTTTTAAATTCATCCATCCAGGTCTGGGGACGATCCAACAGTACCCGGGCAAAGATTTTCTGGCTAACATCAATAGAACAAATGGGTCTGTAGTTGGAGGGGGAAAAGTGGAGAACCCTTCTTGTGAATTGGCAAAATTACCACACCTGTCCACGTTGCTGGGATTGCCATTCCCTGCAGTGCGGCGTTAAACAAGGTCCACAAATAGGGGCCCCAAATAGTAGGCTCGGTGTGAAAAAGTTCTCCTGGGATCTTGTCAAGACCTGGGGCTTTGGAGAAGGCAATTTTGCTTATGGCATTGATAACTTCTGTAAGCGTTATCGAAGGGGCCTCGGAGCAGATGTCCTGTGGGGGAGAAAAATCTTCACTAGTGCCCTCATCCTCCAACCTAAGATACAGGGCCTCAAAATGTTGTTTCCATACATCGGCTGCAATGTTTGGTTCGATGGCCTGCTTCCCTTTACCTTCTACCTGTATTAACTATGCACCTGAAAGCCTTCATGTCATGGGTGGATAGGGCCTGTTTCAAAGTATCCCACTTGTCCAGCTCCCACTGTTTTTCTGCTTCGGTGATGCTAGCTCTGTATAGCACCGTCTTTTCTCTGATTAGGGGTCTATCTCTTGTTTTGATTGCCTATATTAATGCTAACTTGGCCATCCGACAACTGTCCTTAAATCAGGGGTGTTTGATCTTTTTACTTGCCCCTGCAGACTTTAGCTTGGCCCCTGTGGGGCCGGGGCAGATGCTCAGAAGCAGTGTCTCACTTCCCTGCTGTGCTGTTAAACGGAGGCGCCTGGCTGGGAGCAGGTTATGCGGATGGTGGGCCATTATCACCTCCGCTCCCTGGAGCAGCAGCAGCTTTGTACTTTACTTCACCCCTCCCTGCTATGTCATCGCCCTGAGGCTCTACTTGGCTGGGGAGTTTGAAGGGTAAGTGAAGGGCACCACTGGGGGCCTATTGTTGGCACCTTAGTGCCAGAGTGTTTCAGGTCTTGGTAGACGGATGGGTATATGTTTGGATAGGCCTCACTGTGAGGCATCTTCAGCGAGAAAAATTAAGAGGATGTAATGTTAGGGTCAGCGCTGCTGAATTTGGAAATAGGTTCCAGTCCGAGCTTCAACGCAACATGCTGTGATTCTGGGCAAATAACCTAATTGCTTAAGGTCTAAAATAGACATTAATTTGATCTTTTTGAATGTGACTGGTGCTCACATAATCACTGCCCTCGGGCTGAGTTTACTCTAAAATTACAATAAGAAATAATCTTCAGTTTGCCAAGTTTTAAGAGTCTGCAACAGGAGTTCTGGCGTTTCTGCCACTTTATTTCACCTCACTCTACCAGCCGAAAGGTAGCGCTTCCAGCTTTCACCAATGTGTATGGTTCTATGAGCTTTAAAATATGTAATTTATCAAACATTTCCTGAAAATGAGCCCAATGAGACTAGCCAAATGCTGTTTTATAAAAGGGTGAAATCCGCGAATGTGGGCCACATTTTTAAGGGGTGCCCGGGCCGAATTGTGATCCCAATCCGACCCTGGGTGGGAGTATGGCTACCTGGCATGAGTGAGTGATGTGGGCAAGGTCACACGGCACGAAAGGAGGTGCAGGAGGAATGGCGATATGGATGACGCCAAGCAAAAAATAAATAAATAAGGAAAGGACTAAATAAAGCTGCTTCGTCATCACAATAATAAGATAGTGACACTCCTAAACTGTCTAGTCATCAAAAGTGAAGTAGGAGTGCCGAATCTGTATTCAGAAACATAAATAAAATATTTGCCCCAGAATTGAACACAGTCTGCTTCTAATCTACTACCAGAATCAGCATTATGATTAAGTACAGACTGCTGCTGGCTAATTGTAGCCGGTACACGGCTCTAAAGTATCCTTTTGCTGTGTCACATCATAGGTTTAACTACCCCTCATCCACTCTGGGTAATTCCTCCTTATTAGCTGACTTTGTTTCGACAGCCATCATTAGCCGCCCGAGGCTTAATAACCACTAGAACCAGTCAGAAACACAACAACGTCCAGATTTCCAGGCTCTGCATCGAGAACTATAAACATCTTGTGTTTACATCCAAGGGTTGACTCCAGGCCCATCCTCAGATACCTTCCTTATCCTGCTACAAGCATCAATCATCGGCTTCAAGGTCTTAACCATTTTACAACAACAAAGCCCCCTGACAACAAGTCACCCACATTCAAATACCTCTCCAACCCAAGCACCACATCCTACCATACCGTCTCACTTCAAACGATCGCGTATACCGTCCAACATCAGATCTCCTAACGCGCACCGTGGGTATACAGCAGACCCCGTCATTACACGTCACCTTGTTATCCTCTATATCACTGAAATGTGGTTGAATGAGTTCTTAAATCCCATGATGGATTCCTTAGTGCCACCAAATTGTGAGACATAAAAACAAAGGGGTTTGGCTAAAGCGCAGCAAGGCCACGCCGCTAATGGATTCAACAAAACAATGTGCCAGCATTGTGTGATGGTTTCAGAAATTGCACAAAACAATGAATAAAACAATTGTTCTGTAAGGACCACTGATTCTCTTTTGAATGTCTTGTACATATTCCTTTTCTAATATAAGGACATAATCTGTAAATAGACTGTCTGTGTATTTTGCTCTAAAATTAAAAAAAAAAAAAATTGAAAAAATTGCTAAAAATAAAATAATCCAATTCTAAGATTTATGCAGACGGAATCCGTGGTCTTTACAGAACAATTGTTTTATTCATTGTTTTGTGAAATTTCTGAAACCATCACGTAGTACTAGCACATTGTTTTGTCGAAACCAAATTGTGAGATCATTTACAAAGATAGACTTCAAACATGGGGGAAACCTACACAAAAAGCCCTTCGATTGTACTCAGGTGCCAAGACCTGACTCATTTACCTTCAAATACTTCAAAGTTGCATCCTCACTCTCTCATTACCTCCACATAATCTACCATCCACCTAATCTTAAAATGGGTTTTCCAGCAAACAGAAGACTATACTGCAGAAGAACAGATACTATCTCTGAACAACACATTCCTTGGAGATCTCAGTTCAGATAATAAACTTTATTCGGTGAAAAGGAAAGTACAACCATAAAAGTGCATAGTTAAAAACACATACAAATATCTAAACACAAACAACAAAAATCCGCTATCCATCATTATTATTATTATTATTAAATTACTTTTGTAACGCACACAGCTACCCAAAAAGGCTTTCCCGGCGCCTAGCACACAAATTGCTAGAGAAAGAGCAGTCAAGAACCATTTGCTACTAAAAAAGCCAAGTTTTAAGATTTCTTCGAAAGCTGAGAAAGGACGGGTCACTCATCAGGGACACCGGAAGAGAATTACAGATTTTGGGGCCAAGACAAGAAAAGGAACGGCCTCCCATTCTTGCAAGTTTAAATATTGGAATCACGAAGTCTCCGTGGGCTGTAGAGCGCAGGGGACGAGAAGGAATGTAAGGATGGATGAGCTCTTGCAGACACGTTGGTGCCACTCCTTGTTTGATTTTTAAGATGTAACACAGGGTTTTAAATTTAATTCTTTGTTCAATTCGAAGCCTGTGAAGGTCACGTAAATACGGCGAGATGGAAGCCTGTCTAGGAACTTGACAAAGAAGGCGTACTGCAGAGTTCTGGACTACCTGTAGCTTTCTCAATACCGTTTGGCAGCTACCGAGATAGAGAACATTGCCGTAATCGAGGTGAGAGGAGATGAGTGCCTGTACTACCGTGCGTTGGTTTGAGGCAGGAAGCATCCAAATGATCTTACGAAGCCATCTCAAGATCGGGAAACAGATGGCAGCAACACTCGCCACCTGTTGTCTCATAGAGAGACTATCATCAATAATGATGCCCAGATTACGGACATGGGTGACAGGTAGAGGAAAGGAACCCATTTCCTGAGGTCAGTGGTGAGGGCCCCATGGGTCCTTGCGCTTGCCCAGGATACGGACCTCAGTCTTATCCCTATTTAACTTCAAAAAGTTAAGTCGCATCCACTCTGTCACTTGGAAGAGGCCGCACTGAAGGGCAGATGTTGTAGCGTCTTTAGTGGTGGAAAACGAAAATACAATCTGCGTATCATCCGCATACGGATATAGGGAAAGACCCGCCTCTTCCACAATCTCTACCAGAGGTCTGACATAATTGTTGAAGAGCTGGGGCTTAAAATGGATCCCTGTGGGACTCCATATGCTGATACGCAGATCTTAGATGGTGCCTTAGCAGAAAAGACTTGAAAAGTGTGACTATCAAGGAATGAAGCAAACCAGGATAAGGCAGTGCCGTCCATCCAAATCTCCAGATTATTTGAAAAGTATATATACAATTGATCTGAAAATTCTAGGTAACGATCAATAATTTGAATAGATTTAAAAAGTCAGGTAGATCAAAGAGCAATAAGAATGTATAGTACCTAATTCCTTAGCTATTGCGACATGCTTTCCTTATTTTAATTTCTAATTGCTTTGAGCAAGTAGCTACAGCTTACTTATAACACATATCCATGATTTGCGAAAGAAGAGAAAATAATATAACACACACCAAAATTAGAATTCAATTGTCTATTCAGAAAAAATATCAAATAATTATGGCTGTTGCAATTTACAATTTCAATTGCAATATGGAATATATGACTGTGGTGAAAAAGTGACATGTGGTGGTTGGTGATAAAGACAGTACACTGTATACAAAAACAAATAAGCGTGCAGTAAAAAGAGGGGAGACATGGCTGGTGTCCTAAATGGTTCCTTCTGATTGGTTGTAGGCTTGTTAGTCCCCCCCTTATGATGGACATGTCTTCATTTGTGTCCTTCCACAGCTATTGGCCCCTTTACTGCACAGATTACTTTCTTCAGATGCCTCCTCACACCCCCATACTATTGCATTGCCAATGCTTGTTTTATTTGTCTCTCCGCACTCCCACGCCCACTCCCTGCATTGCCAGAGTGGGCGCTGTGGCTGATTGATGCGGTTTTATGTTAAATAGCCAATATGCCGGATCACATCAGTCAAGGGCTCAGGCTGGCCCACAGCTTGCAATGCCCTGACCTCCATCTCCTTATTAACAGCAGCAGTGGCGGCCCAGATTTATATAGTTCCATGTTTATTGGGATAAAATGTATAGCCAGTTTATTGAGAGCCTTATTTAGGATTGGGGTGGTAGACGCGACAGTATACCCTGTCTATCAACTTCCTAGGTCACCGGCTCTATATAAAGTCCGGTGAATGGTGATGCTTCCGCCGGCGCAGCTTCCACTGGTCCCACTTGTGGACCTCTTTCATCCACGGCTCGACTCGTATTGAACCACAGGTTAAAGTAAGTCACTCAATTTGTTCGATTTAAGGGGAACGTTCAGGTGCACCTTTTTCTGTTTTGGACGGCAAGCAAAAGACTGACAGTCTCAAAGAAGAAACTAATAATTGAATCAACACTCTGGTAAAAAAAACTCTTTCTCTAAAAAGCTGTATCCCAGTCAGTTTCTGTCAACTCTCTCACTTGAAAAGGTCTGGTTTAATTGACCCTGGAGGGGGCGGGGCTGCACCCCCTCCCCCATCTTACCCGAGTACTGGTGCATATGATGATGCACGGATAGAAGGGGTCTCGTGCACACATCTCTAGGGGAGCTTTGCAGAAGCCACTGTTGTCTTTCACATACCATGCAGTCCGCAGGAAGGTGCATTCATTGACCGCCTCTCCGGGCACCACTCACAGAGGTCCCTCTGTGGTTAGGCTAACAGTATCAATCTCCATCCAGACACAGCATCACTCGCCCTGTGGGAACTCTTGTGAGAACAGTCTGCTTGCAACAAATGTCTTTGAAAACCTCAGCCGGGATCAATCCATGTGACCCGTTGGCAAATAAAGGATAAATAAAGCAGGGAGCCTCGAGGGCTGTTTCTGAGCGCTTGTAAATGCACTTCTGAGCACTTGTAAATGCACTTCTGAGCACTTGTGAATGCACTTCTGAGCGCTTGTGAATGCACTTCTGAGCGCTTGTGAATGCACTTCTGGGCGCTTGTGAATGCACTTCTGAGCGCTTGTGAATGCACTTCTGAGAGCTTGTAAATGCACTTCTGAGCGCTTGTGAATGCACTTCTGAGCGCTTATGAATGCACTTCTGAGCGCTTGTGAATGCACTTGTTTGCGCTTGTGAATGCACTTCTGAGCGCTTGTGAATGCACTTGTTTGCGCTTGTGAATGCACTTCTGAGCGCTTGTGAATGCACTTCTGAGCGCTTGTGAATGCACTTCTGAGCGCTTTTGAATGCACTTCTGAGCGCTTGTGAATGCACTTCTGAGCGTTTGTGAATGCACTTATTTGCGCTTGTGAATGCACTTCTGAGCGCTTGTGAATCCACTTCTGAGCGCTTGTGAATGCACTTCTGAGCGCTTGTGAATTCACTTCTGAGCGCTTGTGAATGCACTTCTGAGCGTTTGTGAATGCACTTATTTGCGCTTGTGAATGCACTTCCGAGCGCTTGTGAATCCACTTCTGAGCGCTTGTGAATGCACTTCTGAACACTTGTGAATGCACTTGTTTGCGCTTGTGAATGCACTTCTGAGCACTTGTGAATGCACTTCTGAGCGCTTGTGAATCCACTTCTGAGCGCTTGTGAATGCACTTCTGAACACTTGTGAATGCACTTGTTTGCGCTTGTGAATGCACTTCTGAGCACTTGTGAATGCACTTCTGAGCGCTTGTGAAAGCACTTCTGAGCGCTTGTGAAGCTGGGGTGAAGATACGGCGACCGGGTGCCCACCCCGTTAATGCCTGCCGCCCTGTCTGCCAGGCGAAGCCCCGGAAAAAGGAGGAACCTGTGTGTATGGCTGGACTGCTAATTTGCCGGCCACCGCCACCGCCTGCAGAGAAGCAGTCTGACGTCGCGGCCAAGCGGAGCCCACCCGCGTTGGCCGCAACCAAGTGACCCCACCGTGGAAGCGACCGACCAGAGCCCACCCGAGATGGCCGCAACGGAGCCCCGGAATGCTGAGGACCACGCGGAGCCCACCCGCGTGGTCGAACAGGCCCGCCGGACAGAGGTGAGCCCGGAGAGAAGACGGGGGGGGGGGGACTGCGCGATAGAAGGTACATGCCCCGAGTGCAAGAGGGTCAGCGGAGCCCACCCGCAGCCTGCCTGCAGCATCCACTGTCCCCCGCCGCGCAGCGTGTGTGATGTGAGGCTGCGGCGGCGGCGGGGTGAATAAACTCAGGAGCGAAGCGCCCGCAGCGTGTGGAGAGCTGCCGGGCGGGAAATGCATTGCAAGCAGAGCCCACCCGCTGTGGCCGGAGGAGAAGTTATGACGGCTGCCAGCTAGCACCGCTAAGAAATGCACAGTAAGCGGAGCCCACCCGCGTTGAAGCGCCAGACTGCCGAGAGCCAGCGGGAGCTCACCCTGCTGCTTCCAGCCCTGAGGGGAGCCGCAAAGTGCTTGACGACGCAAGGCCAGCGAGAGCCCACCTCGCTGCACCCAGTGGAAGCATGCGCTGACTCCCCCGCTGCGCAGAGCGTGTGATTGGAGCTGCTGCGGCGGTGGGGGTGGAAGATCCTCAAGGATGGGCCCGCAGCATGTGGGGAGCTGCAGGGCATTAACAGAGCAAAGAGGAGCCCACCCACTAGAAGAGCCCAAGGTATATGCACACACACACACACGCCCCCGCGCAGCGCAGGTGCTGGGAGGCTGCTGCGGGCCAGGACAAGGTGAAGGCCCTACAAATGAAGAGCCACTCACCGGCACTCAAGAGGAGTCTCCCGGCGGTGCCTAAATGCGTGTGCCCCATGGATCGCCCTGCAGGTGTGCAGAGTGACAGGCATCCGTGGAGAGGGCCCATTCAGGAGAGCCGTGAGCACAAGACCTGCCTCATTGCAATACCGGAGTTTTGAACGAGCTCCTAAGAAACACTGCCACCCAGTGGGTGCCCTCCTGAACTGCAGAAAAGGGAATAAACAAGCCTTTAACAAATCAAGGAAAAGAAACAACAGTGTAAAACAAGCCTGGGACAAGACAAGGTAGCGCAATGGCAGTACCGAGCAGGCTGCACACAGCACACGCGTAGGAGCGACAGAACCCCCTGAGGAACAAGTTGCGAACAGTGGTAAGGTGTGCCAGGTCACCATTGAATTTTGCCACCAAAGGGACACTGCACAGTGACGTAAGACAGCATAACAGCAAGAGCGACAAACCCCAGGATGAAGGCCTGCGACCAGGTGCCACCATAAGCAGAGACTGCCAGGATGTACAGTTGCTGCAGAGGCAGCTCCATCTGGTTGTTTGTGTGGAGACGCCAACACGCAGCCCCGGAGGATGGTGTGACAAGGTGCAGAAGTGCGCCAGGAGTGAAGGAACTCCACACACCATGACAGCGCTGCACCGCGCAGGACGGCGCAAGGAGTGAAGGTACTCCACGCACCAAGGAGGACGACGGAGCAGAGGCACAGACCACCGGACGCACTGAGCCAAACGGAGACCTACCAACGAAGGCAGAGCGGCACCTGATGGCTACAGGTTGTCGTTGCACCGCAGGAAGAGAAAGGAGCACCACCACGTGAAGAGACAGTGGTCCCGAGACTCCCCACCAGGCAAGTGCGACACAATGAGAAAGCGCGACAACCGCCGACACTGCTCCAGGGTCCCAGAAAGAAAGCAAGCACACCCCGCGGGGTAACGGGGAGCGACCTGAACAAGAAGAAGGGCCAAGGAGCGGTGACGTAACCCTCCTGAGACAGCGAGCGCAGGAAGAGTACGCGAGAACATTGCCACGCCCGAGGGGCGCAAAATCGCTACACTGCCTTTAAGGAAATAGAGACGACGCAAGAACGCACCAGGAGTGAAGCAACTCCACACAGAACACATAAGAGGACGCGCAGCGAGTGCGACCGAGAAAGCAAGAAGCACAGCCATCAGCGTACGAAAAGAAAGACCAGACACAAAGGTCAACGGAGCGGTGACGCAACCCTCCTGAAGCACTACACTGACACAGTGAAGCACCCGAAAGCGCGGACAAAAGCGCGCCAACGCAAAAGCACTGCAACGGAATCAAGCGGCGGTCCCAAGGGTCACGTACAGCATGAAGACTCACCAGGAGAAGCCGGCCACCCAGCCTGGTCGCAAGGACAAGAAAGCCGGCCACCCAGCCTGGTCACAAGGAGAAGAAAGCCGGCCGCCCGGTCTGGTCGCCAGGGAGAAGAATCCGACCACCCAGCCTGGTCGCAAAGGAAAGGAAGCCGACCACCCAGTCTGGTCGCAAGGAAGGTAAAACAGACCACCCAGCCTGGTCGCAAGCAGGGCGAAGTCGCAAAGGAGAAGATAAAGCCAACCCCTGTCTGGTCGCCAACGAAGATGAAGTTGCAAGGAAAAAGGGTGACCACCCAGCCTGGTCACAAGGAAGACTAAGCCAGAGAATCGCCTAGAAAGAAAAATGGAACGACCAGTCAGATGGTCGCCAGCGCAGAGAGACCTGGCAGGAGGTCTGCTCTGAAGACAGAAGATGTCCGTGAACCACATGCCCAAGAGAGTGTCCGGAAGAGAACTCGAAGGGACGGACGCAACACCCACAAGAACCAGAAGTAACAGGAAGCAAGAAAGATCGCAACGACCGGTCCAGTCACAGAAGAGAAGAAGACAGTGTCCAAAAGCCAGGACAAGACCAGAGGGAAACAGGCAGAGTGCACGCTGCCTGGAGAAGCCTAGTCAGGAAGATAAGGACAGCGAGATGACCAGACCGTTTCGCGAAAAGGAAAAGGGGAAGAAGAAAGGAGTCAAGTGGCACGACGCCATCAAGAACAATAACATCCAGAAAGGTGAGGAGAGGTGTGACAAGTTTACACACCCACCAGAAGAAGAGGTGACACGCACCACAACACTGCGTACAGTGACCCACATGTCCAGGAGAACATTGATGGCACTAAGAACAGAACATGCATCTATTTACAAGTCCCCCCTTTACGACTGGAGAGTACAGACTGGACCATTGGTGACACCTACCTTTGGGATTGAGTGGAAGATTGGATGCGGAGAGCGCTCAGATGTCCGGCAGAAGGAGAACTGACCACTCCACACCAGCCCGTGGATATCCAAGGGGCAAAGGCCTCAGGGACACCGGTGGCAGAGGGTCCTGACAAGAGAGATGGATCCACCGCCGTCTATCCTGCACATCCTGGGAAGAAGAGGAACTTGTGCGCAAAGGCAGGAGTCAACAGCCACCCTCCAGATGGAGCCATGGACTGCGAGGTAGTAATCTCATCGCCTCCTCCGTTCACACCCAGACTGTGGATTTGGAGCAACGCTGCAGAGAACACCCAGCCCAGCAGAAACCTGAAGAAGAGGGCCTCCGGGACATCTCGTGGCAGGAGAACACCCGCGAGTGGGACGTCTCAATGAGAGGGATGTCCTTCATCCACTCCCTCCTTTGCAATGTGAAGCCAAGCTGCCTACAAGGAAGAAACCCGACGGACTAATAGAAGACAACCTCTATCAAGTCTACCATCTGGTCATCCTGTTCGGTGTCACCCCAAAAGCAAGATCTCAATGGACTGAAGAACACACTGCCATGGCGCAAGTCCAGACGAGCACGCCCACCGAGAACCAGGACGTCGGGCCCGAGAAGACTAATTTTTCAGCGTCAAGTTCCACCGGCGTCCTCTAGCAAGCAGCTGAAGAGACTCCTTCTAAAGTTATGAGATTGCATATTTTGTGTTTTTCCTCCCACAGGTTCGGACTTTGTTTTGTCTCAACTGTTATTAAAGTTGGGGAGGAATGTAGTGTCCTGCTGGACACGGTCTAGTTGTTTTAAATATTGTAACCCATACTTTACACCCACCCACCACTAGTGTCACGAGTCACGTGACCCAGTCAATAAAGAGGGCGGAGAGCACGTGCTCGGGGCCCATTCACTAGCCAATCATCCTGGTGTCTGTGTCTCACTTATTTAGCATAATGCGGGCCTAGCGCCCGACATTACAGAGGGTTATGTGTCAATGTGGTAAATCCATTATCCATAATTATGCATAAAATGCTGCATTTACAAAATGATATAATTCAAGTGGCGCTGGTTGTAACGTACTTGTTTTTGGCTTTTCTTGCCGCGTAATTTAGTCAACCCTGATGCACGCTTTGTTGCTCATAATGAAGGCAAAAGTAGGATGTCCCACCTGGAGCAGCGTTCGCCCTATGCAGCTCATTACCACTACATGCCAACCCAGCTACACAGTGGCACACCAACATCCCAACGGAGTTATTTACAGTGGCTTTGCATGCGTGCTCTCATGGCGCAAAGCGACAAAAAGCATTAAGTCAATTTACTGACCATTAAAAAGGCCTAAAAATGCAGCGTTAGTTGTGTATCAGCCACAAGTGCTTGATCAATCCAAGTAAATCTAGTGGCATGGCATAAGAAGCTTGGCCGAGCAGAACAAGAAAGGCATGGGAGAGACAGGTGATTATACTGCACCGACTCACCTGTGAACGGACAGCTTTGCAATTACGAATGCAAACCTGTTTGCTATATGGTAGTAAGTCATCACAGCTTTAGTCTTATAACGTGACTGATGACCGACTGTTCTTTCATAGCACCATTTTGTTTGTTTAAGGCTTTCAATGGTCTTAAGCACATAGCTACGTGTGACGTTATGTCAGCACTGTGGACGTCAGTGTAAAAACCTAATGTTGAATGTTCAGCAGTGGCATAGCAAAGGGTCAATGGGCCCTCCTGCAAACAGTGAAAATGCTCCCTCCACCCATCCGCTCCGCACAGTTTGTAGTAACACAGCCCTAGTTGGGGTCGATAGCCAACATTCCGGGTCTCCGGTGCCACTGCACCTGCTGCACTGTTCGTAGATGCGCCCCAGATTCTTAGCTCAATCAAGGTAATAATGGTCAAAGGGAAATTAAGCCGGACATTTCAAGCACAAAAATTGGATCAAATTAGTGGGTGAGAATTAAAACCCAGCCCTGTCACTATGCTGCATAGTTAAATACATATAAGATCCTAATGGCGAGACCGATTGGCATTGCCAATGCTTGTTTTTTAAGGGCATGCAATATTTTTACATGCATTTGCAACCTTTCCATTTGCGATTACATTGTAATTTGCAAGTGTTTTGTGACCGCAATTGCAGTTGCAAAATATTCATACATGCCTCATGAGTCGCTATTAGGAAGGGAACGCCCTTTCCTAATAGCAAGTCAGAAAACCTATTTTGCAACTCGCAAAATAAGTTTTGTAAATATGCGCATGGTTTTTAGTGTGTGCAAACGGGTCTAAAACCTTTTTGCACACGCTAAAAACCATTGTACATCTGGCCCCATATCCCTTAGGCGAGAATGTCAAAGACAAGAACAGAAATGGCGTACTAACCTCTGCCCGGTGAAAAAGGAAAGCAGAGATCAAGTAGGCTGACAATTCCATTAGTATGCTGTTTAAAGTCATGAAGGAGATATCTGAGACACCGAGTACATAGTTGCTGAACCCCTTCCAAGAATTCGGGGATAAGATGCGGTCTATTTTCAGGACAAGGTCCTTGAGATTGTTCAAGACCTCGTCCCCTCTGGAGGGAAGGAACCGGCCGTTGTGGACTTAACTCAGGGTTCTAGGAAGAATCTCTTCACCACCTCTCCACAGATCATGGTTCAGAAAACGAAGGAACATTGGCTGAGCCTAAAATCGGGCACCCCATCTGACCCTTGTACGCCCTCCATACTCAAATTGGCTCCAGATCCAGTGACCAATTTCCTGTGCAACGTGTTTAACAACACACTTTAATGTGGTAGTTATCTGGCCATCAGTAAGGAAGCCATTGTTTCACCGCTTCTCAAAAAAACCTAATGCTCTGTGCCAAGCAAATGGTACCCCGGCCGTACGCCCACTATTCGAGGTCCAGATAGGTCCATATATACGACACCAGAAGGTGTTGCGGGGGAGTTCGCGAGGCACTTCACATCCCTATACGCCCGGAAGGAGCAGATCTCTGCCAAAATCCTTGCGGAATTTCTAGTGGACATTCCTCCTCGACGGCTCCCCCACTCCGTCCAGGAACGACTAGAGACCCCAATCACATTGGAGGAATTGACTGGCACCATTAATGCACAACACCCTGGTTGAGCCCCGGGTCCAAATGGGTTCCCCATGGAGTTCCTCCGATCACACGTCTCTTCTGGGGCCTCATTTACTGGAGACCATTGCGGAAGCCGAAGACCTGGCAAGTTTGCCACGGGACTGGCGACACGCGGAGATTGTGCTCTTTCTCAAACCTCGTCGACCCCCAGAGGACCCCTCTTCGTATCGCCCCATCTCCCTTATTCATTTTGAACCCGAACTGCTAGGGAAAGTCCTGGCTGATCGCCTTCGGGGATGTATTACGAACCTGATACACTCTGACCAGTCCGGCTTTATGCCTCAGAGAGCCACTAGGCACAATATCAGGCGAGCCCCTAACTTGGGCCGACCCGCTGCTCAGTTGTAAGCTGATATTGACAAAGCTTTTGATTCGCTGAGCTGGGTCTACCTCTTCCAACTGCTCGAGGCGATCAATTTTGGGCCTCGCTTCCTGACATATATACGCCTGTTATACACAGATTGAACTGCATCAGTACGGATTGCAGGGCACCGCTCACACTCTTTCCAGATCCAGAGGGGTACCCGTCAGGGCTGCCCACTCTCTCCATTTCTGTTCGCCCTCGCAGTCGAACCTCTAGAGGCCTGGGTTAGAAGCAACCCAGTGCTCAGGGGGTTTGACTGGTCCCGTTTGCAATCAGATCATATAGCATTAAATGCTGATGATGTTTTTTATGATGGACCCTTGGTATTCTGGACCCCATATACTGGAAATGTATAGGTTATTTGGTGGCACCACGGGCCTCCACGCCAATCCTGCTAAGTCCATCTTATGCCCTGTGTGTGGACATCAGGGTCGCAGACTCATGGACCACACAGCTCTCCAGGGCTACAGATGGGTTCAAATATTTAGGGATCTATATTTCCCCATGCCCCAAGATTTCCTGGGCACATAATATTACCCCATTGTTAACTAGCCTTAAAAATGAAACAATGCTATAGTCCGCTCTTCCCCTCCCCCTCTACGGGTGCTCAGCCATCTTTAGGATGGTTTCTTTGCCTCAGATCCTATACCTCCTCCAAAATGTTCCTTACCCTCTCCCTCACGCGTGGTTTGTGCAGGTAAACGTTATACAAAACAATTTTCTCTAGGGAGGTGGAGCAGTTCGTGTGGCACTCCGCACTTGTGCACAGTCCACCTACTGTAGGGGGATAGTGGCAGACGATATTTAATTCTACTATCGCGCGTCTCACATCCTCGTAATCAACGAATGGTGGTGTAATTCCCCTACAGATCCGGTATATGCTATTGAGCATGCAGCAATGGAACAAGTCCCCCTTCTTCACTTATTGTATAGCTCCACAGGGTTAGACCACTTACCACCGGCTGTCAGGGTGGTCATACAGTTGTGGAGGGCCAAGACCAGACAAATGGGGTGGAAAGGGAAACTCACTAAACAAACTCCCCTGTGGCACAGCACATACTTCCAAACCACACTATGCGGGTTTCGGGGTTGGGACCTGGTGGGGATCTCGACCCTTGGGGATATTTTATGGGGCACTACCCTAAAGTTATTCCAACAACTGCAGACAGAATTTGGCCTCCAAAAATCACAATTTTATAAATTTCTACAGCTCTGCCACGTACTCTCCCCTCAGATCCATAATATAGAGGCTCTCCCCGAGTTCCAGCTCTTAGAGGGCCATCTGCTTATGGGGGACCTCGGTCTGCACAAAATCAGACAAATACATCAAACATTGACAACACACACTTCTACCACCCTCGACAAAACCCGACTGTCCTGGCAAGCAGACATTCCTGAATTAACAGGCGATGACTAGGCTGAAGCGATAGCCAGCCCGAGGGGTGCGGCAGTCTCCACACACTACCAGCTCATCCAGTTCAAATACTTACATAGAGTATACTACACGAGGGTACGACTGTGGCGCATGGAGATTATTCAGTCCCCAGTGTGTTTGAGGTGTGGCTGGGAAGATGGACCCTTCCTACATACGGTTTGGAGCTGCATGGCCTTACAGCCCTTCTGGAACAGGGTTCGGTCATGTCTTAATGAGGTGTTGGGGTGGGTGCTCCCACTGGACCTCCGACTGTTTCTATTACACTCCACAGACAACATCGGGGGGAACCGCTATAAACAACATCTGTTATTTCTTGCCCTTACTATCCCCAAAATGGATATTGCACAGGGGTGGAAGGCATCATCTCCCCCGACTATAGGCAAATGGAAGAACGAATTGGATAAATGTATGGGGGCTGAGATTGCAGTCTTTGAGGCCCGGGTTGCTCCAGAAAACATCGCAAGATCTGGACACGGTGGGCGTCATATTGTGGAATCAACCTACCCCCCTGCCCGAGGAGGATCCATGAGTGGCACCCTCTGATCCCTGGCGTGTATCACCCTATGGTTTATCATTTGGTCATATTACTACTCTGCCATGATGCATATTTCGTATCTGATGAATCATGTACTGTATTACGGAGATTGACAACTATCTGCATATTGGTTGTATTATTGTTTTACCTGCATGTTCGGCAGGAATTGTTCATTATCATCACAAGGGTTACCGATGCGATTATTATCCTTATGCTCACACAGGTCATAGTAGGGCCTACGCCCATTATATTGCAAAATAACCAAATAAAATGTGTTTACAAAAAATAAAATAAACTAATGCTGATCCCCCCTGGATGTGAAAATCTTTTGCCTAATTTCTCTTCTCCCCACCCCTGCTAAAATCCTGGAGAAATTCATCAATAAAGAACTGAAGAAATATGTTGAATCCCTGGAGATCTTGGATCTGTCTTAGAACGGGTTCCACCCTGGTCACAGCACCGAGTCTGCTCTCATTGTGGCTACTGGCTGTATCCCCGCCAAGGTTGATCAGGGAGGGGCGTTGGTTTTGATAATGCACGACCTATCGGTGGCATTCGACACCGTTTCCCCGGGCGTATAGTTCAGTGCATGTGTCAAGCGGAAAAACGCTGGGAATGTCTTGCAGCTTCTCCATTCTTTTACGTCAAATAAGGCCCTTCTCGTCAGATGTGGAAGCTTTAGAGCCGAGGCCTTTAGTCTTGCTTGTGGGGTGCCCCAAGGCTCGCCTTTGAGCCCCACCCATTTTAATCTTTATGTGACTCCTTTAGCCGACCTGGTGCAGTCCTTTGGCTTCCAGGTGCTATCCTATGCGTATGATACGCAGATCATCATCTCCATCTCGAATGACCTGCAATCTGTTTCGGAGAGGTTCAATCAGTGGATGTCCAGCATTATCTGCTGGATGAAGGACAATTCACTGAGGATCAATGCAGACAAGACTGAAGTGCTGGTATTTGGCTCGCAGATTTCCATCTGGTGAAACCCTTAGTGGCCGGCAGTTTGTGGTCTCTCCCTGTCCCGGGTTAGGGCAGCAAAAATGTGGGGGTCATCTTTGACAATGGTCTCAGCTTTGACGCACAGGTCAGCAGCACAGTTAGCACTTGCTTTTATATTCTGAGGACTCTTAGAAATATTTTGCCTTTTATTCTGTCCGAACTGCACCAGTTAATCATCATCACTCCAGTCTCGGCTGGACTATTGCAACGCTCTGTACCTGAACATCAATGCGGCCTCCCTTAACAAGGTCCAGGTGGTACAAAACGCAGCGGCGTGGCTGAGTCTTAAAATTCCAAAGTGCCAGTCAGCCAGGAATGGGATTTGTTCCCTGCATTGGCCATGCGGAGTATTGGTACGCCACATCTACAAAAACTCTTTTCAATGGTACACACCAGGGAGGCTCCTGAGATCCCCTTCACAGAAAAAACATGTGAATCTCAAATTTTGCAGGACCAGATGGGGTGGTCGCTCCTTTTCGGTAGAGACCGCCAAGCTATTGAATTCCCTACCCACCATAACCTCCAGCGTGGACTATTTTCCGGTTTTTAAAAAACATCTGAAAACCTGGCTTATCTCAACTAAGGTTGCTACAGGTGTACTTCTTTCATTTCTCCTCGTTTGTCTGCTGTAGCGCCTTGACACCTCTGGGTATAAGTACGCTCTATAAATAAGCCTATCAAGCCGCACCACCTGTTGATTTAGCTATGAGGTCAATATGGAATATTGAAACATTTTCCCTGATCGTTTATCGCAGTATTCAAGGAGAAGGGTCTGCTCTGGGAGTGAGCTAGCGCTTGGCTGCACACCCTGTTTAGGATTGTGATTGTGAATAGGAGCATCCTATACTGAATCAATCAGAAATCTGCTCCTTTGTGGCCGGAATATTTTAGGTTCTCAAGCTGCAAAACTGCAAGTCAAAGCAAAAAACGAATAGGAGGTTTCTGGTAAAGAAAAGGCTGCCCTCAAAACTAAGGAGCAGCAGGCTAAACACAAAAGAAAGACTGACTCTCTTCCACTGCAGGAGTCCATTAAGGGTGGATCATGATCAGTGTTCTGCAAGAGGACTGAGTATGGCAGAAAGGACAAGTATACCAGTGTAGGAAATGGGACCCCCGGCCGGCCAGGGCTTGCGCCCCAGCCAGTCAGAGACCGCCACTCCTATATAAAGTCGACCCCTGCTCGCCCTCTAGGTAACGCGGCGCGGGCAGTCAGGCCTATCTCGGAGGACATGTGTGAAGCATTTGCGCAAGCACCCACCAACAGCAACATCCCAGGCCTCCCACAAAAGGAACTCCACACGAAGTATATATGAAAATAGTCTTTGTATTAGACAGGACACATAGGAACATACACTTTACAAGGGCTCAAGGCACGGCAGGGGTTACCAGGGAAAAGGTACAGGGCAGGGCCAAGGGACCACTGCCAGTGGTACGCATCTGATGGAACTGGCATTAGAACACATATCTCCTGGGAGCTTCCTAGAACTAGCAGTAGAACCCACTCTGACCAGGGATCACATACATGAGACATCGGGTACTCAGGAGGGAAAGGACAAGGTACATAACACAACAGAGGCCCCCATCAGCAGGGCAACATATAGTAAATCAGCAGGGCAACACATAGTAATTCTCAGCATCACATTGATATTAGTCAGTAGCACCCCCTAGGCCAGATGACCGTCCTGGGGCAGGGGCGCCTTAGAGTCTCAATGTCAGGGTAGGCTGCAGGTAGCCTACCATCAGCCTAAACGTGGCAGCTGCCCACGAAGTGCTGGGCAGCTAAAATGATGAGGGCACAGGTTGGGGCCTCGCAGGCTCGGACCACAGGGACAGGGGTGGAGCCTCGCAGGCTCAGCAGGAATGAGCGCCATGAAGGGAGCCTTTAGGGCTCAAGAACGAGGATGCGGGGCGTGAGCCTAGCAGGCTCGGCAGGGCAAGGGCCCAAGGTGGAGCCTCTCGGGGCTCGAGGAAATGCGGGGCACGTGGGGCCTCTCCGGGCTCGTAGAACCAAGAGCCATGGTGGAGCCTCTCGGGCTCGAAGGACAAGGGCGGAGCCTCTCGGGGGCCCAGGAGGCAAGGTAGGGCAGGCGGGGTCCCCGTCGGGGGACCCGGCATCACTGGGGGCCCCACGGGCCTCAGGGTACGACTGGGGACTCACTCGGGGGAGGGACGAGCACCGATAATGTGCCCGACGCCCCTCCTCCCTCTCGCGCACTGCAGCACTCACCGGTCCGACGCGCCGGTCTCTGCTGCTGCGCCGGCTTCTCGTTGCTCCCCGGGGCCCTCCCTCACTCTCGGGAGCCCCGGGGGGGTGTCGGCAGCTTCTCGGGGCAGGGCAGGAGCGCGGAGTAGGCTCCCGCGGCTCCTGCCTCGACGCACTCCATCGGCCGGCCTCCTTCCTTTCCTCGGGCCGGCAGCCAATCACGGCGCGGCCTGGGGGACCACGTGACAGGGGAATCCCGGGCTGGCGCCCAATACCAGCGCGGCCCGGGGATGACGTCACGAGGGTCCCGGGCGGCGGCGGTGAGCTCGGGGAAATTGACGAGGGTTCAGGCTCCCTCTATCCGGATAGCAATCACGGGTGCAAGTAGGCGAAGAAGGCACTCGCTGGGGAAATGAAGCGGCACTTCACTAGAACGGGGACAGCGCCGGGTAAGCCCCGGCTTGTAGGGTATAGCGCTCCCAGCGCCGGCCACCTGAAAGAAGCGCTCCAAACACTAGAGGCAGGAGCCAGCGCTCCTCGGCGCTAGGTCAGCGGAACAGCGCTCCCAAGCGCTAGGGGAAAAGTAGCAAGGTCCAGGAAGAGCCCAGGGGCTCAGGTGGAGCATATCAGCGCTCAGAAGGGAAAAAAGGGACCCCATTAGTCCAGGAGCAGGGCAGGGCCCAGGGAGGCACGCCCTTCCCTGAGCCCAAGCAGCAGCTTGACCCTGGCAGGGTCCCAAGCAGGAAGAAGAAGAGAGAGAGAAAAGGGCCCACCCTCCTTTTATACAGGAGCTCCCTTTGTCTCCAAAAGGGGCAGGCAGGGAGAGAACCAGCTGGAACTGGTTATAAGGAATTTCTTGGTGCTGGCCAGGCCAGGGACACTGGACGCACCCCCGGGGGGGTGGGGCCAGCCTGGTGGGGGAGGGCCCAGCCGGCTTCAGCCAATCAGGCGCCAGCACACCTACTGCACACATACACCAAGGTCTAGAAGTGGCCCTTCCCTTCTAGCCACACGCATGCCGCATACATCATCTTGTAGCATTCAACCTCACGAGCGCACACATACCAAACACGGCCCGGCACGCCCCCCCCGCCTCAGGAACTACCCGAGCCACATACATCCCCCATGCATTCCTATGGGCGGCAGGTCTCTCTCACCACACACACACTCAGAAGGGGAATCACCATCCCCCGGTCACATATAATAAGCACAAAACCTCAGGGGCGGACCTGCCAGACGGGCCAAGTCCAACACATGCCCCTCCCAGCCCAAACGCAGGGCAGACCAATCACTACCGTGATGGACTTCCCTGCGGCAGGGCGATAGGAAGTGGACGCGGCCCGCACTGCCGGACCAATAGACATACCCAGATTAAAAAATCATAAACGTTAAAACAAAAAAAAATTAAAAAAAAGGAAGACATAGGCCCAACCAGGCTACCCACCTGGTACTCCTTAGTTGTCCATGACTAGGACCA
The DNA here is from genome assembly GCF_964261635.1 of Lissotriton helveticus. Taxonomy (NCBI): domain Eukaryota; kingdom Metazoa; phylum Chordata; class Amphibia; order Caudata; family Salamandridae; genus Lissotriton; species Lissotriton helveticus. The sequence continues at coordinate 54,003,538 of NC_136057.1, read as the reverse complement.
GGCCCTAAGCCATCCAGATACCACTGGTCCCTGCTAATCCGAAGTGGGGGGGCGGTACCCCTGGCCCACAATAGCCATTCTCCACTCCCTTTCTCAGTGTAGCCATGACTACCACTGTTCCTTCCACCTAGGGTCCGCACCCTCAGGTTTGCCAGAGGTCACGGGCAAGAATGCCCCACCCTACCTCTACTTCTGAGGTTCCGCGTTCTCCCAGGAGAAACACCCTCAGAACACACTTTCCTACCAGTCTTGGAACTGCCTCCCTGCACTGGTCTTCCACCTGGGAACTAACTTCACCGGATCATGTTGAAGACAAAACCGGCCAGGACACTGGCTACAGTCGCCCCGACGTCCAGATCCGGAAACACCGACTACTGGCTCCCCAACCGCGGGCAGTACCCTACCGGCCAGATGCCTGGCGCACCAGGACTTTTTACAAGAAAAAAATGGAATCTAACACTTCCTCTCCTCCCTCCGCAGGCAGGAGTTCCCTCTTGTACTAGGATGAGCCGCGGCAGCGCCAGCAGGTCTCAGTACAACTCAACATAAATTCAGCCAGGGCGACACCTGACGCCTAAAACACAACAAGATGAGCCGCGGCAGCGCCAGCAGGTCTCAGTGTTCAGCTCTCCCCAAGGCAAGCCGCGGCAGCGCCAGCAGGTCTTCCTTGTCCGGGATACAACTCAACATAGATTCAGCCAGGGCGACACCTGACACCTAAAACACCACAAGATGAGCCGCGGCAGCGCCAGCAGGTCTCAGTACAACTCAACATAAATTCAGCCAGGGCGACACCTGACGCCTAAACCACAACAAGATGAGCCGCGGCAGCGCCAGCAGGTCTCAGTGTTCAGCTCTCCCCAAGGCAAGCCGCGGCAGCGCCTGCAGGTCTTCCTTGTCCGGGATACAACTCAACATAAATTCAGCCAGGGCGACACCTGACACCTAAAACACCACAAGATGAGCCGCGGCAGCGCCAGCAGGTCTCAGTACAACTCAACATAAATTCAGCCAGGGCGACACCTGACGCCTAAGACACAACCAGCGGGGTAAGGAAACCTGATGCATCCAACACATTCAGCGGGGTAAGGAAGGACAGGATTATCGTTGATTCAGCAAGCTCCCCATCCCAGAGAACTTACACTCCATTATTCAGCACACCTCAACATTCATCCATGCACCCTCCCCTGGACTGGTAAGACAGTTTCCACCGCCCCTGATTCCTCAACCTGACCCTTGTGGCACAGGTACCATTACTCTAGGGGAGGAACAAGGACCATATACATTTGAACACAACTATGCAGACACCACTGGATCCCACCCTTCCGGGGAATCCAGAAAACCATATTGTACTAGGGAGATGATTTACCCTCCCAAGCTAGGGGCAACTAACTAACAGTGTACACTCACACTTTTTCCACAGAACCGACATTTAAGTAACCTTTAAAACTTTCCACAGAACAGGTATTTTTAGCAACCTGACCTGACCCCATGTGGCGCAGGTATCATTACTCCAGGGAAGGGACAGGGACCATACACATTGAACACAATTACGCTGCCACCACTGGATCCCACCCTTCTGGTGAATCCAGAAAACACATTGCACTAGGGGGTAGATCTACCCTCCCGGGCTAGGGTCACCTAACCAGAACACATTTTTCACAGAACAGAATTTAAGTAACCTCCTAAAAACAATAATCTCCTTTCTTTGCGACCAGTTACAATACAGAGTTTTTGTAGGGAGGCCAGTTATCGTTGTGGTACTGCGCAAACACAAGTCCGGATCCCACCGCTGCCACCAGTGTAGGAAATGGGACCCCCGGCCGGCCAGGGCTTGCGCCCCAGCCAGTCAGAGACCGCCACTCCTATATAAAGTCGACCCCTGCTCGCCCTCTAAGTAACGCGGCGCGGGCAGTCAGGCCTATCTCGGAGGACATGTGTGAAGCATTTGCGCACGCACCCACCAACAGCAACATCCCAGGCCTCCCACAAAAGGAACTCCACACAAAGTATATATGAAAATAGTCTTTGTATTAGACAGGACACATAGGAACATACACTTTACAAGGGCTCAAGGCACGGCAGGGGTTACCAGGGAAAAGGTACAGGGCAGGGCCAAGGGACCACTGCCAGTGGTACGCATCTGATGGAACTGGCATTAGAACACATATCTCCTGGGAGCTTCCTAGAACTAGAAGTAGAACCCACTCTGACCAGGGATCACATACATGAGACATTGGGTACTCAGGAGGGAAAGGACAAGGTACATAACACAACAGAGGCCCCCATCAGCAGGGCAACACATAGTAAATCAGCAGGGCAACACATAGTAATTCTCAGCATCACATTGATATTAGTCAGTAGCACCCCCTAGGCCAGATGACCGTCCTGGGGCAGGGGCGCCTTAGAGTCTCAATGTCAGGGTAGGCTGCAGGTAGCCTACCATCAGCCTAAACGTGGCAGCTGCCCACGAAGTGCTGGGCAGCTGAAATGATGAGGGCACAGGTTGGGGCCTCGCAGGCTCGGACCACAGGGACAGGGGTGGAGCCTCGCAGGCTCAGCAGGAATGAGCGCCATGAAGGGAGCCTTTAGGGCTCAAGAACGAGGATGCGGGGCGTGAGCCTAGCAGGCTCGGCAGGGCAAGGGCCCAAGGTGGAGCCTCTCGGGGCTCGAGGAAATGCGGGGCACATGGGGCCTCTCCGGGCTCGTAGAACCAAGAGCCATGGTGGAGCCTCTCGGGCTCGAAGGACAAGGGCGGAGCCTCTCGGGGGCCCAGGAGGCAAGGTAGGGCAGGCGGGGTCCCCGTCGGGGGACCCGGCATCACTGGGGGCCCCACGGGCCTCAGGGTACGACTGGGGACTCACTCGGGGGAGGGGCGAGCACCGATAATGTGCCCGACGCCCCTCCTCCCTCTCGCGCACTGCAGCACTCACCGGTCCGACGCGCCGGTCTCTGCTGCTGCGCCGGCTTCTCGTTGCTCCCCGGGGCCCTCCCTCACTCTCGGGAGCCCCGGGGGGGTGTCGGCAGCTTCTCGGGGCAGGGCAGGAGCGCGGAGTAGGCTCCCGCGGCTCCTGCCTCGACGCACTCCATCGGCCGGCCTCCTTCCTTTCCTCGGGCCGGCAGCCAATCACGGCGCGGCCTGGGGGACCACGTGACAGGGGAATCCCGGGCCGGCGCCCAATACCAGCGCGGCCCGGGGATGACGTCACGAGGGTCCCGGGCGGCGGCGGTGAGCTCGGGGAAATTGACGAGGGTTCAGGCTCCCTCTATCCGGATAGCAATCACGGGTGCAAGTAGGCGAAGAAGGCACTCGCTGGGGAAATGAAGCGGCACTTCACTAGAACGGGGACAGCGCCGGGTAAGCCCCGGCTTGTAGGGTATAGCGCTCCCAGCGCCGGCCACCTGAAAGAAGCGCTCCAAACACTAGAGGCAGGAGCCAGCGCTCCTCGGCGCTAGGTCAGCGGAACAGCGCTCCCAAGCGCTAGGGGAAAAGTAGCAAGGTCCAGGAAGAGCCCAGGGGCTCAGGTGGAGCATATCAGCGCTCAGAAGGGAAAAAAGGGACCCCATTAGTCCAGGAGCAGGGCAGGGCCCAGGGAGGCACGCCCTTCCCTGAGCCCAAGCAGCAGCACGACCCTGGCAGGGTCCCAAGCAGGAAGAAGAAGAGAGAGAGAAAAGGGCCCACCCTCCTTTTATACAGGAGCTCCCTTTGTCTCCAAAAGGGGCAGGCAGGGAGAGAACCAGCTGGAACTGGTTATAAGGAATTTCTTGGTGCTGGCCAGGCCAGGGACACTGGACGCACCCACGGGGGGGTGGGGCCAGCCTGGTGGGGGAGGGCCCAGCCGGCTTCAGCCAATCAGGCGCCAGCACACCTACTGCACACATACACCAAGGTCTAGAAGTGGCCCTTCCCTTCTAGCCACACGCATGCCGCATACATCATCTTGTAGCATTCAACCTCACGAGCGCACACATACCAAACACGGCCCGGCACGCCCCCCGCCTCAGGAACTACCCGAGCCACATACATCCCCCATGCATTCCTATGGGCGGCAGGTCTCTCTCACCACACACACACTCAGAAGGGGAATCACCATCCCCCGGTCACATATAATAAGCACAAAACCTCAGGGGCGGACCTGCCAGACGGGCCAAGTCCAACAACCAGACAGAAAAGTGAAAGTGAACTGCACCTTTGATACACTCTAGGGAGCATCCCCTGCCTCCCCCCCCCCCAGAGGTGTTTTGCCCGGATTTATAACTCCCTAGAACAAGGACTCGGTTTAATGCACTAAAAAATGAGTCAAAATCCAACTGTTTTTTTACTCAAACACTGCTCGCTGAGCAGCACTGCGTAGGGAGTGTTTTTTTGGTAACTACCAGTCCCATTAGGTGAGATGACAAACACGGTACAACTCCCAAAACTCTTTTCATAAATGAATAACACACTTAAACAAGCATTTGCAATGCAATAGGTCTCGCAGTTACATGAGTTTGAGCTATTGGTATTGTAAATGACAAAGCCCTTTATGTTTTTAAAATGAAAACAAAAATAAAAGGCATTGCTATTTGCAATGGTAATAGCTCAAACTCTTGTGAATGCGAGACCTATTGCATTGCAAATGCTTGTTTTTACATATTTCTATAGCGCGAACTCAACCCAAAGGTATCGGAGCGCTTTACACGAGCACTGTATTTACATGACACATTCAGGCGCGCGGAGATTGAGTGATTTGCCCAGAATCACAGGATGTGGACGCGACCCCGAGGCTCGAACCCTGGTCTCCAGCACCATGGTCGGGCGTTTATGCCGATGGACCACGTCCTCTCAAGTGTGAGCTAGTGCATATGCTGTGCTTGTACGTGAGTGAGAAGTGAGTGGGTGACTGCGCACGAGCCTTTGTATGAGCATGTGTGAATGCGTGATGCTTTTTTCATTAGTATGATCTGTGCCTGTGTGAATGTTGGGGTGCATGTGACCGGTGACATAGTAATACCCCCCACCACGCAGTTGGGGCGGGCTACCGGCATTGTACACCGGCGGCGGCAGGCCCCTGGCTGAGCTGGGAGCCCCCCCATGCATCTTGTAGGCATGACCCCTCAAGTTTACTTACCACTGCTTGTTAAGCCAGCTGTTTAAAAATATTTTAGTCCGGACACAAAATGCAAACCAGATGTATTGATTTTGCCAGTGCTTTTTTAAAGTTAGTTTTAACTTTTGTTAGATTGCTATTCGTTCGCCCTTGGCCAACTCTACCCCAGATGCGACAGAAGTTCCCTTGTAAGTTTTCTAACTGGGCGGCTAAATACGTGTTTCATTAGCAGCAGCTCTGGGGGGGGGGGGGCTCATTTCCGCACTAACCGGATGGGCCTGGGGAATATAGAGCCTAGAACAAACCTTCCAAGAGGGGGGGGGGGCACGGGAGATAGTGAATGCCGAAAACAGCTACTCTTTGCAGGGCTCCTCATTAACAGCTGTTATGTTCACTCATCTGTGAAAAGCATGATATCGACTTCAAAAGGATGAACGGCTAAGCCGGCCAAGCCAAACCCCATGCAGAGGAGTGAAATGATAAAATATACTCACTTCATAGAGAGCGTGCTCCCAAAACACAGCGTCTCAACCAACATACATGTAGACTTATTGCATGCATGTGTCTAAGTATGAGCACGTGTAAATGTAAGCAATGTATGGCACTCAGTCTGACAGCAAAGCACAGCAAACCGAACACAGCTAGTCTAGAACATTTTGTAATGAACAATTTCCCACCAAAGATTCATTGACTAAAACGCCCTCCTCGGATGGGCCTCTCGGAGCTACAACAAGCTCTTGGCATCACGAGATTCAAAGGAAAGCTAACACTTTCGGAAGGGCTAAATCTAAGCGGGGAGCGCAATTGAGTGGGGGCCCGCCATGTCTTCAGGGACTTCGAAGGGAGTAGTTTTCGGAACAATGCTCTTGCCGTGGGGTGTGGAAACAGTACACAGGTTTTCCAACACCAACTGCAATAATTAAACCAGTTGGGAGAGCTGCGCAAAACAAAACAATGGCGCCCTGCAAGAAGCACCATAAAGCGGATACTGCGTCAGAAAAAAACCGCAAGCTACAGGAAGGGCATGGATGGGAACTGAAAGTTGTTGCTTTCTGTACCGAAAAATGTTTTATTGCAGTGATGCACAGTAAATACACACAACGTCCAAAAGTGAAAGGCAACTTCAAATGACCCAGTGTTCTGCCTGCATTCTAACAACATTTCAGCATTGGAGGGGGTTGGGGGAGCAGGCGACTGGGCTTTGCAGTCGCAGTGAACTGTGCAAGATATGGGGGTGATGCCAGCAAGAGACCAGAAGCCCATATTGATGAAACATCATGAACGTGGGAGCAGGAAAGGGAAGCGGGTGAACCGAGATTAGCGAAAGAGAAGTGAGAGCAGCCGGGATTACCAGCATCACCAGCCCAGACCGCAGGGAAGGGAAACAGTATGGGTGAGAGAGGAGGAAGAACCAAACCGGGACTGGTGAGGATTGCAGTAAGAAAACAGGGGAACCCGCAGATCATAGACCAAAGCAGGATCTCTAAAAAAAGAAACATGGCCGAAAGAAATAAAGAATCGTCTGTGAAGCAGGGGGCGGGGGATTGGAACCCTTGGATGTAGCTCACGGCCTGGCGGCCGTGAAAAAAAGCAATTAGGGGGGAGGAGAAGTGAGGCCAGCGTGCACTGCGCACGCTGGGGAAGCCTGTGGGAGGGAGGCTGATTGCTTTGATGTGGGGAAATGCACGTGCTGATCTTCACGTGAACTGTTGGAAATCCGGCCGTTGGTTTGAGAACCTATTTTGTCCACTAAAATTCTCCCCTATCCATTCCTGCGGAATGGGATAGGCCCGACCTAAAAATAGCATTACGAAATGGGATGTATAACTCAAATTGTGTATTTTAAAATCTTATTCCAGTGTATAAAATACAAACAGTAACCATAAACAATGAAAAAAATAAATGCACCAAGGCATGTAATGGTCAGAGAGAACAAAAGGAACTTTCTGACATGATTAGCAAGTTTCTAACATCTAAGACCCTAAAGATGTATCTAAACTGTGCTACATTTTGGCTAACGCATTAACCAGCAAGCCTATTTCTTCAGGTTCTTAATTTGGATTGCATGGTATATCTTGTGTAACAAATTGGGTTGTTGGTTGAGGGGGGTGAAACTTTATTCGATCAACAGCCAGAATCCTTCTCAGGGGAACCACAAAAAGTCCCTAAATGAACCTGTGCTTAGCCTTCAGGGAGCTTCACACAAAAGCAGTCAAGCTTTAGGTAGAGGCAAAGTGAAAAGTATTTGTGCAGCATGTTAGAAATGGTGTTTCTGGTTGGCCAGGCAGACTCCTTCACTGTAGTCAGGGCAAGGGAGTTACACACTGAAGATACCCCCGGCTCACCCCCTTGGTAGCTTGGCAAAGCAGTCAGGCTTATCCCAGAGGCAATGTGTAAAGTGTTTGTGCAACAGACACACAGCAGCAACACACTAAGCACACCACAAAAGAAACACCACACAAGGTTATATAAAAATATTCTTTTTATTATCCATAAAAACACATTAGATCACAATCACATATATTACTGTGCCACCAGGCACTTGTCATGATTTCACAGGGATTACATCAATCACTTGGCCAGTCAGGCGCCATCATAAACATTACAGTTGGGATACCCAGTAACTACCGGCAGGATTGCGCTTCTCGTAAAGCATTAGGTATAAACATCATCAGCAGTGCACCATAGCAGCCACTTCTACAGTGCACTTATAATACACACATCATGACACTTTTGGCATAACACCATCGCTGCAAATCGCCATCCTTGTACTATACGTAGGGTGCAATCCTGACAATGGGTTACCACAACTAAGAGCGGCACCTGCGCTCCTGCTACCTGTACTGCAGCATTGCATTTCCCTGCATAGGCTCTTGGGCTACCTACCCACCTACCACAGGGAATGCGGTAATGTCATACTCTGGGCCTTCCTTCGCCGGTGAACTGGGGCCTTCGTCCAGGGCTCTCACCGTAAGGTTAACACCAGGACAAGTGCCCCCCTTAAGCGATATGTCACCAAGAGGCCGGAGGGGGCACACCCACTTTCCACCGCTGTGGGGAGATGTCACACGTCTCCCACTCATGGGAAATGCCCAGGAGCAGCTGCCTCCAACACACGAAGCTGCTACAAAAACAAAACAGGAACCCAATGTAGCAATGATGGGTGCCCCCGTAGCAGCCTCCTCAGGTCCGGACAACAACTGTGGCGCGTCACCCACAAGCCCGCCTCGAGTCATGCAGGCTCCTTCCGGGTTTCAATGCTTGAAGGGAACTTCCTTCGGGTGCGGCACGGAGGACAGGGCACAGGCAGGCCGGCAAATGGGGCCCCTTAGCAGAGGGCAGTCCCTTCAGCCTCCCAGAGGGCAGCAGCTTAGTCTCAAAAAGCGGTTCCTTCTGGCGCACAGCATTCAACGCAGGGTCTTCTCTCTCATCATGGCATCACAGCCCCTGTACTTATAGTGCAATGTGTTTGTTCAGGGGGGCACTTCAAACACTATTGAAGTGCACAACACCCCCTTTCACATTTGCAGCCCCAGCCCCAGCCACACCACAGAAGGTTGAGCCAGCATTATGGAAGACAGGCACAGCCCTATTCAGGTGCAGCTACAACTCCTCCCACCACTCCAAATGCAGACCAGGCGAATTCAGGTTGCAAGGGACTAGCTGGAGTGAATGCACATCCCCTGTCTCATGTCACTCAGAACCAGACGGTCAATACACCCAGACAGAGCACAAACACACCTAGCACACAGAACTTCCTACTTCTAAAAGTGCCATTTCTAAAATAGTAATAATAAATTTGCTTTCGCCAATAAGCAGGATTTATCTCTACTGTTCCAAACATACCAGACATGGCCATGCTACCCCTCTCAGATCAGAAATTACCACTGAAGCACATATCAGGGAATCCCCAATGCATCCCTATGAGAGGGCAACCCCACAGTAGTGAGAAAACCAATAGGCTGAGACCAGGGGAAAGTCACAAATTCAGGCCAACCATGTTGGAGCACAGGCAGGATAGAGGGACCAGATTAGACCTACTGGAAAGGTTATCTTCTAAAGTTAAGCATTAAGAGTCCTGTTCGTGTTAGTAAAGGCCACAGGGACAAGGGACAGCATTCCGCACAGTCGTCACTGTAGGCAAAAACAAGCAGGCCGGGTGACACTGTAGCAGGTGGACGTCACAGATGGTAGTTGTATCTTCACGTTGGTGGTCACTGTGGGCTGTCGATGCTATAGCTGAAGTGCAGCTCTCACGTACCCAGTCATAAATGGTGGTCGCTGTAGCGTGAAGAGTCTTGTTCACCGGAGCTTCATGTTGGTGGTTAGCAAGATCTTGGTCTCAAAGAGCCCAAAACTTCAGTATTTCTTCTTTTCTACTAGGAAGACCTCAACCGATGCCACGCCGAGGGGACAGGACCTGGGAGGCACCTCTTGGGATAAGGAACTCACTCAAACAGAGGCCAGCAGGGTACACAGGTTCAGTGCAACAGGACAGAAAGGCAGTTGCAGGGAGACCACTGGAGCTTGTTGTGTTCCTGTAGCTCAGAACAGGCAGCCAACTAACTAGCCCTTAGAGTCACTCAGGTAGCCTGGGATGAAGGATGCAGGTCCAGTCTACCTTCCCAGAGAGCAGAGCAGGCCTCATGCAGTCCTTCTTCTGTAGTATCCGCAGGTCCAGGAGTTTACTGAAGAGTGGGTTTGAGGGTCCCTGTTTATACCTGGTTCCACTTAAAAGTGGGAGAAACTTCTGGAGCCTTCCCCACTGGAAGGTGTCTGGAAGTTATTGCCTCCTTGCCCTGGCCCCAGTCTGTCTGCAGGCAACATAGGCTAGTGCAAAGTTTCTTGGTTTTGAGCTGAGGCAATGTCTTTGAAGTGTAATTAGGGCTTTTCACAGCTCCGCCTCCCCATCCTGCCTTGGGTGGCCCAAACTGCCAACACCCAGGCCCTCTGTTGTGTCGCTGTCTGAGAGGAATACACAAAGTTCAAGTTCAAGTTCAGGTATTTATAGAGCGCACTACTCACCCAGAGGGTCTCAAGGCGCTGGGGGAGGGGTTTACTTTTTATCGAATAGCCACGTTTTCAGTTCTTTTCTGAAGGAGATGTGATTCTGAGTAAGGCGGAGGTGGGTGGGGAGTGAGTTCCAGGTCTTGGCAGCCAGGAAGGAGAAGGATCTGCCACCCATGGTGGTTTTTCGGATGCGCGGGACTGCGGCGAGGGCTTGATTGGATGATCTTAGTTGGCGGGTGGGATAGTAGAAGGACAGTCGGGTGTTGAGGCATTCGGGTCCTAGATTATAAAGGGACTTGTGTGCGTGGGTAAGAAGGCGGAAAGTAATTCTTTTGTTGACGGGAAGCCAGTAGAGGTTTTTTAAGTGACCGGTGATGTGCTCTTGGCGCGGGATGTCTAATATGAGTCTCGCTGATGCGTTTTGGATGCGCTGGAGTTTTTTCTGCAATTTTGTTGTAATTCCGGCGTAGAGTGTGTTGCCATAGTCCAGTCGACTCGTGACCAGTGCATGGGTGACAGTCTTTCTTGTTTCGAGGGGGATCCAGCGGAAGATCTTATTGAGAATGCGAAGGACGTTGAAGCAGGAGGACGATACGCCGTTGACTTGTCTGGACATTGAGAGGGAGGAGTCTAGAATGAAGCCAAGGTTACGTGCATGGTCTCTGGGTGTGGGCGCAGATCCCAGAGCGGAAGGCCACCAGGAGTCGTCCCAAGCTGAGAGGGAGGATCCTAGGATGAGCACCTCCGTTTTGTCTGAGTTGAGTTTTAAGCGGCTCTGTTTCATCCATTCGGCTACTTCTTTCATACCTTCGTGAAGGTTGTTTTTGGCGGTGTTGGGGTCTTTGGTGAGGGAAAGGATTAGCTGGGTGTCGTCGGCGTAGGAGATGATGTTGAGGTTGTGTTGACGTGCGATGGAGGCGAGGGGACTCATGTAGACGTTGAAGAGGGTGGGACTGAGTGAGGAGCCTTGAGGTACGCCGCAGATGACTTCGGTGGGCTCTGAGTAGAATGGGGGGAGTCGGACTCTCTGTGTTCTCCCGGTTAGAAATGAGATGATCCAGTCCAAGGCTTTTCCTTGTATGCCGATGTTGTTGAGGCGTTGTATGAGGGTGTTGTGACAGACAGTGTCGAAGGCGGCGGAGAGGTCGAGTAGAATGAGGGCCACTGTTTCACCGTTTTCCAGGAGTGCCCGGATGTCGTCGGTCGCCGCAATGAGGGCGGTTTCTGTGCTGTGTTTGGCTCGAAGGCCGTTCTGTGAGGGATCCAGAGAGTTGTTGCATTCAAGGAAGGCTGCTAGTTGGCTATTGACGGCTTTCTCGATGACTTTGGCCGGGAAAGGGAGTAGGGAAATGGGTCGGAAGTTTTTCAGATCTGAGGGGTCTGCTGTTGGTTTTTTCAGAAGGGCGCTGAGTTCGGCGTGTTTCCATATTTCTGGAAAGGTGGCGGAGTCGAAGGAGCAGTTGATGACATCGCGGAGTTGGGGAGCGATGATGGAGTCAGCTTTGTTGAAGATGAAGTGGGGGCAGGGGTCAGAAGGTGAGCCAGAGTGGATTGAGTTCAAAGGCCAACTGCCAACAACACCTAGTCTAGTGATCCAAAAGAGACAACAAAATGGCAACTTTCTGAAAGTCCATGAATTCTAATGGGTAAACCCTGTACCCTGCTTAACCTGGGAGAATAGTGCTATACAACAGCAACCGGTTCTGTAGTGAAGAGAACAATTTCTTTTAAGCTAGAGCATTTGGGTCCTGATTAACTAGGATGTGCCAATGAATGGCATGACATATGCAGGATTTGAAAACATAAATTAAGTTAATAAGCACCATAGACAAGGAGAAAAATGATTCTTTCCGCATAACATTCACATAATGCAGAAATGTAAAGTGCTACACATCACAGACACAGGACTGTTTTTCAGCAAAAATAATAGTAATAAACATAAATCAGTAACATACGAAAAATGTGGTCACATAAAAAGTAATACCACATAACAAACAATTGACAATATACAAGAACAAAAATCACTTAATGCGCTGTCCATTTAGAACTCTTTAGTCTGTTCAAACTTATCCTAATTTCTTGGCAGTACATATGTAAGGTTTTGGTATGGAACACCTATTTGTATCATTGACGTTTCGACCACCTGAAATAGGTTTGTTCATAAACATCACAACTGGTCATCCTCAGGACTAGAAAACATGAATACAACCCGGTCAAAGTACGAACATCATGTTGCTTGATGTTCTCATCAAAGTATGAACTGGGAAGTATCCCTCCACTTAATGAAGAGGTGGACAAAGGATCAAGTGATACAAGTTCTGTAAGGGTCCTAAAAAGGAACCATTGAAGAAGAAATCGAATGAGGTCAGATTTATTGAGACAATACGTTTTTCTAAGTCTGTGGTGCTTATTAATTTCATTTGCTGTGTTTAAAAATCATTTTTCTGTCACACCATTATTTGGCACGTTCTAGTTGATCAGGACCAGAATACTCTAGCTTGAAATAAATTGTTCTCTTCCCTAAAGAACCAGTTGTTGTTGCATAGCAACTTTTTAAAAGTGGCATTTCTAGAATTATGTCTTATAATCTGACTTTACCACTACAGAGAGTTTTAAAATACAATTATTCACACACCAAACATGCCATTACTACCCTCTCCCAAACAAACCTTATCTCTTATTAAAGGTCCAAAGGTAATCCAATCTTATACTTTGTGAGAGGTAGGCCTCATTGTGGTGAAAAAATGAATTTGTGGGTTTTTTAATACCAGGAAATGTAAATCTTTAAAGAACATCTCCAACTATGTAAATACACTGCGCCCTGTCCTATGTTCTGTTCATGATTAGTTTGACAAGATAATACTGTATTGAGGTATTCCAATGGAATTAAGAGGTAATTGTATTGCATCCCATATCAGCATTCCAAAAGAGTTAGCGTTAGATAGTTAGTGTAAGAGTTAGCGTTAGATAATAAGTGTAATTGTTATCGTGAGATAGTGTAAGATTTAACATTAGATAGTTAGTGGAAGAGTTAGAGTAAGATAGTGAAAGAGTTAGGGTTAGATAGTTAGTGTAAGAGTTAGGGTTAGACAGTTATTGTAAGTCGTTAGATAGTGTAAGAGTTAGGATGAGATAGTGTAAGAGTTAGGATTAGATAGTTAGTGTAAGAGTTAGGGTTAGATAGTTAGCGTAAGTTAGTGTTAGATAGTGTAAGAGTTAGGGTTAGATAGTTAGTGTTAGATTTAGGGTTAGATAGTTAGCGTAATAGTTTGCGTTAGATACATAGTCTAAGAGTTAGGGTTAGATAGTTAGCGTAAGTTAGTGTTAGATAGTGTAAGAGTTAGGGTTAGATAGTTAGTGTTAGATTTAGGGTTAGATAGTTAGCGTAATAGTTTGCGTTAGATACATAGTCTAAGAGTTACCATTAGATAGTTAGTGTAAGAGTTAGGATGAGATAGTGTAAGAGTTAGGATTAGATAGTTAGTGTAAGAGTTAGGGTTAGATAGTTAGTGTAAGAGTTAGGGTTAGATAGTGTAAGAATTAGGGTTAGAGGGTGTAAGAGTTAGGGTTAGATAGTTAGTGTAAGATTTAGGGTTAGTGTAAGAGTTAGGGTCAGATAGTTAGTGTAAGAGGTAGGGTTAGATAGTTAGTGTAATAGTTTGCATAAGATACATAGTCTAAGAGTTACTATTAGATAGTTAGTGTAAGAGTTTACGTTAGATAGTTACTGTAAGTGTTAGCGTTAGATAATTAGTGTAAGTTTGCGCTAGATAGTTAGTGTAAGAGTTAGGGTTAGATAGTGTAAGAGATAATGTTAGATACTTAGTGTAAGGGTTAGGGTTAGATAGTTAGTGTAAGTTAGCGTTAATCAATCAATCAGGGTTTTGTAAAGCGTGCTACTCACCTGCGTAGGACTCTAGGCGCTGAGATGGAGGGGTGCAGCTCCGGATCAGTCGAAATGGCAGGTCTTGAGGCTCTTCCTGAAAGTGTGCAGAGTAGGGGCCACCTGATGTTGACTCAGAGCTCGTTCCAGGTTATTGCAGCGACGTAGGAGAAGGCTCTTCTACCTTCTCGAGTTCTGCGGATGCGTGGGTCACTGTTAGGGCAAGGTCATCGGAGTGGAGGTTCCTTTTGGGTACGTGGAAGGTGGCTCTCTCGTTGAGGTATTTGGTCCGATGTTGTGGAGGGATTTGTAAGCATGGGTGAGTAGTTTAAAGGTTACTCTGTTCTTCCCACAGAGCCAGTAGAGGTCTCGTTGGTGCTGGGTCATGTGCTCGTGTCGAGGGGTTCAGAGGACGAGTCTGGCTGCGGTGTTTTGGATGGTTTGGAGCTTGTGAAGCAGGTTTCCGTTTATTCCAGCGTAGAGGGCATTGCTGTAGTTCAGTCTGCTGGCTACAAGTGTATTGGAGATGGACTTTCTGCATTCAGGGGGGATTCACTTGAAGGTCTTGCGGAGTATGTGGAGGGAGTTGAAGCAGGTGGAGGTGACGGCGTTGATCGGACGGGTCATGGAGAGGGAGGAGTCTAGAATGATGCGTAGGTTACGGGCTAGGTCTGATGGAGTGGGTGGGTTTCCGAGGGCGGGAGGCCACCAGGTTTTGTCTGAGGCAGTGGAGGAGGGTGTAAGATGTGAGTCCAGCAACTCACCTGAAAACCAGGTCCGTCTGCAAGGGCGATGACTATTCCTCAACCCACCATGAGCACCTCTCAGTGCTGCTGATAAAAACAGAATCCCTGGCAGGTGCCCAAAGAGGGAAGGGGATTTGGGATGAGAGACAAAGAGAGAGAGACTGCGACGCTTCGTGCTTCACCAAAAGGAGGATGTGCTGTCTGGGCCAGCCAGGTTCTGGAAGGTAACTCGGCAAGCATACTTGAGATATATCCTAAAAAATAAACAAAGCGCATAAGCATTGGATTCCCCAATTTCGTTGGACTACATGTAAAACATACACATGGATTAATGTTCACATTACCTTTCCTTGTGCGATGCCTTGTCAACTAGTTTGTCTCTCAGTAAAGACTATGGTATATACAGTTTGCTTCTATAACATAAACAGGCATTGTATTAGGTTGAGTAATCTAGATCATTACATGAGATTTTATGCAATAGATTTATTTCACCCTATGATCTCACCTTAATGTATGCAAGAAGTTTCCTAATGTCAATCATATAATGCTTTGGCCAAAGTGTCCTTAATACGCTGCCAGGATTCTCCAACAACTTGGGGATGGCGCACCTTTAGAGGGAGTTACTTGCACCTTTAAATAATGTCACTTTTAAAACAAACAAAAAATATGTATGCCTAAATCAGGTGACCTGTACAAGGTCTGTTCTCTGCGCACACGCTGCCAAATACGTGTACAAACAGGGTTACACACTTTACAAGAAAAAGAATAATGATTGCCTATTCTCAGCCCAGTAACATGTGCTTTTACCTTAGGCAATAGTAATAAAAACGAAATAATTATTGTCCTCATAAAGGATAGTATTAACAAGATCAATATTGTCCCAAAATGTCCGCTCATCAAAAGTGCATGTAAAGTCCCAAGCAATTAACACAGAGATAACTGAAGTGGAAAGGAGACGAAGTTAAAATAAACAATGATTGAAAACGCAGCTCTTCTGAGTGATTCACGGGCTCTGCAATGTCCTTGAACTCTGCCTGAACTTGAAGTTGGGAGAAATACCTGCAGGCTGCGTCACAGTGCTTGCTGAAGAGGAGAAGGCTCTGGGGAATTCTTCCTTGAAGGCTTGAATGACGCAGGGCTCTGTGTAATCCTTTCACGACGTGCAGGAATCAAAAAAGCAGAGCAACCAGTGCTTTGAAGAGCAAGGCTCTTTATAGTCTGGATACTGGGCTTTGTCTGGGCGTGTTCTGGCAACGTGTCAATTCAGTTACCAAGCACATGTTTAAGCTGCAAAGAGCAGCTGTCTTATTTAAATGCACGTGCTCTCCTATCTCCTTACTTTCAACAAGCATTGGCAAAAACAAATGTTAAAATGGAAAGCAATATACAAATAAGCATTGGTCACAGAAAACAGCAACAAATGAATAATGAAAAAAACACTGGTCACAGTTAATTCATTGTTGGATTACTGCGACATGATTAATCTTTTGACCACATGTATGTTGGAAAATAACACATTGCGAGCCAAGGATAGTGTGACAGAATTTCCTGATAGAGGGTCCAAGGACGAGGACCTTTGTCTTCGCCGAGTTGAGCTTCAAGCAGCTGTTGTTCATCCAGGCTGCAACTTCCTTCATTCCTTCCTGGAAGCAGAGTCTGGTGTCTTAGGGGTTCTTCATGAGGGAGAGGATGAGCTGGGTGTCGTCGGGGTAAGATACTATGCTGAGTCCATGCTGTCTGACAATGGTGGTGTGGAGGGCCATGTAGATGTTGAAAAGCGTAGGGCTGAGCGAGGATCCTTGGGGTATTCTGCAGCTGACCTCTGTGGGTTCCGAGAGGACGGGTGGGAGTTTGATCCTTTGGGTTTTGCCACAGAGAAAGGAGCGGATGCAGTCCAGGGAGGTTCTTTGTATACTGGCGCCGTGGAGTCTGGTTGCGAGAGTGCGGTGAGAGACGGAGTCGAAGGCTACAGAGAGGTCTAGTAGGATGAGGGGCGCAGTGTGGCCTTGGTCGAGTAGCATGCGGATGTTGCCGGTGGTGCCAAAAGGGCGGTCTTGTGCTGTGGTTGCTGCAGATTCCAGACTGGGAGGGGTCGAGGATGGCGTTCTCTTCGATGAAGGTGGTCAGCTGGGCATTGATGGATCTCTCTGTGATTTTGGCTGCAAAGGGAAGGAGAGAGATAAGCCAGTAGTTCTTTAGGTCCGACGGGTCGTCCAAGGGTGTCTTGAGGAGGGGCTTGTCCTTTGCCCGATTCCAGATGTTTGGTAAGATGCTGGATTTGAAGGAGGCATTAATGGTCCGGCCTAGCTCGGGTGCCATGGTGGCAGCTGCTCTGTGGTAGATATACGGTGGGGAGAGGTCTGTGGAGCTCCTGAGTGAGTGTTCTTCATGGTCATGGCGGTGTCTTCGGTGGTGACAGGTTTCCAGGTGGTGATGGTGGGCTGTTTGTTGGTCGTGGGGAGCGGGGTGGTGTCTGGAGTCTGTTCGCTGATGTTGTCGTAGAGGGCCTTGATTTTAAGGTGGAATTAGGAGCTGAGCTTGTTGCAGAGGTCCTGGGGTGGTGAGACGTCCGTGGCTTCGCAGGGGGGATTGGTAAACTGCTATATAACGTTGAAGAGTTCTTTTGCGTTACTTGCGTTGGTGTGGATTTTGTTCTTGATAAAGGTCCACTTGGTGGCTTTATATGCTGGTGGTATTCAGTCATGGCATTCCTGTAGGTGTTCTGATCTTTGGTGGTTTTCCTGTTCCTCCAGAGTTTCTCGAGGCATCTGCAGGAGTGCCTGGCTTTTTGGTGGTCAGAGGTGAACCAGGCGACCTTCAGGGGGCATTCTTTGACAGGGTGGCGGTGGGGTGCGAGCTTGTCTGCGCAGCTGGAGATCCAGCGGTGTAGTTATTTGACTGCGGAGTTGGCGTTGGTTGTGGCGAGGGGGGTCGTGGAGGAGGTTGGTGCTGAGGTGTTCCTCTGTGATCTTACTCCAGTTCCTGCGTGGCAGGCACAGGGCGGGTTTGGTGGCGGTGGTGGTGTTGAAGGTTAAGTGTATACAGTAGTGGTCTGCCTGGAGGGGCTGTGTGGTGTGGCTGAAGTGGATGTTTGTCCCACCTGCGAAGATGGGGTTGAGGATGTGTCCGGCTCTGTGGGTGGGCGTGTTGACCAGCTGTTTCAGTCCGAGGTTGGTGATGTTGTCAAGGAGGGTGGTGGAATCGGGGTCGCTGTGGTTGTCGACGTGGAAGTTCAGGTCTCCGATGAGCATGTAGTCCATGTAGGTGAGGGTGTGGGGTGCGATGAGGTCAGCAATGGTGGTGGCAGAAGAGGCATGAGGCCCAGGCGGTCTGTAGACGAGGGTCCCGTGCAGCGTGGTTCTGGGGCTGTTATGGATCTCTTGTGTGCGATGGCGAGTCCTCCGTCTGGGCGTTGGGGGAGGTCCTTTCTCTGATTCTTGAATCCGTCAGGGATGCCGGTGGCGATGTCAGGGGCAGAGGAGGCATTGGTCAGTGTTTCTGTGAAGAAGGCGATTTCTGGCGAGAGGGTGGTGAGCAGGTCCCTGATCTCTATGGTGTGTCTGTGTATAGAGCACAGTTAGTGTAAGAGTTAGGGTTAGATAGTTAGTGTAAGTTAATGTTAGATAATGTAAGAGTTAGGGTTAGATAGTTAGTGTAAGTTAATGTTAGATAGTGTAAGAGTTAGGGTCAGATAGTTAGTGTAAGAGTTAGTGTTTGAAATGTTCTAAAATGATAATTTTGAACCTGAGAGCAATATTGTATGTGAGGCCCGGGGCTCAGATTATGCTTCTTTTTTTTTTACTGAATTTTCACAGCTACCAATCATAAAGGAGTAATCTCAAAAACAAGATTTATCCATACTAATATTATAAAGAGAGAGCCCAAACCTTTGAGGTGGGTAATCTCAGTAACCACAGCACCAATCACAACACCCAATACAGCGTTGGAAAGGGCAGTTGCAGCAGAAGGACATAGGCTATGTAGACGGCCACCATATACATTTTTTTTATTTTTTTTTATTGTTTTTATTAACTTTTCAAGAAACAGTGGTGTTCATCACAATTATACAGTGCAAGACATACAATTGTACCGTAGGACACCATATACATTTAAAAGGTAAAAGAACCGTGCCAGCAAAGTAGTCCCTTGTGGGCGTGTCTGCATTGTGCTGTGGGCGTGGGCTGGGGGCGTGACTAACGCTGGGGGCGTGTGGCATGGCCATCACATTGTGGGCTGTGGGCGTGTGCTGGGGGCGTGACAAACGCTGGGGCCGTGACAAATGCTGGTGGCGTGTGTCCGCCCTTCATGCCATGTGAGTCGTAAATACAAGAGCCAATTACGTTGCTGCGCAGCATCAAGGGGCACGCTGGGGGCGTGACATGCTGGGGGCGTGAGAAACGCTGGGGGCGTGTGTCCGGCCTTCATGCCATGTGAACGCAATTGCGCCGCATCAAGGGGCACGCTGGGGGCGTGAGAAACGCTGGGGGCGTGTGCTACGTTCCGCCCTTCATGCCATGTGGGTCGTACATTAATCAGAAGATCTTCTGCTGTGGCCGTGTGCTGGGGGCATGACAAATGCGTTCAGCTGGAGGCCTGGTAAGTAACATTACTGCAGCCTCTCCTGCGCACTGTTACTGAACTCTCTCATTCAACGAAATTAGAGGTGCCAGCTACCATCAACCAGGGCTCTAGCCGGGCTCAGGCGGAAGATCAGTACACTAATTACACGTGCCTGATAACATCAACCAGGGCTGCAGCTAGGCCTCAAGCGGGGGAACACGCACCTGCTAACATCAAACAGGCGTGCATCTGTGCCTCAAGCGGGGGAACACACAAATGAGCGTGTCTGCGGGGACAATTACTGCAGGCTCTCTTACTCGCTGTCACTGAACTCTCTCATTAAACGGATTTACCCGCGGCTGATAACTCTCTCATTCAACGACATTACACGCGCCTGCTAACATCAACTAGAGCTGTAGCCAGGCTCAGGCGGCGGATCACTACACCAATTACACGCGCCTGCTAAAATCAACCAGGGCTGCAGCTGGCCCTTCTCCGTCCCTATTCTAATGAAACAAAAATTTTTGTCTACCGCGAGATTTTAAAATAAATTGCCCTTGCCAAATACACACATTACACACATTCCATTTCATACCCGGACAACGTCGGGACGGGCTGCTGTTATACTATATATCAGTAACCACTGCCTACCAATCACTGCCCTTTATTCTTCTCAAATATGGCCGGCATCATCTTGACTACCTCTTTTTTTGCTGCTCAGCAGCCAAAATAAATCCGGAAGTATTTGAGTGCAGAAGTTATTGAAGGAATGAGAGCCTTTTTGACATGGTCACCCCTACTTTATCTAGTATTTGATGCGATTTTGACTGGAAGTGCATTGGGTTCCTGCTAACCAGGTTCCCATTGCCAGATCCCTTTCCCAAAACTGTTCTATTGGTTCCACAAATGGCAATAGCTTTAGCACCCTCTGTAAGTCCTTAGTAAATGGGACCCCTGGTACCTAGGGCAAGGAGGCTAAAGAGGGTACCCAAGGGCTGCAGCATATATTGTGCACCCTAAGGGACCCCTCAGCAAAAACATATGCACTGCCACTGCAGGCTGCATGTCTTGGTGCAGACAAAAGTGAAAACACCACATCGCTCACCTCCCTGCCTGCCATGCCAGCATACCCTGCATGCAGTGTGGGTAAGTCACCCCTACAGCGGGACTTACAGCCCTAAGGCAGGGTGCACTATGCTACACGTGTGGACATATCTGCATGAGCAGATATGGCACTATGTTGGTCAGTTCAATTACTGCCTCTAAAAGTGAACAGGGAAGCCGTTTAAGTGCATGTGCAGAACACTGGTGAAAACGAGTTCCCCAACTACATGATAGTATCAAACATCTCGTAGTAATACGCCCACACTGATTCCAGTGGTGATTTTTTAATACATGCACCCAGAGGGCACCTTAGAAAACCTACCAACTACTAGTGTGCTACGCTGACTGGTCCTAGCCAGCCTGCCACCGCAGACAAGGTTCTGGCACCCAAGAGTGACGGCCTTTCTCTCAGGAGGTCCGACACACAGCCCGCTCAGGCAGAGGGTGTTTGCAACCCCTCCCACAGGATGACCTGTGAATTAGCATTCCAAGGCAGGGAGCTTCAAAGAGCCCACCGCCTTTGGGAACCTGGCTTCGCTCACAGGAGAGGATGCTGATCCCTCTTGGCCAGGGTCTGCTCAGCGCCTGGACAAGGTGGAACCATTAGTAGTCAGAAAGGTACGTTCACCTTCAGGATAGTTCCGCCCCTAAGATAGGCTACCTGAGTGAACGTGAAATTGCAGAGTCCTCTTTGTGATGACAGAATTAGGAACTCTGGGACAGAGTAATGCCCACTTCCCTCGGGACTCTTTGGCTACTACCCTTCACTCCCCTAAAGCCCCTAAATCTAGTATTTAGGGGAGCTCGTGGCTCCATTTATCAGAGGCCTGCATCACCCGAGCTTTAAAAAAAAGTGACGCTCCAGCTGGGCAGGCCTCTTGTAAAGGAGGCCCTGAGTTTGCACCAGCAAGATCAAAACTATTTCTCTACAGAGAGTAAGGGCATCAGGGTACTCAGCCCCAGATGCCCTTACCACTGAGGACTACAATAATTCAATTAAGGGGGGACCACCCTGAGCGAGACATCCCTCCATGCCTATTTTTCGGGGTATAGATCATTCCATGTCAAACATTTGGGAGGGAGGCAGAGTGATATTTTTCTTTAAAAACTGGGACATGTTGTCTCAAGTCACCTGGATACTAGACAAGGTAACAGACTTCAAGTTGGAGTTTGACAGCATCCAACTTCAAGTTAGCAGACCTCACCCTCACTGGTTTTCACAAGCGGAGCAGAATTTTATAGATGCAGGAATTCTGCATATTTTGGGAAAAGATATCTCAGTCCCGCCAACACTCCAGAGGGTTTTGTAGTTCCATTTTCTTGATGAAAAAGAAGGGTCAGATTATTGTGTAGTCTTGAACTTTTGGGAGTTCAATTATTTCAACGTCTACAGGCACTTCAAAATGGAAGGGATACACTTGTTGCGAGATCACCTTCAGGCCGGTAATTTGATGGTCGGAGTGAATTTAAAGATGCAGATCGGATTATTCCAGTCTTCATCCCACACCATCGTTTTCTTCAGTTTCAATGGGGAAACGAGTGATTTGAATTCAAACTTCTTCCTTTTGGGATCATTGGTGTTTCACAAAAAACCAAGGCTATGTGGAACGTCTAGGGTTATACAGTGTGTCTTATTGTATATCTAGATGACATTATCATACTGACTTGGTAGGCAATCAAAATGATGCAACATTATGTCCTGTGTGATTTGCTTGTTTCAGTACATAGTGTTTGTCATAATGTCAGAGAAATTGATTCTGTCCTCAGTACAATTCACAGGGGCAGATTTACAAGCCCCTTGCGCCTCTTTTCCCCGCCGTTGCATCACTTTTGTGACGCAGCGGCATATTGGTGCGGGGTATTTACAACGTGATGCATCTGGGAGATGCGTCAAGTTGGAAAGCCCTGCACCAGAAGTAGGCATTCCTGCGCAGGGGGGGTGGGGCGTTCCAGGTAAGGAACACCTCCTGAAAGAGGCTGAGTGAAATCTACAAGATTTCACTCAGTCACTTTTGGGCCCATGCTGCTTCAAAACCCTGCACCTGCTTGAAGCAGGGGAAGGATTGACGCAGCATTCTTCAGATAGGGCCCCCCAGAGCATTGCTGGAGCTGCATCGCGCATCTTTACAGCACAGATGCGTCACGCATCTGTGCCGTTTTTGCCGCCGGGTGCGCTACATTGTAAACGCGGTGGCGGAGCCGCAGCGCCGCGGTGCACAATAACTGGCACATCCCTGCTGATATGCAGGGATGCGCCCAATATTGTAAGGCTGCCCCACAGAGTTTTGGGGCTTTTATGTGGATTCACTAATGGCCCAATTACCCCTTCACACCCACAAACTAAAATCTAAGAGGGAACTTCAGTTTGCACTGAGCAGACAGACAATATCCCTGCATTTAGTGGCCAGGCATACTCCAATCATGTCCCATTATTGATTGAATCTAGGACGAAACTGACATAGTTGCGTGGGCACTTGGAAGCGTGGTTTGGCAGGGAGATCATTGGATGCCTTCCAAAGGTCAAGATAGAGTCTGATGTCAGATGCTGGGGAAGAGGAGCCCGCTGTGGGATACTATCCACAGGGGGCTGGTGGACAACAGAGGAATTAAAAATGCATATCAGCTCCCTGGTACTGTTGGCGGGCTCCTTTGCGATCAAGAAGTTGCACCAAACAAAGTGAGTTGCTACATTTTATTAAGGGTGGACGACATTTCAGCTTTCTATTATATCAACAAATTGGGCGGCACGAAATTGTGAACGTTTGTAGAGATAGCCAAGGTGTTATGGCGCTTCTGCCTTCAGCAAAGCATTTAAGTGATAGAGGAACATCTGGACACGCCGCCAGAAGACAGTGGGTGCTTGGCATTCCAGGCATCTGATGGACTTCAGCGACTGGATGTTGGATGCCGAAATTTTCCAGGAGCTCCATTACCACTGAGGTCCATGTCTCATGAACGTGTGTGCATCAAGATTGAATCAACAACTGAAAGAATTTTTCAGATGGAGGCTGGATCCAGACGCCCTAGCGACACATTGGGGGGAATGTTATGCTTTCCTTCCATTGATGAGGATTCTGAGGGTATTCTCTGAGGAGGCAGGGTTAATTCTGGTGACAACTGCTTGGAAGACTTCGGTATCTTTCCCATTCCTTTTACAGCTGTCCTGCGACTCGCTAGTTATTCTTCCCCTTTGTCCGATGTTGCTCCAGGACCCATTAGGCTCTATCCCATCCACTGGCGCAGTCCATTCGTCTGTGGCTTGGAGAATTTCAGGACTAGATTGCAAGTGGCAGGACATTCTGAACAGTCTTCTGTCTTCATCCAGTGTGCCCAGAAGATATCCTTTACGCCTAGTCTAGATGGTTAACTTGGTGTGTCCAGTGGAAGCACCTATAACCATGGTGGTAAATTTCCAACCTGAACTGGCGACTTGTGGTCTCCCTTATCAGACTGTTAGCACCTCTCAGTCTGTCGTTTCTGCCGGAGGAGGGTCATCGGTGGGGAAAATCCTTCAGTCAGTAAACTGTTAAGGGTAATTAGATTTCCAATCCCTCTTGACCACGATGTTAATTTATGTGGGATGTGTACGTGGTTTTAAAGTTCTTGGATGAATTGGCTGACAACTCTGATCTTTCAGGCAAACAAGTACTGGCCGAGTTGACCATGTTGTTATGTCTCATCTCATGCCAGAAGGGGTAGACTGTTCAAAAATTGGATATTACAAGTAGAGTGATTTTTCACGTGTCTGAACTTATTAAGACTAATAT
Organism: Lissotriton helveticus; assembly: GCF_964261635.1. Taxonomy (NCBI): domain Eukaryota; kingdom Metazoa; phylum Chordata; class Amphibia; order Caudata; family Salamandridae; genus Lissotriton; species Lissotriton helveticus. Next base: position 53,979,378 of record NC_136057.1, on the reverse strand, counting down.
CTGAACTATTGAATATCCTGCATTTCCTAGAAACTAGAATTTGTGTGTGGTTGGTTGTCTCAAGTAATATATGAAGATATTGCCAGAACGAATAGACCGGATTCTGCAGGGCAGCTGCTGATTGCATTTCAGAGACCCTTTTGACCCGTCTCTTCCACCAGGTTGCCAGATGGCAGAAGTGGCTGCCTTTGGACTCTGGAATAGATGTTTCTGTGTTTGGAGCTCCTTCAGTGCCAGGAGCTACAGCTTCTTTAGGTTCACGGTTGTAAGAGATCACAAAAGCGGCAGATTTGTCTGCAGAGTCTACTTTTTGTACCTTTTATCATGAGCATGTTGTGGCTTCTGAAATAGTTGGACAGCTTTGAGCAAGCATAATCTCAGCCTCTGGTCCCGACATAAAATGAAAAACCTTTTAACTATTGCGTCAAGAACTTTAAGTTCTATTAAGGACACGGAGGCGAGGATTATCCCACTTCATAAGGTACATTTCATATATTATGTAGTGTATTTTGTCCTCTTGATTGTGTTTGCACACTTGCTGTTGACGCTTAGTAATATTTTGCTCCCTTGCTTTGTCTTCGGGACACAGAGTTTACCAAATGTTTTTCTTTTCTATCTGGAGAACAGAAGCAAGAGTGAGCAGTCCTACTTCTGGTGGATTCGGACTTTGTGGAATGCAATTCTGTTCATCTGTGTGACATTTTATACAACTAAGGCAGTGTTCCAGGTTAGACAAAGAAGGTAATCCCATCTAGGACCCGGATATTGTGGATGAATTGTTTGAAACTGAGCATACTCAAAGACGAGGCAGTAAGATGGTGCTGGCCATACCTGAGCATAATGGGTAGTGATTTGTGGACTGTGGTTACTGACATCATGGGAAATGTAGTTTTTAAGTTTACTGTTGATTGGTTACTGTGCAAATTCAGTAAAAGAAACAGAAGCATTATTCCCACCAATATGTGCTTAATAAAAATTGTAATTCTTGACGTGATAACTCAAAAAAATATTCTCTCAACAATTATATACAGATACATAAACATTAGGCCTGGGCGGTGAACTCCGCTCCGTTCATGGACTTTGTGGAGTTTTCCGCACTTCACAGAGCACTCGGAGTTCTGAAAAACATTTCCTTGCTCGAGCTCACCAACGTTAAATTTAAGAGCCTGAGCAAGGCAAATCCAGCACTAGACCATCTCCCAGCCAGATTTCTCAATGCAGGGGTTCGGGGATGGGCACCAGCACTCGTGTTGAGAAACCTTCCATTCGCGATGAGGAAGCTGCCGCTCTAGTAGAACTTCTACTCAAGCGGCGGAAAGATGCAGTGCCCTCTTGCACTGTGTGTGGTGCCGTTCACACTGATTTTACTGCGCGGGACAAACATCTGGCGCAAAACAATCAGTGTGAAAGGCGCAACGTATTGCACTCCACCACTTGCGGATCTCCACATAGCTCGGTGGAGATTTTGTCACTTCTCAGAGTCCTGCATAGCAGAACTCGACGAACTCTGCCCGGGCCAAATATACATTAGGCAATACAACAATAAAAATGTAAAATGTAGACACGGACATCCCTGGGAGGATCTGCAATGAAATCCTCACTTACATCAGCACAATGAAAGTAAATAAGTGAAGCGGCCGCCAATCCCTTGCACCGCAGCTACCACCAGTGTGTAAATAAGTTATGCCTTCAAAAAAAAAAAAAAAAGGCCTAGAAGTTAATTTGCTTCAAAGAAATTGGATTTCCCAAGGGGAGGCACTTGCACTATCCTGACACTTCTTTATGCGGATGACGCAGTCCTATTACCAGCCCCTGGATACCCTCAGGGTGAGAAGCCGTGCTCTACAAATCTGAGAATTATTATGAATATTATAAACTAGGACAGCAATTAGTCTTTAAAAAGCCCTGGATACCTTTGTGGAGTTTGTCATCCCTAGATTTGCAGATCAATCAGCAGAAGTCATTTGTAATGCTCTGTGGGACAAGGAAATGTAAAACTGTTATCATTGAGGGACCTCCAGTTGCCAAAGTAGAGAGTTTTTAGGTCGAGACTAGAGTCAGCGCACAAGCGCAGCTCTGAGGATGATCTGTGGTAGTTCAGTACAGGAGAGAAGCCCCGCCCATATTTGTCATTGGCTTGTGTCTTTGTCCTTTGTAAATGAGGTCTTCTGATTCATTATGAGGCTTGTTAGTCCCTCCTTAGTACGCCCATGTTGTCATTTGTAACCTCCCATGGCTACTGGCCCCTTTACATGGTTGTTACATATATGTGTACTTTTTTATTTATTGCGTTTCTTCTACATTAGGCAACATGACCTGCTTGCTTACATTCAGCAGGCCATGCCCGCTTTCACTTTTGCAGCAACCAGTCTGGCACGCCGTTCTTTCCTGGACTTGGAGCTGGAGCTGTAGCCTCTGAAGACAGGCAGGAGTCGCGGCTGCAGGCGGGCAGGATCAGGCCGCACTACTGCAACACTTTGCCCGGATCTCTCCTGTTTTCTTTCCCTGGCTCTGGCTGGGGGCTCGGGCTAGCCTCACAGGCCGGTGCCTGGGTTGCGTGCAATGGTAAGCTGTGGCATAAAAGTGACTGTGTGCTTCGGGAGGACCTGGGGGGTGGTGCCCTGCGGGGATGGTAACCTACAGGTCTCCAGCCTCATCCAGCAGGCGGTGACCCACTACAGGAAGGCCATTGCGAAGGTGAGTCCGGGAGCGCTGGGGAGTACAACATGGCGCTGCCCGGGGATGGGTGAGGGAGAGGGCCGGCAGATCACTTTGGGGAGGGCAGCGAAGCCCCAGGACATGCACTCTGCTACTGTCCAGGTATTCAAGGAGGGGCAGGGGCGCTTGGAAGCCCCCACAATGTTTACTTTATGATAGAGGTCAACAAAAACACACAATAAAAGGTCAATACTGTTGATCAGTATTTGATAAGACTTTAGAATAATGTTAATTTATTTTTCCCGTAGAGCACATATGCAACACGATACAGGATCCCAGTATATTTATGCTTCGAATCTACATGTGCACTTTATGTGCCAGTTAATCTGCTCACACTGGCAAGCAGTGGGTTATCAGGGACAAGATGTCATGAAAGATGTTGAAAACCTACAAAATTGCTTGCTTGTTGGTATTCACAAATGTTTGCAAGGCACATTCCCACCTTCTATATGACAGTAGAAATGCGTGCAGGGGGGCTGCCAATCATGGTTGCAGTGTTTAAAAGTTAATATACTAACTGCGATCATGAGTGTAATGGGGCAGTGTCAGAGGCATGGCTACAAACATCACAACATCTTGTAAATATTTTGTAGACCTCTCATCTACAGGTAACTGGAGATAAAATATTTCTTCCAACTACACACTTAAGGATCATATCTTATGTGATTTCTAAAGAATAGACGGTTGACATTCAAAGGGATTATTTTAGGTGATTGCTAAAGAATAGATTGTTGATGTTGAAAGGCATCCTCAATATGGGTGAAGGTAGTAATTTCCGTTCACCTGTCACAGTTTGTTCGGCTGTCGGGCCTCTGCTGTGAGAGATATCGTAGCAGGATCGGAATTTGTGACCTAGTGGTAAGGCAAACATCTCTGCTCTTTGTGCATAGCCCAACTAATCTGTCTCTCTATGATTGGAGCCTGTGGCCGATATGCAGGGGCGATGGAATTATGTGGCAGGAGAGCACCAAGCTATGCAGCGGTGTTGAGTAAATTATGCAGCAAGAAAAGGCGAATTATGGGGCATAATTGTTTCTTCATTTTTAGATCGAGCCTGGGCAGCGCATGCGCTTCTCTGCGGCATGCTGTATTGGGGCATGGATTGGAAGCCCTACCCATATTTGTCATTGGCTTGTGTCATTGCCCTTCGTAAATGCTGGCTTCTGATTCGTTAATAGGCTTGTTAGTCCCTACCTAGTACGACTTTGTCTTCATTTGTAACCTTTCAGGAGAACTTGCCCTTTTACTTTGGTTGTTACACAGTACGTCTTTTTTTAGTCTGTAAGCACTATTTGCTTTGATGAGTTTCTCCTACTGCAGGCACAACATGCTTAACTGCAATATTCAGTGTGCCATGCACGCTTTCACTTTCCAAGCAGCCCGGGACAATGGCTGCCGCTTCTTTGAAATGAAATAGGTGTCGCATTTACAAGAGTTTGAGCTATTGGCATCATAAATGACAATGTCTTTTATTTCTGTGTTAATTAGCAAAACAAATAAATAAAATGCATTGTCATTTACGATGCCAATAGCTTAAACCCTAGCGAATGTGAGACCTATTGCATTGCAAATGCTTGTTGTTTTTTGGGGTTGCCCTTCAATCGACAAGCTAACTGGGAGCTCTTGATGGTGTTGACGATACAACAAACTAACAGAACACTGGAAGCAATTTTTCACTTCTCAGCACAGTTAGGTCACAGGCCAGTGAGGGAAATGATCACTTTATATAAAGCAAAGTGTCTTTCAATAGCCTCGTATGGGGCCGGTGTTTGGGGGATGTGTGATAACTCTAGACTCAAAACAGCAGAGAACAGTTTTCTCCAAAGACTCTTGATGATGCCACAGGGCGCACCAATTTTATTCTGTCACTAGGGAGTGGGCTTACATTTTGTGTGCCATATCCTGGGTCTTGCCACACTGTTATTATGGTTAAGAATTTAGCAAACTCCGGCGCTAGGATTCTCTAAATGCATTCTTCAGAGATGCCTGGCCTTGGATAATTCTGGTTATTCCTTAACTAGGGTATTTTAAGCACTCTTTTAGTAGGCTGGGAGCTTTAGAGCTTTTTAATAACCCCAACCGATTTGCCCGCTCAGCTAGAGATCCGATAAAGCGGGCATTTTATAACTAGGCGCAGCGCGTATGCGCAGCAGCAAGCCGCTCAGCTTCCCTCTCTGGCAAATTACCTTGTTTTAACATCTGGCAACAAGCTGGAATTTTACTTCTCTTGTTTTGAAAGGCCCAACATAGGTTTTATTTGAGCAGGCTTTGATTGTGGTCCCTGCATTTTCTCTTTGCTTTCCCACATCAAGGGGCTTGGTTTGAGAACCTTCCTCCTGCCCTTAGTTACGGCAATGTTTCAAAAAGACAAGGGAACCCGCAAGGTAGGAAGGACCCTGGGTATCAGCTAATTATTGAGAACAGTGGGTCCTTCAATGAATTATACTAACGAACAATAAATATAGACCAGAATCAGTGCTATATTGGTTCATTCATGTCCAGCCGGACATGGTATGATTTAATAGATACAAACAATCAGTGCTAAAGTTCGAGACATAGAGTAGGACACAATCCTGTATCCTTCAAGGTTCAAAACAAAGAGACAATAACACTTACACAAAACATTTTCAGGCACGAAAAAGAGCTTATCGCCAATACATGAATCATGAGGGCAAGCTTTGTAAAGACGTAGACAAAAATTCACAAGTTTTAACGAATGTGTTTAACATGCAATCAGTCTAAAAGAGTCGACAACGTTTCGATCTATAACGAGGTACATAGATCATCATCAGGACGGAAATTTACATACGCCTGAAAATTAACAATGCCTTGAGGGTGAATACGAGGGCTGATGTCGCCAAGGTCTAGGGATTCCAGGCGGAATTGCTATAAGGATACCGCTTGGTCACTACACAATGATTGAGGATTAATAGGATTCCAATTGGTCATGACTGCATGAGTTGGACGGGTCGGGGGTTAAGATAAGCCGGCCACGAGGGAATCGTGAGATGTGCGCTGGACCGCTAATGCCCGGATCGGCTGGTTGAGGAGCGGAAGGTTGGCTGCCAGGATCGGGAAAGCACATCACCCTTTCTGCTTTTCTGAGCACTTTATAAATCAGTGAGAACCCGTTTGTTTATTTCCTCATGGTTTTAATTCTTTTCAGGGAGGTTTTAGATTTCTGCAGCACCTCGACGCACCTGAGATTTGCTTTGCTGAGATCAGTTTCATTAGAGGGTCACTTATAATTAGGAAAAGATACTGCTAATGGTTGAGCTTTGGTCTTGGTCGTGGGATTTAAGTTATCAACATTTTATTCCATGTTTATATTTGTTGAGATCTTGAATGTGTTTATGTATGTGTTTTATTAAATGAATTTTGAGTCTAATAGGCTGGTAACTTGTACTTTTATGGCCTATGTAAGCAGAATTGAGTTTTATGTCAGGCTGATATGCCGTAATTGTGCAAACGCAGCTGTTACAATCTTGTGACCCACTGACTTGCTCTTGACAATAATCCAGTATCACAGCTTCAGCTGAGGCCCCCAATTCCTAGTCTCATCATTCACTTAGCACCCAGGGCGTCTCATCATTGCACACACATACATGCCACCATTACCACTTAGTACATTCCTGGAGACACACATGTCACTGCAGATCCAGGGCTTGCCACCAGCCAGAGCAAGCTCCAGCACATGCCCAAATGTGGTTGTTGATCTGGGCACTGGAGTCTGAGTGACCCAAGAGCAGCCCCGCACAAAGCCTAGCACCAGGCATCAGTCTGTCTCTTGCTCCATGGTCACATGCAGTGTGGCTAAAATGAGGGAGAGCTCAGTGGGCCCTAAAAGGAACTCATCACACATGGTCATTGATGACCACGGGTGGATCTTGTGGGGGACAGAGCGTTCACCAGGAGGCTTCATGACTCCATACACTAGAGCTGTTGCTTCGATATAATGGTTTGGAGGCAAGCCTTGTGCGCTCACAGATGGCACAGAGTCCAGAGTAATCATCTATTTTAAACCAACCAATACGCTCAGTGAAGGAGAAGGTCCAAGAGACAAAGGTGTTCCCAAAGCAATTACACTATTAAACGTCAAAAGTTGTCTTTGGAAACATCAACAGTGCAAATTGTACTTGTAAGGCTTGCACTACTCTAATCAACACAGTGATGGAGTGAACTACACACTGCAATGCCTCCCATCTGAGGGGCTGGTGGTGGGAGGGCTGCAGGGGGGCGTAAGTTCCTACCCACCCTCTTCCGGGACAGAGTAATCACCAAGATGGAAAACAGACACTCTGAACGTACTGATGAGTTTGAAGTATCTCCAGTCTCATCGCCACATGAAACAGGCAGGCAGATTAGTTTATTAGCAAAGTTTTATTGCATAAAATAAGACATTCTTGGCAAACAGCTCACTGCGGCAGTGTCCTTTGTCTAGTTGTCAATCTCACCCCTCACATTAGAACAGGACAACAACTGACCTCACAAAACACACAACAGCATGCGATGAAATACTCCTTACAGTGTCTTCACCAGACAATCTGCTTTGTTTTGTAATGTATGTGAAAGTTAGTTTTTGGGTATTTATTTCTCACCAGAATAGCGGCCAAACTGCGGCCGACTTCTACCGTATGGTTTGCTGTGCCCTGGCCTTGACCCATTCTATTCCGAGGTGGAATCTGAGCTCACACAGACCTTGGGTTGGCAGGTTCCACATGATCCCTTACGTCTTCTCCTGGGTGCATTTGATGGTTTGCACGGCTCCAGAGCAGACAAACATTTTCTGGGAACGGCGGTCGCTGTGGCTAAACGAGATATTGCAGCGGCCTGGGCCCAGCCCAACCCCCCTACCTTGCGAAAGTGGCGCTGGGGGGGGTGGATTGCTGCGCGGCGCAGGAGGAACCCCTCTTTGAGACACATGGTTGTCCCGCGAGGTTCAATAGGGTTTGGGACAAATGGCTGAACCTACTGTTTTAAATCGACAGCTTTGGCTCTCCGTGTTACGGGGTGCTGCTTTCCAGCTTGGGCGGCTTGCATAAATACTCCGACCCTAACAGTGGGGTTTTTTACTGTCTGTTGGAGATGGAATTGGCTTTACTGTGTAAGATGTATGCTGTCTTTTTGTTTGTTTGTTTTTCAAAATGATAATAAAATTGATTATCAAAAAAAAAAAAAATTCTCACCAGAATGAACCATCTCAAAACATTGTGAATTGTGTAACGGTCTCGGCAGTTGAAACTGCAGAATTATATGGGTGGTGCCACCTTTGTAAGTTGTTAGACTCTGGACAGCCATGAATCCTCTTTTGATCTCTCAGCCTGGATGGGTTGTACAGAATATTTACACAGCCGGTCTGAAGATACTGATAGGGAGTAGATGTTCCTGCTTTAGTGATGAAAGGAGTTTATATTTTTTGTCCTCAAGTGGTTTTTGATTCCTATTTCTTCTCCTAGTTTCTTTTTCCCATGTGCTCAGATCTTTCAAAATCAGTGAAGCAGCCTCTGTGAAGTTCGTTGCTTGGTGAAGTGACGTTGAAGAACCTACATTCTGTTTGGAGACGCTGCGAACGTTAGAGTTTGTCCTTTAACTCAAAGCTCTTCTGACATTCAGAGGAAAGGGAGGACCTCACCCCGGAAGGTTCGTTAGATGTCATGGGAGGTCTAACTTTAGCTGTAGATTCTTAGATGATGTAAAAGATCAGATTTCTTTTTCTAAATGAAGGTTTTTTGGCAGTGCTTGGAGAAGGCTTCCATCTTGTATGTGTTACTTGAGGCTGCTGAGCACCACGTTTTGTTTACAGCAGTTTCCATACCCCATGCGGCGTCAAGGCCGTCGCCTGTGTGTTCTTTGATGGCGTACAAGGCTTGCCTTAAGATCAAAGCTCTTGCTACACACAGTGCAGTGATAAAGCCTCTGTCCTGTGTGTACGCTTTGATGCCGTACAAGGGTCCCCTTCCGAGAAAACCTCTTCTCACACACAGTGCAGTGATAAGGTCTCTCTCCTGTGTGAGTTCTTTGATGCAGCACAAGGTTTGTCTGATTAGCAAAGCACTTGGAACACACTGGGCAGTGATAAGGCCTCTCTCCTGTGTGTATGTTTTGATGGCGTACAAGGGTCCCCTTCTGAGAAAACCTCTTGGAACACACAGTGCAGTGATAAGGCCTCTCTCCTGTGTGTATGTTTTGATGGCGTACAAGGGTCCCCTTCTGAGAAAACCTCTTGGAACACACAGTGCAGTGATAAGGCCTCTCTCCTGTGTGTATGTTTTGATGGCGTACAAGGGGCCCCTTCTGAGAAAACCTCTTGGAACACACTGGGCAGTGATAAGGCCTCTCTCCTGTGTGAGTTCTTTGATGGAGTACAAGGGATACCTTATAAGGAAAGCGCTTGGAACACTCAGTGCAGTGATAAGGCTTCTCTCCGGTGTGTGTTCTTTGATGGAGTACAAGGGTCGCCTTCTGAGAAAAGGCTTTGGAACACACAGTGCAGTGATAAGGTCTCTCTCCTGTGTGTATTCTTTGATGTTGTAGAAGATTTCTCTTCTGAGTAAAACTTTTCTCACAGATATTGCAGTGAAAGGGCCGCTCTCCTTTGAGAGTTTTTTCATGTGTTGCCTTATCAGCAAACCTCATTTCATGCTCAGTGTAGGGATACCGATCTGTGTGTGTTTGTTTGTGCAGTAAAAGACGCGTCTTTCCAGTAAATGTCTTCTTACACTCAGCACAGGCATAAGCTCTTACGCTGGTGTGTATTCTTTTCGCCCTTGCAAGTAGTGTTTTATTGTTAAAATTCTCCCTCCTGTGTATTCCGTGGTGTTTTCTTTCATTCATTTTATAAGCAAAATTCTTCCTTCCTCCAGAAGTTTTACGTTTCTCTTTCCCATTCATACTTTCTGTCGTCTGCTGCTGTGCTGCAGAATGAAATGAACACTGAGAATTATACATGGAAAATATTTCTTGAAAGAAATGCACGGTTATAATATGATAAAGGTGGACAGTAATAGCTAGAAAGGAAGGAAAATGTTACTACCTGTAAACAATCATTTACTGCTTGTAGTTCTACAGTTCACATGTGGTGATCTCTCATGGGTAGGGTTCTGACTACTAAAAAAAAAATTAATTTAAAGATTGAGTTTTGATCTGGAGAACGACTCATAATCCCATACCAGAAAGGCATAATGCATCAGCGTGCAGACTCCAATTAAAATCATTGTGTTGTTTCCTCCATCGGAGTACATTTGACTGCTTACATGTGTAAAATCAAAATAATAAATTGCTTAATCTGAGCAACCTATATACTTTCCAACCATACAGCAAGTGGGTGATGCATGTGAGCCTGCAACATGACAAGCTGATAGTATTTACAAGTGAGAAACATTTTCCATTTGCAGCAAGCTGTGGCACATCACAGGTTGTGCAATAACTTAAAAGAATCGGTAAGGTCCAGAACACGGCAGCCAGGCTCATTCTAGGGACACCACGCCACAAACATATGACCCAACACCTACGAAGCCTCCACTTGCTCCACGTCGAGAAGAGGATCACCTTCAAACTCCTCAACCACGCCTACAAACCCCTCAACAACATCGGACCCACATACCTCAACGACCGAGTATGTTGTACCCAAGAGGAACCTCTGCTCCACTGACCTCGCCCTGGCAGAGGTCCCCCGCATCCGCAGAAACAGAACTGGCGGGAAAGCCTTTTCCTACATCGCAGCCAAATCCTGGAATGAGCTCCCGGTCAACATCAGACGCTCCCCAACCCTCCACATGCTCAGGAAGTTACCTCAAGACCTGGCTTTTCGACTGACCCGGAGCTGCCCCCATCCACCCCCCCCCCCAGCACCTTAAGTCCCTCGCGGGTGAGTAGCGCGTTCTATAAACCGCTGATTGATTGATTGATTGAAAGGAAAGAATTGCTAATTGAGTTACTAATATGCTTAGAACAATTAAGCACTTCTGGGCTTTCCTCCTTGCATTGATGTCACCAGAGAAATATTTTATGAAAGGATGCACAGAACCACATGTTTCTGCTTTACAAATATCTACTAGAGGTATGTTGGGTAGAAAATCCATGGTTGCATCTTTATCCCACGTGGACTCAGCCTGTGGTATTTCTATGTGGTGACTCCGCTAGGCCTGGGCGGTAAATTCAGTTCCGCTTGAGGAATTTGTGTAATTTGGGTAATTTCGCTTTCCGCGGAGAACGTGGAATTGGCAAAACTTTCGCGATTCACGGGTTCCCTGAATTTTTTGCTTGTTCAGGCTTTCAAAATGTGTGTTCGCGAGATATTTCCCCCCCGAGCACGCAAACTGCGTTCGCGAACAGGAAAAAAGCATTGTGAACGGGCGGAAGAAGCAATTCCGCGTGTTCGCAGAATTCTGCGTGCTCGCAAAGATTTTTTTCACTGAGCTTTGTGTAACACGACTACGTAAATTCTGCCCACCCCTAGTCTCCGCACGAGTAGAAAAACATATGCCAAATTCTGCCGGTGCAAAAAACGGTCTTATTTTTCATACAGTTTCAATTCTGATAATGTAGAGCATGAGTGCGTGTTTAACACTGGATGCATATTCAACTTTGTCCTTGTAAACTTGCAGGAACTGTTCATCTACTTATGGGGCGTGTCGTTTGCTAACTGTTTGAGAAAGTGACTGCTACTAGGTAGACAACTATCTCCATTAAGGCTTGCAGTGATGTAGTGGCTTAAAAGGTGGACTTGTTACACTTGATAAGACAACATTAAAATCTTAACTGGATGCCAGGGGTGCTCTGGTGGGATAACCATTCTCAACTCTCCCATGAACATTTTCACAAGAGTTTTTTCAAAAGTATTCAAACGTTAGTGTAGGCTAGGCCAGCTTCTTTATGTATGTATCTATATGTTATTTCTATACTACAAACCTAGCCTAAAGCTAGGGCCAAAGATGAGCTTGTACATTATTTTTTAAAGAAGTGAGTCCTCAACTCTTTCCTAAACGGGAGCAATGTCGGACGGTCCTGATGGATACAGGGATGTTGTTCCAGATCATGAGTTCATAGATGGAAAAGGCCTGCTAACTTGTTTTTTTTGTTACAGTTCTAAGTCTGCAGTCTGATGGAGTTCTCCAACCTCGCATTTGTTGCACTTGAAAATAAGAGGTGAACTTACGGACAACAAGAATGATGAACAAGTGATAAGAAAAAGGTAATAGCTACAAAAGAGGAAATTCAAAAGGAAAAAGCAAGACTACTGTACTGGAAGAGTCTTAAACTTAGTAAGATGATACGAATAAGTAAGGAGAGCAGTCAAAATTCCATTGACACAAAGACGACAGGAACTTCTGACGGGGGAATCAAGCTCAGAAGGTCACACTGACTCAGACGACTCTGCTAGCAACTACCTAGAAAAAAAACCTACTTGCCACTTGTTTCGCTGAGTACGGGTTACTGAGACAAGGACGAACAATGGAATATCATACAAAAAGGAAAAACAAAAGCAAGAGGCACAAACAGAGGAAGAGAATGACAGGAAAGAGAAAATGGAAGACAAAAAGATAACTCACCCCATAGGAAGAGAAAGATGAGATATGATTATTAAATCATCCCAACATTAACTGACAATGGATGAACTAAATATCCATAACCTTGGATTATATTTCTGCCCCAGGAGGGACTTAGATTACAGTTCATGTAGACTTGACATATTTCCGTTTCTAAGATATCAACATAAAATCAGACCCAAGCCAATGAACATGAGAATAGGGGAGCCCAATTCAGAAAACATGACTTGTGTTCAAGAGACGTTGATACTTCATGACATTGGCTGGTCTGGATGATGGAAATATATGTGCAACGAAAGAGCGGGAAGCGTTGCTTGGAAAGAAGGCACAGGTAGATCAGGGAAGCCTAACTCACTTCAAAAAGCAAGCTGCATATAACTTCTCCTTGCCTCATGATAATCTGGATGTTTTTAGTGACTCGGTCGCCAAAGACTTGTTAAAATAAATTGTTCACCAGTCGAGGCAAGAAGGGAAGAATCAGATCCAACTTGAGTAATGGACAAAGGGAGGCAATTAACACATTCCGAAATGACAACACAAGTACCAATGTCATCCGATAAGGGGCAAGAATGTGGTTTAAATGATTGTTTTCAATTATGAACAAAAGGCTTTTCAATAATTATTAAATACGGATTGTTGTGAAATGGGAATGGCAACATTTCCATTTGTGTATAACACTACCCTCTACTGTGTTTTTCCCTTCTAACATATGTATGCAAGAACAAGGGGGGCGTATAGTGCCCTCCAACAATAGCTCACTGGAAAGCACAGCAATACACTAAAACCATGTATTGCTGATTCTTGTGGGGAGCCTCCCATCATATTGTATAGATAGTGAGAATTATTTTCTACAAAAGATATACACAGAAGACAATCATATTTGACAATTACCTAGGATGTGATCTTGATAATTATGTATACAACACATGCAAGGTCTAAGAGCCTATGAACATGCTTTTTGCAAAAGACAAATATCTCCACATGACTATACATGGATGCTTAGGACCATGACTTTTGCCTAAATAACAATATTTTCATATTTAAAGACAGATATTACAGACAAATCTCAGGGACAGCAATGGGTGCCTGTTCTCCCAGCTCTGCAAATGTATTTGTGGTCTGGTGGAAAGAACAGGTGTGTCGTGTAGTTCCCACTAATCCGTAGGACCTGCACGTTTGTTGAACAATATAAACTTTGGATGAGGTGCCTAGACTGGCTCCGGGCACCTCCGCAGGATGAGTTGGCCTAGAGACCAGCTAGCTCACAGGGCCACCATAAGACTCCCTAACCTTACCAGGAAGCGAATGGTTTCTGGCAACCTCTGAAAGTGACAACCCTGACCCCTCAGGGATCGTGGAAACAGAACAGAACCTTTCGCTCAGTCACTCAAGCTTACTTGCTCTCAGAGAAATATACAGAGAATAATACACAGTGGGACGTTTTCAATATATTTATTGAACCAACGTTATTCTTGTATAGAATATATAAGCTGCAATAATCAGGAGACCGAAGCAGCTGAAAGCGATTACAAGCACGTAAATAGTAGATATAGTTCTATCATGGTGCTAAAACAGTGTTTATATGCAGGCATATAAGCAAGGCAGTAATCAGGCGGACTCCTACTATGCACTCCCTACTCTGCGTGTACCTAGAGTGTGTGTGGGTGTGAAGCCAAGAATCCCCACTAAGAGACATGACAGGAGAGAATGCAGGCCACAAATTGGTTACAAACTGAACTCCCCCTCACGGAGATGCCAGCCCGCTGCATAGTGAAGTCTCAGCCCGCACGGACCCTCTGTGTCAGCTGTAGCGCCTCCTCTACTAATCTATTGGGATGCTCATTATTTATAATAGAAAGCATCTTTGTGATGTACGTATAGGTTAGACAATGCTATGGATATGTAGATAGCCCTCTCACCCTGTGGATGAAGATAGAGATGACATTTGTACATAGTGCGTCAAGAGGCCTTGTACATGGTGTTCGAGGCATCGTGGTAATGTTGGGCGAAGGTAGATGTGTAAACAAAGTAGTCTCAGAGAAACTAATCCAACATTGTCATGCATGCAAATATGTGCAAAAGGTCACAGCTGAAATGTTACTGTAAACAAGCATTGGAAATGCAATAGGTCTCGCATTAGAAAAGTTGGAGCTATTGGTCTTGTAAATGACACATATTTTATTTATGTGTTGGTTTTTAAAATAGCTAAATTGATAGCTTTGTCATTTACAATGCCAATAGTTATAACTTTTGCAAATGTGACACCTATAGCATTTGTAATGCAATATGTTTTATTTACGTGACTTATATGTATTCATATTACAAATAACAATGGCCTTTATTTTTTTATAATTAATACTTAAATAAAAAGTTATTGTAATTTATAATGGCAATTGATACCGAGGGTTGTGAATAACCTGAAGCGATCACTGAATTTAGAGAAGATACCACAGAGGGTTAATTTGTTTATAGCAGGAGTTCTTGTTGTAATTGCAGGTAACAAGTTCCAGTCCTTGCAAAATAACGCAGAGGCTATGTCTTTGAAGCAAACATCTCCATGCAAATGGCGAGATTTACGTTTGAATATGTGCGAGGTATTTTCTAAAATGAGAGCGTTTGGTAGTAATTAATACCATTATTTAGTTACCAAAAAAACAAAAACAGTAAGACGAACAAGACAGAGGGCATTGCTGTGGGGAGGAGAAATGCGAAACGGCCGCAGCAGGGGGCGGAGCGGGGAGAGCGGCGATGGGGGAGAGACACGGGCCGTAGTGTGAAGCAGCAGGGGCCTTTGTGCCACAGACCTCAAACACAGCTTACAGTTAACTTGCCTGATTGATACCGAAGGTTGTGAATAAGGTAACAAGTTCCAGTCCTTGCAAAATAACGCAGTGGGCTATGTCTTTGGAGCAAACATTTCCATGCAAATGGCGAGATTTACGTTTGAATATGTGCGAGGTATTTGCTAAAATGAGAGCGTTTGGTAGTAATTAATACCATTATTTAGTTACCAAAAAAACACAAGATCACAGCGAAATAAGAAAGTATAACTTGAATCCTAAAACAAAGGTGAATGAACACAGGCGCGCTGGCCACAGAATATGCAAATCGGTTTAATGCAGCTGCACGCAAGACCACAGTATTGATATTTGACAGGAGTTTACACTTATGAATTCTGTGAAACGTACATGTGCCCTTCGGTGTACTTCTCTCTGCTAGAAAAATAAATACGTAAAGTACACTCTGAGAGCACCATATATAGAAAAAGCTTCAAGCAGCTATGGCATTTCTTCACCAGGAAAGTGGATTCGGCTGGGGGGGGGGTAAGGGGGGAGGCGGTTTGTTTTAGAAACAGAGGAAAGCAGGAGGAGGGGGCAGTCGGTTTTAAAAGACATTGTGATGGTATGCGTTGTGAATGTATGCGTAACGTCATACATTCCATCACCACAGAACCTACGGAAGGTAAAGGCCGATCTGGAAGTCTTTTTAGCTGTTCTAAAGTTATCAATTGTTCCTCTATTATGACTGGATGATGTGAGTAAATACCGAGCTCTATGTTCAGACAGCCATCACTTTTTTGTAGGTAATGTTTTTTTGAATTATAAAATGAACTTTTCATGACAATCGGCAAATCAGTGAATTCAGGCAGTCACTGGATTCTCACAAACAGAGTGTCCCACAGTTGCATGGCATTCACTTGGGAGGCGAGGGAGGGAGGAGAAATACGAGACGGCCTTGCGGCCGTGAGACGTGTGAAGCAGGGGGCGGGGGGAGCGGATGCCTTTGAAGTGAAGCTAAGCTTCACTTCAAAGGTGTGGGAGGAGTGCGGCTGAGGGAACAGACGGCGATTTGATGATGTGCACGCGCATTTTAGGTCAATGCGCTTGCGCATTGACCTAAAAGCCACGGGCACAGCACCAAATCGCCCAGTTCGGTAAAGTCTGTTTAAGACGCTATAGTCTCGCAAGCTCAATGCGCATGCGCATTGACAGGCGAGATCTAAAAATAGGACAATATATGAAATGAGCTACTTCGCTACATGGGCCTAGACCGGGCACATAACAGGTGGTCTGGATATCACAAAATGAAAATATGACAAACCATACGCTGATTTGGATCAGGGATACAGATGACCTTTCCCTGCTGTGGGACGGATGTTAAATGTAAGACGATAAAGATGAACATTGCCGGCTCCATCTTGTATAACGAAAGCCCCTACGAGCACGTAAGCGGCAACCATTTTAGTCTCTGCAGCCATTTCCCACATTGCTGGTCAACTCCGCATCACCCCGGCCGCCCTCATCCCCCCCCGCGCTCTGACTGAACCCGAGCACACATACCGGGGTCGTAAAACCATGTCAGCATGACAATACCTTGAGCCACTTCCCGCACCAACCCCCCTTGTCATTTCATCCTCTGCGCACAATCAGGCCCCTCTGATAAACTCCTCCACTGCACCTGGCCACTCAATCCGGTCCCAGGCACTAAACAACCCCCGTGGACTTAGTTTATTGCCCATGTAACAACAGAACTTGCTTCCCCAACAAAGAGGCCGGAATTTAATCAATGACCCGACCCTTTGATCTGACCTATCCCACGTGTTTTAGGTCCTGTCGGAATGTCCAGCTGCGAGATATCGATCATCTGTAAGGTCCAGGAGGGGGAACATTTGCTGCTGGACTTGTGTGGGAACTATCTTAAGGCGGGGATTCCAAGGATGTTTCACTATGTAATAAACGGATGTCAGGAATGTTTGATCATGTAATAAACGGGCGAAAGAAACATATAAAAGGCCAGGCCTCAGAGATGCAGTTAGAGCACCTCCTGACGATAGCCCCGGTGTCGGATGCGATGTACTCTCCTCTAGAGCAATAAACTTATTCTTCGCCTATCAACCTGCAGCGCCTGCCTCGTTATTTTGATCGCTAATCTTAAGGTGAATTAGAGGTGGTTTGCACCAAGCGGCATCGAAAGTCTTGAGAGTCTTGCTGCTTTTCATCACGGAAGTAGGGAAAAGTCTAAAAGATTACTCCAGAGACAGACAAAAACTGATCTCAACCTAAAATTCACTCATTAGATAAGAAATGAATCTATAAATGATCTGGCTATCCATACTGAGCTAGAGAAGCACATATGGTCAAAAGCCTACATAGAAAGGAAAAAGCAGGGAGTTGTGAATAGCGTGCATCCACAGAAACTGATAGAAAGTATTCCTTATGGTGAAATGCTACGGACCCATAGAAACTGTGATAGCCAAGAAGTGTATGAGAAGGAAGAAAAAAGTAAGCGTCCAGCAGCCAAGCGAGCACCCAGAACATGAATAAACTACTTTTAAATCAGAGACACCAAAGGAGGGACCTGATATCACCGTAAGGTTCATCACTACATACAATATGAGGTACACAGCAGCAAGACAAATTCTAAACATTGGAAAATATTAAAAGCTGATCAGGTGATTAGACACAATATTACCTCACATCCCTCCATCACATATCGTAAAGCCCTATCCTTAAAGGACAAACATGCCCATAGCTATGTAGATAGTCCAATGAAAGAAAGGGGCCATCTGATCTAAAAGGTTTCTGAAAATGAGGGAAATGTATGGCTTGCAAATCTGGTATCAAAATAAAGGAAGTTATTCTGCATAACAGGAAGGAAAAGCAATCAATTCAGAACCTGTAGCACAGATTTCTCTGTATATATACCTGAAAGAATGCACACACAGAAAACAATATGTGGCCAACTTGATGTTCCCCATTGGCAAGTGATGGAGCACATGAGAGGCATCAAACACGCGGACTTAAATTCACCAGTGTCTGGAGATTTTGTAAAATGCCATGATAGCATTGTAGACGCGCTCGGTTTCTTTGGCCTTATATCAGAGGAGGTGATCAAGAGAAGAAATTGAAAAGAATCGATTTAAGATATAATAAAGAGCTGGGTAACGAGGAAGTCAAGGCCCTGAATAAAGATTCAGAATTACATGGGCACATAGGATGAATACTGATGTCGAATCTGCAAACTTTCCCACTACTGACACTCTCTGGAACACATGTTAAAAAAAGCCATCATTTTGGCAGGAGATTACATTGGGGAGTAGGGGCGCTACGTGGCGCACAAGCGGAATGGCCGCGGTTGTCTGAGGCTCCCGCAGTCCGGTTCCTGATCCTGCATTTATCCTCACCTGATTGACCCCGTTGATGCTCCAACATGCTCGGCATCGATGGCTGACATCCCTGTGACACTAATGAACTGACATCTGGCCGCCTACATTGCGGAGATTGCCCTAATCTGTTGCCGTGTGGCCGCCGCGGACATACGGTTGAGCTGCCCTGTAGCGCTGCGGGACACCGCCTGCTACGCAAGAGCCGGGGACTCCACGTGGTGAGTGGGCCGCATGCGAGACGGGGAGACCTCTTGGGCGGAGCGGATCCATTCTGGTGGCAGGCGATAAGCGGAGGACCTCGCGGGACAGGGACGCCTTCCTCGGCGCTATCTTTCAAGTCGGTCCTATTTCCTTGCCGACAGCTTCAGGGTACGGGACACTGGCGGCAGGCCGCGACTCTAAGATGGCGACGCCCTGATGGGATATGGTTGCGGCGTTTCTCCCACGGACAGGAATGTTGACAATCATATTTGACAATTACCTAGGATGTGATCTTGATAATTATGTATACAACCCATGCAAGGTCTAAGAGCCTATGAACATGCTTTTTGCAAAAGACAAATAGCTCGACATGACTATACATGGATGCTTAGGACCATGACTTTTGCCTAAATAACAATATTTTCATATTTAAAGACAGATATTACAGACAAGTCTCAGGGACAGCAATGGGCGCCTGTTCTCCCAGCTCTGCAAATGTATTTGTGGTCTGGTGGAAGGAACAGGTGTGTCGTGTAGTTCCCACTAATCCGTAGGACCTGCGCGTTTGTTGGACAATATAAACTTTGGATGAGGTGCCTAGACTGGCTCCGGGCACCTCCGCAGGTTGAGTTGGCCTAGAGACCAGCTAGCTGACAGGGCCACCATAAGACTCCCTAACCTTACCAGGAAGCGAATGGTTTCTGGCGACAATTTACCCTGTCGAAGGCCTTGGTTGCGTCCAGTGTGAGGATAGACAGGGGCAGGTTCTGTGAAGCCGCTGTGTCTATTGCCCCTATTAGCTCATACGTCAGTTCATATAGCTGTCGCCCCTTTACAAATCCCTTTTGATCTGCATGTAGGACTGACGGAGCTATCTTGGCCAACCTAGTGGCCAAGACTGTGGTAAAGATCTTGTAGTAGTAATATATTACTTATTGAGACCTGATTACTATACGTACTGGAGGAGAATTTAATTCGAAAGTAAACTCCTACGTCAGGACCGTGTTCCTGTTCAATGCATACTGGCATTCCTCTATATAACAGAAAGTTGTGGACCTCACTACTTATAGACAGATTTAATTCAGCACCTGAGAATTAGGTCTGCCACCTGGATAGCATTGCACTGAAGTGCTGCAGACGCTCAAATCCCCTTTTCTCTGCCCTGAGGTAGCCCAATTTGGGAGAAACGCGTTGGCTGTCATCTCTGTCAAGATTGTGTTTGAAGACTGCAATAAAAATATTTGAAGAATAACTTGAAGGACCGCACTCCTTTTTGAATATATATGAAGACCATTTGAAAATAACTTGATTCATACTCTGTTTTCTATATTGTTGCCTCTCTGTTCTTTATGTTGTCTGTATAACTAGGGTTCTCTAGCAGTGGACCTAAGAGGTGGGCAACTATGGCAAATAAGGTTTTGCATTGACTATCGTGTATATATTAGGGCTGTGCAACTGTTGATTCCTACTGCTATCTTTTGCTTGTTAGGACCACCGAAAGACGCGGCGGGACGATAGCCTTTCCTGCGCATACCCTCTGCATTGCTGCTAGATACGCGAAACGTGGGACTGCATGGGTATATGGCTTTAAAGATGCTGTAGTTACATTAACACGCACCGTCTCTCCAATTTTTTCTCAATCCCGGCTAGTATTGCGACTCCCACCCGGTTGAACTGTCCTGTGGGCTGAGTCTGTGAGGGAGCTTTGCGGCGTGGTGCTGCGCTACGAGGTGGTCGGCCCCCTGGGCCTGGTGGTAACCAGTGTGGAGCTTCATCCTGTCTGAGGAACTCGAGTGGGGTGCCTTGCTGGGGTCCCGGGGTGCGAGTGGCACAAAGCGACCCATCGGCGTGCCATCTGTCTCTTTGCCCTGACGATCGCACAAGTGGATATTGCTGCAGGCGTAGTATCTGACTATCCAGTGGACCTTGGAGTGTTGCTTGATGTTACACATTATATTGGGCCTTGATCCTTCACAGCGATTTGGCTGTAATTGCTCTATTTTTTCTAGGCTCCCTGGTTGCCTAGCCCTGTGGAAGTGCGAGTCCTTACCCTTGCTTGGTAGTGGTGGGAGCTGCCTGCTCGAGATACTATGGGTCGTCCGGATCCTAGGCAACCAGGGATCACTTTTGACAATAAAAGAACGGCTAAGAAAGCACCGGGGACTGAAGAGGACCGGCCAGAAGATACGGCAACCGCTTCTCCGCCTGGGTCGGACACTGACCTGCAAACTATCCTAGTGGAAATGCGTCAAGGCTTCACGACAATTGCAGACAAGGTCGACACCTTGAAGACACGAATGGACAGCATTGTACATAAGCTGGATATACATGAAGGCCGCCTAAAAGAGGCGGTACAGCGTATCTCTGAGACTGAAGACGTCTCTGAGCAGCTAAAAAAGGCGGTCACTCAAATGGACAAACAGATGCGCATCATTAACGCCAAGAACGAGGACATTGAAGCTCGCAGTCGGCGTAACAATGTTCGTATTCTTGGTATCCCTGAGAGCACCAACATTGGCCGACTAGAGCTGTATGTTGAAAGGCTGCTTCTGGCGGTTGCAGGTGACGGGGCCCTCTCAGCTCAGTTTATAGTTGAACGTGCGCATCGTTCGCTGGGCCCGCGACCCAAGCCGGGAATGCCTCCAAGACCCATAACAGTGCGCCTCCTCAACTATCGAGACTGAGATGTGGTTCTCAGGGTGGCTCGAGAGAAGAAACAGCTTAATTATGAAGGCGTATCGTTCACCATCTTTCCAGACTTTACCGCCCGGGTGCAAGAAGAGCGCCGCAATTTTACCACTGTCAAACAAAAGCTACGAGATGCACAGGTGGATTTTGCTCTCCTCTACCCGGCGCGACTTCGCATCACCTATCAGGGGACGCAGACCTTCCATACCACGCCTCACTCAGTGGATAAATTCCTGAAATCATTGAAAACAAGGAAGAAGGGTCAGGCTACAGTGGATGAGGAGGACGAAGGCTCCTAGTCTGGGGTGGAATGAGCCTATACTGGGCGGCTGCTGTGGCTCCTTACCCCGGCAATGAGTCAAGGATTCCAATGCCGGGATGCTGCCTGAGGATGTCTGGGACACTTGAAGATTGTAATGTATACACGTTCTATTGTTGATTGCCTTTTGAAAGTGATATTATTACATGCCACAGGTTATATGACCATGGGGTCTCATGGATGATGTTTCCTTGTTAACTGGACACCCCTGCTGTCCTTGGAGTTCACTCCCTATTGGGATCTCCTTTGTATCGGCAGGGTTATTGTGTGCTATCTGGATGGTTTACCCAATGGGAATTCCCCTAAGTACTGATGTTTCCTATTGTTTATGGGGGGATGGGGAGAGGGAGGGCTGGTGCTTGCATGATTGGGATGCAGCAGTGGGAGGGGTTTTTGTTAACAGATGCTTTTCTTTTACAGGTGGGGTGAGAGTACAATGTGTTTCATATAGGGACTTGATTGTTCCAAGGAATAGAGAGTATGGCAATAGACATACAATACACCTAGAATTTCGAACTTCATTACTGGTATGGCAGAGACACGGAAAGACTCTAACTTGAGAATTATGTCTTGGAATATCAGGGGCCTTAACGATACTCGCAAGGGCCGGAATATTCTTGCGTATCTAGATCGACACCAAGTCCATATAGCCATGTTGCAGGAGACGCATCTGGCTCCAGGTCCTCGTCTGCAGTTTGCCAGTAAATGGGCAACTACACGCTCCTTTTCATCCTACTCTACTTATGCCAGAGGTACCGCTATCCTAATTAAAAGATCTGTCCCGTTTGTACTAATTGGTTAGGTCATAGACCCGGCTGGGAGATTTGTTATTGTATGGGGACGTATTGGTAAAGATACTGTGACTCTGGTGAACTCTTATGCTCCTAATGTTGATAAGCAGTCATATTTCACGACACTATGGGGCAAGATACTGGAAATAGGTTCCCTACATATTATATGGGGAGGGGATATTAATGTGGCGATACGACCTACACAGGATAGAGCTGATGGGTTCGCACTCTACAAACCTAAGTCAAGGGAGGCTCTGATGGGGATCTTAGAGGAAGGTGACTTGATAGACGTATGGAGACATATGTACCCCCATGGGAAGGAAGGCACTCTTTTCACCTCTGCCACAAACACATGGGCACGGTTGGATTACATCCTGCTGTCGAGGGGCCTCGTAAATGGGTTGGACAGAGCAGCTCACTTACCCAGGACGTATTATGACCACAGTCCAGTCCTGATTCATTTGCAGGTGCCAGGGTGGGATAGCCCCAGGCCACAGTGGAGATTACGCCCTATGGCCTTGCTAGACGAAGTCTTTAGGACAGAACTTGGGGAGGAAATTTCTGATTTCTTCCCTCGCAACAAGGACACTGTTGATAGTGTTGAGATCATTTGGGAGGCCTTCAAGGTGACGATATGAGGATATTGTATCTCCATGAGCTTTGGTGTCCTCCGGGACATACAAAGGACGATACGTACCCTTGATCGCAAACTGAAAGACCTTGAGCGACGGATGGCAGGGGGGACAGGGTCACAGATACATGCGGCCTTTTGTGCTAAACTAACGCAATATGAGGAAGAAGCAGAGAGGGAATCCAAGTTTCGGGGTAAACACTGGATGGCTAGGAATTATTGTGAGGGGGAACGACCTGGGAAAACTCTTGCAGCACTGATACGCACCCCGCGCTTTAACAACACAGTGTTAGAACTCACCACAGCGGCAGGGCAGGTGGTTAGGGATACTGAGAGTATACTGAAGGCATTTCACTCCCACTACACTACGTGGTATACCACCAATAATGCTCAAGACGTACAGTATGATGCCTTCCTTGCTGAGCTTGCCTTATGCTGGCTTAGCGACGGACATAGGTCCTTCCTTGGTGCACCGTTTGAGTCAGACGAAATCAGGGACGCTATAATGTCCCTTAAGAATTTATTTAGTGTGTTTTATATAGCCCGCAGCTACCCCAACGGGGTGTCCCGGCGCTTTCTGTGTATATGCTGGGTCTCACTCATAGGTAAATTAGCAGAAGAGGAATGTTTTCAAGGCCTTACGGAAAGGCAGCTCCTCCTGAATCTGCCTAATGGAGTGAGGCAGTTTGTTCCATTGATAGGAGGCACAAGCCTGGAAGGTTTTTCCCCCAGAGCGTTCTTTCTTAAATCTGGGGGTACACAGCAAGTTTTTTGAGCTGGATCGAAGGTGTCTTGCATTGCTGTAGGGGCGGAGACAGGAAGAAAGATATGCGGAGCCCTTTCCCTTAATTGTGCGATGTGCCAAGGTGAGTGCTTTGAATTCTGCCCTTTTTTGAACTGGCAGCCAGTGAAGCCTTCGTCGATAAGGAGAGATATGTACCCGAAGGGAGATGCCACAGACCAACCGGACTGCAGCATTCTGGACTGTCTGTAACCGGTGGCAGAGGCCCGAAGCAAGGGCAAGGTACAGACTGTTGGCATAGTCCAAATGAGATGTTATTAATGCCTGGACAATGGTTTTCCTGGAATTACTAGGAAGAAAATTAATACATTTTTTAATCATCCTACTTTTGGAGAGACATGCGGCAGTCACCGTCTGGACTTGGTTTTGGAAGGAGAGGCTGGAATCCCATCTAACCCCCAGGTTTTTTACTGATTTCTTGGGGGAGGGGGGCATGCTCAAGTCATGAGGCCACCAGAGGTTTGAGTCCAATGGAGAGGATTGGTGGAAAAAAAGGACCTCGGTTTTCCCCGCGTTTAACCGAAGGAAATTGTTGTCCATCCAGCGGGCGATGTTGCGGAGACAATCTTTTAGTGGGTCAAAAGTGGTGTGGGTAATAGTGTCATAAGAAAATAAAAGCTGAATGTCATCAGCGTAAGAGGTTGCCTTAATTCCTGACTGAGCAATGAGCTCTGCCAGGGGGGAAAAATAAACATTAAACAAAAGGGGGCTCAGTGAGGAGCCCTGTGGGACTCCCCATTTTATCGGCCGACTTTCGGAGGTGTGGGGGGGGGGGGGTAAACACCGCCTGTGTCCGATTGGATAGGAACGAGGACAGCCAGTCCAAGGCTTTGCCTTGGATGCCTTTAGCCCGGAGACGGTTAAGTAGGACGGATTGAGAGACGGTGCTGGATGGCCTTCCATCAGAGTTCTATAAAACGTATATAGACATAATGGCCCCCGTCCTTCGAGAAGTCTTCGAGGACGCACCGGAGGTGGGGGTACTACCGAGATCGATGCGTGAGGTGATGATTACCTCCATTCTAAAGCCCGGTAAAGATCCCACCTCCTGTGATGCATATCGCCCGCTCTCCCTAATTAATTGCGATGCAAAAATCCTTGCTAAGGTTCTAGCCACTCGATTATCCCTGTTTATGACCAAAATTATATTGCCGAACCAGTCTGGCTTTGTCCCCGGACGCTCCACTACACACAATTTGCAAACCTTGTTTTCAATGATTCGGACAGTGGCCCCGGATTTTCCCGTAGCGGCGATTTTCCTTGACGCCTCTAAGGCGTTCGATTCGGTTGAGTGGAATTACCTCTTCGAGGTGTTGCGACAAATGGGATTCCCCACGATATTTATTTCTTGGGTGCGGTTACTTTACACCTTACCGACTGCTAAGGTATTAATTAATGGCCACTTATCCCCTTCGATTGCTATTACCCGTGGTACCAGACAGGGATGCCCCCTTTCCCCCCTTTTGTCTGCCATCGCCATTGAGCCACTTGCATGTCGCATCCGACAGCTTCACCCCAGCAGAGCCTTTCGGTGCTTACAGCGCCAGATAGCTGTGTCGTTATATGCGGACGACCTAACACTGTTTGTCACTGATCCTCTTACTAATCTTAACCCCTGGCTTCGTGAATTTGTTATTTTTGGCAGAATAAATCCCAGTTTTTCCCATTAACTGACGCTGTGGCGGAATTTCCCTTAGACTACCCATTACAATGGTGCCACTCAGACCTCAGGTACCTGGGCATACAAATCTCCAGAGATCGCGAAGAGACGCTTCGTCTTAATTACGGAGTGGCTATTACAAAATTAACAGCTGAGATCGACAGATGGATTTCCCTTCCTCTGTCTATGGTGGGGAGAGCCTCCCTCATAAAAATGGTGGTGCTACCTCGCTTTTTATACCTTTTTTTAAATATTCCTTATTACACTGGTGCCTTTTTTTTCAGAACTCTTCTCACGGAGTTGATCAGGTTGTTTTGGGGGGGCAAGCAGCCCCGACTGCGGTGGTCGGTAACGTGCACTATAGATGCTTGGAAGCGTATTGCTAAAATCCTCTGTTCCCCTCTGCTATACTCGGCGAAAATGCCCCTTACTTATCATCCGCGACTGGCACTCCTCCAGGAGACGGGTTTCCAAATGTTGTGCAAACGCCTACACATGAGCACGTGGGGTGGCCTTTTTACCGAGGGACACTTCACCACAATGGATAGCTTTTTCAAGGAATACAGACCTACTCCTATTGATACCTTTTATTACATACGATTGCGACAGGGGATGAAGGAGATTTTTCCGGACTTCCCGCAGGAACCTGCTAACCTAGCACCGCTGCACTACATGTTGGGGTCTAAGGATGATACACATCTAGTTTCAGGCCTTTATAGTCAGATCAGGGAGCACCGACCAGGAGTAGATGGGTCCGCCCGGCTCCACTGGGAGGAGGATCTGCACATTGAAATTACGGACGAGCAGTGGCTTTATTGTTGTAATATTACCGCCAGAATATCTGCTAGTTGTAGGCTCAAAATAATACATTATAGATTTTTGCAACGATTGTACTAAACACCACTAAAAAAATTCAAATTCCGTCTATCTGACAATGATAACTGTGAACGGTGTCATGCGGAACATGCTGGTTTTTTTCATTTGGCGTGGGAATGCCCTGGTGTCCGGGAATTCTGGCAGCATGTACATGAGGCCTTGGAGATTATGGTAGGAGCCCCCTTGAATGTTGACCCCTTACTGCTTTTGTCGGGTTGCACAATGTCCGTCCCTAAAACTTATAGGAAATTTCTCGACGTTGTCACTTGGCTAGCAAAGAGAAAGGTGGCATGTCGCTGGGGGAGGGGTAGAGCCCCGAAATTTAAAGATTGGTTGGATGATGTCATATATTGTCAGGCACATAATGCAATCTACGCTGATTCGCAGCCGCCCTCATGCAGACAGAAGGACATTTGGGGGCCGCTGACTGTATATCTTATCTCTCAAGGAGCGAATGATGGTGACTCTATATGTAATGATGTGGGCAGCACTGATGTTGGGGGTCTGGTTATGTAAACGTATTCACAATATATCATTTTTCAAGTTTGACACCCTGCGAATGTACTGCTTTGAGATATAATTGCTTTCGCTTTACCTTTGGATTGCCGTAGTGCCTTAATTCGACTGCTATGTTTCCACTGTTATTATGATATGCTCCTTCTACAGGTTATCGGTGATGTCCTGGTATGAGTCTATGGTTGGCACCGGATACATTTGCCTTTCTATGTCATTACCACTGTATGATGCTTGTCTTATTGCTCAATGATCTGTCCTAAATTGATATGCTTTCTTCTTACCTTGCATGGAACACGTACTATTATACCCTTGTACTGTATATCTATGAAAATACCAAAATAAAGATTTAAAAAGAAAAAAAAAAGCCATCATTTCCTTGCAAGATTAAAAATATAGAATTTATTTACATTTCTCAGTGCACTACTTAGGGTAAGGGGGGTATACCTCACAATCATACTAGATTGATAATGCCCACTGAAGGCACAAAAAGTTAAACTTAAAAATCGGTGATGCCACTGCGATCCCCTGCGGCTACAAAATCACCCGCAAATACAGTGTCGACCGACCAGGAGAAGGCAAAGCCATCATCCGCAAGAACACCCACCAACTGACCACTTACATGAATGACTCAACGACTACCATGGAACACCTCCCCTTCCAGATGAACCCCAACACCACCCTAATCTACAAGACCCCCAGCCCCCACCCGACCTTCAATGAAGCCATCGTAGACCTCATCGCACCCCAGGCTCTAGCATCCACCGATTACATCCTACTCGGAGACCTCCACTTCCACTTGGACAACCCCAGTGACCAAAACACCGACTCCCTACTGGAGAACCTCGCCAACATTGGACTTAAGCAGCTAGTCAAGTCAAGAGGTCTTTATTCGATTTACATCATAAAAGACAAATACATATACATATAAAAAATAATTCGTTTTGCATATAAGATAATAAATACATTACAATTTAAAACCATGTTAAAAAAGTATTACATTTTTTAAACAATGATGGACGAAATTACCCCTTGCTACATAAGAACAATGTTACTTTAAAACTAATAATCATAAAAAACTGTACAGTGGGAACTTCATTTGCCAAGGTTACGGGTTCGAATTGACCATGCCCAGCTCACAAATTTTGCTACACCAATAGCGATAGAGGGGGAGGTATCAGTTTTAAGAATTCTAAACGCTGCAGCAGCAGCAGATCTGGTGCCTAATAACCGACAAACTGGTAGAAGCCAAACTTTCCTGGGTAGCAAATACATGGGGCAGCAGAAAAAAAAGTGTTCAATGTTCTCTACTGCAGTTACACAGTTCATTTCATTTCATCAACTTTTATTCGATTATAGATATATATAATCATAAAAAGTACATTTTTTTAAAAAGAAGAAATTTTTTTTAGACATGAATCAGAAATTAAAATCATTATAAGCATCATACAAAGGATCACAAAACTTGAATCACTGTGAAGAAAGGAGTTTCGAAATAATAATAATACTGTTTCTGTAAAAAGTGAAAGTATACAGGTTTAGGTAAAGGATTTACGACGGATTGATATTACTGTTTTAAGAAAAATAGCTATCAGTTTTGCTTCGTGCGGGGATTTCGGAGATTGTAAGTGGGAAAGTGCTAGGTGTGATTGTCTTATTCCACTAGATCGGAGAATAGGAAGAATCCATGTTTTTCTTGCTGGACTGTAGTATTTGCAAAAAAGAACGACATGGATCGTAGATTGTTCAGAAACTCCCTCACAAGGACAGCTCATTAAATTCCGAGACCAGTTGTTCGTTTCCGGGAATGAAACCAAACGATAAAAAAGGTCAAACCGGAATCTTGTGATTAAGAATTTTTCATAATTCGATAAAAAGTATGTCAGGTAGGGCTGAATGAGTTTCCCTGTCTGGAGAATGCGAATTTTTTCGTTTTGTGTTTTAATAATCTCTGCTTGATTGCGGAGTTCCCTTAGATGGCTCATACATATTTGCTTCAGCTGTCTCTTCGAGATGTCTTCGATAGAGGGTGGTTCGAGAAAATAATGCTCACAGT
The DNA here is from genome assembly GCF_964261635.1 of Lissotriton helveticus. Classification (NCBI taxonomy): domain Eukaryota; kingdom Metazoa; phylum Chordata; class Amphibia; order Caudata; family Salamandridae; genus Lissotriton; species Lissotriton helveticus. The sequence goes on along the minus strand of NC_136057.1, from coordinate 53,950,409 downwards.
CAATATCTACGAAAAATTTGTGGATGTAGATAAGCCACGGAATTTTCCGCCAGTGCGCTAGGCCAAGACAGTCTGTGATGAGGGACCGGGTAATGTGACTTTCGGGGTTACACCATATACGCTGCCACAGAAGGATAGGCTGCCATCGTATGGTGTCGATAATGTACTCCATACCGAGCTCCCGGTGTGAAGCTAGGGTCGGGGAGCTTTGGGGAAGGGCTAGGATGTATTTAATGAAGGCGTTTTCAGTGACCTGAAGTTGGTCAATACATCCATAGCCCCAGATACCTGCTCCATATGTGGCCACACTGTGGCATTTCGCATAGTATATGGTTAACAGTTCCGCAGGAGCCGGTTTGCCCAATTTCCTTGAAAAAGTAATTAGTGCTGATGTAGCACGGCGGAAATTAAGATTTCTGGCTTCCACTGCCTTGCGCCAAGTCATTGTGTCATCCACTAGAATGCCCAGATATGGGTACACTGATGTTTTTTCAAGTACGCTGTTATTAATAAGTATGGGCTTGGAGACTCTTTGCCTTGGGCCGATGTTCATTGTAAAGGTTTTTTTAATGTTGACTTTAAGGCCTAGAGAATCCATGAAAGTCACATATTTGTTAAGTTGCCGTTGGAGTTGGTTCGGGGTCCGTGCCAGAATGACCGAGTCGTCGGCATACAGGAGAATGGGTATCGGGCGATGATCTATCTGTGGGAGGTCCTGGCTCCCTTCCAACATGGCCTGTTCAAGCCCATTTGTGTATAGGTTGAACAGGAAGGGAGCCAGTACACATCCCTGTCTTACTCCTCTTGAGATTTTAAAGGGTCGTGATAGTTCACCGCCAGTGCCAAATCGAACTCGGCCTTCTGCGTTGGTATATAACTCTCTTAGGAAGGCTAATATGGGTGGGTCCACTCCAAGAAGTTCTAGGATCTGCCATAGCTTTGGATGCTGTACGCAGTCGAACGCCGCGCTTAGGTCTACATAGACCAGGAAGATGTTGCCTCCTTTAGCGCGCGCGTACTTTCCTGCCAGAAGGACAAGATTTAGGGCCTGTTCGACCGTACCGAGCCCCTTCTGGAAGCCATATTGCAGGTCTGTGATGACATTGTTCTCCCGGGCCCAAGATTGTAGTCGGTCCAGGAGTATTCGACCTGCAATCTTGCCCATGGAGTCCAGAAGGGAGATCGGCCTGTAGCACGCTGGGTCATTTCGGTCCCCTTTTTTAAAAATGGGCAATAGTGTCGATGTTGACCACGAAGGGAAGAGACCGATTGAAACGACTGCAGCCAAGACACATGTGATTATTTTCGACCAATAGTCGACATCGTGTAGGAACAGATCCATAGGGACCCCGTCTGGGCCGGGGGCCTTACCTGGTTTCGAAGCCTTGATCGCCTTTCTGACCTCATTTAGGGTGAAGCGTAGGTTGATTGGATAGATGTTGGTCATTACCCGTTCAAGTTCCTGTGTTTGGATTGTTGGTGTGACATCCGATGATATACCGAAGATTTTTGAAAAATGGGAGACCCAGTCATCCTCGGTTATTGCCACATCAAGATGGTCAGGGTCACTGATGTTGGCCAGGAGAGGTGATCTTACGGTCTGCCAAAAAACAATGCTGTCTTTCCTTAGTGCGCTATCATGTAGTTGAAGCCATAGATCTTGCTTTATCTGCTTTTTACGGTTTTTCCGGGCAGTGTTGTAAATTTTCCTTAACTTGGAAATTTTTTGAGGGTCTCTCGGTTGCTGTCGTAAGGTTTCTTTGAGAGACGTAAGTGCCTTCCGGCATGCGGTATCGAACCATCTCGAGGTAGGGAGTTTTCGCTTGTTTTTTGAGTTAATGAATAGCTCGTCCCTTATTACTTCCTGGATGTTTTGGAAAGAGGTGACTATTAATTCTGGGGGTGCCTCGGGGGACAGACAGTTGGTTTGCCAGAGTTGTGTTTTTTCGAGAAGCCTCTGTGTCATCTCCTCCGGATCGATCTTTGTCCATTTAATTGCGTACCCATTCAGCTTCTTCATGGCAAGCGATTGTTGGTCTAGGGAACTAGCCTTTGAAGAGGGTATCCCAGCTTGCTTCATGTTGATTTCCATACTGAGTGGATAATGGTCGCTGATTGGGTTGGACCCAATTTTATAATCACTTATTTGCCCTTTATACGAGTTTGAGGCTAAAATATAGTCGATGGTTGACAGGGAGCCTCGCCCATGAAAGGTGGGTGCGAAGGCCTGCTCCGGGTTGACTAGTTCGTTGACAAAGTCAAGGTCTAGGGTATAGAGGATTTCATTTAATTTATTGCCCCCTGGCGTATGCACAAAGTGAGGGATGGGGTTTCCATGTTCGTTATGAAGCCCACAGTTCCCATTTTTGTGCTTTGGACACAGCGTGAGATTAAAGTCTCCACCCCAGATGAGATAAATTGTAAATTTATTGTTTGTTTTTTGAAATGAGAGTAAGTATGCAACTAGTTCATCTAGGTGTGAGCAGCATTCCACGTTACCTGAATTATTATAGTAGTTTATGTATATGTGTAGATCACCTTTCGTTATTGTTGACTGTGTGATTTGTAAAATTTGAAAGAACGGTGTTTCCTTTAACAGTTTCACTATAAGTGGAAGGGTATTTGAAATAAAGGTCGTAAGCCCGCCTTTTGGTCTGCCCATGCTACTAGGTACTGCTTGAGTGAAAATGGTTTTATAGCCCGCTATATGAAGTGGAGTTGTGCACCAGGTCTCTTGTAGGCACAGAATTTGGTGGCTTTTTGCTGTGTCAAGCCATGTGGATGAGGTTATTTTTGTAATTAGGCCTGCGACATTCCAATAAGCGATGGCCAAAGTCAGGGTTGAGGGTTCCGTATCGGTATGTGAAGATTTTTTCGGATTCTTATTAAAGGCTTCCGGTTGCTGTGGACACAATCCCATATTGGTGTCAGGTTCTGTTAAGCAGATGGTAGTTGGGGCCTTGTTTGGGACGTTAGGTAATCCCTGACTGATATATGGAGGTTTTCCAGTTTTGGTGGGGGAAATATTGTAATGTATTGTAATGTTCCTGCAATGTGATTTCGTGACTCACTTGCGGTGACTCTGGAAATGTTAAATGGTGATTAACGTTCAGTAAATGCAATGTGACATCGGTTTTAGGGTGTCTCGCTGTGTCCTTGAATGGTCAATCGACCATTTCTAGACAATCGAAACGATTTTGAGTTGGAAAGCCCTGCCATCCTTCATAGGTTTGAAAGGGTCTTTCTTGCCAATAGGGCCTCTGGCGTTCTCTGGGCCTTTCTCTCGGTCCACCCCTACCTACATAGTCATATGAGTATTCCGGCTGTTTCCATGGCACTTGGTACCATGGCTCCTGGTTCCATGGTTCTTTGGGGATCTCGTGCCATGACCAGGGTGTGGGATTACGTTGGTGTTTTGCTGGCGGATAAAAAAAGGAGAGATGCTACTGCTAGTCACTACACAGACCCACGCAGCCAGACAAACGCTAGACCTCGTCTTCTCTGTCATCGGGAGCATCACCTACAGCCACACCACGGAACTCCTCTGGACCAACGCGCACTGTGTGAACTTAGCCATTCCCACCGTTCACCAGAACCCTCACCCCCCTCCGCCCCATCTTTTATAGATGAAACAAGGCCACCGAAGGACTTCTTGTCAACTTTCTCAGCATGAGAAGATGCCAACACAGCAGCACACAACCGTCATCAATTGTTCTCCAACTGAGCAGACACACCAGCACCCCTCAAGAAGACACCAGGCAGGCAAAACCTGGTTCACTTCAGCCCTCCACAAGTCCAAACGTACCAGCAGACAACTCGAGAAGAGATAGAGGCACAACAAAATCCCAGAAACTCAAGCAAACCGCTGTCAACGCACACCACCTTCTCCTTAAAACCACAAAGAAAACGGCCATCAAAGACAGAATCAACGCCTATGCACACAACAGCACAGAAGTCTTTGCCATCATCCAGGAGTTCTTCAGGCCCAACAGCGAGACCACAGACGTTTCCCCCTCCCTAAGACCTCTGCAACAAACTCAGCACATTCTTCACCACAAGATCAGGCAGAACTACGACAGCTTTGACACCCAAGACCCTGCTACAATGCCTGCCACCACCGCACACAACAAGGCCTTACCCCAACATATCATACTCAACTGGACTCCACTCACCACAGATGACACACTCAAGCATCCACTCCAGAGCCCCACTGGATCCTTGCCCGTATCACATCTTCCATTGAGCAGCCGTAGCACCATCAACTGCGCTATCAAAACTGCCACCTTCCCTGCTGCCCCAAAACACGCCAAGATCAACCCCCCTGCTGAAGAAGCCATTTGCAGACCCGACAGACCTCAAGTACCTCAGACCTATCTCCCTCGTCCCCTCCCTTGACAAGGTCATCGAAAAGGCCCTCAACATCCAACTCTCCAAGTTCATCGAAGCGAACCATGACCAGAACAACTTCCAATCTGGCTTCCAAAGCAATTATAGCACCGAGCTCAGACTCCTCGCCGCCATCGACGACATTCGCTCCCTCCTCAACTGGGGCGAAACCGCCACCCTCATCCTACTGGACCTCTTGGCCACCTTCGACAACATCTCCCACCGCACCTAATCACAAGATTCCAGGATGCTGGTATCCACGACAAATGCAGCTACAAGCAACAATGCACGGAAACCAGTAGGTACTCAAAAAGACAATAATGTATTCACCAGGCGCGACACTGACTGAGTTCAAGGCCGGGGTCTACGCGACCCATTGGGCACCAGATACCTGCTGTTGAAAGGGGACACAGCACACAGCTTCTTGAAGAAGCAGAGACAGTGATAGGCGGACTCCCAGGGACCACAAGTCTTGGCTGCAGGGGTCCGCAGCGTGCACCCACAAGGATTCAGGCACTCTGGGACAGGCGGTCTCTCATGCGGCTGCGAAGGCCCGGGCTGGTGGTGGCGATTACTCTCGTCTTGCAGCTCCGTGGTGGGCTCACAGCGGCAGCAGCTCTCTCTTAGCTGCAGCGGCCCACGAGACGATAGCGACAATCCTCGACAATGGTGAGCAAGATGCGGGCAGACAGCGTCGGCAGCTCTCCCTTAGCTGCAACGGCCCACAGGACAAATCACGATGAGGCAACGTTGGCAAAGGTGCGGGCTCTCAGCAGCAGCAGCTCTCTCTTAGCTGCAGCATCCCTCAGGACGAATCATGATGATGCAAAGTTGGCAAAGGTGAGGGCACTCAGCGGCAGCAGCTCTGTCTTAGCTGCGCCGGCACACAGGACTAATTACGGTGATACAAAATTGGCAAAGGTGCGGGCACTCTGCGGCAGCAGCTCTCTCTTAGCTACGGCGGCACACAGGACTAATTACGGTGATACAAAATTGGCAAAGGTGCGGGCACTCTGCGGCAGCAGCTCTCTCTTAGCTGCGGAGGCCCACAGGAGGAATCACGATGATACAAAGTTGGGAAATGTGCGGGCACTCAGCGGCAGCAGCTCTCTCTTAGCTGCGGTGGCCCACAGGACCAATCACGGTGATACAGAGTTGGTAAAGGTGAGGGCACTCAGCGGCAGCAGCTCTCTCTTAGCTACGGCCGCCCACAGGATGAAGGATGGTCTCGACAAGGCTGGCACAATGGTGGTCACTCAGTGGCTACAGCTCTCTGTTAACTGCAGCGGCCCACACAGATTCAGCAAAGGTTCTGAAGGTGCATATTCAGGCAGGCTCTCAGCGGTGACAGCTCTCTCTTAGCTGCAGCGTCCCACACAGATTTAGCAAAGGTTCCGGAGGTTCAAATTCAGGCAGGCTCTCAGTGGCGGCAGCTCTCTCTTAGCTGTAGAACTGGAGAATCCAGATTGCAAGCAGAATTCCTCACACAGGAATTCCGACGGCTGACGGGGTGAAGTCTAATATCCCTGAGACTTCAGCAGGAGGCGCTCTTGATTCAGGCCCTCGAGTAGTTTCTTCAGCAAGCTTGGTGAAAGTTTCAAAAGCCCTTTACTCTGTTCACTCGGACAGAGTTTCGTCTTGACATCCAGAAGGAACACACCTGGATGAGGTTCCAAGGCCGTGTTTTATACCTAAAAAGTCTTTGTTCTCTATAGCCACAAATCACTCAATCCAGTCAGAACCAGTTCGGTGGGGTCGGGGAGAACTTAGTTTATGAGGCGGCATCTTGCCCTTTCAGAATGCGGGGGTCTCCTATCAGACGCCCAGTGTGTGGGGGGGGGGTGGAGCCATCATTCACCTTGCCAGGCACGGCCTTGCTCAGATCAAAGAGTCACCCCTCCCCATGCTCTGAATACCGATCTCTGTCTCCAGCCAGATCTGACCCAGCTGGTCCTGCTGCTCCAAAACCACACGGCCAATGCATATACTAGCAAAGCCTACAGGAAAGCTCAGGCAAGAAAACACCAACATTTCCAGAAGAGTCGTTTTCGAACATGGGATATATAAATGGTTCTTACTACAAGGTGTATCTCAATGTCCTGAGCATATACATATCAATAAACATATCAAACTTGAAGTTCCTATCAGGTTCTGGGGGTTAGATAGGATTATAGAAGGTTATCGTCAACCTGCCCATTCTGGCTTATGAGAACGGATAGCTTCACGATTGTAACAGTGAAATGGAGGGTAACTCGCTATTAGAACATGCTACACAGACCTAGGCATTATGGTTATCGTAATTCATACAGTCATCTTTACACAGGGAGCATTTGTGCTGTGGCACAAATGATTAGCAGTAGCACGGTGTCCAGAGCATCTAAATCCAGCCAACATAAAAGATAGGAAGCGAAAAGAGGAAGGGAGACCCACGCCAATGATGCTAGGTCTAACAAAACATAATTGAAGCAGCTGTTTAAAGCAACACATGGAACGTTGATTTTCTTTCTTTTGCTCTATTTTGCTAGCTTACTGTGACAAACAGAGAGAACAAGATTATTTATTCAACTCCTTAGATAGAGGAAAGGTGGAATCATGGAATCTTTCTGCATGTTTCTACATGTTCCGAGGTACTGCAGCTTTTTTTGTGACTTGTATTGAACTGTTTGTGACTTGTATTGAACTGTTTCTAATATCTGTATGCAAAAAATATCCCACAGGTTTTTGATGTGTTTAATTTTGCACTAGAGGCTTTATTTTTATTCTTCATGTTTGCAAACGTAATTGCTCTTTCATATGAAAGAGCTACGCAACAAGGTTTTAAGTGGTTTGTGGTAAAGGTGATGGTGTGAACATGTATTATATGAGATAAAGTACCACCTGGTGCACATTATAAGATTACTGCAAGTCACCTCGGAGTCACATAACCTTATAAAGTAACTCTGCCTTCGGCCTCGTTCCTCTATATAGTTATGGAACTCCTCGCTGAAATGCAATATCCTTATAATGTGTGGCCGGAGGTACTTTATCCCTAATATATTTTCACTGAATAAGGTTAAAGTGAAATTATAGTTGGTTTTGTTACACCTTAATGGATCTTAAAAAAAAATTTGCTTAAAAATCAAGGGTAAAGAGCATTTATAGTTAAAACTTAAAACTGATCAAACCACTGCAATATGCAAGTTCTAGTTAGAACCACAATCCATAACTCGCACTACGGGTGTGTAAACCCTAACTCATGATGCGATGACATTTTACATACTTAAAGAGTTTGCTAAAGGCAGGATGCTGCTGTAGGGAGATCATCGCTACTTTTGTCTGCGCATAAAACAATTCATAATACACTTGAGACTGAGCTAGAGGTTGGGAGGGTGAACTCACCAGTGACACATAACAAATCACTTGGTGTAACTGTCTATCAGGAGAAGGTGAGCTCTTCTAGAGAACCCTGCAGTGGCAAGAACATCCCTGGTGGGCCCTGCTGTTGAGGCTGAATACAGGTTAGGATTTTTATTTCAGGAACTGGAGATGAGTGTGTTTTACCCACTGTAACTGCGCAACAGGAAAGTTTCCTCTCTAGACTGCGCATGTCTGCTATTTTCAATGTGGTTTTAATCAAAAAGAGACTAGCTCAAACTATTTTAGGGGGGGGGGGGGAAAGACTCTGGTATGTTTTGTCACGGAGTGTGAACACCTGGCAAGTGTGTTCATAAAGCCCTCACCCACCAACCTAGTTGGTGGCATGCTTCATCATCGGGCCCACCCAGTGGCACCTAGCGTGCCCCGGGTGTGCTTCAACGCCTGACTACAGCGGGTACTGGGACCACCGTTCAGCCGTTTTAACATCACTTCCTTAACTATCTTCACCGCACACTCAGTAATATACCAGCTCCGCTGTAGTCAGGCGTTGAAGCACACCCGGGGCACGCTAGGGTCTTTCCCCCCCCCCCCCCCCTAAAATAGTTTGAGCTAGTCTCTTTTTGATTAAAACCATATATTAACTGGGGACATGGACTAGCTATCTGGTCCTACCTCTCTCTCTTGATTACGCATGCTATTTTCAATGAACACCACATCACTTGCATCAGACTATTAAGTTTGATTCCAGACAATAATTCCTCCCATGAATAGCGCCGTTTCCAGTTCCTCAGCCTGGAATGGGGACGAACAAGGAAGGACGAGAGCTACTGGCCTATTTGTCTCATGCAGAGTCCCATTACCAGGCCTGTTTCTGCACAGGAAGGATGCAGTCCTGTGTGGAACCAGAGAAGTGTGCAGGGACACATCTGCACTCCGTGTTCTCTGGGGGTCAGTATCTCTCAGGGGGTTCCACCCACCCAAACCACATTAATCCCCTCGGAGACTTACTAAAATCTGCCCATTTACATTCTAAAGAGGTTACATGTGTTAGTGCACTCCGCGTGTCCATTTATAGTGAAACACATACCTGGGGTGGCTTTGGACGGCAATAAATGTGACTGTGTTGGTTCTGTCTCCATTGAGTCTGAAGGGGCGTCTTCATCTGCAGTAATTGTGTCCAGTTCTAGGCATGATGGAGGCACAGGCTGACCCCGCTCTTCTGGACAGAGTAGTTCTGCCTTGCAGTTCTTATGTTGATGCTGTGATTCAGGATGGAGTGGTTCGAGTATGTAGCTCAGATCTGAACCTTGTGCATCAGTACAAGCTGGTTGTAGCTTGCAGTTCTGATTTGAATCCTGCTCCTCAGTGTGCAGTGGTTCCACTGTGTTGTTCTGATCTGTTGTTTGTACTTCAGGAAACACTGATTCTCTCTCTCGATCCAGTGCAGCAGTGTGCAATGGTTCCACCGTGCTGTTCTGATCTGTTTTTTGTGCTTCAGGAAGCACTGATTCTCTCTCTCGATCCAGTGCAGCAGTGTGCAGTGGTTCCACCGTGTTCTGATCTGTTTTTTGTGCTTCAGGAAGCACTGATTCTCTCTCTCGATCCAGTGCAGCAGTGTGCAGTGGTTCCACCGTGTTCTGATCTGAACCCGGTGCATCTGCACAGGTCTGTTCTAGCTCGTCTTTCTGCTCTCGTTTCCGTGCTTCAGGATGCATAGATTCCAGCTCGTAGTTCACGTTTGGATCCTGCGCATAAGGACGTTCCTGCTTCAAGCATAGGTGTTGCTGTAGGCGCTGGGTTTGTTGTGACCCCAACTCATCCAAGGACAATAGCCCAGACTCTATGTGTTCGTCCGATGACATCCCATCAGGTGACACGGGTTGTAGGCTGCGGTTCTCCTGGGGATCTTGGAAATCAAAACACATCAATCCTTCCTCTAAGGGATCATCATGTTCCTTCCCATTTGGTAGCGCGGGTTGTATACATTGGTTTTGCTGTGGATCGTGTCCTTCAGGAAATACTGGGTGTGGGCAGAGGTTCGGTTGCTGGTCCCAGCTATTAGCAGACAATGGGGATGGTTCTTGCTTCAGGTGCCCATCTGGTTCTCTCTCTTCTGGGAACGCTGACTGTATGCTCTGGTCTTGCTCTGGTGCCTGGCCAAGAACAAATTCTGAGTGAAGACACAGGTTTGCCTCCAGTGATCTGCATGGAGGATCTGTCTGAGGGCACCGGGATAGAGGACAATCCTGCTGTACTCCATTTCCATCTGGAAACCCAGATTGCATGCACTGTTCCTGCTCCAACTCGTGTATATCTGGAAACCCAGGCTGCATGCACTGGTCCTGCTGTGATTCATGTACATCTGGAAACCCAGGTTGCAAGCACTTGTCCTCCCGTGGGTCACGTTGATCTGGAAACACTGGCTGTAGACAAAGGTGTAGCCCCTCTGGACGTCCTTGAACATCGGTCGGAGAAGAGAGCGTACACTCCTGCTTTGGTGCATGCCCATCAGAAAACACTGTCTGAAGACACAAGCTCGGATCCCCTTGCCTGTCCAGTTGAGGTGTTGCAGGAGACCGGCTAACAGTACAATCTCTAATGCTCGCTGGACAGACCATCTCCAAAGACACTGTACCATTATCTAGGGAACCTTGATCCTTTTCTATCCAGATTTTCTTAATCAGCCCAGCGACTCTAGAAGGTACGTCCTCCACAGTATTCAGCAAGTTATCCAGTTTGGCTTCCAACTCCTCCAGCATGGATAAAAGGATAATGTGGGGGAGGTCCTCCAGAAGCAGTTCCAGCTCCTGGTCCCTCTGAGCATCATTTTGGGATCCTGAAGTTGAGATGTCATGGAGAGATTCACGTGAACACTGCGCTGTCACTTTCCTGGAGCCCGTCTTCTGCCCATTCTGGTACTCTGATTTTCAAGTCTCAAGTGTCTACAGAGAAGAGGAAAAAAGAAAAGACAACACGTTATCACAGGACCACTAGGCCAAAATATTCCTTCCTGTCTCACCAACCCCAGTGTGATCAGAGGAAATTGCGAATTTCTAAAGCCAGAAAAAAATTCAATCATTAAAATTTAACAATATCCATAACATAGTTCATATATTATGAAAGGCACTGATTTGAAATGCATTTCCAACACTATGTGTGTTCCTTGGTCTGCTCAAATTGCACACTTTTATGAAAATAATTTATAATGTAACAGCCTTGCAGCAATGAAAGGTTTATAGTACCCTAGCAGACCAGACTGCGCTATCATTCTCACTTGCACTGTACACCTCTCTTTTGCAATATTCAGTTCAGTGACGGAAGCACGCACCAACATACCAAACCTCTACAGGATCTATAAGATGCTTGTAATGTCATTACATATAAAGAGAGCATGTTGAACCTGGGGTTTCTTGGAATTGAATCAGAAATATGAAAAATAGAATACAACGAATCAGACCAGGGAAGAATGTGGTATGAGTAGGCTTGTGGAGTGTTAGATTTCTGGGAAAACACTTGAGGTTAGATTCAAAAGGATTTAGCCGGGAGAGATTTGAGGAAGGAAGGAGCTTGTACCACAAAGCTGCGTCCACCTGATCTGATCTTCTGTAATTTCGGAATAGCAAGTAAATTCAAGTGAGATCGTAAGTTTTTTGTGGGTGTATCTTGCAATGAAGTGAGGGGCTAGACCTCTCAACCCTTTAGGGCTGAGGCAGAGGGTCTGATAGTGGATTTGTTATTTCAATATAGGTGTGACGCGTGCCCACCTCGGTATGTGATGTAGTAAACAAGCTGCGTCGCTGTGAATTACTTGTAGTCTATGAATGGTGTTAATGGGTAGTCTTACATATACTCGGTTGGCATAATGCGATCTAGATAGGACTGCGGCCACCACTATTGCTTTTCTTGTCTAAAGTGGGAGGAGTGGGGTTAGTTTCTGAAGCAGTTTCAGCCTAAATCTGCATTTAGATCCTACTGCTCCAGCCTGCTGGTTCTTGCTAAGATTACTATCAATTATCAGTCAGAGGCTTTTAGCTGTGGGTTTAGGCTCCTGTAGCAATCTCATTTTTGTTGGTGAGTAAAGTTGTTTTCAAACGTTGGTCTTATTCTTTTGAATTACAATCTCAGTTTTGTCCACATACGGTTTTAGCTGATTCAACCTCATCAAGTAATCATCAAATTGCATCATATTTTGAGACTGGAGTGGTGAGGCTGACATTCCATTGATAAGAATTATCTGAGAGCTGGTGTATTTATAAAGCCTGGAACCTCTTTCAGACAGTTTTCTGACCAATAGTTTTTGCAGGTTAAGGGAGTAGAGGTATTGCCCTATAATTCCTGGTTATATCCGGGACTTCTCCCTGGTTTTTCAGTAACGTGAGCTCTACAACATTATGAAACGCGCTTGGAGCGATAGCTTGAGCTGCTGAATTGATGAAAACGCTCTGCAGGGGACTGCTCAAGACCTGGCTTTTCGACGGAGACACAGCAGCCTCAGCGCCCAGATACCATTAGGGGTACACTTTACAAATGCTGATTGATTGATTGCTGAAGTCAGAGATTCCATGACTGCTGGAGGGCAAGGGCCAGTAGTGACCCGAATTTAACCTTGATCACAAATTCATGGTGATTGTTTATTTCTTCAAACAAGGATAAGGTGGTCGAGTTCTTTTAGACTTGACATCAGAAAAAAAAGCCTTACATAAGAAAGTAAGAGATAAGGAGGAAAATAGGAAATGTAGGAAGCTGTACAATGAAGTTAGAAAAACTAGGATAAATGAAATGAAAGAGAAGGCTTGGGAGAACATTAAAGAAGCTTCAACGAGTAAAAATAGCTCCCTATTTTGGCAGGGCGTGAACGCTCCTTTTTTTACTAACAAGCCCGATGCGCCTTCTATTGAGGTAGCAATTGATGAAAAAACTTGGGTGGACTTCTTTTTAAATGTTTACTCCCTACTGAATGCCACAGAGAGGGAAACAGACTGCAGGCTAGTGCTCAGGGGGGTAAGGGGAAGGGCAGGGGGCTGGGGACCGCCAGGGTTTTCTGCCTTGTGGTAAATAAATAAATAATACCCTATTTTTGACTAGACATATATCATAACAGATAGCTCAATAAATAAGAGTCAAGATTCGAGGTAGTAGGAGTTTTTGCAGGTTTAATACAGCATAAGGACAGGATCAGGACAACCTGCATAGGAATAGGATGGCAGGGCCCAGCAGCTGCTGGGGCTCGACCTGGGATGAGCGCGCTGGCTTTTAATAACAATACATGAGCATATATACATAACGCAAACACATAGCATTACATTGCAGTGGGCGTAACAGTGGGTGGAGCAGAAGGCGTGACGCGTAGCAGTCGCGAAAGATAAGGGGGGAAAAGAGGTGTAACTGGGCGTATACATAGACATGTGGTGCAGACGTAACAGGATATGTCATGAATGGGGCGGAAACCATGGAGGGGGCTACCTGAGGAGCCGGGACCTCTAACCTGATGGTGCGCGCAAACTGGCAATGACGTATCACTAGGAGAAGCTGGGGGCTATGAACTCTGTGCTAGGAGCAGAGACTGAAGTCTGGAAAGTCGGAGCGACATGTACCTAAACAGTATCTAGTATCTGATGTTTAGAGAACATGTTGATATAAACTAGAAGTTAGGAGGGGAAAGGCTAACAGACTCTAAGACTGGAGCATGCATTATTCTACATGTAGTGCGTGATGAAGAATATTAAATGACCATTAAATGCAGTATTTCTCTAACGTGGAGACGTGAAGGCTAGACAATGACGGAAACTATTGATGCAGTTCAGTAGCTTAGGAATGCAGAGAAGGAGGACTGAACTGATAACTGGAATCATAACATATTCTTGGCAGACTCAGAGACTGAGCCAGGCTGGGCCGGGCACTGCAAGGCAGGAAGTAAGTGAAGGGTCGAGGATACAGGTGGGGGCTGTATCCCTCCTCAGCGAGGCTTCAGGAGACAGGAGCTGAATCTAGTGTCCAGGCCTTTTTGAGGCCTAGAAACGGGGACTTTATAATAGAATAACGTGCACACTGAGAAACGTGGCAACGTAGCTTTACATAGGCCTGATATTCGTAGTATTCACGAGAACTGGAAACTGGCATACTAGAGGGGGACACAACTGTAATTGCGTCATTAATCAGACATGGGGAATGCATATGCATATTTAATCATGCACACATAACATATGATGGATGACACGTAGGGACACAGAACATGGCAAAATTTACTTTTCCACATTCCCTCCTTGTCACTACGTTTCCATCAGGAAACATCAATATTCATGATACCATCTATCATTTCATACAGTATCATTTGCTCGTCTCGAATTATCCTGGAACGGGATTTAGAACGGGGCTTGGGACTAGGGATACAAGAGGTAGCACAAATGCCGCAAATCGCAGGGCCACATTGTATACAGAGACAGCAGCTGAATATGATCGCTACTGCAATACCTAGGAAGGACAATATTTTCCATCCCCATGCGGAAATTATATTCCAGAACCAACCGGACCATGTCCAGGTGCCTGGATCTTGGTGTAACAGATGGGCAATTTTATGGAGTCTGGTTATAGCTGAATAAACAGACGGCGCGTTATTTGGAATGAAAATGCAGCAACTAGATCCGATGACTCTACAGGCCCCGCCCCTATCGGCCAGTATGACGTCAAGGACGAGACGATTCTGTAAAACGACAAATCTCATAGCAGATTGCTCTTCAGTTAAGTTACCTAGAGCAGAGGCAGTCTCATTTACTACAGCTTCAAGGGTTCTGGTTAACCTACGGATTAACTTACTATTCTGGACAGGTCCTATAAAGAAGAAGAAACCTTTATTGAAATCGGTATATTGCTCTAGAGTAGTTTCAGTGTAATCGACAATTGGGGACTCCCTTCTATGTCTAATGTGTACTAGATGTGTGTTTCTATGATAATCAGGTGGGGCTAGGAAAACAGGTGGCAGTAGGAAGGCAATGTAACAGGTTCCCTCCCAATCGAGGGGCAGACGAATATATGCAGTTTGACCACAAATAAAATATGAATGACGTGAAGCTTTGAAAATAGATTTCCCACTGTCACTATACTTGACAATAGTAGTACAATCACTATGTCCTACATGTACAGAACCATAATTTCGGACACATAATTCGCCTTTGACTGGTAGTACTGAAATAGCAGGTAAGTCTGGAGTAGTATCAGACTGAACATTCAGGACCATAAAATTCGACGAATAATTACCTAAATTATACACTTCATTTTCTAGATCTAAACCTGTTCGGTGAGGGAGACCTTGCTTGTCTGGGAAACATGTACTGTTAAGAAAAGACATATCTGTTGAGGATGACGTTAACGTGGACCATGCTCCACACGAACCATTATGTGAGAAAGGATAAGGAAAAAGTGGCAGGACTCCCTTCGGTGTCTGGAAAGGGGGGAGTCGACCACACACCCAACAATTAGTGGCATTGCTGGTCTGGTGTGAGTAATGTAACATGCGGATAAATGAGTTATTACGCATAGCGAGGCGGTAGGACAGTTCATGAGGGGGCAGATCACTAAACGTGTGCTCTACTGTAGCATTAGCAGACTTATTTACATGTGAAACTGGGAAACATAGGTAAAATGCATAACTGGTGCAGGAAATCATAATGCTGAGAAATAATATGAAACATAGAAAAACGATACATCGGATTGAGTTTTGACTAACTCTCTCACTATGGGGGTCTATTTTATACATGTCAGAAACAGTCTAACCGTTTCACCTAGGGGAGGACTTAGACAATCAAACTGGCTGACTTAATTTACTAGACCGTAGTTTCTGTTTATACTCCTGCTGCGGAGTTTTCTCTAACAGGGGAGGGGTTGTAACAATGTCATTTGCGGGACAGTCCTTGAGAACAATGCTTTGGCAATCCTTCAAATCCTGGGAAATGTTCTTAAAGACGGGTTTTAGTCCATTAAAAAGTTTAACATGAGAAAGGTGCACCCAGCCCTTGCGTCCTTCCAACTTCACGGCTGTACGGGTGGTGAGGAGGACCTGTCGGGGCTCTTTCCATCGAGGCTCCAGCGGACTTGATCTGTCAAAGTTGCGGACCATCACCATGGATCCTGGAACGATTTCATGCGGTGCCACCTCGGTATTGTCTGGAAATGCGGCGGCAACCTGTGAACGACATGAGTTGAGGGCAGACATCAAGGAAGCTAGGTAATCTGTCAGCATATTACTTGAAACATCGGTAATACTTCGGGGTCTAGGAGTACCCCACATATTAGGGGGGCGGCCGAATACGACCTCATACGGGGACAGACCTGATCTGGAATGTGCGACCATGCGCATATAAAATAAAGCGACTGGCAGAGCTACTAGCCAGTCCACACCTTTTTCTTTACATACTTTGGCGATTCGGATTTTCAGGGTCTGATTATGTCTCTCTACGAGACCGGCTGCTTCAGGATGGCGTACACAATGAAACTTCCACTGGTACCCTAATAACAGGGAAACGTGCTTCATTAACTCTGAGGAGAATGGCTGGCCGTTGTCAGAATATACGACTCTAGGGAGTCCATAACGAGGGAAGAACTCACGAACCAACTGCTTGGCAGTGGTCGCGGCTGTGTAATCTGGGACTGGATATGCTTCTGTCCACCTGGACAAAGCGCATACAACTACAAGGACATACTTGAAACCTCGACATCGCTCCATCTGAATATAATCCATCTGGAGGACTTCAAAAGGGTGGTCAGGGGGCTGGAATCCACCTTGTTCCACCGGGACACTTTTACCTGGATTGAACTGACAACATATCATACAGGTACGGACTTTCTGCTTGGCTGCAGCTCGTAAATGCTTGTTGAACCAAATATTCTGGATACTGTCTAACATAGCTTTTTCCCCTAAATGTGCTGGACTATGTGCGGTATTAATAATGACTTGAACCATAGAGTCGGGGAGAAACCATGTGGCTCTACCCTTCGTTACCCATCCTTGATCTGTCTGGACCCCTCCTTGTTCGGACCATTTCTTGATTTCATCGGGAGTAGCATGTAACTGGATATCTATGACATCTTGTGTAGGGTCCTTAACTGTCATACATGTAATCGGATCTGGAGTATGTGTCTGATTAACTTGAATGTCTGGAGTCTGTGCTGTAAGCTTGGCTGTGCGATCTGCTAGATCGTTACCCTGGGAAATAATGTCAGTGACCTTCGTATGTGCTTTGCATTTCATGATAGCAATAGATGTCGGTAAGTGTATGGCATCTAACAGAGCTTGGATAAGGAGACCATGCTGAATCTTGGTTCCATGAGAAGTCATGAAACCTCTCTCCTGCCAGAGCACTCCGAAGTCGTGTACGACTCCAAATGCGTAGCGTGAATCTGTGTAAACATTAACTTTCAAGTTCTTGGCGTGTATGCAGGCTTGTGTCAGAGCAACTAGCTCTGCTGCTTGAGCGGACAGGGTATCAATACGGTGTGTTTCAATAACTTCGGTGTCAGTAGTCACTGCATACGCGGCGACTAGTTCTCCTGTACTTGTTCTCATACATGAACCATCCACATAAAGTGTCAGGTCGGGGTCTGGTAACGGAGTATCTGTCAGATCTTGCCTTGGCTTTGTCGTAATGTTAACTACTTCCACACAGTCATGTGGGTCAGGATTCGAAGTAACTGATGGTAACAGTGTAGCAGGATTTAAAATGTTGCAGCGTCTGATTTCTATGTGTGGCTGGAACAGTGTCAATTCATAACCTGTTAAACGTGCAATTGTCAAGTGCTGAGTCTGTGTTCGGTTTAAAAGAACCTCTACGGAGTGTGGAACTTGTACTGTCAGAGAGTGTCCTAAAACTATGGAATCACTTTGTCTGATAGCTAGTGCTGTGGCTGCAACTGACTTGAGGCACGCAGGTAGAGCCTGGGCTACAGGATCTAATGTGCTCGAAAAATAAGCACAGGGCTTGTATTGTCCTGCTTGATCTAGTGTGAGAATAGATAATGCTGTACCTTCACGTTCAGTAACGAAAAGTGTAAAAGGCTTACTGTAGTTCGGAGTAGCTAGAACTGGAGCTTGGCATAGGGCTTTCTTTAACTCGTTGAAACTAAGTGTATGTTCAGATGTCCAAGGGAGAACAGTCGATGCGGCTGCCTCCTGTGTCGTTAACTGTATCAGTGGTTTGGCTAGGAATGCATACTGAGGAATCCATTGTCTACAGTAAGAAGTAAGGCCGATAAAGGCACGTACCTCCTTCTGGGTCTTGGGCTGAGGAAGACTCGCTATTAACTGGATACGGTCTGGTGTCAACTGCCTACCCCTCTTGGACAGCAAGTGTCCTAAGTATACCACTTGCTGGACACAGAATTGAAGCTTCGAAGGGGACACCTTGTGCCCCATCTCGGCCAGGAAATACAGAACCGTTAGTGACGCTCGCTCGCAGTCACGTTCAGAACGGGCTGTGATCAGTAGATCATCGACATACTGGAGCAGGGCAGTGTCAGTTGGCATGTGAATGTTGTCTAGTTGTCTCTTAAGTGCTTGACTGTAAATACTAGGACTTTCTGTGAAACCTTGAGGAGCTCGTGTAAACATATAGCTCCTTCCATTTAAACAGAATCCGAAAAGGAACTGGCTGTCTGGATGAATAGGAACACTGAAAAATGCATTCTTGAGGTCGATTACTGTAAAGAACGTGGCTTCGGAATCAATGGCTGTCAATAGGGAAGAGATGTCTGGGACAACTGGGTACTGCGGAATAATACATTTATTAAGCTCTCGTAGGTCGATCACTAATCGATATACTGGGGGTGCATTTGGATCAGTACGTTTCATGACTGGAATGATCGGAGAGTTACATACGTTGGAGTCAGTTTCTACAACTACTCCTTGAGCGATGAGCTCGTCAATAATTTTGGATAAGGCTGCTACAGCCTCGGGTGGCAATCTGTACTGTCTGATTCGTGGTAACACTACACCTGGCTTGAGAGTCACACGATAGGGTGTGATTTGCATATAACCTACATCAGTTGGACCTTGCGCCCATAAATGCTGCGGAACATTAGACAGTCTTGAATCAAAATCTCGTAATACATAGTGACCCTTGAAGTCACGTAGGAACAATCGTATTCCCTCTGGGGAACAGCATATAACTGCACCTAACTCTTTCAGTGTCTTAATGCCTAATAGGTTTTCTGGACATGATTTAGTAAGTAACAGATCAGTAGTGCGGGACAATGGACCTACTTCTAGAGTAACTGGCTTTGAAATCTCATTTACGATAGGTTTTCCTGAAAATCCAAGGGAAACATTTCTTGAGCCTGAGAGCGGAGCCCCTGGAACTTCGGCGTGACTAATAGTGGTCCTACTTGCCCCTGTATCAATCAAAAACTTTCTGTCTTTCCCTAATACTTGACTGTGAACATAGGGACCTTCTTGATCTACAGGTATCTCGATGAGAGGCAAGCCTACCTCCCTCTCTAGGCTGTTTCATGAATACTGCTGGTACTCTGGATACTCAGACTGTGCATACTGGTACATCTGCTGTGTGACATGCTGGGTTGCAGCAATAGGCTGCGGTACTGTAACTGTCTGTTGTGCATTCTGTGGCTGAGGAATCTGTGAAACTTGTTCTTGTCTAGGCGGACGTGGTCTTTCTTTAGTCTTACCAGTAGCTATGTTGTGTTTCAGAACTGCACACTCATTTATGAAATGACCTGGCTGTTTACAATAATTGCAGTTCCCTTTAACGGGAGCTGCAGGATGACTGGCTTGATTCGGACCCCTCTTCTGACTGTCTTGAGGAACAGATTGTGCAACTAGTACTTTCATTTTCGTGTCTTTCATACGTTTTCTCTCGTGTTCTTGCTCTTCCCTGATTCTATTCTGGTGGTACTGGAGCATCTGGAGCATTTGGGACGGAGTATTAGCTTGCCAGGTGCTTTCGACTTTCAAAACTCGATTTTTAATTTGTGGGCTTGAATTCTCGACTAATTTAGTAACAAAAAGGTGAGGGTATGGCTCACTACTTGTCTTGAGGCCACTATTGATACTGAAACATTTTTCAAACCTAGAATAAAAATCACTAATATCTTCTTCTTGTTTCTGTTTACAGGCTGAGATTGCATCCCAGTCTTCTTTTCTAGTTGTCAATAATCTGGGTAGGACTTGAATCAATAATTCTGGTAATTCTTTACATTTATCTCCAAGACCGGTACCTGGTACTCGTGCCTTGTCTTCAGCTTCTAGAACTGCCCAATCGATCTTTTTCTCTCCCACCTCCCATTCTTTTTCCTTTAGTTTTTCATACACCCCTGCGGGCAACAGGACCTTTAACATTTTAATAATATCTGGGTAAGTGTATTCTCCCATACGGAGCATGTCTTTTAATTCTCTATGGAACCCTGCTGGATCTTTGTCATGACAGGGAATTAATTTCTTCATTTCGAGGAGTTCCATCTTTGTAATCGGGGTGTAAACAAACACTCGTTGCATTTCACCGTCCTCTGTCTTAACTGGATGCACTTCTCGTAACGGGTTCTGTCTTTCTATGTAAAAGGGTTTACTTTCTGGGGGTGAGACATGAACAAAATGCGGGTTCAGGAACGTTCTATATTTGTGGCGCTGTTCTAGAATGACACTAATTAAATCGGTACCTAGACCTCTCCATCTATACTGGAGTAACTCGTTCAGGACATCATGTAACGGACCTGGATCAGAGTGCTGACCCTCATACAGAGTAATGAGGTGCTGGATCATATACATACCCACCAGTCGTTGCTCGGCTGGGGGCAATTTCAGAAACATTTGTGCCACTATTTCGTCTGGAAAAGTGGTAGAATCAGTAATCCATCGGACTGCTGATCGGGCTAGTTCCTGTTCATGCATGGTACTTAACTCACTGTAACCAATTCGTGATTTTAGAATGTGATCGGTAGCTTGGAACACTTGTTCTAGGGAACCTTGTTCTGGTGCTGAATGATGGAAAATTGACTTGTGTTCTAGGCGTAAATGGCGATCTGGAAATCTAGATTTTCCTACATACGCTATTCTGGCAGTATTCTCGTCCTCTACCTCTTCAGGATCAGAGTTACTTTCTTTCTCGCTTACTTGTGCTGCTTTACGTTGTTCGTGTATCTTTATTATTTCTCTACGGATTTTCTTGTACATACTCTCCATGGCATTAATGGTATTGTGCTTACCCTCGGCTATATTATCACTCCACTTTGTCAGGGTTTTCATTTCGGCCGGATCTTTAGACGGGTAATCTTGTTCTCTTATTAGACAGTTAATTAAAAACTTTAATATCATACGCTGGATCTCAGCTTTCCTTTGAGACATGGCATCACTAATACTTTCTGGATCATCCCCTGTACGGATGAAACGATAAATTCTGTCTAGATCTTCTTTCATATTGGGTAGGGTGACTAGATACTCGGTCACCCTCCTTACGCGTACTGAATATAAAACCATATTATTCTCGCCTGGGACTGGGTCATAGGCACATTCGCCAAGGGCTTGCCTGATTTCTGCAACCGACTTATTACTCTTGGGAGTACGCTGTGATGCTTGAGCATGTAATTCGAGTGCTGATAAACGCTTGCGTGGCGGCGGGGTTTGAGGAGGACCTCCTCCTGCGGCCCCTAGACTAGAATCGTCGACTGATATTCTTCGTGGCGGAGCGGGAAATTGAAATGCTGGCTGGACCGGGGGTACCGTAGCAGGTACTGCATGGGGTGCCCCGGTGTCTGGAGAAGCAGGATGTGCCTGATTTACTGGGACTGGCGGAGCGCGAACAGGATTTGCATATTCAGGGACTGTGTCGTCCAGATAGGACGAAATAAAAATATCAGCTGCAGTCTGTTTGTGACGTAGCTTGGTCGGAACTAATGGTGGCGGGAAATTACTGGATGCCTCCGGGGTCGCTTTTGGCAAGCCCTCGGCAAGAAGAGGGTACATACCCTTAATAAGGGCATTCCTCTGTCTGTCTCTCTGTTCAGTTTTGACTTGTTCACCTATCTCGATTAATTCTTTTTCTTGGGCTCGCTCTTGGGATTCTCTACTTAATTCTGATTTTCTGATTTCTTTTTCGGTTCTTTTATGAGATTCTTTACGCCATAACTCGATGGCATCTTTCTGTGACTGTCTGGCTTTCTTTTTCCATAATGCTTCTTCTACTCGCATGATGCACTCGGCATCCCATGTACCCGATACGGGCCATCTATACTTTTCTTCTAACTGTTTGGTATACTCTACCCATAAATCTAGATACAATATGGCACTTATGCCATGCTTCTGATACATAAAGTGACCTGGACTGTCCCTGGGCGGGACGGGAACTGCTGCTTCCAGCAGACCCTTTCTAGTTTTTAACTGACGTAACTTGGAAAATATGGGCATGACTGAACTGTAATCTAGACACAATACAATACACAATGAACACGATACTTATTCCCCATTCATACCACGACATTGAAATACATGAAAAAACATTTAAAATAACAGTTCGAACAGAATACTCCCTGGAAATACTGAGAACAGACACATAAATTTTCTCGAGAACAGAACTGACTAGAACAGAAACTAGATGCACTGCTGAAACAGTACGAAACTTACCGGTCTCATAAAGAGACACGTCAGGACCCGCATCCACCGAAATGGACACTTCGTTTGTGGGACTGTGTACCACCAACCCACAGACCAGAGTCACTTAAATTGACCCTGTCTAGATACCACCCCAGTAACGGTACTCACCGGGCAGCAAGAACGGAAGGCCTCGGACTGGACTGGACTGCTACGACGACGGACGACGAACTTCGGACTTCAGTTACGGGTGGACCTCCGGATACCTCGGACCTTGGACTCTTGGCTTGGGCTCTGGTCGGGACTCGCCGCGTTCCTCCACCGTCTCGTCTGGATGCTGGACCGCCTCCTCCGTCTCCTCCGTGGGCCTGAGGGATACTTGAGCAGAAATATCTGCCACTGCGCAGAAGAGTTCCGTCACGACTGCAGAGGGTCAGGGGGTCGGCGTGGCTTCACCGACGCGTGGGGAAAGGGCAAGTCCCTATTCGGGCGCCATTATGTGGTAAATAAATAAATAATACCCTATTTTTGACTAGACATATATCATAACAGATAGCTCAATAAATAAGAGTCAAGATTCGAGGTAGTAGGAGTTTTTGCAGGTTTAATACAGCATAAGGACAGGATCAGGACAACCTGCATAGGAATAGGATGGCAGGGCCCAGCAGCTGCTGGGGCTCGACCTGGGATGAGCGCGCTGGCTTTTAATAACAATACATGAGCATATATACATAACGCAAACACATAGCAATACATTGCAGTGGGCGTAACAGTGGGTGGAGCAGAAGGCGTGACGCGTAGCAGTCGCGAAAGATAAGGGGGGAAAAGAGGTGTAACTGGGCGTATACATAGACATGTGGTGCAGACGTAACAGGATATGTCATGAATGGGGCGGAAACCATGGAGGGGGCTACCTGAGGAGCCGGGACCTCTAACCTGATGGTGCGCGCAAACTGGCAATGACGTATCACTAGGAGAAGCTGGGGGCTATGAACTCTGTGCTAGGAGCAGAGACTGAAGTCTGGAAAGTCGGAGCGACATGTACCTAAACAGTATCTAGTATCTGATGTTTAGAGAACATGTTGATATAAACTAGAAGTTAGGAGGGGAAAGGCTAACAGACTCTAAGACTGGAGCATGCATTATTCTACATGTAGTGCGTGATGAAGAATATTAAATGACCATTAAATGCAGTATTTCTCTAACGTGGAGACGTGAAGGCTAGACAATGACGGAAACTATTGATGCAGTTCAGTAGCTTAGGAATGCAGAGAAGGAGGACTGAACTGATAACTGGAATCATAACATATTCTTGGCAGACTCAGAGACTGAGCCAGGCTGGGCCGGGCACTGCGAGGCAGGAAGTAAGTGAAGGGTCGAGGATACAGGTGGGGGCTGTATCCCTCCTCAGCGAGGCTTCAGGAGACAGGAGCTGAATCTAGTGTCCAGGCCTTTTTGAGGCCTAGAAACGGGGACTTTATAATAGAATAACGTGCACACTGAGAAACGTGGCAACGTAGCTTTACATAGGCCTGATATTCGTAGTATTCACGAGAACTGGAAACTGGCATACTAGAGGGGGACACAACTGTAATTGCGTCATTAATCAGACATGGGGAATGCATATGCATATTTAATCATGCACACATAACATATGATGGATGACACGTAGGGACACAGAACATGGCAAAATTTACTTTTCCACAGCCTATTGACTTTTATATCATGCTGGAAGATGTAACCATGGCCACAAATGCAAGCAAGAGTGGCAAGGCCCCAGGCCTGGATGGGGTACCAATTAATGTATTTAGGTAAATTCCGCAGCTGTGGTCCCCAATATTAGCACAGGTTTATGAGCATGCTGTGCAAAAGGATTTATAGATACATGGTGCGAATCGATCATTGTCCCACAATTTTAAGAAGGGGGGATCGGGAAAATTGCGCCTGCTACCGCCCGATATACTTATTAGAGTCACTTATGAAGGTAGCAGGAAGGATTGTTTTAGATCGGTTGCAAACACGGGCAGAAGAAAATAATATTTTAAGTGATGTACACTATGGTTTTAGATCTGGTTTCAGAATCAACGAGCAGGCTCTTAATCTTAGTATTTTAATTGGAAAGTACACTCAGGCTAAATCAGGGACATTTTATTTGGCATTCGTCGACCTTACTGCCGCATTTGACTGCATTATACACAGCAAACTGTGGGGCATTCTTAGTGATCTCAATACTAATCCAGTTTCTAAGACAGTAATACTCTGGTGCCACAGCTAAAGTTTGTTATGGACTTAAGGGAGAGTGTACCGCACTCTTCAAAGTGGAGAGGGGAGTGAGGCAAGGATGCGTTTTGGCACCACTCCTGTTCACTCTTTATACCAACGCATTGGAACAGGAGTAGGTGTCAAACGCTAGGGACCCGTCATATGTAAATAAGCGTCCGATAGTCTCCCTTCTCTACACGGATGATGCGTTACTTATGGCAGGTACACAGATTGGTTTACATGGGGGGTGTTACTTTTTATACTAGTGTTATGGACAACCTGGGTTTGAAAATGAATACAAAGAAAAGCTTTATAATGACTTGTGGGAGAGGGAAACAAAAGTGTAGAAGCTTTCAAGCTTCAGGGAGCAGGGTGGTACCTATTAACTCTTTTACATATCTGGGTGTCCTATTTAACCGTACTGGGTCTTGGGCTCAAGTGATCAAGACTAGGAGCCTTTTGCTTATGAAGTCTACTGCGGCCTGACTTCATTTTATGAAAAACTGGGCAAAAGGCCACCCGAAATTCTCCTGATAATCTACCAGGATAAATGCATGAGCATAGCAACCTTTGGGACGGGAATATGGGGATTTCACGATTGTGCACCAATCCAACATGTGGAAAACGCTTTAAGATTTTATTGACAGTTCCCACCAGCACCCCAGTTTTTAACTGCCACAGTGAGTTAGGTGTATCATACATCTCAGACTTAATTAAGGTACAACCTGTGCTGCTCTGGCATAGAATTTAGACCTCCACCAGCACAGGCCTAAATAAGGAAATCCTAACTGACGCAATGAAATTAGACCATGCCAGCAAGATTACTTGGCTAAAATACGTAAAAAGCTTTCTGCAGGATATTGAGCATCCAGAATACTTTTGCCTACCTTAAGCAATGAATTCCATACATCGGAAGGAATTCAAAAAAGCTTGTATGACTTTCCTGGAAGAGAACAGGTAAGCTCTGGAAATGAATAAACGTATGGTGGTTCAGCACCAAATAATTACTATAACGTATAACATCCAACCGTATCTATTGTGCTGTATAGGGGGATACCATAGGAACGTGTTAACATGTTTTAGATTTGGTACATTCCATCGTTTGATTAGTCACCCAGACATGAACAATTGGTCAAGGGAATAATGCCCGTGCCCCTGCGATAATATCTCTCCATAAACAACTATCCATGTAATCCTATTCTGTAAATTTTACATAAATGAACGACATAGATGGATTATACCTCTATTAAAACAGGGGGGGAGGGTGGAGACAATGACGTCCAGCTCTATTGTATTTACAGATGTCGGATAACTATTATCGCATTGGAACGATGGTGGGTTTCCTAAAAAGCATACTGAGAGCAAGGAACATTTTAAATGTTTATAGGTTTAACAGAAAATATATGGGATTTTTATGTTGACTAACTAGAAATAGTTACAGTAAATGAACTGTTTTATGAACTTGTACATATTAATGTTTACCATTGTATTTTCAGAAGTAAGATGAGATGTTTATAATTGACTGCTTTCATGATTTTAAAATTGAATAAAGCTTGTTTTGATTTGACTTCAGAATTACTGCTGCTGTATTTGTTTATACTATATTTGAAGAATTTTTTTGTTAAGTATTTAGATTGTCACAGAATGCACCGATAGGAGTCAGGGAAGTTCTCATTTCATCTGGGGCGACAAATCATTCAGGATATAAAAAATAATTTTTATTATTTGCCTATTAAGAGGACTTTGCATGTGCGATTTTGCCTTTATATTCTGCAAGCTCAATTTTAAATTAGATTTTTCGCTCTTTATCGTCCCTTTCCTGCCAGTTTTGAAGCAATGCAGGTTTCGCCTTCTTTAACTCTAGCTTGTACCAGGATATTGGTCTGGTGCGGTTTATAACTAGCCTGTCTGAGCCACAGAGTGGATTATTATTCTTTGGAGAGAACGTCTTCAATTGATGGTAAGTGGGGCAGGGGTGGGATTGTGAGAGTGTTGATAACACTGGCTCTGTATTAATGTATCGCCATGTGTGTATGGTTTTATTTGCTGCTTGTGGATCAAGTTAGAAAAATCTAACGGAATACAACGCTGATCAAATACTGATTGGACCATATGCAAGGAGGGATGATTATATTGGATCGATTCAAATTATATGCCCAGATCAGATTTTAGGTATTTCATTTCATGTGACCTGAGCATGTAATTTGCTGGTGTAAACTCAACATCATTAACTCAGCAAATTCATTATCTTTAGAGGCTGAGTTGAAGTGAAGTAGATTTACCCCTTCAGTTTGAGTAATTAGTTTCAGAGATGTGTGGATCCACAGGAGAATAATTGCTGATATCTCATCTCCTTTCTCTGAGTTTGTTCTCTTTTGGTTATCTTCGGGTACGGCTTCTGGAGATATGGAGTAGATTCCTCTGACAACCAGGTTTCAGTTAAGAACAGGATATCCGGCTTAGGAGATTGTAATAATTTGAGTATTTCTACCTTATCTTTGCCTAAGGAGGGTGGGTTTAGTAAAGCCGCTTTTAACGACTCCTCAATCTGAGGATGTAGAAGAGTCTTATTGTTTGTTGGCCCACAGTGAGGGCTGCTGAGTACCAGATTACTCGATAAGTGTGGCTATCATACACGCCATTTGCTTCTAAAGACGAGGCAAGCATGGGGGAGATACTAAAATCTGTGTATATTAAAGACAATAGATCTTATGCTGAAGATGAGAAATATTGAGGATACTACCTGACTCCAGGTCCCAGCGGATGTGGCCAGGCTTGCCTGGGAGCAGACAGGCTTGTCTTTGGCAACATTTTTGCAGCACACACACAAAGAAATTGCTCTTTAAAAACTCCATTCAACTGTATACTCACAGATGTGACACAAACTCCAACTCTCACTTGTACAGCCTCACACCTCATTTATAAATGGATTAATGTAACAAACCAGATATCTCTTAACCACATCTTGCTGCACAATTACACATGCATTATGCTCTGCCGTGCACACACACCTGAAACACAATTGATCTCCAGGCACAAAGACCTACACACTGGAAATAAGTAATCAGACGGATCAGTCGCTTACGCGCTCATATATAATGTATCCACCCGAGAGGCCCAATCATAAACAAGCACATACACACTGTCTCGCACACACAAATCACTTCCATACATTCTGTATTGAAAGGTTAGACTTCGTCCAAGCCATTCACGAGCATCGCCTACTCCCAGAGACCTACACACAGGGCGGGCACAGGGCGGGCACAGATCTGCACAATCACATGTAACACCCCAAATAATCACGGGTCACTCTTCACACAAAGTTCTTGCAGTCTCTTCAACAGAGCTGTGACATTCCAGAGTCTCTGATGCAACACCCAATGTGGAATGCTGTTGAGGGAGTTCGAAGGTGTCAGTATCTGAGGAGGAAGCAGATCTAACTGTGGGTGGAGCATTCTGTAAGGTATAAACACTCCTTTCTATCATCACCATGAACACGCGATACTTCATATATTAGCGACGCGCGGAAATATGGAAAAATGTACAAGGCTTCAATATCGTATTGTGAGAGTACTGAGGGTCTGTTAATTTTA
The DNA here is from genome assembly GCF_964261635.1 of Lissotriton helveticus. Lineage (NCBI taxonomy): Eukaryota > Metazoa > Chordata > Amphibia > Caudata > Salamandridae > Lissotriton > Lissotriton helveticus. The sequence continues at coordinate 53,922,224 of NC_136057.1, read as the reverse complement.
TGTTAAAAAAGGCATTGAAGTAGGTGATAACATGGAGAAACGTTGTCACTTCTTCAAACACTCCACATATTGCATGTGCACTGTACTTCACAGCACAAAAACAACCTGCCCTGCACTTCACAGCACAAACACAACCTGTAGAGTGTAGAAGGATTAATCTATGTATAGGATTTTGTACTGTAAGTGTGTTTCCAGTACTAATCCTATGCTAGACAGCACACACTCCTCTGCCCTATGGTGTAAAGGTTTTGCGTGGCACTAGGTAGACTGTGTACTTGTGCCGGGGCAGTGTGCAGCAGCGTGCTGTATTTCATAAATCTGACTAGGCGCTGCTTTCTCCCCCTCGCACATCACAGCGCTGTAACCTAACTGCTGCACTGAGTTGCACTAAAAATAATGTATCTGCTCCTTACTGTGCATGTGTGGTCTGCCCAGCATCAACCCTCACATTCTCTTGGGCACGCTTGGTCTGCCCAGCCTCAACCCTCACATTCTTTTGTGCATGCTTGGTGTGCCCAGCCTCAACCCTCACATTCTCTTGTGCACGCTTGGTGTGCCCAGCCTCAACCCTCACATTCTCTTGTGCACGTTTGGTCTGCCCAGCCTCAACCCTGATATTCTCTTGTGTACGCTTGGTATGCCCAGCCTCAACACTCACATTCTCTTGTGCATGCTTAGTGTGCCCAGCCTCAACCCTCACATTCTCTTGTGCATGCATGATCTGCCCAGCCTCAACCCTCCCATTCTCTTGTGCATGCTTGGTGTGCCCAGCCTCAACCCTCACATTCTCTTGTGCATGCTTGGTGTGCCCAGCCTCAACCCTCATATTCTACTGTGCATGCCTGATCTGCCCAGCATCAACCCTCACATTCTCTTGTGCATGCGTGGTCTGCCCAGACTTAACCCTCACATTCTCTTGTTCATGCGTGGTCTGCCCAGCCTTAACCCTCGCATTCTCTTGTGCATGCGTGGTCTGCCCAGACTTAACCCGCACATGCTCTTCTGTACGCTTGGTGTGCCCAGCCTTAACCCTCACACTCTTGTGCATGCATGGTCTGCCCATCCTCAACCCTCACATTCTCTTATGCATGCTTGATCTGCCTAGCCTTATCCCTCACATTTTCATGTGCATGCTTGTATTGCCCAGCCTTAAACTACACATTCTCTAGTGCATGCTTGTTTTGCCCAGCCTTAACCCTCACACTCTTGTGCATGCGTGGTCTGCCCATCCTCAACCCTCACATTCTCTTATGCATGCTTGGTCTGCCCAGCCTTAACCCTCACATTTTCCTGTGCATGCTTGTTTTGCCCAGCCTTAAAGCTCACATTCTCTTGTGCATGCTTGGTATGACCAGCATTAAACCTCACATTCTCTTGTGCATGCTTGGTCTGCTCAGCCTTAACCATCACATTCTCCGGCAGCTGGTGGCAATTATAGTGAAATGAGTGTGTTACATCACTCTCTCCTTATTTGACATCACAGTCCCGCTTAACCTCTCTCTACTTCTCTATGTACCCCCACCTTCTCTTTTATCTCTGATCTCTTTTCCTCAGCTTTGTCTACCTCACCTCTCATCCAATATACCTCACTCTGCTCCCCCTTTCTATAACTCTCTCTCATGCCCTTGTCTCTCTTTCAGTCTCTGTACCTACATCTATATCTATTCTTATATCTCTCTTACTCAACTCTCTCTACCTCATCCCTATCTCTGTACCGCACTTAACTTGTTTCTCAATTACATCCTTGTTTCTCCCTTGATTACATTTCACCTCTCACACAAACTCATCTCTAGCTTTACCTCACCTCCATCCTCTCTTCATGTCTACTACCTTACCTCTACTTCTCTCTCTGCCCTTTCCATGCCTTCCCATTCTTCTCACCTCGCTATCTCCTCTCTCTCTCTGCCACATCACCCTCTCTCACTACATACATCTTAACACTTACATCATTCTTAGTTCACAGCCTACTCTCCCCACCTCTCTTTCTCACCCTCTACCTCTGTTCTCTTTCCTTCACCTCGCTAAATATTTACTACATTCTGACTACCTCTATCTCTCTACCTCGACCATGAACTATTCTCTCTTTAAATATGTTCTCTGCCTATCCTCAACCCTCTATGTCCCTTGCTCGCTCTTTCATGCAAACATATATTTCTCTATCTGGACCTCCTTCTTCACTTCACCTCACCCCCTCCACCTCAACTATCTCTCTCAAACTTTATCTTTAAATATGTTCTCTGCCCATCCTCAACCCTCTATGTCCCTTGCTCGCTCTTTCATGCAAACATATATTTCTCTATCTGGACCTCCTTCTCCACTTCACCTCACCCCCTCCACCTCAACCTCAACTATCTCTCTCAAACTTTATCTGTACGGATCGCTCTACCTAAATGTCTCTTCCTCTTTAATTTTCCCACAACTCGATATCTCCATACTAACATCACCTCTCTTTCTCTAGTTCATATATGTTTTCAAATTCCTCTTTCTACACTTCGCCCCTCTCCGCCCTCGTTACCTGAAATGTTGTGCTCTACCTCTTCTCACTTTGCACACTCTATCGTGCATCGTCCACTTCTTGCTGCTTTTACCTCTCTCTAATTCACCTTTTATCTACATTGCCTCTCTCTCTTCACCTCCCCCCTTGGAATACTGTCCTCTTCTGCCTCTCTACATTACCTTCTCCCTACCTCACTCTAAACTCTACCTATTTCTCTACCTCTCTTTCACATCTTCCTCTATCTACCACTCTTCATCTTTCCATCCGGCTACCTCACATTTCTCTATATACTTTGCCTCTCTCCGCCTCACATATCCTTCTACATCATTTCTGTCTCTCACTTCCACCTCTACTTCATGTCGTCATGATTTTTAATGAACAGTGCGGTCTCCACAGCCTCACACCAGCTGAAAAGAAGTTCGAAATTAGAACAAAAAGATGCTGCGTTCTGTGCAAGAACCATGTGGAGGCCACAAGAGGGGAGGAGAACACGAGAGGGGAGGAGGCCACAAGAGGGAAGGAGGCCACAAGAGGGGAGGAGGCCACAAGAGGGGAGGAGGCCACAAGAGGGGAGGAGGCCACAAGAGGGGAGGAGGCCACAAGAGGGGAGGAGGCCACAAGAGGGGAGGAGGCCACAAGAGGGGAGGAGGCCACAAGAGGGAAGGAGGCCACAAGAGGGGAGGAGGCCACAAGAGGGGAGGAGGCCACAAGAGGGGAGGAGGCCACAAGAGGGAAGGAGGCCACAAGAGGGGAGGAGGCCACAAGAGGGGAGGAGGCCACAAGAGGGGAGGAGGCCACAAGAGGGAAGGAGGCCACAAGAGGGGAGGAGGCCACAAGAGGGAAGGAGGCCACAAGAGGGAAGGAGGCCACAAGAGGGAAGGAGGCCACCAGAGGGGAGGAGGCCACAAGAGGGGAGGAGGCCACCAGAGGGGAGGACGTCACAAGAGGGGAGGAGGCCACCAGAGGGGAGGACGTCACAAGAGGGGAGGAGGCCACGAGAGGGAAGGAGGCCTCTGATTATCAACTAAAGACTCACATTCAGGACAGAGTTCTTCTGCCTTAAAAGGTCTTACATTACTGAGCACAATATCAAGCACACCCCCTACCCCCCTCCTTTTCTTCTGACCCCCCCCCCCCGCCCCAGGCCCCTTCCCTGCCCCAGGCCCCCCTCCTCCTCTTCTGACCCCGCTCCTCTGCCCCCCTCTTCCCCCTTCCTCTGCCCCCCCTCTGTTTTCACCTCTGACCCAGGCCCCCCTCACCCCTCCTCTGCCATAGGCCCCCCTCCTCTTCTGACCCCGCTCCTCTGCCCCCCTCTTCCCCCTTCCTCTGCCCCCCTCTGTTTTCACCTCTGACCCAGGCCCCCCTCACCCCTCCTCTTCTCCCCCGACCTCCCCCTCCTCTTCTCCCCCGACCTCCCCCTCCTCTTCTCCCCCTCCTCTTCCTCCCCTCCCCTCCTCTTCTCCCTCTCCTCTTCTCCCCCCACCCCCCCCTGCTCTGGCTCCTCCTGAGTCTCACCCTCTCTCATTCCTCGAAGCTTCCTTCACACTCACTGTGGCAAACTGTAAACGCTTTCACTTCCGGGTCACCGGGGGTCAGCGCCAGCAGCAGACTGGGCCTCTCCCTGGCCTTTGTAGGCAATACCATCCGGGTCAGCAGCGGCAGCGACAGCAGAAGTAGCGGAGGCTGCGGAGCTCTTCTCTTCCTATGAGTATGAAGAGTCTCTTGGTCATTGGTGGCAGGGTCAGCACCAGCAGTGAGTACTGCCAGGCCCAGCCTTCACTGATTCTATTGCAGGATCGGAGGCTTCAGATTATGCCTCTTTCTTTGCTGCTCACAGCAAGAGCTAAGTGCACTTTGTTATCTCCCTCTGCTGTTGGCATATATTGCTCATGTTTATGGGATTAATGAGGGGCTAAAATATGTTAACGTGATTAACGAGTGTTTAAAATTGCCCAGTTATAGCATACAATTTATTGTTAATGCGTATGTTGGTCTATCGAGTTTACCTGCTTGTGGGGTGACTGGGACTTCAGGGAGTGTGTTGTGCTTGTTCGCTAGCGTCGCGAACAATTTTAGCCCCTCATGAAGAGGCATAATCCTCGCCTCCGTGTCCTTAATAGAATTGCAAATTCTTGTCGCGAATGCTAGCAAATTTGTGACTCCAAAGCAGAGGTTTTTAAATGTATCTTTGAATTAAATGTTTAAACATTTCACCCCAGACAAGAAAAAGAGCAAAAGAAACTAAAGAGCGTCAGTACATTTATAAATGTAAATATGAAAGAGAAACTAAAGAGTGTCAGTTCATTTATAAATGTAAATATGAGGAGTGACAGCCACAGTTGTAAGAAAGGATCCAACTTTCCACCCACTCAAAAAACCCGTCAGTTTCCCAAGTCAGCCTCAGTATTGAGGATCAGGTGTGGCGCAGCGGCCAGAGCAGCTGACTCCGGCACACAGGGCTCCGGGGACAGGTGTGGCGTAGGGGCCAGAGCAGCTGACTCCGGCGCACAGGGCTCCGGGGACAGGTGTGGCGCAGCAGCCAGAGCAGCTGACTCCGGCACACAGGGCTCCGAGGACAGGTGTGGCGTAGGGGCCAGAGCAGCTGACTCCGAAGCACAGGGCTCCGGGGACAGGTGTGGCGCAGCGGCCAGAGCAGCTGACTCCGGCGCACAGGGCTCCGAGGACAGGTGTGGCGTAGGGGCAGCTGACTCCGGCGCACAGGGCTCCGGGGACAGGTGTGGCGTAGGGGCCAGAGCAGCTGACTCCGGCGCACAGGGCTCCGGGGACAGGTGTGGCGCAGCAGCCAGAGCAGCTGACTCCGGCACACAGGGCTCCGGGGACAGGTGTGGCACAGCCGCCAGAGCAGCTGACTCCGAAGCACAGGGCTCCGGGGACAGGTGTGGCGCAGCGGCCAGAGCAGCTGACTCCGGCGCACAGGGCTCCGAGGACAGGTGTGGCGTAGGGGCCAGAGCAGCTGACTCCGGCGCACATGGCTCCGGGGACAGGTGTTGCGCAGCAGCCAGAGCAGCTGACTCCGGCACACAGGGCTCTGTGGACAGGTGTGGCACAGCGGCCAGAGCAGCCGACTCCGGAGCACAGGGCTCCGGGGGGCAGGTGTGGCGCAGCGGCCAGAGCAGGTGACTCAGGCGCACAGGGCTCCGGGGACAGTGTGGCGCAGCGGCCAGAGCAGCTGACTCCGGCGCACAGGGCTCCGGGGACAGGTGTGTTGCAGCGGCCAGAGCAGCTGACTCTAGCGCACAGGGCTCCGGGGACAGGTGTGGCGCAGCGGCCAGAGCAGCTGACTCCGGCGCACAGGGCTCCGGGGACAGGTGTGGCGTAGGGGCCAGAGCAGCTGACTCCGGCGCACAGGGCTCCGGGGACAGGTGTGGCGCAGCAGCCAGAGCAGCTGACTCCTGCACACAGGGCTCCGAGGACAGGTGTGGCGTAGGGGCCAGAGCAGCTGACTCCAAAGCACAGGGCTCCGGGGACAGGTGTGGCGCAGCGGCCAGAGCAGCTGACTCCGGCGCACAGGGCTCCGAGGACAGGTGTGGCGTAGGGGCCAGAGCAGCTGACTCCGGCGCACAGGGCTCCGGGGACAGGTGTGGCATAGGGGCCAGGGCAGCTGACTCCGGCGCACAGGGCTCCGGGGACAGGTGTGGCGCAGCAGCCAGAGCAGCTGACTCCGGCACACAGGGCTCCGGGGACAGGTGTGGCGCAGCCGCCAGAGCAGCTGACTCCGAAGCACAGGGCTCCGGGGACAGGTGTGGCGCAGCAGCCAGAGCAGCTGACTCCGGCGCACAGGGCTCCGAGGACAGGTGTGGCGTAGGGGCCAGAGCAGCTGACTCCGGCGCACAGGGCTCCGGGGACAGGTGTTGCGCAGTAGCCAGAGCAGCTGACTCCGGCACACAGGGCTCTGTGGACAGGTGTGGCACAGCGGCCAGAGCAGCCGACTCCGGAGCACAGGGCTCCGGGGGGCAGGTGTGGCGCAGCGGCCAGAGCAGGTGACTCAGGCGCACAGGGCTCCGGGGACAGTGTGGCGCAGTGGCCAGAGCAGCTGACTCCGGCGCACAGGGCTCCGGGGACAGGTGTGTTGCAGCGGCCAGAGCAGCTGACTCTAGCGCACAGGGCTCCGGGGACAGGTGTGGCGCAGAGGCCAGAGCAGCTGACTCCGGCGCACAGGGCTCCGGGGACAGGTGTTGTGCAGCGGCCAGAGCAGCTGACTCCGACGCACACGTCTCCGGGTCAGGTGTGGCGCAGTGGCCAGAGCAGCTGACTCCGGACCACACGGCTCACTGCTCGAGCCCCAGCATTGGCCGCAGCTCAGCATCATGTGACTCTGGGCAACAGCTCACGACGGCCCGAGCGCCTGGATACCCTTAGGGGTGATAAGTCACACTTTACAAATCTGCAATTTAGGGACATGCTTGAGTAAAGGAGGAATTTGCTGAATTCAATCACTTTTAGGTGCTTTTATTTAATCTTGATGGAAACAGCTTCTGTATTTAATGTTACTGGTGTTTCTTTTTCCTAGGCTGTTGTACGTTAAAGGGAGAGGGTGCTGATGGCTTCTTCCACTTACCATCTGGAGATCAGAGAGTCTGCCTTTCTGTATTTAGACTAGGTGAAAGCTGTTCTTTGTTGAGTCTGTTTTTCACTTTCGTTTTGCAAGAGTTTTCATGATGTTCCACATGGGAGGAGGCATTTTCAAGTATCAGTCGTGCCAATTGGCACGCATCATGGGTTAGTGTAACACATTGTAGTGCATCTCACCACTTTCTCCCAGTAAAGTACATTTGTCACACCTTTTTAGCATTTCTCGAGGTGTTTTGCTTTCATTGAGGCTTGAGTGCAGCCAGCGTATATTTGTTTAATCTTATTGCAGTCTTGGCTGCACCAAGAGAGGTGACTGCGTTGTGATGGGAACGTCTTCTGGGCCCAGCTTATTACAATATTATGCATTGTTTCTGGCGCACACGCCCGGAAACAGTAATGAAACAGTCTCTGACCCTGAGCATCTCCTCTGTTCACACCTCCAGTCGAGGGATGGACCAGCCTATAGGACAGTGTGACTGTGCCAGGACTGGTCCCACAGGTCAGTATGAGGGCCATGGTGTTGGCTGCCTGTGGGGCTGTTTCATGGACTGATGGGCCATTTTTTTTACTGTAGATTTTCATGACATTTATTATCACATGGACTGTAATTTGTATAGCAACCAAAAGTCTGATCCCCTATGCATTACCTGTATCCATTGGGGGTGTTTCAGCACCCCCAGCATGCCTTAATGATTGCACACCCTTCCAATATGAAGACAGATGTGTGATCGAGTGGACCTCCCTCAGTCATGGGTTGCTCTCTAAGCCCCAAAGCGAATAAAGCTGTTACAGGAGCTCATGTCCATCAAAGCTGTTACAGGAGCTAATTTCCATCCCATGCCCCTTGCTGTTTGTCAAGAGCCGGCGTTTCCCGTTATGAGTGTATTGGAGTGGTGGGAGGAATTAAGATTGTTCTGCTGTTGCCTCAAGCAGGGCATTTCCTCATGGGTGGTGTGGCTGTGGGCCCATCCTTCACAGTAAGAAGGCCAGTCAGTACATTGAGTTGAGGATGACGACCAGCCGCCTGAAACTGAACTCGGACAAGACGGAGGTCCTCATCCTGGGCTCCTCGCCCTCCGCCTGGGACGACTCCTGGTGGCCCCCCGCCCTGGGCACCGCACCCAAACCAACGGACCACGCACGCAACCTGGGCTTAATCCTGGACTCCTCCCTCTCCATGACCAGACAAGTAAACGCCGTCTCCTCGTCTTGCTTCAACATCCTGCGCATGCTACGTAAGATCTTCCGGTGGATCCCCACCGAGACGAGGAAGACGGTCACCCAGGCCCTCATCACCAGCCGACTGGACTACGGCAACGCCCTCTACGCCGGAACCACCGCCAAGCTCCAGAAGAGACTCCAGCGGATCCAGAACGCCTCGGCCAGACTCATCCTCGACATCCCCCGACGCAGCCACATCTCCGGACACCTGAGAGATCTGCATTGGCTCCCGGTCAACAAGAGAATCACCTTCCGTCTCCTCTCCCACGCGCACAAAGCCCTACACGACCAAGGCCCGAGCTACCTCAACAACCGGATCAACTTCTACACCCCCAAGCGCCTCCTCAGATCAACCAGCCACGCCCTCGCCGCCGTCCCCCGCATCCGAAGAGCGACAACAGGAGGAAGGTCCTTCTCCCACCTGGCCGCCAAGACCTGGAACTCACTCCCGACCGACCTGCGCCTGACCCAAGACCACCTCTCCTTCAGGAAGAAGCTCAAGCCCTGGCTGTTCGAGCAGTAACGGCACAGCTCCCCCCACCCCAGCGCCTTGAGACCCTACGGGTGAGTAGTGCGCTCTATAAATGACCTGATTGATTGATTGATTGACTCTCTTAAATGATGGAAGAGGATGTGGCATTAGGGCTGGAGCCATTGTCTTTGGAAGCTGCGGCATCCCTGGCTAAAACAGCCTCCCTGGGGGGTTTGAAGCTCTTTTACCCTAATGGGGAATGCTCACCTCACCACAAACATTGCCTGCAGCAAGCACAAACACGCAAAGTATCCCATACCTTGCAAAACACCCGCTCACTGTGTCTTTGACGGATCATAACAACTATGTTTCTATGTAAGGACCAGAGGCGAGGATTATGCATATCTTTCTTCACCTTTATTAACATAGCAGGTTCAAAGGTAAAATAAAACAACAACTTCACAAACTTCATCTCCCATGAACCTTAGGGAGTAACCATAGTAACCTGTAGTCCAATCCATTCAAAGTCCGACAGTCAATAAAACCCAAAATGAAACATAGTCCTTCCTCTTTCTTTACTGCTACGCCGTTAGTTAAGTCGCCTTACTTTTCCTTCCTGACACCGTTAGCAGGAGAATGGGACTTGGCTCGCTTCATTGCCTTGAGTGCTCTATTATAGCGATTGCTTTTTCCCTTCCTTTATCCTGCGCGGGTGCGCTAGGTGCCACTCTTTTGCACCTTCCAACGGACTCTTCGCACTGCAGAGCGGCTTGTCTGCGCTCCATATGCAGCGTTGCGCTGAAGAGAGGATTAGCAGCTGCCAGCTGTGTGCCTCCTCTCCCCAACCCACACAGTGGAGTGGTGTGGCTCACTGGTTAGAGGCGGCAGACCCGGAAGCAGAGAACGGCCCGGGACCAGGGTTCAATTCCCGGCGTGGCAGGGTCGTGGACCAGGGTCAGCGGACTCGATAATTCTCGCCTCGGTGCCTACTCTAACCAGGGATCACACTCGGCAACTCTGGGCATTAAGCTTGCCTCATCTCTACAACGGCCCCCCACAGACGCCGGGGATGCCTGGTTTCACCTTGGAGATACCCAGAAGGGACCATCTCACAGGGAAAGCCAGGACGGGTTCCCCAGCGGTCTTCAGCGCCGGGACGCTTACGGGCAGCTGTGCGCTTTACAAGTCCCATACATTTACATTTACCTGACACTGCGGAAGCGGTAAGCTTTTAGGGCTTAGCTCATTGACATTCCCTGACGGGTGGCAGACTTCATGTGCGGCTGAGCATCAGTAAACGTCTACCTCAAGTGGTTTTTCAAAGTGTACTAGGCCACTTGGTACTCTCACCCTTTTAAATAAATATGCAGTCACAAAGAGAACATGACTCTGCACCTCTTGCACTTCTGAGGAGGTTTGGCCACCCCAGCGACGCATTTTTGCAGAGGTGTACAAGTTTCCTTCCCAGGCAATATCCCAGGTGCTTGCCCCTTTGCAGGAAAATGTTGCAACACTGCCGTCCCACGTTTACAAGGGCACTGGTATACTGGGAGACAAGGGGCTGGGCCTAGTGGGGTGACCTCAGTCCACACACGCAAGGCCGGCAAACGTGACTAGGGGCACCTGTAAGGTTTTAGCCGTTTGACTCAAGTCTTCCATAAGAGTGCGCACATGTTAAAGGATGTACCCTACCGGGAGGAGGAAACGATGAGCGATGACATCACAACTGATCTTGACCCCAAGGAGGGGTCCCCTGAGTTGGGGGAGGGTGACATTGAGGACGACGAAGCCTCCTCTGATGAGGCCCAAGACTCAGGCAGATTCTGGCACCCGTATTCCACCGGTTCAGAATCACTAGAGGGGGACTCTACCCATAGCGACATGTTTGACACGAGGGAATTTACCATCCACGCTCTGCAGAGTGGATCCCAGAGAAGAAAGTGTTGGACTACTTGGCGAGTAAAAGCCGCCATCCCCTCAGTAAACACGATAGAGTGCGCCTACGGGTGGAATGTCCTAGACAGTCCCTTGGCAATAGGGTGACAGCGACCTCAGAGATCGACCCAAAATGAGGTACCTTCTTCTCAAAGTACATGAAAGATCCAACAAAGAGAATAGACAGGTCATGGTGAGCGCATCAGGACAAGCTCCTGGACATGGTAGCCCCCTGACTAAGACCATCGAGCGAGAGGAGCAGGCTAGACAGTCAGGAAACTCCCTCCCCACGGATGATCTCGCAGGCGGAAATCTATCTCCTTGGCAATGCCAACTGCGCCCTCTTGGTGGAATGTCCACCTCTCCTTTAGAATTAGGTAGGATGGGAGCGCATCCTAACACCCCAAGACTGCACTGAAGGGGCTTTCATGCATAAACCCATTTTGCAAAGTTCAGGAGCCCTTGGATGGCGCTCTGGCGAGAAACCACACAAAGGACAGGAAATTGTCCACCCCACTGTCCAGGTCCTCCCTAGAAAGGTGCCCAGAGCTCCTCCAGGTGGTCACTTGATTCTGCCATGTTGAATCTTGGCCCCTTGGAGCCTCTGACTGGCTAGGACAGCTGAGTAGCACCCTTGACCCCCTGTGATAGGTGGATCAACAGGTAAGAGGCTCTTCCCCTTCTTATGGTTACTTATCAGCTCCCCTGAGGGGGGTCCTTAGATTTGTCCAGACAACAACATCTAGATCCAACTGCCTGTTTTCTGAAGGCTGTCCAAAGACTCTTCTGTTAGTGGACTCCGGAACTCTGATGTTCTTGAAGCCAGGACTTATGACACGACTGCTCCAGTGGGAAGATTCCTGCTGCGTGTTTCTCCCTGTGCTTTTTCAAGTTCTGCAACTCTGTGGCCGTGCGTCCTCTAAGTCACCAAGGATTCAGCCTGCATCCCAGCTAAAAGGAATTTCTATTGAAATGAAGGAGTCGCTTCCCTGCATCTGCAGGCACCTTTTTGACAACGACCGGTTTGCTGATCATATTGTCCCACGGATTTCGCCCAGCTCTGCCACACAACTGGTGGCTTGTTGGCTCTCCAGAGGCCTGACCAGTTTTCCCTGCAAGTGGGGGGGCTGTCCAGCTGACGTGAACTGCCTCCCTGTGCACTGTGTCTGTCTGTCATTGCCAAGGCTTGTTGACTCCACTTACTGAAGATCTTTGAACTCAAAGACACCCCAGCCTGGCACAGCTTCAAGAACAATGTCCTGCCTGCATCCTCTGTATCCTGGGCCTTCATCTCTTGTGTGCTGCTGAGGCTTCCTTGCAACTCCCTGTACCTGCTGGCAGAGGGTCCTAAAGGGAGCTCCAAGGATTCCTGCTGGCAGAGGGTCCTCGAGGGAGCTCCATTGATTCCTGCTGGTTCTCCTGCGTGCTGAGGGCCAGCCCTGATTTACCAATTGCTGGTTTACTCCCACAGGCCTTACTGGTCTAAACACAGCATCCGCTCCAATTAACCAGTGTTTACATTTGCCAAGGCTTGTTGGTGATTCTGCCAGACACTGACCTTCCTTCACTTGTCAACCAGCGTGGGACAGATCGTTGATGGCTCGGATGCTCCAGCATCGTTGACTGGGCTCCACAACTGCTGCGTCATCCATACCGTGCTACAGCAGAACCCCCTACCGGGGCTGATATTGTGCTCCGTTGCCTCCTGGTCACCTCCGTAGGGTGGGTGAGGCGTTGGACTCTGTCCCCTCTGGTTTTAGGTTCTTCTCATCTGGATCCCTCGTCCTGGTTCCACCAGCCTGGTCCACGGGACTCTGTAGCTGCTGATCTTCCACGACCCTCCATTGGCCTCTACGGGATGTTCCGACACCACTTTATCCATATGCACCTGGGCTCCCTGGTATAGTCAGCCGGGTTCCAGGGGTATCAACGGGTTAGATGGCTCTCCAACCTTCCTTGATCCAAGTGGTTCCTTCGGGGTCCTTTGAGAAGGGTCCTAGAACAGTAAAATCCCAAACGCGACTTACCCTGTGTTATCCAATGGACGCCTGACCTGGTGTAACCAGTCTGTACCCGAGTGCCTTGGGGTCTCTGGCTACTTACCCGGAGTGGTTCCGTGTTTCCCCTGGGGTCCTCCATCCATGGTTACTAGTCCTTTTTTGATACCAACCTCACACTCCACTATTTTAGTACATGGTTTGGCCCCCGTTGGGCCCTATGTGTTTTCCTATGCTATTTGATAATTCCCAAAATATTTATTTTGAGTAATTGATACCCCCAAGTAGGAGATATACCAAGTTAGTGTCCAGTGTGTAGTAATAAATATAAAGTATTTTCATACTCACCTGGTGTGGTCTTTCCTGAGTGAAAGGCTTATGACTGTCTATAGTGGTAAATGCAAATGCTTTACATCCTCCTGGATAAGCCTTAGCTGCTCTCCGCAGCTGCCCCTCGAGAGCTCTGGCTTACAGGGACCTAAACACCATCACTAAGGGTTGCCGGGACTCAGTGCACGGCCCCTCACCATAGGTGGACACCATATACTGAGTCAGCCTCCTACGTTGGTGGTTCAGCGGTTGAGATAAGGACTTGCACTATCTTCACAACTTTGTCACAAGTAAGGTTTCCACAAGAAACCACTACTACTTTGGTAATTGCAAAATACTTGTTCGGAAAGACATTTCTAAAACCTTTAGTTAAGGTTTCTCCAAACTTTGTTGTTGTAAGTATAGATTGCTAGAGTAGGGTACACTATACTACACTAGCACCATGTCCACTAATGGGGAATCTAGCCAGACTCAGGAGTCTAGGTACTGTGCCCTTCTGGTCCAGGAGCTTAGGACTCTGTGCAAAGGACCTAGAAGAGGTGGTAAGCGCATTAGGTATTTTCTGTCTGGATTACTCCTCCTAGATAACATCCAGAATCCTGCACGGTCACTGGAGGAGGAAGGCCTGGGTGAGAGGGATGACCTGGACGAGCAGGAGGTATGCAGTACCCCTGGCTCGGTCAACGGGCATGTCCAGGAGGTACCTGCGGAGGTTCCTCTGGTGGACCCTATACCTGTAGTGGGAGGTACTGATGGTACTGAAGGAGGTCATGTCAGTTTGCCCCTTCTCACTCCCCCTGGTTTGGTTCACAGGGTTTCTAGGAGGAGAAGCTCTAAAAGATAAATCTAGGGCCAAGAGAAAGATGGGGAGAAACCTAAAGCTAACATGATAAAGTCTTCTTCATGACCACAAAAATCTCCCTCTGAGGTTGGATCACAATCCTCCTCTTTCACTAGCAATACACCTCCTTGGTGCTTTGTTTGTAAGCAAACATCCATAGGACAAATTATCCAATTTGTCCTAAGAAAGGCACCAAGACTGCTACTACTCATCCTAGTGCCCCTAGCAGTAGCACTAGTAGCAGTAAGCTCCAACAGGGTGTAGCTGGCTTCACCTTTGGTACAACAGTGAGCTCTGACCTCGCCAGAGAAGTCACTGAGGCTGTCCTGCTATCAGAGGGTGGCACTGAACTTGCCACTTTGGCTGCCCGCCCTCCTAATATGAGGAGTTAGAGGCAGTTTCCACTCATCAATGGTATGGAAGCAGAAGCTTACAGGGACACAGGCGCCAGTGTCACTATGGTGGCTGAAGGACTGGTGTCACATGAGCTATACTCACTTGAACAACACTTACCAAGTTACCAACGCAGACGATATCACAAACAGCCACAGTAGGGGTTACTGGCCCTAAAAAGGTTGTGGTACACTCTAACATTCGGACACAGGACACAGACTTCCAGACATCTCCGAGGTTGACACGAGTCCCCAGCAAAGCTGAGACCTGTAGCTATCACAAGAGACGTGGGACCGTAACTCCTGGCCATCCAGTACATTTGATAGTGCCTCGACTTCCCGAGCTTTCCCGAAGTTTTGCATTGGGCTACTTGTAGTCCAAGCCCTGAGTACCTTTTGCATCGAAGATTGTGGGCCTACACTCCACGAGTGTACCTTAGGCCCGCTTTTTGCATTCCTGCTCGAGGTTCCTACGCGATCCCTAGTCCGTTGACTGGTGGGTCCCCATGAAGGTAACTCTTCTGTTTCTTGGGCTTTCCTGGTTGCTCCAGACGTGCCCTGACACCCCACCAAATGGTGAGTCCCTCAGACCTTGCTGGTCTGCACCGAAGCCAGGAACCAGGAAGCACCAGGGAGGTAGTGCTTGCGTCAACGGCCGACGCGAGCACTGTAGGGGTTACACTTTAAAACTATAACTTTAACTTTCTCCATAGAAGTCAATGGTGATTTGCGGCTGTGTTTAGACACTGCGCGCGTCCCCCGTGAATCTCCTGCATCCCTACCATGGGTGGTTCCTGGTTGCCCCAGCGGTTCTACAGGCCCTAGGCCTTGTCTCTATGACCAGAGCGGTACTTATACCACTTTCCTAGTATATAGTTAGTGAGGCCCCTAGGGCAAAACATATACTGTGCTAATTTACTGTGTGCTATTTAAGTTCTTGTATTGTACTTTTGCTTCTAGCCTCATAAAGGGGCATATGTAGGTAGACGTTTGCGATTCGGAAATGCCGGAATATGTAGGTGCATATTAGCAAAATAAAGAATTGCGATTCCTTATTTTGCTTAAGCATTTAAGGAATCGCAATTTTGCGATTCCTTAAATGCTATGTAGGGGTCAATTTAAAAATGCGATTTTAGCTTAAGGAATCGCAAAATACCACCTACTCCAAGTAGATGGTATTTTGCGATTCCCTTTCTAAATGCATTTTTTTAAACTCAATGTGCCATGTGGCGCACAGACATGCCCTTAGGGCATTTATGTGCGCCACATGTACTTTGAGGCACATTCCAGGGGTGCAACAGGTGTCCTTTGGACACCCTGGCACCCTTGGAATCGTGAATCTCAAATTGCGATTTTCTCATAGAAAATCGCAATTTGAGTATGTATCCCCATTCATTCCTTTGGGCCTGTTAGCCCATAGGAATGAATGGGACACTCATTCCTAAATTGCGATTCGCAATTTGCGAATCGCAATGAAGGAATGTTAGGTAATCGCAAAAAAATTGCAAATTATTACCTACATTCCATTTTGCGATTCTGAAATAGCGATTCCTTAAAAATCGCTATTTCAGCATCGCAAAATAGGGATTACCTACATATGCCACAAAGAGACTAGAGGGGTGTGTTTAGAATAAATACATATATTTTATATATATATACCTGGTGTGGTGCTCTTTTCATTTGGTCATTCAAGAGATTATAGACTGGTAAAACAAGCTGCTTTACATTCCTTTAAGACTTAGCCTGAAGGCTGCTCTCCACAGCTACCACAAGGATAGTTGTCTATAAAGGTTGTCTAAACCTACCATCAATAAGGGTCGTTTGGACTGGTGTAAGGTGCCCACTAGAATAGTGGACATCATATGCCAGGCTAACTTCTCACATAGTGGATGTCAGTGTAACCCACAAGGTCTACTGGTAGGATAAACTCCTTTATTTTGAGACTAAGGACCCCAAACCTGGTGACACCAGGAGGTTGGTCATACCCCAGACGTTTAGAGAGTTTCTCTTGACCCTGGCAATGGCATACCCCTTGCAGGGCACCTTGGGTAAAGCAAGACTTGGGACAGGCTTGTCCCACATTTTCAGTGGCCCCATATGTCTGAAGACACTAAGGAGTTGTGTCGCTCCTGTGTCACCTGCCATGCCAGTGGTAGTCAGGTGGCACTACAAATGCCCCTTAATCCCTCTACCAATGGTTGGGGTGCCCTTTGAAAGGGTAGGGATACACATTGTTGGTCCTTTGACCCTCTTACAGCATCCAGGGACAGTTATATCCTGGTGGTGGTGGACCATGCCACCAGATAGCCCAGACGCTATTCCTCTTCTGACCAACACCCTCTTAGGAATCTTTTCCAGAGTGGGATTTCCTAAGGAGGTGGTGTCAGATCAAGATCTACCTGACAGACAAGTGGAAAGAGTGTTGTGCCAACTATAAGTTCACTACACCCTACCATCCACAGGTTGGTTGAAAGATTCAACAAAGCCTTAAAGGTATGATTATGGGACTATCTGACAAACTCAGGAGTTGGGATGTCCTATTACCTTGCCTTCTTTTTGCCTACAGGGAAGTTCCACATAAGGGAGTGGGCTACATCCCATTTGAACTTCTGTTTCAACCTTTGCCTAATCTCCACAACGGCCCCACCAATTCCGGGGATGCCTGGCTCCACCTTGGGGACTCCCAGCAAGGGACCATCCCACAGGGAAAGCCAGGACGGGTTCCCCAGAGTTATACAGCGCCGGGACGCCCCGTTGCTGGGGCAGCTGTGCGCTTTACAAGTATACTACATTTACATTTGGGCATCCAGTTAGGGGTTCTCTTGCTCCTGTGAAGTGAAGGAGGGCTGGGAGCAGCCTTTCAAACCTCCTAAACAGGAGATGGTGGATTATGTATTAGGCATGCGTTCCCACAGGAACAGCAAAAACCTGGAGGCCAGGCAATAACTTCAGAAGTTGAGGTATGACCAAATGTCATGGGTC
The DNA here is from genome assembly GCF_964261635.1 of Lissotriton helveticus. NCBI lineage: Eukaryota > Metazoa > Chordata > Amphibia > Caudata > Salamandridae > Lissotriton > Lissotriton helveticus. Next base: position 53,904,964 of record NC_136057.1, on the reverse strand, counting down.
ATTGCCTCCATGCTTCCTGTTTATACTATGTCCATGGAGTCCTTGGCATGCACTACAAATATTAGCTATGGAAAGGACTGTATGATTATTTTTTTTCTTTAAAACATGCTATACTATGGAAAATGTTCTCTGGTACATAACAGGTTAAGTCCATCTTGAACATTCAGGGCTAGATGTAGGTGGCTAAATACCGGAGGGTAAAGCCGAAATTCGGTAAATTTCAGCGTTACCGACCGGTATTTAGCCCTGCGCGATGTAGGTATTACCGTATGCCATCGGTAATAACGATTCCGTAAATTAAAGGGAAACAGTTACCGATTCCTTATTTACCGATCGGTCAACACCAAAACGCCGAATCGGTAAATACGGAATCGGTAAAAATTCGGTAATGCGTTGTACCAAAATTCGGTAATACGAATTTGTCCAAATTTTGTATTTAAGAATCAGTAATTACCACTGACCCAGAGCAGGTGGTAATGAGGTAAAACATAGGATCTGTGCACACGTCAGCTATCTCACTGTACAGTATTGACAGGCAAATCATGCACAATATAGCACAGAGTCAATAAAGTTGATATGGTCTTGATTGATGTTAGTCTTCAGTTCAGAGTTTATTTGCAAGGCCCAGCCAACACGTGTTTCGTCAGGGTGGTACACCCACGACTTCGCCAGGACTCTAAAATGTACAATGGCTGCATGTTACATACATGTACTTGCACCACATACATCATAAACTCATTTGTATCACATTAAGGTGCATAAGGGTTAGTGTGAGTTTACAAATCAGACTTGAAGAAAGGGGTATTACAAAAGATAGACCCGGCCCCTGGACAGGCCTGATCATATCACCGTGATCAACGTGCGTCCACTATATCTTAGTGTCGCAAACATGCACTTTCCATTTTGGTCATTATAATTCTTCCTAGTGATTGATCAATTGTGCTCTTCAAACGGTCACCCAGGCTCGTCCGTGACCCCATGGACACCCGAGTAAGAAGAAATACGGCGAAACCAAGTAGAAAGGAAAGTAAAATATAAATGAATATGACCTAAAGTACAATGGTAAAGGGTTTAGCACAGCTGTGCTTCTTACCCAATGGGCAGTGGTATCTCAGCTTGTGTTGCGAAATCTCAACATTGTAGGGGATGTCAATACATTGGCTAAATCAGTATTAAATCTATGCATATCTTATTGTACATGGCACTATAATTATGCCCAAGTGCCTATGGAGAGTACCTCACCTCTCCGCCGGTTGTACTTCCGTCCCGGCTGCCAGGTTAAAACAGAGCGCAAGCTGCTGATCAACTGGCTGCCCTTTTCGATGCGATGCATGTGCGCATTCATGTGTGCCATCTCCCGCTGCACTGACCTAATCGCTCTCCCTTGCAGGCGCTGGACCTTCAGCATGTTGATTTCAAGCCCAGCGAAAACAGTGTCACCTTGGCCCGGGATTGGAGGACTGGCTTCCCTTGCCCTGCGGCGTCTGGAGGATGTGTGGGCACGCTCTGATGGGGACTCTGCTCTTTCCCTGTTGCCATCCACAGCCACTCTCGACTATTGGCCCCCTGTGCTCTCCTCCTAGGGCACCTCCATATGCTGGAGGGTCGCCACGGCATGCCTCCTGCCTGACTGTGGTGGTGGTGTTGATTGTGGCAGTGGTGATGGTGATGGTGGTGATGGCGGCGTTTTCTGGAGCTGTGGTGATGGTGGTGGTGGTGACGTTGGTGTTGGGGGTGGTGGTGGTGTTGTGTTCCCTGGAGTCGACTGGTCCTCTTCCTGTTGTCTCCCCTCTGGCCTGGGTGCCTTCTCTCTGCTGCACTGCCAGATGTCCCATCTGTAAAGACAGAATGTAGATACGCTCACTTATCTGGCAGCATTTGCATTGCAATAAACATTATGCCTGCCAATCGCACTGACTGTCCTCTGCTTGCTAATTGCTGTCACATGCCTTTGGGTTTGCTAAACTGACTGTTCTGAACATGTATTACTTCTGACTACATCTCCCATAATGCATTGCAGGTTATGAGTAAAACATGGACTGGAGTGGGAGTCCCTATGCTTCTCTGGGGATTGGGGTTGGGGAAGGGGGTGCACAGCATGCTGTTGCATGCATCTTACCTTGTTTGCTGGCAGCTCTGGCAGAGCTGTCTGCGCCGCCAATGTCACTCACACTCTCCGGCCGGAGGGTGGACCTAAACATGAGCTCCAGGGCTGTTGGTGCAGATGCTCTGCTCCTCCCTCCACCAGTTTTGCTGGCCTGCTTCTGCCTCTCCGCCATCCTCGCCTTCGCAGTCTTCCTCAGGTCATACCATCTTTTCTTTATGTCCTCAATAGAGCGCTGGGCGACCCTGATGGCATTGATCTTGCTCTGAATAGCAAGCCAGATCTGTCTCTTCTGCGATTCTGGCACATGGAGGGACTGCTTGCCAAACAACTTATTATGGTCCTTGGTACTTCTTCGATGAGGACCTCCAACTCCTTCTCGCTAAACTTCTGTTTTCGTTTTCTTTCTGCTCCCTCCTTCTCTCTCTCCTGGTTTGCCATTTTGCTAGTTGTTTTTTTTGCAAAGAGAGGCCGTGTTGCTCCTGGCTCCTCTGCTCAGCTACCTGCCTCACAGTCAGTTCCAGGTTCAGTGCATCTGCCTGAGTGTGGCCACTTCCTGTTTGGGAGGTTATTGGGATGCACAGGATTGGCTGATTCAAAAAATTCCGAATTTTTTAATTACCGAATCGATATTTACCGATTCGGTATTAGTTTCGGTATTTACGAATCCGTATTGGGGTTTCGGTATTTATTTTTTACCGATACCTTCCGATTCGCTATTTTTTACTGATTAATACCGATTCTGTAATTTTTAACGAATCTTTACGTACATCGGAGATACCGATTCCTTAATACCGAATTAGTAATATTCGGTATTAAGGAATCGGTATTTCACGTTGTAGCATACCATATTGTTTATGTATTATTGTTTCCTTTGTTTTTATGTTCATATCATGGAAAGTTACAGAATAGTACTAAAGAATCCCCATCATGTTGGTGCGGTCTCAGCCTATAAAAGAAGACCGCAGCTGAGAACATGTGCTCCTTATTGAGGAAGTTCCCCTAGGGTGGTGCATTGATTCGTGGCAGCAGCTGTTTTCCTACGTGCTGGTTTTCTGAAAAGAATATTTATTTACGGTGGCACCGAAAACTGCAGGTTGGATTTATTGAAGTTCTGGGAATCAGGTAAGAGACTTGTCTTCGATATATTGCCCCCACATTTGGTTATTTGTGGACAAAGCATTGTTTGTTCATTCGTACTATAACCAGCAGCAAGTTTGGAAAAATGAAGCCTGTGAAAGCAAATAGGAACATTGTTTTCAAGATATTTTCTCCGGAATAATTCCACAGCAATTACTCAAGGTCAAAGCATTAAAGACATTACGAGAGAGAAGATGTTCAAGGTTTTTGAAGGTTGAACAGAGAATTATCTGTTTACGAAAACACAGTGAATAAGTAGTATTGCCATTTTATGGCGAGAGATATAATCTCAAAAGACATTTAGCTGAGTTAGCGATTCTTTTATATTAATAGGAGACATTTGGCATTGGCTATATAGACCAGGTGATTTAAACAATCAAACTGAAAGCTACAGTGGATTTGTAGTTAAGTTGAGAGTACTCAAAGCTAACATTGTTTATTTACAACCAAGGGCAATGGTAGGAATACAAATTAAAGCACACAGTCATTACCATTGATATCGTAGAAGGATTTCATTTGCTTGCTGTCTCTATCCAGGTCTCCCTCCCCACAGTACCCTCCCTTATTACCCTTCCCCCCATTTGGCCACTCCGACCTTCTGTTTCTATATAAACAGAATCGGTGCCGCCAGAAGGTGGGCATATTGGGAGTACTGTTCCTGAGGAATCAGACCTTGACACGAAAAGGCTGTTCTGTCTGCTTACCAGCAAGGTCTGAAAGTATGGCTCCTCAAGCATGTGGCCCCAAGAACACTCCAAGACAAGTGGAGTGGTCCCCATACCATCGTGGAGAAGAAAGGTGAGGTCACATATCTGTTGGACCTGGGTATTTCTAGAAGCTCCCCAGGGTGCTTCATGTAAACCGCCTAAAGCCTTACTACAACAGGACTGACATGAGCTTGCTCATGGCAACTAATGAGGGACAGGAGTAAGAGAGTGACCCTCTCCCTGATCTCATCTTACAAGAACCTGTTTATGGATCAGTTGATGGAGTAGTCTTTGCAGACAATGAGGCTGTCTGCAGACAGGTTCTCATCAGTTCCCTGAATTATTTTTCCTAACACCCAGTCAGACTACCTGGTGTGCACATGAGGTGGACACAGGTGACAGCCTGTCTGTCAAGAGTAAAATCTACAGGCAGCCTAACCATGTCCGGGATTGCTTCAAGACAGAGGTCCAGAAGATGCTGACGTTAGGGGTCATTGAGCCTTCAGACAGCCCCTGGGCTCAATCCTAGGGCAGAAAGAGAGATATTAGGTTTTGTGTAGACTAAAAAGACCTCAGTGCAGTCACTGAGGGCCAGATGTACGACCATTACGTTTTGCAGGTCGCAAATTGTGATGTTTTGTAACTAGCAAAATAAATGTACCAATGTGTGTTTGACATTTAGCGATTTCCAATGGTGTCGCAAATTACCTGCCTCATAATATATTCATGAGCCAGGTCACAATATGCGACCCATTGGGAATGGCCAGCATTCACAGGGATGGTGGGCTGCTGGGATAAGCAGACCACCATATCTGTGATTGCTTTTTAAATAAAACAGTTTTTAGAAAATGCAGCTGGTTTTCCTTAAAGGAAAACATGATGCATTTAAAGAAGAACAATGAAACGTTTCTGTTCCATTTATTAAGAGCAGGGAGTGGTCGTGGTGCCACTGCCTGCTTCTTAAAAAATATTTTTAATTCCCAACGCAAAGGGGAAGGAGTCACCTGGGCACCTCTTCCCATTTGCGACTGGCTTACCACCTACTTGAAGTAGGTGGTAACTGCGATTGTTTTGAGACTGCATTTGCGGACGTGAAGCAATCGTACATACTAGTGCGACTTGCTATTAGGAATGGATGCCCTTGGGACACTTCTTCCTACTAGCGACTCGCTAACCCCATTTTGCAAGTTGGTAATAGGTTACCGACTTGCAAGATAGGGCTTGTACAAACCACAACCCTTTTTAACAGTTGCAAGTAGACTGATTTTCCATTTGCGACTGATAAATAGAGTCGTACATCAAGCCCTAAGACTGATGCCCATCTGAACAAAGGATTTCCTGTGAAGGAGAGGTGTGACCACCTCTCCTTCAGAATTAGGTAGGGCGGTGGTGCTTCTTGGAGCATTTCACTGGCTTGGAAAGCTGAGACGTATCCCAGACCCCCTCCGATAGGTGAATCACCAGAAAAGATGTCCTTCCTCTTTTTAGGATTACTTAAGGGCTCCCCTGAGGATGGGTCCTTCAATTTTGTCCCGACAACATAGTCTAGATCGGAATGCCTGTCTTCTGAAGACTGTCCAAAGACTCTTCTGTTGTTGGACACTGGAACTGTGCTGTTCTTCAAGCCAGAACTTATGACATGATTGCTCCAGTGGGAGGATTCCTGCTACATGTTCATCCCTGTGCTTTTCAAAGTTCTGCAACTCTGTGGCCGTGCATCTTCCGAGCCTTTATATCATGTCTCTGGCCATGCCCGTAGCAGCAATAATTTGATCTACTGATATAGCAGCAGGTGTGCTTGATTTTACAATTAAATTGACATAAGCCTCAGCCGCATTGGAAGTGGTACCATGACTCTGTACTGGTACTCGTCAAAAGTAGTCCGCAGGTTTTTGGTCTTTCCCGGCCAGTGCACAATGGCGTAATCATATTCCTGCAATTGTGAACCCCACCTCTCAATGTGAGGATGCATCTTGGTTTTAGTATTGCCAAAGTTCGTAAGCAGTGCTTGATGGTCACTAACAAGAGTGAAATGTTTTCCATGTAGGAACGCATGAAATCTTCACAAGCCCAATCCACAGCTGAGCTTTCTTTTTCAGGTTGTGAATAGGCATGTTCAGACTGTGTAAAACGTCTGCTAGCATGAGCCACAATATGTAGCGTTGGATCAAAGTGCGCCACTTCATTGGCATTCTCGATTGCATGTTTGATTGTCTTGAAACTTTATTTGCATTCATGTGAACATTAAAATAAAGCATTTGATTTTGTTCAGTCTCTCAGTGGAGCACTTACTGAGGCAAAATCCTGTATGTATCTGGAGCAGTAACTTGCCAAAAGAGCGTAGCATAGTCACATCTTCAGACAGACTTGTAGCTCACAACGGTTGCACTTTAGCTGGATCTGGAGTCATTCCCCATCTAAGAAAATATGGCTAAAGAACTTTAGTTTTGTTTAACTCACAATTTTCTGCATTTAAAGTGAGACCTGCATTAGTAAGTTAGTTAGTATGTAGACGGCACACTTGTGTAAGAGCTTAATCATGTTCTTTGCGTGTGGCCCCAAATACGAGCATATCATCACTATAATTGACATTCGTGACAGGCTGTATTATGCGTATATTGACGTCTTGAAACACTTCAGCAGCTGATGCCACTCCAAAACGTATTCGTTTATATCTGAATAACCATGTGCAGAAAAGGTAGTACTGCACCTGCAATTTTCTTCCAGTTCCAATTGATGATGCACTTTGTTCCGATCAAGGCGAGAAAAGACTTTAGCACCATTCAGCTGGGTGATCACATTGGCAATGTGTGGCTCTGGAGGTCGTTCTCGTTCAATGTGTGGCTCTGGATGTCGTTCTTGTTCAATGTATGGCTCTGGAGGTCGATCTCGTCCAATGTGTGGCTCTGGAGGTCACTCTCGTTCAGTGTGTGGCTCTGGAGGTCGATCTCGTTCAATGTGTGGCTCTGGATGTCGTTCTTGTTCAATGTATGGCTCTGGAGGTCGATCTCGTCCAATGTGTGGCTCTGGAGGTCACTCTCGTTCAGTGTGTGGCTCTGGAGGTCGATCTCGTTCAATGTGTGGCTCTGGATGTCGTTCTTGTTCAATGTATGGCTCTGGAGGTCGATCTCGTCCAATGTGTGGCTCTGGAGGTCACTCTCGTTCAATGTGTGGCTCTCGAGGTTGTTCTCATTCAATGTGTGGCTCTGGATGTCGTTCTCGTTCAATGTGTGGCTCTGGATGTCATTCTCGTTCAATGTGTGGCTCTGGATGTCGTTCTCATTCAATGTGTGGCTCTGGAGGTCGTTCTCGTTCAATGTGTGGCTCTGGAGGTCGTTCTCGTTCAATTTATGGCTCTGGAGGTCGTTCTTGCTTAATGTGGGGCTCTGGATGTCATTCTCATTCAATCGCCTTGTTAGCTTGGCACACAGCACACGGCACCTCCACAGTCCATTGTTGGCACTACCAGTAAGGGCAAAACCCACGGCATAGGCCCATCTCTTAATAATATTATCATGATTTAGGAGGGTCTCAATCTCCGTTTCAACAGCTTCCTGTACATAAAAGGCAATTCGACGATGTCTCTCAGCAACAGGAAGGACACCCTCATTTATATGCAATTGTACTTTGATTGTTCTCAGTTTGTTTAACCATGAACTAATGAGGGAAACTGAGTCACTCTCTCGTGATGTGCAGTCATATTGTAGTTCACAGATATCAGCCCCATATCAGCAGCAGTATTGAAGCAGAGTAAATAGGAACTTGATGACAGACGTACCTTGCAATGTCATGAAATTGGTGTTTGTACTTGTGTTTTCTTGTGTTTTGTAGTTGCCGTAAATGAACCTTAACTTATTCATGGTATCCATGCAGACCATGTGTATACTTTAGTCTTCGATGGAGTGAGACGCAGTGCAGCAGACATTTCGTAATATTTCTCCTCAAGCATAATGTTTATTGAAACACCACCGTCGATAATAAAACGTATGGAGTAACCTTTTACCTCTAGGGTTATTTTAGGGCAATGTTTGAATAACTTTTGTGGTTTTACTTGTCGACTTTTCTTCAACTCATATTCTTCTCTGCATGAGGCCAGTTCGACATCCGCACGTTTGTCTGAGGTAAACACTGACATCACACATCCATCTTCTTCACTGTCACTTGGTACTGTAATGGAAGAACTTTAAGATGAAGATTTAGACGACGATCTACTTTGTTTAGTGTTTATTTGCCTCAGGTGATGTTGTCGCTTGGCCTTGTGGGCATGCCTAGAACGTTGTATCTGGAACATTCTGGCAGCCATTTTGTCTTTACGGCGTGACTCGCTTAGTTTCTCTGTTGACTTGCACACTGTCAGAAAATGGTTCTCTTTCCTGCAACCTTTGCATACTTAACCAATGGCGGGACATTTACCAGCATGTGCAAAGGAAAATCCAAATATGAAGAACAATTTCTTCTTCTTTGGAGACATCACTTTGTGTTCCTCAACCTTATGTTTTTCTTTACTCTTTTCATTCATGACTGACTCACTTGGAGCTCCTCCGCCCTCTATGTCAGCAGCTTGTTTGTCAGCAACTTCCTCAGATCTAGTGGCAATCCGGACTTGCTCTAGACTCAGCTTTATTCTCAGCATTTGTTGTCTGAAGGAATTAGAAAAGCAACCATCTATGACTCTTAGTCTTATAGCTTCTTCGTCGTTGAGATCATTGAATCAGCAATGTTTGATAAGCATATCAAGTCTTTCTACAAATTCGTTGATCGTTTCACCAACGTTCTGTTCTTGGCTGAAAATAAATTGCTCATAATTAAAATTTGGCAATTGGATTGAATTTTATATTGAGCGTCTCTTTGATTTAATGCAAAGAAGCCTCTTTAGCTTGTAGTATTTTCTTTATCAATTGCTTTACTCCTTCACCTGCAAGGTTCTTGAGGTATTGGATTATCCTTTTGTTATCTACTTCTTCCAGTGCATAAATTAAATCATCAAACGTTTCAATGAAGGCAGTTCACAATGCGCCAATATTTTGCACCTTTTTACAATACTGGTTCACTCACTGGACTCACAGCACCTTCTTCATCTTTTACAGTGAGTATCTGGTTTGTCTCTTGCAAGTGATCATCACCATTCTCAGTTTTCTGCATTGAACTTGGTTTCCACTGCTTTAGCGTTTTCTCAGTATCTGGCTATTTGTCTTTTAGCGCTTCCTTGCTCCTGGTTGTCGCTGCATTTAGCGATTCTCAGTGTGTGACTATTTTCTCTGCTAGCGCTTCCTAGCACTGGACTGTCGTTGCTTTTACGGCTTCTCTTTACCTGGTTGTTGCTGCATTTAGAGTTAATGTTCGTTATGACTTATGGATCTGTGTCACGTTGTGGCGCGGTATCTCTTTCACGGCCTTACAAGCAGGTGTCTGGCCGAGGATATGTAAATTTCTTTGAAAAGCCTTTGTCTCCTTCGACAGCTTTGCTCTGGCTGGAGCGGCCCTTTGACTCTACATACGCCAATCGTCAATCTTCTATTCGACTGAGTCACGGGTGGCACGCATGAGCAGTTTGCTGACCTCGGCAAACTCTCTGGGGGAGCACTCCTGTTCTTTGGGTTATGTATCCCCTATCTTGTCACCAGTTGTAGCCTCCTCCCCAGCCTGGGTACATATAAATGATCCAGCCACACACAGAGCTCAATTATAAACATTTTTATTCTGCACTGAATAAACCGTTGACTGAATATTCTATGTCAAGAATCTTTATTAACCACACCCTATCTCTTATGTACCGTTCTACTGAGTCCATCAGGGACCATACCCATCATCGCTAACTCACAAGACACTACAAGAGCTGTTCTTTGTTAATTCTGTTTTTTACTTTTGTTTTGAATTTAGGTGAAAGAGTTTTTATGATGGCCGAAAGAGTTCCAATGTTCCACCCAGGGAGGAGGCACTGTCAAGTATTATCCGTGCCAAGTGCCACGCATCAGGGGTTAGTGTAACACATTTTAGTGCATCTCACCACATTTCTACACTAACATGCATTTGCCACAATTTTTCAGCATTTCTCAAGGCGCTTTGCTTTCATTGAGGCTTGAGTGCAGCCAGCGCTCATTTGTTTTATCCTATTGCAGTCTGAGCTAGGCCCATAGAAGTGGCTGGGTTGCATTGGAAACGTCTTCAGGGCCCAGCTTGTAACAATATATGTGCATTGGTTCTGCCGTACATGTCCGAAAACAATAATCAAAGTGTCTCTGAGCACATGCTGTGCTCACACCTCCAGTCGAGGGATGGACTGCCCTATAGGACGGTGTGGCAGTGCCAGGGCTCGTCCCACAGGTAAGTATGAGGGCCGTGGTGTTGGCTGCTTATGAGAATAATTCAAGCGAGAGCCATGAAGTATATGGAATGATAACAGAGAATGTCTATTTAGATTCCTTTGTGTGATGTGTACTATCAACGAGACTATTCATTGTTTCTCTGATTGCCTTGAGAAAGCCCCAGGCGTGCCAGCTACTTTGCGCAAAACACATGGAGGTGTTGCCTGCCGGTCTCTCTGGAAATACTTCTACAATTATCTGGAGGCATCAGGGGTGTTGCCACCTGACAGGCAGTCTGACCGCTGGAACACCGAATGAAGAGTTCTGTCCGGGTCTCGTAACCCCTTCAGCTGTACCTCAATCAATCAATCAATCAGGTCATTTGTAGAGCGCACTACTCACCCGTAGGGTCTCAAGGCGCTGGGTTGGGGGGGGGGTGCCGTTACTGCTCGAACAGCCAGGTCTTGAGCTTCCTCCTGAAGGAGAGGTGGTCTTGGGTCAGGCGTAGGTCGGTCGGGAGTGAGTTCCAGGTCTTGGCGGCCAGGTAGGAGAAGGACCTTCCTCCTGTTGTCGCTCTTCGGATGCGGGGGACGGCGGCGAGGGCGTGGCTGGTTGATCTGAGGAGGCGCTTGGGAGTGTAGAAGTTGATCCGGTTGTTGAGGTAGCTCGGGCCTTGGTCGTGTATGGCTTTGTGCGCGTGGGTGAGGAGACGGAAGGTGATTCTCTTGTTGACCGGGAGCCAATGCAGATCTCTCAGGTGTCCGGAGATGTGGCTGCGTCGGGGGATGTCGAGGATGAGTCTGGCCGAGGCGTTCTGGATCCGCTGGAGTCTCTTCTGGAGCTTGGCGGTGGTTCCGGCGTAAAGGGCGTTGCCGTAGTCCAGTCGGCTGGTGACGAGGGCCTGGGTGACCGTCTTCCTCGTCTCGGTGGGGATCCACCGGAAGATCTTCGGCTTGTGAGCCTGTTTCAAGGACTGGTGGGGCATTTTTTACAGTGGATTTTCCTGAAATCATCACACAGTTTGTATAACACCCAAAGGTCTAATCACCAGCGCATTACCTGTATCCCTTGGAGTGTTTCAGCATCCCCTGCATGCCTTAATGATTGTGACCCCCTCCAATTTGAAGACAGATGTGTTATCGGGCAGACCGCCCTCAGTCTTGGGGTGCTCTCGGAGCCCTGAAGCTGTAAAGCTTTTACAGGTGTTCATGCCCATCAAAGCTTTTACAGGAGCTCATGTTCATCAAAGCTTTTACAGGAGCTCATGTCCATCAAAGCTTTTACAGGAGCTCATGCCCATCAAAGCTTTTACAGGAGCTCATGTTCATCAAAGCTTTTACAGGAGCTCATGTCCATCAAAGCTTTCACAGGAGCTCATGTCCATTAAAGCTTTCACAGGAGCTCATGTCCATCAAAGCTTTTACAGGAGCTCATGTCCATCAAAGCTTTTACAGGAGCTCATGTCCATCAAAGCCTTTACAGGAGCTTATGTCCATCAAAGCTTTCACAGGAGCTCATGTTCATCAAAGCTTTTACAGGAGCTCATGTTCATCAAAGCTTTTACAGGAGCTCATGTCCATCAAAGCTTTTACAGGAGCTCATGTCCATCAAAGCTTTCACAGGAGCTCATGTCCATCAAAGCTTTCACAGGAGCTCATGTCCATCAAAGCTTTTACAGGAGCTCATGTCCATCAAAGCCTTTACAGGAGCTTATGTCCATCAAAGCTTTCACAGGAGCTCATGTTCATCAAAGCTTTTACAGGAGCTCATGTTCATCAAAGCTTTTACAGGAGCTCATGTCCATCAAAGCTTTTACAGGCGCTCATGTCCATCAAAGCTTTTACAGGAGCTTATGTCCATCAAAGCTTTTACAGGAGCTCATATCCATCAAAGCTTTTACAGGAGCTCATGTCCTTCAAAGCTTTTACAGAAGCTCATGTCCATTAAAGCTTTTACAGGCGCTCATGCCCATCAAAGCTTTTACAGGAGCTTATGTCCATCAAAGCTTTTACAGGAGCTCATATCCATCAAAGCTTTTACAGGAGCTCATGTCCTTCAAAGCTTTTACAGGAGCTTATGTCCATCAAAGCTTTTACAGGCGCTCATGTCTATCAAAGCTTTTACAGGCGCTCATGTCCATCAAAGCTTTTACAGGTGCTTATGTCCATCAAAGCTTTTACAGGAGCTCATATCCATCAAAGCTTTTACAGGAGCTCATGTCCTTCAAAGCTTTTACAGGAGCCCATGTCCATCAAAGCTTTTACAGGCGCTCATGTCTATCAAAGCTTTTACAGGCGCTCATGTCTATCAAAGCTTTTACAGGCGCTCATGTCCATTAAAGCTTTTATAGGCGTTCATGTCCATCAAAGCTTTTACAGGCGCTCATGTCTATCAAAGCTTTTACAGGAGCTCATGTCCATCAAAGATTTTACAGGAGCTCATGTTCATCAAAGCTTTTACAGGAGCTCATGTCCATCAAAGCTTTTACAGAAGCTCATATCCATCAAAGCTTTTACAGGAGCTTATGTCCATCAAAGCTTTTACAGGAGCTCATGTCCTTCAAAGCTTTTACAGGAGCTCATGTCCATTAAAGCTTTTACAGGAGCTCATGTCCATCAAAGCTTTTACAGGAGCTTATGTCCATCAAAGCTTTTACAGGAGCTCATATCCATCAAAGCTTTTACAGGAGCTCATGTCCTTCAAAGCTTTTACAGGAGCTTATGTCCATCAAAGCTTTTACAGGCGCTCATGTCTATCAAAGCTTTTACAGGCGCTCATGTCCATTAAAGCTTTTACAGGCGCTCATGTCTATCAAAGTTTTTACAGGCGCTCATGTCCATCAAAGCTTTTACAGGAGCTTATGTCCATCAAAGCTTTTACAGGAGCTCATATCCATCAAAGCTTTTACAGGAGCTCATGTCTATCAAAGCTTTTACAGGCGCTCATGTCCATTAAAGCTTTTGTAGGCGTTCATGTCCATCAAAGCTTTTACAGGCGCTCATGTCTATCAAAGCTTTTACAGGAGCTCATGTCCATCAAATATTTTACAGGAGCTCATGTTCATCAAAGCTTTTACAGGAGCTCATGTCCATCAAAGCTTTTACAGGAGCTCATATCCATCAAAGCTTTTACAGGAGCTTATGTCCATCAAAGCTTTTACAGGCGCTCATGTCTATCAAAGCTTTTACAGGCGCTCATGTCCATCAAAGCTTTTACAGGCGTTCATGTCCATCAAAGCTTTTACAGGAGCTTATGTCCATCAAAGCTTTTACAGGCGCTCATGTCCATCAGAGCTTTTACAGGCGTTCATGTCCATCAAAGCTTTTACAGGCGCTCATGTCTATCAAAGCTTTTACAGGCGCTCATGTCCATCAAAGCTTTTACAGGCGCTCATGTCCATCAAAGCTTTTATAAACGCTCATGTCCATCAAAGCTTTTACAGGATCTCATGTCCATCAAAGCTTTTACAGGAGCTCATGTCCATCAAAGCTTTTACAGGAGCTCATATCCAAAGCTTTTACAGGCATTCATGTCCATCAAAGCTTTTACAGGAGCTTATGTCCATCAAAGCTTTTACAGGAGCTCATGTCCATCAAAGCTTTTACAAGCGCTCATGTCCATCAAAGCTATTACAGGAGCTCATATCCAAGGCTTTTACAGGCGTTCATGTCCATCAAAGCTTTTACAGGAGCTTATGTCCATCAAAGCTTTTACAGGTGCTCATGTCTATCAAAGCTTTTACAAGCGCTCATGTCCATCAAAGCTTTTACAGGAGCTCATGTCCATCAAAGCTTTTACAGGAGCTCATGTCCATCAAAGCTTTTACAAGCGCTCATGTCCATCAAAGCTTTTACAGAAGCTCATGTCCATCAAAGCTTTTACAGGAGCTCATGTCCATTAAAGCTTTTACAGGAGCTCATGTCCATCAAATCTTTTACAAGCACTCATGTCCATCAAAGCTTTTACAGGAGCTCATGTCCATCAAAGCTTTTACAGGAGCTCATATCCATCAAAGCTTTTACAGGAGCTTATGTCCATCAAAGCTTTTACAGGCGCTCATGTCTATCAAAGCTTTTACAGGAGCTTATGTCCATCAAAGCTTTTACAGGAGCTCATATCCATCAAAGCTTTTACAGGAGCTCATGTCTATCCAAGCTTTTACAGGAGCTCATGTCCATTAAAGCTTTTACAGGCGCTCATGTCTATCAAAGCTTTTACAGGCGCTCATGTCCATCAAAGCTTTTACAGGAGCTCATATCCATCAAAGCTTTTACAGGAGCTCATGTCCTTCAAAGCTTTTACAGGAGCTTATGTCCATCAAAGCTTTTACAGGAGCTCATATCCATCAAAGCTTTTACAGGAGCTCATGTCCTTCAAAGCTTTTACAGGAGCTTATTTCCATCAAAGCTTTTACAGGCGCTCATGTCTATCAAAGCTTTTACGGGCGCTCATGTCCATTAAAGCTTTTACAGGAGCTCATGTCCATCAAAGCTTTTACAGGAGCTCATATCCATCAAAGCTTTTACAGGAGCTTATGTCCATCAAAGCTTTTACAGGCGCTCATGTCTATCAAAGCTTTTACAGGAGCTTATGTCCATCAAAGCTTTTACAGGAGCTCATATCCATCAAAGCTTTTACAGGAGCTCATGTCTATCCAAGCTTTTACAGGAGCTCATGTCCATTAAAGCTTTTACAGGCGCTCATGTCTATCAAAGCTTTTACAGGCGCTCATGTCCATCAAAGCTTTTACAGGAGCTTATGTCCATCAAAGCTTTTACAGGAGCTCATATCCATCAAAGCTTTTACAGGAGCTCATGTCCTTCAAAGCTTTTACAGGAGCTTATGTCCATCAAAGCTTTTACAGGAGCTCATATCCATCAAAGCTTTTACAGGAGCTCATGTCCTTCAAAGCTTTTACAGGAGCTTATTTCCATCAAAGCTTTTACAGGCGCTCATGTCTATCAAAGCTTTTACAGGCGCTCATGTCCATTAAAGCTTTTACAGGCGCTCATGTCTATCAAAGCTTTTACAGGCTCTCATGTCCATCAAAGCTTTTACAGGAGCTTATGTCCATCAAAGCTTTTACAGGAGCTCATATCCATCAAAGCTTTTACAGGAGCTCATGTCCTTCAAAGCTTTTACAGGAGCCCATGTCCATCAAAGCTTTTACAGGCGCTCATGTCTATCAAAGCTTTTACAGGCGCTCATGTCCATTAAAGCTTTTATAGGCGTTCATGTCCATCAAAGCTTTTACAGGCGCTCATGTCTATCAAAGCTTTTACAGGAGCTCATGTCCATCAAAGATTTTACAGGAGCTCATGTTCATCAAAGCTTTTACAGGAGCTCATGTCCATCAAAGCTTTTACAGGAGCTCATATCCATCAAAGCTTTTGCAGGAGCGTATGTCCATCAAAGCTTTTACAGGCGCTCATGTCTATCAAAGCTTTTACAGGCGCTCATGTCCATCAAAGCTTTTACAGGAGCTCATGTCCATCAAAGCTTTTACAGGAGCTCATATCCAAAGCTTTTACAGGCGTTCATGTCCATCAAAGCTTTTACAGGAGCTTATGTCCATCAAAGCTTTTACAGGAGCTCATGTCCATCAAAGCTTTTACAAGCGCTCATGTCCATCAAAGCTATTACAGGAGCTCATATCCAAAGCTTTTACAGGCGTTCATGTCCATCAAAGCTTTTACAGGAGCTTATGTCCATCAAAGCTTTTACAGGTGCTCATGTCTATCAAAGCTTTTACAAGCGCTCATGTCCATCAAAGCTTTTGCAGGAGCTCATGTCCATCAAAGCTTTTACAGGAGCTCATGTCCATCAAAGCTTTTACAAGCGCTCATGTCCATCAAAGCTTTTACAGGAGCTCATGTCCATCAAAGCTTTTACAAGCGCTCATGTCCATTAAAGCTTTTACAGGAGCTCATGTCCATCAAATCTTTTACAAGCACTCATGTCCATCAAAGCTTTTACAGGAGCTCATGTCCATCAAAGCTTTTACAGGAGCTCATATCCATCAAAGCTTTTACAGGAGCTTATGTCCATCAAAGCTTTTACAGGCGCTCATGTCTATCAAAGCTTTTACAGGAGCTTATGTCCATCAAAGCTTTTACAGGAGCTCATATCCATCAAAGCTTTTACAGGAGCTCATGTCTATCCAAGCTTTTACAGGAGCTCATGTCCATTAAAGCTTTTACAGGCGCTCATGTCTATCAAAGCTTTTACAGGCGCTCATGTCCATCAAAGCTTTTACAGGAGCTTATGTCCATCAAAGCTTTTACAGGAGCTCATATCCATCAAAGCTTTTACAGGAGCTCATGTCCTTCAAAGCTTTTACAGGAGCTTATGTCCATCAAAGCTTTTACAGGAGCTCATGTCCATCAAAGCTTTTACAGGAGCTTATGTCCATCAAAGCTTTTACAGGAGCTCATATCCATCAAAGCTTTTACAGGAGCTCATGTCCTTCAAAGCTTTTACAGGAGCTTATGTCCATCAAAGCTTTTACAGGCGCTCATGTCTATCAAAGCTTTTACAGGCGCTCATGTCCATTAAAGCTTTTACAGGCGCTCATGTCTATCAAAGCTTTTACAGGCGCTCATGTCCATCAGAGCTTTTACAGGCGTTCATGTCCATCAAAGCTTTTACAGGCGCTCATGTCTATCAAAGCTTTTACAGGAGCTCATGTCCATCAAAGCTTTTACAGGAGCTTATGTCCATCAAAGCTTTTACAGGAGCTCATATCCATCAAAGCTTTTACAGGAGCTCATGTCCTTCAAAGCTTTTACAGGAGCCCATGTCCATCAAAGCTTTTACAGGCGCTCATGTCTATCAAAGCTTTTACAGGCGCTCATGTCCATTAAAGCTTTTATAGGCGTTCATGTCCATCAAAGCTTTTACAGGCGCTCATGTCTATCAAAGCTTTTACAGGAGCTCATGTCCATCAAAGCTTTTACAGGAGCTCATGTTCATCAAAGCTTTTACAGGAGCTCATGTCCATCAAAGCTTTTACAGGAGCTTATGTCCATCAAAGCTTTTACAGGTGCTCATGTCTATCAAAGCTTTTACAGGCGCTCATGTCCATCAAAGCTTTTACAGGCGTTCATGTCCATCAAAGCTTTTACAGGAGCTTATGTCCATCAAAGCTTTTACAGGCGCTCATGTCCATCAAAGCTTTTACAGGCGCTCATGTCTATCAAAGCTTTTACAGGCGCTCATGTCCATCAAAGCTTTTACAGGCGCTCATGTCCATCAAAGCTTTTATAAACGCTCATGTCCATCAAAGCTTTTACAGGAGCTTATGTCCATCAAAGCTTTTACAGGAGCGCATATCCATCAAAGCTTTTACAGGAGCTCATGTCCATCAAAGCTTTTACAGGATCTCATGTCCATCAAAGCTTTTACAGGAGCTCATGTCCATCAAAGCTTTTACAGGAGCTCATATCCAAAGCTTTTACAGGCGTTCATGTCCATCAAAGCTTTTACAGGAGCTTATGTCCATCAAAGCTTTTACAGGAGCTCATGTCCATCAAAGCTTTTACACGCGCTCATGTCCATCAAAGCTATTACAGGAGCTCATATCCAAAGCTTTTACAGGCGTTCATGTCCATCAAAGCTTTTACAGGAGCTTATGTCCATCAAAGCTTTTACAGGTGCTCATGTCTATCAAAGCTTTTACAAGCGCTCATGTCCATCAAAGCTTTTACAGGAGCTCATGTCCATCAAAGCTTTTACAGGAGCTCATGTCCATCAAAGCTTTTACAAGCGCTCATGTCCATCAAAGCTTTTACAGAAGCTCATGTCCATCAAAGCTTTTACAGGAGCTCATGTCCATTAAAGCTTTTACAGGAGCTCATGTCCATCAAATCTTTTACAAGCACTCATGTCCATCAAAGCTTTTACAGGAGCTCATGTCCATCAAAGCTTTTACAGGAGCTCATATCCATCAAAGCTTTTACAGGAGCTTATGTCCATCAAAGCTTTTACAGGCGCTCATGTCTATCAAAGCTTTTACAGGAGCTTATGTCCATCAAAGCTTTCACAAGCGCTCATGTCCATCAAAGATTTACAGGCGCTCATGTCCATCAAAGCTTTTCAAGCGCTCATGTCCATCAAAGCTTTTACAGTAGCTCATGTCCATCAAAGCTATTACAGGAGCTCATGTCCATCAAGGCTTTTACAGGAGCTCATGTCCATCAGAGCTTTTACAGGAGCTCATGTCCATCAGAGCTTTTACAGGAGCTCATGTCCATCAAGGCTTTTACAGGCACTCATGTCCATCAAAGCTTTTTACAAGAGCTCATGTCCATCAAAGCTTTTACAGGCGCTCATGTCCATCAAGGCTTTTACAGGCGCTCATGTCCATCAAAGCTTTTACAGGCGCTCATGTCCATCAAAGCTTTTTACAAGAGCTCATGTCCATCAAAGCTTTTACAGGTGCTCATGTCTATCAAGGCTTTTACAGGCGCTCATGTCCATCAAAGCTTTTACAGGAGCTCATGTCCATCAAAGCTTTTTACAAGAGCTCATGTCCATCAAAGCTTTTACAGGCGCTCATGTCCATCAAAGCTTTTACAGGCGCTCATGTCCTTCAAAGCTTTTACAGGCGCTCATGTCCATCAAAGCTTTTACAGGCGCTCATGTCCTTCAAAGCTTTTACAGGTGCTCATGTCTATCCGGTGCCCCTTGCTGTTTGTCAAGACCCAGCATTTTCCGTTATGGGTGAATAAGAATTGTTTGAGGAATCAAGATTGTTCTGCTGCTGCCTCAGACAGGACATTTCCTCATGGGCTGCCGCCTGTCCTTCACTGGAAAAAGGCCAGTCAGTACATTGAGTTCAGGTGTCACTCTCTTAACTGATGGCAGAGTATGAGGCATTGGAGACAGACCCACTGACTTTGGAAGCTTCAGAATCAGCAGGGCCGTCAGCGTTCACATTTCACATGCTTTCATCCATCTTGCATTTCCTAAGAGAATTTAGTTTTTTCAGATGATGTGTTTCTGTGTCTTTATTGTCATACAACACATGACTCAAATGTATTACAAATTGTGATGCCTCAGGTCTGGGTGAGCTCAGACTGTGATTGGGTGTTTATGATGGGCACGACTGAGAGTCCTGTCCATCAAAGCTTTCACAGGCGCTCATGTCTGGCAGCGCAGAATGCACACCCACATCTGCGAGGCTACGCAAAGCCACTTTTCGTGACGCTCTGGCAGCGCAGAGTGCAGACCCATATCTGCCAGGCTACGCAAAGCCACTTTTCGTGACGCTCCGGCAGCATAGAGTGCAGACCCATATCTGCGAGGCTACGCAAAGCCACTTTTCATGACGCTCCGGCAGCATAGAGTGCAGACCCATATCAGCGAGGCTACGCAAAGCCACTTTTCGTGACGCTCCGGCAGCATAGAGTGCAGACCCATATCTGCGAGGCTACGCAAAGCCACTTTTCGTGACGCTCTATCAGCATAGAGTGCAGACCCATATCTGCGAGGCTACGCAAAGCCACTTTTCATGTCGCTCCGGCAGCGCAGAGTGCAGACCCATATCTGCGAGGCTACGCAAAGCCACTTTTCGTGACGCTCTATCAGCATAGAGTGCAGACCCATATCTGCGAGGCTACGCAGAGCCACTTTACATGACGCCCCGGCAGCGCAGAGTGCAGACCCATATCTGCGAGGCTACGCACAGCCACTTTTCATGACGCTCCGGCAGCGCAGAGTGCAGACCCATATCTGGAGGCTAGGCAAAGCCACTTTACATGACTCTCTGGCAGCGCGGAGTGCAGACCCATATCTGCGAGGCTACGCAAAGCCACTTTTCAAGACGCTCCGGCAGCATAGAGTGCAGACCCATATCAGCGAGGCTACGCAAAGGCACTCTGCATGGCTTTTCATGGCCTGGTGGATATGGTGTAAGGCAGCGCAGGTCGCTGCGTTTCCTTACACTGCGCCAGGGAGCCGTTCCATGGACGTTGCAGTGGGTGCTCCCAATCAACACCCATGGGTTTTGATACATTCCCAGATTTACGTGAATCTGTAAATCTAGGAATGTGTCAAAACTGTACGCCTCCCAGGGCGGGCGTAACGAGGAGAAATATTCTCCTTCAGCACGCATGGAAAGAGGAACACGCCTCCATGGATTGTTTTTTCGCAGGAAGGTGTTTCTCTCTGCACAAAAACAATCCACCCAACAACACAGATCCCATGCACCATGCTGCAAGGGTGCTAGGCACAAAATTGTGCGCCTGCTGAAAGGACAGCAATGCACTGTATCCCGTAAACAAGCTGCATTCCTGCCCTTTCAATGTAGAGTCCGGCCGCGCAGCAGAAAGACTCGCAGCGTTGCCCTACACAGAATCATTGTAAATGAGGCGCCTTTGATTTGTAGGCAGGTTTTTGACTTTATTCAATTCCTATGTGTAAGAGATGTAAATGTAAATGTAGTTGAGCTTATATAGCGCACAGCTACCCGCAGTGGGTTTCCCGGCGCTTGCTCCTGGTATTCCCCTGTGAGATAGCAGGGTATCCACAAGGGGAAAGTCAGGCATCCCGCCACGAGGGGCCGTTGTGGAGATTAAGCAAGCTATTGCCCAGAGTCGCAGAGTGTGAACCCGTGAGTCGAGGAGGCACCGGGGCGAGAATTATCGAGTCCGAATTATCGAGTCCGTGGAATTTTTAGCCCAAGACCCGCCGAGGCGGGTAATTGAACCCTGGTCCGGGACCGATCTCAGCTTCCGGGTCTGCTGCCTCTAACCCCTGAGCCACACTTCTCCACTGCGTGCACCGTAAGAATATCAGAGCTATCTGTATGACCCATTGCAGTAATTGCACTTCCTAATTTATTTCTATTTTCTTTTATAGCGCTATTTATACTAACGTAGGATCTCAGAGCCCTTTACATCACAAGAACGGGATACACAGAGATAATGAATCATACAAATGTGTAAATCAATGTACTGGGACTGTTACAAACGACAATGTGGACTACACTGTGTGGGCGTCACATATCACAAACTCGTAGGCATTATACGTTAAGTGCATTTGGTGCGGAGAATCACAAAGTCCGGATTTAAAATGTTAAGCAGTGGTCGCCTGTGCATTGACTTTATTACTATCCAATGGAGCCTTTCTTAACAACCGTGGAATAACGAAAATGGATGATAAAAACAAGCCATGCCTTTCAGGTCACATTGTTGCAGGCAGGACGTCACAGCGCTATACTAGAAAGATTGTCTCTTCTTAACTGCAAATAACAAAATGTTACCACTGAGCGATCTCCATTCAATACAACAGAGGTGGGCACGCCACCACATGAACAGGGAGTGCCGAGCCTGAGTCGAACCAAAGCTGGGCTCCGGCTCGAAAAGCCAGTGGTCAAGCCGAGCCATGAACATGTTTGGCATGTACATCACGGCACAAAGGTCATGTTTGACTATGATACGGTATCTTCACAATTCAAAATAGTATCTTTTCAACATTCAGTGTGTTACACCTTAGCACATCGAATGGTACCACCGCACTGAGAAGTATTTATTAAAAGTGAGAGTTTTAAACCAGCACTGACAAACGTTCCTGGATTGAATGATCGACCACGTCCAAAGCAGCAGCAGGTCCAATAGGACCAAGGTATTAATATGACAAGCGTCTAGCTTGCCGACGTCATCAAGAATAGAAAGGAGAACTGAGGAACGGATGAAAATTCATCTGCATGTTATCCAGACAATTATTAGCCTAAAGACGTCTAAGCAATTTGTTTCCAAAAATCTTAGCCGCAAAAGGCAGCAGCAAAACAGGGTGAAAATTCTTCACATTACGAGAGACTGCATCGTATGTTTCCAGGAGAGAAATAACTGTGGCAGCTTTAAATGATGAGTAGAACTGGATATGTGCAATTTTCAAGAGTTAGATACAGGTTGAGTCAAAAGGTGTAAATGACAAACTGAGAGTATATGGTCGCACTGGACCACGGCAAAGTCACAAGTTCAGGCCGACCGTGAAGGAGTGCAGGCTGGGCACAGGACCAAGATTGACCTTCTGAGGATTGTCACTTATGTCATTGGTGTGCAGTCTGCGGGCGGGGTTTACAAGTCTTTTCATCAAGTGGCGTCGGTAGTATAAGTGCGCCCATATTTAGCAACTACCAAATGTGTGTAGAGATAGGAGTACCTTTAGTGTGAGGTGCAGAGATGGTCTGTAGTTGAAACATTCAACCTAATCCCTGTTGGGATCAGGCACCTTATCCATCTACCAATCAATACCAGGGTTGTTGTTCTAGAATGCCAATCTATACTAGGGTTGTTGTTCTAGACTGCCAATCTATACTAGGGTTGTTATGCTAGACTGCCAATCAATATTAGGGTAATTGTTGTAGACTTTCAACCTGTATTAGGGTTGTTTTTCTAGAATGGCAATCTATACTAGGGTTGTTATTCTAGACTGCCAATCAATATTAGGGTGGTGGGTCATCACCAATGGCAATCCTACAATAAATCCATACTGTGGGGAAGCAGTGACTTTGAAACGGGTGCACATATTGTGTTTTTCATCTTCAGCCTTGTACTAAAGGATCTCTGTGATAGTATGCTCAGCCACAGATCCTTAAGGTAATTCCATACCATCAACAGCAGTTATTGGTTCAGACGCTTCTTTGGTCACTCTTGGTATGGACGGACGCTCAATGTCTGTAAATCAAAGAAATGACCTCAAGCCCATGAATCTATCATTGTACAAATGAGGACAGCGGAATGGAGCATCGCGAGATAAACAAGTGTGTCTCGATGTCCTGTGCTCTACCTGGACAAAGAGTAGGAACTTCCCAAAGGGGGCCCCTTCATCCTGCAGCAAGGTGCTTAGATTTCTGTCAAATCATCAGCACTGTGTATGAAAACTGTCTCTCCGTCACTTCCCATGATTTCATCTTTTGGTTTAACAGACACTCTCTTACAAAGTATCGTTTCCTACCACAGTATAGGCGCTGTGCATTCCAAGGCTTTGCATCTTTTTCTTCCGTAGACAAAGTGGAGTGAAAGCTTCAGATTTCCAAGGGTTCAGAGATGCTCTCGCCTGGAATCATGCTTTTACAAGTGTGATCTCTTTCTGTGGACCCTGAAATCATTGTAAACTTTATCCAGTCTCCTGTTCTCTTGAGGCCTCTGGCCGAACCGTAAAGGGAAATTTATAAGATCTGTGCATTTTGTTAGCTCTGGCTCAGTCTGGTAGACATCTTTCAGTTCGTCTTTGAGAACAGCTGCTGTGTTTTCTTCCAGTCACACAGTCTCTGCCTCCAGCCAACTGACATAGGCGAGATGTGCCGGAAAGTCTTGATTTCCTTCTTGTGGGCCCAGCAGTACTCTGTCAGCTGACAACATGGTTGATCTTCAATCAAAAATCTTCTCAAATTCAGGTCTTATTTCAGTTTACAAGAGGGGTTATCCTCTCTCACCAACAGTCGGCACGGTCCATAAAGCTTTCTCCTCCCAAATAGGAAATTAACCCTGCTGCCCCAGACTGGGAGACTTCCACATTGCAACTGCACCTGGGTTAAGTAGTTTTGGACTTCTGTGTGTCCAATAAATCTCTTCAGAGCAGACAGCTGGACTACCTTAGGCCCTAATACAGATTTATCAGGAGCCACAGCTGGAGGTTGTACAGGGGGACTTGGAGTAACCTGCATTTCTGTACCTGGGAAGTGAGAGATTCATGATCGGACTGGCTTCCTGTGTTTCATTTGAGTGACCCTCTTAGCAAAAGCTTTTGCCTCTAACCAAGACACTGCAAGGTCTTGATAAACCATGATGAGACCTTCACCACATCATCTAAAGAGTTTGCGCCACTCAAGAGGGCTCCATATGCAGGCTTGTTATTTATCAGGGATAGTCGCTGTCTTCAGGAGTGGGAGATGCTCAACAGAGCCCACCTCCAGGCTCCTCCAACTGCAGCAGTAGAGTAGCGGCACAGCCAGGAAAGGGGTGTGGAGGGTTAGGAAAGGTACAGCAAGGAGGGGGCGGAGCTTGCCTGGCTCCAAGATGGCCGCAGAATAACTAAGCTCTGCCGACCCAGCAACATTATCCTACAGAATCCTGCAGTTAGACGTGACGATCTCAAGCATATACCGCTGGCATTAATCAGCGGCGGCCGGCAGAAGAACATATTGGCAAAATTGGGCTTCGCGCGCGCCGAGAAACGACGGAAGAAAAGTAAAGTGAGACGGGCCTTGCGGGAAGTAAGGCGTACCTACTGGGCGGAGTCGGCGAATCACACTCACTCTGCCTGCTGAGAGGAGCTAGTTTTGCGGGGAAAGCTAGATTGCTGTGCATGGGGAGAGCGGACCCACTCACCCTAACACACGTGGAGCGTGAGATGAATTGCTGAGCAGGAGGTATCTCTGACGAGACACATCTGTTGCAGTGGCAAAGACTGGGAGGCACTGGGAAGGCTGGTAAGCGGAGTGCACCTGCGTGGGATGGAGGGGACTCCTGAACGTAAATCGCAATAGTTACGGAGGCATCTGGACTTTTGTGCCCATGGCCAGTACTGATTCAGCCTGCCGGTCGCACAAGACACCAACGCTGCCTGACCTTAAATAGTGCGTTACATTAGGACCCATAACTGGAGCTTGTAGGAGTTGACCTGAGGGCCCAGTCAGAGCGGGCACCGACAGGAAGGCTATGTGCAGTGGAAAGATTATTTGGAGCAACTCTGGCATGTGAAGCAGCGGCCAGGAATATATTGTGGGCGGCAAAGTGTGGTCTGATAAATAGCTCATGTAAGGCATCGCCACAAAGTGAGGATCCGCCTGGAGTGATCCTGTAGGCTCTGAATTAACCCAAGATACACATGACCCAGGAGTTTATTTTTTTAATTTAAAACATTTATATAGCGCATCTGTCACCTGGCAGGTATCCTGGCGCTGAGAGGTTACTCCTGAGATGAAAGATGAACGGGGAGGCTAGGAACGGGTACCGGTGAGGGGTTTAGGGGAAGAGCCAGGTTTTAATCCGCTTTCTAAAAGGAGACATGGATGCAAGGTGGAAATCCCATGCAGTGCGGCCTGTGAGTACGAGGTGGAGCAGCGATGGAACCAACATCGCAGTATAAGCGGGGCACAAATCGCAGGCATACACCTACACGACAGACCAAGGCGCTAGGTGGCACGCGAGGAAAATGCCTGCACTGCTGTGAGACTCTTGCAGCTCGGCGCCTTTATCCTGAAAATAATCCTGCTTCTCGTACCCTAAATTGCTCCATGCTGTGGGGAAGTGGAGTTTGAAATCTGGTGCCCTGGCTGGTCGATTTAGGTGCTGGTAGCGCGACGATAATCCTGGGCTACTGAGAGATAATTGGTGGCGCCACCGGAGAGACCTGCACGACCCGGAGCTGTTGCTGGGATCGACTAGTCACTCGAGGGCCGCTGCGCCCACGTGGCGACTGAGCCGCATCATGACCGTGCTGCTGTAAAGACTCGGGGAGAGTGAATCACGAGTGGCCCACGGCACGCTGCTGAACCAGCCCTGCTACACCTATGGGAGAAGATACCATGATCGTGATGCCAGTATAGCCGATATCCCTCGACACCTGGCCCCTTACCCGTCACTGAAGGTGTGTGCGCGGCAATTGTGCATTGCTAGCTCTGACGCTATTATAAAGAAGAGTGCGAATGGGGGAAATCCATCTGACAGATAGCGGGCAACATCGGCTCATACCTATCCGGTGACATACACAGAGCTATCTGGTCCCGTCATCCTTTCCTGGTGGGAGAGCCCGACGCTATGACGAAACTGCATACTGGTACAGCCGCTGTCCTTGTATGAAGCTCTTGTGGGGTAATGTGTGGTGTGGAAAGGTCTAAACTGCTGAGAGATAATCACCCACTTTGTCCAGTGCCAGCATGAAATAATCCTGCTCATAGCGACCCACACCGCCATATTGACCATGGAAGCATGCCCTCGCTGACTTTAATGTGCTTCCCCTCGCAGGAGCCTGAGCTTACCCCTTCTCGGCAAGCACTCCGGAGCCCTGGTGGGGTTTTCTGAACGCTGTCAAGCTGTGAATTTGGACGCTGCTGTGCAATGATTTCACAGTTAAGGTGCGCTACGCTGGGCTCTCCTGCAACACAAAGCTGATGCTTGTGGGGCTGGGGCGCACACACTGTGAGCTGGGTGGCCCATCCACTGTCCCACTAGGTACAATAATGGACCATCTTATGGGGCGGCACTATCTAAGAAGTTCTGGACCTCCTGACGGTCGTGTGGCCCACCACTGCTGGGAATCGTGGATGGCCTACTATACCTGTTGGAGATGCACCTGGCAATCACGCAAGAGTCATACAACCCACTCTTGGTAGATGCTCTCGGCCTGAGCCTTACCCACGAAACCAGACGCTGCTCAACACCAATCATGGGGAAGGCAGACACCAGGCAACCCCGCCTGACTTTTGAAGCTAAAAAGGTGGGCCGTACTCAGGAGGAACATGTCAGGGGGAGTACGGAGGAAGCCGCGCAGAGAGCGCCCTCCCCACCGGAGGGCGATATGAAATCTTTGCTAATAGAGGTGCGCCAGAGCCTCAACACCATTTGCAGGCAAAATGGATGCCATGCCTAATCGTATGGATGCCATTGTCAACAAGCTGATACCAAAGGGGATGATGGACGGAGCGCTTGAGCAAATCAAGCACTCAACCCCAGTCAACTGATCTGGGTTTATTCCATCACCATTCTTTAGCTCACTCCACCACCCCAGTTCAGACATGGCCATATGCAAATCAGTCTGACCCTGTGCCTCATAAGAACAGTCCAGCCTGAACTGCCAAGCCATGTCTCCCCTGGACCAGAAACAGGCATCCTGGGACCGGTTTTGGATTCATAATCCTCATCAGCCAGGCTATCTTGAATCCAGTGGTAGAGTGAGCACGGGACCCACTTCTGGACATACCCTGCCAACTCAGGGCGAACACAGCGCTACCAAAGGGGATGATGGACGGAGCGCTTGAGCAAATCAAACACTCAACCCCAGTCAACTGATCTGGGTTTAATCAATCACCATTCTTTAGCTCACTCCACAACCCCAGTTCAGACATGGCCATATGCAAATCAGTCTGACCCTGTGCCTCATGGGAACAGTCCAGCCCGAACTGCCAAGCCTTGTCTTCCCTGGACCGGAAACATGCATCCTGGGACCGGTTTCGGATTCATAATCCTATTCAGCCAGGCTATCTTGAATCCAGTGGTAGAGTGAGCACGGGATCCACGTCAGGGCATACCCTGCCAACTTAGGGCGAACAAAGCAATACCAAAGGGGATGATGGACGGAGCGGTTGAGCAAATCAAACACTCACCCCCAGTCAACTGATCTGGGTTTAATCAATCACCATTCTTTAGCTCACTCCACAACCCCAGTTTAGACGTGGCCATATGCTAATAAGTCTGACCCTGTGCCTCATGGGAACAGTCCAGCCCGAACTGCCAAGCCATGTCTCCCCTGGACCGGAAATAAGCATCCTGGGACCGGTTTCGGATTCATAATCCTATTCAGCCAGGCTATCTTGAATCCAGTGGTAGAGTGAGCACGGGATCCACGTCAGGGCATACCCTGCCAACTTAGGGCGAGCAAAGCGATACCAAAGGGGATGATGGACGGAGCACTTGAGCAAATCAAGCACTCAACCCCAGTTAACTGATCTGGGTTTATTCCATCAGCATTCTTTAGCTCACTCCACCACCCCAGTTCAGACAGGGCCATATGCAAATCAGTCTGACCCTGTGCCTCATAAGAACAGTCCAGCCTGAACTGCCAAGCCATGTCTCCCCTGGACCGGAAACAAGCATCCTGGGACCGGTTTCGGATTCATAATCCTCATCAGCCAGGCTATCTTGAATCCAGTGGTAGAGTGAGCATGGGACCCACGTCTGGGCATTCCCTGCCAACTTAGGGCGAACAAAGCAATACCAAAGGGGATGATGGACGGAGCGCTTGAGCAAATCAAACACTCACCCCCAGTCAACTGATCTGGGTTTAATCAATCACCATTCTTTAGCTCACTCCACAACCCCAGTTCAGACATGGCCATATGCAAATCAGTCTGACCCTGTGCCTCATGGGAACAGTCCAGCCCGAACTGCCAAGCCATGTCTTCCCTGGACCGGAAACATGCATCCTGGGACCGGTTTCGGATTCATAATCCTATTCAGCCAGGCTATCTTGAATCCAGTGGTAGAGTGAGCACGGGATCCACGTCAGGGCATACCCTGCCAACTTAGGGCGAACAAAGCAATACCAAAGGGGATGATGGACGGAGCGGTTGAGCAAATCAAACACTCACCCCCAGTCAACTGATCTGGGTTTAATCAATCACCATTCTTTAGCTCACTCCACAACCCCAGTTTAGACGTGGCCATATGCTAATAAGTCTGACCCTGTGCCTCATGGGAACAGTCCAGCCCGAACTGCCAAGCCATGTCTCCCCTGGACCGGAAATAAGCATCCTGGGACCGGTTTCGGATTCATAATCCTATTCAGTCAGGCTATCTTGAATCCAGTGGTAGAGTGAGCACGGGATCAACGTCAGGGTATACCCTGCCAACTTAGGGCGAGCAAAGCGATACCAAAGGGGATGATGGACGGAGCACTTGAGCAAATCAAGCACTCAACCCCAGTTAACTGATCTGGGTTTATTCCATCACCATTCTTTAGATCACTCCACCACCCCAGTTCAGACAGGGCCATATGCAAATCAGTCTGACCCTGTGCCTCATAAGAACAGTCCAGCCTGAACTGCCAAGCCATGTCTCCCCTGGACCGGAAACAAGCATCCTGGGACCGGTTTCGGATTCATAATCCTCATCAGCCAGGCTATCTTGAATCCAGTGGTAGAGTGAGCATGGGACCCACGTCTGGGCATTCCCTGCCAACTTAGGGCGAACAAAGCAATACCAAAGGGGATGATGGACGGAGCGCTTGAGCAAATCAAACACTCACCCCCAGTCAACTGATCTGGGTTTAATCAATCACCATTCTTTAGCTCACTCCACAACCCCAGTTCAGACATGGCCATATGCAAATCAGTCTGACCCTGTGCCTCATGGGAACAGTCCAGCCCGAACTGCTAAGCCATGTCTTCCCTGGACCGGAAACATGCATCCTGGGACCGGTTTCGGATTCATAATCCTATTCAGCCAGGCTATCTTGAATCCAGTGGTAGAGTGAGCATGGGACCCACATCTGGGCATACCCTGCCAACTTAGGGCAAACAAAGCGATACCAAAGGGTATGATTGACGGAGCGCTTGAGCAAATCAAACACTCACCACCAGTCAACTGATCTGGGTTTAATCCATCACCATTCTTTAGCTCACTCCACCACCCCAGTTCAGACATGGCCATATGCAAATCAGTCTGACCCTGTGCCTCATGGGAACAGTCCAGCCCAAACTGCCAAGCCATGTCTTCCCTGAACCGGGAACAAGCATCCTGGGACTGGTTTCGGATTCATAATCCTCATCAGCCAGGCTATCTTGAATCCAGTGGTAGAGTGAGCACTGGACCCACGTCTGGGCATACCCTGCCGACTTAGGGCGAACAAAGCGATAACAAAGGGGATGATGGATGCAGCGCTTAAGCAAATCAAACACTCACCCCCAGTCGACTGATCTGGCTTTAATCGATCACCATTCTTTAGCTCACTCTACCACCCCAGTTCAGACATGGCCATATGCAAATTAGTCGGACCCTGTGCCTCATGGGAACAGTCCATCCCGAACTGCCAAGCCATGTCTTCCCTGGACCGGAAACAAGCATCCGGAGGCACCCCACACCCTAAAATATTGTCCTTAAAATAGCACGGGAAAAGTGCTAACTTGTTTATGAAGGCAACAAATTTACAATCTACCCAGACTTCACGAGTGCAGTGCAGGAGGAACGAAGCAAGTTTAATCCCGCCAAAATAGAAGTTGCGCCAGTCCCAGATAGAATATGCTCTTCACTACCCTGCGAAGCTACGAGTCACACACCAGGGCAAGCAATCCTTTTTCACCAATCCGCAGCAGGTATATGACTTCCTGAAATGATTGAAACGACAAAATAACACTTCCTCTACGCTGGACATGTCTCCTAGTAAAAATACTGAAGACACAGGCTAATTGCCGGGAGTGACACGTAACCAAAGTTCTCATGTCTCCTGGGGAACTGTACCCTCCTGCTATAACTGATGAACCGGATGAACTGCACAGGAAGAATTGCCCACCTGATGGGAATTCTCAGGCTCACATGGTACAAGGGCAAGCTACTCCACAAACCGAGCACCCTCGCCCTCGAGAGACATGATCGCTCCATCGTCCTACCTCTCTGAGGGCGGGGAGGAATCGTGCTTGCCCCTGGAAGTTCCCCATAAAGGGTGAACCCCCGTTGGCTCTTGTCACAGATTAATCTGCAGAAGTTATGTCATATTGGGAGGGGGGAGGCAATGTACTTACTGGCATGTTTGGGATGCTTCCTTGGGAGGGGGGAAAAGGGTTGTTAATAGGGGTTATTCTAGAGACATGCCATACCAGACATATAAGGTTTAGATTCTCAATGCGATGAACATTCATTTTTACGTTCTCGAATGGCTAACTCATTGCATCCCCAAGGTCTAAAAGTCTTTACCTGGAATGTTAGGGGGCTGAGTGACCCGAGAAAGCACCGGAGGGTTTTGTCATATTTAAACCGCCATCAGACACAAATTGTGATGCTTCAAGAAACCCATCTCAACCCTCGCCACAACCACACCTTTGCATCCAAATGGGCGGATCACCGAACATTTTCATGCTACTCCTCATAGTCTAGGGGGACGGCCATACTCATAAAGAAGAACAACTCTTTTGTAGTCGCTGGCACGGCAAGCGATCAACAGGGACACTACTGCATAGTATGGGTAAGACTGGGCCCGATTTGGTCACCCTGGCATGCTGTTATGGCCCTAACATTGATGCCCAGACTTCTTTACCGAGCTGTGGGGAAGAAATTGGCTCCACTCACATAATATGGGGCAGGGGTTTCAACGTAGCACTGAATCCTGTCAGAGATAGGTCTAATCCCGCACCACATCACTATACTAGAGCACAAACAGTCCTCAAGAAATAATAGCCGATGGCGGGCTGATAGATGCATGGCGTCAACTACATCCCCACACTGCGGAGGGCACACATTTCACAGCACACTCGGCCTCCTGGGCTCGACTGGAGTGTTGTCTCATATCCCGAGGCCTTGTACCTGCACTGCTCTCAGTCACGCAATTCACCGCACATTATCTGACCACTCTCCTGTAAGAATGACGATCTCCCCTCTGGGGTGGACCTTCCACGCACAAGCTGGAGGTTGTCGCCTCTTATGCTGCTCGATGCAGTGTTTCCTGACGAATTAGGTCAAGAAATAACTGACCTTTACAGACATTGGATAGGGAACTTAAGGGCATAGAGACTAGACTTTCACAGGGAGCTGATGGCAGAACACAGAGTGAACTACGGGATAAACTCTCGGACTACGCAGACACAGCAGACAGGGAGACAAAATTCAGGGGAAAGTATTGGGTGGCTTGACGCTACGGTGAGGGAGAGAGACCGGGCAAGGCTTTGGCAGAGACCTTACGAAAGCCTGGATTTTCCAATTCTATGTCAGGACAGGATGCTCCGATTATGCTTTCTCATTTCTTTATTAGAAATGCTCAGCAGCCAATAGAAAAATAGTATATACAAAATAAAACTACAATACCCATGAATCTCTGGGTATCACATGACATATCTTAGAGTCACTGGTATAAAAGGTGCCATAGAGAATACCAAATCCTCTTTCTTTGCTGCTCGGCAGCCAGTTAAGTGCCTTTCTACATTTATCATTCTTCTATGTGGTTGTTAGATTTGGCATTGTACCTGTATTTAGCTGTGTTTTCAGCGCGCTTTATTACCGCCTTGCTGGCGCTTTATTACTGCTGCTTCTGCCGACTTTCGCCTTTTTCCTTCGGCGGGTAGTTTTGGTTCTTTGTAGTTGTACTGCTTTGGGAGCGCACGTTCGCCTCCTAGGTGCAGGCGCTACGCACCCACATTTCCTTGTTTTGTGTGGAGCGGGAGATACCGGGGCAGGGGAGCTCGCGCGCGGTGCGTGAGAGCTTTTCCTTTTGTGTGCTGACAGGCGGCAAGACCGCGAATGCGCGGCGGCCATTTTCCGGTGTTTATTTCGGCTTTTGTCGGCACCGGAGAATATTCTGACACGGCGTTCACGCCCACAAGAGCCCACAGCCTGCAGCTTGCCCTAATTTACGCCCTACCCAGAAAATATCAGGTTTGGGCTGTATAACCATCAAAGGCTTTGCCTAGAGTGGCTAGTCTGAGCAAGCCCTCCCTCCACGTTTTATTCTGCATTGTTAGACAGGTTTTGCCTATGTGTGTTTCTTGGCTTGCTTTGGGGTTGTCCACTCCCCCTGCATTGTGCCTTTGGCCACCAAGGTTTTTCAGTCTCCTCTGTGGGCATTATTGTCGCAGTTTTGGTGCGACTATGGCTGAATATTACGAGGAGGATGACTATTATTATGAGGATGACGCCTCTGGCTCTATGGAGCACAATTTGGTTGAGGCTCTGGTTTAGGAGGTCCAACAGTCAGTTAATAAGGCGCTGGTTCGAGCAATAACTCCATTGAAGCGTCATTTGTCCAAGTACCCCCAGCAGCAGGGTTGGTTGCCAACTTCCCGTGTTTCGTCCAAGTCTCCCTCAAACCCCCATAAATCAGATTTTCAAAGGTTGGCGAGATCCTTGTCTTCTGAGCAGTCATCTGCCAAGTCCTCAGTGGGGGCTTCCACGTCCCAGGTTCATGATACTGACACTGATGATACCCATTCCTCTTCATCCTAGGATCAGGTTGATCCTCCGCCCTCCAAGAAGGCTTGTAAGGAACATTATGTTGATGCTCCAACGCATCCTCCCCTTCTCACTTTTGAGCCTTCAGACATCATTCATCCAAACTCGTCTTCATGGCTACCGTCCCGGCTGTCGTGGATTTTTTTTTTTTTTTTTTTAGAGTTTTATATAGCGCGAACTAGACCCGCGACATCGGGTATCAGAGCGCTTTACATGAGCACCAGTTTATTTACAGATGGACACATTCATTTTTGTTAGGCACGGGGAGATTAAGTGAGTTGCCCAGAATCACAGGATGTTGAGTGTCCTCGCCGAGACTCGAACCCTGTTGCCCAGCTTCGAGGCCGACTGCGCTTCGCCGGCCCTTTGAAAAAAATGTCAGGGCTCATCTAAGGTCTGAGTGCCCTCGTCCTGATCTGGCCGACAATTTGGCTGACACCCCGGAGGTTGACCCTACCATGGTCACGTACCTTAAGAAGTATGCTAAGGACCCGAAGAAAGGAATTGACCGAGCATGGCGTTTCTGCCAGGATAAAGTACTAGATTTATTGGGTCCTCTTACTAAGATCTTGGACTTAGGTTTTCAGGCCAAGGAATCTTCCGGTCTCGTAAGTCTGCAGGCGTCGCCTGGTTCGTCGAGGAGGGTCTTTGGGCACTGGACTTCGGGTCCCAGTCGCCGGGGGGACGTCCTCGTGGTCTTGGTTCGGTTGGGCCCGGCCCGGGCTCGGCGGGTGCAGAGTTTGCTGGTCCGGAGATTCCTGGCTGGCACCAGGTGGGTTGTTGCAGCAGAGCCTCTGCTGATGGGAGTCCCAGTCTTTAAGAGGGTCAAGGCAGGCAGGTTCTCTGGGTGTCCCAAGGTTGCTGTCCGCGCAGGTCACCGAGATTAGGCAGGTGCAGGTTCCAGGATCGACAGGGCTGGGGCCAAGTCAGTCGTTGTCGTCCTGTTGTTAGCAGCTGTAGCAGTCTTCTTCTTCTTAATCTTCTTTCTTCTTTTTGTATCGGGATCTGAGCAAGGAAGGTTCAGGGAGCCCCTCAATACTAAATTTAGGGGCGTCACAGGTAGGGCAAGGGCAGGGACCAATGGGTCCCTGTCCTGGGGTGAGTATACCCCCTAGCCTGCTCCTCTCCTGTGGGAGGGGGCAGGAGCCTAGCTGGGATTGGGCAGGGCTCCCCATCTACAAGATGGCCGGAGCCCGGGGTCGTGCTTCACCTCGCCTCCTCCACCTGAGGGGTGGAGTTGGCAACGGTTGGCACACCCCCCTTCCTGACGTAGTTTTTCACACCAGTGTGGGGGCAGCACCGGTGGGGGCCAGTTGCTGGGTACAGCAAATGGTCTGGAGAAGCTCTCAGAGGCGGCATGCCTTTGCAGCTTCCCCCTGTCGATCCTGGGGGAGGAAACATAGCACCTCACCCAGGATGTGCATTGTTGCAGGCCCATGAGAGCGAGGGGCTCTCCACCCAGGGGTCCAGCGACATGTCTGCTGTGTGGCAGCCTCTGCAGCCACTCAGCCCAGACGTGGATTGTAGGTTCGGGTTTTGGAGGGCATCTCTAAGATGCCCTCTGATGCATTGTACATTAAATCCCACACTGGCATCAGTGCGGGTTTAATGTGCTGAGAAGTTTGGTACCAAACTTGTCAGTCTTCAGTGTAGCCATTATGGTGCTGTGGAGTTCGTGATGACCACCTCCCAGTACCATATACTCTTAATGGCATCACTGCACTTACAGTGTCCAGGAATGGCCCTGGGTACTGTATGGGCACAGGGCTCATGCACCTGTACCCTCACCTCTGGCATAGGGCACCCAGCTAGAGGGGTGCCTGAAGTATGCCAGGGCAGTGGGTTATGTGGGCATGTGCATTGTTGACTCTTGTTTTAGTTCTGTACTTAGGCACTCAGCCTGCAAAGGCAGTGTGTGGGTTCCAGGGTACAGGGCCCCTGAGGGTGGCACAGTAAGTTCTGCAGCCCTCAGTGGTCTTCCCTGGTCGCCATGCCCTGGGTACCTAGGGTACCATTTACTATGGGCTGACAGGTGGCCAGAGATGCCTATTGGGTCTTTTGTTTCAGCATAGTTTTAGGGAAAGAACACAGGCCCTGGGTACCTAGTTGGCAGGAACCCAGGGCACACTCAGTCAAAGTACATTAGCAGTTCAGAAAAAAGTGGGGGCATACCTATGCAAGAAAGATGGCACTTTCTCACAGATGTGCTCCCCATTGAATTCTACAAATGTACATTGATCTCCTCGCTCCCATTCTCCAGGAGGTATATGAGGATGCCCTGGGGCAAGGTAGGCTCCCCCCTCCATGAGAGAGGCTCTCATTATCTCACTACTTAAACCTGGAAAGTCGTCCGCTTCTTGTGACTCATACAGACCTCTGTCACTTATTAATTGTAATGCGAAAATTCTCGCTAAAGTCATTGCCAATCGCCTGAGCTTGCTCATGGAAAAGCTGGTTCTTCCCAATCAGTCGGGATTTATCCCAGGGTGCTCGACCACATATAACTTACATTAACTCTTTTCTATATTACATAATGTGGACCATGATCTGGCCCTGTCGGCCACCAAGGCGTTTTGACTATTTATTGGAGGTTCTGCAAAGCATGGGCTTCGGTCCATTGTTTCTCTTGTGGATCTGCTTGTTATATAATTTCTCTTCCACCAGGGTTATGATCAATGGCCTCATATCTATGGCTATCTATTTAACCAGGGGGACCAGACAGGGATGCCCTCTTTCCCCCCTTTTTTCCCCCTTGCAATTGAGCCCCTGGCTGCTAAGCTTCGGCAACATCATCAGGACAAGGCGTTACGTTGCAACTTGCAGCAAATACTGATATCCCTCTATGCCGACTATGTCACCCTATATGTTCGAGACCCCCAAAACAACTTAAATCCACTTCTGTGAGACTTTTTTGTATTTGGGATCTTTCTGGGGTACAAATCAACTGGGGAAAGTCGGAAGTCTTCCCTCTCACATCCGCTGCCATGCGATTCCCTTTGGACTTCCCATTGGAGTGGTGCGACTCGGATTTGAGGTACTTGGGGATACATATCTCCAGAGATCGTGAGGAATTAAACCAACTTAATTTCGGCACTGCCCTCGACCCCATTGGTAGCAACGTGACTAGATGGATCTCACTGCCCCTTTCTATGGCTGGTCGCATCTCCCTGATAAAGATGGTAGTACTCCCACGACTGCTATATTTATTTCTTAATGTTCCGTACCACCTAGGCAGGCATTTATTTAGGGCACTGTGGTCAGAAATTATCAGACTGGTTTGGCGGGGTGGGGGCAAGCAGCCGCGCTTGCAATGGAATGTACTCATTAGGCCCAATGCAGAGGGGGGCTTTGACGTCCCTGATTTCGAATTATACCACACCTGCGCACAAGCACACTATGCTTATTTTTGGTTCCATCCCCCTGCGTACATGCTGCAGGTTGTAGCAGAGCATTGGCTGGCTGCCCCTGTCCCTCTCGAGGGCATGATTTATTTCATGCTAAAACCCAGAGACAAAAAGTCCACAACGCTCACAGGCACGGTTGAGGCCTGGCACCGCATTCTTGCAATGCACGGGCGAACGGTGCTCTATTCACCTTTACTCCCCCTAGTATATCACCCACTGTTGCTACTATTACAGGAGATGGGATTTCCCAAACTACTCACACGCCTGAACATTTCAACTTGGGGAGACCCATACTCCAATGGGAAGTTTAACTGGCAGGAGCAAATGTTTCTTGATAATCGTCCATCCCCCTTAGACATATTCCTTTATTTGTGGCTCAGTCAAAATGTATAAATATAAATTGAAGGAATCGGACCGCTGTGTCAGATGCAGATTTGCAGGAGCAGATTTTTTTTTCATCTGGCCTGGGATTGCTCAGTGGTAAATGAGTATTGAAGGCAGGTTTTTGAGGCCCTAGCACAGATGACAGCCCTTTCTTTATAGTCCGCTCCACTGACGGCACTACTGGGCACCCCCGCGCCGCACAGCCCCCAGCTGTGTGTGTGCCCCTCGTGTGCCCCTCGCTGCTGCTCGCAGCCTCGTTCTGCCGTCTGCCTGCCCCCCTAGCTGCCTGCCTCTCTGTACCTTTCCCCAGCTGTTTCGCCGTAAATTTGTCTCAAGTTGCTGTATTTTGTGCTTAAATCGTTAAAAGTGGTTGTATTTTGTGTTCTTCCCCTTCTGCCTGCCCGCCCCACTCCCCGCTTCCCGCCGCTGTTCACACGGCCACGCCCCCTTTTGTTCCGTGTCCTCCCCGCTCCCGCCTCCCAGCTGCTCCTCCCTCCCACTTGTCCTTAAATGGCGACCGCGCGGCGCAGGTGAGTGTGATCTGTTCTCAGGACACCCCCACGCCGCACGGCCCCCAGCTGTGTGTGTGCCCCTCGTGTGCCCCTCGCTGCTGCTCGCAGCCTCGTTCTGCCGTCTGCCTGCCCCCCTAGCTGCCTGCCTCTCTGTACCTTTCCCCAGCTGTTTCGCTGTAAATTTGTCTCAAGTTGTTGTATTTTGTGCTTAAATTGTTAAAAGTGGTTGTATTTTGTGTTCTTCCCTTTCTGCCTGCCCTCCCCGCTCCCCGCTTCCCGCTGCAGTTCACGCAGCCACACCCCCTTTTGTTACGTGTCCTCCCCGCGCCCGCCTCCGAGCTGCTCCTCCATCCCACTTAGCCTTAAATGGCGACCGCACGGCCGCGCAGCGGGCGCGCCGATTGTGCGCCGAAGGCGCGCCAAAGGCAAGCCCGTCTGCGCCCGTCCGCGCCTGGACCGCGCCCAGCGCAGGACCCCTGGCCCCCGCCAACGCCAGACAACACGACGGACCTACGCCGCCGCCACCCTCAACGCACTCAACACCGGCCCAACCCCCGCCTGCTGCCGAGCCACCCCGAAACGCACCCACGGACCCTTCACCTGCCAAGCCTGTAAATTCACCTGCCTCCGGACCTGCACCGCTCCCGCCAAGCCGGGCACCCGCGGTAACCACCTAAAGTGCATCCTGCTCAACACCTGCTCCGTCCACAGACACGCCGTCGAACTCTGGAACCTGCTCGACACCACATCACCAGACGTCGCCTTCCTCACGGAAACCTGGATGAACGCCTCCTCAGCGCCCGACATCGCCATCGCCATCCCAGACGGATACAAGATCATCCGGAGGGACCGCGTGAACCAGACCGGAGGAGGCATCGCCATCGTACACAAGAACACCATCCGCATCACGACCGACTCCAGCGACACCTTCCCCGCCACCGAGCACCTCCACTTCCAGATACACACGGACCCCAAGACAACCCTCAGAGGCACCCTCATCTACAGACCCCCAGGACCACGCACACAATTCAGCGAAGACATCACGGACTTCATCAGCCTGCACGCCCTCCCCTCCGCGGACTACATCCTCCTAGTGGACCTCAACTTCCACCTGGAGAACAACAAGGACCGCAACACCGCCGCCCTGCTGGACAACCTCGCAAACCTTGGACTCAAGCAACTTGTCAACACCCCCATTCACTCCGCAGGCCACACGCTTGATCCCGTCTTCTCATCCAGCAAGCACATCACCTTCAGCCACTCCACCGGACTTCACTGGACCGACCACAGCTGCGTCCACTTCAGCTTCAGAAGAACAACGACCCACCACCACCCGCAACAGGTTCCTCACAGGAGCTGGAGCAAGATCACCGCCGAGCAGCTCACCACCTCCCTCAGCCAGAACCCTCCTGCAAGCACAACGGACCCCAATGAAGCAGCCCGTAACTTCACACAGTGGCTGACCGCCTGCGCAGACGACCTCGCGCCACTGAAGAACCCTCCCAGCAGACCCAGAAGCAAGAAAGCCACCTGGTTCTTCGACGAACTCAAGGACTCCAAGAAGAACTGCCGCACCCTTGAGAAAGCCTGGCTCCTCAACCAGACCACAGACAACATGACCACCCTCAAACATGCCACCCGCAAGCACCACCAGCTCATCCGCACTACCAAGAAGAAAACTCTGAAGGAACAACTAGACAACAACGCCCACGACAGCAAGGAACTCTTCAGCATCGTCAAGGAGTTCTCCAACCCCAGCACCGGCAACAACGACATCA
This sequence comes from Lissotriton helveticus, assembly GCF_964261635.1. NCBI lineage: Eukaryota > Metazoa > Chordata > Amphibia > Caudata > Salamandridae > Lissotriton > Lissotriton helveticus. The sequence continues at coordinate 53,865,750 of NC_136057.1, read as the reverse complement.
CTCCTTCCCAAGACCTCTGCGACTCTCTCGCCTCGTTCTTCGACCGCAAGATCGCCAACATCCACAACAGCTTCGGCGCACCAGCCACGCACCCCACCGTCGAACCAACGCCCCCCACCGCCACCCTCCGCACCTGGACCAAGGTGATCACCGAAGACACAGCCCGCACGATGAACACCATCCACTCCGGATCTCCTACCGACCCCTGCCCCCACCACGTCTTCCACAAGGCCGACTCCATCATCGCACCCCAACTGCGGGACATCATCAACATCTCTTTCAAATACCGCCACCTTCCTGGAAAGCTGGAAGCACGCCGAGCTCAGCGCCCTACTGAAGAAACCAACAGCGGACCCCACCGACCTCAAGAACTTTCGCCCCATCTCGCTCCTCCCTTTTCCTGCCAAAGTCATCGAGAAAATCGTCAACAGACAGCTTGCCGCCTTCCTCGAGACAAACGGATCCCTTGACCCCTCGCAGTCCGGTTTCCGAGCCAACCATAGCACCGAGACCGCCCTCATCGCAGCCACCGACGACATCAGAACCCTGCTCGACAATGGGGAAACAGCGGCCCTCATCCTCCTGGATCTCTCCGCAGCTTTCGACACTGTCTGCCACCGCACCCTAGTCCAACGCCTCAGCAACACGTGTCCAAGAGAAGGCTCTGGAATGGATCATCCCGTTCCTCACCGGAAGAACACAGAGAGTTCGCCTCCCCCCGTTTCGATCCGAGGCCACCAAAGTCATCTGCGGCGTACCGCAAGGATCATCACTCAGCCCCACCCTCTTCAACGTCTACATGAGACCCCTCGCAGCCATCGCACGCCAACACAACCTCAATCAATCAATCAATCAATCAATCAATCATGCCATTTGTATAGCGCACTACTCACCCGGGAGGGTCTCAAGGCGCTTGGGGGGAGGGGTATGCTACTGCTCGAACAGCCAGGTCTTGAGTTGTTTCCTGAAGGCGAGATGGTCCTGGGTCAGCCGAAGGTGGATGGGGAGGGAGTTCCAGGTCTTGGCAGCCAGGTAAGAGAAGGATCTTCCTCCGGCGGTGGCTCTTCGGATGCGTGGTACGGCTGCGAGGGCGAGGCTGGTGGACCGTAGCTGGCGGGTGGGCGTGTAGAAGGTCAGGCGGTCGTTGAGGTACTTGGGTCCCAGGTCGTGGAGAGACTTGTGTGCGTGGGTGAGGAGCCGGAACGTGATCCTCTTGTCGACGGGGAGCCAGTGCAGGTTCCTCAGGTGGCTGGAGATGTGGCTGCGTCGGGGGACATCCAGGATGAGTCGGGCGGAGGCGTTCTGGATGCGCTGGAGTCTTTTCTGGAGTCACGTGGCTATCCCGCCCGCATGGTAAGACGTGCTAGGAAACGAGCGTGGTATAACCCACGGGAGAGCCTGCTGAATCCAGAAACTCGTGATCCAACTGAGCTGAATCGAATGATTTGTGTCACCACTTTTACAACAAGAAGCAATGAAGTGAAACAAATCATTAATAGGAACTGGCCTTTGATAGCGGGAGAGATAGATCAACCTCATCTTCCTCTCCATTCCTTCAAAAGGGCGAAGAATATTCGAGACATGGTAGTACACTCATACTTGGAACCTGAGTGTCCCCCCACACTCACGAGCTTATGGAACTTACCACCGATAATCGGACACTTCAGATGTGGCACATGCACAGCCTGTGAGACCACCATCCAGACGAAGACTTTCTCACATGGCGATAGGGTTTATACCTTGAAACACCATACTAACTGCAACACAAGCAGTGTAATTTACATTATAGTATGCCCTTGTAATCAAGTTTATGTTGGACAAACGCAACAAAAAATCAAGTCCCGTATCTCTTCTCACTGTAGCAGACTACGATGCAAGGTGCTGGGTGCCCCTTTGGTAGATCACTGGCAAACTGCCGGACATGTGGTGTCTGATTTAAAATGGCTGGTTATTGAAAAGGTGTCCCTAGGAAGGAGAGGTGGTAACCTAGCTACTGTCCTGAATTTACGTGAATGTAAATGGATGTCTCTTTTGGACTCGATTAAAAATGGGTTAAATGAACAAGACAGCAGTTTGGCACAGTTGGCAGCTTTAAGATGATGGTTTTCCAACTCTGTTCATGATGCCTCTCTAATCTGTACTCGTTTACACCCTCATGTTTGAGAGGTGCACGAGTCACATGATGTGTATTCAACTGAAATGAATGCTCTGAGATGTTACCTTCCCTATCCACAATGTGTGTGCTCGTCTACACTCTCATGTTTGTGAAGTGCACGAGCCTTAATTGAGTAAACATATTTCTCACACATAGTTGGCAGCTTGAAGATGATGTTTTTCCAACTTTGCTCATGATGCTTTTCTAATCTGTACTCGTCTACACCCTCATGCTTGAGAGGTGCACGAGTTACATGTTGCGAATTTAACTGAAATGAATGCTCTGAGATGCTACCTTTCCTATCCACAATGTGTGTGCTCGTCTACACTTTTATGTTTGTGAAATGCACGAGCCTTAACTGAGCAAACATATTTCTCGCACACTAAATTATTATTATTATTATATATGCCATTGTTGAATTACTTATATTTTTATATTTGTTGCTGACCCCACTACCGACCCGCTTTTCTTTATTATACAGATTCCTGACCCCAACCACCTACAATGCATCCTGCTCAACACCCGCTCGATCCACAGACACGCCATCGACCTATGGAATCTATTAGACACCATCGCTCCAGACGTCGCCTTCCTAACGGAAACATGGATGAACGCTTCCTCCACCCCAGACATCACCATCGCTATCCCTGATGACTATAAGATCACACGCAAAGACCGCACCGACCACACAGGAGGAGGAATCGCTATCGTCCATAAGAAATCCATCCGCATCTCTACCAGCTCTGACGCCAACCTCGTTAACTCAGAACACCTTCACTTCCAGATCCACATCGACCCCAAGACTACTCTCAGAGGCACCCTCCTCTACAGACCACCAGGACCCCGCGCAAAATTCAGTGAAGACATCACAGACTTCATCACCCCACACGCGCTCCCCTCCAAAGACTACATCCTTCTGGGAGACCTCAACTTTCACCTCGAAAAGATCACTGACCGCAACTCCGCAACCCTCTTAGACAACCTCGCCAACCTCGGACTTAAACAACTTGTCACTACCCCCACCCACATCGCAGGTCACACACTCGACCCCATCTTCACCTCCAGCAACCATGTCTCCTTCAGCCACACTACGGATCTCCTCTGGACTGACCACAGCTGCGTTCACTTCACCTACAACAAGCCGAAACCCATCATCCACCTCCAACCAACCCTACAGAGAAACTGGAACAAAATCACCACGGATCAGATCTCCGCATCACTCCTTCGAACCTCCCCAGCCCTCTCTTCTAACGCCAACGAAGCCGCCTCCAACCTCACCCTTTGGTTATCTAACACCGCCGACTCCTTAGCACCGCTTAAAAAACGTCAACACAAACTTGGAAACAAGAAGGCCTCATGGTTCAACGATGATCTCAAGAAGTCCAAGAAACTATGCCGCTCCCTTGAAAAGGCATGGAAAAAAGACCCATCCACCAGCAACAAGGACGCCTTCAAAAGCGCCACCCGCACTCACCACCAACTGATCCGAAAAGCCAAGAAATCAGCATTCAAGGATCGACTTGACAACAACGCCCACAACAGCAAGGAACTTTTCAACATCGTCAAGGAATTCTCCAACCCATCGGCCAACTCCAACGACATCACCCCCTCTCAAACCCTCTGCGACTCCCTAGCTTCTTTTTTCCACAACAAGATTGCTGACATCCACAACAGCTTTGACAACCAACCCGGAAGTCATCCCACCCTACCATCTGCTGACCATCCTCCCCCCGTGAACACCCTTAACGCCTGGAACCCAGTCTCCACTGAGGACACCATCCGCCTGATGAATTCCATCCACTCTGGATCCCCCACAGACCCATGCCCCCACCACATCTTCAACAAAGCTGACTCCATCATAGCACCGCACCTCCGAGACGTCATCAACGGCTCCCTCAACTCCGCCACCTTCCCTGAAGACTGGAAACATGCTGAACTCACCGCCCTTCTGAAAAAACCAACAGCAGACCCCACCGAACTCAAAAACTACCGCCCCATCTCGCTTCTTCCATTCCCGGCCAAAGTCATCGAGAAAGCCGTCAACAACCAGCTCACCGCCTTCCTCGAAACCAACAAATCCCTTGACCCATCACAATCTGGCTTCCGAGCCAAACACAGCACTGAGACCGCCCTCATCGCAGCAACAGACGACATTCGAACTCTACTGGACAATGGAGACACAGTCGCCCTCATCCTCCTTGACCTCTCTGCAGCATTCGACACAGTCTGCCACAACACCCTTCTACAACGCCTCAATAACATCGGAATCCAAGGAAAAGCACTTGAATGGATCACCTCGTTCCTCACCGGAAGAACCCAAAGAGTCCGCCTCCCACCATTCAAATCCGAGGCCTCTGAAGTCATCTGCGGCGTACCTCAAGGTTCCTCACTCAGTCCCACCCTCTTCAACGTATACATGAGCCCCCTCGCAGCCATCGCCCGCCAACACAACCTCAACATCATCTCTTACGCGGATGACACTCAACTGATCCTTTCTCTCACCAAGGACCCCAGCACCGCCAAAACTAACCTACACGAAGGAATGAAAGAAGTCGCCGAATGGATGAAACAAAGCCGTCTGAAACTGAACTCAGACAAAACAGAAGTCCTCATCTTAGGTACATCCCCCTCTGCATGGGACGACTCCTGGTGGCCGGAAGCCCTCGGAAAAGCACCCATCCCAACAGACCACGCACGGAACCTTGGCGTCATCCTAGATTCTTCACTCTCAATGAACAGACAAGTCAGCGCCGTATCCTCTTCCTGCTTTAACATTCTTCGCATGCTCAGAAAAACATTTCGCTGGATCCCCCCCGAAACAAGGAAAACAGTCACCCACGCTCTAGTCACGAGCCGACTGGACTACGGAAACACCCTCTACGCAGGTACCACCGCTAAACTCCAGAAGAAACTACAACGAATCCAAAATGCCTCAGCCAGGTTGATATTAGACATCCCACGCAACGAACACATCTCTGGTCACCTTAAAGACCTCCACTGGCTTCCCGTCAATAAGAGGATCACTTTCCGACTGCTTACCCACGCACACAAATCACTCTACGACATCGGACCAGATTGCCTCAACTCTCGACTGTCCTTCTACACCCCCCCCCCGCCAACTTCGCTCTTCCAGCCAAGCCTTCGCCACTGTTCCTCGCATCAACAAGACCACCATGGGAGGCAGATCCTTTTCATACCTGGCTGCTAAAACATGGAACTCACTCCCCGCCTACCTTCGCCTCACCCAGAACCACCTAGCGTTCAGAAAGCAGCTTAAAACATGGATATTCGACAAATAACCCCCCTCCCCTTCCTAAGCGCCTTGAAACCCTCTGGGTATGTAGTGCGCTATACAAATTCTATGACTTGACTTGACTTGACTAAAAGATCGAGGAGAATTAATATTGATACTGAATAGCGCTATATGTCTGGAGCCAATTCTATAATAGCGTCACCTAAGTAATTCTTCTATGTCCATGATTGAGGTCTATGAGTGGCCCCGCCCCTAACTCCGCGTAGCTGCCGGCGGAGTTTGCAGAGACGAGTCAGACTATCGTGACTTCGCCCCTTCTAGTCTGTTTGTAAGTAATTATCCCCGGCGCTGCCTCTCTAATATGATGACTTTGTGACAAACGAGAACACCTCCCCGTTGAATTTTGCTGACCTGCGACTTATGTTTTTCGTAGGATTCATTCACAACACGCACTCGGCACGTTTGAAACATGGCGAATTCCGCATGTAACTGAATAGGCTGTTCCGCTTAGTACAGCGTGGACGACTAAGTAAAGATCTTCACATGAGGTATGTCTTGGCCCTTTAAGTGGGGTTTGGTCGTCCCGTCGATGGGATCACGTTACCAATTGTTTTCATCTTTGTTACAGCGTATGAACACGTAACAATACTACAACTGAATCCTCCGTGGCCTGACCTAGATACATACAAAGGCCGAATTGGCCAATTTTTAAAGGTATGATGGTATGTTTATACTGCTGCGGCATTTTATCTAGTTGATCACACGAGCCAATCTTTAATAAGGGCTATACGTTTTCCAACAGTATCAACCAGCGAGGATGATCGATACCTGGCACCATATTTGATTACCAGTGTCCCCGTGCCTGGATAGCCAATGTGAGTTAGTAATTGCACTGTACAACATGGCGAATGCGTTTTATTAATTTTTATTTACTGACTAACACCAATGCTATTATCATTCAACCTAGAGTTGGTGTTTTTCTTGGAAGCAGCTAGTTTCTCCTGGAACGGTTAACAAATCGGATTTCAGACTGATTGTTCTTATCTGAAGTGAGTTCCCCTTTGTAGAGTGTTTTTCACTATGTCTCCTTCAATCCTTGTTGGTTAAATTGCCCTCTGTAAATATGACTCACACCATCGAGACAGAGCATGATTAATTACGTACTCTGTTCTCGTTGTCCTAGTCCTGAGGTCCGTTATGGCCCGGACTCCATGGTTTATTTTGACTGCCAATTATGGGTAAGATGATGATGACTGTTGCGTAGAATGAATTCATTTATTTGACACAGGTTTTTAACTTTACAGATAGGACGGCCCCACTTCGTCCCCTTTCCCACTGGACCTGTCCTGATGAAGACCCCGCTAAAGGACTCAATCTAGCCTACATGTAGGGGTCGAAACGTCGACGACTTCTCTTCTTCGGGGTTTCCGGCACATTCCCTGGATTATAGTGAATCATATATGTGACCGTAGAATGTCCCCATGTCAATTGTGTTTACAATATATGCCACAACTAGTGTTGACTTTTTGCTTTTGGGAATAATTCCAATTACGATTTAAAGATTGTAAATACTTACTTCTTTTGAGTCTATGTACTTTGCTTGACTTTCTCACCGCTTTTGAGCACCACCTCCTTTCTTCCCTTTTCCCTTTTCTTGCCTAGGGGCCTTTATTGTTTGAATTGGAATATAATGTTTCACTGATTTATACGTAGTGTTGTTGAATAAATGACAACATTTGTTTATGAGTAACCTTTTTGTTTATTTTCGACTTTTTGCTTTATAATTATATTAGTGTGTGTGTTTCACCCAACACTTTCTCCTTGCGGGGACCCCCTGCTTACAATTACCACATAACGCCCAGGTCCCCGCGACTGCATGGGTCCAACCCCCCTCTATTGTAATGGAGTCTTTTCTGTAGCTTGGCTGTGGTTCCGGCATAGAGGGCGTTTCCGTAGTCCAGTCGGCTGGTGACGAGTGCCTGGGTGACAGTCTTCCTGGTCTCAGTCGGGATCCAGCGGAAGATCTTGCGAAGCATACGCAGGGTGTTGAAGCACGATGAGGAGAATGCGTTGACTTGTCTGGTCATCGAGAGGGAGGGGTCCAGGATGAAGCCCAGGTTGCGTGCGTGGTCGGTTGGCTTGGGTGCGGTGCCCAGGGCTGGGGGCCACCAGGAGTCGTCCCAGGTGGAGGGCGAAGATCCCAGGATGAGGACTTCCGTCTTGTCCGAGTTCAGTTTCTGGCGGCTGTCCTTCATCCACTCGGCGACGTCTTTCATCCCTTCGTGTAGGCAGGTTCTGGCGGTGTCGGGGTCTCTGGTGAGGGAGAGGATCAGCTGGGTGTCGTCGGCGTAAGAGATGATGTTGAGGTTGTGCTGGCGTGCGATGGCTGCGAGAGGTTTCATGTAGATGTCCTACGCCGACGACACCCAGCTGATCCTCTCCCTCACCAGAGACCCCGACACCGCCAGAACCTGCCTACACGAAGGGATGAAAGACGTCGCCGAGTGGATGAAGAACAGCCGCCAGAAACTGAACTCAGACAAGACAGAAGTCCTCATCCTAGGACCATCGCCCTCCGCCTGGGACGACACCTGGTGGCCCCCGGCCCTAGGCAGCGCACCTAAGCCAACAAACCACGCACGCAACCTGGGCTTCATCCTGGACTCCTCCCTCTTGATGACTAGACAAGTCAACGCCGTCTCCTCATCATGCTTCAACACCGAACGCACGCTCCGTAAGATCTTCCGATGGATCCCGACCGAAACCAGGAAGACGGTCACCCAGGCACTCGTCACGAGCCGACTGGACTACGGAAACACCCTCTACGCCGGAACCACAGCCAAGCTACAGAAAAGACTCCAACGCATACATAACGCCTCCGTCCGACTCATCCTGGACATCCCCCGCCGCAGCCACATCTCCGGACACTTGAAGGACCTGCACTGGCTCCCCGTCAGCAAGAGAATCACGTTCAGACTCCTCAACCACGCACACAAGTCCCTCCATGACCTAGGCACCAAGTACCTCAACAACCGCTTGACCTTCTACACGCCCACCCGCCAGCTACGTTCGACAAGCCTCGCCCTTGCCGCCGTACCACGCATCCGAAGAGCCACCGCCGGAGGAAGATCCTTCTCCTACCTGGCGGCCAAGACGTGGAACTCCCTCCCCACCCACCTCCGGCTGACCCAGGACCATCTCGCCTTCAGGAGACAACTCAAGACCTGGCTGTTCGAGCAATAGCAGACCTCCCCTCCCCCAAGCGCCTTGAGACCCTCCGGGTGAGTAGTGCGCTATACAAATGCCATGATTGATTGATTTGATTGATTGCTACACTGCACTGGTGGCGAAGCCCCACCGTCCCTTCATATCACTTGCTTTGCTGATGGCTAAACGCTGTATCGCTTGCCGATGGGGCAGGGTCAGAGCGTCAAAGTTTAAGGACTGGCTCTCCGATCTCACATATTCTCAAGAAAATTGTGTTCTTATGCTGAGCTACTTCCATTTTCATCCCGCCCCAGAGGCATTTGGGATCCTTTGAAGGCCTACCTTGCTTCCCAGCCCTCAGACACTCCTGAAGACACTAGTGTGGAAACAGAGACATGGATCCCTAGGGAAGACATGTGCCTGTAATGCCCCTTGGCATAGGGTGTATTGTAATGGAGTCTTTTCTGTAGCTTGGCTGTGGTTCCGGCATAGAGGGCGTTTCCGTAGTCCAGTCGGCTGGTGACGAGTGCCTGGGTGACAGTCTTCCTGGTCTCAGTCGGGATCCAGCGGAAGATCTTGCGAAGCATACGCAGGGTGTTGAAGCACGATGAGGAGAATGCGTTGACTTGTCTGGTCATCGAGAGGGAGGGGTCCAGGATGAAGCCCAGGTTGCGTGCGTGGTCGGTTGGCTTGGGTGCGGTGCCCAGGGCTGGGGGCCACCAGGAGTCGTCCCAGGTGGAGGGCGAAGATCCCAGGATGAGGACTTCCGTCTTGTCCGAGTTCAGTTTCTGGCGGCTGTCCTTCATCCACTCGGCGACGTCTTTCATCCCTTCGTGTAGGCAGGTTCTGGCGGTGTCGGGGTCTCTGGTGAGGGAGAGGATCAGCTGGGTGTCGTCGGCGTAAGAGATGATGTTGAGGTTGTGCTGGCGTGCGATGGCTGCGAGAGGTTTCATGTAGATGTCCTACGCCGACGACACCCAACTGATCCTCTCCCTCACCAGTGACCCCGCCAACGCCAGAACTAGCCTACACGAAGGGATGAAAGACGTCGCCGAGTGGATGAAGAACAGCCGCCAGAAACTGAACTCAGACAAGACAGAAGTCCTCATCCTAGGACCATCGCCCTCCGCCTGGGACGACACCTGGTGGCCCCCGGCCCTAGGCAGCGCACCTAAGCCAACAAACCACGCACGCAACCTGGGCTTCATCCTGGACTCCTCCCTCTTGATGACTAGACAAGTCAACGCCGTCTCCTCATCATGCTTCAACACCGAACGCACGCTCCGTAAGATCTTCCGATGGATCCCGACCGAAACCAGGAAGACGGTCACCCAGGCACTCGTCACGAGCCGACTGGACTACGGAAACACCCTCTACGCCGGAACCACAGCCAAGCTACAGAAAAGACTCCAACGCATACATAACGCCTCCGTCCGACTCATCCTGGACATCCCCCGCCGCAGCCACATCTCCGGACACTTGAAGGACCTGCACTGGCTCCCCGTCAGCAAGAGAATCACGTTCAGACTCCTCAACCACGCACACAAGTCCCTCCATGACCTAGGCACCAAGTACCTCAACAACCGCTTGACCTTCTACACGCCCACCCGCCAGCTACGTTCGACAAGCCTCGCCCTTGCCGCCGTACCACGCATCCGAAGAGCCACCGCCGGAGGAAGATCCTTCTCCTACCTGGCGGCCAAGACGTGGAACTCCCTCCCCACCCACCTCCGGCTGACCCAGGACCATCTCGCCTTCAGGAGACAACTCAAGACCTGGCTGTTCGAGCAATAGCAGACCTCCCCTCCCCCAAGCGCCTTGAGACCCTCCGGGTGAGTAGTGCGCTATACAAATGCCATGATTGATTGATTTGATTGATTGCTACACTGCACTGGTGGCGAAGCCCCACCGTCCCTTCATATCACTTGCTTTGCTGATGGCTAAACGCTGTATCGCTTGCCGATGGGGCAGGGTCAGAGCGTCAAAGTTTAAGGACTGGCTCTCCGATCTCACATATTCTCAAGAAAATTGTGTTCTTATGCTGAGCTACTTCCATTTTCATCCCGCCCCAGAGGCATTTGGGATCCTTTGAAGGCCTACCTTGCTTCCCAGCCCTCAGACACTCCTGAAGACACTAGTGTGGAAACAGAGACATGGATCCCTAGGGAAGACGTGTGCCTGTAATGCCCCTTGGCATAGGGTGTAACAGTGTCATCCTGGCCTTCCATATGCCTATGGGTGACTACATAAGAGTAGATATATGTCTACTGGATCATGGGCCAGTATTATGCGAGCACTAACTGCCTCCCCTTTATGTGTCCAAGGATTGTGGACACTGAGGTTTGTAGGATGTAATGCTTGATGTATTTGAGGGAGCCCAGAAAAAACAACATGATGAACATGACCTTTTCCTTTTTCCCTTTGCAACGCTTTTCAATGTATTGACTAATATCTGATGATCCAAATTGATATGTCGGTCTATGTTTGATTCTGATGTAGTGATTACAGGCCGTTGAAAATCAATAAAGTTTCAACAAAAAAAAAAATAGACCTACACGACAGACATATGCTTAGTGAATTGAGCAGTTGGCCCCTCCACGCGCAACACGCTGCGGCTGATAGGTACAAGGTGGGAAAATAACTGGAGAGTGCGGTGCGTCTGCACAGGGCACTGCATGGGTGCGTGGAGAATCCAGAATTGCAGCCAGGAATTTCTGATCTGTGGATTGAGCAAGCATACGCCCAGTGGCAGAGGAACAGCCTGGGGAAAGCAGATAAGGCACAGGCCAAGTTGCAATTTGAGCCACGAACGTATAAAAAGCAGAGACACCGAACCTGATGCTGCTGACTCCGGGCCTGAAGTTAGTGACCTCCTGTGGATGCAGATCTCAAACAAATATTGGTAGCCATGCAACACAGTTTAACAAAAATAGATGGGCAAATAGACACGCTTACTAACCGTATGGACAGAATGGTGGAAAGACTAGACAAACATGCAGAGAGACTTGACACTGTAGAAAGAAGAGTCTCGGACGTGGAAGACGCGATCAGTGAAGGAGTGATTAGGAACAAGGTAATGGATGGAATACTATGCACCCTGCAAGCAAAGACAGAGGATCTAGAAGCACACTCTAGGCGGTGCACTATACGTATAGTGGGAGTTGCGGAAACAGCTAAAATAATGAATATAGAGCAGTTCGTGGAAAGCACACTAGTGAGCATAATGGGCAGAGACACTTTTCCAGAGATCTTTGGTATGGAGTGGGCTCACAGTGCCTTGTCCTTGAAGCCGGTCCTGGGGTCTGCCCCTCGCCCAATAATTGCCAAACCTTTAAATTATAGGGACCGGGATGGTGCACTGCAGAAGGCCAGAGAGATTCGGACTCTGCGCCACGAGGAAATGAAGTAATCCATTTATCCCAACTTCACGCCGCAAGTGCAGGAACCTTGCCGCCAGTTTGTGCCAGTGAAGAGAAAGCTGCCAGAGTTAAAGCTGGAATACAGCATGATGTATCCCACTAAGCTCAGAAATGTAAATGAAGGGAAGACTCTCTTTTTTACAGATACCAAGACAGCACTCCAGTTCCTTAAGCAAAAAGAAAAAGTTAAAGACAAAAGTGACTCCCCCAAAGGTAATTTGAACGAAGATGAGGACGCTCCGGACCTAGAGTAACAATAAGGTGTTGTTATCATCAGAGCTGCCCCCAACTCCCCTGCTAAATTGGGGATATGAGATCAGCATGTGGAGCTGCGCTAAGTGCACTGCAAACATTGTAAGCACTCCATGGTTTTATCCTTTGCTGAGAGACGGCTGTGAAAGTGTTCACCTGGTGGGGGAGGAGAAGATTGGACCTTCTTATGCAGCTGCACGGATGGATTATTGGTAAAATGGTACGGAACATGTAGATGCTGAGCATGGACATACTTGCGTGCAATGGAGACGGGGAGGCGGGGACAGAACTCCTCTCAAGGGAGAGGACTCGATTATCCAAACTGGCCCTTGATGTTCTTAACGCTTAGCTAACAAGTGGAATCAAGCAATGTTGTTTGTGCACAGAAAGTTAAGACCCCTGAGAGATAGCATCTAAATGAAGGCTGGGATTAGGGAAGAGTGGAGATGGAGCAACATCCGCCCTCATGTGTGCACCACCTTGTATAGTTTACAGTACTTTTAAGTAACCGGGAGGGACATATGGGGGGGGGGGTCACAGAGATGCTATGCAAAGTTTGGGAATGTATAGCGTGGGTGGGATCCATAACGGGGTTGGTATGGTCTGTTTAGTTTTATTAGGTAGAAGTGTGTATGTTGACAGTTTGGCTCCTGGTAACTGCACCGCACACAAAGCACTGAGATCATGGAAGATACAAGAAAAGGAATGATTGACCCACACACAAAGCCGCAGATTAGACTCCTCACAAGGAATGTTAGAGAGTTGAACGACTGTAGGAGAATACGGAAGGTGATAGAATATCTCAAACACTACAGTGTAGATGGAGCAATATGACAGGAGACGCACCGGCCCCCAATAGTGATGAAAGTGACGCAACATAGACTGCAAAGTCAATCAATGAATCAAAATAGAATGGGATTTGGGAGCACACTGCCTCACAGTCCCAGCACAGTTCACCCCTCTGCATCCTGGTAAATGCAGTACACAGTTCAAACTTACTTCAAAATCATCTGGGGTTAATGAAATGCCGTCAAGTTCCTCACAGGTCACAGTACACTAATCTGCACCAACTTTGATAGAACACTCCAGCAAAATACCAAGTACGCGCGCACTGCAAACTGCATTTACCATGATGCTAAGGGGCGAACTGTGCTGGGAGGTCAGCAGTGAGCTCCCACCCCTTCCCAATCAATCAAAATACTTTATTCAGCTTTTGTATAAAAACCATAAAAGTTCAAGTTACATTGTAGCGGACGGATCCCATCCATGAATATCATTGAATAAATAATTTTAATTCATTATAAAATAGAGTTTTAAAAAAAGGCATAAAAACGTATCTACATCATATATAAAAATCAAGAATGATCACACTTTCAGGACTACTTCATACATGAAATTTAAACGCAGCTAGATCTAAGCCTAACTGCAACCTTTAAACGGCTAAGAACGTGCCATAAAGTGGACCCTGAAAGCATGGCCAAAGAGATAAAAGAAGGGCGCACTTGCGTAAAGTTTTTTGTTTTAAAACGGGGATTACAAACATTTCCCTCGGCACCTCATGATACCTACAAAACATTAAAAAATAAGTCATTTCCTGATCGGATTTGCCATTGCAACTGCATGGCAACAGAGTCTCGCCTTTTCTACTTCCCCGCGGGTGGGCGAGGAGAAGGTGAAATAAATCAAAACGGAATCTTGTTAATAAAAAACGGTCATGCGTTTTGGGAAGCCCTAGGAGATGCGGTTCAATTGTGGGTACGTCTTCAGAATAATATATTTACATACACTCGGCTTCATTAACTCACGCTCTTCCCTGTTCACCAGCCGCTGTCTAAAAAAAGTCTCCTTGGCCCTAAGAAGATCTTTTCTTTCTATTGAATTTGGATTACTATAGAGATCCGCTCTACCAAGAGTCCTATATCCATCCAGATGTATTTTAACCAAGGAATGTAGTGGGTATGGTCCAGAATCATACAATCCCTTAGGCACTCTCTATTTAGGGCAGTACCCTTGTTCAACCAGACTTTGAGCCAATGAGAAAGGGGGCAAAACGACAACATGTCCATTTATTGCATCTGGATTTACCTCACATCCTAGAGGGGTCCTTATCTGGGCTGACAATAAGGCTGGTGTGACGATAAAAAATGTACGCATTGACCCAAGCGGTAGAATTGTGGTGTCCATTGTTATAAGGAAGACGTAGTGGAGAAGTGTGGCTCAGGGGTTAGAGGCGGCAGAATCGGAAGCTGAGATCGGTCCTGGACCAGGGTTCAATTCCCCGCCTCGGCGGGTCTTGGGCTAAAAAATTCCACGGACTCGATAATTCTCGTTCCGGTGCCTACTCGACTCACGGGTTCACACTCTGCGACTCTGGGCAATAGCTTGCTTAATCTCCACTACGGCCCCTCGCGGCGGGATGCCTGGCTTTCACCTTGTGGATACCCTGCTGGGGTTATCTCACAGGGGAATACCAGGACGGGTTCCCAAGGCAAGCGCCTTGATGCCTTCGGGTGATACGTGCGCTATATAAATCGCAATACATTTACGTACATTTACATTTACGTAGCAGTCCTGCCAGTTGGACTCTCCGGTCCTAACTATGATGGCCCGCAGTTTTATCACACACTCTGCGCCTACCTGCACCAGGACGATGGCCTGCCTCAGATTTGGGGGGGCGACTTTAATTGCTTCCTGGACCCTGCTAAGGATAGATCAATGGACCCGACCCGTTGACCGGCAGCGGGTGCACAAACCATCACCGATATAATGGACTGTTTGGCAATGGTGGATATATGGAGACATTGCTAAAAAAAAAAAAGGGGGGTATATGCTCTATTCCACCGTACATGACATACCCACTATGATAGATTATTGGATAATCTTTAAGAGCCTAGTGCATAGGGTTAACCAACGTGAACCTCTCCCCGTACATATTAGTATCACTCGCCAGTGATATTGACCATGGACCTCTGACAATGCCAGACCTCTGCCTTTACTTGGCGATTCCCACCGTACTCTCTCCTAGACTCCGCCTTTAAAGTGGAATTGAGCCAGCTAATAAGTAAGATTTTCTCAGACAATGTAGGCTCCGTGGATACATTTGCTACAGTCTGGGAAACATTCAAAGTTTATATCGGCGGATGGTTATATCAAAGTACTCAGGGGTACTGAAATCCCCCTGGAGTAGGTGAACACTCCTAGAAAAAGAAATATCAGAGTTAGAAACATCAACGGTTGGGAGATAAAGAAACGTTAAGGTACATCCAGGTTTGACTAGAAGAGGACAATGAAATATCAGCCTAGGAGTTTCAGCATATGGGACAGTATGCGGTAGCCAGAGCATACAGAGAAGGGGAACTCCCAGGGGCAATGCTAGGAGCATTGGTGCACCCTAGGAGAGAGGTAGATACTCTGTTGGAAGAGTTAGATGAAGATGAAAAACCCCTACATGAGCCGCACCATATAGCAGAGAGATTTCGCAAATACTATGCTGAGTTATATAGGTCTTGAATAACCCCGGATGAGGCAGCCATGAATGCCTATTTGGGGCACATTAAAATTACGTGGGAGCATCTGATGGCTCCGCTGGACTCGGAGGAGATCCGTGCAGCACCGGCGGGTATGCAACCTGGGAAAGCGCCGGGGATGGATGGCCTAACAATGACTTTTTATAAAGCATATCAAGATGTCCTGATACCACACTAGTCACGCTCTATGAAGAAATGGTACAGACCGGAATAATACCCCTTTGATGCGCGAGGCCCTCATAGTTGCAATACCTAAACCTGGTAAACCTCCCAATGCCTGCTCCTCCTGTGGGCCTTTATTGTTAGTAAATGTTGACAGGAAAATATATGCTAAAATACTTGTCAATAGGCTGGAGTTGATATTACCAAGGGTGGTGGGGCCAGAGCAGACAGGATTTGTCCCGGGTCGGAGTCTGAATACTAATCTTAGGACGCTGCTGGATGCACTATAGCACCTGGACCCCGAAAGAGAACCGATCGCAGTCTTTTTGGACGCCCAAAACGCATTTGACTCAGTTGAGTGGGTATTCATGAGAGCAACCTCAAGATGGATTGTAGTGGGAGAAGTATTTCAACAATTTGTTAGGACACTGCACAACAAACCGGTGGCACATATTGATATTGGTGCAATAACCACGTCCCAAAGTCCGATTACAATAGGCACCGGTTAGGGCTGCCCACTACCGCCCCTGCTATACGCTCTCATAGTGTAGCTGCTGCGTGCACGCTCCGAGAATATCATGGTCACAGAGGGCCGCGATTCCTGAGCTACAGACTAGTCATAACAGCATACGCTGACAACATGTTGCTGTATGTTCGGAACCAGGGAAAAATCTTACGCTTATGTTAAGAGAAGTGGTACGATTTGGGGTCTTTCAGGGCTAAAAGGTTAACTGGGATAAGTCCTTCATGTTTCCACTTACCCCATCCACGTCGCCACCAGTATTGGAATTCCCCTTACGATATACCACAGAAGCAGAACGATATTTGGGAATACAGATTCATACAGACCCAGCAATAGTCATACTTGAGAACTACAGTAAGGCAATAGAAATGTTAGAAGAAAATGTGAACTGCTGGGTCATACTACCACTCTCTCTCATTGGGCGCATAACTCTTATGAAAATGGTAGTCCTCCCTAGGTTTCTGTTTCTGAACATACCTACTCTCCTGTCTAAAGCAATTTTTGCGACATTATGCAGTTTTCTGGCAAAATTAGCATGGTCGGGAAAGCAGCCAAAGGTTCGGTGGGAGGTTCTCACTCTACCTTATGACATGGGGGGTCTTAATGCACCAGACCTAGAATTGTACTATACAGTGGTGCAAAGCTCCTTCGTCTACTACTGGATTCATGGCCCACACGATCTGCCTAATCAGTGCTTGGAGAGAGACGCCGCACACCCCCACACACTCCCCGCAGAAACTTTCAAGGCTCCAAACCACCAAATTGGAGTCTTTGATCTACTGAACACTGCATCACATGCACGGTGGAGCTTGTGAGATAAACAAGGGGCACACTCTTGTATTCCCGTATGTTAAACTGGAGCGGTGCACCTGGCTCTCGTTAGTACTGGTAAGAAAAATATGAGAACTGCCCTGCAAACGAAAGGGGTAACAAAGATGGGAGATCTTTCTCACAAAGTAAAGTTTGGGAATTGGAGGAATATCTCTGAGCAAGACACCCGCCATCAGCCCTGACTCGATATCACTGCAATGAATTGAGAGAATTATTAGGACAAGACTTGCAAGAGCCACCAGACATGCCGGCACGTTCTGCCCTGAAACAGAAGAAGCCCCAGACAAGTTAGTAAGAGTGCTCTATGCTTACGCACAGGCAGGTGCAGGCCCAGTGAGACTAAAGCAAGATCGGACTCACGGAGAGACTTGGGTAGGCCCATAGAAGATAAGGTATGGCAGTCCTGCTGCGCTAGAACTAAGGAGGGATCTGTAAATGGGGACAGCAGTTGATACACTTTAAGTACATAAACCGTGTGTATTATACGCTGGAAAGATTGTACCGATATGGCCTACGGGAATCTGCAAACTACCTGCGATGCAGTGAGCAGGAAGAAGGGTTTATACATGCTGCTTG